>NC_141007.1:61842098-63042098 GCF_052327205.1 Somniosus microcephalus
AAGTCGGGCGGCCGCTAAAGTTTGCGCCCGGCGCAAAGTCGCGCCCCCTTCGCCGATATTCAGTCGCATCGCCCCAAGAGGTTGCTGCGGCGCTAAAACAGGCGATGCACGACTATCTTTAGGCGCTAAGCCGGCGGTGCTGAGCGATACCCCCGAGGCCAGGTGCAGCGCAGGTGCGGCGAGTTCTTGATTGACGGCAGACACTCTGGCGCCAGTCATCTCTTAAAGGGGGAGGGTGGATTTGTTTGCCTGCCACGCCCTGCACACTGCAGCCCTCAACCTAGGCCTGACCACTTCAGCTTCACCTGTACAACGCCCAGGACTATGGAGAAGGCCAGGGAGAGAGCGCAGCGCTTCAGCGACGGAGACCTGAGGGTGCTGGTTGGCGGAGTGGAGCGCAGGCGCCATGTTTTGTTCCCAGAAAGTGGCAAGAGGCCGCTGCCTGCCAGTGCCTACCGGAAAGCCTGGAGGGAGGTGTCCAACAGGGTGTCTTCCAACAGCGTGGTTGCCAGGACTCCTGTGCAATGCCGGAAGAAGTTCAACGACCTCACACGGGTTGTCAGGGTGAGTACCCTTTCCAGTGTCCTCCTCACCCTTGCATGTGCACCTCACATTATGGGCAAAGGGACCTGAAAGCCCTAATGGCCAGCCCTCATCCAGCAGCTATGGGACTGGCATGAAAATCAATTGCACATTCAGCACTTTACACACTGTCCAAGCTATTCGACCATGGGAGGCATTGCAGACAAGATCAGGGCTACACACTGCCCAAGCTATTCGCCCATGGGAGGCATTGCAGACAAGATCAGGGCTACACACTGTCCAAGCTATTCGACCATGGGAGGCATTGCAGACAAGATCAGGGCTACACACTGTCCAAGCTATTCGACCATGGGAGGCAGTGCAGACAAGATCAGGGCTACACACTGTACTTAGAGGCCGTCCTTTCTCTTGCAGGCCAAGGTTGCGCACAACCGGCGCAACCGAACTGAGACCGGCGGAGGCCGTCCTGACCTCAAAGAGCTCTCCGACCTCGACCAGCGTGTGGAGCGCATTATGGGAGGCTGGCTGATTGGCCCCGTCGCCAGTGGAGATGCCGACCCTGTTCTGGGCACCAATGGTAAGGGCATCACCTTTTGGACCTCTCTCATTCCACTTGCGCATCAGATCAGCATCCTTTGCCACTGTCCGAACAATGCGGTGAATGGCACCACTCTTGCCTCCCTCGCTGCCGCCCTGACCTCACTCTAAAGCTACTCTTGTGCCTTCCTGCTTTCAGATGGTGAATCGCCAGGTGAGGAGGCGGGCCCTCAAGCTGCCACTGTCAGCCCTTCGGAAGACGAGGAGGAGGAAGAGGAAGCCGGCCCATTAGTGCCACCCTCAGCTGCGCCAGCCCATGGCGATGTAGGGGACACGTCTTCCCTGGAGGGGAGCCGGGGGGGAAGGGTCGGAGGAGAGTGAAGCTCCGGGGCCCAGCAGCCTGCAGCAACGCGGGAGGGGTGGGGAAGCTCGGCGGACTTCTCCCCAGAGGGTGAGTGCGGCCTCCAGTCCTGCGACGGTCAGCACAGAGGAGGTGTGCCTCCTAGAGGAAATGGCCGTCCAGGCTGAGCGCAGGCACACTGAGCTCATGGCTGCAGTGGCAAGGATGCCTGACTCCATAGAGTATCTGTCAAGGAGTGTGCAGGAATTCGGAGCAGCACAGGCCAGGAGTCTGCAACAATTCAGTGCAGCACAGGCCAGGAGTCTGGAACTACTCAGTGCAGCACAGGCCAGGAGTCTACAGGACTTCGCGGCAGCACAGTCGGCTTCTAGCCAAGTGCTCAGTCGTGCCGTCCATTCACTGGCTGGTGTCATGCGGACACAGACCAGGGCCACACGGGCACTAACTGCTGCCACCCTCGCTGGATCAGCCAGGCATCGCCAGGGCACTCGCCGCGCAGCAGCAGCCCAGCAGTCTGTTCTTCAGCTGTTTGCTGCGCATGCTGCAGTGCTGGCCCGTGCGAGTGCCAATGTCTCAGGCGACCAGCAAGCACCTGCGATCTGCCAGATTGCCACCATTCCTGCAGCCGACACTGCCACTCCGCCATTGCAGCTGCCACGAGCTGCTGGACAGACTGCTGCCGCCCAGCCAGAGTTGGAGCAGTCAGCAGCCGGACACTCCAAGGCCAGAGCTGGTGCAGGCCGACCCCCAAGGGCATCTGCCGTCTCGCCATCTGCCCCTCAGCAGCCTTCCCCCAGCCTTGCTGCAGCCACTGGGCTCCCATTGAGGAGGAGCAGCAGGGCGGGCAGGGGCCAGGCAAGGATGCGCAAGGCATCGCCCTCGCAGGGCAAAAAGTAGAGGTATGCACAAATGCCTGGTGCTTGTTGTAAGGCCGACACTGGTGCAGTTGTTTTTGTGTAAGGCCGAGACTGGTGTCTTTCTTTCTTTGTGTAAGGCCGAGACTGGTGTCTTTCTTTCTTTGTGTAAGGCCGAGACTGGTGTCTTTCTTTCTTTTTGTAAGGCCGAGACTGGTAGTTTTGTGTTTTTGGAGGGGGCTTCTCCACATGAGCGTGTAATGTGGGAAGGGCAGAGGTTTTCAATAAATTATTGTTGTTAAATTGCAGTGTGCATGGTTTTTTGGTTAAGTCCTGGTTGCCCTGCTCGGCTGAGGGCTTGTGGAGCGGCTACATTCATCTGCTGACATTGGCACAAGCCAGTCCCTGAGAGGGGGCCTAGAACCGACGTTCAATAAGCCGGCGACGGGCGGCCCTTGCACTTTCTGCCTCCCTCCTGTGCTGGTCCTCCTCCTCCTCCTCCTCCTCCTCCTCCTCAGGTGGTCCTCCAATCTGTGGTGGCAGTGGCTGAGTCCTGCGGATAGCCAGGTTGTGCAGCATGCAGCAAACAACCACAAAATGGGAGACTCGCTCCGGCGAATACTGGAGGGCTCCACTGGAACGATCCAGACAGCGGAACCGTTGCTTCAGGACGCCGATTGTTTGTTCGATGATGTTCCTGGTCGCTTGATGGCTCTCGTTGTATCCCTCTTCAGCAGGGGTGCTGGGCGCACGGAGCGGGGTCATCAGCCAGGTACACAAAGGATAGCCTTTGTCCCCGATAAGCCATCCTCGTGGGTGAGGCTGTGCCTGGAACATGTCTGCCACAGAAGTCTGGCGCAGGATGAAGGCATCGTGGCTGCTGCCTGGAAAGCGGGCATTGACAGCTAGGATGAGCTGCCTGTGGTCACACACCAGCTGGACGTTCAGCGAATGGTAGCCCTTCCGGTTGCGGTAATCCTCGGCATTCTCCAGAGGTGCCCGCAAAGCCACATGCGTGCAGTCAATGGCGCCCTGCACCATGGGGAAGCCCGCGAATGCTGCAAAGCCCATTGCACGCTGTTGCTGCTTGGCAAGGGCCATGGAGAAGGAGATGAACTGACGTCTCCTTTTGAAAAGGGCATTGGTCACCTGGCAGATGCAACAATGCACGGCGAACTGGGAGATGTTGGCAATGTCCCCAGTAGCGGATTGGAAGGAGCCGGTGGCATAGAAGTTGAGAGCCACCGTCACCTTCACTGCCACCGACAGAGACGTCCTGCTCCTCAGCTGTGGCTGCAGATCACCGCCAAGCAGCTGGCAGATCTCTGTGACCACCTCCCTTCTGAATCGCAGCCTCCGAACACACTGCTTCTCAGACATGTTGAGATAGGAGAACTGCTGGCGGTATACCCTGGGTGGGTAAGGCCTCCTTTGCCGACGCCTGTTGCCCCCTCTCCGTCTAGCCAGGGCTGCCACTCTCTCACGGCATCTGTGAGCCCTTTGGATGTAATTGAGAAAGCCAGCGTTGACACCCATTGCAGCCCCCATAATATGCTGGCAAACAATGAGATGTCAATGAAGGCAAAGACTACTGGAAAGCTGTGGCCTGAAGCCAGAAGTACCTGTCCGAGTGTTGGGCCAAAGCAGAAAGCTATCTACCTTGGTCTCTCTCCAAAGATCCGTTTCGCAAGAAGGTGTGCTGCGAAATGGCAGCCTTTTATATTGCAGGAGGAGTGCCCTTTAATTTGCGCCCCCCGCGCCCCGCATCGGCTGAGCACCGTTCCACTCTAACAGTCGCTAGGGGCGCCAGGCGCACAATGGGGCGTTGCCACTGAAGTTCCGGTTGGGGGCGCACAAAGGGCGTTGCACGAGGAAATGACGTCATGATCTGCACGCGCAGCTGAGCGCGCGCAAAGACTTTGCGCCGCCGCTAAATCTTGAGTGAAGTTGGGGCGAGGCGCAGATCGCACTGCGCCCGGGCGCTACCCGCCTAGCGCCCGACATCTACTCCTCCTAAGGCGCTAACGGCTGGCGCAACCAACTGAATTTCTAGGCCCATGACTTTCCTGATTCTTATAGTTCTTACTCATTCCTGTGCAGCAAGGAAGGGAGCAGAGAATTTGACTGCTACTCCAGACTGTCCAGGATCGCAATCAAACCAAAAGAGTAGAATCATAGAATGGTACAGCACAGAAGGAGGCCATTCGGCCCATCATGCCAGTACACACAGTTTTTTGCATCCCCATCCTGTTTTATCGTTTTATATCACTGTTTCCCCACATGTTCTCTCTCAGTATCTAGAAGAAAACAGACATTGAATTAGCTATGTGGATACAGTTATGTTTTGAATGGTTTTATTACAGTTGCTTCTAGTTTTTATTTTCTACGGTTTCAGGTTTTAAACAAATCGTCCCTGAGCTTTGATTTCATGATATCAGAGTTTTTCTGTTTCTTTTAACTGCACCAATTATTTAATGTGGTCAATTAGCTGTGCTTCAAATCACAGTAATCTGATCTGATATACATGAAACAAGCAGATTTTCTCCTTTTTCACTTACTCTTAAGTAATGCGTTTTAAACTACGTAAGATGAGTGTAACTCAACACTTAGACCTCGCTGAGTTGTTTTTTTGCTCCTTCCCAGGAATTGTTTGATGACCATTTGGCACCACTTTTCGCAAAGCGCAATGTGCAGAGAGCATGTTTATCCGGGGGTAACGAAATGTACCAGATAATGGTGCTGGAGATAGCCAGAGTTTGATACCAGCGTGTTCATAATACTGCGACGTCCCTCACTGTCTGTGTACTGAGGTTGATTTTTGACCTGGCTCATTAGTAGCTAGGTTACTGAAATGAAACAGCGCAGGGAAAAATGACTGAACTTTAGAAATACGATCTTGCAGTTTTTAATTGTTAGCATTTGATACAGAACTAAAAGCAAAGGCCCACAAAAGGGATCTCACGTTTTATTTTTTAAAAAGAAGCATTTTTTTTGTCATTAATAAGTATTAATGGAACTCAGACTCTCTAACACCTGTACCTCAATCATGAAATGCTACTTATTCCAGATAAGGTGACCAAACAAACAAAATGGCTTTAAATTACTGGTGGAAGAATAGCAACATTACGCTTGGCTATCACATTCTCATTACTTACACTCTAGATGTTCACCCCACCCCCCACTGTTCCCCTTGCCACCAAAATAGATTAGCTGGACATCTATCTCATTGCTGTTCATCAGATCTTGCAGTACACAAATTGACTGCCGCACTTGTCTACATAACGGCAGTGATTACATTTGTCTCTTTTTGTCCGACCGCAGCCCTGCCTTCGATCTATTTTCTTTTCTTTCCAGTTTTGAAGAAGGGTTCGACCCGAAACGTTAACTCAAATTTCTCTCCACGGATGTTGCCTGACCTGCTGAGTTTTTCCAGCATTTTCTGTTGTTACATTTAGAAAGTAATTGGACATGAAGCGTAATGGCACATTCTGAGTGCATGAAAGGTGCTTTGTAAATGGCAATTCTTTCTTTGCTACTGCAACCACCTCAGGTCTGTAATCTGCAGACTAGGGTGAGGTTAGCAATTGCCTAGCCTGGTAATTCGCTGCCCGCTATGGTTTTGACCACTTCCAACAGTAACGTCGCTCCCAAGTACTCCCATTATGCCAGGATCATCTTGGAACCAAAAAATCAATTTTCTATCCCATCAAACGCCACCTCAGACATCCTTGTAAAAAGTACTTGGATATGCAGTTGAAGTGCTGTAACCTACAGGGATATGGACCAAGAGCTGGAAAGTGGGATTAGGCTGGATAGCTCTTTTTTGGCCGGCATAGACATGATGGGCCGAATGGCTTCCTTCTGTGCCATAAATCTCTATGATTCTATGATTGTGGATCACTGCTTACTCAGTTCCGTCATTTATGATGCTTTTGAAGGAAGGCAGAGAGTTAGCAAGGAAGTGTGGTTTGGGGTGATATTTCCGGAGTGCAGCGACATGGTGATCATTGAATCACTATGCACCTCCACTTTGATATTTTCACCCAAAACATTTTGCTTTGCTCTATCTTTCTTCTTTCCTTCAAAAGCATCTTATAAACTTATCTCTTTGGTTGCCTTTAATTCTTTGTCATTTCTTGCTTGGTGTCTAATCCTGCCTCTTGTAAAAAATAAAACCACAGAGACATTCTGCACGAGGGACGTTATATAATTCCAGTGTGCTGCTGTTGTTAGTTATTATAACTTAACATTTCTAGCTGTCCCTCCTTGTTACCTTTCCTTCCAGATCTTTGTGTTGCACATTTTTCACGTGACACCGAATGATAGCGTGATTTAAGGAATTTACACTCCCTGTGCCGAGCTTCACACACGCGCATCAGGAGCTCGAACACATGGAGACCAGTGCACCCCACAGGGTGTTCCCTCCATTGATTCAGGTGGAAAAATCAAGTCTGCTGCCCTCCACATCTGAATTCCCAAAATGTGTTTCCAATAACAACAACAACAACTTGTATTTATACAGCGCCTTTAATGTAGTAAAACATCCCAAGGTGCTTCACAGGAGCGTTATCAGATACAATTTGATACGGAGCCATATAAGGAGATATTAGGACACAAAGAGATAGGTGTTAAGGAGCGTCTTAAAGGAAGAAAGAGAGGTAGAGAGGCAGAGAGGTTTAGCGAGGGAATTCCAGAGCTTAGGGCCTAGGCAGCTGAAGGCACGGCCACCAATGGTGGAGAGATTCCAGCGTCTGAAGCTCTTCACTGGGAGAACGAATGTGCAAATTACTCAAATACCTTTTGATGGATAAGAAACTCATAGCAGAAGTTTGGCAGCGCCCATTTTTGGGTGCCCACCCCCAACCCCTCCGCACAGGGGAGCTATCGGGGTAGATCACGATCAGGCTCTGGGGGGGGTGGGAAGGGGTAGAGGAATGATCAGGGATTGGGGCCTCAGAGCTGGGATTGGTGGGGAAGGGAGATCGGCACTGAAGGAGGAAGCGATCGAGGGTCGAGGGCCCTGGAGGTCGGGGCCCGGGGGGTGGGGGGAGGGGTCAGACTTCAGAGGTCAGGACCAGGCCTTAGAGGTCAGAGGCCTGGGATCTCTTTACGCAATATGGCGTAAAGGTGCACCATTTTATTTTGGTTAGGCCTCCTAAATACAAGCATTTGAAATTAAAAATGTACTTTAAAAAAAGACTGAGGAATGCTATGATCCAGGTGATTGAAATGCTGAGACCCTGTCAATGGGAACAGTTCATTTAACCTTGGTGCGCCACGATCATTAAATTTATTATGAGGGATGAAACCAAGGGATCCCAGGATGCACTATTCCAGGCTCGGGTGCTAGTTCACTGAAAATCATCTGGGCAAACAGAAATTCAGTTAAACTTCTCCACTGGGTTTTTTTCTCTGCACAAGCACTCTCACATTACGATAAATAGCATTTTCTCCCAGGAAAACGCAAATAAAATTGATTTCTGGCCAATTTGGGATTCTCTTTTCCCCATTCTGGAGGGATTTGTCAGCTGACTGGAGCTTTTCCTTAAGCCCCATTGATTGAAGCCAGACACAATATTGTGGAGCCACTGTCCCTTAGGGTTGAATCAAAGAAGAAACAAATTTGGTCAGGCAGATGTCTGACATGTGGGAAACTCATCAACATGCTTAACAGCCTCTGAACCAAGATACTGAGAAATTCGCAGAGTTTCTGCCCAATATGGAGTAAATACTCTCTTCCAAAAGAGAAATACCCGACTCAACTAAACCCAGGTGGCTTAAGCACAGGTTGGAAAGATCCAAGCCTGAGAAATCTCTATGATCCTGTAGGGATACTGCTGGAGTTCAGCCACCTAAAACCACAAAGCTTACCAGCGCAGGTCACCAGTAAACTTTCCACTTCTTCTTCAGATAGGACCACCCTGCTCATTAAGGCTTTGGGTTGCATCAGTACCTGGAGCTGAGTGAGAAGGATTCCAGCACCTGTGGCAGGTCTGATCGTCCAGATTCCATTAATGAGCCAGGTTGGCTGGACAACTATCAATACTGTCCTGGGGTACCGTGGAGATGTCAGATTACCGAGCCTATTACAGATGTTCCAATTTTCCATCAAAGATATATCATCTTGGAGCGAACCCAACACCAATGTGACCCCACTTACCTCCCTCCCACCCCCAAGGAGCATAGCCACTAGACAATTAGGTTATCAGACAGCCAATGAACACAGGTTTGAGCCCTCACTAGCTAAATAACTGATACCAGGATCTCCTCACAGGTGGCATAGTGAACAGAATAACTCACTATAAAACATGTGAGTGCTAGCCTACTGATCATTGACCTATTCAGGACAGCGAACAAAATACCAGACATCTTCATGTTTGTAGCATTTTGAGTTTTACTGGCATTGCCCAAACAATATTTTGTCAATTAATAATATTTCTTATATATCAATGCAACATTTTTTGACTTAACAGCAGACATGGGACTAGGGTGATTGGATGTGTTAATGACATGAAACTGTTTTTGCATGTTACTATAGCTTTCAAACAATGAGAAGAATCTCAGGGATTGACTACTTAAAATCTTCACATCATTGAGAAAACACCTCGGGACATCAAAGGGATGGTCTTTTTTTAATCAACATGGGTGGAATACCCATTGTGGGTTAATTGAATCAGAAAAGGCTTAGGCAGGAGAGGTCTCTCTTTCACTGAGATCTACGCACCAGACTGGGACATGCAAACATATATTGCTTGTAACATAAACACAGTACCAATTAGTTTAGGAACAGCTGGATTCAAACTAGGTTTTCAACAGTGTCGGGGCTGCATTTTAATTTTTTTCACATGGAACAAGTAGCAATAGAAAATTGAAGGATTTCACTGAGAACTGTATTCTGTTCTTGAGGTAACATAAACCTGGTTGGTTTACAAATTGTGTCCCCTCCCACTAGAGTGCCTTTCAGTCTGCCTTTTTGTAAAGACAGGAGAATGCACATAGTGGCGGGTACGAGATTACAGTTGCCAATACATGCAAGAGATGCAAGGTCTGCTTATGGGAGTGAGCGGAGTTGCTCTAGCTGAGAAAATATCTAGGCCAAAGCCCACGAAAACTGTAACAATGTTCTCAATATACATGTTCTGTGCCTTGTTACTCATCATCAGCTGCTTAACTTAGTGAAAGGCTTAGGCAAAGAGATGTGCCTGCTGTAAGGTTGACCTCCTCTCCCGGGGCACCGAGTAACAGGCCAGTTTAAGCTGCGGCCTTCTCTCCAAGCAACTCCTTTGACTTTCTGCTCTCTCACTTGTCTCTCTCTCTATCTCCTCTCTCTCCCTTGTCTCTCTCTATCTCCTCTCTCTCCCTTGCCTCTCTCTATCTCCTCTCTCTCCCTTGTCTCTGTGTATCTCCTCTCTCTCCCTTGTCTTGCTCTATCTCCTCTCTCTCCCTTGTCTCTCTCTATCTCCTCTCTCTCCGTTGTCTCTCTCTATCTCCTCTCTCTCCGTTGTCTCTCTCTATCTCCTCTCTCTCCCTTGTCTCTCTCTATCTACTCTCTCTCTCCCTTGTCTCTCTCTCTCTCTCTCCTCTCTCTCCCTTGTCTCTCTGTCTCCTCTCCCTTGTCTCTCTATCTCCTCTCTCTCCCTTGTCTCTCTCTATCTCCTCTCTCTCCCTTGTCTCTCTCTATCTCCTCTCTCTCCCTTGTCTCTCTCTATCTCCTCTCTCTCCCTTGTCTCTCTCTATCTCCTCTCTCTCCCTTGTCTCTCTCTCTCTCTCTCCTCTCTCTCCCTTGTCTCTCTGTCTCCTCTCCCTTGTCTCTCTGTATCTCCTCTCTCTCCCTTGTCTCTCTCTATCTCCTCTCTCTCCCTTGTCTCTCTGTATCTCCTCTCTCTCCCTTGTTTCTCTATCTCCTCTCTCTCCCTTGTCTCTCTCTCTCTCCTCTCTCTCCCTTGTCTCTCTCTCTCTCCTCTCTCTCCCTTGTCTCTCTCTCTCTCCTCTCTCTCCCTTGTCCCTCTCTCTCTCCTCTCTCTCCCTTGTCTCTCTCGCTCTCCTCTCCCTCTCCCTTGTCTCTCTCTCTCTCCTCTCTCTCACTTGCCTCTCTCTCTCTCCTCTCTCTCCCTTGTCTCTCTGAATCTCCTCTCTCTCCCTTGTCTCTCTGAATCTCCTCTCTCTCCCTTGTCTCTCTCTCTCTCCTCTCTCTCACTTGCCTCTCTCTCTCTCCTCTCTCTCACTTGCCTCTCTCTATCTCCTCTCTCCCTTGTCTCTCTCTTTCTCCTCTCTCTCTCCCTTGTCTCTCTCTATCTCCTCTCTCCCTTGTCTCTCTCTCTCTCCTCTCTCTCTCCCTTGTCTCTCTCTCTCTCCTCTCTCTCTCCCTTGTCTCTCTCTCTCTCCTCTCTCTCCCTTGTCTCTCTCTATCTCCTCTCTCTCTCCCTTGTCTCTCTCTCTCTCCTCTCTCTCCCTTGTCCAATTCCAATTCCAATTCCAATTCAAATGCTTTATTGGCATGAACGTTTACAGAGAACCATATTGCCAAAGCTTACATAGCAAAAAGGTACAGTTTTCCAACATTCTGTAGGTGTCAATCGATTTGACATTTGTTGGGTACATACAATATTACTTTTAAACAATATTAATTTTAAACAGTCTTTGTACTTCATTTGGTACGTTCAATATTAATTTTAAACAGTCTTAATTTTAAACAGTCCTCAGGTTGTGACATGTTGTTACATATTTGGCCCCAAGGTATGGTCTGTCTCCTTCTCCTAGGACTAATCTCAATTTTGACAGGTCATCCAATTCCTTGAAATCTGGGGTTGTTTGGCTTAGCTTGTTGAATAACATGTTTCTTGATGTGTTGAATTTTTCGCATTTTAGGAGGAAATGCATTTCTGTTTCAACCTCGCCGGCCAGACATTGATCGCAGTCTCTCTAGGCTGCCAGGATTTCTTGTATCTGCCTTTTTCAATTTCCAGTTGGTGGTCGCTTAGTCTGTACCTGGTGAGGGTCTGTCTCTGTTTTGTGTCTCTGATGGTCGTGAGGTAGTCTGCCAGTTTATATTCTCTTTTTAGGGCCCGGTAACATTCTAATCTGCTTTGGCTTTCGGTTATTTTGTTCCAATGTTCCAGGTAGGTTTCTTTGCATTGTTTAATGATTTGGTTCACTCGGATTGGTGTTTGGACGGCTGTGTTGGTCTGGGGCTGGTCAGGGTCCGGCTGAGTACTTAGGTTCAGTAGCAGCTGACTCAGGGGACTCTTTTCTGGGTTTAGCTCTTGGGTCTGAAAGGCTTTGAAATGAAGGGTGTCTGGGGAGCTAGATTTGAGGTGATTTAGGAAGTTTAGTGCTCGTTTTTGGATGTTTATTATCAGTGGGTATCTGCCTAGTTCGGCTCTGCATGCATTTGTTGGCGTTTTTCTTTGGGTGCGAAGGATGCTTCGGCAGAATTCTGCATGTAGGGCTTCTATTGTGTGTTTTTCCCATTTAGTGTAGCTTTGGTGATTTAGCGGGCCCCATACTTCACTACCGTACAGTGCAATGGGCAGGATTATGCTGTCAAATATTTTGAGCCAGATTTTGATTGGGATTTGGATGTTGTAGAATTTTCTTTTTATTGCATATAGGGCTCTTCGGGCTTTTTCTTTTAGTGCATTCACTGCTATGCTGAAGCTCCCTGATGCTGTAATAGTTAGACCAAGGTAGGTGTAGCTCATAGTGTGTCCTATAGTGGTATCACTGAGGGTAAACTGGTATTTGTTTTCCTGACATCTGGGCCTTTTTTGAAAAATCATGATGTTGGTTTTCTTTAGATTTACTGTTAGAGCCCAATTTTGGCAGTATTTGTCGAGTAGGTCTAGTTGTTGCTGTAATCCCTGTTCTGTGGGAGACAGCAGAACCAGGTCGTCCGCATAGAACAGGGATTTCACTTCTCCATCCAGGAGACAGAGACCTGGTGACTCGCTTTGCTCCAGCATGTCTGCTAATTCATTTATGTATATGTTGAACAGGGTCGGACTCAAATTGCAGCCCTGCCGGACGCCTCTTCTCTGGGTGAAGAAATCGGTGCGTTTGTCTCCAATTTTGACCCCGCATTTGTTTTTCAGATACATTGATTTAATAAGGTCATAGACTTTGCCCCCTATTCCACACTGAAGAAGTTTATAATAGAGCCCTTCGTGCCATATAGAGTCAAAGGCTTTCTTGAAGTCGATGAAACAGGCGAATATTTTCCCATTTTTTGTTTGGTGTATATGTTTTTCAATGAGGGTGTGAAGGGTATAGATATGGTCGGCGGTGCGGTGTTTTGGAAGAAAGCCTATTTGGTTTTTTCTGAGGATATTATGTTTGTTAAGAAAATCAAGTAATCTACTATTTAGAATACTGCAGAATAACTTCCCTAGACAACTGTTGACACAGATGCCGCGGTAGTTATTTGGGTCTGATTTGTTTCCACTTTTATATATGGGGGAGATTAGTCCTTGGCACCAGATATCGGGAAAACAGCCTGAACGTAATATGATGTTGAATAATTTGAGTACCGCACCCTGCATCTCCATATTGCTGAACTTGAGCATTTCATTTTTGATGTTGTCTGGGCCACAGGCTTTCTTTCTCTCTCTCCTCTCTCTCCTCTCTCTCTCCCTTGTCTCTCTCTCTCTCCTCTCTCTCCCTTGTCTCTCTCTATCTCCTCTCTCTCTCCCTTGTCTCTCTCTCTCTCCTCTCTCTCCCTTGTCTCTCTCTCTCCTCTCTCTCTCCCTTGTCTCTCTCTTTCTCCTCTCTCTCTCCCTTGTCTCTCTCTCTCTCCTCTCTCTCCCTTGTCTCTCTCTATCTCCTCTCTCTCTCCCTTGTCTCTCTCTCTCTCCTCTCTCTCTCCCTTGTCTCTCTCTCTCCTCTCTCTCTCCCTTGCCTCTCTCTCTCTCCTCTCTCTCTCCCTTGTCTCTCTCTCTCTCCTCTCTCTCCCTTGTCTCTCTCTATCTCCTCTCTCTCTCCCTTGTCTCTCTCTCTCTCCTCTCTCTCCCTTGTCTCTCTCTCTCCTCTCTCTCTCCCTTGTCTCTCTCTTTCTCCTCTCTCTCTCCCTTGTCTCTCTCTTTCTCCTCTCTCTCTCCCTTGTCTCTCTCTATCTCCTCTCTCTCTCCCTTGTCTCTCTCTCTCTCCTCTCTCTCTCCCTTGTCTCTCTCTATCTCCTCTCTCTCCCTTGTCTCTCTGTACCTCCTCTCTCCCTTGTCTCTCTCTATCTCCTCTCTCTCCCTTGTTTCTCTCTATCTCCTCTCTCCCTTGTCTCTCTGTGTCTCCTCTCTCTCCCTTGTCTCTCTCTATCTCCTCTCTCCCTTGTCTCTCTCTATCTCCTCTCTCTCCCTTGTCTTTCTGTGTCTCCTCTCTCTCCCTTGTCTCTCTATCTCCTCTCTCTCCCTTGTCTCTCTATGTCCTCTCTCTCCCTTGTCTCTCTCCCTCTCTCCTCTCTCCCTTGTCTCACTGTATCTCCTCTCTCTCCCTTGTCTCTCTGTATCTCCTCTCTCTCCCTTGCATCTCTCTCTCTCTCCTCTCTCCCTTGTCTCTCTCTATCTCCTCTCTCTCCCTTGTCTCTCTCTGTATCTCCTCTCTCTCCCTTCTCTCTCTGTACCTCCTTTCTCTCTTCATTCCAAGGGGAGGTCAGAATTCAAAAGTGACATCAGAGCCAAGCTGGTAGGTGATTGACTGGTTGGTGAGTACTTTACTTCCCTTTTAAGCCTTTATAAGTTGGTAAGTTCAATTAAATAGAGGTATGATATTCATCATCTAGAATCGGGGCAGAGGGTATTTAAAAATAATAATAAAAATTTTAATTAATTACACAGAATGGGAGGGCAGGTGATGTGTTACTACTGCGAAATGTGGGAGTTGGTGGACACCATTGTTGCTCACGGTGATTACATTTGCGATAAGTGTTTGCTGCTAGAGGAACTCCGGCTCCGTGTTGATGAGGTTGAGACCAAGCTTCAGACACTGCGACACATCAGGGAGGGGGAGTGTTACCTGGACTCTGTGTTTCAGGAGGTAGTCACACCAATTAGATTAATTAATTCAGATGTAGTCCATGGTCAGGGACAGGATGGTGTGACTAGAAATGAGGCAGGTATGGGGATCCAGGAGGTAGTGTTGGAGGAGCAGCAGCCCTTGCTCTTGTCCAACAGGTTAGAGGCTCTTACTCCCTGTGAGGATGGGAATGGGAACTGCGGGGAGGATGAGCAACCTGGCCACAGCACCGTGGAGCAGGGGGCCATTCAAGTGGGGGGAGTTAAAAGAAATGTTGTAGTGGTAGGGGATAGTATCGTTAGGGGGATAGATAGGGTTCTTTGCAGCCGAGAGCGAGAGTCCCGAAGGCTGTGTTGCCTGCCTGGTGCCAGGGTTAAGGACATCTCCTCTGGGCTGGAGAGAAACTTGGAGTGGGAGGGGGCGGGTCCATGTTGGTACCAACGACATAGATAGGACAAAGAAAGAGGTTCTGCTGAGGGAGTTTGAGCAGCTAGGGGCCAAATTAAAAAGCAGAACCACAAGGTTAATAATCTTTGGATTACTACCTGGGCCACGTGCAAATTTGGCTAGGGTAAATAAAATTAGAGAGTTAAATGCGTGGCTCAAAGACTGGTGTGGGACAAATGGGTTTTGCTTCTTGGGACACTGGCATCAATACTGGGACAGGAGAGAGCTGTTCCGTTGGGATGGACTTCACTTGGCCAGTGCTGGGACTAGAATCCTGGCGAATCGAATAACTAGGGCTGTAGAGAGGGCTTTAAACTAATTAGTGGGGGGGAGGTTTTAAGAGAGCGAAAAATAAAAATGACAGCGGAGAAGGCAATAGAGCAAGGTAGCAGTGAGGGAATTAAAAACCAGAGCATGTCAGGAAGGGACAGAATGTATGATGATAAAGGTAAAGTAGTAAAAGGGGTAAAAGCAGGAATAAATTGTCAGAAAACATATTTGAAAGTTCTTTATCTGAATGCACGCAGCATTCATAACAAAATAGACGAGTTGACGGTACAAATAACTACACATGGTTATGATCGGGTGGCCATTACGGAAACATGGCTGCAAGATGATCATGACTGGGAACTAAACATACAAGGGTATTTGACAATTAGGAAGGACAGACAGGAAGGAAAGGGAGGTGGGGTTGCTATGTTAATCAAGGATGGAATCACTGCAATAGTCAGAAATGATATATGGTCAAAGGATCAGGGTAGTGAAACAGTTTGGGTGGAGATAATGAATAATAAGGGGAAAAAGTCACTAGTGGGCATAGTCTATAGGCCTCCTAGCAGTTGCAACTCTGTTGGTCGGAGTATAAATCAGGAAATAGTTGGGGCTTGTAATAAGGGAACAGCTATAATCATGGGGGATTATAACTTTCATATTGACTGGATTAATCAAATTGGGCATGGCAGCCTTGAGGAAGAGCTCATAGAGTGTATTAGGGATGGGTTCCTTGAGCAGTATGTAACTGAACCAACCAGGGGGCAGGCAATCTTAGATCTGGTCCTGTGTAATGAGACAGGATTAATACAAAAATGTCCTAGTAAAGGATCCCCTTGGAATGAGTGACCATAATATGGTTGAATTCCAAATTCAGTTTGAGGGTGAGAGAGTTGGATCTCAAACCAGCATACTGAGCTTAAATAAAGGAGACTATGAAGGTATGAGAGTAGAATTGACTAAAGTGGACTGGGAAAACAGATTAAAGTGTAAGACGGTACAAGAGCAGTGGTCTACATTCAAGGAGATATTTCACATCTTTCAAGAAAAGCACTGAGGAAAAAGGGGAGTAAAAGAAAAGACAGCCATCCGTGGCTTAGTAAAGTAATAAAGGATAGTATCCGACTGAAAACAAGGGCATATAAAGTAGCCAAATCTAGTGGGAGGATGGAAGATTGGGAAGCATTTAAAAGCCAGCAAAGAATAACTAAAAGATTAATTAAGAAAGGGAAGATAGATTATGAAAGTAAACTAGCAAAAAATATAAAAACAGATAGCAAGAATTTCTACAGCTATATAAAAAGAAAAAGGGTGGCTAAAGTGAACGTTGGTCCCTTAGAGGATGAGACCGGGAAACTAGTGGTGGGGAACATGGAGATGGCAAAGACGCTGAACAAATATTTTGTATCAGGTTTACAGTAGAGGACACTAAAAATATCCCAACACTGGACAAACAGGGGGCAATGGGGGGCGGGGGGGGAGGAGCTAAACACGATTAAAATCACTGAGGAGGTGGTACTCGGTAAAATAATGGGACTTAAGGCAGATAAATCCCCGGATCTGATGGCCTACATCCTAGGGTCTTGAGAGAAGTAGCAGTAGGAAAGGTCCCGGCAGATTGGAAAACTGCTAATGTAACACCCTTATTTAAGAAGGGAAGTAGACAAAAAGCTGGAAACTATAGACCAGTTAGCCTAACATCTGTGGTTGGCAAAATGTTGGAGTCCATTATTAAGGAAACAGTAACAGAGCATTTGGATAAACATAATTTAATAGGACAGAGTCAGCATGGTTTTATGAAGGGGAAGTCATGTTTGACAAATTTGCTCGAATTCTTTGAGGACGTAACATACAGGGTGGATAAAGGGGAACCAGTGGATGTAGTGTATTTGGACTTCCAAAAGGCATTTGACAAGGTGCCACACAAAAGATTACTGATCAAGATAAAAAATCACAGGATTGGGGGTAATATACTGGCATGGGTGGAAGATTGGCTATCTAACAGAAAACAAAGTTGGGATAAATGATTCATTCTCGGGCTGGCAATCAGTAACTAGTGGCGTTCCGCAGGGGTCAGTGCTGGGACCCCAACTCTTTACAATCTATATTAATGATTTGGAGGAAGGGACCGAGTGCAACATATCCAAGTTTGCCGACGATACAAAGATGGGAGGGAAAGCAGTGAGTGAGGAGGACATAAAAAACCTGCAAAAGGACATAGACAGAGGCTAAGTGAGTGGGCAGAGATTTGGCAGATGGAATATAATATTGGAAAGTGTGAGGTTATGCACTTTGGCAGAAAAAATCAAAGAGCAAGTTATTATCTAAATACAGTACAAAGGGATCTGGGGGTCCTGGTGCATGAAACACAGAAGGTTAGTATGCAGGTACAGCAGGTGATCAGAAAGGCCAATGGAATCTTGGCTTTTATTGCAAGGGGGATGGAGTATAAAAACAGGGAAGTCTTGCTGCAGTTATACAGGGTATTGGTGAGGCCACACCTGGAATACTGCGTGGAGTTTTGGTTTCCATATTTAAGAAAAGATATACTTGCTCTCGGGGCGGTTCAGAGAAGATTCCCTTCGTTGATTCCGGAGATGAGGGGGTTGACGTATGAGGAAAGGTTGAGTAGGTTGGGCCTCTACTCATTGGAGTTCAGAAGAATGAGAGGCGATCTTATCAAAACATATAAGATTGTGAGGGGGATTGATCGGAGTGGATGCGGTGAGGATGTTTCCACTGATGGGTGAGACTAGAACTAGGGGGCATAATCTTAGAATAAGGGGCTGCCCTTTCAAAACTGAGATGAGGAGAAACTTCTTCACTCAGAGGGTAGTAAATCTATGGAATTTGCTACCCCAGAGAGCTGTGGAAGCTGCGACATTAAATAAATTAAAACGGAGATAGACAGTTTCCTAGCAGATAAGGGAATTAGGGGTTACGGGGAGAGGGCAGGGAAGTGGATGTGAGTCTAGGTTCGGATCAGCCATGATCCTATTGAATGGCGGAGCAGGCCCGAGGGGCCATATGGCCTACTCCTGCTCCTACTTCTTATGATCTTATGATCTTATGATCGTATGATCTCCCTTCTCTCTCTGTATCTCCTCTCTCTCCCTTGTCTCTCTGTATCTCCTTTCTCTCCCTTGTCTCTCTCTATCTCCTCTCTCTCCCTTGTCTCTCTCTATCTCCTCTCTCTCTCCCTTGTCTCTCTCTATCTCCTCTCTCTCCCTTGTCTCTCTCTATCTCCTCTCTCTCTCCCTTGTCTCTCTGTATCTCCTCTCTCTCCCTTGTCTCTCTGTATCTCCTCTCTCTCCCTTGTCTCTCTCTATCTCCTCTCTCTCCCTTGTCTCTCTCTATCTCCTCTCTCTCTCCCTTATCTCTCTCTCTCTCCTCTCTCTCCCTTGTCTCTCTCTATCTCCTCTCTCTCCCTTATCTCTCTCTATCTCCTCTCTCTCCCTTATCTCTCTCTTTCTCCTCTCTCTCCCTTGTCTCTCTCTATCTCCTCTCTCTCTCCCTTATCTCTCTCTTTCTCCTCTCTCTCCCTTGTCTCTCTCTATCTCCTCTCTCTCCCTTGTCTCTCTCTCTGTCTCCTCTCTCTCCCTTGTCTCTCTATCTCCTCTCTCTCCCTTGTCTCTCTCTTTCTCCTCTCTCTCCCTTGTCTCTCTCTATCTCCTCTCTCTCTCCCTTGTCTCTTTCTATCTCCTCTCTCTCCCTTGTCTCTCTCTATCTCCTCTCTCTCCCTTGTCTCTCTCTATCTCCTCTCTCTCTCCCTTGTCTCTTTCTATCTCCTCTCTCTCCCTTGCCTCTCTCTATCTCCTCTCTCTCCCTTGTCTCTCTCTATCTCCTCTCTCTCCCTTGTCTCTCTCTATCTCCTCTCTCTCCCTTGTCTCTCTCTATCTCCTCTCTCTCCCTTGTCTCTCTCTATCTCCTCTCTCTCCCTTGTCTCTCTCTATCTCCTCTCTCTCCCTTGCCTCTCTCTATCTCCTCTCTCTCCCTTGTCTCTCTGAGTCTCCTCTCTCTCCCTTGTCTCTCTCTATCTCCTCTCTCTCTCCCTTATCTCTCTTTCTCCTCTCTCTCCCTTGTCTCTCTCTATCTCCTCTCTCTCCCTTGTCTCTCTCTATCTCCTCTCCCTCTCCCTTGTCTCTATCTCCTCTCTCTCCCTGGTCTCTCTCTATCTCTTCTCTCTCTCCCTTGTCTCTCTCTATCTCCTCTCCCTCTCCCTTGTCTCTATCTCCTCTCTCTCCCTGGTCTCTCTCTATCTCCTCTCTCTCTCCCTTGTCTCTCTCTATCTCCTCTCTCTCCCTTGTCTCTCTGTATCTCTCTCTCCCTTGTCTCTCTGTATCTCCTCTCTCTCCCTTGCCTCTCTGTATCTCCTCTCTCTCCCTTGTCTCTACACGTACATGCTTGGTTTTCATTGTGCACAGCAAAGAGAAGCTTCCATTCTGCATGTTGAAGCTGCACTCCTCCACTACTGACAGTTCGTTCCAAGGATGCGCGACCTGCAGTTATTGTGGAAAGATGTCCCCTTGGCAGAACTACTTACCCAAAGTGCTTAGCACCAGGAACAGAGCCTTGCTGTGAAATAACCTGACTGACTGTGCTTAATGGAATTTACTGTAACACGTTATTCTTGTATTTTGAAAATGTGTGCATGCGTTGGCAAGCTGGTGCACACATCTGGAAGACCAGATTCAGCCTGCAGGCTGTATTTGTCTATTTGATGAGCATCAGTAGGATAATTTAAAGATACCAGCAGCAAAAAAAAATAATTAACACCTCATTGGGACAGCTAGAAATGTAATGTTAATCCTTTCAATACTTTGCTCCTGGCTTTTTATGGTGATTGCTTCAGGGTAGTGAAGTCATTTTCAGAAGACATCAGACACTATCTTGAACCTGAGCGGTTGGATATTCAATTAGTCATTGAATAATGCATGCTCTAGTGGAAGTCATGAGAGATCTGAGAATATTACTGTGAGGAGGCACTGAAATCAATTATGTTCTAGTAACAAGCTCTATGTGAAGACTATCAAAGTCTGAATCCTACTTGTAATGGTTTGAATGCAGAATATCTCACGTCATTAGATTTTGCTAATGAAAAGAAGTATCCATAGTTACCTGAACTTATTAGAACCAGGCAATAAAATATAAGGGTATTCATTTAATAGCACTAGTGTTCGGATTCTGGATCACAAATAGAGGAAAAACCTGACAAACAGGCTTCTGATAGCCAGTCACAGATTGATATTAGCAATCTGCTACCTTACCTGCTAGGAAAATAAGCTTTGCAGAAATTATGCTTTAGGAAGAGAAACATTTGGCATAAAAACTGCTGTGACCACGTTTTGAAGGTTGACAACATTAAATGGAACAAAACTTGTGCATTAATGCCCTCTGTAGGACACAGCACAGGACAGCATAAAGAAAAAGATTTGTGGAATCAAGTGGCCCCACACCAAGGTAATACAACCAACAAGATAGTATGTCTCAAAAGGGCTGTCTCGCACCTGTGCATCTTATTTCTGTGCAAATCCAGGGGCTTTCCATCTGTTTTTTGAATTCTTTGGTCATTCTAATGGCAATGCATTCATAGTTTCCCAATTTCCTAGTTGGTCCAGTGATTGTGTACCTACCCAGTTTCCTTGGCAATTTAGGAGACTAGAATTCTAGGTGTATTCGAAAAGTGGGGGGAAATTATCCATCACAGGAATCCAATTCCATGGCACTCTGTTGGATCTGATGTATGCATGTTCCTTGATAATATACTGGCTTCAACGTATTCAAGTGAGTTTCTTGCAGCTGAATTCGACAGGTTAGCATTTGGGTTCAATTAGATTTTATTTTTACATTTTAAATTTCTGCGGTTAAAATTCTGGCACTCCGAAGCCAAACTCTAAATTCAGTGGTAGTCCTTACCCGTGGTCCTTAATGAAAGTGAATCCACTGCATAAAGTTGTAAAGGGATTTCAGCTATGCTCAGGTGTACAAGTAAGGTTTTTGGCCTTGGCTTAGTGGGTAGCACTCTTGGGCTGGATTTTGTCAATGGGGGCGCGTTGGGGGCGGGATTGCTGGTTGTCGGGTTTCAGTCCCACCCCCAACGACGTCTGGCCAACCCACGCTATTTTCCCGTGATTGACCTTGTTAAGCCCGCCTTGCGGGCTGAGCCGGCCAATTAAGGGAAAGTCGGTGGCAGAGGACGTCAGCCTACCACATTTCATCTGTCGAAAATTTTTTGACAGATGAACTGTCAGCGTTTGACAGCTTTGAGAAGCTGTCAAACACTGACAATCTCTGTTCTAAGGTGAGCCCTTGCACAGAAGACTCACCGAAACCTCTCTCCTCAGCAGAAAGCAGATGGCTGCTGCATCTGAGAATGCAGCAGCCATTCTGTCATCTCTGCCGTTGAGATGAGACACCTCTGGATTCCCAAGGGTTGAAGCCTGCAGGAAGAAGGAAAGGTAAGTAAACTTTTTCTAATACTTTACACTCACCTCTCATACTTACCTCTCTACACTTGCACCCATCACTCACCTCTACAGAGAACTTTTCGATCCCTGTCACCCCCGCAGACCCACTGCTCGCCTCGCTGACCCTGGCGAGGTTTGCAGCCATCGGGAAGCCCGTACTTGTAGGGGTAAAATGGGGATAAGCCTCAAAACTGCCTGTTAACTGGCTGTTAACAGGCAGGGTAGTTAACAGGCAGTTAATTGGCTCTAATCCCCTTCCCGCCTCAAAGAGACTGGTCCCTGCGCGAGTCGGGGACCCGCCTCCCGGGAAGATGGCACAGAGGCGGGTTGGGAGCTGGGTCAGTACCCGCTCCCAGTTTCTGCCATTTTCCCGGCAGTCCCGCCTCCATACCCATCTCTCCAGGGCTGGGAAAATTCCCCCTACTCTGCAGAGCAGGAGGTTGTGGGTTCAAACCCCACTCCATGAGACTTGAGCACAAAATCTAGGCTGGCACTTCAGTGCAGTACTGAGGGAGTGCTGAACTGCCAGAGGTGCCGTCTTTCAGATAAGGTGTTAAGCTGAGGCCCCGTCTGCCCTCTCAGGCAGATGTAAAGAATCCAGCGG
Source organism: Somniosus microcephalus (assembly GCF_052327205.1). Lineage (NCBI taxonomy): Eukaryota > Metazoa > Chordata > Chondrichthyes > Squaliformes > Somniosidae > Somniosus > Somniosus microcephalus. Next base: position 61,864,182 of record NC_141007.1, read on the forward strand.
CACTATTTCAAAGAACAAGGGAGCTCTCACAATGTCCTGGCCCACATTTATACCTCAACCAACACCTAAAAAACAGATTATCTGGTCATGTATTTCATTGTTGTTTGTGGGACTTTGCTGTGTTCAAATTGCCTGCTGCATTTCCCGACATTACAACAATGACTACACTTCAAATGTGCTTCATTGGCTGTAAAGCACTTAAGGAATGCCCTGAGGTTGTGTAAAGGTGTGATACAAATGCAAGTTCTTTCTAAGAAGATATGAACTTCTGGACATGTTCCTTAGTGTAGATAAGACTGTTGTAATAGAACTTGGTTAGGGATTGAATGAGACTACATAACGTGTCCTGCACTAAACTTCCAGGGATAGAATGGTTGCATCAGCTACCCTGGCCCACATAACCTTCTTTTCACTGAACTGTCAAGAATCTCACTGATCATATGAGGCCACGTTTTCCCTCGCAATAAACTGCTAGGGATTAGATGGACACATTCCCACTTCAAGGCTATTGCAAGTGGTCCACTAGAGATTGGACATACAGGAGATCACATACCCTGCTCTATAATAGGCTCTAGGGGTCTAATGAATGTATACACACCATTACGTTCATGCTGTTTCCACTATAATAAAACAACTCGACTAACATTTGCTTGATAAACTCTAAGATGTCTGGCAAATCTCTCCTGAAAAAGCTATTATGACAGTTTGCAGTGACACGTTGTCACTTTTAAAGGGACAGGCACACTGAACCAGCTGTATCTGAACTGGGGTAAATTCAGATAGTCAGAAAATGAACTCAGATTGTATCGATTCAGGGTTCTTTGATCATCTCTACTCTCCTCCATGTCCTGCTTGTACCCTTTCCTTTGTTTAGGAACAGGAGTAGTCTCATGTTCATTAATAAATAGACATTCTTATTATGAACACAGCTAGCTGTTGCTAGATACTTTATTGAGCACATGTGGACTAGGTACAGTATCTGTAGAGGCATCCATCTTGACTGCTGCCTTGTGGGTAGCCTAGTGCCTCATGGGTAATGTAGTCTTAATATACATACAGCTGGATAGTGTAGTCTTATATACATACAGCTATATACAGCTCTACGGCTCCACCTAGTGTCCACTATAGAATGACATGTTATTGATCATTACATCCCCCCTTCTTTGAGGTTTAACAAAATCAATATCAATCAACTTTCAAGAAAACAATAAAGATAATATCAGTAACACTTTTGTTAGTGTTCTATAAACATAAACATTTTCAAAACAGTCAACACATTTTCAAAGCTTTACATTGTACTCAAAGATTAAGTCTATCAGGCTTTTTTACTTCACGTGTGGATCTTCTCAACACGGGTAAGTCTGATGTGTCTTCATGAGATTGTTCTGGCAGTGAATGACAAGATGCAGTTGCGGCATTGTCATCAATCTGCTCTTGAATAGTCTCTTGTGTTTTTAGGAGGGAATGGCGGTTCCTCCTGAGAATCTGTCCTTCCTCAGTTCTAACAGTGTATGACCTTGGTCGTACTTCCTCAAGAACTGTAGCTTTCCTGTTCCATGCATCTGGATCCTCAATCCTGACAACATCATCCCTTGTCAATGGTTTTAGAGTTTTGGATGACTTGTCATAGTATGATTTCTGTTTCAGCTTTAACAGTTGAAGTCTCTGTCTCAGTTCCTCACTTTGCTGTTCTTTTGCACAGCAGGGTAGCATGGTGCGCAACTTGCGACCCATTAGTAGTTCAGCAGGTGAAGAACCACAGTCTAAAGGTGAGGCTCGGTAGCTCAGCAGGGCGAGATAAGGATCAGACTTGCTTTCTGTCGCTTTCTTCAGTAGCTGCTTGAGAACTTGAACACTTTTCTCTGCCTTACCATTTGACTGAGCATACAAAGGACTGGATGTGATGTGCTGAAAGTCATAATGTGCTGCAAACTGTTGCCACTCCTTACAGTTGAAGCATGGACCATTGTCGCTAATGGCAATCCTGGGAATTCCATGTCTGGCGAAGATGGATTTCACATGCATTATGACACTGCTTGCTGTGGTGCTTGAGAGCAGCACCATCTCAGGATAGTTAGAATAGTAGTCAATCACTATTAGATAGTCTTTACCATTTAAATGAAAAAGGTCCATACCAACCTTTTGCCATGGTGCTGTTGGTATGTCAGCTACTATCATTGGTTCCATTGCTTGTTTGTTTTGGTGTTTCTGACATGTCTCACATTTGCCTATCATGTTCTCAATGTCCTTATTTATGCCAGGCCAATAAACAGTGTCTCTTGCCCTCCTTTTGCATTTTTCAATTCCGAGGTGTCCCTCATGAATCCTTTTGAGCATGTCTTGACGTAGAGCCTGTGGAATGACTATTCTGTTCTGTTTTAGTAATAGTCCACTTGCGACACTCAATTCTGGCCTTATGTGAAAATATTTTGGACAGGAACCTTTTGGCCAACCATGATGAATGTTCTCTATTACTGTTTGTAATACTGTATCTTTTACTGTTTCTTCTGCTATTTGCTTTGATTTTGTGTCTGACACGGGCAGCGCAGCAGTGACCATACTCATATGAACATCCACGTCTTCTTCAGTAGAGCTCACATGACTCATTGTGGGTGCTCGGGATAGTGCATCTGCTAACACTATGTATTTGCCTGGTGTGTAGATCAGTTCAAAGTCATATCTTTGCAGCTTCATCATGAGTCGTTGAATCCTTGGAGACATCTCATTCAGGTTTTTTTTAATGATGGCAACCAGAGGGCTGTGGTGTGTCTCAACTGTGAAGGTGGGAAGTCCATATATGTAGCCATGAAACTTTTCTAGTCCAACTACCAAGCCTAGACATTCCTTTTCAATCTGGGCGTATCGACACTCAGTATCAGTCATAAACCTGGAGGCATAGGCAACAGGCTTCCAATCTTCACCCTCTGCTTGTAGCAAGACTGCACCTAGGCCATCTTTTGATGCATCCGTTGACACTTTGATTCTTTTTGTTGGGTCAAAGAAGGTGAGTACAGGTATGGTTGTCAGCACTGTTTTGAGGTTTATCCACTCTTGTTCATGTCTTTCTGTCCATGCGAACTCATTTGTTTTATGTAGCAGGTCTCGCAGACAGGCTGTCTTGGCTGACAAGTTAGGAATGAACTTTCCAATGAAGTTTATCATCCTCATGATGCGTAGCACTCCTTTTTTGTCAGTGGGTCGGGCATTTTGAGTATGGCGTTTACTTTTTCCATATCTGGCTCTATTCCTTTACCAGATAGATTATCTCCTAGGAAAGTGACTTCCTGGTCGCCAAACTGACGCTTGGCTTTGTTGAGCTTCAGTCCATTCCGGCGTATGCTCTGTAGCACTTTAGTCAGTCTCTCATTGTGTCCTTTCAGTGTGGAGCCCCAGATGATGATGTCATCAACATAGACCCGAACTCCTTCCAGACCTTCAATTATGTGTTCCATCGCTCTATGAAAGATTTCAGATGCAGATATTATCCCGAAAGGCATTCTGAGGAAACAATACCTGCCAAATGGTGTGTTGAAGGTACAGTATTTGGTGCTCTCTTCATCCAGTTTTAGTTGCCAAAATCCTTGTGAGGCATCGAGCTTTGTAAAGTACCTGGCACCTGACATTTCACTGGTGATTTCTTCTCGCTTGGGAACCTGGTAGTGTTCATGTTTTATGTTTGCATTTAAGTCCTTTGGATCCATGCATATTCTTAGATCATTGTTCTTTTTCTTTACACATACCATGGAGTTAACCCACTCTGTTGGCTCTTTGACTTTCCTGATGACTCCTAGTGTGGTCATTCTGTCCAGTTCATTCTTGAGCTGGTCACGCAGGGGTGCTGGAACTCTTCGTGGAGCATGTACCACTGGCTGAGCATCCTCCTTTAGCTGGATCTTGTAAGTGAATGGTAGAACTCCAAATCCTTTGAACACATCCTGGAAATTATTCACTACAGATTCCACCGAGTCATCTGGTCTGCTTATGGCACAGTTTATACGGTAGACTCTCTTGACCAGTTCTAAGTCCTCACAAGCTTTGTCACCCAGTAGTGAATCAAGTCTTTCAGCCACAACAGAAAACATGAGATGATGCACTTTGTCTTTTACTGTCACTTTAAGTCTGCATACACCTAAGCTATCTATTTTCTGTCCATTATAGCTCTTCAGTAGTACTGACTTTTTCTGTATTTTGGGCTTTTCTTTCATATTGTTAATGTCACTCATACTGATTAAGTTTGCTTTTGCCCCAGTGTCTAGTTTCAAGGTAACTAATGCTCCATTTACCTGCAGTGGGATCATCCATTTGTCCTCTTTTACTGCATTAACTTTATGATCGGCATTGTCCATTTCTGAGAGCTGCACATTTTCTGTATCCTTTTTGATATTGTCACATGACACCATTCCTACAAAAAATGTCTCACTTAAATCAGTGTCCTCAATTACATTAACTCGTTGCCCTTTCTTAGTTTGTACTTTTGAAAAGCATTGTTTGGCAAAGTGATTCTTTCCATTACACTTTGTGCACATTTTTCCAAACGCTGGGCATTGTCTTAACTGGTGTTTGTACCCACAGCGTTTACAATTAAAAATTTCATCCTCCGATTGCTTTTCATTTCTGTTCTGCCCACATTTCTTCCCCTTGTAGGACACAGCACCGACAGCAGCATTATCACTCATTACAATCGCATCATTATTGATTTCACTGAAAGTCTTCATGTGCTTTCGAGCTAGCTCGCTGGCTTGGCATATTTTCACAGCATTTTCCAAATTTAGTTCGGTTTCTCTCAACAGACGTTCCCTAACTTTTTTATCATGAATACCAAACACAATCTGGTCACGAATCATGGATGCTTTGAGCTCAGAGAAATTACATGTCTGTGCTTTCAGTTTCAGATCAGTTATAAAGCTATCAAAAGTCTCATTTTGCTGCTGTGTCTGAGAACGGAAGATGTATCTTTCATAGGTCTCATTCTTTTTGGGAGAGCAATGTGCATCAAATTTTTTTAGCACATCTTCTAATTTTTCTCTGTTATCCTCTGGATTAAATACAAATGTATTAAATACCTCTATCGCCTATGGGCCTGCAACCGTAAGCAGCAATGCTATCTTCCTTGCATCTGGCTTCGTACCGAATCTGATGGCTGCAATGTAGAGTTCGAATTGTTGTTTAAAAGTCTGCCAATTGTAGTCGATATTTCCTGTGAGTTTCAAACGCTCTGGTGGCTTCAAATTCTCCATGTCGCTTTTCACAATTTTCAGCAGATCTTCACCAATCCTGGTACCATCTTATGTTCATTAATAAATAGACATTCTTATTATGAACACAGCTAGCTTTTGCTAGACACTTTATTGAGCACATGTGGACTAGGTACAGTATCTGTAGAGACATCCATCTTGACTGCTGCCTTGTGGGTAGCCTAGTGCCTCATGGGTAATGTAGTCTTAATATACATACAGCTGGATGGTGTAGTCTTATATACATACAGCTATATACAGCTCTGCACAGCTCTACGGCTCCACCTAGTGTCCACTATAGAATGACATGTTATTGATCATTACAAGTAGGACATTCAGCCTCTAGCCTATTCTGCAAACTGACCAGCCTAAGGCACCTGTGAGATTTATAGCAGTTTAATACATTTTGAATTCAGATCTAAAGAAAAGTAGTGGCTCAGTGCGGGATCAAACCACATGGGTCAATCCTTGTGTGAAATGATGGCTTGTGAAACATTTTAGATGGTGTACTGTAAGTCAATAGGAGAGGATTTGGTGTGAGTAGGCATGAAAAGCACAATAAAACTGAAACTGGCATTTACCTCTACTGACAGCACCCGACCCGTACAGATTTAGGTAGGAATCTGCACAGTAGAGTTATACCTCCTGGTGGTAGATTAAAGCCTCAGCTCACCTATTGCTGAAACCCTCATCCATGCCTTTGTTACCTCTAGACTTGACAATTCCAACACTCTCCTGGCCGGCCTCCGGTCTCTCATCTTCCACCCTCGGTAAACTTCAGCTCACCCAAAACTCTGCTGCCCGCATCCTAAGTCTCAATTTTAAACATCTCAGTCTTGCTTTCAAATCCCTCCATGGCCTCACCCGTCCTTGTGTTTTTTTTTTAACAGGTTCCCCCGCCTTCTCCACCCTGGACGACGATGAGGCCAATGAAGATGGGAAGAAGGAGGAGGAGGAAGAGGATCGAGGGAGGAGGCAGCCACTCAATCGGCCTTCCAGAAGGGTGGTCCATGACCACCTCATCAGACTGCGGTGCCAATAAATTAAACCCCAGATCCCCGTTGCTCACCACATCCCCATCATTCCATCCCTGTCGCAGCCATTTCACAGCGCTCAGCTGAAATGAGAGACAATACAAAATTGTTCAAAGTTAATTAATAAATTTGCCAATAATCAGTGAACACATCTTTACAACAACAATATTTACTACTTACTCTTGTGCAGTCCCTTAGTGCCCCTCGTTACTGTGCCTTTGTCTACTCTAGTGCTCCTACGAGGTGTTGGCCCAGTGGCTGCAGCGCCGTGGGTGGAAGGCTGCTGAGTGTCCATGTTGGAGACTTCAGATGGCCTTGCAGGACACCCTCGACCAGCTCTGGGCCTGGAAGGCCCGGCTGTAGACTGCACCATCTCAGCCCAGATCTGGTCAAGGGCCTCCTGCAAGGCCATCTGAAGTCTCCCGCACGGACACTCAGCAGCCTTCCACCAGCCCTGCTGCAGCCACTGGGCCAACACTTTGTAGGAGCACTAAAGCAGGAAAGGCACAGTAACGAGGGGCACTAAGGGATTGCACAAGGGTGAAAAGTAAATATTTTTGGTATAAATATGCGCCCACTACTTTTTGATAAATTTATTACTTTACTTACCATTTTTTTGTGGTGTCTCTCCATTTCAGCTTTGCGCTGTGATATGGCCTGTGAGAGGGATGGAATGATGGGGATGTGGTGAGCAAAGGGGATCTGGGGTTTAAGTCATCCTGGTGTGAGGCTGGAGGTCTGTTTGGAGGAGGTGGCAGAGTTCTTTGGCCACATCCTTGGTGAAGTGGAGCTGTCTAGTACACTGCTCCTCGCTTTATTGAAGGCAAGAGAAGTGCTCTCAGAATACCCTCGGAGGGTAAGGCCTTATGGTGAGAGCCTTGATGTCCCTCCTTATCTCTCTGTGCATATGTTCCCATATTTCTCGTTGCCTACGCTCCCCCCACCATAGATCCTGAAGGTCGAGGTGGCATGCCAGTACAGCCCCCATTAACATTACCAAATGTAGCAATTTTAATCTTTGAAGAATAATGTAGCTACTTTTTGTTGCCAGAAGACTCCTGATACAAAAGAATCTTGAAATTACTGAATGAAACTGTTGCAGTGGGTGAGACTAACAAAAAACCACTGAAACTGCACTAACCTGATAGCTGCATTACTGATGATCCCTTTGAATAATGCCCCTGGAGCCGGCTTCCTGGTGCTGCACGCCAGCTCTCCTTGTCGGTGTTTACTCCAGGTGGTGAGTTACGTGGCGAGAATCAATTTTGCAAATCAGGTGGTCAGTGAGCGTTGCACACTCACTGACTTCACGATCTACCTGGCGTTGACATTCCCAGCGATACCTCTTACCAGCGGTGCTCTGGAGGGGGCCGGATTTGGCGTGTGGTGCTAGATTAACCTCGCCCCCCCCCCGATACTGGTCTAGCCCCCCCCATTAGTGCCATCTACTGGCACTAATGGGAGGCATTAAGGGGACAAATTTTTCCCCCTTATAGTTTAGCTGGAGCCAGTTGTAAGTATCCATTGAAATCTATCAGAATGTCCCCATTTTACCAGGACTAAGGACAGGTTCTCTGTCACAGATGTAATTTGGGAGTTCTATGCAACACGAATAACAGAGATAACAAGAATAACAGGAATAACAGAGATAACAAGAATAACAGGAATAACAGGGATGACAAGGATAATAAGGATGCCTTTTCCCTTCACCAGTCAGCATGTTAGTTCCAAGCTCTGCTGTAACAGAAATTGAGTGGAGCTCAGGGCTGAGATTTAGTGGTCATGTGGAATAACTTAGACTTCATTGTCAAGCTAATGGCATACTTTGAAACTCTGACAAATAATAGGCTCCTTATTAAAACCATAATGGTTATAAGTTCCAAATCTTGAATTTTATATCTTAAACATCTCTGCCAAATTTAACTGTTCCATACATGGCATTTTAAGTCAGTAGTCAAGTGAAACAGTTAATTTAACAGGACAGAAGCAACATTTCTTTTGGCAATAAAAGAATATATATTCAGAATCTGGAACTTCTGAACATTATGGATTTTAATAAGAGATCCATTTATTGTCAGGATTTGAAATGGGCTGCTAATGATGTAAAACCTTATTCCCAATGGTTTGTACTTTACTGTAATTTCCATAACATGTAATATCATGTTTAATTTTACAGCAATACAAAAATCTATATTCTCAAATGCCCAAGGACCTTGTTTTCTAAATCTGGCATATAACAGTCACAATGATAGCTTTTACAACAGTCAGCTGGCTGATGGCAAATTGCTTGCACCAGCAGGTTTGCAGCTGATTAAAACTTGCCTGAAGGAACAAATTATATATTAACATATTACTATGTGCTTTACTTCCAGAATTATGCAAATCAGAGGGCAATGTGACCTGCATTTGCTGTTGGTTAACCCGTGGTGGTTTATGTTTCTACAAATCCATCCCCAGAACTTTTTGGTGCTATTAACATTATGGAATGAATTATGTGGTAAAGTGCATCACATTAATGATGTCAATGTGAACATAAAAACAGGAGTAAGGAGATTGCAGGTTTGTGAAGGAGAGGGTAAAGAGGAAGCAAGACTTGGGTTCATTGAGTTCAAGAAAGGTTGGGAGACAAGAGACTGCTCAGGACCTCTAATGGGAGGCAAGGGAACAAGGACACTTACTGTTAAATCATGGAAAAATAAGGCTTGTAAATGGAGACTGTGCAGGGAAACAATACAGAGAGCAGACGGTCAGACATAGACCCAGCACAGACGGTCAGACACAGACCTAGCACAGATGGTCAGACACAGGCCCAGCACAGACAGTCAGACACAGGCCCAGCACAGACAGTCAGACACAGACCTGCACAGACGTTCAGACACAGGCCCAGCACAGACGGTCAGACACAGACCCAGCACAAACAGTCAGACACAGACCAAGCACAGATGGTCAGACACAGACCCAGCACAGATGGTCAGACACAGACCCAGCACAGATGGTCAGACACAGACCCAGCACAGACGGTCAGACACAGACCCAGCACAGAGAGGAGTCTGTGAGTACCTTGCACTTTGCACCAGAGTTGAGAATGAAGGGATAGAAGACATGCAATTAAAACGTAATGAAAAAATTGCAACAAGATAAAAAAGAAACACAAGTAATGGAATATATAACTATAATCGAAACACTATCTGGAGTTAGCCCTCTAAACAACTTGCCCCACACCACTGCAGTGTATGGAAAGTCAGTGACATTTTGTACGTGCAGCCAAGCAGGCCACAGATTTGCTTCCTGGTATTCTAACACAGTGGATCAAACTACTGTTCATTGAATGATCGTAAAATGTGTAAGCATTGTTCCCTATACTTTACAACTACATTTAGTATGTTAATAAAAACACCTCTCAGGAATACTCATTGTTTTAACTTAGTGCCAATTTTACTAAGTTATCTTAATAGGTCATGTGGCGAGGAGAGACTGTCTCATTACAAATATGTTCACTCTAAAACAAGCTTCACTAAATACTCATGTAAAACTAACTGTTTAGTGGTTAATATTTTACACAACCTACAGTCGCTGCTACTTTAACCTTTGCCCTTCTGGATGGTTCTATGTCACCAGTTCCATGTAAGTGAACCGCCTTTTTGCCACATGATTGGATTTGCTTATTAATATTGCAGCAAGTCCTAACCCCGACTACCACTGCCTCGGAGCCATGACCATTTGCTTGATGTTTTATTTGAAATTGATATTCACTTCAGAAAATGGGCCGCAGCTTCCCAACTCCTTATTGTCAAGTCTTTCACAAGGAAATAGTGAACCAGCCCCAAACATGTGATGAACACTCAGCATTTATATCCGTGCCTGTGCGATGCGCATTTCCTTACTTTCCATTTTGTAATTGGTCGGTTGTCAGGGGAACGGTCCGTTACATGGATTAGAAATGGCTAGGAACAGGGTTTGGGTACAGCAGATCAAAAGGCTCCACTTGATTAGAAAGAACGTTCTTTCAGGATACTGTTCAGTGATAGTTTTCAACACTTCCTCCTCCCGCAATCAGAGTATAAGCAGCAAACACACTCAAAGAACTCATCATTCATTTTTGACTACAAATTTAAGACAGCGCCATTTGGCACAGAAATTCTCCTCATATCATTTCAACTACAAACTCTCATTTGTCTTTGGATTTCCAAAATATCTATAAATATCATGCTTTTTATTGACGATTAAGTCACATTGTAAATGAAGAAGCCAATTGGATTACTCTGTGTCAAAGGCCTGTTTCCTCCCACTAAACAATAAACAAAACAGGAAAAAGCAGCAAACTCGCCAACAGTCACTTAGGCCACGCAATATTGTGCCTGTACGAACTGCATCCATTTTGACTGATTTTTCATTGCAACTTATTGCGGCTGCAACTAAGGATCGAACTTGTCTTTGCATAGTGCCTTACCCCGTTCACACAGTGCTTCACAGCACTTTGCAATCAAGGATATTCCCTGAAGTGAATTAGGGGCCATGTTTTCCTTTATTTGTCAGAAAATGGGATAATGACCATTTTTTTTGGTAGATCTTGATGACTGCCAATCAAAATTGGTGGGCGAGGGTAACTTAGCTGTGGCCAACTTGATTTTACCAGTAAAAGCTAGAGAAAACGATGCGCCAGTAGTAATCCTCCTTTCACACTTCCTAAGCTAACAAGCCACCCACTTGGTATAAATAATGAGCACTCTGTTAATGGGCTGTCGAACACATATGAAATTAAAATTACGTCTGAGTTAGCAAAGATGCCATTGAAAAAAACACAGGCCTAGAAATTGGGTGACACCACGCCCATTTTCAGGCATAAGATGGGCTCCCCGGTGTCCAATATGGTGGGCGCGCGCGCTATCAGCTGCAGAAGTGCCATATTGGTAAAGGCAGAAAAAGTAGCATCCAGGGCCCGCGTTCTGGATACATATGCAAATAGGGGGCCTATCGCCTGTTTGAGGCTTATTTTTACAGGCTAAACCAGCACATAGTGCAAGGACCAGAAGGTGGTGGAACCATTCAGGCAAAATAATTCACTTCATTGGAACCGAGAATGCTGAAGTTAACAGGGAGAGAGATTCTCTTAGGCATTAGGCCTGATAAGGTTGGCCAGGTGTACACACCGACAAATATTTGCCACAGTAATCGTTGGCTATGATTTTCACCAGATGCTATATCTGTGTGTCCATATTTAATAGTCCCTGTAGTTTCCACAAGCAGATCATGTCTACTCTGATCTGAAACCTATGGCTGTATGCACGGCGTGTCTGAGATGGGGTACCCAGGATCAGTGTTCCCTCTAAATTGCCTTTGTTGTGCGCGGCCTGTTTATTTCAATGCGCGGTCACTTTAAATTTCTGCGCGTGTGCGGCAATACTCCCCCAGTTTTTCGGGGGGGGGGTTGCGCGGCCCCTTTAAGGGGCTGAGGGGCCCATTCACAGTTTCGCGCAGGCACAAAATTTAACACTGGAAAAGCCACGCAGCTTAGAGGGAAAGTTGATGGGCGGTACTTCCAATGGAAAAGCTCGCGAGCGGTCTGTGCGGTACCTTGCAGTGGCCACGCACGTGCACAGGTTCGAGGGAACATTGACTCGGATTAACAGGTATCCTTTTATTGTGCTATCAGCTACTGGAATGTTCATCACATTCTCCTTGCTCCTTTCAAAAGATGGAAACACCACACCGTCAAGCCAAAGCATACAGGCTAAAAGTAATAGATTAATTTACAAGTGGACCGATGCACAGAACCAGTAAGAAATAGCTGAAAGTCACAAACTCAAACAGCGAGGATAAAATCAATGCACAAGAGGCTGAAATGTCCTTTTGTGAACATATTTCCTAAACAACTTAATAAGCGATTGGATTTTTGGATGAAATCGTCTTTCATTGATGTTGATGGTGCAGAGTCATGTGTGGATGCTGCAAATTTCCAATCCACAGAGTTCAGACTTTAAGATCTAAAGCTGAACAATCAAGGCTGTATTTTAATGCCATGCAAAACCATTTAAGTTATAACCTTGCCTCTGAGGACAAAAGGCAATCAGAAAATACAGCAGAACCCACACCTCGTGGGGAATGCTGTTAACTTTGGGGTATAATTGCCTTCCAGCTGGCATCTCATTTTAATGGTTAACCGATTGAATATATCTATTTCCCTGCCTGCTAACCTTCATAGCAAGCAGCTGGTTCTTGCAATTTGGCCGGAACAATTGGTACAAATAAACAGAGACGTTAAACCGAGCCCCGTCTGCTCTCTCAGGTGGATGTAAAAGATCCCATGGCACTATTCCGAAGAAGAGCAGGGGAGTTCTTCCTGGTTGTCCTGGCCAATATTTCTCCCTCAACCAACATCACTCAAAACATATTATTTGGTCATTATCACATTGCTGTTTGTGGGAGCTTGCTATGCATAAATTGGCTGCCACGTTTCCTACATTACAACAGTGACTACACTCCAAATGTTTCTATGGGATATGGGGAGAAGGCAGGGACAGTTTGGATGATCAACCATGATCTCATTGAATGGCGGAGCAGGCTCGAGGGGCCGAATGGCCTACTCCTGCTCCTATCTTCTATGTTTCTATGTTTCTATGTACTTCATTGGCAGTAAAGCGCTTTGGGATCCCCTGAGGTCGTGAAAGGAGTTATATAAATGCAAGATCTTTCTTTCTTCTTTCTTTCTAAATTAATAAGTGTCCCACACTGGATGTTTCTGGAGTGAGAGAAAAGTCATTACTTTCAGTACAAATTTGACCTTTTGTTCACTTGTGCAGAAACAAAGAGCTAGTTTATAATCAACCAATCGATAATAAATATGAAACTATGCAGATTCACTTGGCCCTAGTTTCATGATCAGCTGTGTCTGGTCAATTCAGCAAACACCAAATGAGGCAACCATTACATTTCATTTTTAAATTTAGCTTAATTGAATTATACGTAAAGCTGAGAAGCGTTCAGTACAGCAGTATTCATTGCTCTGCGCAGACTGCAATCAGTGCGAGACACAGAACCTCCCAGGCATTGCAATACAATCTATGCTTCACCAGCAGAGCCCTAAGATCATTAATAAAGTTGCCTAGATAAGGTTGCCAGTCAGTGTTTTGTAAGGCAGTGTACAGCACATTTGTGACGTATTAAACTTTGAGCAGATTTGCGAAAATCACCGCGATCTTTCGGGATGTGGAATCTGGATGTGGAAAAGGTGTTGAGAACATCCCGAGCAAGACATCTGTTTAGGTCTGGTAGACAGTCTGCACAACCGTTGCTAGATAAACATCTGTCAGCTTTGTATTTGCGCAGCAAAATTTATCGGCAAAAACTATTGGAAATTTGCCACAAAAAGTAGCAGATTACGAATGGGAGCAACAGGAAATGGAGTTGCGGAGGAGTGCGAGGTTTCATTTTACTTGTACCTATATGGGATATTTACTGTTAGCGCCTTCTACAGGTCACATATCATGTCATGCAACCCAAAAACTTTCCCCAATATAAATGAATTATGCGATGGAGGTGATGATGGCAGCCAGACCAACTCTGTTGTCATTTTTACCTTCAACATCATTTTGGGCGATTTCAACAGTCCATTTTGCACATGCCTTTTATGAAGAATATGCTCTTGATATTATCCCAAATTTTATGCTATGTATAAATCATAGAACAGACCCATTAGCAGAGGTGAGAAGCACAGAGGAAATCAGAGGTTTCAGAACATAGGAACAGGAGGAGTCCATTCTGCCCCTCGGGCCTACTCCACCATTCAATTAGATCATGGCTGATCTGCACCTCAACTCCATTTGCCCGTCTTTACTTCATATCCCTCGATACCCTGACCTAACAAAACTCTTATTGAAAGCTGCAATTGTCCCAGCCTCGACAGTATATCAAGGGAGAGAGTTCGAAATCTTTACCATCCTTTGCGTGTGAAAAAGTGCTTCCTGATTTTGCTCCTGATAGGCCTTGATCTAATTTTAAGGTTATGTTGCTTCTTCTTGACCCTCACCCCACCTGAGGTAATCCATCCCAAAGTATTTCTAAAACAGAAATTTATGCTACAAAATTGATGTCAGGTTTTCTCCCATGAAGGTGACTCACCTTGCTGCAAACGAATAAAAACTCTTTTTAATAGTCAGACCTACAGAAGCTAAGCTAAGTGACATCACTGGTCAAGAACAGTTCTGGTAACTTTCTGTATAACATCAAATACTTAAAGCCATACTGACATCAGTTGCGGTTTGACCCAACAGTAACAGTTTCAGTGACAGGCTATCTAGTTTCTAGTAAAACCGATCCATGAAAATACTGTACCTTGTTCACTGTTTTCTTATTCATTTTTAAATGATCCAAGGACTTCATTTTATGTATAATTTCTTAAATTGTTGCTTTCCCCTTGGCCCTTGGATCGGCCACGTTTTAAATCTAAAGTTAAAGTATATATCCCTCTTCAGAAATTAGTTCTGAAGTCACTTTGGTATTATCTAATTAAAAGTGAGCATGTAATGATAGCCTTAGTTAGATATGCCCGTACCAAAAAAAGATCTAGTTGACAGACAACAGGCAATACATATACATAAACAGACAATTTGCAAAATGTTTACATGGTTCAATTTAGATACTATTTACCCTTGTAGTATCAGTAAACTGTGTCTAGATTATTTTTGGTGTTAAATTTATGTCAGCTGTGACTCAGTGGGTAGCACCCTCGCCTCTGAGTCAGAAGGTTGTGGGTTCAAGTCCCACTCCAGGGAATTAAGCACAAAAATCTAGACTGACACTCCACTGCAGTACTGAGAGAGGGCTGCACAGTTCAAGGCTGTCTTTCAGATGAGCCGTTAAACCGAGGCCCCGTCTGCTCTCTTAGATCCCACGGCACTATTTTGAAGAAGGGCAGGGGAGTTATCCCCGGTGTCCTGGCAAATATTTATCCCTCAATCATCATCACTAAAACAGATTATCTGGTCATTATCACATTGCTGTTTGTGGGAGCTTGCTGAGCGCAAATTGGCTGCCGCGTTTCCTACATTACAACAGTGACTACACTTCAAAAAGTACTTAATTGGCTGTAAAAGCACTTTGGGACATCTGGTGGTCATGAAAGGCGCTATATAAATGCAAGTCTTTCTTTTTTTTCTTTATAATTACGAATTCAGTGACCGCTCACTCACTGTAATTTTTAGGTACAAGTTGATGACTCTTCAATCAATATAATTGAAGTACATTTCAGACTCTAATGTTTATATTTTTCACTGTACGGAAGGAGACAATTTGTCCATATACCCTTATACCTACGGCCCTGAATTACCCGTTACCTCAAACATACTTGCAGGATTTGACTTGAGAATCAGATTTACCGCATGCCTGTAATTATGCAGTACAAGATGTGAAAAGGAGTTGAATTTCATACAATCTATGAGCATAGAAAGAAAACTCAGAGCCTGTGCTAAGCATTGTGAAATAGAACTGATGATCATAATGGAAAAATATCTTTAGTTGAGATAACTCCAGTCCTATAAACCTCCTCAAATATCCAATTACCAGTCACTAAAGCCAGTACATAGCACCGCATTATTGGAAGTTAAAATAAAACTGATACCTGGATCCCATTTGTACATTTGGTAAAGGGTTTCAAAATCAGTTTTACATACAGTATTTAATTTTATTTCTTGTCACATAAATTTCAGTTACAATTTAGCCCTGCTTTACAACATTTAACCCTTCTTAACCACCTAACTTTTAACAGTGTTGGACAATAAAGCAAGAGTCAACTGTGTCCTTACCTTTCAACACAACTTCCTCTCTAAATTCCAGATTAACTGTGGGGAGTCGGTGAAATAGTGTTGCTTAAAAAAAGTGCCTTGGTGCAACAGTACACCTGGTGAGTTGTTGGCAGACTTGTCAGTGGGCTGTAAGGATTCGAAGCCTTTATTGGCCCATTGTGAGTAAAGATTGTGAAGCAGCATTTAGGTTAAACATTGACACCTCCCCAAGGAGGCTGTCTGTCAAATCCTGGCTTGAGGCTCCGGTTTATAAATTATTGTGAGCTTGCATTACATAAATAGGTGCTGCTAGGCTGTTTGTTTCAAGGTTTTTCTTTAAGGAATGGTCGATGAAAGCGTGTAACTCTTGTTTCAGTGTAGACTTTCAGGTACTTGTAATGTTTAGTCTTTGTACCAGTGCCACTTATCAGGACATACAAGTTGCATAAATATTTGCTGATAATAATCTGATGCAGTCAATTGAAGATAAGCATCTAGTCAAGACACTGTTTTTGAGAACAAAGATTTAAACTTGACGTATTTAAACATTCACCAGCTTGTCCAGAAAGGCTGTTGGCAAAGGCGACAGCAATCCAATTCATGTTTAGAGGAGTTGGATGATTATAGGTATTATTATACTGTCAATGACATGCAACTTGAATCCCATCAAAAGCTATTGTGCATTCCTTTTGGAACTGTACAAAGCTGTTGACTTTATCACTGATAACAGATTGCAGGTTTTCCAGTCAAGCCCTGGGAAAATCCAGTCTGTTTTTTTCCAATGAAAGGTTGATTCTAAAAGGAAAGTAATCCTATTACATAGAACACAACAGCAACCAAACTGCCCTGAAAGTGGTAGATGTTCTTATCATTAATGATGGGAACATTTTTAGGTTTCTAGCGGCAAAAAAATGGTTAAACTACAGAGTAACAATCATAAACAGCAATGGCAACTTGCATCTATAATCATCATCAGTTACAGATTTGTTTTTCGAGGGCACAGCATTGTCAGTTGCTTGGCTTCTTGTCATACAGAAGAACCTAGGAACGTGGGAATAGGAGTAGGCCTTTCAACCATTCAATTAGATCATGGCTGATCTGTATCTTAACTCCATCTACCCACGAATACTCTTGCCTAACAAAAATCTATAAATCTCCGTTTTGAAATTTTCAATTGACCCAATCTCAACAGTTTTTTGAGTGGGAGAGTTCCAGATTTCCATTACCCTTTGTGTGAAGAAGTGCTTCCTGACATCACCCCTGATGGCCTAACTCTAATTTTAAGGTTATGCCCCCTTGTTCTGGACTCCCCCACCAGAAGAAATAATCTCTCTCTATCTACACGACGGATATAATAATCAGAGGCAACTGTTGTGTTTAGATTGCAGAATCTCTTCTAGCTGATGCAGTTCTGTAATACCCCAGGTTCCTGGTGCTGTGGAATCACCACATTTTCACCGCACGGCAGATACCACACCACTGGTAGCAACGACAGCTGTGTCAGCTGTGGCTCAGTTGGTAGCACTCTCGCCTCTGGGGTTCAAGCCCCACTCCAGGGACCTGAGCACAAGAATCTAGGCTGACAATTCCAGTGCAGTACTGACAGAGTGCTGCATTGTTGGATGTACCATCTTTCAGATGAGATATTAAACCTGTCTGATCTCTCAGATGGGCATAAATGATTCCATGGCAATATTTCAAAGAAGAGCAGGGGTGCTCTCCCCGGTGTCCTGGGCCAATGCTTATCCCCCGACCAACATCACAAAAACAGATTATCTGGTCATTATCACATTGTTGTTTGTGGGACCTTGCAGTGTGCAATTGTCTGCCATGTTTTACAGGGTCTTGAGGGAAGTGGCGGTAGGGATTGTGGATGCACTGGTAATCATTTTCCAAAACTCCCTGGACTCAGCAAAGGTCCCGGCAGATTGGAAAACTGCTAATGTAACACCCTTATTGAAAAAGGGTAGTAGACAGAAGGCTGGAAACGACAGACCAGTTAGCCTAACATCTGTGATTGGTAAAATTTTAGAGTCCATTATTAAGGAAACAGTAACGGGACATTTGGATAAACATAATTTAATAGGACAAAGTCAGCATGGGTTTTACGAAGGGGAAGTCATGTTTGACAAATTTGCTTGAGTTCTTTGAGGACGTAACATACAGGGTGGATAAAGGGGAACCAGTGGACGTAGTGTATTTAGACTTCCAAAAGGCATTTGACACGTATTATGTCCATGTATAATTGAGACACGGACTGCAGGAGTTGATTATAACAAGTCTTTACTGAATGGAGACAACCTGGAAACTGAAACTACAGAAGCCTGCTAGGGCCTTTAATACAGGGGCGGTCACTGCCGGTACTGCAGTCTGAGACCAGTTATTCCCTTAAAGGTACATAGACAACAATTCCTCCCCTTTTAGATAAACAGTACATAACATTCATTTAACAACTAAATAATAACTAATTACAATTACGGTTGCTAGATACATTGGTTGAAGTTAAGCAATTATAAGTTCAGTCTTTGAGGAGGCTTCCTGATTCTGTCTGGATAACGCCTCTTTGGGATATCAGGTTCTTCTGGCAAGGTTGAGTCGGGATCAATGTCGTTGTTTGGTTTGTCTGCTTCCAATATCACCGATTCTGCGGTAGATGCAATTGGTACTTCGGTTTCATCGCCAGGTGTATCAGATCGTGGTGTGGAGTTGACGTTTTCCAGTGACCTTAGAATCTGGTCAGCATGGCGTCTTACAATGCTCTCTCCAACGTCCACGGTATACATTAGAGGTCCTTGCCGTGTACAGATCGTTCCTGGCTGCCATTTCTCTGTGCAGTAGTCCCGGGCCAAAACTGGTTGACCTATCTTAAAACTCCTGGTTGGCCTTTAATTCATATTCTGAAACTGCCTGTTCTCCACATCTCTTCTGACGTTTGGCTTAACCAAATCCAAGCGGCATCGTAGTCTTCGATTGAAGAACATCATGGCTGGAGTTTGGTTGGTACCCGCATGTGTCGCATTCCGGTAGGCAAACAAGAAGTTATCCACCTTGTGTTGTAGGGGTATATCTTCATTACACATTGCCTTGATAGCCTTCTTGAATGTTTGAACAAACCTCTCGGCCAATCCATTAGTGGCTGGATGATATGGGGCGGATGTGTAATGCTTAACACCATTGTTCTTTAAGAACCTCCGGAACTCTTCAGACACAAACTGTGGTCCATTGTCAGAGCAAATCTGTTCAGGCAGCCCATTCCTGGTGAATATGGTTCGTAAGACTGTGATAGATTTTTCTGTGGTGGTTGAGGACATTTTTATTACCTCTGGCCACTTTGAATGTGCATCCACCGCAATTAAAAACATCGAGTCCATAAAGGGACCAGCAAAATCAATGTGCACCCTTTGCCATGGAGATGAGGGCCACTCCCATGGATGTAGAGGGGCTTGTGGTGGGGCGTTTTGGACCTTCTGGCATCCTGTACAGCTCTTGGTCATCTCTTCGATTTCTCTATCGATTCCCGGCCACCACACAAACGCTCTGGCTAAGTTCTTCATTTTTACCCCTCCCAGATGACCTTCATGAAGCTCATTGAGCACTCTATCCTTCAATTTGGGTGGAATTACTACTCTGGATCCACACATCAAGGTTCCTCTGCACACTGACAGCTGTTCTCTTCTCGGCGAGAATGCTGGCAGCAGTGATTCGCCATGTGCTGGCCATCCCTTCATCGTTAAATCATAGACCCAGGAGAGTGTCGGGTCATTTCGTGTTTCCTTTTCTATGTTTGCATTCGTCGCCGGGAGACATTCGACTATAGTCGAGTGGAATAACTCCACTGGATCCACTGCCAGTTCTTCTTCCACCGTTGGCAACGGTAGGCGCGACAATCCATCAGCATTCCCATGCTGTTTAGTTCCTTTGTACTCGATGTCATATTGGTGTGCCCCTAGGAAAAGGGACCACCTCTGTAGCCGTTGTGCCGTCATTATTGGTACGCCCTTCTGAGGGTTGAAAATGGAGACGAGAGGTTGATGATCAGTTAGTAGAGTAAATTTCTGACCGTGCAGGTAGTAATTGAACGTCTTCACCCCCCCACACCAGGCTGAGGGCCTCTCTGTCAATCTGGGCGTAGTTACGCTCGGCTGAAGTTAACGAGCGTGACGCAAAAGCTATCGGCCTCTCTGAACCATCAAGGAATTTATGTGACAGTACCGCCCCAATGCCGTAGGGAGACGCATCACACGCCAGTCTTATCGGTAGTGATGGGTTGTAGTGAGCCAATACTTCTCTTGAAGTGATTAGGTCCTTACTCTTCTGAAAGGCCCGCTTACATTCATCGCTCCATTTCCATGCTACTCCTGTTCGTAGTAGGGCGTTCAGTGGATGCAGAATTTTGGACAAATTCGGCAAAAACTTAAGGTAGTAATTCACCAATCCGAGGAATGACCTCAGTTGCGACACATTTTCAGGCGCTGGAGCCTTAACTACCGCTTCAATTTTGTCAGGGGACTTATGCAACCCCTCTTCATCAATCACGTGGCCACAATACGATATCTGTTTCTTAAAAAACTCGCACTTGGGGCGATTGGCTCGTAGCCCATGTTCACGTAGTCTAGTGAGCACCTGCTCTAGGTTGGCAAGGTGTTCACTGTCATCTTCACCTGTCACTAGGATGTCGTCCAAGTAACACTGAGTCCCCGGAATCCCTTGCAGGACTTGTTCCATCGCTCTTTGCCATATCGCCAGAGCTGATGCTACTCCGAATACCAGCCGATTATACTGGTAAAGACCTTTGTGAGTGTTTATCGTGAGATACTTCCTAGAGGATTCTTCAACCTCCATCTGCAAATATGCTTGTGCTAGGTCAATTTTTGTAAAACGCTTCCCTCCAGATAGTGAGGCGAAGATATCTTCTATCCTTGGAAGAGGATATTGTACTGTGTGAAGGACTGGGTTCACCGTCACCTTGAAGTCCCCACAGATGCGAACCTTCCTTGGCTCCTCAGACTTATTGTTTAACGTTTTCTTCATGACAGGAATGATGGGTGTCACCCACTCGCTCCAGTCTACCTTAGATAACACGCCTGCATTCTCCAGATTCTCCAGCTCTGCCTCAATGGCTGGGCGAATTGCATATGGTACCAGTCTTGCTTTGAAAAACTTGGGAATTGCATTCTCCTCTATTTTTATCGAGGTGGTTATGCCTTTAAGAGTGCCCAGTTCTTGTTGAAATACCTCTTTGGCGTCAGCTAAGATTGTTGACAATCGTCCAGGAGTGACGTCGTCATCCTTTTTACCAGCCACCGTCAGTGCCTGAATGGAGTGCCAGTCTAAACTTATCTTTCTGATCCATTCACGTCCCAATAACGGTGGTCCACCATCTTGCAGAATGTAGACATACAATGTCCGTATTTTCTTGCCATTGTATTCGACAGGCACCCTTATTTTTCCTCTGGGGTATACTTTTTGCCCCGTATATGTCCTCAAGACAATGGATGTCTCTCTCAAGGGTATGTGTGAGAATAGCCGCTCGTAGTCTCGTCGATTCATGACGGTTAGAGCTGATCCTGTATCCAATTCCATTTTGACTTGGGACCCTGCTATCGTGAGGGTGACCCAAATGGTTCGGTGATCCTCTTTCGCGATTACGTTGTGAAGTTTGAGACAGCTTAGTCTCTTGTTCCCGGATTCACTGTCGCTCATCTGGTCTTTGGAACTACTGTCCGTCATCTTTTGTACTTTCCTTTACGGTTCCTTAGTAGCCTTTTTGTTGTCGTTGGTCTTCTTCCCAGACCTGCAAACTCGTGCAATGTGTCCCATCTTTCCGCATTGCCTGCATATTTTGTCCTTGGACCAGCAGTCCTTCTGGTCATGGTTTGTTCTGCCGCAGCGATAACATTTTGCAAATCCCCATGTCATTTCGTGGGTGCCGTATTCCTATGGCTTTTGTTGTATTTCCGCAGCTCCCCTTGCTGCTGCTTCGTATGATACTGCCACGCTGAAAGCCTTATCTAGTGTCAGCTCTTTCTCTGAGAGTAACCTCTCCTGGGTTCCTTCACTCAGGATGTGCGGGTTAGGTTGATTGGCTATGATAAATTGACCCTTAGTGTTAGGGGGATTAAATACGTGGGGTTACGGGGATAGGGTGGGATATGTGTTGGTGTAGGGGTTACGGGGATCGGGTGGGATATGTGTCGGTGCAGGCTCGATGGGCCGAAATGGCCTCTATCTGCACTGTGAGGTTTCTGTGATTCTGTGATTCTGTGAGTCCACAGACAAATTTGTCCCGTAAGGTATCTGCCAGTCCTGCTCCGAACTGGCAGTGCTTTGATAGCTTGCGTAGTTCCGTAAGGTAATCAGCATTGCTCTCATTTTTATGCTGATTTCTCCTGTGGAATTTAAATCTTTCTGCTATCAGCAGCAGTGTAGGATTTAGGTGTTCCTGTAGGATAGCAACAATTTCATTAAAACTCTTCGCCTTCGGTTTGGCTGGAGTAATCAAGTCCCACAATAGGCTGTACGTTCTTGCGCCCATTAAATTTAGCAATACCGATGCCTTTTTCTCATCGTCTATTTAGTTTGCCTCGCAATATACCTCGACTCTTTCCACATACGTGGTCCAGTCTTCTATTGCATTATCGAAGGTAGTGATATCGCCAGTCTTTGGCATCTTGAAAATCTAAGATGGCGCCTCCCGCGCTTTGCCTTCGTCATCGACGGATCTAAATGGCGCCTCCCGCGCTTTTCCTTCTTCCCCGCCGAGTTAAGATGGCGCCTCCCGCGCTTTCCCGCCGCTGCCAACGCTGTTGCTGGTGATTATATTTATTTTACTATCCTGTAATGGCGACGCCCTATGGTCTTCGCGCCTCCCCGATCGCTGCTGCCAACGCCACTCTCCGCGGTATTTTTATTTTTCTATCGCGCTTCAATATTTGCTCAGTTAATTGAAGAACCGTTCCCGTCGTGGAGCGGACCCTCTGGGACACTTCCCTCCCTCTTCTTAGGTCCGAACGCTGCCCGGCTTCGAAGCACCGGCCGCGCCCTGTGTGCTCCACCCTCTCTCTCTCTCTTTGCTTCCTGACTCGCTGCCCAGCCCCGTTGCAGGGCCACCCGATCGAGCTCTAGCCCGCCGCAGCCCAGGAAGGATCAGTGCACTACCTGCCACCAGCCCGATTAGCTGGGAAACCACAGACTGGAGAACCAAGCCTGGCTCTCGACAGTCTCTCCTGCACTTTTCAATTCGATGATTTGGAGGGCGGTTGCCCACGGTCGACGCCCATTTCTCGAGTTTCTTTGGATTATTTTTTTTTCTTTCTTCTGGCTTTGACCTTCAATAACGTCGTCTGAGGTGCTGCCGAGTTGCAGGTAAGTTCGTTTCTTACTCGTCGCCAGTATTATGTCCGTGTATAATTGAGACACGGACTGCAGGAGTTGATTATAACAAGTCTTTACTGAATGGAGACAACCTGGAAACTGAAACTACAGAAGCCTGCTAGGGCCTTTTATACAGGGGTGGTCACTGCTGGTACTGCAGCCTGAGACCAGTTATTCCCTTAAAGGTACATACACAACAACAAGGTGCCACACAAAAGATTATTGCTCAAGATAAAAAATCACGGGATTGGGGGTAATATTCTGGCATGGGTGGAAGGTTGGCTATCTAACAGAAAGCAGAGAGTTGGGATAAATGGTTCATTCTCAGACTGGCAATCAGTAACTAGTGGTGTTCCGCAGGGGTCAGTGCTGGGACACCAACTCTTTACAATCTATATTAACGATTTGGAGGAAGGGACCGAGTGTAACATATCAAAGTTTGCAGATGATACAAAGATGGGATGGAAAGTAGTGAGTGAGGAGGACATAAAAAACCTGCAAAGGGACATAGACAGGCTAAGTAAGTGGGCAGAGATTTGGCAGATGGAATATAATACTGGAAAGTGTGAGGTTATGCACTTTGGCAGGAAAAATCATAGAGCAAGTTATTATCTTAATGGCAAGAAACTGGAAAGTACTGTAGTACAAAGGGATCTGGGGGTCCTGGTGCACGAAACACAAAAAGTTAGTATGCAGGTGCAGCAGGTGGTCAAGAAGGCCAATGGAATGTTGGCTTTTATTGCTAGGGGGATAGAATATTAAAACAGGGAGGTATTGCTGCAGTTGTACAAGGTATTGGTGAGACCACACCTGGAATACTGCATACAGTTTTGGTGTCCATACTTAAGAAAAGACATACTTGCTCTCGAGGCAGTACAAAGAAGGTTCACTTGGTTAATCCCGGGGATGAGGGGGTTGACATATGAGGAGAGGTTGAGTAGATTGGGACTCTACTCATTGGAATTCAGAAGAATGAGAGGCGATCTTATTGAAATATATAAGATTGTGAAGGGGCTTGATCGGGTGGATGCAGTGAGGATGTTCCCAATGATGGGTGAAACTAGAACTAGGGGGCATAATCTTAGAATAAAGGGCTGCTCTTTCAAAACTGAGATGAGGAGACATTTCTTCACTCAGAGGGTGGTAGGTCTGTGGAATTTGCTGCCCCAGAGAGCTGTGGAAGCTACATCATTAAATAAATTTAAAACAGAAATAGACAGTTTCCTAGAAGTAAAGGGAATTAGGGGTTATGGGGAGCGGGCAGGAAATCGGACATGAGTCTAGGTTCTGTGGGTGGCGGAGCGGGCCCAGGGGCCGTGTAGCCTGGTCCTGCTCCTACTTCTTGTGTTCTAATTCTGTGTTAGATTTCAGGAGATGGTTCTATTCACAGGGATTAGTGGAGACCTCGGGAACAGGCTTTCAGCTAGGAGTCCTTCAAGAGTAAATTGGGCCTGTTCCTGGCTGGGGTGGAGATCACCTCTTACAGAGGTAAGTACTGCAGGAAATACAGGGACAGAGTGATCTCCTGGACGAGTTTCGATCGCCTAGATGGGTCGGAGAGGAATTTCCCAGATTTTTTCTCCCAAATTGGCCATTGGATTTTTTATCTGGTTTTTCGCCTCTCCCGGGAGATCACATGGGTTCGGGTGGGATGGAGAGTGATAGAAGATTTGAGGTTAGGATCAGATCAGCCATGATCTTATTGAATGGCGGAGCAGGCTCGAGGGGCCGATTGGCCTACTCCTGCTCCTATTTCTTATGTTCTTATGTTCTTATGTTTCTTACATTACAACAGTGACTATACTTCAAAAGCATTGGCTTTAAAGTGAAGTTAGGAAACACTTCTACACGCAAAAGGTGGGGGAAGTTCTGAACTCTCTTCCACAAACAGCAATTGGTGCTAGATCAATTGTTAATTTTAAATCTGAGATTAATGGATTTTTGTTAACCAAAGGTATTAAGGGATATGGGCTAAAGGCAGCTATATGGAGTTAGGTCACAGATCAGCCATGATCTCATTGAATGGCGGAACAGGTTCGAGGGGCTGAATGGCCTACTCCTGTTCCTATGTTCCTACGTGAATGAATAAATTAAAAAAATTAAAACCCACCCAAAGCCAGAAGGGTCCTTTTTTATATATACAGACTGGGCTCTGATGACATCATCGGGACATGACTGCAATTTTAAGGTTGGCCTGACGGGGAAGTGGCTGTGGCCTTCCCACCAGCCCGAAGCAGGCTGGAGGCTGATCACTTGGAGAAAAGGCCCCTCGGGTAAGTGTCTTTCTTTCCTTCGTTGCGTCCTGATGGACCAGGAATGCTCTTCTGGGCCCCACAAGGAAAGTGTAAGCCACCTCTGCACTGGACTCCCCTCTCCCTTCCCAATCGGCTGACCTGCCCCGGAATTCCCGTCCCACCGTTCTCGCATTTACCTTGGGCCTGGCCGGTGGCCTCCGAGCTGCCTGATTTTAATGGCCAGGCTGCCCCTGCCTGCCGACTTCCCGGCTGTTTTGGTTGGAAAGTCGGCCAGTGGTGTGTTAATGAGGCCTGGGTGTTAAAATCAGCTGGGCCTTCCGCTGCCGCTCATCAATTGTTAAAGGTATTAATATCGATAAACAAGTATTGCTTGGCAGGGGGTGGGTGGAAGAGTCATTCAGAGCCTGTTACTTTTGTCTTGGCAAACATGAAGTTTTTGCATTACATCTGTTATACAAAGAGGATGTTAGGTTCACATATAAATGAAGCCTAATCTGACCTACTTTGTACAGTGAGGAAGCACGGTGGCATAGTGGTTAGCACTGTTGCCTCACAGCGCCAGGGACCCGGGTTCGAATCCGGCCTCGGGTGACTGTCTGTGTGGAGTTTGCACATTCTCCCCGTGTTTGCGTGGGTTTTCTCCGGGTGCTCCGGTTTCCTCCCACAGTCCAAAGATGTGCGGGTTAGGTTGATTGGCTATGATAAATTGACCCTTAGTGTTAGGGGGATTAAATACGTGGGGTTACGGGGATAGGGTGGGATATGTGTTGGTGTAGGGGTTACAGGGATCGGGTGGGATATGTGTCGGTTCAGGCTCGATGGGCCGAAATGGCCTCTATCTGCACTGTGGGGTTTCTGTGTGATTCTGTGTGTGAGTGAATAGTCAGAACCGATTCAAACCTATCCTAAGCCTAGGTGTGAGGCTCGAACAAGTAAAGCAAGGACAAAAGACAACATCTGAAATCAGTTCTGATGAAGGGTCATCGACCTGAAACGTTAACTCTGTCTCTCTCTCCACAGATGCTGCCTGACCTGCTGAGTATTTCCAGCATTGTCTGATTTTCTAGCGGAAATCATTTATGTGCTTGTTTTCATACAGAAATCTCTTTGGAATTGCTTTCTCGCTTAATTTTTATTGGTAACTTCTGCGAAATGAGGGGAACATTGCTGGGCAAAAGAATGGGATGGTTCTGTGACAGCAGAAGGAGATTAGCAAGATGTGCTCATTTTACCTGCTGGTTTCTGAAATTCATTCAATAAAAGCAGGTGGTTTTATAAACTAACAGGGAAGTAAATGCAAATTCTGACAAATCCATTTTTTGTATGAAATGAGGCACCAGTCATATAACCTACAATTGTGACATTACAACTGCATATTTGCATTTGCTGTTAAATGTACCACTGGTTCTTGGGAACAGTACGAATAGTACAAAGGTTAGGCATTTGATCCTACTTCCACCTTTGTATACTGAACTTGAAGTCAGCTGTGAGTGACAAGGTTTGTATCAAGCTGAATACTTCATGTGATCTCCCACAAAAACATAATCAACGCAAACATTGAATTGCTTATGTTCTGCCATTAACAACAACAACAACTTGTATTTATATAGTGCCTTTAACATAGTAAAACGTCCCAAGGCGCTGGACAGGAGTATTAAAAGACAAAAAATTTGACACCGATCCACATAAGGATAAATTAGGGCAGGTGACCAAAAGCTTGGTCAAAGAGGTAGGTTTTAAGGATCATCTTAAAGGAGGAAAGAGAGGTAGCGAGGCGGACAGGTTTAGGCAGGGAATTCCAGAGCATAGGGCCTAGGCAACAGAAGGCTCGGCCACTAATGGTTGAGCAATTATAATCAGGGATGCTCAAGAGGGCAGAATTAGAGGAGCGCAGTTATCTCAGGGGGTGGTGGGGCTGTAGGAGATTACAGAGATAGGGAGGGGCGAGGCCATGGAGGGATTTGAAAACAAGGATGAGAATTTTGAAATCGAGGCGCTGCTGAACCGGGAGCCATTGTAGGTCAGTGAGCACAGGGGTGATGGGCGAACGGGATTTGGTGCGAGTTAGGACACGGGCAGCCGAGTTTTGGATGACCTCAAGTTTATGTAGGGTGAAATGTCAGAAGCCAGCCAGGAGTGCGTTGGAATCGTCAAGTCTAGAGGTAACGAAGGCATGGATAACATTCAACAAGCCTGAACAATGGCAGATATAAGTATAAATGCCTTTTCTAATTAAACCTATAAGGAGACACTGGGTTGCCACAGTGTCATCAAACAACAACAGCAACAGCAACAACTTGTATTTATATAGCGCCTTTAATGCAGTAAAACGTCCCAAAGTGCATCACAGGAGCGTTATCAAACAAAATTTGACACCGAGCCACATAAGGAGATATTAGATTAGGACAGATGACCAAAAGCTTGGTCAGAGAGGCAGGGTTTAAGCAGCATCTTAAAGGAGGAGAGAGAGGCAGAGAGGCAGAGAGGTTTAAAGAGGGAATTCCAGAGCACAGCCGCCAATGGTGGAGTGATTAAAATTGGGGATGCGCAAGAGACCAGAATTGGAGGAGCGCAGAGATCCTAGCGGGTTGTAGGGCTGGAGGAGGTTACAGAGATAGGGAGGGGCGAGGCCATAGAGGAATTTGAAAACAAGGATGAGAATTTTAAAATTGAGACATTGCCAGACCAGGAGCCACAGTGTAGGTCATTGAGCACAGGGGTGAAAAAAACAAAACAAAAGTGCCCCCTTTTCAGAAGGGGCACAACTAATAAAAAACGAAACCATAAAATGAAGGAAATTTAAGTAATAATCTCACCCGTGTTCAGTACACACTGCATGTGAGATCAGCCTGACTGAGATTTGTAACAGTTAATGGCACGGGAAGGCCAGGAATAATGCTCTGCTTCTGAGAGCTTGTCAGAACTGGTTCAAACCCACTATTGCATTGCTTTGTAGTAGTTTTAGGAAAGGAAAGACTAAGAAGCCGTCCCATTACCTGAAGCCCTTTGCATGACCTTCTAATTTACTGCAGAAGTTGTTTCTCTGAAGTTCTCAAGTTACGCTCACTAGAAAACAAGTGAAAGGACAATGAGCTTGACTGCAGAGATTAAACGCTACCCGTGCTCAGGAAGGAGGCTAACGATTGGCTGACAGTCTGCACCAAAAGGAGAAATTTACATCAAAATGGAGGAATGGAGAAATAGTTGGCACGTCCTCATTCTGTAAAGTGAAATACTGCAAATCTGCCTCTTTAACTTGGAGCATTCGATAACAATTCGCAGATTGTTTTCAGCAGTCGCTCAAGGGTCAGAACTGCTGTGGTCACTCTATATTGGTGTCATTGTGAATATGTTCTTTGTAAATGCGTTTACAATATCGCTACACCCGACGACTAATTTGGATGTCAATTCAGCTGGCTTAGCTCAACCGTATTTGCTTAGCTTAAAAAAAAATCACACTGCAGCCTTCAATACCAAGGAGTGGCCCACAATTAATTCTTTCCCCATATTATTACCACTAAATTCCCCTCCATCAGCTCATCAGTGACAATGGGGCCGAGTGAATTCACTCCAATGTTTCTGGTTTTGAACCCGCTTCAGTTGTCGGTATCCCTTTCTGTGACAAGTCATGGTTGGCACTGTCTTCCTTGGTCTTCCTTGCTCCATATACCTCTGTACGCAGGGCCATGAAAGGTATTTGAGCTGTTTCCGCTCTCGAAGCCCACCCAAACCATCGCAGTCATCTTTCTTGGATCTTCTTTCCCCATCATTTATAATATTTAGAAAAAATGATTTAATTATGTCATCTTCACATGATTGTAAAGTAAATTATTTTGCTGGTTAGCAAAAGATAAGTAATTTGGAGCATCATCATTATATATATTTTAAGTTGGCAGTGTTATAATGAAGTTATCTTCATCTCACTATATATGGTATATGATCCAGGAATGGAAAGCATATTATGAAATCTCTGGATAGGAGAGGGTTATTCCTTCCAGAATAATATTAATCCTTTAAAGATGTCCTTTTTTGTATTTACTATTGTAGTATCTTCCCATTGAAACCAATATGTTTTTAGTTTTATGAATAACATGTTATCGAATGCTCCAAGTTAAAGAGGTGAGAGTGACTGCCCTTGACACCAAGGCAACATTTGACTGAGTGTGGAATCAAGGAGTCCTAGTAAAACTGAAGTCAATGGGAATCAGGGGGAAAACTGGCTGGCGTCATACCTAGCACAATGGAAGATGGTTGTGGTTGTTGGAGGTCAATCATCTCAGCCCCAGGACATCACTGCAGGTGTTACTCAGGGCAGTGTCCAAGGCCCAACCATCTTCAGCTGCTTCATCAATGACCTTCCCTCCATCATAAGGTCAGAAGTGGGAATGTTCGCTAATGACTGCACAGTGTTCAGTGACATTGTCAACTCCTCAGATAATGAAGCAATCCATGCCCACATGCAGCAAGACCTGAACGACATTCAGGCATCTGCTGATAAGTGGCAAGTAACATTCGCACCACAAAAGTACCAGGCAATGACTATCTCTAACAAGAGAGAGTCTAACCACTGCCCCTTGACATTCAACAGCATTACTATTGCTGAATCCCCCACCATCAACATCCTGGAGGTCACCATTGACCAGAAACTTAATTGGACCAGCCACATAAATACTGTGGCAACAAGAGCAGGTCAGAGGCTGGGTATTCTGCAGTGAGTGTCTCACCTCCTGACTCCCCAAAGCCTTTCCACCATCTCCAAGACACAAGTCAGAAGTGTGATGGAATACTCTCCACTTGCCTGGATGACTGCAGCTCCAACAACACTCAAGAAGCTCAACACCATCCAGGACAAAGCAGCCCGCTTGATTGACACCCCATCCACCACCTTAAACATTCACTCCCTCCACCACTGGTGTACCATGGCTGCAGTGTGTACCATCTACAAGATGCACTGCAGCAACTCTCCAAGGCTTCTTCAGCAGCACCTCCCAAACCCGCGACCTCTACCACCTAGAAGGACAAGTGCAGCAGGCACATGGGAACACCACCACCTGCAAGTTCCCCATCAAGTCAAACACCATCCTGACTTGGAAGTATATCGCCATTCCTTCATCATCGCTAGGTCAAAATCTTGGAACTCCCTCCCTACCAGCACTGTGGGAGTACCTTCACCACACAGACTGCAGTGGTTCAAGAAGGCGGCTCACCACCACCTTCTCAAGGGCAAGTAGTAATGGGCAATAAATGCTGGCCTTGACAGCGATGCCCACATCCCATAAACTAATTTTTAAAATTCATTAGGATCAATTATGTGTTAACAGAGATTAAATATGGGTCACTCCTTGGCACATGAGACTGCAGTGGGAGTCTTTAAGCTAAGCAAGTAAAGCTGAGAAAAGCCAACTGAATCCATATCCAAATTGGATTAGATTTCTCCAGGTTTTGGAAATTCAGATCAGCCTCTCCCACAGAAACCCATCACCATTTAGAAATCTCTGGAAACTACTGAGAAATCTACACCAGTAGATTTCTGTTTACCCAATTGAGCGCACATCCTCTCTCCCTAGAGACACATCCAATTTGCCCAAATCCATAGAGTTTGGGCTCCTATTGGCCATCCAACCTGTTAAAACTGCACAGTTTACCAGTACAAAGCACTGACACACTCTCCACTGCTTTGTCGGCTAGAACCACCCAACCCATTGGACTTTCAGGGTTATGTGGAGCTGTGTGGGAAGATTCCCAGCCTGCAGACACAGGCCTGGCACTCCAGATTTACTTAATGAGGCAGCCTGATTGGTCAATCATCGACAGTGCCCTGTAGTATTACAGGCCTGCCTGGTTCAGGTATCAGTCACCGAGTCAGTTACAAAGGATTGACTTCGTTCTAAACTTCCCTCTCTGGGCACAAACATTTTGGCCCTCAAAGAGACTCTGCTTACCTCACCTGTTCTCGACACTTGAATTTGAATTTCTTAACTGTACAATGATTTCCATTGCTGGGTTCAGATGTACTTACATGGAATGGCTGAGGTGGCATTGGTGATACTTAATGAGCTCTGAATCAACCCAATTTGGATTCAAAACCAAATTTGGAGACATCAGGACAACCTGGAAGATGCAAGCTCCCACAAACAGGAATGAGATAATAACCAGATAATCTATTTTAGTGATGTTGGTTAGGGATAAATATTGACCAGGACACCAGGGAGAACTCTGCTGCTTTTCTTCGGATAATGCCATGGAATCTGAGAGAGCAGACGGGACCTCGGTTTAACATCTAATCCAACAGACAGTGCAGCACTCCCTCAGTACTGCACTGGAATATCAGCCTGGATTATGTGCTCAAGTCTCTGGAGTGGGACTTGAACCCTTTCTGATTGAGGAGAGAAGAGTGCTACCACTGAGCCACAGCTGACACTCTGTAAAGTAAGGGTTAATAAGAAAGTAAAGCTATTCTCTGTGAATTATATTATTCAATGACTGGTGCATTGGCCTCATTTGATTTAATCTGTTACTGGTTCAAGGAATACTATAATTGTGCAAGAATATAAAATGGTAGCTATCAGTGTAAAGAATCTTTATAACGGAGAGGCAGGTGAGAGGCAGGTGATGAACCAATAGTGCATTTACTTGGCACTTTACTACTAACTGCAGCTCTGACTGTTGTAGCAAACCAGTAAGTAAAGGAGCTGACTGGGACTATTACAAGGATCTCCACCTCTCCCAGCAGTATTACCTCTTCTGACATAAACACAAAGCACTGTACTGATACAGGCAGCAATGGTTCTGGTTCTGCTGTTTGTGGGAGCTTGCTGTGCTCAAATTGGCTGACGCATTTCCTACATTACAACAGTGATTCCACCAAAGTTACTTCATTGGCTGTAAAGTGCTTTGGGATGTCCTTAGACACTGTAGAACTGCACGTTCTTTTTATTGGAGTAGGTAGAAATAGGCCATAGGAAACAGTAAGGAAAATTAGTATAAAGCAACTGTACATGCACAGCTTTTCCCACCTCGATCTGATTGCAGTAGAGCATAGGTTTACGAGTTGGGGTCCAAGGACCTTCGTGGGTCTGCAAGCCCGTCAGATTGCTGATCGCCTGTCAACAGATTTCTGTACCTTTTGGCTCACCATAAAATGATTGCTATTGATTGAAAGACATTGGCCCTGCTTTTAAGCAGGGGTTCTGCTGGGCACCTGCCAGAGTTAGGGTGGGAGACCCGGACAAACCCTATGGAATTTCAGGGCCTATTACTTTACGAAACATCTTTAAGGGAGAGGCCATGAATCCAAGAGAAGCTGGTTCTTGCCTGATCCAGAATGAAATGCTGCCCTTGTGTTTGTTAGTCTGCCTCAGTCACACGTGCACTTAAATTAGCGACTTCATTACCTTTCTGCTGCTCCAGGCCATGGCTCGTTCTGTTCTTGAATAAGAATGAGCAATCTTGCGTTCAGTCTCCAGCATGACTAAATGGTCTGCAAAATGTTACGTGCAAATGCTGGCCTCTTGCAGGTGTGGATGTTCACTTCAATTTGCCAGATTTCTCATGCAATGCCAGAGGAGACGTCTTTGTAATCTTATTTATAATCTTATCCTCTTCTCCCCTTCTTCGATCTCACCCTACACACACTGAATGACAAACTGCAGCTGCTTTCAGCAGCCACAACATCTCTCTCTGCTCTTCCTTCACACTAAAGCTAACCCCTGTCCCTCTTTCATTTCAGGTACTGAAAATGTGGCCGCCCCTCTGCCACTTCAGGAACAGGAGGCCAGCCTTCCTGAAGATGCACCGCCACTCGCTCTGACCCCAGCAAACACCAGCTCAAAGACTGGCACCACGCGTACTCTAGAGGCTAGGCTAGAGGAGGGGTCTTCACGTGGTGCATCACTGCCCACAAGTGTGCAGGGCAGGGGGACAGGAAGCCACAGGTGCCAGTTCGCCGGAGGGCGACATCACATACTAGCCCTGCTGCAGAGGACTCAGATGCTGACTTTGAGGGCCCAGGCTACTGAAGGAGGCTGGTGGGTATACACCAGGAAATGCTAGGTGCACTGGGCAGCCTGCTAGCGAGCTTGCACACAATGTCGCAGAGCATGGAGGAGTTCGACCTGGGTCAAGGCTTCGCGCCCATGCCGAGATGCTGCAGTCTACAGCAGACCCTCTAGGCCTAGAGTTGTTCGAGGTGGTCCATCCAAAGTGTCCTCAATGGATGTTCAGCAGCTTTCCACCTCCCAAACAGTAACCGCTGTGGAACATACCTCGTAGGAGCACTAGGACAGGTAAACGAGCACTGAAGATAGACACTAAGGGCTTGCACAAGGGTTATTTATAATTACTTCTATTAACTATTAGACACAGATGGAATTGAGTTAATGGATACATTTGTTTGTTGTCCTGGATTTGGTGTTGATGTTTATATTTATAGTGAAGTGAGGGCAAAATCCATAAGATTGGACTGAAGGAAGGCAATCGGATGGTGGTAGTAAGGATGGTGGTGAAAAAAATTGCGGGATTGTTGGTGCATTGGGAATAAGAGGGTTTGATTTTTTAAAATTCGTTTATGGGATGTGGGCGTCGCTGGCAAGGCCAGCATTTATTGCCCTTGAGAAGGTTGTGGTGAGCCGCCTTCTTGAACCGCTGCAGTCCGTGTGGTGAAGGTACTCCCACAGTGCTTTTAGGAAGGGAATTCCAGGATTTTGAACCAGCGGCGATGAAGGATCGGCGATATACTTCTAAGTCAGGATGGTGTGTGACTTGGAGGGGAACTTGGAGGTGGTGGTGTTCCCATGCGCCTGCTGCCTTTGTCCTTCTAGGTGGAAGAGGTCGCGGGTGACCCCTAGGATGTTGATGGTGGGGGATTCGGCGATGGTAATGCCGTTGAATGTCAAGGGGCGGTGGTTAGACTCTCGCTTGTTGGAGATAGTCATTGCCTGGCACTTGTGTGGCGCGAATGTCACCTGTCAATTATCAGCCCAAGCCTGAATGTCGTCCAGGTCTTGTTGCATGTGGGCATAGACTGCTTCATTATCTGAGGAGTTGTGAATGTTCGGGAAGCACTCCTGGATGAGCTGCTCTCAAAGAGTTCTGGCAGCTAGGGGCAGTGGTGGTCGATGCTGCTGTTGGTCTTTCTCCTCTACGTGCTGCTGTACCTCCTCCACCTCCTCCTGCTCCTTATCATGCTTCAGCGGGAAACTTGAGCGGCAGAACAGGGCTATAAAAGGCTCCAGAGACCAGGTAAGTGTTGTGTATGTACCTTTAAGAGAATAACTGGTCTCAGACTGCAGTACCGGCAGTCACCACCCCTGTATAAAAGGCGCTAGTGAGCCTCCGTGTTTTTAGCTTCACTATTGACTTCCACCAGTAAAGACTTATTTTGTTCACTCCTGCTGTCCGTGTCTCAATTATTCACGGACGTAACAGTAAGGCCTCAGAGCGTCGGCGGGAAACTCGAGCAGCAGAGCGGGGCTATAAAAGGCTCCAGAGGCCCAGGTAAGGCCTCAGAGCGTCGGCGGGTAACTCGAGCGGCAGAGCAGGGCTATAAAAGGCTCCAGAGACCAGGTAAGGCCTCAGAGCGTCGGCGGGAAACTCGAGCGGCAGAGCGGAGCTATAAAAGGCTCCAGAGACCAGGTAAGGCCTCAGAGCGTCGGCGGGAAACTCGAGCGGCAGAGCGGGGCTGTAAAAGGCTCCAGAGATCAGGTAAGGCCTACCAGTCTCCAAACTCGGAACTCAAAGGGAAGGAGAGAGGTAAAAAATAATCGAAGTGTGACGTCACCAGAAAGCAGGTAAGTGAGTGGTTGGTGAGTATTTCTCTCTTTTTTTAAACTTAAACTCTGTGGTTTATAGTTTCTAAGGTGTGAAATTCATCATCTAAAATCAGGGCAGAGGGTATTTAAAAATAATAATAATCAATTTAATTAATTACATAGAATGGGAGAGCAGGTGATGTGTTGCTGCTGCAATATGTGGGAGCTGGTGGACACCATTGATGCTCACGGTGATCAAATTTGCAGTAAGTGCTGGCTGCTCGAGGAATTCTGGCTCCGTGTTGATGAGCTGGAATCCGAGCTTCAAACACTGAGACACATCAGGGAGGGGGAGAGTTACCTGGACTCTGTGTTTCAGGAGGTAGTCACACCATTTAGAGTAATTAATTCAGATGTAGTCCGTGGCCAGGGACAGGATGGTGTGACTAGAAGTGAGGCAGGTACGGGGATCCAGGAGGTAGTGTTGGAGGAGCAGCAGCCCTTGCTCTTGTCCAACAGGTTTGAGGCTCTTACTCCCTGTGAGGATGGGAACGGGAACTGCGGGGAGGATGAGCAACCTGGCCACAGCACCGTGGAACGAGGGGCCATTCAAGTGGGGGGAGTTAAAAGAAATGTTGTAGTGGTAGGGGATAGTATCATTAGGGGGATAGATAGGGTTCTTTGCAGCCGAGAGCGAGAGTCCCGAAGGCTGTGTTGCCTGCCCGGTGCCAGGGTTAAGGACATCTCCTCTGGGCTGGAGAGAAACTTGGAGTGGGAGGGGGAGGATCCAGTTGTCGTGGTCCATGTTGGTACCAACGACATAGATAGGACAAGGAAAGAGGTTCTGCTGAGGGAGTTTGAGCAGCTAGGGGCCAAATTAAAAAGCAGAACCACAAGGGTAATAATCTCTGGATTACTACCTGAGCCACGTGCAAATTTGGCTAGGGTAAATAAAATTAGAGAGTTAAATGCGTGGCTCAAAGACTGGTGTGGGAGAAATGGGTTTTGCTTCTTGGGACACTGGCACTGGGACAGGAGAGAGCTGTTCCGTTGGGATGGACTTCACTTGGCCAGTGCTGGGACTAGAATCCTGGCGAATTGAATAACTAGGGCTGTAGAGAGGGCTTTAAATTAATTAGTGGGGGGGAGGTTTTAAGAGAGCGAAAAATAAAAATGACAGAGGAGAAGGCAATAGAGCAAGGTAGCAGTGGGGGAATTAAAAACCAGAGCGTGTCAGGAAGGGACAGAATGTATAATGATAAAGGTAAAGTAGTAAAAGAGTTAAAAGCAGGAATAAGTTGTCAGAAAACATATTTGAAAGTTCTTTATCTGAATGCACGCAGCATTCGTAACAAAATAGACGAGTTGACAGTACAAATAACTACACATGGGTATGATCTGGTGGCCATTACGGAAACATGGCTGCAAGATGATCATGACTGGGAACTAAACATACAAGGGTATTTGACAATTAGGAAGGACAGACAGGAAGGAAAGGAAGGTGGGGTTGCTATGTTAATCAAGGATGGAATCACTGCAATAGTCAGAAATGATATTGGGTCAAA
Source organism: Somniosus microcephalus (assembly GCF_052327205.1). Taxonomy (NCBI): domain Eukaryota; kingdom Metazoa; phylum Chordata; class Chondrichthyes; order Squaliformes; family Somniosidae; genus Somniosus; species Somniosus microcephalus. The sequence continues at coordinate 61,901,172 of NC_141007.1, forward strand.
GGATCAGGATAGTGAAACAGTTTGGGTGGAGATAAGGAGTAATAAGGGGAAAAAGTCACTAGTGGGCGTAGTCTATAGGCCTCCTAACAGTTGCAAATCTGTTGGCCGGAGTATAAATCAGGAAATAGTTGGGGCTTGTAATAAGGGAACAGTTATAATCATGGGGGATTTTAACTTTCATATTGACTGGACTAATTAAATTGGGCATGGCAGCCTTGAGGAAGAGTTCATAGAGTGTATTAGGGACGGGTTCCTTGAGCAGTATGTAACTGAACCAACCAGGGGGCAGGCAATCTTAGATCTGGTCCTGTGTAATGAGACAGGATTAATAAAAAATGTCCTAGTAAAGGATCCCCTTGGAATGAGTGACCATAATATGGTTGAATTCCAAATTCACTTTGAGGGTGAGAGAGTTGGATCTCAAACCAGCGTACTGAGCTTAAATAAAGGAGACTATGAAGGTATGAGAGTAGAATTGACTAAAGTGGACTGGGAAAACAGATTAAAGTGTAAGACAGTACAAGAGCAGTGGTCTACATTCAAGGCGATATTTCACATCTTTCAAGATAAATATATTCCACTGAGGAAAAAGGGGAGTAAAAGAAAAGACAGCCATCCGTGGCTAAGTAAAGTAATAAAGGATAGTATCCGACTGAAAACAAGGGCATATAAAGTAGCCAAATCTAGTGGGAGGATAGAAGATTGGGAAGCATTTAAAAGCCAGCAAACAATAACTAAAAGATTAATTAAGAAAGGGAAGATAGATTATGAAATTAAACTAGCAAAAAATATAAAAACAGATAGCAAGAGTTTCTACAGCTATATAAAAACAAAAAGGGTGGCTAAAGTGAATGTTGGTACCTTAGAGGATGAGACCGGGAAACTAGTGGTGGGGAACATGGAGATGGCAAAGACGCTGAACAAATATTTTGTATCAGCCTTTACAGTAGAGGACACTAAAAATATCCCAACACTGGACAAACAGGGGCCAATGGGGGGGGGGAGGAGCTAAACACGATTAAAATCACTAAGGAGATGGTACTCGGTAAAATAATGGGACTTAAGGTGGATAAATCCCCCGGACCTGATGGCCTACATCCTAGGGTCTTGAGAGAAGTAGCGGTAGGGATTGTGGATGCATTCGTGATTATTTTCCAAAACTCCCTGGACTCAGGAAAGGTCCCGGCAGATTGGAAAACTGCTAATGTAACACCCTTATTTAAGAAGGGAAGTAGACAAAAAGCTGGAAACTATAGACCAGTTAGCCTAACATCTGTGGTGGGCAAAATGTTGCAGTCCATTATTAAGGAAACAGTAACAGAGCATTTGGATCAACATAATTTAATAGGACAGAGTCAGCATGGTTTTATGAAAGGGAAGTCATGTTTGACAAATTTGCTCGAATTCTTTGAGGACGTAACATACAGGGTGGATAAGGGGGAACCAGTGGATGTAGTGTATTTGGACTTCCAAAAGGCATTTGACAAGGTTCCACACAAAAGATTACTGATCAAGATAAAAAGTCACGGGACTGGGAGTAATATACTGGCATGGGTGGATGATTGGCTATCTAACAGAAAACAGAGAGTTGGGATAAATGGTTCGTTCTTGGGCTGGCAATCAGTAACTAGTGGTATTCCGCAGGGGTCAGTGCTGGGACCCCAACTCTTTACAATCTATGTTAACGATTTGGAGGAAGGGACCGAGTGCAACATATCCAAGGGAGGGAAAGCAGTGAGTGAGGAGGACATAAAAAACCTGCAAAAGGACATAGACAGGCTAAGTGAGTGGGCAGAGATTTGGCAGATGGAATATAATATTGGAAAGTGTGAGGTTATGCACTTTGGCAGAAAAAAATCAAAGAGCAAGTTATTATCTAGATGGAGAGAAACTACAAAGTGCTACAGTACAAAGGGATCCGGGGGTCCTGGTGCATGAAACACAAAAAGTTAGTATGCAGGTGCAGAAGGTGATCAGGAAGGCCAATGGAATCTTGGCCTTTATTGCAAGGGGGATGGAGTATAAAAACAGGGAAGTCTTGCTGCAGTTATACAGGGTATTGGTGAGGCCACACCTGGAATACTGCGTGCAGTTTTGGTTTCCATATTTAAGAAAAGATATACTTGCTCTCGAGGCGGTTCAGAGAAGGTTCACTCGGTTGATTCCGGAGATGAGGGGGTTGACGTATGAGGAAAGGTTGAGTAGGTTGGCCCTCTACTCATTGGAGTTCAGAAGAATGAGAGGCGATCTTATCGAAACATATAAGATTGTGAGGGGGCTTGATCGGGTGGATGCGGTGAGGATGTTTCCACTGATGGGTGAGACTAGAACTAGGGGGCATAATCTTAGAATAAGGGACTGCCCTTTCAAAACTGAGATGAGGAGGAACTTCTTCACTCAGAGGGTAGTAAATCTATGGAATTTGCTACCCCAGAGAGCTGTGGAAGCTGCAACATTAAATAAATTTAAAACGGAGATAGACAGTTTTCTAGCAGATAAGGGAATTAGGGGTTACGGGGAGCGGGCAGGGAAGTGGACGTGAGTCTAGATTCGGATCAGCCATGATCCTATTGAATGGCAGAGCAGGCCCGAGGGGCCGTATGGCCTACTCCTGCTCCTACTTCTTATGTTCTTATGTTCTCCTCCTGCTGCACTTCTTTCTGCCCAGGTAGTGGTAAGGGCAGGTCCCTTGTGATGGTAAAGTTATGCACCATGCGGCAGACAACAAAAAATCTCGATATCCGCCCAGGGATGTACTGCAAAGCTCCTCCCGAACGGTCCAGACAGTAGAAGCGTGGCTGGAGCATGCCGACTGTCTGCTGAATGCCATTTCTGGTGGCAGCATGGCTCACATTGCAGGCCAGCTCTGTAGCTGTGCCCGGGGCCCTGACAGGAGTTATGAGCCATGTCTAATGAGCCTTGTTGCCCAGTAGCCAGCCTGTACCCTGGCGGCCTGATTGGAATAAAGGAGGCACAGAGGACTGGGGCAGGATAAATACATCATGAATACTGCCAGAAAACTGGGCACTGCCTGTGGTTGCAAACAAGCCAGACATTGAGGGAGTGGAATCCCTTTCTATTCAAAAAGATATCAAGATGGTGATAGGGAGCATGCAAGGCAGTTTGGGTGCAGTCTATGGCACCTTGAACCCTGGGGAAGCCAGCCATGCGGGCAAAGCTTAGTTCTCTCTCGTCCTGCCTCGCTCTGTCCATGGGGAAAGATATGTAGGTGTTCCTAGGGAACCTCAGTGTCCTCTCTGATACAATGGACTGCAGACTGGGAGACATCACCAGCCTAGAAGGAGCCTGTTGCATTAAAGTTAAGGGCCACGGTGACCATGAAAACCACAGGCAGTGAGGTCCATGCCCTAGTCCGAGGCTGTAGTGTAACTGCAGGTGACATAGTTTTGCAGTTCGCATGGCCCGTTTTATGCTAGCGCTGAAGTTTCACTCCCAATGTATCCAAACAATTATTCCACGGTCAGTAAGACATTGGGGGAAAAATTCTGTTGGTTTGCGCCTCCCATTAGCGCCTTAAGAGGGCGCTAATGGGGCGCAAAGTAACTAGTGCCCGGGCGCGGCGAAATCTGCGCCTCTCGCGAAATTAACTAGACATTTTGCGGCGGCGGTAAACACTACCGCCTCAATCTCCTGCGCCGGCAGATCGTGATGTCAGTCAAGTGTGCAGCACCCCGGTAGCGCCCCGGACCGGATATTGAGTGGCGCCCCCTGCCTTACCGCCTGCCGCTAGCAACGACAGGTTATGGGGAGCGTTTTGCAGTCAGGAAGGGACTGGGGGTGCACTATTTAAAGGCGACCGCTTCCTGCCTTTTTTTGTTGGTGACATTTTTGCACCATGCATTCTGAGAGAGAGAGACTTCTGGAGAGATTCAACGCTGTGTGAAGGGGTTTTGGGTACTGAGCAGCATTTTGCAGGTTCAATTTGATTTGCCCTTCCTTGTATTGATTTAGAAGAGACTGTGGGGGCTGCACTCTGAGCTCTTTCCCTGGTTCTCTCCATTGTCATTCGTCAGACTCTGTAGTTAACTACATATATTGTATTGCCTGTTCCGGTGTTTACCTTGTATTGTGTATAGTGCACCGCCCCCTTTGTGTGTCGGCTCCGCCCATACCTGGCCCTACTTAAGACAAGCCCAGGCTTGTCTTGCAGCAGAACAGCAGCATGCTAGGTGAAGCCACAGGCATCTTTTCTTTGCTAATAAAAGCCTTGTTTTATTCAGTTAACTTTGAGTCTTGAAGTCATTGAGGCGCATCAATTTTATTAGCAAACTTTTAACGATGGATCAACTTTTGAAACCGGAACGCTTGGATTTGGACCCGCATGCTTCGGATGCATCGGCATGGTTTGGACACTGGTTCCAGTGCTTGGAATTCTTTATGGCCAACTCCGAAGCCGTCACAGCCTCTAAAGCCACCGGAGATGTGAAACTCGGGATCCTGCAGAATCGGGTAAGCCACCGGGTTTTTCCACTCATCCAAGACGCCGCCACCTACCTGGATGCCTGCAGCATTCTAAAGGCCCACTATCAGCGGCCTACCAACGAGGTGTACGCCAGGCGCCTGCTTGCTACCTGCACACAGCGACCCGGAGAGTCGCTAGAGGACTTTCTAGTCACCCTAAAAGTGCTTGGCAAAGACTGCAAATGCAAAGACGTGAAAGCCACGGTATACACAGACGAGCTTATTCGGGATGCCTTTATCGCAGGCCTTAGCTCTAATTACATCCGGCAGAGACTGCTGGAGAAAACGGGCCTAGATCTGACACAGGCTGTGGACACAGCACGATCGCTGGATGTGGCTCAGAAGAACTCTGACTCCTACTCGTCAGGCCACGCGGCCCACGCCGCCTCTGCTTCCCCGCCCGGTAGCCCAACACCGTCGGGGCCCTGCTCTCCCCCCAGAAGCCCTACGACCGTCACGACGCATCGGGGCCCCAAATGCTACTTCTGCGGGCAGCCGAAGCACACCAGGAACCTGTGCCCGGCGAAAGGCACCACCTGCTGTAAGTGCGGTAAGAAGGGGCACTTTGGGAAGGTGTGCAGAGGGAACCCCGCAGGCAAAACCGCCACCGCCGCGTGTGCGCCGTGGGAGCGGCCATCTTGGACGCCATCTTGTCCGACCTCGTGGGGTCCGCCATCTCGCGAGCAGACATCGTGGACGCCATCTTACCCGGCCTCGTGTGGCCCACCATCTTGTCCTGATCAGGGCCCTACAGTGGCGTCAATCACAGTGGACCAGTCCAGACCGCACCCACTATCCAAATCGATGGTGGACATCGAGGTAAACGGGTGCAAGGTTAAATGTTTAATTGACAGCGGGAGCACGGAGAGCTTCATTCACCCTGATCTGGTACAACGACTCTCTCTAACTATAGTCCCTACTCAGGGCAGGATCTCTATGGCCGACAAAACCCAGATATCGACTATTGCGGGTTACTGCGCGGTACGATTGTCCGTAAAAGGCACTGTATATAATAATTTTAAACTGTTAATTATGAAGGATTTATGTGTGAGCGTGATCTTGGGCCTGGATTTTCAGTGCCACCACCAAAGCATCACGCTCAATTTCGGTGGGGCCCAGCCGCCCCTCACAGTGTGCGGTCTGGCTACCCTGAAGGTAAAGCCGCCTTCGCTATTCGCGAACCTTACCCCTAACTGCCGGCCAATAGCGACCAAAAGCAGGAGGTACAGCTGGGAGGACAGGCGGTTTATCACGACCGAGGTAGACAGGCTCCTGAGGGAACGCATTATTGAACGCAGCAACAGCCCGTGGCGCGCCCAAGTGGTGGTGGTGAGGGGTAGCGAGAAGAAGCGGATGGTGATTGACTATAGTCAAACAGTCAACATCTACACCCAACTAGACGCCTACCCGCTACTCCGCATATCCGAGATGGTGAACCAAATCGCCCAATACCGGGTGTTCTCCACTATCGACCTCAAGTCAGCGTATCACCAGCTCCCTATCAGGCCAGAGGACCGTTCGTACACCGCCTTCGAGGCAAACGGACGCCTCTACCAGTTCCTCAGAGTCCCCTTTGGGGTGACGAATGGGGTCTCGGTCTTTCAGAGGGAGATGGACCGCATGGTCAATGACCACCACTTGCAGGCAACCTTCCCCTATCTCGACAACATCACCATCTGCGGCCACAACCAACAGGACCACGACTCAAACCTCGCGAGGTTTCTGAAAACCGCACAAAAACTCAACCTCACCTACAACGAGGACAAGTGCGTTTTCAACACCACGCGCCTCTGCATACTAGGCAGCGTGGTGGAGAATGGGGAAATCGGACCAGACCCCGACCGATTGCGCCCCCTATGGGAGCTGCCCCTGCCCAACACTCCCAAAGCCCTGAAAAGGTGCCTGGGGTTATTCTCGTATTATGCCCAATGGGTCCCTAACTACTCCGATAAAGCCCGCCCCCTCTTGAAAGCATCCTCTTTCCCGCTCTCTGCTGAGGCCCATGCTGCCTTCAAAAGCATTAAGCAGGATATTTAGCGGGCCACGCTACAGGCAGTGGACGAGAACACTCCCTTTCAAGTGGAAAGTGATGCGTCTGACTTTGCCTTGGCGGCCACCCTCAACCAGGCGGGGCGGCCCGTAGCTTTCTTCTCGAGGACCCTCCAGGGGCCCGAGATCAGACACTCCTCCGTGGAAAAGGAGGCCCAAGCCATCGTGGAGGCAGTGCGCCACTGGCGGCACTACCTAGCCGGCAAACGCTTCACCCTACTTACCGACCAGCGGTCGGTAGCGTTTATGTTCAATAATAAACAGAGGGGGAAGATTAAAAATGATAAGATTCTTAGGTGGCGGATCGAGCTCTCCACCTTCGAGTACGACATCATATACCGGCCGGGGGCCCTTAACGAATCTCCCGACGCCCTCTCACGAGGGATGTGTGCCAGCGCCACCGGGGATCGGCTACAGACCCTCCACAACGACCTCTGCCACCCAGGGGTCACACGGCTGTTCCACTTCATAAAGTCCCGCAACTTACCCTACTCGATTGAGGAAGTTCGGTCCCTGACCAGGAACTGCCGCACTTGCGCTGAGTGCAAGCCTCGGTTCTACCGCCCTGATAGAGCCCACCTAATCAAAGCTACACGGCCCTTTGAGCAGCTCAGCTTAGATTTCAAGGGCCCCCTCCCGTCCGTCGACCGCAATGTTTACTTCCTGAACATTGTGGACGAATACTCCCGTTTCCCATTCGCCTTCCCCTGCCCAGACATGACCAGCGCCACGGTCATTAAATGCCTCAACAGCCTGTTCTGCCTGTTCGGTATGCCGAGCTACATCCATACAGATAGGGGGGCGTCCTTCATGAGTGAAGAGCTACGCCAGTACATGCTGTCCAAGGGGATTGCCACGAGCCGTACCACCAGCTACAACCCCCGGGGTAACGGTCAGGTGGAGTGAGAGAACGGGACAGTATGGAGGGCAGTCACCCTAACTCTAAGGACCAAGGGCCTCCCTATCTCCCGCTGGCAGGAAGTCCTCCCAGATGTGCTCCACTCAATACGGTCACTATTGTGTACCGCCACTAATGCCACGCCTCATGAGCTAATGTTTGTGTTTCCCCGGAAATCCACCTCAGGCGTATCCATACCGTCATGGCTCTCCACCCCAGGTCCGGTACTTTTGCGGAAGCATGTGAGGGGCCACAAGACGGATCCTCTCGTGGAGCCAGTGCACCTGCTCCACGCCAACCCACAATATGCGTATGTCCGGCACGCCGACGGACGGGAGGACACTGTGTCCATAAAAGACCTCGCCCCAGCCGGTAACAACAGCAACAATGACAACTACTACTACAACAACAACAACAACAACCACAACAACTATTACCCACCCACTCCACCCACTAATCTTTCATCACCCCCGGAAGAACACCAGCCAACGGTACCCCCACCACCTACTCCTTCAACAACCCCGGTGGCGCCCCCGGCAGAGACCCAGGAGACCTCCCAGGACACCCAGCCGGCACCCGCAGCACCACTACCGTTACGTCGGTCACAGAGGACTATCACACCCCCGGACAGACTAAATCTGTAGAAGGGGTGAATGTGATGAAATGTGTCATTCATCAGACTCTGTAGTTAACTACATATAGTGTATTGCCTGCTCCGGTGTTTACCTTGTATTGTGTATAGTGCACCGCCCCCTTTGTGTGTCGGCTCCGCCCATACCTGGCCCTACTTAAGACAAGCCCAGGCTTGACTTGCAGCAGAACAGCAGCATGCTAGGTGAAGCCACAGGCATCTTTTCTTTGCTAATAAAAGCCTTGTTTTATTCAGTTAACTTTGAGTCTTGAAGTCATTGAGGCGCATCAGTTTCTTTCCAGCAGATTTGATGTACAGGTCTTTCCAGGGCGAGATTCAAGGCTGCAATGAGCAGGATGTGGATAGAGAGCAAGATCGACCCTCCCCTTTAAGAACTGGCCGGCGCCATTGTGTCTGTGTTCCATTGCTGACTGACATCACATGAGCTTCGCCAGCGCCCTGAGGTAGCGCCTCGCTCCTCGGCGTTAGCACCTTAAGAGAGGTGTGTAGCGCTTGATTTAGCTCTCCAATCACCTCCAGGGGCGATAAAAGCCAAGTTTGCAGTCAGAGGCGATAATTTGCGCCAGGCGCTAAACTTTGCGCCCGGCTGATAATTGCGCCCCAAATGGGACGATACTGAATTTTTTCCCCCATTGTCTGTTAATTTTATCAGACAAGGATGGACCTCAGTGGAGTTTTTAAATTTACAAAGTTCAGGAGTCTCATGTTTCCATGTAGTCAGGGAACACCTGCCTGTGTGATATTTCACTTCATTGAGACCTGCTGAATTTTCCAGGCTAATTTAACTAAGAGGCAATCCTGGAGCTCAAACCTAGGAACTTTAATGCCTCTTTCGCCACCAGACTGCCTAAACCCAGGTCAGGGTGAATGTCACGTGCACTGAAATGAATTCAACAAGATCTGCTGCCAATTGCACTGACCATGAAGACACAGAGGCATCTTTTGGAACGGCAAAGCTCCTATGCAATAACCTTGTCAAAGAGCACAAGTTATTCATATCCAGGCTGCTGACTGAAGAACTGCACAGTAAAAGATTAACAGCATAGAACACGCACAGTGAACATAGTGACTTTTTTGTTGCACTACAACAATTTTTAAGGCTCAAAGTCCGAAAGTCTTTGCAATCAAGGAACAGCGAATAAGAACTCTTTGCAGGATGATCGATTCCTGAAAAGCCAGTCGTCTGTCACAGAATCTTGATTGTTGAGAGTGTTTGCTCAACCACAGTTTGCACCAAAATATTTCCACAAGAACAATTTTGGATTTGGTTGTACCTAAAACACAAAATGTAGAATTAGGTCGATCCGCAAAGGCCTCAATCTTCCTTTATTATGGAGCAGATCTTCCTTTTCACACCACTGTGTCAACGCAGTACAGGCTGTCATCTGGCTTTTCAGACACAGGACCACCGACCATCCGTTCCTGCAGCCGCACAGCCTCCAGAAACTCCTCCACTTCGGTAACATCGCTGCGTTTGGTCCATTTCTTGTTCTTGTTCTTGTTGAGCAATTGACTTGTCAAAAGAACTTCCCTCTGGGAAACCAACTATTTAAGTATCCACAGAAAGGTAGACATCCCTGGGCAATATTTGAGTATTTTCTTGTTACCCACAAAGAAAATTTAAAGAATGCAACTGAAGGGGAAGCTAGCAAGCACATGAGGGAGAAAGGAATAGAAGGATAGGCTGATAGGGTGAGATGAAGAGGAGTGGGAGGGGGCTCGTGTGGAGCATAAACGCCGGCACAGACCAGTTGGGCCGAATGGCCTGTTTCTGTGCTGTAAACGCGATGAAGTCTATGTTAATGGGCAGTGGGGTAGATTTTTGTTTTCACGACCTGGGTGATAATCTGGTGCAGTGGCTCGCCCACGCTTTCAGGGCCCACCTATTTTCATTCCCAGGAAATCAATGCAATGGAAGTTGGGTGTGTTCGAGAAAGGGTGGTCTTCCGCTCCACCAGCTTACCACCCAGGCGCTGAAGACAAATATCTACCCCATTTTATTTTGAAGGCACGTTTAAAAAATTGAACACAGAAACTTCTATTATTTGAGGCGAGACTGAAGGGATTGAAATGCAGCAGTAATTGAAACCGACAGTGTGCACTTGGAATCTTCTGTATACAATTCTCAATACTGGAAAAGTACATGTTTAACAGATCAGAACATTGAAAACAACACCCAAGAAGTAACTGGAACAATCAGCTCTTCCAAGAGTCTCCTCAGCAAATTTCAATGCAGGATATGCGAGGAGAAATTGTTCCTAATTCCATATTTGTTAAAGAAAAGAAAGTGACCATAACAGGAAAGTTAAAAAGTGCTCAACAGTACAGGATTAGCTCCCCTGATGGCTTCAGCACATTTATCCAGTGAGTCGCTGAACCATTCGCTTCAGGGAGGATTGATCTACAGTCTGTAGTTAGTTGATCATCCAGATGGTGGTAGGGGCATTTGAATTGGCCTCAGAACATTTGGGTTAGGAAGGAACAAATTGGCCAGGATTTCCGCTCTGATCACTATCCAATGAAGTGCGTGTGGCCAGAAAAAGAGAAAATATACAGCACTAACTTCCCTAAAAAAAGGACTGGGCGGCCTGAGCTGTGAAAGTAATCTGTGTGAAATGGCTAGACAGGTTCCAGATGTCTTTTGTGTGACACGTTCTTGGACTATTGAGAAAGCAGCAACTCCAAGACAAAGATGTTCAATGAGCCCTTTGCAGTCTTTCTTTTTTTAAATAAAATGACTAAGGCGGTGGGGACACATCCGAAAGGACAGAAGCTGACAAGCAATCTAATATTACAGCTCACAGTATCAGAGCATGGATTCCAAGAGGGGGGCTGGAGATTATATTATTGAGAGCCATTGAATTGGGCAGAGGCTACTAGACCAAGGTCAAGCTGTCTATTAAAATTGTCACTGCACAACCACTTCAGATACACAGAGCCAAATAAATAAATTATTAGAGTAAAGAAAGAAAGTTAATGAATAGTGCATTTTCACATCTCTCGAAAACATCTCAAATTACATTTTTCTGTGTAATGAATGACTTTGAAATGCCTTGATGTGTTGCGTCAGCGAGCGTGGCAGCCATTTTGCACAGAAGATCCCACAACCAGCAATGAGCGAGTGACCAGTTAATCTGTTTTTGGTGGTGATGGTTGAAGGAAGACTGGAGAACTCCTCACTCTTCACAATAGCATCGTAACTGCATATCCAAAGTAGGCTCTTAAGGAAAAGTAAAGTCATTTAGCTATCATATTATGGTATTATTAAACATATTAAAATGTCATTGTTATATAGTTGTTATACATTATTAATAATTGATTATTAATATCTGTTACTAGATATTAATAATTGGGCTATTAATAATTGTTTCATGAGTGCATTCAACAACAACAACTTTATATAGCGCCTTTAACGTAGTAAAACATCCCAAGACGCGGCACAGGAGTACTCCAAGACAAAAAATTGACACCGAGCCACATAAGGATAAATTATGGCAGGTGACCAAAAGCTTGGTCAATGAGGTAGGTTTTAAGGAGCATCTTAAAGGAGGAAAGAGAGGTAGCGAGGCGGAGAGGTTTAGGCAGGGAATTCCAGAGCTTAGGGCCGAGGCAACAGAAGGCACGGCCACCAAAGGTTGAGCGATTATAATCAGGGATGCGCAAGAGGGCAGAATTAGAGGAGCGCAGATATCTCGGGGGGTTGTGGGGCTGAAGGAGATTACAGAGATAGGGAGGGGCGAGGCCATGGAGAGATTTGAAAACAAGGATGAGAATTTTGAAATCGAGGCGCTGCTTAACCGGGAGCATGTGAGAATGTGGTGATTAAGTCCATAAATAGATAATAAAGTTGAAAATAATCAGCACATTTTAACTTACTATAAATTCTGTGAGCTCTCGTCCACAGATTAAAGATAACAATCTCCCACAGTTAAAGGTTGCAATCCAGCTACAGTTTAAGGTTAACAGCAGCAGATGGTAGAATCATCCCTTTGGAAGACTAAACCAAATTTGGACCCAAATGGGCCAACTTCAAACTGGCTGAACCTTTTAAACTGCACATCGGGGTAGACGTACGACATGTCGCGGCAAATGTGATATGCATTTAAAAGGAAGTGGCTGCTTTTTATCAAGAAACTTGAGTTTAAAACAGGACATAACATCTGGCCCAGGAAATTACTTTCTGCCACAAGTGGGTTATTAGGAAATAGGAACAAAATGAAGCATATTACCTTCAGCAGGCTATTGAGGTTACAACAATAGGCAATTTCCTCTTTAACTAATAATTGTTGTTGTTATTTTCCTATGATTCGGTAGTAGCAATATGCATTCAAAACTAAAAAAGATTAGCAGAAAATGGATAGCATGGGACTTTGTGCCAGTAGAAGGTAGCTAGAGTGTTTGCCACAGTTATTTGCCACAGCCCATAGTACATCCACATTTTAAATAGGTAACATCTGTGTTCATTCATTTTAAAATCCAAAATAATGACTAACCCCTATCCCCTGTACCACTGAAGCACAGGATTGAAACGCTGAGGACAGAACTGACTCATGTTTAATATGCAACAAAATAACTTAAAAGTAATCTATCTGCACCAATCCTTTCTAAACCGATGTCCATCAGACATGCAATGGCAACTCCACTGCTCTGGCCTGACTCCCCTGTTCAAACTGAAATAAAAATAGAAAATCCTGGAAACACTCAGCAGGTTGGAGAGCATCTGTGGAGAGAAAAGCAGAGTAAATGATCCGGATATTTACGGAGGCACACACTCGGAGCAGGGTAAGGGGGAGGAATTATGGACGGGGAACCTGGAAGTAAGGGTTTCCCCAAACGCCCTGCAGTTAAAACTTAACTTAAATTTTTTTTCTCCAGGTTTCCCGCCCGACAGTCGGCCTGCTTGACAGACTTGGCTCACCTGCTGGGCGGGAAAGCCTGCGGCACAAGGCTGCAGCAGCGGAGCGGGTAGGTCTAGTGGTGGTGGAGTGCAGAGATCGGGGGGGGGGAGAGATCGGGGGAGAGATCGGGAGAGAGAGAGATCGGGGGAGAGAGAGATTGGGGGGAGAGAGATCGGGGGGGAGATTGGGGGGGAGAGATCGGGACAGAGAGATTGGGGGAGAGAGAGTTTGGGGGGAGAGAGAGATTGGGGAGAGAGAGATCGGGGGGAGAAATCGGGGGAGAGAGAGATGGGGAGAGAGAGATCAGGGGGAGAGAGTTCGGGGGAGAGATCGGGGGGGAGATATCGGGGAGAGAGATCAGGGGGAGAGATCGGGGGAGAGAGATCGGGAGGAGAGAGATCAGGGGGAGAGATCAGGGGGAGAGAGATTGGGGGAGAGTGATCGGGGGGAGAGAGAGGCTGGGGGGAGAGTGATCGGGAGGAGAGAGAGATGGGGAGAGAGATCGGGGGGGAAGAGATCGGGGGGAGCGGAGAGATCGGGGGAGAGAGATCGAGGGAGAGAGATCGAGGGAGAGAGATCGGGGGAGAGATCAGGGGGAGAGAGATCGAGGGAGAGAGATCGGGGGGAGAGAGAGATCAGGGGAGAGAGATCGGGGAGAGAGATCGGGGGAGAGAGATCGGGGGGAGAGAGATCGGGGGAGCGAGAGATCAGGGGGAGAGAGAGATCAGGGGAGAGAGATCGGGGAGAGGGAGGTCGGGGGAGAGAGATCGGGGGGAGAGATCGGGGGAGAGGGAGATCGGGGGAGAGAGATCGGGGGAGAGATCGGGGGGAGAGGGAGATCGGGGGAGAGAGATCGGGGGAGAGATCGGGGGGAGAGGGAGATCGGGGGAGAGAGATCGGGGGAGAGATGGGGGAGAGGGAGATCGGGGGAGAGAGATCGGGGGAGAGATCGGGGAGAGATGGGGGAGAGGGAGATTGGGGGAGAGAGATCGGGGGAGAGATCGGGGGAGAGATCGGGGGAGAGATCGGGGGAGAGGGAGATCGGGGGAGAGAGATCGGGGGTGAGATCGGGGGAGAGATCGGGGGAGAGATCGGGGGAGAGGTCGAGGGAGAGATTGGGGGGAGAGATCAGGGGGAGAGAGATCGGGGGAGAGAGATCGGGCGGAGAGAGAGATCGGGGGGAGAGATCGGGGGAGAGATCGGGGGCGAGATCAGAGGGAGAGATCGGGGGGAGATCGGGGGGAGAGGGAGATTGGGGGCGAGAGATCGGGGGAGAGAGAGATCAGGGGGAGAGAGATCGGGGGAGAGAGATCGGGGGAGAGAAATCGGGGGAGAGGGAGATCGGGGGAGAGAGAACGGGGGCGAGATCGGAGGGAGAGATCGGGGGCGAGATCGGAGGGAGAGATCAGGGGAGAGAGATCAGGGGGAGCGGAGAGATTGGGGGGAGAGATTGGAGGGGAGTGATCGGGGGGGAGCGGAGAGATCGGGGTGAGATCGGGGGGAGATCGGGGCGAGAGATCGGGGGCGAGATCGGGGGAGAGATCAGGGGGAGCGGAGAGATCGGGGGGAGAGATCTGGGGGGGAGCGTGAGATTGGGAGGGTGGAGAGATTGCGGGGGGTCAGAGGGAAGGTCGGAAATCGTGGAGATGAAGGGTCGGACAGATTGCGGGGGTGGGGGTTTTACGGGGTAGCTTACTGGACCTGACGAAATCACTCCTGCTCCTCCTGGCCCACAAGCAGTGCAGTAAAGGCACTTATCTTATGGATACAGCCCTTCGCAACTACTTTTACCTGCTGGGTTTCCCAAGGCCCAGGAAACCCAGGCAACATCGGGGGGGGGGGCTTGGGTCCCTGACCCCAGGGAGGGGCCAGGCTGATGGTGGGGGAGTTTGGGGGGCCGGGAGGAAGCACTCCTGTTCCTCCCGGCCCACAGGGATTGCTCCCCGAGGCTGAGGCCGCCTTGTTGCAGCTATCGGGAATCCCTAGCCCCGGGATCCCTGGCCGCCTGCAGTAAAACCTGCAAAGTAGGTTAAAGTAGAGGCTTCAGGCCTCATTATAATATGTAAATTGCCAACCTGCACCCCCCCTACCCCCCACCAATATCCCTCCTGAGTGAAAGGTGAAAGTGGTTGGATGCGGGTTGAGATCGGGATTTACATTTTTCCAACTTTCACTTTCCCCCCCAACGCTTCCAACCCACCCGAAAATTCCGGCCTAAGTGACTGAGTGGCAGAATATATTGAGAATGGTAGCATTTAAAATAATATTACACCTGTGGAATACAGCAGGACAATTATATAGCATTTGGAGTGGCTCGGAAACAATGGACCGTAACATAGGTTTAAGGGGTTGGAATTGTGCTGTGGTTCTCTCAGTACCTGAGAGGTTTTTGAATTCTTGCTGTGAATGTTGGTTGCTATGGATTCCCCTTCCCAAGGTCTTCATAAGTTGAGTGTGCTCCTGTGTTTTATTCCAGGAAGATAGCACTGAATGCTTGCACCGTTCTTTTACAATAGGTGGAATGTTGCCATCTTTGATCATAGTTGCTCTGATATTCCTTATTTAGATGTCTATCTTCTTTGGTAGACTTGAAAGTTAAAATATCATTAAATATATGAGCAGTGGTCCTTGCTCCTGACTAGATACTATTGAGTTTGAAAAGCTATACCTGAAATCTCTGAGTGGAACACTTCCAAGAGTTTGACAAGGTCATGTCATTTCAGGTAAATGAAAATCCACTATCCAGATTGATGCAAGACCATTAAAATTAAAACACAGATTTACCTAGGTTGTAATGTCCTCCAAAGCATACAAAATCTCTAATCTTCTGAATTTTCTCTAGCTGCTTGATGTTTTATCCTACTGTTGTGCATCACCAGTCAGTTCAGATAATCTTTGTCTTTTGCAACATTTGCCAAGTTTTAGATTGGAGGCATTAAGAACGAGTCCGAGACCATGACTGTAGTGTATGTACCTTTAAGAGGAACTATGTTTTTGAAGCCCCTGTATACTGTAGTACCAGTAGTGACCACTCGGGTATATAAGCCTGTGTAGCGTCTTGTGTAGTTAGTTCACCTCCAGACTTTGTTCAGTAAACACTTGTTAAATCAACTCCTGCATTCCGTGTCTCCATTAACACACGGATCTAACAGTGGCGACGAGTTAGAAACGAACTTACCTGCAATTCGGCAGCACCTCAAGGGGATCGATTCCTCAAACGAAGGTCGAAGCCAGAAGCAAGAAAAATAAATAAATAAATAAATAAATAACTCGAAGAAACTCGAAAACGAGGGCCAGGCTTGGTCTCCAGTCTGTGGTTTCCCCAGCTAAACGGGCTGGTGGCAGGTAGTGCACTGATCCTTCCTGGGCTGCGGCGGGCTAGAGCTCGATCGGGTGGCTCTGCAACGGGGCCGGGCAGCGAGTCAGGAGGCAGAGGCAAAGAGAGAGAGAGGGTGGAGCACTCAGGGCGCGTCCGGTGCTGCAAAGCAGGTCGGCGTTCGGACCGAGCAGAGGGAGGGGAAAGTCCCAGAGGGTCCGCTCCACGACGGGAACGGTTCTCCAAGTAACGGAGAAACTATTGAAGCGATATATAAAAAAAAATAGAAATACCGCGAAAAACTGCAGGTCGCAACGGGAACCGCGGAGAACAGCGTTGGCAGCAGCGGCAGCGGCGGGAAAGCGCGGAAGGTGCCATCTCAACTCGGCGGGGAAGAAAGAAAAGCGCGGGAGGCGCTATTTTGATCCATCGGGGACAGAGGAAGCGCCATTTTAGATTTTCAAGATGCCGAAGACTGGCAATATTACTGCTTTCGATAATGATATAGAAGATTGGACCACATATGTGGAAAGAGTGGAGGTATATTGCAAGGCGAATGAAGCAGCGGATGATAAAAAGACATCGGTACTTCTAAATCTGATGGGCGCAAGGACATACGGGCTGTTACGAAACTTGATCACTCCAGCCAAACCGATGGACAAGAATTTTAAGGAGATTGTTGATACCTTACAAGAGCACTTAAACCCAACACCGCTGCTGATAGCGGAACGATTCAAATTCTTCAGGAGGAATCAGCACAAGAATGAAAGTAACGCTGATTACCTCACCAAATTACGAAAGCTGTCAAAGCACTGCCAATTCGGGGCAGGACTGGCAGATTCTCTACGAGACAAATTCGTCTGCGGTCTCCTAAGCAAAGGAACACAGAAAAGACTACTTTCTGAGAAAGATTTGACACTGGACAAGGCTTTCAGTGTGGCTGAATCATACGAAGCAGCAGCAAGAGGAGCTGCAGAGATACAGCAAAAGCCATAGGACTTCAGCACCCATGAAATGACACGGGGTTTCGAGAGATGTTATCGCTGCGGCAGATCCACCCATGACCAGAAGGACTGCTGGTTCAAGGACAAAGCATGCAGGCAATGCGGAAAGATGGGACACATTGCACGTGTATGCAGATCTGGAAAGAAATCCGCTGACAGTAAAAAGGTCAATAAGGAAAAAGTACAGAAAGGTACAAATGATGACGGACAGTAGCTCCGAAGACCAGAAGAGCGATAGCGACTCCGGAAACAAGAGACTAAGCTGTCTCAAATTACATAATGTAATTGCCAAAGAAGATTAACAGACCATTTGGGTTACCCTCACGATAGCGGGGTCCCCAGTCAAAATGGAGCTAGATACAGGATCAGCTCTGACCGTCATGAGTCGACGGGATTACGAGCGGCTATTTCCGCATATACCTTTGAAAGACACATCCATTATCTTGAAGACATATACGGGGCAGAAAGTATACCCCAGAGGGAAAATAAGGGTGCCTGTTGTATACAACGGCAAGGAAATACAGAAATTGTATTTATACGTTCTGCAAGATGGTGGTCCACCGTTGTTGGGACGTGAATGGATCAGAAAGATACGTTTAGACTGGCACTCCATTCAGGCATTGACGGTGACCAGTAAGAAAAAAAACGATGACGACGTCATACCTGGACGATTAAAAGAAATCTTGGCTAACGCCAAAGAAGTGTTTCAACAGGAACTAGGAACCCTGAAAGGCGCCACCGCCTCAATAAAAGTGGAAGATGCGGCAATTCCCAAGTTTTTTAAGGCAAGGCCGGTGCCATACGCAATTCGTCCAGCCGTCGAGGCAGAGCTGGAGAATTTGGAAAAAGCAGGCATGTTATCCAAGGTAGATTGGAGCGAGTGGGCAACACCCATCATCCCGGTCATGAAGAAAACGTTGAATAATGATAAATCTGAAGAACAGAGAAAAGTTCGCATCTGTGGACACTTCAAGGTGACTGTAAACCCGGTTCTTCACACGGTACAGTATCCTCTTCTGAGGATAGAAGATATTTTCGCCTCACTATCCGGAGGGAAACGTTTCACCAAAATTGACTTAGCACAGGCATGTCTACAGATGGAGGTTGAGGAGGCCTCTAAAAATTATCTCACGATAAACACACACAAAGGCCTGTACCAGTACAATCGACTGGTTTTCGGAGTGGCATCAGCGCCGGCTATCTGGCAAAGAGCTATGGAGCAAGTCCTGCAAGGGATTCCGGGGACTCAATGCTACCTAGACGACATCCTTGTAACAGGAGAAAACGACAACGAGCACCTTGCCAACTTGGAGCAGGTGCTCACGAGGCTGAGAGAACGAGGCCTACGAGCAAATTGCCCCAAGTGCGAATTTTTCCAGAAACAAATATCATATTGTGGCCATGTCATTAACAAAGAAGGGTTGCATAAGTCACGTGAAAAAATTGAAGCGGTCGTAAAGGCCCCAGCACCTGAAAATGTCTCACAATTAAGGTCATTCCTGGGATTAGTAAATTACTATCATAAATTTTTACCAAACTTGTCGACGGTTCTGCACCCGCTTAACGCACTGCTACAAACGGGAGTAGTTTGGAAATGGAGCGAAGACTGTAAACGTGCCTTCCATAAATGCAAAGGCTTGATCACGTCCAGGGAAGTGTAGGCTCATTACAACCCATCACTGCCAATCAGACTGGCGTGCGATGCATCCCCTTACGGCGTGGGAGCGGTATTATCGCATGGATTCCCTGATGGCTCGGAGCGGCCGATAGCTTTTGCATCACGCTCATTGAACTCAGCTGAGCGTAACTATGCCCAGATCGACAGGGAGGCACTCAGCCTGGTGTGGGGGGTGAAGAAATTCAACCATTACCTACACGGACAAAAATTTACCTTGTTGACTGACCATCAACCCCTCGTCGCCATATTCAACCCTAAAAAGGGCGTTCCCATTATGACAGCGCAAAGGCTACAGAGGTGGTCCCTTTTTCTAGGGGCACACCAATATGACATAGAATACAAAGGAACAAAACAGCATGGGAATGCTGACGGGTTATCGCGCCTACCGTTGCCAACGGTGGAAGAGGCGCCTACAGTGGACCCAGTGGAGATGTTCCACTCGACCATAGTGGAATGTCTATCGGTGACAAATTCTACCATTGAAAAGGAAATGCGAAATGACCCGACTCTCTCACGAGTCTACGATTTAACGGTGAAGAGATGGCCAGCACACGGCGAACCACTGTTGCCAGCATTCTCGCAAAGAAGAGAACAGCTGTCAGTGTGCCGAGGAACCTTGATGTGTGGATCCAGAGTGGTGATTCCACCCAAACTCAAGGATAGAGTGCTAAAGGAGCTTCACGAGGGGCATCTGGGTGGAGTGAAAATGAAGAACTTAGCCAGAGCGTTTGTGTGGTGGCCAGGTATCGATGGAGACATCGAAGAAATGACCAAGAGCTGTCTAGGATGCCAGAAGGTCCAAAACGCCCCACCACAAGCCCCTCTACATCCATGGGAGTGGCCCTCATCTCCATGGCAAAGGGTACATATCGACTTTGCTGGTCCATTTATGGACTCAATGTTCTTAATCGCGGTGGATGCACATCCAAGTGGCCGGAGGTAATAAAGATGTCCTCCACCACCACGGAAAAAACCATCACAGTATTAAGGACCATATTCACCAGGAATGGGCTGCCTGAACAGATCTGTTCTGATAATGGACCGCAATTTGTATCTGAAGAATTCAGGAAGTTCTTAAAATACAATGGGGTTAAGCACTACACGTCCGCCCCGTACCATCCCGCCACCAATGGATTGGCTGAAAGGTTTGTCCAGACCTTCAAGAAGGCCATAAAGGCCATGGGTAATGAAGACATAAATCTACAACATAAGGTAGATAACTTCTTGTTTGCGTACAGGAATGCAACACATGTGGTTACTAACCAACCCCCCGCCATGATGTTTTTCAATAGAAGACTAAGATGCCGGCTGGATTTGGTCAAGCCAAACGTCAGAAGGGACGTAGAGAACCGGCAATTTCAAAGCATGAATGAAAGGCCAACTAGAACCTTCCAGATAGGTCAACCAGTTTTGGCCCGGGACTACCGTACCGAGAAATGGCAGCCTGGGACTATTTGCACACGACTAGGACCGCTGATGTATACCGTGGACATTGAAGAAAGCATAATAAGGCGCCATGCTGACCAGATCATAGAGTCATCCGAAAAAGGACAACCTACACCACAACTCTGTACGCCTAGTGATGAAGCAGAGATATCCATAGTATCTACCTCCGATCCGGTGATACTGGAACCAGATGAACCCGACACTGGCATTGAAGTCGAATCGACCTTGCCAAAAGAACCTACTACACCACCGAAACCTACTACACCACCGAGGCGTTATCCGGACCGAGTCAGGAAGCCTCCAGAGAGACTGAATTTGTAATTGATTAACTTCAGCAAATGTGTATATTATTGTTCTTGTAAAAATGTTATTTAATGATTACTTAAAATGTTATGTACTATTTATCTAAAAGGGGAGGAATTGTAGTGTATGTACCTTTAAGAGGAACTATGTTTTTGAAGCCCCTGTATACTGTAGTACCAGTAGTGACCACTCGGGTATATAAGCCTGTGTAGCGTCTTGTGTAGTTAGTTCACCTCCAGACTTTGTTCAGTAAACACTTGTTAAATCAACTCCTGCATTCCGTGTCTCCATTAACACACGGATCTAACAATGACCAAGCCTGCCCTGTGGCTCGGTGTCACGTTTTGTCTGGTCACGCTCGTGTGAAGCGTCTTGGGACGTTTTTACGATATTAAAGGGGCCACAAAATGCAAGTTGTTGTGGTTGTTAGTGGTGGGGGAAGTAACCCATAGCTGGATTCAGAAAACTGCTTTGCACTGAGAGCTTCAGTTTAATATACAAGAACTTAATTGCTCGCTCAAGAAATGGGTGTAATTTTATTACCAAATAGCAATGGATGTTGATATGAAATAAAACCATGTGATGCCAACATAATTTTAAGATAATATAGGTTGGGTAAAAGAATAATTGTAATAATGGGGAGGCAATGTTCAACTGCCCTCGCCCGTTTCTCGCCTGAAAGACCAACGATCAGTAGACACATGACTTTCTTTCCTTTAACTCCTAGATAGGAGATTCAGGGTCTCAGGTGAGAGAACCAAGCTACACAAAGCCCCAATACACAACAAGATTGGGCCCTGAGAATAAATTAGCCCTGCTATTCGTATTATTATTGCCAGACCAAAACTTATGTACCACAATCACTGAAAAGTATGTTTCCCTTGCCAGGATAGGGTATAATAAAATTTTACTGCAGGATCATAGGACAGAAATTAAGACAATAATGCTGCCTACAAAATGCAAGCGTGAAGAAAAACAATTCCAGAATGTCTACAGTTTGAATTAACTTCTGAAAGTATTGAACAAAGCTGGCCGTTACCATAGAGTAGTCTCACAGGATTGTGGCAGGAGGTGGCTGGGCAGGTTGAGAAAGCGGTTAAAAAAGCATACGGGATCCTGGGCTTCATAAATAGAGGTATAGAGCACAAAAGCAAGGAAGTTATGATGAACCTTTATAAAACACTGGTTTGGCCTCAACTGGAGTATTGTGTCCAATTCTGGACACCACACTTTAGGAAGGATGTGAAGGCCTGAGAGAGGGTGCAGAAAAGATTTATAAGAATGGTTCCAGGGATCAGGGACTTCAGTTATGTGGATAGACTGGAGAAGCTGGGGTTGTTCTCCTTAGAGCAGAAAAGGTTGAGAGGAGATTTGATAGAGGTGTTCAAAATCATGAGGGGTCTAGACAGAGTAGATAGAGAGAAACTGTTCCCATTGGCGGAAGGGTCGAGAACCAGAGGACACAGATTTAAGGTGATTGGCAAAAGAACCAAAGGCGACCACAGGGAAAACTTTTTTACACAGCGAGTGGTTAGGATGGAATGCACTGCCTGAAAGGGTGGTGGAGGCAGATTCAATCGTGGCTTTCAAAAGGGAGTTGGATAAGTACCTGAAGGAAAAAAATTTGGAGGGCTACAGGGAAAGGGCGGGGGAGTGGGACTAGCTGAAGTGCTCTTGCAGAGAGCCAGCACGGGCTCGATGGGCCGAATGGCCACCCTCTGTGCTGTAACCATTCTATAATTCTATGATCGCATGATGATGTGGAACCAAAATTACAATCCCGTCAATATGCAACATCAGCCAGTTTAGGCTATTACTGTACGTATGTGTATAATAAAGTTTTACTACTTGATCACAGGACAGCAACAAATTCAGTCACGCTGCTTTCAGAAGCTTCTTGTTTATTTCCCAGTGAAATGAGCCACAAAATATGTTGGAATTTTTCAAATTCTTTGCATAAACAGCGTATTATTTATTGAGTTCCGAACATCTTTTCTTTATTCATGGTTTTTGATACCACAAATTATGGGAAAAATTCAGTTGGTTTGTGCCTCCTGTTAGCGCCTTAAGAGGGCGCTAACGGGGCGCAAAGCAACTGGCGCCCGGGCGAGGCGATATCTGTGCCTCTCGCGGAATTGACTAGACATTTTGAGGCGGCGCTAAACAATGCCGCCCGATCTCCTGCGCACGCAGATCTTGACGTCATTCGAGCGTGCAACGCCCTTGTGTCGCCCCGGAATGGAAATTGAGTGGCGCCCCCCTCCTTTCCGCCTGGTAGATTGGAACGCTTCCCAGTCGCTGTGGGGCTGGGGGGGCGTTATTTAAAGGGGGCCTCTTCCTGGCTTTTTCTGTGGTAGACATTTTTGCATCACTCGTTCTGAGAGAGAAAGAGAGATTTTGAGAGAGAGAAAGAGAGAAAGAGAGACTTCTGCATTGAGTCAATGCTGTCTGAAGTAGTTTTGGCTTCTGACCATAACTTTGCAGGTACTTTGGTTTTTGACCTTCATTGCTTTGATTACCTAGATACTATGGGGGCTGCACTAATTGGGGGCATCATCCTGCGCCAGCAGATTCGGAGGCCACAGAGACGTAGAGAGAGAGTGGCAATCATGGCCAGATGGAGGAGGGCCAACAGGCCTCTGTACAGGAGACCTTACCCTCCCAGGGTATTTCGCCAACAATTCTCCTGCATTAATTTGTCTGAGGAGCAGTGTTTGCGAAGGCTGCGCTTCAGCAAGGAGGTGGTCACTCAGCTCTGCCACCTGCTGCAGCCAGATCTGCAGCCTCAACTGAGGAGCAGGACGTCTCTGTCAGTGGCAGTGAAGATCACAGTGGCTCTGAACTTTTATGCCACCGGCTCATTTCAATCAGCTACTGGGGACATCGCCAATATCTCCCAGTTCGCGGTGCATTGCTGCATCCGTCAGGTCACAAATGCCCTCTATAAAAGGAGACAAGAGTACATCTCTTTCCCCATGACCCCGGACAAGCAGCAAGAACGCGCTTTGCTAGGATAGCGGGCTTCCCCATGGTGCAGGGCGCCATTGACTGCACGCATGTGGCTTTGCGTGCTCCGCATGAGAATGCCGAGGATTTCTGCAACCGTTCAGTTGGTCTGTGACCACAGACAGTTGATACTCGCTGTCAATGCCCGCTATCCTGGCAGCAGCCACGATGCGTTCATCCTGCGCCAGACTACTGTGGCAGAACTTTTCCAGGCATCGCATCACCCAGGTGGTTGGCTTCTCAGGGACAAGGGATATCCACTGTGCACCTGGCTGATGACACCACGCCGTACGCCCAACACCCCTGCTGAGCTGCGGTACAACGAGAGCCATCAAGCTACCAGGAACATCGTTGAGCACACAATCGGCGTGCTCAAGCAACGCTTCCGCTGTCTGGACCATTCTGGAGGAGCCCTGCAGTACTCGCCTGAGCGAGTCTCCCACTTCATTGTTGTGTGCTGCATGCTGCATAACCTGGCAATCCTCAGGACCCAGCCAATGCCACCAGGCCTTGGAGCACCACCAGAGGAGGAGGAGGAAGAGGAGGAGAAAGATGAGGAGGATGATCATCAGCAGCACCAAGGCAGGAGGGAGGCACACAATGTAGAAACTAGAAGGGCCGTCCGTCAATGGCTGATAGCAAGCCGCTTCTAGGCCCCTGCTGAGGAAATGGCTTCTGCCATTGAGAACAACATGAATGAAACCAACCCGCAACCCCTAAGCCGGCCAAGGCAACAATGATTGCAAAGACCAAACATGTACATTTTGAATACAAAAACATATTTATTTTACAAACTCTGTGTGTATCATTTCCACATGACAAACTAATAGAAAGAAACACAATAAAACAGTCATTAACATAACTGGTTCTCACAACCTGGAGATAATGTCCAAAACACTAAACAAAGGTTTGACCACGAACCTCGGCCTTCAATAAAAAAAATGAACATTTTGTCACACCTCCTACTTTTTGCCCTTTGATGTGCCAAATAACTGCCCGAATCCGAAGTTAAAGCTTAAGACTGAAGCCTTTTATTAAATAAGAATCATGGCAGAGTTAACAGAGTCCATCATCGACCGAGCCCTTGGTAGAACAAACCAGAAGAGGGGCGGGGCCAGGGAGGAGCATTAGTGGTTCCCCCTGGTGGAACATTCCAGACATTACAAGTGCAAGTACAAATATCAGAACACAGTTATTTCATCACACCCTTCGAGGGTGATCTCCTTCCCTTGCGCACTTCCCCCCTTCCCACCATACTGCTCCTCCATAATGGGACCCCAGTGGCTGCAGCAAGGCTGGTGGAAGGCTGCTGATTGTCACAACCTGAGACTGCAGATGCCCTTGAAGGATGGCCTCAACCAGCTCTGGGCCTGAGGGCCCGGCTGCAGACTGCACCAACTCTGCATGGGCGGCAGCAGTCTGTCCTACAGGCGGTAGCAAGTGCAGTGGAGAAGTGACAGTGGTGGCAGCAGGAATGCTGTCATCTTGAGCAAGGACAGCAACTCCCTGCTCGACCGAAACACTGGCACTCCCACGGGGCAGCACTTCAGCAACCGGAGCAATCTGCTGGAGCACAGATTGCTGGCCTGCTGCGGCGCGGTGAGAGCCCCGGGGAAATGTATCCGAACTAGCGAGGATGGCAGTAGTCAGTGCTCACGTGGCCTCAATCTGAGTCTGCATGAGAACAGTCAGGGATGGGGTCATGGCAGCCAGTGACTGAATTGCAGCACTAAGCATTTGCGTGGCATCCGCCTGTGCTACAGTGAAGTGCTCCACATTCCTTGCCAGTGAACCAATGCATTCGGGCACCCTTTCCACTGCACCCACGGGTGTTCATTTCAGCGATGAGCCGCTCCTCCTCTGCGTCCAGTGCAGCAGGGCTCGCTGGCATACTCTCCCTCCGGAGAGAAGGCCCCGAGCTTCCCTACCCCCATCGCGTTGCTGCAGCTCGCTGGGTCCTGGAGCTTCACCCTCATCAGACCCTTCCCCCTGAAGGCATGTTCCCAGTGTGGGCATGGGCTTCCTCGGGAGAGGGTGGCGCTGATGCTCCGGCTTCCTCTTCCTCCTTGCCTGCAGCTTCACTCCCACTGGCAGCTTGAGGGCCCGTCTCCTCAGCTGGTGAATCACCATCTGAAAGCAGGGAGGTACAAGTGTGGCTTTAGCGTGAGGACAGGGTGGCAGTAAGGGAGGAATGAGTGCAGCGATTTAGCAAGTTGGATTGAAAGTGTCAAAGGCTGGTGTTGTGAGGGACAAGTGGAAGGAGAGAAGACAAAAAGGTGATGACCTTACCATTGCTGTCCAGAACGGGGTCGGCCTCTCCAGTGGCGAGGGGACCGACCACCCGGCTTGCCACAATCCTGTGGACGCGCTCCTCAAGATCACTGAGGGGTTGCAGCTGAGGCCGCCCTCCACCCGTCTGTTGCTGCTGTCTCCTATTATGAGATAGCTTGGCCTGCAAGAAAAAGGGCGGCATCTGAGTAAATATACAGCCATGGTCTTGCCTGATGTGCCTCCCATAGTTGAATAGCCCATACTGTATGCAGCCATGGTCTTGCCTGATGTGCCTCCCATAGTTGAATAGCCCTTACTGTATGCAACCATGGTCTTGCCTGATGTGCCTCCCATAGGTGAATAGCCCTTACTGTATGCAACCATGGTCTTGCCTGATGTGCCTCCCATAGTTGAATAGCCCTTACTGTATGCAACCATGGTCTTGCCTGATGTGCCTCCCATAGTTGAATAGCCCTTACTGTATGCAACCATGGTCTTGCCTGATGTGCCTCCCATAGTTGAATAGCCCTTACTGTATGCAAAGTGTGGAACCTGCATGTGTGTTTGATGAAAGGGCCATAGGTGTTGGATGAGTGTTGGGCATTGGGGCTTTTAAGACCCTCTGGCCATAGAGTGAGGTTGAGATGGAGGGATGGAGAGGTATTGAAAAAAAGGCACTCACCCTGACGACCCGAGTGAGGTTGTTGAACTTTTTTCTACATTGTATATGGGTCCTGGGCACCATACTCCTGGAGGAGATGCTCTGTGCCACCTCCCTCCACACTCTTCTGTACTCGCATGGCAAAGGCCTCCTGCCACTCTCTGGGTACAGTATTGATCTTCTGCGCTCCACCGCGCCAACCAGAGCCTCCAAGGCCCGCTCGCTGAAGTGCTGAACTCGCTCCCTGGCCCTCTCCATAGTCCTTGGCTGCAAGATTTAGCCACAGGTCTCTCCAGGCCGAGATTCAAGGCTCCAATGAGCAGGGTGTGGCTGGAGAGCAAGATCGACCCTCCCCTTTAAGAACTGGCTGGCGCCAGTGTGTCTGTGTCCCATCGCTAACTGACAGCACCTGCGCTGCGCCCGCCCTCTGAGTTAGCGCCTCGCTCCTCAGCCTTTGCGCCTTAAGACAGATGTGTAGCACCTGATTTAGCGCTCCAATCACCTGCAGGGGCGATGAAAGCCAAGTTTGCCGTTGGAGGCGATAATTAGCGGCAGGCACTAAATTTTGCACACGACCAATAACAGCGCCCCAAACGGGGCGATACTGATATTTCTCCCCCTAGATATCTGTTTTAAAAAACCTAATTATTTAATAGACAACAAACTTACAAATAGTCAGGCCATTTTCTTCTACACTTTACACTGTCCCATAGCAAGGACTCGTGCCTGAACATTGAAGTATTCGTCGGTTCCAAACTGCGTACAATGTTAATTGGTTTGTCAGTTTATTTACAGCTCTCTCGAACATGTGATATTATATTATTGTTGCTGTAAAATGTGCTGGGAGATATCAGTAATGGACCTCTATGGATCTGTGCTCTGATCTGATGGTGGTAAATGACAGCCTATACACTATTCTGAAAACAAAAAGCAACTGCTTAGTATGGAACAGTTAAATGCAAACTGTCCCCTTATACTTTTTGATACACTTAACTATTACTGAAGCTCT
Organism: Somniosus microcephalus; assembly: GCF_052327205.1. Lineage (NCBI taxonomy): Eukaryota > Metazoa > Chordata > Chondrichthyes > Squaliformes > Somniosidae > Somniosus > Somniosus microcephalus. The sequence continues at coordinate 61,928,845 of NC_141007.1, forward strand.
TCATTTGGGTTTCTTTATTTGCTGTTGGGATTTTTTTCAGGATATGGGTGATGCTGGCAAGGTCACCTTTATTGTCCATCGGCCCACCTCCAGTTGCCTTGAGAAGGTAGTTGACCATCTTGAATAGCAATTGTTTCTACAGTTGAGCTGCTTGCTAGATTACTTCAGAAGCCATTAAGAGTCAATTCCACTGTGTGGGATGGGAGTTATGTGCAGCCCAGACCAGGTAGGGTTGGCAGGTCCCGTTCCCTGAAGGACATTAGTGAGTCATTTTCGAGTTTTACGTCAATCCAGCATATTTCATGGTCACTTTTCCCTGATGCCAGTCTGAAAATTACCAGATTTAGTGAATTCAGTTTTACAACTTGTCAGGGTGGTGATTTGAATTTTTGACCTCTGTAGCTGCTAGTCTAGTACCATAACCACGACACTACCATGTCCTCAGGAGACATCTTTGGTTGCAAAATGTGTCGGGTTTGCTATGACATCTTTCTTTGTGAGAAGCCCAAGGGCGAGGAAGGGCTGTCTGAGTTACCAGAAATTCAGCACTAGTATACAAGGCTGGTAATGCAATGTCAGACATTTCAGCCTCCTGTGCAGAAAGCCACAGTACAAACAGGTGTAGGAGTCCACACCTCACATACAAATTCATTAAAAAGCAAAACAAATTAACAAACACTAAGGGGGCGATTTTCCCAGCCCTGGGGAGGTGGGTTTGGAGGCGGGATTGCCAGAAAAATGGCAGAATCTGGGAGCGGGTACCCATCCCGCCTCCGTGCCATCTTCCCAGGAGGCGGGTACCCGACCCGCACCGGGTCCCGTCTCCTCGAGGCGGGAAGGGGATTAGTGCCAATTAACAGGTAGTTAACAGGCAGTTTTTTGGCTAATTCCTATTTTGAGCCCTAAAGTGTGGGCTTCCCGATGGCTCCGAACCTCGCCAGGGTCAGCGAGGCGAGCCGTGGGTCTGTGGGGGTCGGAGGGGCCGAAATGTCTGGTGTGCAGGTGAGTGCTGAGTGCAAGTGTGGAGAGGTAAATGTGTGAGGTGAGTCTAAAGTGTTTTAATAAGATTATTTACCTTTGCTTCTTCCTCCAGGCTTCATCCCTTTAGACTGCGGAGCTGCCTCATCTCACCGGCAGAGAAAGCAGAATGGCCGCTGCATTCTTAAATGCAGCAACCTTCTGCTTTCTGCTCAGGAAGGCTTTCTAAGTGAGTCTTCAGTACAAGGGCTCAACTTAGAAGACAGACTGTCAGTGTTTGACAGCTTCACAGAGCTTCACAGAGCTGTCAAACGATGACAATTCATCTGTCAAAACATCTTGTCAGATGAAACGGCACTCGCTGACATCATCTGTCACCGGCTTTCCCTTAATTGGCCGGCTAAGCTCGCTGGGCGGGCTTAACAAGGTCAATCAAGGGAAAATAGCGCGGGTTGGCCAGACGTCGATGGAGACAGGACTGAAACCCGACAAGCAGCTTTTCCGCCTCCATCACATCTCCATTGATAAAATCACCCCCTTAGGCTGGAAATTCGGTGCATTTGCGCCTTGGTTTAGCGCCTCCGGGGGCGGCGGTAACTTTTCGCCGGTTGCGGCGCCGCTAACGATTCCTGCTAAATTCAGCGAGAGTTTAGCGGCAGTGGTAACCGGTAGCGCCCCGCTCCGCTGCGCAGGCGATGATGACATCATCACCGTGCACAGCGCCCCGTTTTTGCCCCGCCTGCAAAATGGCAATGACAGTGACCGATTCAGGGGGCGGGAACGGAGCGGCAGGAGGCTCGCGGGGAGGTTAGTAAACGGGAGGTGGCGGGCGGGGGACAAAAATCATCCACCTTACTTGTCGCGGCCCGTTGCGCCTTTGAACACGGGGTCTGTGTCACGATCTGGCAGCCCGGCACTCCTCTTGAGTGCCGGGCTGCTGGCACGGCACCCCGCTCCCCGGTGGACCAGATAGGGCCCGGCAGAGTTGTGGGCTTGGGCCCTCCCCTTTAACAAAGGGAAGAGCACTTCCATGCGGCAGCGCTACGTGGTCCAGTGCCTAGCGCTGCAGAACGCACCGCCCTGATATTCGGGGTTAGCACTCTAAGAAGGAAGTGGAGCGCTTGAATTAGCGGCGCTCCACCTCCCTCTTGGGATGCTAAAACTGAAGTTAGTGATCGCTGACGCTAGTTTTTGCCAGGCGATGTTAGCGACCCAAAATGGTCGCTAACAAATTTTCCCCCCTGAATGTTATTCCTGTTTATGCATTATAGATTTACTTTGATCTATTTTCATTATTCTGTCTTTCCACACAGGACATTGACTGGAAATTAGCTTTTCTCAGCTAATTATTTCTTAATTGCTTATTTTTTGTGTCCACGCCCTATATGCATTAAGATAAGATGAGCAAACAATAAGCTGATTCTAATCTGACCAGCGTGTATTGTTGGGTTCCCTCACATCTAGACATGTCTGCTCCCTGCCGCTTCCCTTCCCTTGGCACCAAGTTGGCACCACTTCGTGCTTCAAAGCGGCTGCCGCCATCAATCCCTTTTCAACACTGCTGGTAACCTTTCTAAGGCTGCTGCAGCCTGTATCATCCCACCCACTCTCACCAGCCACCTCTACACCTCTTCAGTAAAAAGTTGAGGAACTTTTGAGACAGTTAACAAACATGGTAACTGACATTTTGTACACTTCTACCTGAAACATTTATAACCTGAGAATCAATCACAGAAAAATTTAAATCACTTGCATTTGTCTGTAATATTTCCAGAAGAAATTAAGTACAATTATTAAAACTAAAGGTACCAGACTTCTGTCTGTGAGTTCCATTTGAGTCTGTTATCAAACATAGTTAACATGGAATTACATAATGGCCCAGAAATTCGGGTCCCCACGGGTGAGTACGCGTCGGGTACTCACGCATAGGCCCAACGAAAGTGCCAGTTTTGTGCATGCACTGCACATGCGCGGGAAACCGGCACTTCCGTTCCCCTGAAAGAAGGGGTTCAGAGTTCGAACGCGTGCGCCGGAGAGGCTGCGCGTGTGCATCGAACTTACATTTTTTTTGCAGGTTTCTCCATGAGGGTAAGTCTCCAGCAGTTACACTTTTAAAAAGCAGGCGCAAGGCCTGCTTTTAACAAAGTAAGTGGTGAATTAATTAAAATTTAAACATTTTTTCCACAGGTTTATTATTTTTAAATGCTTTAAAGAAAGGTAAGTTTATTTTTAGCCCCATTAGAAAATGTAATTAATTTTTTCAAAAATTTAAATTATTGTTTAAAATAGTTATTTCATGTAATTTATAGTTATTTTAAAAATGTGATTTAAAAAAGAAATTATTTGAGGTTTTAGTGATGTTTTGGGGCTTATAGTATTTATAGGTTTGACAGCTCTTCCTGTCAAACTTATGAATGAAGCATTCCCTGCTACCATTGGCTCTCCATGGCCCACGTGATCCCAGGGGACGCTTCGAACTAACTGCACCCCTGGGATACGCAAGCACTGTGCGCCGGCAGTTGGAGAAGGCCCAGGATCGGAATCCCACGCGGGCCCACAGCACAACGGCCGGCCCGCTAGGTAAGTGCAGGTCGGGGGCTTGCATCCGCGGGAAGCCCCCGACCCGAATTTCTGGGCCAATATTTACAGCACAGAAACAGGCCATTCGGCCCAACAGGTCTACGCCGATGTTTATGCTCCACACGAGCCTCCTCCCACCTTACTTCATCTCACCCTCTCAACGTACCTTTCTATTTCTTTCTCCCTCATGTACTTATCTAGCTTCCCCGTAAATGCATCTTTGCTTTTCGTCTCCACCACTTCTTGTGGTAGCAAGTTCCACATTCTAACTATTCTAACGGGCAATTTTCCTGTCCCTAGCACCCAGGAGAGGCCACGGAATAAGCAAAGTCAATCGGAAATATGGGCAGAGACCCGCGATGCTGGCATGACTGAGGATGGCTCCCATTGCGCTACTCCTCAAGCGAGCGCAGTGATGCCAATTCAAACTTACGTCACGTATATGTCCTCACAGGAAGCTGTGCCCCGATTTGCGGGCAAAGTGCCAATCGTAAGTTGTCCCCATAAAAAGGAGACACCGTGAAAACGTAAAGATTGTGTTAGGGTGTTGCGAGACCAGCATCAGCTGAATTGTTAAGCAAAGGCCCGAATTCTAGTATTCTGGATATTTTGCACTACCTCCTAAATCTTTCAGAGAACTCTGCACAAAACATCATTTATATCCAATGCATTTGTTTTACAGAATTACAATATCTCACTATCAATCTAACTCTTTCCACCACAGTGCTTGCCCTTTCTAACAGTGGCTGTTGTTTTGTGCATGGTCTGATGCTCAGTCACTCCCCTAGTCAAGACGAGCACAGGAGGCTGGCAGTTGTGTCACATTGTAAGGCTCTGGGAATTGAGGTGGCTCTTCAGTTCTGTGAGTTTGCGCACAGATGGGTCAGCTGCTCTGGGGACCGCCTGCCCCTGGCGTGCTTTCAGAGCCCTGTCAGTCACGATGGGGAGACTTAGAGCCGTGAAAGTGGCGCCTTCTGGAGAATGAGCACCAACATTCATGGTCTGTTTTAACCTTCCCCTCCTCCTAACCTCTCTGCCGGCAGGTCTGATGGCGGTCAGCCCCATGACAGGATTGACTGGGTCCATGGCGTGGCGGGCAATTATTTCCTTCCTTGTCTGAGCTACTCTTCTGCAAGTCTGCCCATGGAGGCTCCCACAGTGCAGCCGGAGACCTACATTGCAGTGGTCTGAGCATTCAAGAGAGAACCTAAGACTGGCATCAAGACCTCAGCTGTAAGTACAATGGCTCTGGAGCTGCCACTTTCTTCAGGGATGTTTGCATGCTTTCAATACTATGCATCATCACCTCACACACGTGGGATATGGACTCCTCCACACTTGTCGCCATGGTGCGGGCGTTGCTAGGCACATCACCCAATGACTGCATCGATCTATCGTGCTCTGAAAGCAATCTTCTTTTGAATGCAGGGTCACAGTGACCTGGCTCCACTGCCGGTGCAGCTGCTGGAAGAGGCTCTCTCATCCTCCGAGGGTGGTCCACCTCTTCCTGTTCCTGCTCTCCAATGCTCAGAGATTCAACCTCAGTGCTCCGCTCAGACTCTTTTATCTATGTCCCTCCCAGTGGAGGTAGCTGGGCTGCTGCTGCCTGGTCTCGGAATTATGACATTTGCTTCCTGCAGGTGCTGTGGAGCGTTTGACCTCCGGTTGCTTGATGTTCCTGTGAAGACATAAAGATGTGCAAACGTTCATATTTATGTTCATATTTATGTTCATGTGCACTCGTGGACTTGCATCACGACTGTCATCTGTAGGGGAAACTCCTGAGCATTGACATTTTCAGAAATGTTGACCAGGACAGGGAGGGAAAGAAGGAAAGAGAACAGAAAATGAACCCTCAATGGAGAAATGCCCACCCACCTCACTACCTCCTGCTACCGCTACCAAAATACTTTGTTGGAGCTCTATTAGCCATTCTTCAAATGGGGAGACTACCTGAGTTGCAGGAGGTCCTCCTCCAGGACCTGTGACCTGCCTTCTGTTAAATGCTTCCTTCTCCTGCAGAGAAATATTGCACTTTTCTGAATAGAATCAGCCTTGAGATACCCCAAACATTTGCCCATCTTTTTCTCTTTGCATTAAGAATGAGTAGCAGTGACTGTTGCTCTTCTTTCATTCATTACACCCTTGCACTGATTTATGGTGTGGAGATGCTGGTGTTGGACTGGGGTGGACAAATGTAAGGAGTCACACAACACCAGGTTATAGTCCAACAGTTTTATTTGAAATCACAAGCTTTCGGAGCGCTGCCCCTTCATCAGGTGAAGTAGAGAGATGCATAAAGACACAGTTATATAGTCAGAGAATAATGCCAGATGATAACAGGTAATCTTTCTAACTGCCATTTATCACACCTCGGCAGAGAGATAATCACAGCAATCAAAGGTGTGAATGGTGTCCAAACAGGTTAGTCAGGAAAACATTACATCAAAGAACAATGAGGTGGGGTCACAAGGGGTCAAATGTTGCAGATGCTGGGGTCTGTATGAAAAACAAAAAACTGACAAAAAAACATTTTTTTTGGCTGGAAATCACAGCAGGTCCGGCCGCATCTGTGTAGAGAGAACAAGCCAACGACGACTCAAGTCTGGATGACTCGAGTTTTCCTGACTAACCTGTTTGGACACCATTCACACCTTTGATTGCTGTGATTATCTCTCTGCCAAGGTGTGATAAATGGCAGTTAGAAAGATTACCTGTAATCATCTGGCATTATTCTCTGACTATATAAGCTGAGTCGTTATGCATCTCTCCACTTCACCTGATGAAGGAGCAGCGCTCCGAAAGCTTGTGATTTCAAATAAAACTGTTGGACTATAACCTGGTGTTGTGTGACTTCTTGCACTGATTTATGTGCAGTTTCTGAGGCTTGTGACCATAGAATCATAGAATCATAGAATGGTTATAGCACAGAAGGAGGCCATTTGGCCTGTCGAGCCCGTGCCGGCCCTCTGCAAGAGCATCTCAGCTAGTCCCACTCCCCCGCCCTTTCCCCGTAGCCCTGCAAATTGTTTTCCTTCAGGTACTCATCCAACTCCATTTTGAAAGCCGTGATTGAGTCTGTCTCCATCACCCTTTCAGGCGGTGCATTCCAGATCCTAACCCTCGCTGCATAAAGGGAGTGTTTCCTAGGTGGACATCAGACTGTACCATCTTACAGAATGTTATATCACCAAGGAAAGAACTATGAGTGACAGGAAACACGTGGGAGTAGGCACGGTGTAAATATACCATGTCCCATCTGTGTAAAGATTCACACTTATCTTCCCTTCCTGGAGAGGTCATGAAACTTTTTCTTGCACTGCATCCATGTCTTTGGTACAATGCTACTGCTGCTGGTGGCCTCAGCCACCACTTGCCATGCCTCATGTGCCATCAGGACCTTCTTACCATGACAGGGAAATAGTGCATTTCTCCTTTGTTCCACTTCCCCCAGGCATTGGTCAATGACCTTGTCATCAAAGCAGGTTGCCCTTAGGCGACCTACTCCCTTATTGGTGCTTCTCCCACTTCTTTCTCTTTGGCACTACCAACTGTAAAATGATCTACTGGCACCAATAAGTTCACAGAAGCACTCCACGATTTGTCTGACAGTTTATGGGCTTGAAAAATGTCCACCCCGTCTCAGAGCTGATTGTTTCCTCCACAGGCTCTCCCAGGGCCCCGAGACGCACCTGCCCTTTAAGCATGCACCAGGCCTTTATGGCCAGCAGCTCCACTTTAGCTCCTAAGCCATCATCACTGCACCCAAGAGAAGACCTCAGAGCCTGCCCACATCAAACCCAGCAGGCGCAAATAAGACCCTTGATAAAATCCTTACCGCAGGGGGAGTGTTATTTTTTTGTGTGTGTTGCCGATGCATTGTGCTCATTCCCAGGGGCCCCCAGAAAATTATCCCATAAGTGCTCTGTAAAATTGGTTCATACCAAATGTTGGATTATGGCAAAAATGCAAAGTGAACAGAAGTAGATGTAACTATGTCCAATGGAGCATTGTCAATGTTTGGCACCAACATCATGAATTCTGTGGCCAGTAAATTATAGGTCCATTTTGGTCTTGTTGAAAACTGTCGACACTTGTTCCAGCCGTTTTCCTGGCACTGGTTTAATATCTTCTGATGCTCATTCTTTATATTTCATGACTTTATGTTGGATTTAATATTGGAGTTTAGACTTCCTTACTCTGTGCACTCTTCTAAAAACATTTGCATGCCAGTAAAACAGCAGTTGTGTCATTTCCTGAAGCACTCTTTTTCAGCAGAAAATGAGCTACAGCATCAATGTCAGCTGTCACACATGCTATTCTTAAAGCATTGTCGCTCCAGAATTACTCCATCACTACAATTGTACTGCACCGTCAATATGGTCCGTTCCAGTCAGCCATTTAATTCTTAATAAAAAGAAAGACTTCCATTTATATAGCGCCTTTCACGACCTCAGGACATCCCAAAGTGCTTTACAGCCAATTAAATACTTTAAAAGTGTCGTCACTGTTATAATGTAATAAATGTGGCAGCCAATTTGCACACTGCAAGGCCCCACAAACAGCAATGAGATCATGACCAGATAATCTGTTTTAATGATGTTGGTTGAGGGATAAATATTGCCCAGGAAATAGGGGATAACTCTCCTGATCTTCGGTATAATGCCATGGGATCTTTTACATTTACCTGAGACAGCAGGCAAAGCCTTAGTTTAGCATCTCATCCGAAAGACGGCAACTCCGACAGTGCCATGCTCCCTCAGCACTGCACTGGGGTGTCAGCCTGGATAACGTGCTCAAGTCTCTGGAGAGGGACTTGAACCCACAACCTTCTGACACAGAGGCAAGAGGGCTACCCACTGAACAGCTGACACCTACTTGGCCACAAGATGGAGCAGAATGTGAGAATGATTATGCCACCTTGAGACAAGAAAAACTGAACAATGTCCAGCTAGTAAAAGAGCAGTACTAACAGTCTCATGGGCCATATTATACTTCCCGTCCCCCAGCAACAGCATACTGTGTGGTCGTCAGTTACTAAAGGGAAAAAATGCAAGAAGAACATGAAGAGGAAAACTTCAAATTCAGATTAGAGAGCAAGTATGCTGAGGTGGGAGGATGAAATAAGAAGGGAACATGTTTTAGGCAGCCCAATTCCAATACTAGTGAATGAGTACACAGCAGGAAGAGGCCCCAAACAAAGCAATTAAGACAAAATAAGGGAAGTGACAGCAAGTGACATAGCCCGTAAGCCCACAGGCTCTCATCAGTTGTGAGGTCACACTGACTCACATTAGTTCCAAACAGTTTCAGTTTTCCAGTAAACTATTTAGACTGAGTATCTGATTTATACCACACAGAAGGGTTATTTTCATTGCATATTTTCAAACACTGGTGTAAGCTATCAAAGGAAGGTTAAGAACATAAGAACATAAGAAATAGGAGCAGGAGTAGGCCATTTGGCCCCTCGAGCCTACTCTGCCATTCAATAAGATCATGGCTGATCTTCTACCTCAACTCCACTTCACTACATTATCCCCATATCCCTTCATTCCCTTAATATCCAAAAATCTATTGATCTCTGTCTTGAATATACTCAACGACTGAGCCGCCACAGCCCTCTGGGGTAGAGAATACCAAAGATTCACCATCCTCTGAGTGAAGAAATTTCTCCTCATCTCAGTCCTAAATGGCTGACCCCTTGTTCTGAGACTGTGACCCCTGGTTCTAGACTCCCCAGCCAGGGGAAACCAATTCCCTGCATCTACCCTGTCAAGCCCTGTGACATGAATCAGTCATTCATGAAAGAAAGACTTATGAAATAATACTGAGCGGCCTATGGGTGGCGCTGTCCAGGGAGAATATAAATACTCGGGCACGGGCCCAGTTTGCGCAGGACATTCTTAACAGGAACTAGTGAAGGACACAACTAGACCTCCATGTTGTAAAACAGTTGATTAAAGCTTTGTTTAACGCTTAGACCAAGTGCCTAGTCGTTTTCTTACGTCACCCTGTAAGAATTTTGTATGTTTCAATGAGATCACCTCTCATGGTTCTGAACTCTAGAGAATATTGGCCTAGTCTCCTCAATTTCTCATCATAGGACAATCCCCCCATCCCAGGAATCAGTCTGGTGAACCTTCATTGCACTCCCTCTATGGCAAGTATATCCTTCCTTAGGTAAGGAGACCAAAACTGTACACAATACTCCAGATGTGGTCTCACCAGGGCCCTATATAATTGCAGTAAGACGTCTTTACTCTTATACTCAAATCCTCTTGTAATAAAGGCCAACATACCATTTGCTTTCCTAATTGCTTGCTGTACCTGCATGTTAACTTTCAGTGATTTGTGTACAAGGACACCCAGGTCCCTCTGAACACCAACATTTCCCAATCTCTCACCATTTAAAAAATACTCTGCTTTTCTATTTTTCCGAACAAAGTGGATAACTTCACATTTCTCCACATTATATTCCATATGCCATGTTCTTGCCCACTCACTTAGCTTGTCTGTATCCCCTTGAAGCCTCTTTGCATCCTCCTCACAACTTGCACTCCCACCCAGCTTTGTATCAGCAGCAAACTTGGATAATATTACATTTGGTCCCCTCATCCAAATCATTGATATAAATTTGAATCGTTGAGGCATTTGGTAATAAAGTCTTGATGTTAGGTAAAGCAGGTACATAATGTACTCAGCGTTGGGCCAAGACAGAAAGAAAATAAGAGTTGGGAGAGCAACCTTCACACTGGCAAGAAGACTGGAGGCTGTTGAAGTGAAAACTCAAGGCTCTTAATTAATATTAATCAGGAGATGTAAGAAGGCTATACAGCACTGTGGTTGTGTATATTCTAGCAGACACTCAGCCGGTCCGGGGTGGGTGACGTCAGTGGCAGGTCCCGACCCCGCTGCTTGCTCCATCCCGCTGTCCCAAATGATTTTGCCCTGATTGAAGGAAGCGAATCTGATGACGTCATTTGATGATGCGTCATCAGCCGGTTTCCTTAAAGGGGCCATGTTAGAATTGATTTTGACAGTTGTGCTGTCAGTGTTCTACAGCATTGAGGTGCTGCAAACACTAACAATCACTGCACAGAGGTGCAGCGCTGCACCCAGACACTCCCATGACTCCATCCATATGCTTATGGAGGGAGTCACAGCACGCAGGGAGGTTCTCTTTCCTTCCCATGGGTGGAAGAGACATCCCCAGGAGGCCAACACAGCCTGGTTGCACATTGCACAGGAGGACACAAGCAGGGATGTCGTCTGGAGGACCAGGCTGCAGTGGCACAAATTTTCAATGATCTCAGTAGATCACAAAATGTTTCTGCAAAGCCACACTCAACCTCATCCTGCTGTGCCACTCATCACATCCCCATCACTCTGCCTTCCCTACCCTACTCCTGCGCATCCTTACTCACACCAACTTACCTTGCACCTCCGCCCATCCCTCTCTATCTACGTTATCACTTCCCCATCTCACTAGCCACCCCTCACACTCACCCTCATCCTAGTCCAATCATATCAACTAACAACACAAAAGGGTAGGTATTTGGGTGTTTTATGCAAAGTTTATGTAAAGTTTCTGTTAATGTGCTGTCAAACATTGAAACCTTTATTTTCAACACTTTGAGTTCTAGGACAGATCTGTGTGCACCTTTGGAAGTGGCTTAGTGAGTTGCAGTGAATGGTGAGACATAATGGTACCCCCCCCCCCGCAATGGTGATGAGTGTGAAAGAATGGCTTGGGCATTGTAAGGATTCTTTATGGTGTTGGTGTGGGATGGTGCCAACCTGGCGCATCATGTAGCAGCCAGTGTGTACAGCGTCAAGTGAAGTAAATCTGGCCATGGTGAGGCCATCCCTGGCTTCCCGGGCAGCAATGTGGTCGGGTACTGATGCCTTGTGTCCTGTGCAGCATCAGTTGATTGCGGAGAAGGTTGGTGTTGTTGTTAGTGCTGCTGGTGTGCCTGGTGCTGCTAGTGTTGGGGCTGATCGTGGTGGGATTCTGAGGACCAAGGTGAGATGGTTTCAAGGGCACCAATGCTGATGTAATAGATGGCAGGTGAACTTGGGATGACAGAATGGTGAGAGAGGTTGTTCTAATGAGGTGACACTAGATACAGAGTTTGCTCCAAACACTTGCAACCTGCATACAGCTCAGTCTATCTTCCAAATGCAGTAAGTAACAGCTTCTGAGCTTAGAAAGTGAACAGCTGTGAGATGGGAGCTTTTATAGCACATTGGCAGCTGTCAAGTAATGAGATGATCCCATGGTCATACAACTCCTGACCTCCTTACCTGATGCGATCCCCGAGCAGCGTGGACCCTGTGGGTGACCTCATAAGGTGAGCTCAAAATACTTTTTAATGAGCTGTTAACAAGGTCCAAATGGCTTGAATTGCTTCCCCCACCGCTACGTGTCAGGTCTGTTCAGCCCTAACAGACCCAACATTTGGGAAAGGCATGTGGCAGTGGGTTGACAGCGGGGTCCCGACTTGCTGTTGAAGATAAAAATGTTCCATCTGACCCGCCACAGAATGCACCCGCTGACCCCCAAAAAATTTCCCCCCGTTACTTAGTATGTCACTAAGTCTGAAATGTATACTATTATATATATCTCAGTGTTTTTCTAATTTGATTTTTAAATTGGAACAATAATATACTAAGATGAACTAACAAGTGTATTAATTGCCAGTTCTACGACCTTATTGGTGCCAATGCAAAACTGCTGCATATTTTAATATTTCTGATTAATTATTGATATTATAATAATAAGCGTTCTGAGCCAATAATTATATGTTGGACCAAGTAAACAGATGTTACTAATATTTGTGTTCATAGTTTTGGTAATTGTTTTCAATTTTTCACCATTAGCGTGAATATTTTTTAATGAGTTATTACCAATCAACATCAAATACTTTAATGTTTGTCCTAAAATATTGAACTATTACAATTAAAACAATGAAGCATGCTGTTTTAAACTATTGCAATAGATGATTTTGTGCTAAGTACTGGTTTAAAATCATTTACGTGGCAGTATTAATGAATAATCCTAGGTTATATATTTATTTTTAACACTGGTATCCAAGTCAAGCACAGCAATGCATTTAAGAGGGAACATTGGAAACATCAAAGAATTGTTTTATATTTCTTATAAAGTCAATATTAGTGTATTTTTGTCCCCTGCTGAAGGTTAGTTCACAAGGATTACATTTAGACCCTCCTAAAGCAGTCTCGTTTTGACCAAAGACTCTGTTGGGTCCAAGTTGGGACAGTTGACACTGCCACTGACGAGGACCAAAGAGTCCATTTGCTGCAGTGAACCAATTGGCAGAGAAGAGTGGTGAGGAAAAGCAAATAAATTCAAAGATGGATGTGGAATTCTGGAAGCTCTACTCGTGCTGCACATTGCAAAAATTACTGGATTTACAAAAGGAATGTTGTTCATTCTGAATGTAGCAGAGAAAACATATTCACCAGGTGACTGAAGAAACTGGATGCCCTAGTAAGGTAAGAGATCAATACTGCGCTGCCCCACACTTACTGTGTTGATTGTGCCTGTACCTCACGTTGTACAATACCATCATATGCCAATAAAGGAAGCAGTGTAGCAAGAGTTATGAATGTAGAAAGCACTGAAGGCAGGTAAATTTGGATTTTCTATATTTAAAAAAATTATGAATAAGAAAGAAAGAACGTGCATTTATACTGCACCTTTTATGTCCTCAGATTTCCCAAAGGACTTTACAATCAGTGAATTACTTTTAAAACGCAGCCACTGTTGTTATGAAAGGAAACCAATTTGTGCATATTTGGAATAATCTGTAAAGGACAGCATGAGGTCCATGACAAATCCTGAAAATTTCCATGTGCAATGTGATTGGTTGGCTGCATTCCCCAAATTTGGATAAGCATTCTGAAAGGCCATGAAAATGGCACTATAACAAATCATGTGGTCTAATTATTATTATTAACTCATAAACACCTAGTACTGAAGAGCGAACTATTGGACCAAATCAACACTCATGGGAAAGTAAAGTCTTTGCTTTGATTGTTTTTTAATGTAGGCAGATCAGAAAGAGATAAAGAGGTTTACTAAGAAATGCTAAAGGCATATTGCTGGTTAATCTGCCAAAATCCTGCTTTAGAAAAGATCTTCTGTTTCTTCTTGTTGGAGATCAAAGTATAAGAATCAAATTCCATTGGAAAAAAAAAGAGATTATAAAAAGCCAAGCAGGTAGCCCACAAAGGAAAATCATTTTATGTGTAGCTGATTGTCGGTGGGTTCAAAACACGCACTCCATTCGACTCCTCCTGCAGTTTCTGAGACACAGAGGGTAAACTTCCTCAGGGATTCTCCCACTCTGCCGCTGGAACTTTGCTGGTAGTTTGGCGGAGACAACTTTTGTGCGTGTAAGTGAGGGTCTCTCTCAAAGTTACGGCAGTGGAGCATCACCTGATGATGGATTCCTGTACTTAGAATTTAGATATCTGACACTTGAGATTGATAGCAAATCAAACTTGCAGAGAAAGGTCGCTTGAAGTAAATTCATAAATACCTAGATAATCGCCAGTATAGACCATTTGGTGTCTAGCTGGTCTACCCCTTAAAACATTGTGACAAACAGAACAAAAGAACCCTTTGAACATACCTGCAATCATGTCTTAACATCCATTTCATACTGTCGTGAGAGGCGGTGAGCAATTGCTTTCCATGGCTGATGCAACAAGGGTGTTATTTCAAAATAATAAAAATGGAATTTTCTTATAAATCAATTAGGATATCTGCTCTCTGGTGAATATGCACCATATTCCTGATATATTTTGAGGGTTGTCCAATCCATCCAGAGAGGCAGGTGGAGAAGGAATGCCACCTGTAGAGCAGAGGAAGACACTGACAATGAGCTGGAAGATATCCCTGCTGAAACATCTTTGTAAGCAGCAAGAGCCAAATGGCAAGCCTTCATAGATGGGATCATCAGCAAGTGCAACATCTGCCCAATGCATTAACAGTACAGCACAAAGAGCCGGCACAGGCACGATGGGCCGAATGGCCTCCTTCTGTGCTGCATCATTCGATAATTCTAAGATTCAACGCAGTGGCCCAACACAAGATCAATGGCATTGTTCTCCGCATTAACTCAACTACCATGGAAGCCAATCCTTTGACCTGCTAAAACTTTAATCTACATCATTAGAAACCTCCCTCTAAACACTGTTAAAATAAAATCCAACCAAATTTAATCTCCCAAATGTGAATTGTGCATGCGCTGATGTTGTTTTCTCCCCGTGCTTCCACTTGATGAACACTAGATTTCCCTCTGAATTACCACCTGTTTTGGGGCTGATTTGGGTTCCAGAAGGCTACTGCCTCAATACACTGTTAAAAAGAACTGTACCTGAATTGTACCCCCCCACCCCAGAAAAGCCCCCTTCCCTTTAAAACCTGCCTGGACCTCGATCCACTTCATGTAAACCCATTGCCCCCAACTGTCGCTCCAAACCGGGCCAAATAAATACTGCCGCTATATAAGTGGCAGTAGAGCCTGCAAGAAGGTATTACATTGAGTGGGTCATTTTATATCTGAGGGTTGCTGTTGCTTTGCCTGCATTTCAATCTCTTTAGTACTTTGGAGGTTCAATCAAGACTTTTGCTGTTAGTTTGACTCAGCTCTGCTCAAAGTCACTGGAAAATTGCATGGAATAGAAAATTGACAGACATTGGTGTGATAGTTCTCCACCTTAATTTCTGGTGGGGTTTAATTGCAAGATCTAGGCTTATGTTTTTGAATGCTCTATTTGTATCATAAAAAAACCCTGAAAATTTGATATAAAAACAAAAACTACTAGAAATGTACAGCCTCTGAAAGACAAAGGCCCCAATATTAGCTCGGATGCAGCGGTGGGCTGTTTTGAGGTTGTGAAACCTCGAAGAACAGGTTTCCCTCAGGTCCTGCCTGATTAAAATTTTTTGTCTCAATTTCCCAGCCGCAGCCAGCCAGATTGAGAGGCTGGCTGTTGGGTGGGTAGGCTTTCGGCACCAGGCCGCAGCCGGGGAGCAGAGAGGAGGGAGGGAGGGATCAGGTGGCGATCGGAAAGGTCAGTGGTGGAAGAGATCGGAGGCCTCGAGGGGAGATTGGAAGAGTCAGTGGGAAGAGATCGGAAGGGTCGGTGTGGGGGAGATCAGAAGGGGGGAGATCGGAAGGGTCGGGGGGTGTCCGATCGCAGGGGGTGGGTAAAGCAGGTAAACTGGATCCAGCAGGTAAGTGAAAAGGCACTTACTGCCTGGATCCAGCAGTCTTCGCCTCCCTTTAGCTGCCGGGTTTCCCGCGGCCCGGAAAACTCGGCCAGCCAGAGTTAAATTTAAAATGGTGGTTAATTCTGAGGCACATAGCCTCATTATAATATTTAAATGACCAACACATCTCCTGCAAACGGGTTGGTTGCCCACCCCCCCCCCCCCACCGCCTGGGTAAAACCAGAAATGGGCAGGTCAGGGTCAGGTTTCAGATTTTTTACATTTTTACATGCCGCCCGACCCAAACCCACTCATTTTGGAGGGGTTAATATTCCCCCCCTTTTAATGAGGTTAACATTTCAGCTATGATCCTTCATCTGAGCTTTTTCCACCTTTGCTGATAGACATCCCTTCATTATGTACACACTTCATGTTTCCTTTTCCAATGTGTTGCACATTAAAGTCCATCTGCTATTTCTTGGCCTTCCACAGAATTGTAATAGTCCCCTTTGAGTGCTATTAGTTTCCCTTATACTCAACAGCTGGTTACATAGCTATTGATGGCTGCAGCTAACTAAATGACTCCATCATTTTTTGGGGGAGAAGTTTCATGACCTGGTACAATTCTTGGAACATCTGGAAACTGTCTAGACCCAAACACGATCACGTTGACCATTTTACGAGTGGACACACTGCTGCAATTCAGATTTATCCCAAGTACTTTTGTGAAATTGTCCTTGTTTTAGTAAAATATTAGTTATTTCTCACAGTAGCTGCCAGGTTTCAAACATAACCGCATTACAAATTAGGCCATCACATTTACATTGGCTTAGTGCTTCTGAACACTTTCCTGCAAAATGAATCAGCCTCTTTTAACAGAAATGGGACTAATTAGAGGTCCCTTTATTCTGACCTAAATACGGTGGCCTGAACTTTACATTTTCTGGTTTAGATCCAATGTGGTCACAGATTTATGTGATTAAAGAGAATATGGATTAATCACAAAATCTAAAGGAAATGACTTCCTAGAACTAATTTTGCGAAATTTGAAATAGTTACACAGAGACCCTGTGGTATGTAAAATACTCCAGGTAGTTAGTCAACAATGCTTGTTTTCAAAAGGCCGCGATTTCCCCTACCTCGGCGGGTCTGGTGCGGTTGGGGTCGATGGCGGGTCCCGGCCTTGCTGCAGGCTCCAGCCCGCTGTTAAAAGTGATTTTCCTCTGATTGGGCTTGTTAAGCCCACCCAACGCGTTGGCCGGCCACAGGAAGCGGGTCTGATGACGTCATTTGATGACGCATCATCAGCCGGTTTCCTTAAAGGGACCGTGCGCAAATTGATTTTGACAGCTGTGCTATCAATGTTCTACAGCATTGAGGTGCTGCAAACACTGACAAGCACTGCACAGAGGTGCACGGCTGCACTCAGGCTCTCCCATGACTCTATCCATATGCTTATGGAGGGAGTCACAGCACACAGGAAGGTCCTCCTCCCTTCCAATGGGCAGAAGCGACCTCCCCAGGAGATCAACATAGCCTGGTTGCACATTGCAGAGGAGGACACAAGCAGGGATGTCGTTAGGAGGACCAGGCTGCAGTGGCACAAACCTTTCAATGATCTCAGCAGATCACGAAATGTTACTGCAAAGCCACACTCAACCTCATCCTGCTGTGCCTCTCATCACATCCCCATCACTCTGCCTTCCCTACCCTACTCATGCACATCCTTACTCACACCAACTTACCTTGCACCTCCACCCATCCCTCTCTATCTACATTATCACTTCCCCATCTCACTAGCCACCCCTCACACTCACCCTCATCCTAGTCAAATCATACCAACTAACAACACACAAGGGTAGGCACTTGTGTTGTTTAGCCAATGTTCATGTGAAGTTTCTGTTAATGTGTTGTCAAACATTGAAATCTTTATTTTCAACACTTTGCGTTCTTGGACAGATCTGTGTGCCCCTTTGGAAGTGGCTTAATGAGTTGCAGTGAATGGTGAGACATAACGGTACCCCCCGCAATGGTGATGAGTGTGAAAGGAATGGCTTGGGCATTGTAGGAATGTTTTATGGTATTGGTGTGGAGTGGTGCCAACCTGGTACATCATGTGGCAGCCAGGGTGTACAGCATCAAGTGAAGTAAATCTGGCCATGGTGAGGCCATCCCCGGCCTCCCAGGCAGC
Organism: Somniosus microcephalus; assembly: GCF_052327205.1. NCBI lineage: Eukaryota > Metazoa > Chordata > Chondrichthyes > Squaliformes > Somniosidae > Somniosus > Somniosus microcephalus. The sequence goes on from NC_141007.1 coordinate 61,946,838, forward strand.
ATTGTGGTCGGGTGCTGATGCCCTGTGTCCTGTGCAGCATCAGTTGATTGCGGAGAAGATTGGTGTTGTTGTTGGTGCTGCTGGTGTTGGGGCTGATCGTGGTGGGATTCTGAGGACCAAGGTGAGATGGTTTCAAGGGCACTGATGCTGATGTAATAGATGGCAGGTGAAGTTGAGACGACAGAAGCGATCTGTCAATGGTGAGAGAGGTTGTTCCAATGAGGTGACACTGGATACAGAGTTTACTCCAAACACTTGCAACCTGCATAAAGCTCAATCTGCCTTCCAAATGCAGTAAACAACAGCTTCTGAGCTTGGAAAGTGAACAGCTATGAGAGGGGAGCTTTTATAGCACATTTTCAGCTGTTAAGTAAAGAGATGATTTCATGGTAACATAACTCCCGAACTGCTAACCTGACGAGATCCCCGAGCAGCGTGGACCCCATGGGCGACCTTGTAAAATTTAAAGGTGAGCTCAAAATACTTTTTAAGTGGCTCTTAACAAGGTCCCAATGGCCTCAGCTGCCTCGCCCGCTGCTGCATGTCGGGTCTGTTCAGCGCTGACAGACCCGACATCTGGGTCCCCGAACAGCTGTCACAAAATAAATTTCCTACTGACCCACCACCAAACACGTCCACTGACCCCCTGAAAACTTCCCCCGAAGTATTTGAACTCAATTCTGTTTGATATGCTTTATTATCATAGCAAAGTGAAACGTTTGAACAAACTCTAATGTAAAGCATCATAGCTTTCCTTTGTAATATATTCTTTAGCTGTCTTGTTAAGTTTACAAATAATAAATAAATACAGGTTGTGATGTGGAGTATATTTCAATCTCATTCATCATGTAAGGAACCTGCATTGTAGCCGAGTAACAAACTGTAAATCATGGCAGCATGTCATGCAAGATTCTATGTGAGGTACATATTGGGCCAGAATTTGCTGCCCCAATAAGTTTAATGGCACTCAGCGTTATTAATGTATAAATCGTCCAGCAACTTGTGGCAAGCAAGAGATAACCTGTGTGTTGCAAATCGCTACAGGTTGCTGGACTTGCAAAAATGGCAGCTCACCCTCAACCACCCCGTGAGTTTCAAGAAATTGCTGCAATTGCCCATTAATTGCCAATTAAACTCGCTGCAGAAAATTAGGCTAGTACTTAACAGCACGAGTACCTTTTAAAGACGTGATTTATGTTCCTGCAATGCCATCCAACCTCTCCGGTCCAGAAAGGGAACTATTTAAACTCATTCCTGCAGGTAGTAAATTGTTCTTAGAGATTTTGTTTTTTCCTTTTTATTAATTTTTTCTTACTTTTCCTTTCTGTCTCTTTTTTCTCTCTTTCAGTCCAATCTTTCTTTCCCTCTCTTTATTTATTTTCTGTACCCGATTAGACTCTAATTCACTCTGTTTCCTTTTGTGTTGTTCCTCTGGTTCTCTCTCAATCCTTAAATCTCATTGGTTAAGGAGATAGGCTGTTGGTCCCGTCGTTCACCAAGGTCCCAGATGCCCCGTTATCAGCCTGCACTTCCAGCAACTTGCAGGGCAAAACATTGTCGAGCTGAAGGGTGAGGGAAAAAGTCTAATTAACTGGGATGCCCCGTTCCAGCAAATCCTGGGCCAATATCTTGTTATGCAGTTTCTCGTATTATAATATAGCTCTTTTTGTCCTTTGTTTTTGGTCTCACACATAAAATAAATCTAAAACATTACCTAGCACCGATACCATTTTGGCCATGGGCACATTACTAGGTAAAGGGCCGGCAGGGGGCTGGGAAAAACTACGTTAACATTTATTAATGACTTGCTGCTGCAAAACATCATATCATAATTAAAAAGAGGACCACAATCATCTGGCAGCTCCCTTACAGTAATGTTGTCATCTTGATTGTGCCAATCTAAAGTCATGAAAAATCTCAAGCTACATTCCATTTCATATTTTAGTATTGTCATTCACAGTCGGTATTTATAATTCCCTTCTATTTACACGAACATCTCTAACGTTCCCCTCATTCATTTCCGCTTTATGTTAAGTGTGGATCTGAAAGATCAGTTTTCATTTGTCTTGTAGTCACACCCACAATGCAATCGCAGTAATTGCCACTGTAAATCCTAATCTGTTAAATGTCCATTTAAATGCCTCAGTTTAACAACTCAATATTCACTAACTACTACATAGTTGCCAGTGGAAAAATCTTTCATGACGCAATAGTACTGCGGATGCTGGAAATCTGAAATAAAAAACAGAAAATGCTGGAACACACTCAGCAGCATCTGTGGAGAGAGAATCACAGAAAAATATTTTAGTTACTTTTATTTCACTTCTGTGACTAAAGCAATTTCTATTCAGACTAGGTGACCAGAACAATGTACCCCCTCCCCTCTGGTGTGGATGATGAGTTCACTGGGCCACATGGATCAGGAAGGACTGGGAATTATGCTAGGTCTGTGCTGAGTTGTCTATTCTTCACGGGGACACTACCGTCAGCTTCAGCATCCATGGGTTAGAAATAGGGACAAATCAGCCAGTTATCCACAGTCGCTGCTAGAGGTATGCGAGTGTTGATGCTGAGTGAGGAGCTAATCAGACCAGCAGTATGGCCCCCAGGTTAATATCCGACCAACACTCACTGTCCAAACTTATGTATGAAATAATAGCCAATCTGGGTGGCCTGCTATGGTCCTCTAGAACTACTGTCGTCCCCAACATGAATTGCTGCCTTCAGGAGGGCCTGGCAGCTATTCTAACCAGCGGCCTGAGCGGGGAGGTTGTGGCTTTCCCACCAGATCAATCTAACGCAAAAAGAGCTGTGGCCAGAAGAGATAAGCGATTTACCTTTTTTTCCCCCACTTTCTCAGTGCACCTCCGGGCCCCATAAGGAAAGTTTAAGCCTCCCCTGCCCTGGATCCCAGCCCTGATCGCGAGGTCCTCCTGAATACCCTTTCCCCGTGACTTACATGATACAAGGGACCGTCCCTTTGGTCTGCAGAGCAGAAGATGCTCAGGAGTTAAAATCTCCCGGGACTCGGGCTGCTGAGGGAGGATGGTTGGCCGTCCACTCAATTGCTGCCCCGGATATTGTAACCCACTTCCTCTCTTCTTGCAGGAGAAGTTGGTGTGCAGCAGGAGGAGACAATCAGCACAGGACGAGGTCCCGTCACCCTACACTCATCCCTATGGAAGAGGTTGCCATTGGCATCACAGAAAGATTTACATCATTCAGCATCGGAGATGGCGAGGCTGAATGCCTGGCACAGCAGGGTTTGTTGGAATCTTTCCTTCCTCCTTTCTTTCCACTTAACTCTTTCATCCATGCACTTACTAACCTCTTGAAGATGAAAACTTGGTATTGCATAATGCTCCTAATGATCTGCTATTTCTTGCCTTTATAACTACATCCTAACCCTTGTCTCTCTCCTTGTTCTTGGCCAACCAGGACTCAGTTACTAGTTTCAGTCTGACCATGAAAACCCAGATGACCATACCCCATCACTCACTCTTACCCTGCCAAGCAGCAGCACTGCCACTGGCATCCTGCAATGCTCAGATAGTGAGTTTGAGGGAATTACACTGGGAGAAAAGGGAAACTGCAATGGATCTTATGGGAAATGAAAAGAGAATCTTTGGCGATGTTTGAAACACGCAGAACACTAAACAACTAGAATCCTTTAAGCAGATGAGAATTTACTGGAGGAGTCTAACAGCACAGCAAAGCTTTTAAATAACGACACCAGTTTTATTATTCAATTCTCAAACAGTAAATCAAATGGTTAGAGATGCATCTAAATATATGGACAAAATAATCACAAAGAATGGTCATTTTTGGGATGTTTCTTTTATTATCTGAGCAACTGAGTACCACCTTTGCCTATAAAGTAACGGTTTTTGAATCTCAACTTAATTCATTGAGGCATTTCTGAGAGAAATGATATGGCGTTACTGAAATGATTTTTATTTTATTTTTCCTTGGAATCAGAGAATCATGCTAGATTCCACCTGCCTGTAGCTTCATTGCGCCCCTTCGGTTTGTATTGTGTTTTCAGCCATTTTGCCACTCCGCCATCTGAAAGGCTATACTTCGGCCCATCGTGCCTGTGCCGGCTTTTTCATGAGAGCATTTCAAAAAAAAAGAATCGCTCTGCTCTTCCTCTGTTTCCAAGAGGCCATGGTCTAATTTCTAGCCCATAGACATTATTAATTGACTGTCTGCCAGAACTCACCACAAATGGATTGACCACAATACAGCAGTATTTTAACAGAGGTAATTTGACCCTTTTACTGCCACCGATGCAGCAGCTAATAGAAAACCTAGTCCCTATAATGACTGGAAGAAAGTATTTGTTGGAACAAAGGAATCTTTTTCTTACAATAGAAACAACAAACAATCCCATTAAACAGAAATAAAACTATGGGGAGCCAGAACTTCAGGGGCTACATTGCATTTTGTAAATTATATAATGGCCTTGTACTATTCTGGCGTTCAATATTCTACCCAGGTACTAATAAATCAAAGCAACCCAATTTCTCAGAAAAATAGGCTGCACTGTTGGGAAACTCTTTAAAAATTATTTATACTTGTCCTTCATTACAATTTTTACGTTTTTCTAATTTATCATTGCATACCCTTAATAGCTGTTTAGCATCCTCAAAGCATAGAAAAGAAAGTCCATGCCTAAAAGGTCCACTATCAATGTAGGTAATTCAGCCATTGTGGTCCCTGAATATGTGAAGTGGAATTGGTTCAAGCGTTGGTTGCTAGGTCTACTGAAAGCTTACCTGTGACATACACAAGCAAAGCCAGATTTCTTTAAGATTTACAACTACTTACATTCATTACATACAGAGAGACATCAGTTCATAGGATGGTGCATTCGGAGATGACTCTCGGGCTGAATTTCTGAGCATGAGCTGGCAGTGGGCAGCACGTGCGTGATTTTCCAATATACATGGTTGATGAGGGAGACTCCCCACAGCAGCACATCCTCGTAGAATCAGCACACAAAGGGCTGTGTTGTGCAAAAATCTTTTAAGTCATTTATACATTTACAATGAGCTAACATGTAATGCCCTGTTTTAGGGTCATTACAGAGCAAAGCCTTAGAAGACTTTCAGAAATACGTGACAGAAATAATTTCCTGGTAAAACAGAACCTAGGTAATGATGGTTTTACAGGTCAGTGTTCATCCCATATCCCTAACCTATAACCAGTCTTCTGAAACCCTTTTTGATTGGTGTTGGTGGAACGTTCACCTGGCCTTTACTAGTGTAAGTGTCCATATTCCTGAGTGACACAGTGACAGGGTGAAATTCCTCCTCGTTCCAGTGTAGTGTAACGTCACTCGTGGCGTTTTGCTCGATCAGACTTGGGCTTTGACTTTATTTTATTGGCTATTAAGCTGAAGCTTCAAAAAAATGTAGGTGCTCATCTGTAGTAGTCTTTTTATATTATTCATTCATAGGATGTGGGCGTCCCTAATTGTCCTTGAGGAGGTGGTGATGAGCTGCCTTCTTGAACCACAGAGGGCAGTTAAGAGTCAACCACATTGCTGTGAGTCTGGAGTCTGTAAGCATCGAACGCAGGCCCCAAGTTCATTACAGGCTTTTTGAATGATTGTTACCAACAGCCTGTTTGGAGAAGATGGGAGGGGCCCAGGTGTTCGTGGACAGGAGATTCCAGCCAGACCTACAAACTAATTATGGGAGAATTTCTGGGCAGACAGAATTCTCTGGGAAGACAATGGGCCCGGGCTAGGCGACGCATACAGTGACGAGCACCTAGATGAGATTGCCCCGAAGGCGGGAACCGGACAAAAGAGGGCCAGTGTAAATTAATGGGAAGTCACTTAACCCAGGATCAGGTGAGAAGTGCAGCCCATCATCTGCCATTAACAGCAGCACCTAGATGGGATAGCCCAAAAAGGCAGGAAACCAGGCAAAGAAGACAAAGAAAGGTGATTAAAACCGAGCTGAGTAAACTTTTAAGATATAGAGAAGGCAGCTTTGCCCATTTCTCTCTCTCTCTCTCTCACTTGCTTGAAACCACCACGAGCGACAAGAGCCTCGCCTTGCTCTTCGACTGTAGGAACGAACCTCGAAACTGGGACTTGGATACTGCATTGGCAATACGGAACCAGGAGACATGTTCTACACAGGGGAGCAGCGAGCAAGAAAACGGACAATCGGGGTGAGCATTGTCCAAGCCCACGTATCCTTAAGACCACCGGTACTGTGTGAGGGGGTGTTGTGTGTCCCAACCAATCCAGAGGGGTTTAGTGGGGAGGTTCTGTGTGTATTTTATACTCTGTATGCAACACAGTGTGATTTTAGGCGTCTTAATGTGAGACAGGGGCCTGTTCGACGGGCCAAGTTGTATTGTTGTACTGTTTGTTTTACGCCACCAGGCATTTTACATACTGGAGGCGGGTGTGCGTGTTAACCTTATTAAACACCGTACGGTTGAGTCTGAAAAGCTTGTCTGTGTCCCAATCCTGTTCACCATAATTCCTGTCGTATACAACTAAGTAGGAGGGGTGATTCGAACCACCAAAGCAAACCACCTACAAGTCACATATAGGCCAGACCGGGTAAGGGCGGCAGATTTCCTTCCCTAAAAGACGTTAGTGAATCAGATGGAATTTTACAACAATCTGGTAGTTTCATGGTTTTTTTATTCCAGATTTATTTAATTAAATTTAAATTCCTCAGCTACTGTGGTGTGATTTGAGCTCATATTCCGAGATCAATTCGCCCCAGATCTCCGGATTACTAGTCCAGTAACATAATCACGATGCTATTGTACCTGATGCTGGCTTGGCTGACCAAGGGAAACATTAACAGGATGGAAAACATAACAACAGGGAAGGCCTGGTAAATAATTTGAAAGAACTTGAGCTGAGTTCAATTACAACTCTCAAGTTCTGATGAAAGATCTGCCCCTGAAATTTTAATCGATCATTTCTCCTTGCAGGTCATGTGAACATACAAAATTAACGGGCAGGAAAAGACCAGCTGCTCCATCAAGCCTGCTCCACACCTTATGATGGCTGGAGCATCATGACTAAACACTCACCCCGCCCCGCCCCCCCCTTCCACCACCCACGCCCCTCCCCGCCCTCGCAGCCATGTAATCTCCTGGGAGAGGCAAAACACAAGGGTTTTGTGAATGGAGGTGAGTTGGAGGCGGGACTGCTGCTTGTCGTGTCAATGTCCCGCCTCCATCCTCGCCTGACCAACCAGAGGGATTTTCCCCTGATTGAACTTGTTAAGCCCGCCCTGTGGGCTCAGCAGGCCAATTAGGGAGGAAGTCATTGACAGAGCACATCAATGTCAGACGTGCTATCTGTCAAGACTTCTTGAAAGAAGAAATGTCAGCGTTTGACAGCACTGTGAAGCTGTCAAACACTTTAATTTGATGAGTACTTGTGTTCAGGACTCATCAAACCTTTCAAATTTGTAAATTTCACATGGCTGTTGGATCGGAGATTCCAACAGCCAGTCTGTGAAATTGACAAGGAGGATGTTGGCTTTCCCAATCCATCGCGGCTAAAGGCTGTAGGAAGAAAACAAGGTAAGTGAACATTTTTAAAACTTATCACTCAACTTGCATACTTACCACTCCACACTTGCACCCATCACTCGCCTGTACATCTTACTTCCAGGTGCCTCCGACCGCCGCAGACCTCCTCCACGTCTCCTCCAACCCGACGGGGTTCTCCGAGGTCGGGAGGCCTTCACCTGTGAAGGTCGTCGTCGTACGTGTCTTCACGCTGTTCCCTTTGGGGAACTGTATGAAGTGGTGGAAGGATTTCTGGCTGCGTTAACGCTCCTTCCGTGACCGTAACCATCTACATACTAGCCATTAGGGTGGTTAGTCCTATGGCGGGAGGGTTTTATGGGCTCCCACAACCCATATGAGGGGGGGGCCACCCACACCCACGGACGCAAGTATCCCGCTGGATGTCAACCCAGAATTTAGAGCCGGAGCTCCGACTCCACTTGCCAGGACTGTCTGGAGCGGGGTTCGAAACCCTGCACCTTCTGGCCCAGCGGTGGGGATGCTACCGCTACGCCAAAGGCCCACTCCACCTGTGAAGGTAAAATGGCACTAATCCTTTTTTCTGCCTATTAACTACCTGTGCACATCTTCCCGCCTCCTGGCAAAAGGGCACGGAGGCGGGATGGAGGCAGGTTTGCCATCCACCCCCACTTTCTCCAAATTTACCGGCTGTCCCGCCTCCATGCCCGCCTCCTCGGAGCTTGGAAAATCCAGCCCAATGTCTATGGGAATTCCTTCATGGACCAGCCACTACCCTATTGACTTCCTCCAAAAACTCTTAGTAAATTTTTAATGCACCACTTACTTTTCCAGAAGCTGTGTTGTGTATCTCTAATGGGCCCTTGTCTTTCCCAGTTATCATAAAGGGCAGTTCTTACGATCCAGTGTAGCATCGTCCCAATAATGGATGTCAGGCTGACAGGCCTGTCGTCCCCTGGCTCTGATTTGTCCCCTTTTTAAAAAATAGGAGCTACATGATCTGGCTTCCAGTCTAAGGGAACTTTAAGATCCCGACAGACCTGCTGTGTACTTCCAGCATTTATAGATTCCCAGCATTTGCCGCTTTTCCTTTTTATTACAACTTTCACAATGCTTTTTGTTCCTGCATGGACTCCGTTATAAAGCATTAATAAACAGATAGCTTCAAAGTATTCCCAGAATTATTGCCATGAATTATGAAACCAACTAATGTGATTTTATTTTTGTTTTCTGAGGATATGCTTATCATATCTGCCACATTGCACAAAAATACTACCACTGCACAGCAATGCTAGCACTTGACAACAATACTACCACTGCACAGCAATAAAATCACTGGAGAGTCATACCAACACTTGACAGTACAAGTTTTTTACAAGAATTATACCAGAACTGAGAGGGTACAGCTGTCTGGAAAGCCTGAATAGACTTGGGCTTTTTTCTCTGGAAAAGAGAAGGCTGAGGGGTGACCTAATAGAGGTGTTCTGCCTTATAATTGCAGGAGTTTCGTTTTGTTGCCACCAGTAGGTGGCAGTAAATGGAAATGGCCAGTAGGGTCACTCAACAGGAAGTAGTATAGTGATAGCAAACAAAGAGGTCACATCAGCATGCAGCGTGCTGCAAGTTAATCCGCTGTAATCTTACATTGTTACGCCTTCGAAAGCATTGCCTGTGAGTTGAATGGTTTCATTACATATTCATGTTTAGATGTTAATTATATCTCATGTATGTAACAAGGTGCATTTCTTTCTTTTTTCTTTCTCAGTTTTACTCCAACCCAATGCAACTGATTTGTATTGTTTCATTGACCTCATGCAAGTGTGGCATTATTAAACACCGGAGCTTGGATGCTACATCCTGACTCCCATGCCGTTATTGAAAGGAGTTTGGCTGGCTGTCTAACTGCGTACAGACACATACGCGCAACAAGCAACATTCGCAGTGCAGCATGGTGCAATCATGGACGGCAAGAGCTTCCAAGACGAGCAGAGATCTGTGACCAGCTCAAGAAGTACACGCTCATCTAGATCATCAACAGCCAGTGTAGCAGCAGCTAGAGCCTGGGCTAAAGCTAAAGCGGCACAGGCTCGCGTGACCTTTGCTAAAAAGGAACTGGCTGTGAAGAAAGAGAAGGTCCGACTACAAGCAGAGGCTGCTACATTGGACGCCACGCTGGAGACACTACACATTGAGAAAGAAGCAGCTGCCGCTACTGCTGAGGCAGAGATATGGAAGTGGCACTAGAAGCAGAGGTGGGAGAGCACCGCAGCATTGCTCGTCCTGCATCACCTCAAAGCACTGAGAGGCGGACAAGCGACTATGTCCAGGAGCAGGCTAGGATACACACAGACATCTCCTCCTTCCCAAACTTTGAACCATTGCACGAGAACACGGAATCGCCATCACCAGCCCAACATGATGTCACTCAGGTGAATCATTCACGCTACACTGATGACGACCCCTTCCTTGTTATTGATGACTGGTCACACGAAGGAGAGTTTGCAGCGCTCCCGAAGAAACCTGTGCCTCAATCCGCCGCTCCCAACCACTTGGAAGGTATTCATGCCAAAATTCCACACATGAAAAAAGAACCCTTTTTAAAGGCTAGAACAGGTCATCCGGCATGGCAGTCTCCCATCCAATCGCAGCCCTTCCGATGCGATCATACTCTGGCAACCCATGCACAGACTCCTAATATGACAGGCATTGCCCAATATTTGGCACGTAGAGAACTTGTAAGGACAGGTCTCACAAAATTTGACGACAAGCCAGAGAGTTTTAGAGCATGGCAGTCATCCTTCCTTAATGCCACCGGCGGCTTGAGCCTGAGTGCAAGTGAGGAGTTGGATTTATTGTCATCATGGCTGGGCAAAGAATCATCAGAACATGCCCGTAGGATCCGGTTTGTGTACACAAATGACCCAAGCACAGCCCTTAGAATGGTCTGGGCAAGACTCAGGGAGTGTTACTGCGCTCCTGAGGTGATAGAGAAAGCCCTCTTCAGTAAGCTGGAAAACTTTCCTAAAATCGGTAACAGAGACTACCTTAAGCTTAGAGAACTCGGAGACCTTTTAATGGAGTTACTGGCAGCCAAAACAGATGGATACTTACCTGGGCTCTCCTATTTAGATACTGCTCGCGGCATCAACCCAATAGTGGAGAAGTTGCCCCACCCTCTCCAAGAAAAATGGATCAACGTAGGCTCAAAATTCAAAGAAGACAACCACATGTGGTTTCCCCCATTTTCCTTCTTTGTGAACTTTATCTGCAGAGAGGCCAGAATTAGAAATGATCCAAGCTTTGCCCTGTCCAGCTACTGTAGTGGACCCTCAAAGTATGAGAAGCCCATGTCAAAATACATAGGCACAAGAATGCCTATATCTGTGCATAAGATGGATGTCACTGCAAAGACCGACATCAGCATAGATGCAGCAAAGAATGAAGACGATCCCGGAAAACACTGCCCCATCCATCATAAGCCTCATCCGCTCGCAAAATGTAGAGGCTACAGAAACAAGACCATAGATGAACGCAGAGCCTACCTCAAAGATAATGGGATATGTTTTAGGTGTTGTGCCTCTGTTTCCCACACTGCAAGAGACTGTAGGATAGCGTTGAGATGCAGGGAGTGTGAGAGTGACCACCACAGCACAGCTATGCACCCAGGTCCTACCCCCACAACGGAAAAGCCGACCATCAAAGACTCTGAGCCTGGAGACGAGAGAAAGGGAACCCTTACCACTGCACCAATGGTGAGCTCCATATGCACTGAGGTGTGTGGCCAAGGCCTCACAGGACGATCGTGTTCCAAAATATGCCTTGTAAGAGTCTACCCACAAGGACAGCGCGACCGCTCAGTTAACATGTACGCAATACTCGATGACCAAAGTAACCGGTCACTCGCACGGTCAGACTTTTTTGACATATTTGGCGTCGAGAGTAGCCCAGTCCCTTACTCACTGAGAACCTGTGCCGGACTCTTGAGATGGCAGGAAGGAAAGCAGATGGGTTCTGTGCCGAGGCAGTGAGTGAAGGGGTGAGCATAGACTTACCGCCACTGATAGAGTGCAGTGAAATCCCGAACAACCGATCGGAGATACCAACGCCTGAGACAGCACTTCACCATGCCCACCTAAAGCCCATAGCATTACGTATCCCAGCATTGGATCCAAAGGCCCAGATTCTCCTCCTGCTCGGGTGAGATGTGGTGAGGGTGCATAAGGTGAGAGAGCAAGTTAACGGACCACACGATGCCCCCTTTGCCCAAAGACTCGACTTAGGCTGGGTGCTCGTGGGAGAAGTGTGCCTAGGCCAAGCTCACAAGCCCAACGTAAGCACCTTTAAGACCAACGTGCTAGAAAGCGGACGACCCTCTTTCCTCACTCCCTGCCCAAGTCACATCCACCTGAAAGAGAGAGCGAGCTACGGCGGGGAGCAACAAGGTGATTTCTCTCACAGCATGGGGGTGCTCGGCTGACACCAGAGCTGTCGACAAACTGGGGCACACCGTGTTTGAAAAGACAAAAGATGACAACAAAGGTGCTCTCTCCTTCGGAGACGAAGCTTTCATGAATATTATGGAGAAAGAATTTCACAAAGATGAGGCGAACAGCTGGGTTGCACCGCTCCCCTTCAAGGTGTAATGATCAATAACGTCATTCTATAGTGGACACTAGGTGGAGCCGTAGAGCTGTGTAGAGCTGTATATAGCTGTATGTATAAGACTACACTACCCAGCTGTATGTATATTAAGACTACATTACCCATGAGGCACTAGGCTACCCACAAGGCAGCAGTCAAGATGGGTGCCTCTACAGATACTGTACCTAGTGCACATGTGCTCAATAAAGTGTCTAGCAAAAGCTAGCTGTGTTCATAATAAGAATGTCTATTTATTAATGAACATAAGACAAGGTACCCCGGCTTCTTCTGCCTAACAATCGCGATCAGGCACTGTCACGCCTCGCATCACTGCGGCGCACATTAGATAGAAAGCCCTAAATGAAGGAACAGTTCATTGCCTTCATGGAAAAGGTTTTCGAGAGTAACCATGCTGAATTAGCACCTCCACTCAAAGAAGGAGAAGAGTGCTGGTATCTCCCGATTTTTGGAGTTTATCACCCCCAGAAACCTAGTCAAATAAGAGCAGTTTTCGACTCCAGCGCTCAGCACTGTGGCATCTCACTCAACAACGTTCTGCTCACGGGTCCAGACCTAAACAACACCCTCCTTGGCGTGCTGATTTACTTTAGGAAAGAGCTCGTAGCAGTAACCACAGACATCCAACAGATGTTCTATTGCTTTGTGGTGAGAGAGGACCATAGGAACTATCTGAGGTTCTTCTGGTATCGCGACAACAACATGTCAAAGGACATCACTGAATACAGGATGCGGGTCCACATTTTTGGTAACAGCCCCTCCCCTGCAGCCTCCATCTATGGGCTCAGAAGTGCAGCCAAAGAGGGAGAACACGAGCATGGAAAAGACACAAGACAGTTTGTGGAGAGACATTTTTATGTTGATGACGGCCTCATATCCTTACCTTCAGAAGCAGAAGCCATCAACCTGCTGAAGCGAACTCAAGCTTCATAGCACAGTCCAACCTGAGGCTGCACAAAATTGCCTCAAACAGTGTAGCAGTGATGAAGGCCTTTCCAGCTGAGGATCTTGCCAAGGGCATTAAAGACTTAGACCTCAGCGACGAAACCATGCCAGCCCAGCTAAGCCTTGGTTTACGTTGGGAAATTGAATCTGACACCTTCATCTTTGCAGTGTCTGTAGGTGACAAGCCATTTACACGCCGTGAAGTGCTGTCAACGGTCAACTCGCTCTTTGACCCTCTCAGCATGGTGGCGCCCGTGACTATTCAGGGAAGAGCCCTACTACGAGAACTCTGCACAGACACGAGCGACTGGGACTCTCCACTCCCCGAAGGCAGGTTAACAGAATGGGAGACATGGAGAAAGTCTCTCAAAAATCTAAAAAATCTTCATATCCCACGCACCTACTCACCAGACACACTCTCCAAATCCAAACGCACCGAGTTGTGTGTATTCTCAGATGCGTCCGAGAAAGCTATTGGCGCGGTAGCCTACCTGAGATCCCTGGATGATGAGGGCCAAAGCAACGTGGGATTTGTCCTGGGAAAGGCGAAGTTGACACCCCGGCCAGAGCCCACCATACCACGCCTGGAGTTATGCGCTGCAGTATTAGCGGTGGAGAAGGCGGATCTCATCCTGGATGAGATAGATTTCAAGCTTGATGCAGTGAAATTCTACTGTGACAGCAAAGTTGTGCTCGGTTACATCCCCAATGAGTCAAAGAGATTCTTCATATATGTACACAACAGAGTTCAGCAAATAAGACAATCAACATGCCCCGACCAGTGGCACTATGTGCCCACAGAGCTGAATCCAGCTGACCTCGCCACCAGGTCAGTGCCTGCCTCCCAGCTCTCCAGTACAATGTGGTTTACCGGGACAGCTTTCTTACACAAACCTAACCAAGCTGACCATACAGCACAAGAATCATTCAAGCTCGTCAGCCCAGAACTAGATGTGAAGGCCACTGTTCAAGGGACGGTCAAAAAGTTCTTCAGACCCATCTCAGAGGTCGTACTCCTCTTACCTAAGGAGGACTGAGTGTTATTGATTCCACAGTTCTGTATGTTTTATAAGTAGTGGCATCTAATAGACGCCAAGCGGGGAGTGTTCTGCCTTATAATTGCAGGAGTTTGGTTTTGTTGCCGCCAGTAGGTGGCAGTAAATGGAAATGGCCAGTAGGGTCACTCAACAGGAAGTAGTATAGTGATAGCAAACAAAGAGGTCACATCAGCATGAAGCGTGCTGCAAGTTAATCCGCTGTAATCTTACATTGTTACGCCTTCGAAAGCATTGCCTGTGAGTTGAATGGTTTCATTACATATTAATGTTTAGATGTTAGTTATATCTCATGTATGTAACAAGGTGCATTTCTTTCTTTTTTCTTTCTCAGTTTTACTCCAACCCAATGCAACTGATTTGTATTGTTTCATTGACCTCATGCAAGTGTGGCATTATTAAACACCGGAGCTTGGACGCTACATCCTGACTCCCATGTCGTTATTGAAAGGAGTTTGGCTGGCTGTCTAACTGCGTACAGACACATACATGTAGGGAGGACAGTACAAGAGGTCTTTAAAGTTATGAAGGGGTTTGATAGGGTAGATGCAGATAAGATGTTTGTACTTGTGGGAGAATCCAAAACTAGGGGTCATAAATATGAAAGACTCTCATTAATCCAATATGGAATTTGGAGAGATTCCTTTACCCAGAGAGTGGTTAAAATGTGGAACGTGCTACCACAGGGAATAGTTGAGGCGAAATGCATAGATGCATTTAAGGGAAAGCTAGATAAGCGCATGAAGGGGAAAGGAATAGAAAGTTATGCTGATCAGGTTAGATGAAGTAGGGTGGGAGGAGGCTTGTATGGAGCATAAACACCAGCATAGACCAGTTGGGCCGAATGGCCTGTTTCTTTGCTCTGTTTTCTGTGTAATTCTATGGACAGTACTATTCCCACTGGATAGCAATGCTACCATTGGACAATACCAAAGCACAGCAACTCTACCATGACTGGACACTACCACTGAACAGCAATATCACTGGACATTAATATTATCATTGGACAGTAATACCTACTGTTAGCAGTAATACCACCACGGGGCAATACTATTTCAAAACATCTGGTCATCTAAACAATTACAGTTGGCACAGGGAGATGGTTTTTCATTCTATTAATCTGGATTAGATTCCTAGAGGTATAAACACACCATTCTAAACCATTGTGACGTCCAGTATCTCCTTATACTTGATTTACAATCAAGTAAATATTTAGGTCCAGGGATTACATTGAAAAGCTGTCTACTTTACTAAAAAAAAAAGCTCTGTAAGAGATCGGAAGAAGTTTAGCATTTAAAAATACACAGAGGACACAAGAGCATTTTACATGTGAAGGCCTCGTATCTCACGAGTAACATTTTTTGATCATCTGCGAGTTGCTTGTTCACATCTGACATGCGGCACTCCATTAATATCACACCTGTTTATAAAAAAATAACGTGTTAGCACATGTTAGCGAGATTTTAATGTGGAAAATGTAGTGTTTGTTTCTTGGGAGTGTGAAAATCTTTACAACATTACATGCATGGTCACATTTTATTGGAACAGTTAATATGGTGCAGGTGCTCATTGAGTCCAGAGCTCCAACTAAACCAGAGCAACTCTTAGTTCCACATTGTTGGCTTTTTCAGGGCATTTTGGATTTCAGTTAATTTCAGTAAGTTTGCAAACATTCTAATCTTGCTAAGTATTTCGTTATTCATTCCTGGGATGTGGGTGTCGCTGGTAAAGCCAACATTTATTGCCCATTCCTAACTGCCCTTGAGAAGGTGGTGGTGAGCCACCTTCATTAACCGCTGCAGTCCTTATACTGAAAGTACTCCCACAGTGCTGTTAGGGTGTGTAACTTGGAGGGGAACTTGGAGGTGGTGGTGTTCCCATGCGCCTGCTGCCCGTGTCCTTCTAGGTGGTAGAGATTGCGGGTTTGGCAGGTGCTGCCGAAGAAGCCTTGGTGAGTTGCTGCAGTGCATCTTGTAGATGGTACACACTGCAGCCACGGTGCACTGGTGGTGGAAGGAGTGAATGTTTAAGGTGGTGAATGGGGTGCCAATCAAGCGGGCTGCTTTGTCCTGGATGGTGTCGATCTTCTTGAGTGTTGCTGGAGCTGCACGCATCCAGGCAAGTGTAGAGTATTCCATCACACTCCTGACTTGTGCCTTGTAGATGGTGGAAAGGCTTTGGGGAGTCAGGAGGTGAGACAGTCGCCCCAGAATACCCAGCCTTTGACCTACTCTTGTTGCCACAGTATTTATGTGGCTGGTCCAGTTAAATTTCTGGTCAATGGTGACCCCCAGAATGTTGATAGTGGGGGATTCGGCGATGGTACTGCTGTTGAATGTCAAGGGACGGTGTTTAGACAATCGCTTGTTGGAGATAGTCATTGCCTGGCACTTGTGTGGCATGAATGTAACTTGCCACTTATCAGCCCAAGCCTAAATGTCGTCCTGGTCTTGCTGCATGTGGGCATGGACTGCTTCATTATCTGAGGAGTTGCGAATGGAACTGAACACTGCAATCATCAACGAACATCCCCACTTCTCTTAATTTGGATGAAATTTTTTTAAACAATCTGCTTTGATACACAGACCAAGTTATAGATATTTCATTCAAAATATAAAGTAAGAATATATATGCACAGAACAAACATAGAGCTTTTTTCTGAAAGAGGACCCATCCAATATTTGGTTCTCCTTGATGCTATTGTACAATAATTAGGAAGTTACAGAGGTAGGGAGGGTTCGAGACCATGAAGGGGTTTAAACATAAAGATGAGAATTTTGGGGGTGATTTTGCCAATGGGGGCGTGTTGGAGGTGGAACTGCTGCTTGTCGGGTTTTAGTCCCGCCTCCATCGACTTGTGACCAACACACGCTATTTTCCCTTGATTGAACTTGTTAATCCCGCCCAGAGGGCTTAGCAGGCCAATTAAGGGGAAGCCGGTTACAGAGAACATCAGCGTATGACGTTTCATCTGTCAAACATTTTTGACAGATGAATTGTCATCGTTTGACAGCTTTGAGAAGCTGTCAAACACTGACATTCTCTCATACTTATCTCTCCACACTTGCACCCATTACTCACCTCCACAGCGCGCTTTTGGACCCCTCCGACCCCCGCAGACCCACTGCTCGCCTCGGTGACCCTGGCGGGGTTTCCCGACGTCGGGAAGCCTGCGCCTCTGCTGGAAAAATGGGGATAATCCTCTTAGCTGCCTGTTACTACCTGTTAACAGGCAGTTAAGTGGCTCTAATCCCCTTCCCGCCTCCAGGAGATGGGACCCGGCGGGTCGGCTACCCGCCTCCTGGGAAGATGGCACGGAGGCAGGTTGGGGGCAGGATGGGTACCCGCCCCCAGATTCTGCCATTACCCCAGCAGTCCCGCCTCCCCAGGGCTGGCAAAATTGCCCCCTCAAAATTGGAGGTGTTGGGGACCGAGAGCCAATGTAGGTCAGTGAGGACAGATGTGAGAAGTGAGTGGGACCTGCTGCAGGATAGGATACGTGCAACAGTGTTTTGGATGAGCTGAGGTTTACAGGAGGTGGTGAATGGGAGACTGGCCAGGGGAACATTGCAATCGTCAAATCGGGGGGTGACAAAGACATGGATGAAGGTTTCAGCAGCAGATAAGCTGAGCAGGGGCAGAGGTGAGAGATGTTACGGAGGTGGCAGTGCGCCACCTTTGTAATAGAGAGTACATGGGGTGGGAAGCTCCGCTCGGGCTGAATAGGATGCCGAAATTGTAAACAGTCTGGTTCAGTGTGAGACAATGATCGGGCAGGGGAATGGAATCAGTGGTGAAGGTAAAATGTGCAAAAAATTCGGTTGTGCAGCGCCCGTTGTTTGGGCGCTACGGGTGCCGAATTGGCTCAAAAATGGCGTCCGAGCAGTGCGCGCGCACTTCTGGTGCGGGCCACGCTGGACGCCATTTTGATGAGGGTGTTAGCGTTGGTGCTGGGAGTGTGCAGCAGAAGTATGCAGTATAGGCAGATCATGATATAATTTAACATAATTAAGCTGCTGTATCAATCAGTCCTGCATTCAAAAACCAGGACTCTGCACTCAGGTCCAGAATATTTATTGTAAATTAACTTTATTATTGCGTTAGGTCTTCATACTTTAATATGTACACTGGGTATCATTGTATTTGGCCTATTCTCATATCTCGTTCAAAATTCATGGTGTTGGAGAGAAGTGGCCTGCTTTTCCAATAATCTCACCATTTAGCTGACTTCATTAGTTCACTCTCCTATAAAGAACATTATTTTCTTGCCACGTGGCTCTTTTCCATCTCTCATACAGAGCGGCAGCTTTTACAGTTGAAGGAAATTAAGTGCCCTGTGCAAGATCTTTTTTAAAAAAATTAGAAACTAGTAAGACTCCCTCCATTTTCACTTTCTCTTGCCTCCTTAAGCAATGAAATAACTAAAGCTGACAGGATGGGAGGTGAGCAGCCTACGCCTGCATCTCTCCATTTGTCACTCTGAACCAGATAAGAGGAGCGTGCAGGAGTGAACCTGGCATCACTCTTTCTTTAATTCTCCCTGCCTTTAGGAAAGTGCCTTCGCTTACTGCTGCCCCACAGTGACACGACTGAGATCAGCAACTCAGCGGTGTGGAGGACAATGGATGGAAATCGCTGAAGGAAAATGATAAAACAATGATCCTTGCTTTAGAAATGCAATATTCTTATAGTCATATCAGCTAGGCGTGGTAGACAACATTTTATAAAAAAGATACTTGCAGAATTCACCCCTGGATATCTGCATTCGGTCACTTCTTTCAGGCATTGAAGATAAATACTTTTATCATAGTCCCTTGAATGCTATTGGCTCCTTTTGTCACTGTGGACCTCTTCCAGTGGCCCCCTTGGCCTGTTGATTTTATGGGCTGAACAGTTAAATGTAGTTTATTATCAATTAGATACCCAATAGATCATACATGATAACAACAGAGAATGCTGGAAAAACTCAGCAGGCCAGGCAACATCCGTGGAGAGAAAATAGAGTCAACGTTTCAGGTCAAACCCTTTGTCAAGACTGGAAAAGCACAGGAAATGAAATAGATTAAGAGGCCAGGCTGGGAGAGAACAAAAGAGAAGTGAAGAGACATTAAGAGGTATTCAAAACGAGACGAGATGGTGATAGGACAGTGGAGACAAAAGACGGCTCAGATTAGGTGTGAAATGTACTGGCAGAATGGGAGACAGCTGCCATGTGGGAGAGAGAAAAAGGGGGGGGGGGAGGGCCAAAACAAAGGTGTGGATAAAAAATAAGTAAAAATGTAATGGGGGCCAAGGTTATGATCTGAAATTGTTGAACTCGATATTGAGTCCGGAAGGCTGTAAAGTGCCTAATCGGAAGATGAGGTGCTGGTCCTCGAGTTTACGCTGAGCTTCCGTGGAACAATGCAAGAGCCCGAGTACAGCGAGGTCTGAGTGGGAATGGGGTGGTGAATTAAAATGACAGGCGACCGGAAGCTCAGGGTCATCCTTACGGACTGAACGGAGGTGTTCGACTATTACTTCTCTCTCTGACTGATAATCCGCATAGTGTGCCCTTTGGCTTTATGGTCTACTGTGCACAGTTTTGGTCTCCTTACCTAAGAAAGGATATACTTGCCATAGAGGGAGTGTAGCGAAGCTTCACCAGACTGGTTCCTGGGATGGCAGGACTGTCGTATGAGGAGAGATTGGATCGACTAGGCCTGTATTCACTGGAGTTCAGAAGAATGAGAGGGGACCTCATTGAAACGTATAAAATTCTGACAGGGCTAGACAGACTGGACGCAGGGAGGATGTTTTCCCTGACTGGGGGGTCTAGAACGAGGGGTCACAGTCTCAGGATATGGGGTAGGACATTTAAGACTGAGATGAGGCGAAATTTCTTCACTCAGAGGGTGGTGAACCTGTGGAATTCTCTACCACAGAAGGCTGTGGAGGCCAAGTTACTGAATATATTTAAGAGATAGATAGATTTCTAGACACAAAAGGCATCAAGGGGTATGGGGAGAGAGCGGGAATATGGTATTGAGATAGAGGATCAGCCATGATCATATTGAATGGTGGAGCAGGCTCGAAGGGCCGAATGGCCTACTCCTGCTCCTATTTTTCTATGTTTCTATGTCACAAACATTTTAGGAGGCTTAAATTCTCTCCTCCAGCACCTCCACCTTCTCATCTTCAGCCATGCCTTCAAAAACCTTCATAAACCTCTTTTCATCTGTGTTTTTGTTCCCCAACCCCACTTTTTTCTTTTCCCTCTACTGTTTGGTGTCCACTTTTTGCTCACTGTCCTGTAAAGCACTTTGAGATGCCTTTCAGCACATGAGGTATCAGCTCCGGCCCAGTGGTAGCCTCTGAGTCAGAAGGTTGTGGGTTCACGTCCCACTCTAGAGACTTGAGCACAAAAATCCAGGTCTGACACATTAATGTAGCACATAGGGAGTGCTGCACTGTCAGAGGGGCCGTCTTTTGTGTAAGATGTTAAACTGAGGCCCTGTCTGCTCTCTCAGGTGGACTGAAAAGTTCCCATGACACTATTTCAAAGAAGATCAAGGGAGTTATCCCCGGTGTCCTGATCAATATTTATCCCTCAACTAATATCATTAAAAAGAAGATTATCTGGTCAATTATCACATTGCTGTTTGTGGGATCTTGCCGTGTGCAAATTGGCTGCCGAGTTTCCACGTTATAACAATGACTACACTTCAAAAAATACCTAATTGGCTGTAAAGCACTTTGGGACATCCTGAGGTCATGAAAGGCGCTATAGAAATGCAAGTCTTTCTTTCGCTATCGAAATATTAGTTGTTGTATGCATCTTATTACTTGTGTTATTTTCTTTAGTTCTGCTATTCCCTTAAATTATTTGAATATGTTTTATTTTTAAAAAAAATCCAATTACATATCAGAATCAAATAGTACCAAATTCCACCCCAAATATGTATTTTAAACTGGGTCCGGTGGCCTAGTTCACTGGTGAATCTAAAGGCTGTGAGTTCAAAAGCTGTGAAATTGAATTCAGTAAATCTCGTTATTTATGTGTTGGCACTAACAACAACAACTTGTATTTATATAGCACCTTTAACGTAGAAAAATGTCCCAAAGTGCTTCACAAGCAAACAAAATTTGACACCGAGCCACATAAGGAGATATTAGGGCAGGTGATCAAAAGCTTGGTGAAAGAGGTGGCTTTTAAGGAGTGTCTTAAAGGAGGAAAGAGGGGTAGCGAGGCGGAGAGGTATAGGGAGGGAAGTCCAGATCGTAGGGCTTTAGTGTCAGCTGTAGCTCAGTGGGCAGCACTCTTGCCTCTGTGTCTGAAGGTTGTGGGTTCAAGTCCCACTCCAGGGACTTGAACATATAAATCTAGGCTGACACTCCAATGCAGTGCTGAGGGAGTGCTGTACTGTCGGAGGTGCCGTCTTTCAGATGAGATGTTAAACCGAGGCCGTCTGCTCTCTCAGGTGGACGTAAAAGATCCCATGGCACTATTTCAAAGAAGAGGACAGGAGTTATCTCTGGTGTCCTGGCCAATATTTATCCCTCAATCAACGTAACAAAAACAGATTATCTGGTCATTATCACATGGCTGTTTGTGGGACCTTGGCTGCCGTATTTCCCACATTACAACAGTGACTACACACCAAAAGTACTTCATTGGCTGTAAAGCACCTTGAGACGTCCGGTGGTCGTGAAAGGCGCTATATAAATGTAAGTCTTCCTTTCTTTCTTAGCAGCTGAAGGCACGGCTGCCAAGGGTGGAGCAATTAAAATCGTGAATGCTCGAGAGACCAGAATTGGAGGAGTGCAGATCAATGTTCCCTTTAATTTCAAAATTTCACGCATGCGCAATTTTTCTATTTGGACAATAAATGCGGCTTTGCCAGCATCGCCCACATCCTGAGAACAAATCTTTTTTAAAAAGTGCTTATATTTAAATGCTTAAAAGCAAAAGCAGCATTGTACAAACCATTCCAACTGAGAATGTTTTCCAAGAACCTAGACTTTTATGGTCAACAGCAGCAATTTACAGTATTTTTTAGTCAATCATGTGACTATTAACATAATCATTTCAGCAGTTTAAGCCTACTTTTATATGCCAGCCTCGGCTGTGTGGTAGCGGGCTATCCATCAATGGGAGGGCTTCGTGGCCAAGTCCAATCCTGTTCTTAACACTAGGTTGGCATTTTTTGGCATTATTTTTAGCACCCTGGTTAAATGTTTGCATTAAGTTCCTTTGTGTACTGTTTTAATGAAATTGTTCACCTATTTTTTGTATTCATTAACATTGTTAAAATAACTGACGCAAGAATTTGATGAACACGCATTAACTAGTGCAGTAAAAATAGCATGGAGGAATTTCACCCCCGAGGTATACACACACACACACACACACTTTGAATCCTGGCGGAATTTTTTTTTTCAAGTGATTCACTTACTCACTGAGCCACTAGGGAAGTATGTTGAACAATATAAATTAGGGAATGAGAAAAGTCCTTCAAGCCCATCAGCTCCATTTCTTTCACATGTACAGTTTACAGTCGTGGGCTCTACATCAACATACTCAATTTGCACTGGCCAAACACTGGTGAAACCTGATTGAGTATTTTAAATTATTAAAAAGAAAGACTTGCATTTAAATAGCGCTTTTCACAACTTCCTCAGCACTGCATTTCAGTGTCAGCCTAGATTATGTGCTCAAGTCTCTGGAGTGAGACTTGAACCCACAACCTTCTGACGCAGAAGCAAGAGTGTGCTACCCACTGAACCATGGCTGACACAGGCGAGAAGGTAGTTAGGGAATGTCTCTTCTCTCTAGTGGTAGAATCTAGAACATGTGGGCGTAATCGTAAAATTTTAACTAACCTGATAAAATTGAATCCAGAAAAAAAATCTTTATAAAAAGATTATAAAGATATGGAATGCGCTGCTTCAGAATGGCATAAATGTAGAATCAACTGAGCAGTTTAAAGGGATATGGATACTTACTGGGGAAGTAAGTTATAAAGAGATATAGAGAAAGGGCAGAAAATTAGAATTAAATAGATAGAATGATCCCATGGCAAACAAAATAGAATGAACTGGCTCGATATACCAAGAAGGCCATGTTCTTAGCCTTCAGGATGATAAGGGTCTGTGAGAAATTTCACACAAAGGTTATCTAACAAAACTCCAAGATATCAATTCAACTTCACAACCATAAAACCATAAAATCATAGGGCTTGATATTAACTTGGAGGGTGGGGAGGGACTGCTTTGAGTTCAGGAACCCTGGAAGAACGGGTTGTTGGACGGGTAGGGCTTCAGCACCAGGTCGCAGCCGGGGAGTTGAGTGGAGGGAGAGAGGGATCAGAAAGGCCGGGCAGGGGTTTGGGGGGCGGGGGAGATCGGAGGCCAGAGGGAAGATCGGGTCCGAAGCAGGCGGAATATCAAAGGCCAGAGGCCAGAGTTGGGGGAAATCAGAAGGGTCGGTGGGGGGAGGGGGAGCTCGGAAGGGTCGGGCGGTCTCCAATCGCGGGGGGTTAGTGAAGCAGGTAAACTGAAAGGCACTTACCTCCTGGATCCAGCAGTCCTCACCACCCTTTAGCCGTCAGGTTTCCCGAGGCCCAGAAAACTCAACCGGCCAGGGTTAAATTTAAGATGGTGTTTAAATATGAGGCACGCAGCCACATTATAATATTTGAATTGCCAATTCACCTCCTGGGAGCGGGTTGGTTGCCTGCCCCCCATCCTGCCTCCGTTAAAACAGGAAGTGGGCAGTTTGGGGTCGGGATTCAGATTTTTAATATTTTGACAATCCCCCCCGACCCAAACCCGCCCGTTTTTGAGGGTTAAAATTCCCTCCATAGAAACTTACAGCACAGAAAGAGGCCATTCAGTCTGTCGTGACTGTGCTGGATCTTAGAAAGAGCAGTCGTGCTTAGTGTCACACCCCCGCTTTTTGTCCGTAACCCTGTCAGTTCCTCATGCTCAAGTACTCGTCCGACTCCCTTTTAAAATTATTTATGGAATCAGCTTCCACCACCATTTCAGGTCGAGCGTTCCAGATCCCGACAACCAGTAGTATTCTGCAGAACAGATTTCCAATCTCAGCTAGATAGGACCTATCATGGTCCATAGATAATGTGGTCATATGTGTCTATCTGTACCTTTATAGTCTTCCATCGTATTCTTAAACAGGAAGAGCACACTGCGTCACTGCACGTCTCACCTGCAGGCACATGCACGTTTGTCCTGCTTCTCTCTGGTGATGGGGAAGGAAATGTAACTCCTCCTCTTACTGTCGAGAGTCTTTGTGACCGCCCGAATGCAGCGATGGACGGTGAACTGCGAGATGTTAGCTACATCTCCTTTTGCAGACTGGAAGGGTCTGCTGGTGAAGAAATTGAGGGTGATGGAAACCTTGACTGCCACTGAGAGAGCCATGTGTCGACCTGATCTGAGGCTCGAGGTCTTGTTGCAGGAGGTGGCAGAGTTCTGTGACCACCTCCTTGCTGAAACGGAGCCTTCTAATACACTGCTCCTCACTTAATTGGAGGTAGGAGAAGAGCTCTCGGAATACCCTCGGAGAGTAAGGCCTCCTGTTGAGAGCCCTCATGGCTCTTCTCCTTCCTCTGGCCGCATGTTCCAATCTTTCTTGCTGCCTCCGCTCCCTCTGCCATAGATCCAGGAGGGCGAGGCCAACTGCCAGTACAGCCCCCATTAATGTAACCAAGTGTAGCACTTTGATATGTTGTGAGAATAAATGTAACTAATTGTTAGTAGCCACAACACTCCTGATACTAAACAACCTTTAAATGACTGAATTAAACTGTTGCACGATGTCAAACTGACAAGGAAGCAGTGAAACAGCACTAACCTGACAGCTGCCACTCATTGCTAATGATCCCTTTAAATGCCGCCCCTGGAGCTGGCTTCTGCCTGCTTGACGTGAGGCACTAAGGCAGGGGGCAACAATGAATTTTGCAGATCGGGCGCCCAGTGAGTGTTGCACGCTTGCTGACGTCATGATCTGCCTGGCGCTGAGGTCCCGGGCGGTAACTCGTAGCAGTGGCGCTATGGTCGGGGGGGGGGCGGGCCAGATTTTGCATGCGTCACTGGATTCGCCTCGCCCCGGCGCTACTACATCAGTGCCTGATTAGTGCCCCCACCAGGCGCTAACTGGAGGCGCTAACCAACTGAATTTTTCCCCCTCAATCTTTTAGCAGGCAATATCAGGCACTAAAATGGCTCAGCTCTATTACATATTATACATACAGTACTGTTAAAAACAGTACATATTATGCACTATTACATGCCCTACATATTGTACACTATGGCACACTATCTGTTGGATCCGTGATTCAGAGGATATGCCGTTATTAAATAATCACACGGATGCTGTACATTAACAATAAACAGGTCTTTACTGGAGGAGGGTAGTCTCAAGACTGGGGGTACAGAGGCATGCGCAAAGCTTATATACAGGTGTGGTCACTGCCGGTACTACAGT
Organism: Somniosus microcephalus; assembly: GCF_052327205.1. Lineage (NCBI taxonomy): Eukaryota > Metazoa > Chordata > Chondrichthyes > Squaliformes > Somniosidae > Somniosus > Somniosus microcephalus. The sequence continues at coordinate 61,972,521 of NC_141007.1, forward strand.
ATACAGGAGCTGTAAAAGTAGTTCTGAATTAAAGGCACATACACTACACTATCCACCATTACAAACTGTACACATTGTAGACTATTACACACAGCACTATCCTGCAGTACATACTGCATACATTATACATTATTACACATGGGGATCGGGTGGGAAAGTGGAGTTGAGATAGAAGCTCAGCCATTGAATGGCGGAGCAGGCTCAAGGGGCCGTACGGCCTACTCCTGCTCCTATTTCTTATGTTCTTATGCACACTATAATACATTGTACACACCATCACATAATGTGCACTTGGCACTACCTGATGAATGGAAGTAAATTATAACCTTTTAAGAATGCATTTGTTCATAAACTATTTTTGTTTTAATTGAAGCGTTCTTTTCAATGAATTATACTTTGGAATGTTTATGAAACCTAATACATGACAGGTTCACACCTACGTGTCTCCTTACAACCCATTAGTCTCTGACAAGGTGACGCCATGTCTGTTTTTCACATGTCGCAGTACATCCATCATTTTGTTCAAACAATTGTTTTTTAGAAAGTTGCTAAACAGGAACATCCCATAGCCGTCAAGCACTGTCCACTGTCTAGTGCCACTCAGTGACCTGAAGCTTCATTTCCGACATCTGTATAATTCTAACCATGCCAGCAAAAGGGATTTGAAATATCGGCACTGACAATCAGTGCCAAACGGCAACACACTTTGGCTGCTCCAACTGTTCAAACATCGTGGGCGAGAAATTCATATACTTACCGCCGCCTGTTAGCGCCAGCAATTCTCCAAAACATGGCGGCTGCCGCTCTTGCGCCAGCTGGAGGTGGTCCCCACAGTGGCCCTCCATATTCGTGAGCGCCTTTGCGCTGCCGGTAACCTACGCAACCTTCGACCCTAGCGTTCAATTCAGCACTGGGTCCTATAAGTACTTCAGGTTAATCTGGCGTGCAAGCAGGTTGACAGATGCTGATGGGGCGATATCTGCAGCTGTTAAAGGGAAACACACGTCAATCAGGTAAGTTTGAATGGAAGGGTTTGGCCTTGGGTTTTTGGATTTTATTGAAGTGGTGGCTTGCTACAATATGTGATTTTTTTTTAAAGTGTTTTTGGAGTGCTGCCAGATGTTTGCAAGGGCTCGGATGGTAAATGAACGCCTTTGAGAAGACAGAACATGCTGCGAATACTCAGCAGATCATGCTATATCCATGGAGTTCTTATCTCAGGTCGACATGGTGCCTGACCAACTGAGCATTTGCAGCATCTTATGCTGTCATTGCACATTTACAGCATCCGCTGGCAGAGGGAAGAGGAAGACGCAAAAGAGGAAGACGCAGAAGAGGAAGACGCAAATGTGATGACCAAGACTATCTGCGTAACTTGGACGCAACGCTACAGAGACTGAGGGATTACAGACTCAGAGTTCGCAGGGATAAATGCGATTTTAAAAAAAAATCTCAAGAGTTTAATAACCTTGCTTGTATAACAATTAAAAGAGTACGCAGGAGACAGAGTTCAGTTAACAGCCATCTTTCCAGAGACTCTTCTCCACTTCCTGCACTCTATTTCCCATAGTGCATTGCACATCACAACTACGGTAAGCTATGTGGGACAATTCAAATACAACATTCAAAATACACAACGGCAAAAGAGGAGGAATCAGATGGAATGATGCATACCAGACAGCCCCTTTGTTGCCAGGATATCTGGGATGGAATCATCCACCTGTGGTAGCACTGGCTGAGCAGGCTGCCTCTTCTTGTTGACCAGCGTTTTCTGTTGTTATTTCAGATTTCCAGCATCCGCAGTATTTTGCTATTGTCTTCTTGTTGACCCACTGGCTGGGCAGGCTGCATTTCTTGGGTGTGTGAAATGAGGAAGACACAAGGGTGGAGTTGTGCTGACAGGAGGGCGGGAAACCTAGTGGTGCATGCCGGAATTGGGATAACGTACGAGGATACCCGCATCGTATCCTTTCAGCCCCACCGCTGGCCAAGGGCTCCACCATGCCCCTGCACCGTCTCCTCTAAGGGAGTGAGGTGATGCTAGGAATGGTAGATGTGCCTCGTCATTGGTGCAGATTGTTGGTAGGTGAGTGATTGGTGGTCCTGCATTGAGCAGTGTGTGAAGCTATTGTGCAGTTGGTAGGAGACGGCTTTTGAAGATGCATTCACTGACCTTGACCAGTGGTCTGAGATCATGACGCTTCTTTGGGCACTGGAGCCAGGTGGTGGGGGCCTTAGTGATGTACTCCCACATTGTCCTTTCTGGAGGGCCTTCTGGCCCCTGTGGGTAGAGGGCCAGTCTTGCAATGTTGACCCCCTGCACAAAGCTGGAGTGCTGTGTGCGAGCCCCTGGGTGCCCCTTCCCTGGCTTGCTGAGCCATTTGTGGTAGTGCTGAGGCAGTTTTCCCATTTGTTCAGTTTAGGAAGGTAATTCAGCTTTAAGAGCTGAATAATCACATTTGGAACTTCCTTTCAATATTGAATATTTATAAAAAGACTGAAAGGGCTGAAAAATGTATTGAAGCAGTGCATTTTATTTTGCCTTGCTTCAATGTGCATGGCCCCTTTAAATTTCAGAGCTCCTCACTGCCCACAATGCATTGCGCTCTTCACAGCCTCACACACAGACGCTCGGGGAAGCAGCAATGCCGCACCAGGACTACAAATTGGTCCCGGATCCCTCGTGCAATGCCACCAGGACGGCGTTGTGCCTAAGGTTAGCGCTGCGTCACCTACCTCCATGCCCCCCACACCAATTTAGGTCGATTAACGCTGCGGCTATTTCGGGCGGCTGTTAACGCCAGTTGCCGATGACACCGACTGCTTTGCTGGCGGTCACCAATTTTTCTCCCCATGTGTAATTCTGGGATCATACATCATTTGCCTAAACATTCTTTGAAGTAAATTTAATCATTCTCTCATTATACTTTTGTTTTGGTATGCTTCCATGGAAACTGAATATTGACATGAATGCAATTAAATATTCTTAATTACTTTTAACTATGTGTTTTGCCTTGGTTCAATTGATAGCCCTCTCATTTCTGGGGTCTGTAGGCTCTACCACATATCAGGGTTTGAGCTCCTTGTCTAGGTTGACACTCCAGTGCAGGCCTGAGGGAATGCTGAGGTGTTGGAGGTGCCTGTTTTCATAAGTCAACGGAGAGGAAACTCGGGCAGGGTGTATAACGGGCTGCCGATCCGATACTGCCCATTTTACTGCCCCACCAAAGCTGAACGTTCCGCCCATAGTTTTTGGATCAGCTTACTGGGGTAGATTCTCTCTTATGAAGCAGTCTACACATCAGACAATATTTAAATATATTAAAGAGACAAAATGTTTCTGAATGCTCACACTTGGCATAGAGGTTCGGGAGTGCGTAGAGGTTCGGGAGTGCGTAAGAGGAAATTGCAGCCAAGCTCCCCACAGCTTACCATCCGTTCACTTTAATGGAGGGCAAATTGGCCCTAAAATGTCTAGAATCATAGGCCACGATTTCATGGCCTCAAACTCCGCACCCATCCTCGTTCCACCTCCTCCAAGTGATTTTGCCCTGATTGGGCTTGTTAAGACCGCCCTGCGAGGTTCCCGGCCAATTAAAAGGAAGCGGGTCTGATGACGCCATCTGACACGAGTCCCGACCCGCTGTCAAAAAAAACCACTTTCCCATCCGACCTGCCACCGATCGCGTCCACTGATCCACCGCAAAATTCCCCCCTTAAAATCGTACAGTACCGAAGGAGGCAATTCGTCCGGTCCTGCCTGTGCTGGCTCTTTGTAACGGCTGTCCAATTTAATCCCACACCCCAGCATCTTCCCTATAACCCTGCAAATTAGTCCTCTTCAATTGCATGTCCTTTTGAAAGTTACCATGGAATCTGTTTCCACCACACTTTCAGGTAATGCGTTCCAGATCTTAACAACCCTCTGTCTACTCCAAAAGACTGCAAAATGCAGCAAACCCCAGACCCTCCTAGGAAAAGAAACAATTCTATGCATAGTGTACAGTAAACCCACTTCCAAGTTGCTGCTGCACTATTGCTGTGCTTCGACTGATTGTACTCTGTGTTTAAATTGCCTTGCACTGTGTGTTTATTTGGATCGCAATGAAGAGATAAGTGTGGAACATTTTGAGTATTTGTGCTGGACCCTCTGAAAAATTAAGCCATGTAAAATGATTTCCAGAATAAATATGAATGTCTCAGTTTGTTCTTGGCTGTCCCTTCAATGCATTTTTCTCCATTGGATCTTTTTATCTGAAGACAAAGGAATCAGGGGTTAAAGCAGATAACTGCTAATTTTGTTATCTGTTGAAACATCTCCCAATAGCTCAGAGCTAAAGTTTCTCTGTAGACCAGGATGGTCCTAGATTGGAATTAACTGACCTCAGCTGGGGTAACATCCCTGGCTAAAGAAAATTGGCATGGTTTACACTCTTGATCGTTATACAGTAAGCCTACTGATACTGTACATGTTGACACTAGCTGGGGATATGGCTGGAATCAAATAGTCTGCCAACGTGCACTGCCTAGGGTCACACAAATAGTGGGTACTTGGTCACTCATACCCCAGCAAGGGAGTCAGCACATTCAGGAGAGGAAGGAAGTTTGGAAGAAAAACACCACGGGGTTGATGTTGACCCTGTGTGACTCTTGAAACAAAAATAGAAAATGCTGGAAACACGCAGCAAGTCAGGCAGCATCTGTGGAGAGAACAGACAAGTTGACCTTTCAGGAAAATAAAATATTGATGGCCCGGAATTTGTGGTCAGATCGCCGCTGACCTCGAAGAAAGCTGCCCACAAAGATCTCACAATCTCTGTGGCAAAAGCTTAAGCTTTCTCGATGTTAAATTGACTGTAGCGCTGTCAAAAAGAGATTCCCCAGCAGAGAGCTGTCTAAGCAGCCAATCGCATTGAAAAATTCTCACAGACAGCAAAACAGGAAATAAAAATCAATTCACTTTTTAAAAAATTTACAGAGAGCAAAATAAAGATTGGGACATACACATGTGGTTAAGGTAAAAGCTGAAATATCATAAACAAACTTTTCAAAAAATATATTATTTTAAACATCTAGTAATTTTCTATCATAATGGAGAAATTCAACAGTCCACAAATATAAAATTTGTTTTTCAGAGCTAGAATGTCTATTCAGCAGTCAATGTGCCATTAAAACGCTGGTTACACCTATTCCAACAAGGCTTAAGTTTTTATGGGGCGTTTACCAGCGATATTATAATGGAAAAGCTTAAGTTTTCATCAGTTCAACTGATTTCACTGACTTCTGGCTCTGGGGAGCTCTACAGCGCAGCCGGTGGCAGGGCAGGGAATGACTGACTGCAACTTCAGGATTTCCGCGTTTAGCCGTGCGTGCGCTAAATCCTGAAGTTACGGCAATTTTCAGAGGGGTAATGACGAACGCTGACAGTTCGCCGTCATTACCCACCGCAAAATCCGGGCCTTTGTCTCAGCTTTATTGATCCTCCAGGTCAACAGAAGATATTGGCCCATAATTTCCGATCGGAGGCTTCCTGCGTGCGGACGCCTCCCATCGGAAAAAAATCTGCGTTCTTACCTGAGGGCTCTCGAGGTCCGGACTCTTCCGATGCTGGGCCTCTCCACAGTCGAAATGCACAGGGCCCACGTATCCCGGGGGCGCCGGCGGTTCGCAAGCGTCCCTGGGATCACATGGGCCAGGCCAGCCAATAGGAGAAGGGAATCTTCCTTCATACTTTTGACAGATAGACCCGTCAAAAGTATGAATGGGGATCACTGAAAAAAGACACTAAAACATTAAATAAATGTTAAAAAACCATCACGTTTTTAAAATGAGTTAAATTTACATTAAATTTTTGTTTAAAATATTTAATTTAATTTTTTGAAAAAAAATGAAAGTTTTTTACGGGGCTAAAAATAAACTTACCTTTTTTAAAAGTATTTTAAAATTATAAATGAGTGAAATTTAAAAAAAAACTTTTTTCAATTCATATGCTGGTCAAAGCAGGCCTTATGCTTTTACCAGGCGTAAGATTTCTAAGGGTTTTCAGCGGGCGGAGGGTCTGCAGAAAGCGGAACTCTCCCCCCGCAGAGGCCCTTCTCCAGGGCAGGCATCCAATCTGTCAAGAGCATTCTTGACAGATCGGAAATGCCGGTTTTCAGCGCAGGCGCTGGGCATTCCTGAAACCGGCCTTTCCGATGTCCCTATGGGTGGGTACACAGCTCGTACACACCCGTAGATATCGGAAAATATAGGCCCAAACCGATGAACAGCATTTAATAAGGAACAGATCAAAATCATGTCTTAGCTTCATTTATTGTGCAAGTGGAAGTTAACATAGGAATCAGGATGTTTTGAAAAATATATCTGAAGCAAATATCTGCTTGAAAATATGTTTAACCCTAAATTATATTTTCAGTGCTTGGCAAGGTAAATGTGTTATATTTAGGGTAATGTAAATTGCATTGTAATTTTGTCTAATCTAGTAAAAGTTTTAAAAGGTTTAATTTCCAACATATTTGGATTTGCTAAGGGGCTGGGGCTAATGAGGTAGTTAAGATGTTGCGATTGTTATCGCGGCTGCCCCAGGCAGGAAGTTCTTTTATTCCAGGACTGAAAACTGAGAATGGCACTCAATGGCAGGCAAAAAAAGTAAGTAAGAAAACAATGCATTTTACCACCGAAACAATAGCCCACTTTTGACAGTCTGCCCAGTTCTGGGGAAGAAAGTGAAACATCAGCGACAGCAACAATAACCTCCATTTATATACAGCACCTTCAATGTAGTAAAACACCCCAAGGCACTTCACAGGAGCATTATCAAAAAAATTTAACACCGAGCCACATAAGGAGATATTAGGGCTGATGACCAGAAGCTTGGTCAAAGGGGTAGGTTTTAAGGAGCGTCTTAAAGGAGGAAAGAGAGGTAGAGAGGCGGAGAGGTTTAGGGAGGGAATTCCAGAGCTTAAGGGCCTTAGCAGATGAAGGCATGGCTGCAAATGGTGGAGCAATTAAAATCGGGGATGTTCAAGAAGCCAGAATAGGCGGAGTGCAGAGATCACGGAGGGATAGAGGCCTGGAGGATATTACAGAGAAAGGGAGGGGGTGAGGCCACGGAGGGACTTGAAAACAAGGATGAGAATTTTGAAATTGAAAATGTTATATTTAAAACAGCATAAAAGGTCAGACCATTTAACATGCTAAGCAGAAAGGATGAAAATTACAAACAACCAACACTGAAAGTGACATAGCTTGATGGGTGTGGATGTAGGAGAGGCGTATGGTTTTTACTGCTCTATTTAATTCCCTAATGCTTCTCCCTCCTGTGTTTTCCCCCTCTTTTCCTATGGTGATGCACCTAGCACCAGAGCGCAGGAGCAGGCACTGGTGGCAAAGACAGCTCAGGAGACAGCGCTCAGGAGGGTGAGGTCCTTTCCCAGCTCTGCTGAGGACAGGGGTATGTATCGTAGTCAATGATGCCCCATACTGGAGGGAAGTCAGCCACTACTGAAACTCCCAGGAGTTTCTCATTCTGGCTGCTGAAAGTACTGATTGGTTCTGGTTCAGAGGGCATTGATGACCTGCTTAATGATGTCATCAGAGCCTGATCTGCATATTTAAAGAGAAAACCACCAGCTTGGAGCAGGTGTCCTTGCCGCCTGCAATTTAAAATGACAGTCGGCCAGATTGGGGCAGGAAAGGAGTGGGTAATTGGTGTAGGGGGTGGCGTGTGCCCAGTCAGCTCTGCCCCTGACTGTCTCTGAGCGGTTCGAATGGCGTGTGCCCAGTCAGCTCTGCCCCTGACTGTCTCTGAGCGGTTCGAATCGCTCCCACACCCCTGGGTTCTAGACACCGGACTTAGGTACAGGCGGCGATACAGAAAATAGAGTAGACAACTGGTTTGGTGCAAGAAAACCGTAATTTTTATTAAAAGGCACAATAAAACACAATACTGAGAATTACTGGAATAATTACAAGCATATAAAATTACACTTATTTGGGAGTGGGGAACACAGGGCACATCGAGGGAACAAACACATTAAAATCCCCTTATCCTTATCCCACCCCCAATACCTAACTAGATTAAGCTACAAGGGGCCAGGAATTCATGCTCACCAATGGGGTTCCTTTTATGGTTCGAAACCTGTCGATCAAGCCGGTTGTGGTTTTGGGGTTCGCTCTTGTTGTCGTTTGGGGCCTGCCATCGCCACGTGGTCACAGGGCGCGGCGGTGGAGTTGTCTGTGCGAAGTACCCTCCTTTTCCTTTGTTAGAGTAAAGTCTTTTGTTGGGTACTTCACCTTGCAGGAAAATGGTTGTTCTTCTGGTGGTGGTTTGGTCGCCGACGGTCTTGTTGCGGTTGGGGCTCGGTTGGCGGGTTTTACCGTCAATTGATTTTACTATCCATGCTTCAAACGCCAACTTATAACTTGGCCGTTTGTCCCCCAATGCTTCTTCTTCGCTGCCCCTCTCTGCCTATCGGTTTTACCGTTCGTCTCGTCTCGTCTGCCCGTTTGCGGCCTGTGTGTCTTGTGCGTGTTCAATTCGGTTCCGTTCTCCTCCCCATGTTTGGCCCCCGGTGTTGTAATGGGCGTCCTCGGTGTCGGGAGAGGCAAAGGCATGAGGCAAGAGAGCGAGCAAGAGGCCGAGCAAGAGAGGAGAGGCAAGAGGACTTGGTTACCGGTGGGCCTACAATTATACCCGGTTCTTCACCCCTTATCTGCACGCCAAATCAGGTCAGTTCTTTGTCTAACTTTTGGCGGGCTTGTCTAAAATGATTACAGTCATTTACTTTAACGACTTCTGGGGCAGTTGTCTCCTTGTTTAATGGCTTCGCTATCCTGGCTGTTTGTTATTTATGAAATATAATCATCTTTCCTGGCATGGCAGCTACCTGTGAGCTGTTACCAATTATTTATGCAAAAAGTGAATGGCCTCAAGATTAGGTCCATCCTGAATTAATCTGTTCCAAACTGAAGAATGCATATTCTGTGTTTACCTAGCTGCCTGGCTTTAGAAAATGACAAAGTCTTTCACAGACCCATGCATGTTAGGTTTCATTTCAGGATTTGAATGGCCTGCCTTCTGCAGGGCCTTGCTTTTAAAATCCTGCAAGTCTTGGTCACGAGGTTTCAGAAGCCATTTTGGGTACCCTTTTTAATAACTTGTCCATACGGTCCCTTTATCCATAACTTTTGGGGAATGTGGGAATTTTGAGAACCCTACACTGGCCCCCTCCATTTTAACTTCCCCCCTGCCCGATTTCCACTTGGGGGGTAGGGGTTTAAAATCAACCCCAACATGTCCAACCAGTGCAAAGCAACAGTAAACAAAGCCTGTAGAACATTGAACTCTATAACCCAAAGAAGTCAGCGAACGTTATGATCAAACTGGTCCGACTACACCTTTAATACTGTTTCTAATTCTGGTCAGAGACACAAGGGTAACATTCAAGCATTTGGAGCAGTGTGGAGAAGAGCCACAAGACTGAACCCGAGTCTCAGAGGTCTGAGCTATGAGGAAACATTGGAGAAACCTTGGCTTTTCAGCTTTGAAAGGAGATGCCAGAGAGATGATCTTAGAAAAGCTTGCAAGATTATAAATAATATAGAAAAGGCAAATGTGCTAAGTTTAAATTAAATTTTAAAAATGAATGGACCCACAAGTTCAAACTAGTGAAGGGCAAATTTAAGACTGATCTCAGAAAGTTTTTCTTTAGGATGACATTGTTCAAAGAAGATCATTTGCTTTTGGATCCTCTGATTCTTATTAAAGTAGTCCCAATCAAGTTTAATGAAGGTGCTTTCTACAGACAGTCCCTTTAGTTGCCAAGTCACTTTTCCTCCTTTGGTTCAAAACTTATTCCTCACAATGGATATTTTTGGGCACAGTCAGAGGGCCAGAATTTTCCCCTAAAAAAACAGGTGGGTTTGGAGCGTGGGCGCAGTTAAAGTGTTAAAAATGGGATTCACGACCTGATCCTGCATCCAACCCATCCTCTTCCATGGCATGCTCCTCCTGCACTATGTGGGAAATCAGGGACACTTCCTGTGTCCCTGACGACCATGTGTGCGGGAAGTGTATCCAGCTGCAGCTACTGGCAGACCGCATTGCGGCGCTGGAGCTGCGAATGGATACATACTGGAGCATTCGCGATGCTGAGGATGTCGTGGATATCACGTTTAATCAGTTGGTCACACCACAGGTAAAGGCTGCACAGGCAGGAAGGGAATGGGTGACCGCCAGGCAGAGTAGTAGGCACAGGCAGGTAGTGCAGGGGTCCCCTGTGGCCATCCCCCTCTCACACAGATATACCAATTTGGATATTGTTGAGGGAGATGGCTTATCGGGGAAAGGCAGCAGCAGCTAACTTCCTGGCACCGTGAGTGGTTCTGCTGCACAATACGGGAGGAAAAAGAGCGGGAGAGCTATAGTGATAGGAGATTCTATTGTAAGGGTGCAAACGAGACTCCAGGATGGTACAGGAAACTTTTTTTTATCCAGCACCGACGGGACCGACGTGATGCCAGTTCATCAAAAATTCCGGATAACCGAAAGCTATAGTAAAAGATACGGAGCTGAGAGCTCCGTATAAAGCAACAAACCCTGTTGCTTAGCAACAGGTTCAGAACAATGGCCACAAGTTCCATGCATCTCTGTAGCTTAACAACAGCTGCAGCCACACCCTTGCACAGCAACAGATCGAGGAAGGCAAGTAATAAAACTTACCTGAACCTACTCCTGAATTTTGCCGGTTAACGGAGATTTCCGGTTATTTAGGTGCCGGTGAATCGAAAGTTTCCTCTATGTTGCCTCCCTGGTGCAAGGGTCAAGGATGTCTCGGAGCGGCTGCAGGACATTCTGGAGGGGGAGGGTGAACAGCCAGTTGTCGTGGTGCATTTAGGTACCAACGGTATAGGAAAAAAACGGGATGTGGTCCTAAAAGTTGAATATAGTTAGGAGGTAAATTAAAAAATAGGACTTCAAAAGGTAGTAATCTCAGGATTGCTACCAGTGCCACATGCTAGTCAGAGTAGAAATAGAAGGATATTTCAGATGAATACGTGGCTAGAGGAATGGTGCAAGGGGGAGGGATTCAAATTCCTGGGATATTGGAACCGGTTCTGGGGGAGGTGGGACCAGTACAAACTGGACGGTTTGCACCTGGGCAGGACCGGGACTGATGTCCTAGGGGGAGTGTTTGCTAGTGCCCTGGGGGAGGGTTTAAACTAAAATGGCAGGGGTTGAGCACCTGTGCAGGGAGACAGAGGAAAGGGAAGCAAGGATAGAAGCAAAAGACAGGAAGGAGAAAAGCAAAAGTGACAGTCAGAGAAATCAAGGGTGTAAATCAAACATGGCCACAGTAAATAATAATACTAAAAGGTCTAAGAGCATTAAAAAAACAAGCCTGAAGCCTTTGTGTCTTAATGCGAGGAGCATTCGTAATAAGGTGGATGAATTAGCTGCACAAATAGATGTAAATGGATATGATATAATTGGGATTACGGAGACATGGCTCCAGGATGACCAAGGCTGGGAATTCAACATCCAGGGGTATTCAATATTCAGGAAAGACAGGCAAAAAGGAAAAGGAGGTGGGTTAGCATTGCTGGTTAAAGAGGAGATTAATACAATAGTAAGGAAGAATATTAGCTCTGATGATGTGGAATCTGTATGGGAAGAGCTGAGAAATACCAAGGGGCAGAAAACGTTAGTGGGAGTTGTATGCAGACCCCCAAACAGTAATGCTGAGGTTGGGGATGGCACTAAATGGGAAATTAGAGACACGTGCAATAAGGGCACAGCCGTTATCATGGGTGACTTTAATCTACATATAGATTGGGCTAACCAAATTAGTAACAATACCGTGGAGGAGGAATTCCTGGAGTGTATACGGGATGGTTTCCTGGGTCAATATGTCGTGGAACCAACTAGAGATCAGGCCATCTTAGATTGGGTATTATGTAATGAGAAAGGATTAATTAGCAATCTTGTTGTGCGAGACCCCTTGGGGCGGAGCGATCATAATATGATCGAATTCTTCATTAAGATGGAGAGTGAAGTATTTGACTCAGAGACTAGGGTCCTGAATTTAAATAAAGGAAACTACGATGGTATGAGGCGCGAGTTTGCTAGGATGGATTGGGGAACGTTACTTAAAGGGTTGACGGTGGATAGGCAATGGCAAACATTTAAAGATCGCACGGATGAACTACAAAATTTGTTCATCCTTGTTTGGCATAAAAATAAAACAAAAAAGGTGACTCAACCGTGGCTAACAAGGGAAATTAGGGATAGCATAAGATCCAATGAGAGGACATATAAATTGGCCAGAAAAATGCAGCAAACCTGAGGATTGGGAGCAGTTTAGATTCAGCAAAGGAGTACAAAGGGATTAATTAAGAGGGGAAAATAGACTATGAGAGTAAGCTTGCAGGGAACATAAAAACTGACTGTAAAAGCTTCTATAGATATGTGAAGAGAAAAAGACTGGTGAAGTCAAGCGTAGGTCCCTTGCAGTCAGAATCAGGGGAATTTATAATGGGGAACAAAGAAATGGCAGACCAATTAAATACATACTTTGGTTCTGTCTTCACAAAGGAGGACACAAATAATCTCCTAGAGATGTCGGGGAACATAGGGTCTAATGAGAGGGAGGAACTGAATGAAATCAGTATTTGTAGGGAAATGGTGTTAGGGAAATTGACGGGATTGAAGGCCTGATAATCTACATCCTAGGTGTAAGGGGTTTTCGATCACCGAGATCTCTCTCTCTCTCTCTAGAGGCCTCTCTCTCTTGCACAGTATTTTACCGAGTGTTTCGACCCACTCACCCCTTAGGTTCTATACACTGGACTTTGAGGCAGGAACTACAATGCAGAGAATACTCTATAGACCAAGTTTAATGAAACAAAATGAAATTTTATTGCATCGAGGAAAAATTAAATATAAGCCAAATAAGGTACATGGGAGGGAAAAACAAATCATAATACGGTACTAACCAACATATCTACAGGCATATTACGCTTTACAAGGTTCATCCTGAAATAGGGAAACACACGGAACATCGAGGGACAACAACTCATTGTTAAATTATACCCAAAATGCCCACCCCCTAAACCTAGCTAGATTAAATTATGAGGGCCAGAAACATGCTCACCAATCCCAGTTAGAAACATAGAGATTATGAAGTCTGCGTTTTGGTCCTCTCAGGTGTCCTGTCTCCACGTGGTCGTTGGGCTGTAGGAGCAGCGGGCTGCTCAAGCTGATGGCTCCTTCTCTTCAGCAAGACGCGCTGACCATCATTTCACCCGCAGCTCGTTTTTCTCCGTACTCCTACACACGACGCTGTAGGGCGTTTCGTCTTCTCTTCTTCTCGTCAACGGCCCGGGGTTTTTGTCGATAATCTCCCGATGACTACCCCGGGTCTCGTCTTCTTCTTCTTCGAACCACCTTCTCCGATGTTAAGCTTTCCCAAGGCTAAGAAGCGTACCGAAAGCTGCAAAAGCTCCCAAAAAGCTAAAAGCTACCGATGGCTACCCCGGGACGCCAGTTAAACTTTTTCATGGAGGCCCTTATCTCCCGCCAAATCAAGGTTAGTCTTTGTTTAACTTTTGGCGGGCTTGTAGCACAGCGGGGTATTCTTTGTTTTTAAAGTATCTTCGGGATGGCCGGTAACTGCCATCTCTGGCCTGGAACGACCCTGTATTGTCTTTAATGTCCCTCTTCGAACTTGAATCTGTTCCACTTTGTCTGGGTAAACATTTAGATGGCCTTTATCTACAGGCCGATCTGATCGGATCTGCATCCAATCTATATGTATGGGGCTCTGTCTGGTTTCATTTTCCCTGAAACTGCCTTCCAGAACCTACTGTGGGCTGAATCCACAAAAGCTGTCTGGAGACTGCAGGAACCATTTTAAAGTGTCCCACAAGCTGGTCACGGGGTCTGGTGGCCATTTTGTGTGTCCCTTTTTCTGGGCTTCTTTTTAAAACAGTCTTTAAAAATTAAGGCCTTTTCTGCCAATAGACCCTTATAGGACAATGTTCAATTTTGCGAATTCTACATAGGGTACTTAAGGAAGTGGCTCTAGAAATAGTAGATGCATTGCTGGTCATCTTCCAAAATTCTATAGATTCTGGAACAGTTCCCATGGATTGGAGGGTAGCTAATGTAACCCCACTATTCAAAAAAGGTGGTAGAGAGAAAACAGGGAATTATAGACCGGTAAGCCTGACATCGGTAGTGGGGAAAATGCTAGAGTCCATTATAAAAGATGTAATAGCAGAGCACTTGGAAAACAGTGACAGGATCAGACAAAGTCAACATGGATTTACAAAAGGTAAATCATGCTTGACTAATCTACTGGAATTTTTTGAGGATGTAACTGGTAAAATAGATAAAGGAGAACCAGTGGATGTGGTGTATTTGGACTTTCAGAAGGCTTTCGATAAGGTCCCGCATAAGAGATTAGCGTGTAAAGTTAAAGCACATGGGATTAGGGGTAAGGTACTGACTTGGATAGAGAACTGGTTGGCAGACAGGAAGCAAAGAGTTGGAATAAACGGGTCTTTCTCCGAATGGCAGGCAGTGACTAATGGGGTACCGCAGGGATTGGTGCTAGGACCCCAGCTATTCACAATATATATTAATGACCTAGACGAGGGAACTAGATGTAATATATCCAAGTTTGCGGATGACACAAAGCTGGGTGGGCGTGTGTGCTGTGAGGAGGATGCCGAGAAACTCCAGTATGATTTGGACAGGTTGGGTGATTGGGCAGATGCATGGCAGATGCAGTATAATGTGGATAATTGTGAGGTTATCCACTTTGGCAGCAAAAACAGGAAGGCAGATTATTACCTGAATGGCAATAGATTGGGTGAAGGGGAAGTGCAACGAGACCTGGGTGTCCTTGTGTGCCAGTCGCTGAAGGTAAGCATGCAGGTACAGCAAGCGTTTAAGAATGCAATTGTTACGTTGGCCTTCATAGCGAGAGGATTCGAGTACAGGAGCAAGGATGTCTTGCTGCAGTTGTACAGGGGCTTGGTGAGACCACACCTTGAGTATTGTGTGCAGTTTTGGTCGCCTTATCTGAGGAAGGATGTTCTTGCCATGGAGGGAGTGCAGCGAAGATTCACCAGACTGATACCTGGGATGGCAGGAATGACGTATGAGGAGAGATTGGGTCGACTGGGCTTATATTCGCTGGAGTTTAGAAGAATGAGAGGGGATCTCATTGAAACTTATAAAATTCTAACAGGACTAGACAGACTAGATGCAGGAAGGCTGTTCCCGATGGTGGGGAAGTCCAGAACCAGGGGTCACAGTGTAAGGATAAAGGGTAAGCCATTTAGGACAGAGATGAGGAGGAATTTCTTCGCCCAGAGAGTGGTGAACCTGTGGAATTCTCTACCACACAACGCAATTGAGGCCAATTCATTAAATATATTCAAGAAGGAGTTAGATATATTTCTTAAGGCTAAAGGGATATGGGGAGAAAGCAGGGACAGGGTACTGAATTTGGATGATCAGCCATGATCTCATTGAATGGCGGAGCAGGCTCGAGGGGCCGAATGGCCTACTCCTGCTCCTATCTTCTATGTTTCTATGCTTACGGTTTTGCCGGAGGCGGGACGGGGGCGGGGCAAGGCGGGGTGAGAGAGCGGGCGACCAACCCGTTCCCAGGAGGCGTTACCTCAATTTAAATATTGTAATGAGGCTGGGAGCCTCTTTTTCGCCGTCCATTTTGTGTTTACCTGTTAGTGGATGGGTTTCACACAATTCGTGAAATCCGGCAGTTAAACCGAGGTGGGGACTGCTTCATCCAGGGGGGGGAAGTGGCTTTATACCTACCTCCTGGATCCAGCGTCCCTGTCTAATCCACCCCCCGTGATCAGAGACCTCCCCACAAGGCCTCCAATCACCAACCCCCCCCCGTACAGGCCTCCCCCCCCTCCCCAGGCCACCCCCACCCCCCCCCCCCCCCCACCAACGATGATAATGAGGTCGGCTCCGATCCTCTCTCCCCCACCCACCGAATCCCTGGCTGACACAACCACCCCCAGCCCCGATCCCCGACCGCGGCCGATCCTCGCCCCCCACCCCAATCTCCAACCCCAGCCGATTGCTGACCCCCCCTCCTGCGATTCCCTCCCCTGGACCGGCCCCTCGCTTCTGAGGCTTACCCGCCCGCAGCCAGCCTCTCAATCTGGCTGGCTGTGGGCAGGAATCTGAGGCCTCACATTCAAATCAGGCCCTGCGGGAAATCCAGCTCAGAGGCCCCCCGCCTCCGTTGAGAAAATTCCGGCCTTACTGTCAGTGACCAGCTTAGGTCTTCTCTCAGTCACAATTCACAGAGGAGCCTGTCCTTAATCTGCTAAATAACAAAGATCTCCCCACAGAATCCGTCACAAAATCAATGGGGAGTTTGTTTTAACCTAATCACAATGAATTTTGCATAGTGTTATTATTTACTACATTTCCTTCCTGGTAAGATATCAAAGGAGCTCTGGACCTCCACTATACCCTAATCACTATTTTTCCTTAAACAAACAATTCTGTTGGCATTGATTTAACTCTCTGGGCACAAAGCCTGAGTGACCAAGTTCATCGAAATTATAACATTATTACAGGATGTAGATGTTCTTCTCCTTATTTAAGCAGCTGCAATCTTTGTTTTGTTCTCTTAGGGTTTCTTAGCTTCCCTCCTTAGGCTCCCAGAAGCATATCTCAGTCACTGTAATCAGAATGTACAGCCCTCTCACAAAGGAGTAAAGATTACATTTCAGATTTCTCCCTCCAACTTATGTTTGCTTCATTTCAGATTCTTCAACACCTCCACACCCGTCTACACAGCTGGTCTTCTTACAGACATCTCAAGTCAGCTAATTGCCAGACCAACTGCACCTAAATAGCTTAATAGGTTAAGTACACTAAGATGTTAGCTTAACTATGAAGCATTCGACAGAGAGCATTAATCACCATGCTGGGCCTTCTACCACTGAGTAGCCTCTTCCTCTGATTGGAAATATTCTGTAACTGGGAATTCTGTTCCCTGTGTTACTAACCTTTTGTTTGAAAGGAAAGGTTATTGAAATGTTTATTGTTCCTGCTGATCTCAATTTTTTATTGTTAAATGATAGCTTTATAGCATCAATATTTCTGAAAATTTTATGGTTCAGTTAAACTTTACTTTTTGGCATGATCCTTGTCCTTGACGTTCCCTGAATAGTGTACACGTTTCTTCAGTCTCTGTTTGTTGGGGTGAAAGTCCTGACGTCTATGATTTGCATTTTTATACTGCACAGTTGGACTTTCCAGATAAGACATTTCAGCTTATTTCTATTTCATGAGAGATTATTTTTAACCAGACCTTGCCGTTCATTCTGTAGTGCAATTGATCAGGGTGTATCAGCCTGGAAACCTCGCCAATGGGATTTTATTTCTTCAGGAGAGGATGGTTTTCAGTGGCGTAACATTTGGCATAACTGGAGGTGCCTGCACTGAGAACAGACATCTCGCAAACTTGACACTCTAAGTTGCTAAAAGCACAAAAAGACCTGGAGAGTTTGTTCGATAGCAAAAACGTCGACTCTAATTTCTCTCCACGGATGTTGCCTGGCCTGCTGAGCTTTTCCAGAATTTTCTGTTGTTATTACTAGAGAGTTTGTGTTGGGTGCCAGAGAAAAAGCCAACATCCTTCCTCCGACCTAATCCATGCTCCAAACCCTTGTTAAGAAAGAAAGAAAGAAAGAAAGAAAGATTGAATAAAAGTTGATCTTTCTTGGGATGTGGGCGTCGCTGGCAAGACCAACATTTATTATCCGCGATGTTAGGGGATTGCTTACCTAACTTCTGTAGCCCTACATTCCCAATCAGGCTAACAACACATCTGACTAATTTATCCCGACAGCGTCAAGATATGCTCTTAGATTGAATAAATACAAGGAGGATGGTGACAAACTTTTGAGGGCAGCCGAATTTGAGGAGGACACTCCATAATCCCTCACGGTTGACAGTGTCGAAGGCCTTTGTGAGATCAAAGAAGGCCATGTACAGTGGTTGGTGCTGTTCCCTGCATTTCTCTTGTAATTGACATGCGGTGAAGATCATGTCCATTGTGCCCCTTAGTGGGCGGAATCTGCATTGCGACTCTGGGAAGAGCTCTTCGGCCACTGGGAGAAGGCGATTGAGGAGGATTCTTGCGATGACTTTCCCTGTGGCAGACAGCATGGAAACTCCTCTGTAATTACCGCAATCGGACTTGTCACCTTTCTTGAAGATGGTCACAATTACGGTGTCTCTGAGATCCCCTGGCATGCTCTCCTCCTTCCAGATAAGAGAAATGAGTTCATGAATTCACGTCAATAGTGCTTCTCCGCCATGCTTTAGTGCCTCGGCGGGGATTCCATCTGCTCCTGAGGCCTTGTTGTTCTTCAGTTGTCAGATGGCCTTTTCAACCTCATGCCGGGCTGGGGTTGTGCTGAGATGGTGGCGAGTAGCATGCTGTGGGATGGAGTTGAGGACACTCGCGTCGAAGACAGAGTCGCGGTTAAGGAGATCTTCGAAGTGCTCCTTCCAGCGGGCACTGACTGCCTCACTGTCCTTGATGAGTACCTCTCCGTTCTTGGCCCACAGTGGGGTAGGACCTTGGGCCGTAGATGGTCTTGACTGCGCTAAAGAATCCACGCATGTCATGGTTGTCGGCTAGCTGCTGGATCTCCTGCGCTTTCTCCATCCACCATCTGTTCTTTAGGTTGCGAGTTTTTTGTTGGACCTCGGCCTTCAGGCTTCTGTAGAGCTGCTTTCATGCTCTCGAGTTCTGTTGCTGTTTCCAGATCAGGAATGCATTGCGCTTGCTCTTATCGATCTTCCTTGCTGCAATGCTCCATCTCACCCTCAGTAAGCTCCCCACTGGAGTGGAGCTAATTTACAGAACAAACGGGAAACAGTTCAACCTCCGTTGCCTCCAGTCCAGATCCAAGGTCGTCCCATCCTCTGTCATCGAATTACAGTATGCAGACGACGCTTGCGTCTGTGCTCACTCGGAGATCGAACTCCAAACCATTGTCAACACCTTCACCCAAGTGCACGAGAGCATGCGCCTTACATTAAACATCCGTAAGACAAATGTCCTCTACCAACCTGCCCCCGCCACACAGTACTGCCCCCCGATTATCAAAATCCACGACAAGGCCTTGGACAACGTGGACCACTTTCCATACCTCGGGAGCCTACCGTCAACAAGGGCAGACGTCGACGACGAAGTCCAACACCGCCTTCAGTATGCCAGTGCAGCCTTCGGTCGCCTGAGGAAGAGAGTGTTTGAAGACCAGGACCTCAAACCTGGCACTAAGCTCATGGTCTACAGAGCAGCAGTGATACCTGCCCTGCTGTATGCCTCAGAGACATGGACCATGTACAGCAGGCACCTCAAAGCACTGGAGAGGTACCACCAGCGCTGCCTCTGCAAGATCCAGCAAATCCATTGGCAGGATAGGCGCACCAACGTCAATGTTCTCGTTCAGGCCAACATCCCCAGCATCGAAGCTTTGACCACGCTCGATCAGCTCCGATGGACGGGTCACATCGTCCGCATGCCCGATACGAGACTCCCAAAACAAGCACTCTACTCGGAGCTCCGACACGGCAAGAGAGCCCCAGGTGGGCAGAGGAAACGCTTCAAGGACACCCTTAAAGCCTCCTTGAAAAAATGTAACATCCCCACCGACACCTGGGAATCCCTGGCTCAAGAGCGCACAAAGTGGAGGAGAAGCATCTGGGAAGGCGCCGAACACCTCGAGTCTCTACGCCGGGAGCAAGCGGAAGCCAAGCGCAGGCAGCGCAAGGAGCACACATCAACCCAAGCACCCCACCCACCCGCCCCTTCAACTACCGTCTGCCCCACCTGTGACAGAGACTGTAGGTCCTGCATTGGACTCATCGGTCACCTGCGAACTCATTTTTAATGTGGAAGCAAGTCATCCTTGGTTCCGAGGGACTGCCTACGAAGAAGATTGAATAAATACAAATTTTATTTTTGTTTCTCATGAGTAACAGACCATTATGAGGAAATTAGCAAGCAAAAGAACAGAGGCTCCTCCCCTCTAATGGCATAAAGCACAGTCTATTATCTACACAAAACAGATAAAACTGGAACCTATTTTTAAAAATAAGAGTTCAGAAGTATAATATAATAAACATTGACTGCAACACCTTCTCTGATTATGGACTTGATGTTGAGTTTACAAATGATTGCAGTTGGCCACGTTAATGAACCCTGGATCAATATTCTAGAAGTAAAGACCCAAATATTTAAGTCAGAGGATGAATTCTGTCTATATAAGTTGTAATTTGAAAATACATCCTGTGAAACTTAAGGAAAAATGTTGAAGTGTACCAACAGTGTTATCAGCTATACCTTTACATTGTCACAGTGCCTTCCTTGCATGGGAGTTAATATTGTATCTGAAGTGCACATCATTACTGCGAGACTGCGTTAAACGTGTTACCCTCCTCGGAATTCAAAGTATTTAATGGAGCAAATTCTTTCATCTAGGGTTTCAGATAATTTTAAGCCTCAGGTTTTTTAGAATACATGGTTTAATATTTTCAAAACTTATAACTGGATCTGATTAAGCCTCATCTTGGCAAGAGACCATTCAGTACATTACAACCCACTAGCAGGGAGGGGGCGGGGTGGTGGTGGGAGGTTATTTTCTGATTGTCGGGCACTTTAAGAGAAGCTTGTGACAGAAACTGGATTCAGGCACAGCAGAGCCAATCACAGCCCATTAATGGCTCCACTGAGTTCCAATTGATCTCCAACAGAAAGTTCAAGCAGTCAGTCAATCAGACCAGTAATAATTTTGGTTAAAACACCTATACAGGTAAAATAGGTGTCCCTTTTAAGTTAACAATAGCAGTATTGGCATCAAAACTGATTTAAAAATGATGAACCGAATGAAAGAATTGCAAAGCACAGGTTTAGAGAGCAACACGCAAATATGGTGATGGGCGCAATCTTTGCCCTGGCAATGGCATCATATTTATTAATGGTGTCAATTCCTCTTCTCTAAGGACCAGGGGAGAGGGCTGGGAGGAAGCATCTAGGGATGGTCGAATGCAATCATAAGGAACCAGTAGAATGAAATACAGAAATGTTTAAACAAGGTGAAGACAACAAGAGAGAAGACTGCATTCAGCCATCAAGAGCAATGGAAGCAGAATTGCTGCAACTGAACTGGCTCCCGCTCAAGAGGGCACAGTTATTTTACACGGAACCTTAGAGGCTTGTTGTTGAGACTGAGAGCAACATACCATCAAGAGGTTCGGTGAGTTTCTGCCAAATATATTGTCTGCTAGCTGTAAGAGTCCTATGTGAAATGAGTTTGGGTAGCCGCAGTCAAATTCCAGTGGGCATGGACCACAGCACAAAACCTCCTCTAACTCAGTACTTATTGGCAAGCTCACTCAGAGTGGCTTCAACTTGGTTAGTATGGAAAATGGCAACATATCAATGGAATGAAAATAGGGTGGGTTCTATAACAGGGGGAGGGGGGGAATTCTCTTTTCCAGTTTACCGCCCGTGTGGTGAAAGCAAAAATTTACTCCACTGACTCTTTACAGTTTCATGGGCACAGAGTGATCGCTGGTACCTTGCCAAAGTTGTATTATTCATGCATAAGCTCTGAGGGACAGCATCAAAGGTTATTCAACCACAGAGCATCACACACAAGCCTCATTCTGTTCTTACCTGACATGCACACGTGCGCACTAAGACCAGGGCTTACTGGATCGTAATTATGAACGGGAGCCCTAGCCAATTTTGCTCTATCCAACCCAGCTGCATGGAACCCAATTGTAGCCCTCCTACCATTAGTCCAGTTGAGATCAGTTAGCTCAGTAGAGACTATGTTCAAACCTCGAACCACCTGGGCCATATAGCTCGGCTAGTCACTGGATAAATTCAGCGAGCTTTTAGTGAGCTACAAAAATATCCTTTATATACATCCATTTACATTAATTATTTTAGCCAGGTTCCCCCATTGCATCTGGACATGAAGTTTGATGCATATTAAAAATGGCAATCAGAGATCTCAGGATTGTTTCCGCTGTATTGAGACTGAGAGCAATAGCAAGCTGGCGTTAAGGGGCTATTGCATTCCATCTTCACCAATTCATCAAAAGGAATTGGATCAATGGCCACCCTAGGGAAGTACATTAGAAATTCTACTATCATTAAAGAATCAAATAGTATCTGATGCTCTTGAAATCCGAGAATTAATTCTTTTTGCCAAGGCTTCTTCGGCAGCACCTCCCAAACCCGTGACCTCTTCCACCTAGAAGGACAAGGGCAGCAGGCACATGGGAACAACAGCACCTCCAAGTGCCCCTCCAAGTCACACACCATCCTAACATGGAAATAAATCGCCATTCCTTCATCGTCGCTGGGTCAAAATCCTGGAACTCCCTCCCTAACAGCACTGTGGGAGTACCTTCACCACACGGACTGCAGTGGTTCAAGAAGGAGGCTCACCACAACCTTCTCAAGGGCAATTAGGGATGGGCAATAAATGCTGGCCTTGCCTGTGACGCCATTCAATGCCATTAATGCTGCACCAGAAATGTGTGCTTCTAGCCTCAATGAAATGAAACTTCTTTTTAAGTATGGAACACTTTGCTTATAACAGGCTTGAATGTAGGAACTGTGAGAATTATTTTTCCATCCATGCTTCACTTTGCTACATTAATCACTTTTTATAGTCTTTCCAGTCAATAATCACAGGTCTCTTATATCTGAAATTATATAGTACATTATCAACCTTTGAAGTGAAACAGCTGAAAAAATGTTTTCATGGGCTGGTTCCCATAAGGTTTCTTTCCTACTTTTTGGGGGTATAAATTGGGTCAGAATTTTCAAACCTTTGAACATTTTGTGGTAAATCCCTTAATCCAAACCTTCCAATTTCTTGTTTTCCTTCTGTTTCTGTTCAATCTCATGTCAGTTTCCTTCCTTCTACAATGTACATCTGTGTTTCTGCAAAACTAAAGAGTTAGATTAGTTTGGGAACTCCGGAAAAGTTCTGAGATATGTCGGGCATAACAACAACCATTGGGGTAAGTGGAATGACCATGTGTTTACTGAGCACTGGGGTTGGTTTATATTTGTGTCAAGTGATTTATTTTCATCCTGCAATTGTGCCTTGGTTCAACAGTACTATTGTGCCATCCAATGCACGACCTTTTGAAACCCAAAGTACTAACCAATCATATTGTACATTTAAATCCTATTGAAATATGTTTTATCGGCATAAGATGTACTAGAAATGAAGGTAGCATCAAATTATGACACAAATATGGACTTTGCCAAGAACAAGAAGCGAAGACTGAGGCAGAAGCATGTCACGGGTCAAAAAGTGAACCTTCCTGAATAAAGAAGTTTTAAAAAACAGCAAGGAACCATTTAGTATGTCTATGGAACCCTCAAGGCTAACTGTTCATTTAGAGAGCTAGGCAGAAACTGCCAACCAGGTCAGCACCATCTCAAGAATTAAAAGTGAGAAGTCGCACAACACCAGGTTATAGTCGAACAGCTTTATTTGAAATCACAAGCTTTCGGAGCGCTGCTCCTTCGTCAGGTCACTTCACCTGACGAAGGAGCAGCGCTCCGAAAGCTTGTGATTTCAAATAAAGCTGTTGGACTATAACCTGGTGTTGTGCGACTTCTCACATTTGTCCACCCCAGTCCAACACCGGCATCTCCACATCAAGAATTAAAAGGACATAATTCTGTCTCATCTTCTTTATGTAATCAGTGTAAGAGCAAAAGGACAAACACTGGACGTCTCAGCTATTGGAGAGAAGCAGCCAACTCACCCCAACCTTTTATAATGAAGAAAGGCCAAATGAAATCTCCACTCTAGAATTAGTGGCAGGACATCAGACATTGCAAGCCGACTGAAGAAGAACGTGCAACAGACATGCCAGCACCCAGACACATGCAGGTCAGAGAGAGGCTGGCCTCTTCCTCTTGCCATGTGTGCTATTGAAGACATCAACTGAGGTTTTCTCTTCTATTCACTACAATATGCTCTTCAGATGTTGAATGACATTCAGCAAGGCCTATAGATCCGCTCCCTCCATTAGTTAATACCAACTTGGCTCAGTTGGTAGCAACCTAACCACTGAATTAGAAGATCATAGGTTCAAGTCCAGTAAGTGAGGGAGTGATGAATTGTTGGAAGTCCCATCTTTCAGATGAGATGTTACACTGAGAACAAGTCCATCCATTTAGGTGGATGATCCCATGACATTTGAAGACAGGGAGTTATCCTGGACAAAATTCCTCCCTCAACCAAAAGCAGTTTAACACATCATTCATCTCATCCAATGTGCAAATTGGCTACCATATTTTCCTGCATAACAACAATAGCTACACTTCAAAAAGTAATTCATTAAATGTGAAGCAATTTGCAATGCAATTGCAAGCTCTTCCTTTCATTGCCTTCATCGACCCTGCTTCTCAAAAACAATGATGGTAACTTCTTGACAATTATTAAGTGCAGCATTGGATATGGAGAAGCCATCTGAGTAGAAATCAATTCAGATGTCTGAAGGTAGGACCCAACATCCTGCTATATTTTCTTAGCTGCTTTCTAATAAGCCCATTTTACACAGAACACCCAAACAGGAAGCAGTAGATTACTACTCAATCAGGTGCATCATGTTCAAAATGGGTGGGGCACTGGAAAAAGAAGCACAGTTGCCTTTAATACTGTAACATGTATTAAAATATATTTTCCATGCTATTGTCATTGTGGTTAGACTGTGTCCTCAATAGAGTAGGACTCCAGCCATGTGAGTTCACAACTTATGGTGTTGGTGGCAGTTCCATCAGTCAGTATTTCAGTGTTGGTCCAGATATACATGTTGCTGTCTACACTGGCAGTATCACAGATATCAGGCATCTGAGTGCCACTAATATCCAACTAAATTATATACATTATAATGAAAAGAGTTCAGTTAGCTGTGGTGATGACTGGAGTTAATCTCTTAATGTTGTAAACCCTAATGCTCAACAAAAAATGCTGCTGCACATCATAAGCCATTGAACTATACCTTTGCTTACACAGAAATCAGGACTGCAGATAAAGATTGACAATGAACATTATATATGTAGTTTTGTGTCCTCAGATAATGAAGCAGTTCATGCCTGCATTCAGCAAGACCGAGATGACATTCAGGCTTGGGCTGATAAGTGGCAAGTAACATTCGCACCACACAAGTGCCAGGCAATGACTATCTCCAACAAGCGAGAGTCTAACCACTGCCCCTTGACATTCAACGGCATTACCATCGCTGAATCCCCCACCATCAACATCCTGGGGATCACCATTGACCAGAAACTTAACTGAACCAGCCACATAAATACTGCGGTAACAAGAGCAGGTCAGAGGCTGGGTATTCTGCGGCGAGTGTCTCACCTCCTGACTCCCCAAAGCCTTTCCGCCACCTACAAGACACAAGTCAGGAGTGTGATGGAATACTCTCCACTTGCTTGGATGAGTGCAGCTCCAACAACACTCAAGAAGATTGACACCATCCAAGACAAAACAGCCCGTTTGATTGGCACCCCATCCACCACGTTAAACATTCACTGCCTCCACCACCGGCGTACTGTGGCTGCAGTGTGTACCTTCTACAAGATGCACTGCAGCAACTCGCCAAGGCTTCTTCGGCAGCATCTCCCAAACCCGCGACCTCTACCACCTAGAAGGACAAGGGCAGCAGGTGCATGGGAACACCACCACCTCCAAGTTCCCTTCCAAGTCACACACCATTCTGACTTGGAAATATATTGCCGTTCCTTCCTCGTCGCTGGGTCAAAATCCTGTAACTCCCTCTCTAACAGCACTGTGGGAGTACCTTCACCACACAGACTGCAGTGGTTCAAGAAGGTGCCTCACCACCACCTTCTCAAGGGCAACTAGGGATGGACAATTAATGTTGGCCTTGCCAGCGGCACCTACATCCCGTGAACGAATAAAAAAAAAGTAATGCATTTTTTACATTATATTAGGTTAATATTTAAAAATAGTTATTGCCTTGTAAAACTTGTTGGCGTCATAGAACTGGATTGATGTTACTAATTAATTGGAGCAACATGCCCAATTTCTGATTCTTCAGGTACAAGTAATTCATTGAGTAACTTATACAGTTGGGGAGTTAAGTGTTTTATTTTAACGTTTTTCCCCCAGTGTCAGCATCAAGCACTCCCATGTCAGGTATGGCACAACCATTTTTATCAGCTCAAGCCTAGATGTTATCCGGGTCCTACTGTAGTCTGACATTGATTGCTTCATTATCGGAGGAGTTATGAATGGAGCTGAACACTGAAATCATCAGTGAGCAGCCCCACTTGTGACTTTACAGTGGAGGGAAGGTCATAGATGAAGCAGGATGGTTGGGCTGAAGATGCTTCCCTGAGGAACTCCTGGAGAGATATCCTGGGGTGTCATGGCTGGCCTCCAGCAAGCACAAACATCTCTCTTTTTATCAGGTATGATTCCAGCCATTGGTGAGTATTCCCTTCGACCTCCGTTGACTTCAGTTTTGCTAGGGCTCCCCGGTGCCATACTTGGTCGAATGCTGCCATGATGTCAAAGGAAGCTGCTCTCACCTCTCCTTTGACATTCAGCGCTTGCATCCATATCTGGATCGGGGCTGAGATGAGGCCTGGATCCAATGGCATTTGAGGAACCTGAACTGAACATTGGTGACCAGGTTATTGGCTAATGTCACTATTGGTGACTTTTCACACAGAAACACAGAAACCCCACAATGCAGATAGAGGCCATTTCGGCCCATCGAGCCTGCACCGACACATATCCCACCCGATCCCCGTAACCCCTACACCAACACATATCCCACCCTACCCCCGTAACCCCACGTATTTAATCCCCCCCAACACTAAGGGTCAATTTATCATAGCCAATCATCCTAACCCGCACATCTTTGGACTTCTTCTATCACCTTACTTATGGCTGGGAAAGACTGTAGGGCAGTAACTGACTGGGTTAGACTTAGCCTGTTTTTTGTGGATAGGATATAACTGAGCTGCCTTCCACATTGTCAGGTAGTTGCCACGGTCACAGCTTTAGTGGAACAGCTTGGTTAGGGAGCAGTTAGCTCTGATGCACAAGTCTTAAGCGCTATGGCCGGGGTGCTGTCAGGTCCCATGGCTTTTGCTGCCCCTGCTGTGCCCTTCTACAATGGCAGCTATGTCCTTCAGTACTCAGCCAGTTTGGTCAATGGTAGTAATGCCGAGTCTGGGATGTTAGCTGATAGATATGGTTCTGTGAGTAGAATCGTGTCAGATTGTTGCTAGACTAGTCTGTGGGAAAACTCTCCCAACTTGCCCCCAAATGTTAGCGAGGAGAAATTTGCAGGGTTGACAAGGCTGAGATTGCCTTAGTCTTATCCACATACATTGCCTGGGTCATTTTGCAGTGATTAGTGTCAGCTGTGGCTCAGATGTTAGTATCCTTGCTCTCTGGGTCAGAAGGTTGTGGGTTCAAGTCCCACGCCAGTAACTTGAGCAAAAAATCTAGGCTGACACTCCAGTGCAGTACTGAGGGCGTGCTACACTGTCAGTGGTGCCGTCTTTCAGATGAGATGTTAAAATCGAGGCCGCGCGCTCAGGCGGTCGTAAAAGATCCCATGTCACTATTTCAATGAAGAGCAGGGGAGTTATCCCTGGTGTCCTGGCCAATATTTAACCCTCAAGTCTATTATGTCCGTGTATAATTGAGACACGGACAGCAGGAGTTGATTATAACAAGTCTTTACTGAATGGAGACAACCTGGAAACTGAAACTACAGAAGCCTGCTAGGGCCTTTTATACAGGGGTGGTCACTGCCGGTACTGCAGTCTGAGACCAGTTATTCCCTTAAAGGTACATACACAACAATTCCTCCCCTTTTAGATAAACAGTACATAACATTCATTTAACAACTAAATAATAACTAATTACAATTACGGTTGCTAGATACATTGGTTGAAGTTAAGCAATTATAAGTTCAGTCTTTGAGGAGGCTTCCTGATTCTGTCTAGATAACGCTTCTTTGGGATATCAGGTTCTTCTGGCAAGGCTGAGTCGGGATCAATGTCGTTGTTTGGTTCGTCTGCTTCCAATATCACCGATTCTGCGGTAGATGCAATTGGTACTTCGGTTTCATCGCCAGGTATATCAGATCGTGGTGTGGAGTTGACATTTTCCAGTGACTCTAGAATCTGGTCAGCATGGCGTCTCTCCAACGTCCACGGTATACATTAGAGGTCCTTGCCGTCTACAGATCGTTCCTGGCTGCCATTTCTGTGCGGTAGTCCCGGGCCAAAACTGGTTGACCTATCTTAAAACTCCTGGTCGGCCTTTCATTCATATTCTGAAACTGCCTGTTCTCCACATCTCTTCTGACGTTTGGCTTAACCAAATCCAAGCAGCATCGTAGTCTTCGATTGAAGAACATCATGGCTGGAGTTTGGTTGGTAACCGCATGTGTCGCATTCCGGTTGGCAAACAAGAAGTTATCCACCTTGTGTTGTAGGGGTATATCTTCATTACACATTGCCTTGATAGCCTTCTTGAATGTTTGAACAAACCTCTCGGCCAATCCATTAGTGGCTGGATGATATGGGGCGGATGTGTAATGCTTAACACCATTGTTCTTTAAAGAACCTCCGGAACTCTTCAGACACAAACTGTGGTCCATTATCAGAGCAAATCTGTTCCGGCAGCCCATTCCTGGCGAATATGGTTTGTAAGACTGATAGTTTTTTCTGTGGTGGTTGAGGACATTTTTATTACCTCTGGCCACTTTGAATGTGCAGCCACCGCAATTAAAAACATCGAGTCCATAAAGGGACCAGCAAAATCAATGTGCACCCTTTGCCATGGAGATGAGGGCCACTCCCATGGATGTAGAGGGGCTTGTGGTGGGGCGTTTTGGACCTTCTGGCATCCTGTACAGCTCTTGGTCATCTCTTCGATTTCTCTATCGATTCCCGGCCACCACACAAACGCTCTGGCTAAGTTCTTCATTTTTACCCCTCCCAGATGACCCTCATGAAGCTCATTGAGCACTCTCTATCCTTTAATTTGGGTGGAATTACTACTCTGGATCCACACATCAAGGTTCCTCTGCACACTGACAGCTGTTCTCTTCTCGGCAAAAATGCTGGCAGCAGTGGTTCGCCATGTGCTGGCCATCCCTTCACCGTTAAATCATAGACCCGTGATAGTGTCGGGTCATTCCGTGTTTCCTTTTCTATGTTTGCATTCGTCACAGGGAGACATTCGACTATAGTCGAGTGGAATAACTCCACTGGATCCACTGCCAGTTCTTCTTCCACCGTCGGCAATGGTAGGCGCGACAATCCATCAGCATTCCCATGCTGTTTAGTTCCTTTGTACTCGATGTCATATTGGTGTGCCCCTAGGAAAAGGGACCACCTCTGTAGCCGTTGTGCCGTCATTATCGGTACGCCCTTCTGAGGGTTGAAAGTGGAGACGAGAGGTTGATGATCAGTTAGTAGAGTAAATTTCTGACCGTGCAGGTAGTGATTGAACTTCTTCACCCCCCACACTAGGCTGAGGGCCTCTGTCAATCTGGGCGTAGTTACGCTCGGCTGAAGTTAACGAGCATGACGCAAAAGCTATCGGCCTCTCTGAACCATCAAGGAATTTATGTGACAGTACCGCCCCAATGCCGTAGGGAGACGCATCACACGCCAGTCTTATCGGTAGTGATGGGTTGTAGTGAGCCAATACTTCTCTTGAAGTGATTAAGTCCTTACTCTTCTGAAAAGCCCGCTTACATTCATCGCTCCATTTCCATGCTACTCCCGTTCGTAGTAGGGCGTTCAGTGGATGCAGAATTGTGGACAAATTCAGCAAAAACTTATGGTAGTAATTCACCAATCCAAGGAATGACCTCAGTTGCGACACATTTTCAGGCGCTGGATCCTTAACTACCGCTTCAATTTTGTCAGGGGACTTATGCAACCCCTCTTCATCAATCACGTGGCCACAATACGATATCTGTTTCTTAAAAAACTCGCACTTGGGGCGATTGGCTCGTAGCCCATGTTCACGTAGTCTAGTGAGCACCTGCTCTAGGTTGGCAAGGTGTTCACTGTCATCTTCACCTGTCACTAGGATGTCGTCCAAGTAACACTGAGTCCCCGGAATCCCTTGCAGGACTTGTTCCATCGCTCTTTGCCATATCGTCGGAGCTGATGCTACTCCGAATACCAGTCGATTATACTGGTAAAGACCTTTGAGAGTGTTTATCATGAGATACTTCCTAGAGGATTCTTCAACCTCCATCTGCAAAATATGCTTGTGTTTGGTCAATTTTTGTAAAACGCTTCCCTCCAGATAGTGAGGCGAAGATATCTTCTATCTTTGGAAGAGGATATTGTACTGTGATAAGGACTGGGTTCACCGTCACCTTGAAGTCCCCACAGATGCGAACCTTCCTTGGCTCCTCAGACTTATTGTTTAACGTTTTCTTCATGACAGGAACGATGGGTGTCGCCCACTCGCTCCAGTCTATCTTCGATAACACACCTGCATTCTCCAGACTCTCCAGCTCTGCCTCGACGGCTGGGCGAATTGCATATGGTACCGGTCTTGCTTTGAAAAACTTGGGAATTGCATTCTCCTCTATTTTTATCGAGGCGGTTACGCCTTTAAGAGTGCCCAGTTCTTGTTGAAATACCTCTTTGGCGTCAGCTAAGATTGTTGACAATCATCCAGGAGTGACGTCGTCATCCTTTTTACCAGCCACCGTCAGTGCCTGAATGGAGTGCCAGTCTAAACTTATCTTTCTGATCCATTCACGTCCCAATAACGGTGGTCCACCATCTTGCAGAATGTAGAGATACAATTTCCGTATTTTCTTGCCGTTGTATTCAACAGGCACCCTTACTTTTCCTCTGGGGTATACTTTTTGCCCCGTATATGTCCTCAAGACAATGGATGTCTCTCTCAAGGGTATGTGTGAGAATAGCTGCTCGTAGTCTCGTCGATTCATGACGTTAGAGCTGATCCTGTATCCAATTCCATTTTGACTTGGGACCCTGCTATCGTGAGGGTGACCCAAATGGTTCGGTGATCCTCTTTTGCGATTACGTTGTGAAGTTTGAGACAGCTTAGTCTCTTGTTCCCGGATTCACTATCGCTCATCTGGTCTTCGGAACTACTGTCCGTCATCTTTTGTACTTCCTGTACGGTTCCTTAGTAGCCTTTTTGTTGTCGTTAGTCTTCTTCCCAGACCTGCAAACTCGTGCAATGTGTCCCATCTTTCCGCATTGCCTGCATATTTTGTCCTTGGACCAGCAGTCCTTCTGGTCATGGTTTGCTCTGCTGCAGCGATAACATTTTGCAAATCCCCGTGTCATTTCGTGGGTGCCGTATTCCTGTGGCTTTTGTTGTATTTCCGCAGCTCCCCTTGCTGCTGCTTTGTACGATACTGCCACGCTGAAAGCCTTATCTAGTGTCAGCTCTTTCTCTGAGAGTAACCTCTTCTGGGTTCCTTCACTCAGGAGTCCACAGACAAATTTGTCCCGTAAGGTCTCTGCCAGTCCTGCTCCGAACTGGCAGTGCTTTGATAGCTTGCGTAGTTCCATAAGGTAATCAGCATTGCTCTCATTTTTATGCTGATTTCTCCTGTGGAATTTAAATCTTTCTGCTATCAGCAGCGGTGTAGGATTTAGGTGTTCCTGTAGGATAGCAACAATTTCGTTAAAACTCTTCGCCTTCGGTTTGGCTGGAGTAATCAGGTCCCGCAATAGGCCATACGTTCTTGCGCCCATTAAATTTAGCAATACCGATGCCTTTTTCTCATCGGCTATTTTGTTTGCCTCGCAATATACCTCGACTCTTTCCACATACGTGGTCCAGTTTTCTATTGAAATATCGAAGGCAGTGATATCACCAGTCTTTGGCATCTTGAAAATCTAAGATGGCGCCTTTGCCTTCATTCCCGATGGATCAAAATGGCGCCTCCCACGCTTTTCCTTCTTCCCCGCAGAGTTAAGATGGCGCCTCACGCGCTTTCCCACCGCTGCCACCGCCGCTCTCCGCGGTATTTTTATTTTTCTATCGCGCTTCAATATTTGCTCCGTTAATTGAAGAACTGTTCCCGTCATGGAGCGGACCCTCTGGGACACTTCCCTCCCTCCTCTTAGGTCCGAACACTGCCCAGCAGCGAAGCACCGGCCGCGCCCTGTGTGCTCCACCCTCTCTATCTCCCTTTGCTTCCCGACTCGCTGCCCAGCCCCGTTGCAGAGCCACCCGATCGAGCTCTAGCCCGCCGCAGCCCAGGAAGGATCAGTGCACTACCTGCCACCAGCCCGATTAGCTGGGAAACCACAGACTGGAGAACCAAGCCTGGCTCGCGACAGTCTCTCCTGCACTTTTCAATTCAATGATTTGGAGGGCGATTGCCCACGGTCGACGCCCGTTTCTCGAGTTTCTTTGGATTTTTTTTTTTTCTTTCTTCTGGCTTCGACCTACAATAACGTCGTCTGAGGTGCTGCCGAGTTGCAGGTAAGTTCGTTTCTTACTCGTTGCCAGTATTATGTCCGTGTATAATTGAGACACGGACTGCAGGAGTTGATTATAACAAGTCTTTACTGAATGGAGACAACCTGGAAACTGAAACTACAGAAGCCTGCTAGGGCCTTTTATACAGGGGTGGTCACTGCCGGTACTGTAGTCCGAGACCAGTTATTCCCTTAAAAGGTACATACACAACAAAGTCAACATCACCAAAACAGATTATCTGGTCATTATCACATTGCTGTTTGTGGGAGCTTGCTGTGTGTAAATTGGTTGCTGCGTTTCTTACATTACAACAGTGACTCCACTTCCAGAAAGTACTTCATTGGCTGTAAATCACTTTGGGATGTCCGGTGGTCGTGAAAGGCGCTATATAAATGCAAGTCTTTCTTTTTATTGATACTTCAAAAGGCATGAAGAATCAATTTCATAGCGTGGGACTGGAGTCAGATGTAGGGCATAGCATGTCGGGGTGGCAGGCTCCCTTTCCTGAAGGACATTAGTGAACCAGTTGGGCTTTTACGACAATCCAGAAGCTTTCATGGTTGCTTTTTTGGTGCAAACCCACAAATTAACAGATTTATTGAATTCAGTTCACAGATTGCCATGGTGGGATCTGAACTCAAGCTCCGGGTTGCTCGTCCACTATCATAGCTATTAGATCACCATACCTTACACAGAGCAAAGCTTCCTCTACTCTAACACCACAATGTTCCGTAGTCCCAAACTGAAAAATGTCACCCAATGGCACACCAGCACTCCTCATAGTCTCTTTCAGTTGGATTGCCAATTAGTGTTAGTTTTGTGCTGGGTTAAGACGGCCGAAAATCATGTCATATTAAACCAACAGACAGCGAAGAATGAATTAGACTCAAAACTAGGTCCCAAAAATGACAAGTTGCTGTCTAGCCCTCTGTGCCACCCAGTCCCTTGCAAAGCAACATTTAAGCTGTAGCACTTTACTCACCCCCCGGGGTTAGACCTTGTCTTTGTGCGATATTGTCAAACGGGCGATAGCGTGGCCGCAGCCCCTTTTACATCTCCCCCGGTTTTTATTTCCAATGAAACCTGAAGCGGGCATCCAAAGGCAGCTTGCCAGCTTTCGACCTACAAAGAGTGGCTAGCCTGCAGGTTGATGGGCAGGCAGTCAGCTAAATCATGCGGGGCGGAGGGTGCGCGGAGGTTCAGGAAGTTCCCCGGGTTGGAAGGGGCGGTGGGGGGGCTTGTGTCAGAGGAAACCCGCTACTGCAACAGCCCAAACTTTCTTTGTGGGTCTGCTCTTTGTGGAACACTCCTGCCCCACAAAGAAAAGTTTTACACTGACCTTATGGGGCCTTTACTGGGCGTCCGACAGGCTTTAGTGAGCGGGGTGCCTGCAGTGGGCACCCCACTCAGTAGGCAGTTAAAATTGCACCTGGATCCCATCCAAGAGATAGGACCCCTATTTGCATATATTTATGAGGCTTCCACCTGAGTCAGGTGAGCGCTGCAATTGCCCAAGAAAACAGGTGTTAAAATGGTCACGGGGCGGGAAACAAGTGATAAGTTGCTGCCGCTTGGATTTTAACTTCTGTCCCACCCGGTTTCCGCTGGGCACAGGGAGTTAACATTTTGTCCATTTTGAATGTGTGCTCAGACCCTTGCTTTTGGAAGGTGCGAAAAAACGTCAAAGAGGGAAATCAGTAACTGTTCTGATATTAGGAGTTCGGTGCCAGATTTATGTCAAAACTAAGGTGAAATACGAAAGCATGGGGTCAGCTGCAACATGTATGCTGAAGACACCCAGCTCTAACTCCTGCCTCCTCCACTGACCTAAAGGCTGTTCCCAAACTGTCAAACTGCCCATTCAATATCAAGAACTGTGATAAGCCGAAACTTCCTCGAGCTGAATAGCGACAAACACGAGTCATCAGCTATCAGCTACCATCACCTCTTCCGAGCCTTTAACTCTCGCACCACCAATCTCCTCAGGTGCCACCTTAGAGTCAGGATGTGCAGAACTTTGACATCCTGCTTAATCCTATACTCAGTTCCCTTCCCTATGTCCGCTACCATTTCAAAAACTTCTTACTTCCACCTCTGCCTGTCTCTTCCTTTATCTCTCCTGTCTCCTCCAAACTCTTAGTCCAGGCCTTCATCAGCTTCAACTCATCCAAAATGCCACAGCCCATATTTTGACCTGTACTAAGTCCCATATCCCATCACCCCTAATCTCTCATGGCTTCACTGGCTCTCTGTGCCACACATGTCAGTTCCAAAATGTTTGTCCTTGTTTTCAAATCAGTCCACAGCCCAACCTACCATCCCCCAATTACCTCTTCCTGTCCACTCCTCTAACAATAGACTTCTTTCTGTCCTTCATTCCTTCCACTCCCTCATTAACGGCCATTATGCTCCTGCCCCCAGAACTCTGTACCCAGTTCCCTCCACCTTATCACCTCATTCGCTACTTTGAAAAACATCCTCAACTCTTCAATTGTGCCTTTGGTTCCCCATCGTAAGCTCTCCATTCCCCTCCCGTATTCAGTGTCCACAATGGGCTGGATTGTGTGGCACAGTAACGGCGAGGCTATCAACGCTCAATGTTATTTAAGTGTAAATCGGACAGCAACTTCAGGCGACCACACATGCAAAAGTTAAACGCAGGAATCAGGAAGTTGTTGTCGAGTCGCCCTGCTCCTCCAGAAGCTGCGCTATACCAGTATCTCGCCGAGAGACTCACCATTGATATACATGAAAGGGCGTGAAGTTGTGGTAATTGCCCGCTAGATAGCCACTAAACATGCCAGAAAAAGTTTGGGCTTGTCCATTCCAGTGTAAGTAAATTTTTAACAGCATGATAAGTCTTAATTATTGCCAAACAATCTCTCTGGCACTGAAAATTAACTTTTACAGGTGTGGAGTCTCATTCCTTCAGAATTTAATTTCCGAGTTGGTGCTGTACCATCAAAACTGCCGTAGAAACCAGCGCTAATGTTAAAACATACGGAGCTTTTGAGCTCCGTGTGAATCAACAAACCCTATTGCTTAGCAACAGCTTCAAAACAGTCGGCCGCAGCTCAAAAGCGTCTCTGTAGCTAAGCAACAGCTTCAGCTAGACCTTGCAGAGCCTGACTGGAAAAAAAAGCAACGAGAAGTAAAAAAACTTATAGGAAACGGCTCCTGAATTTTGCCGGTAGATAGAGCTTTCCGGACATTTAACCTCCGGTTAAACGAAAGTTTCCTGTACAAGGTGTTGTTGTGCAATCAAGTTGCAAGTATAATAATAAGAACTAGGGGTACGGTAGCATTATTGGACGAGTAAACCAGAGGCCTGGACTAATGATCCAGAGACATGAGTTCAAATCCCAGCATAAATCTGGAATAACAAACTAGTATCAGTAATGGTGACTATCAAACTGCCAGATTGTCATAAAAACCCACCTGGTTCACTAATGTCCTTTAGGGAAGGAAACCTGCCGTCCTTACCTGGTCTGGCCTATATGGGGCTCCAGACCCACAGCAATGTGGTTGACTCGGAAATGGCCTAGCAAGCCACCCAGTTGTACCAAACCGCTACAAAGCAGCATGGACTGCAGCAGTTCAAGAAAGTGGCTCACCATGGGCAATAAATGCTGGCCTTGCTGGTGACGCCCCCATCCCATGAATGAATAACACAAATGCCATGCAGCTCTCTTGATCCTTTGTTGTGTGTGAGACCTACTTTATTTCTGGGCAGATTTTGTGGCTTGTTGATACTTCGCTCGCTGCTCTCATTCTGCAGCATGCTGTGTTAAAATATAAAAGTCTGAGCTCCACAAAACATGGTTTACAATTTTGTCGACTGGTTTCTCTTGGTTACCTCCAGCAGAGGTCTAACTAATTACCATCATTAATTTCTTACTGCTGAAACTGTTACTGTGCACCTTTACATCTAAAGAATAATTTTGTG
Source organism: Somniosus microcephalus (assembly GCF_052327205.1). Lineage (NCBI taxonomy): Eukaryota > Metazoa > Chordata > Chondrichthyes > Squaliformes > Somniosidae > Somniosus > Somniosus microcephalus. The sequence continues at coordinate 62,009,077 of NC_141007.1, forward strand.
TGGTTCAGCCTGAAATCTCGTTAGCGGTGAGTGTGGATCGGAGAATGGGGACTACGCCATTGTAACCCTAGCTCTGCCCAGCGCTGTTAGTAACTGAGGTGGTGCTTCGGCATTGCTGCCTCATAAATTACCCGTCTATGGCTTAATTGTACGGCTTAATTTATTGTCGTCCTGTGGCAGAGCCACTGAGGGACTCTGAACAACTGTACATAATTCCCTTTAACGAGGTGTTAGCTGCAGACTAAATCTGTACCATTGTATATACTGTTTGCATGTACAGTGCGCGATCCCTTTAAGAGCGCGGGCAAACACGGTGCCGTCATGCCGCTAATCACGTGATCACCCAAACGCGGGAAAAACGTGATGATGTCATGACGCCATCCACGGGACCACCCAGGCAGTCCTCGTGGTGCCTCCGACCTGTTAAGACCTGTATTCATAGTTCTCTTGCATCCATCTGTTTAAACTCGTTAGTTTGACATTAAAAACCTTTTTGATTCATTGCCTGCGTCGAACTCAATCTCTAGATAGGAATTTGACCATTCCTACATTCCCACATTAAGCTGTGAACCTAATTGCATACGCACTGTTGTTTTTCTCTGTTTCTAGTGCTGTGGAATCAACCACATAATATATAGAGGGGAGACTGTACAATACAGGGACACTGAGGCAATAATATAGAACCAGTTCTCCAAGCAGTTCTGCTGCCAAAATGCAGCATGTGATGATTTTCTGTCTTGCTGCAAAGGATTCTCACCGAATAGCAGTTCAGTAAGTCGCCTCACCAGCACCAAAAGCATAAGTCCTCCCTTATCCCTCAGTCCTCCTTCTTGGACCATCATACAGTCCAGACAATGAAATTATCTCCTCGCCAGTGTGTTCTAGCATTAATTCCATCTCCCCAACCATTCGAGCAGCTAGCTCTTTCTGGATCTTCAACAGAAAACAAGTTCTGTTCAAGTTTCTAACAGCATAGAGGAATTATAAGTGCCGGATTTAAAATACTTCAGAGCTGACTAAGCCAGGTGAAGTAACCTAAGGGGGAATTTTAACCCCCCCCCCACCCTAGTGATGTGAGATATTTTCTTCTGCAGGCAGAGAGGGCGAGAGTTAGTGAGTGGCTATTGAGAACTGCGCACATGTGTGGAGCTTCTTCATATAGTGCGTATGCTGACAGTGAGAAGCAGCAAGTGTCAAGCAGGATGGGGAAGTGTTCAATGGAAAGAAAGTGGCTGGAGTGTGAAGTGAGGAAGGAGTTATCAGAGGAGTGCCTTGTTCTGCAACTGCTACCATGTGAGCACCTCAGTGGCTGTTGAAGGCAATAAGCAAGAGGTGAGTGCGTGTTTGGAATGAGAATGAGAATGATATAGTAGAGAAGGATGTGATGGGGGTGGGTGGAAAGGACTGTTGCCAGGCGCAATGCACAGAGATGGCAAAATGAAGCGCTGTATTCACCCTTGCCACTCTAGTCAGGCCACTGAAGCATTTCCAGCAATGACTCCAGGTCCTTGGGGTGATGCTCCTGGGACCGACTATCTCTGGCATCTCTCTCCAGGCCTCCTGTACCTTTAGAATCTTCTCCCATTCGTGAGAAAGAGAAGGTCTCTTACTGCTCTCACCTCTTCCGCTAGGGATCAGAGGTATCAGAGATCCCAGGGGGCAGCCTTGCGAATCATCTCTTCCTTGCAGCAATATCAAAATTGAATCTGCCAGTGTAGTGTCCAGGTATCAATAATACTCGGACTGCAGGAGAACAATAAAACAGGTATTTACTGAACAGAGGGGAACTCAAGACTGAAATACAGAAGCCTGCTATGGCTTTATATACAGGGGTGGTCACTACCGGTACTGCAGTATAGAATCAGTTCTTCTCTTAAAGGTACATACACAACAATTCCTCCCCTTTTATATAAACAGTACATAGCATTCATTTAACAACTAAATAATAACTAATTACAATTACAATTTTCTCTTACTATATACATCAACTGAAATAATCATTTATAAGTTCAGTCTTTGAGGAGGCTTCCTGATCCTGACTGGATAGCGCCTTTCTCGAGTATCCTGTTCTTGTGGCGGAGTTGATTCTGGCTCATTGTCATTGGTTGGTTCGTCAGCTTCCAATACCACTGCTTCTGAGGTAGACGCAATCTGTACTTCGGGTTGATTACCAGGTGCACCTGCTCGTGGTATAGGTTTGGCTTGTTCCTGTGACTCTAGAATCTGGTCAGCATGGCGTCTCATGATGCTCTCTCCAACGTCCACTGTGTACATTAGTGGTCCCTGCTGTGTGCCTATCGTTCCTGGCTGCCATTTTTCTGTTCGGTAGTCGCGGGCCAAGACTGGTTGCCCTATCTTGAAGCTCCTGGTTGGCTTCTCATTTATGTGCTGGAATTGCTTATCCTCAACATCTCGTCTTATGTTTGGTTTGAGCAAATCCAGGCGACATCTTAGCCTTCGGTTGAAGAACATTATGGCTGGAGCTTGGTTGGTGACTGCATGTGTCGCATTCCGGTAAGCAAACAAGAAATTATCCACCTTGTGTTGTAGTGGTATGTCATCATTATGCATTGCCTTTATTGTCTTTTTAAAGGTCTGAACAAACCTCTCAGCCAATCCATTTGTGGCTGGATGATATGGGGCAGATGTGTAATGCTTCACCCCATTATTCCTCAGAAACCTCCGGAAATCCTCTGACACAAACTGTGGCCCATTGTCGGAGCAAATCTGTTCTGGCAAGCCATTCCTGGCGAAGATGGTCTGTAGGACTGCAATAGTTTTCTCCGTGGTGGTGGAGGACATTTTGATGACCTCTGGCCATTTTGAATGGGCGTCCACAGCGATTAGGAACATTGAGTCCATAAATGGACCAGCAAAATCAATGTGTACCCATTGCCATGGAGATGAGGGCCACTCCCATGGATGTAGCGGGGCCTGTGGTGGAGCGTTTTGGACCTTCTGGCATCCTGTGCCTCTCTTCGTCATATCCTCGATTTCTTTATCGATTCCCGGCCACCACACAAACGCCCTGGCTAGGCTCTTCATTTTTACCCCTCCCAGATGACCCTCATGAAGCTCATTGAGCACTCTATCTCTCAACTTGGGTGGAATTACCACTCGGGATCCACACATCAAGGTCCCCCGGCACACTGACAGCTGTTCTCTCCTTGGCGAGAATGCTGGCAACAGTGAGTCGCCATGTGCTGGCCATCCCTTCACCGTCAAATCATAGACCTGAGAGAGTGTCGGGTCATTTCGGGTTTCCTTCTCTATACTTGAGTTTGTAACAGGTAGACATTCGACTATGGTCGCATGGAATATCTCAACAGGGTCCACTGCAGGTGCTTCCTCTACCATAGGCAACGGTAGGTGCGACAGCCCATCAGCATTTCCATGCTGTTTCATACCCTTGTACTCTATGTCGTACTGATGTGCCCCTAGAAAAAGTGACCATCTTTGCAGCCGTTGCGCCGTCATCACCAGAACGCCCTTCTTTGAGTTAAAAATGGAGACCAGGGGCTGATGATCAGTCAGTAGGGTGAATTTCTGCCCGTGCAGATAGTGATTGAACTTCTTCACCCCCCACACCAGGCTGAGGGCCTCCCTGTCAATCTGGGCGTAGTTACGCTCGGCTGAGGTTAACGAGCGCGACACGAAGTCTATTGGCCTTTCTGAACCGGCAAGGAATTTGTGTGACAGCACCGCTCCGATGCCATAGGGAGACGCATCACATGCTAACCGAATCGGTAGTGTTGGATTGTCGTGGGCCAATACTTCTTTTGAAGTGATTAGGCATTTACATTTCTGAAAGGCACGCTTACACTCATCACTCCATTTCCATGTTATTCCAGTTTGCAGCAGGGCGTTCAGTGGGTGCAGAATTGTAGATAAATTCGGCAAGAACTTATGGTAGTAGTTCACCAACCCGAGGAACGACCTCAGTTGCGACACATTTTCCGGTGCTGGAGCCTTGACTACAGCCTCAATCTTGTCCGGCGACTTATGCAACCCTTCCTCATCAATCATGTGGCCGCAATACGAGATTTGTCTCCTGAAGAACTCGCATTTGGGGCGGTTGGCTCGTAGCCCATATTCCTGTAATCTCGTGAGCACCTGCTCCAGGTTGGCAAGGTGTTCACTGTCATTTTCGCCCGTAACCAGGATGTCGTCCAAATAACACTGGGTCCCCGGGATCCCTTGCAGGACTTGTTCCATTGCCCTCTGCCAAATAGCCGGGGCTGAGGCTACCCCGAATACCAGTCGATTGTACTGGTAAAGGCCTTTGTGAGTGTTTATCATGAGGTATTTCCTAGATGCTTCTTCCACCTCCATTTGTAGATACGCTTGGGCCAGATCAATCTTTGTAAAGCGTTTCCCTCCAGATAGTGAGGCAAAAATATCTTCTATCCGTGGAAGTGGATATTGTACTGTGTGCAGGACTGGGTTCACAGTTACCTTGAAGTCCCCACAGAGGCGAACCTTCTTCGGTTCCCCAGGCGTGCTGCTCAATGATTTCTTCATTACAGGAACGATGGGTGTGGCCCACTCGCTCCAGTCCACCTTGGACAGCACACCCGAACGCTCCAGACTCTCCAGCTCTGCTTCAACAGCTGGGCGGATCGCGTAAGGTACCGGTCTGGCCTTAAAAAATTTTGGGTTTGCGTTATCTTCGATTTTTACCGTTGCCATTACTCCTTTTAGAGTCCCAAGTCCTTGTTGGAACACCTCTTTCACGTCAGTTAGAATCTTTGACAGTCGTCCAGGTGTGACGTCATCATCCTTTTTATCAGTCACAGTTAGCGCCTGAATGGAATGCCAATCCAATCGTATTTTTCAGATCCATTCACGTCCCAATAATGGTGGTCCTCCATCTGGTAGTATATATAGATACAGTTTCTGTGTTTCCTTGCCGTTGTATTCAACTGGCACCCTTATTTTTCCTCTGGGGTAGACTTTTTGCCCCGTGTATGTCTTCAATACAATGGACGTGTCCTTCAAGGGTATGTGTGGGAATAGCCGCTCATAGTCTCGTCGATTCATGACAGTTAGGGCTGATCCTGTGTCCAATTCCATCTTTACTGGGGACCCTGCTATCATGAGGGTGACCCAAATGGTTCGGTGATCCTCCTTTGCGATCACGTTGTGTAACTTTAGACAACTTAGTCTCCTGCTCCCGGAGTCCTTATCATTCTCCTGATCTTCCGAACTACTGTCTGTCAATTTCTTTACTTTCTTGTACTTTTCCTTAGTAGTTCTTGTAGTGTTGGTTTTCTTTCCCGACCTGCAGACTCTTGCTATGTGTCCCATTTTCCCACATTGCCTGCATACTTTGTCCTTAAACCAGCAGTCCTTCTGATCATGGGTTGTCTGCCGCAGCGATAGCACTTTTCTGCTCCATACGCCATTTCGTTAGCGCTGTATTCTTGTGGTTTCTGTTGTATTTCCGCAGCTCCCCGTGCTGCTGCTTCGTAGGATACTGCCATGCTGAAAGCCTGTTCTAGCGTCAGGTCCTTTTCCGAAAGTAGTCGTTTCTGGGTTCCTTCACTCTGGAGCCCGCAGACAAACTTATCCCGTAAGGTGTCTGCCAGTCCTGCTCCGAACTGGCAGTGCTTCGATAACTTGCGTAGTTCCGTAAGATAGTCAGCATTGCTCTCATCTTTGTGCTGGTTTCTTTTATGGAACTTGAATCTTTCTGCTATCAGCAGCGGTGTAGGGTTTAGGTGCTCCTGTAAGGTATTAACAATCTCTTCAAAACTTTTCTCCATTGGTTTAGCTGGGGTAATTAAATTCCGCAATAGGCCGTACGTTCTCGCGCCCATCAAATTTAATAATACCGACGCCTTCTTTCCATCGGCCACCTCATTTGCCTTGCAGTACACTTCAATTCTTTCCACATACGTGGTCCAGTCTTCTACCTCGTTGTCGAAAGCAGTGATACTGCCACTCTTCGGCACCTTGAGTGATTTAAAATGGCACCTCCCGCGCTTTTTCTTCTTCCCCAATGGAATAAAATGGCGCCTCCCGCGCTTTTCCTTCTTCCCCAATGGAATAAAATGGCGCCTCCCGCGCTTTTCCTTCTTCCCCTTGCTGCCACGCTGCTCCTAGCGTTCTACAGGTTAAAGGCGGCGACCCGCGGCTTCGGCGCGTATCACTTTTCCTTCCCCTCGTTCTATTCTCTCCACGCTGCCCGGTTCTTGAGCACCGACCGCGCCCTGTGCGCTCCACCCTCTCTCTCTCTCTCTTCCTCCCGATGACGCTGCACGGCCCCTTTGCAGAGCCGCTCGATCGAGCCTGAGCCCGCCGCAGTCCGGAAGGGTCAGCGCACTACCTGCTACCAGCACGACTTGCTGGAACACCTTGACTGGGGAGCCAGGCCCAGCTCTCCACAGCCTCCCCTGCAACTCTCCGATGGATCCCTGGGCGGTTGCCCGCGGTCGACGCCCGCCGTTCTGACTTCGACCTCCAAGAAGCTTCTCTTCAGGGAAAAGATCCCCGTGAGGTGATGCAGTACTGCAGGTGAGTTCGAACCTGCCCATCGCCAGTGTAGTGTCCGAGTATAAATAATACTCAGACTGCAGGAGAACAATAAAACAGGTATTTACTGAACAGAGGGGAACTCAAGACTGAAATACAGAAGCCTGCTATGGCTTTATATACAGGGGCGGTCACTACCGGTACTGCAGTATAGAATCAGTTCTTCTCTTAAAGGTACATACACAACAGCCAGAAGTCAATGCAACTTCTCTTTAAGAGGTGCATTCACACTTTAAATAGATCTCTGGAGACCCACTGGAAATCCTGCCCTGAAAGTGGGCGGGGTGCCTGTTCCTGACACGATCAGGTGGGCAGCCCGCCAATGTGATGCAAATGAGCCCTGGATTTAAAATCGACTGGCCCTCCAACCGCCCAAAACCCGCTGCCATTAAAATTCATAAGAACATAAGAAATAGGAGCAGGGGTAGGTCATTCTGCCCTCCGAGCCTGCTCTGCCATTCAATAAGATCATGGCTGATCTTCTACCTCAACTCCACCTTCCCGCACTATCTCCAAATTTCCCTTTAATTTCAGAAACTGAAGCTCAAATTTGACTTTGACGTTATCACTCAGACTGCACCAAAGTCATATCCAACTTCCCCGCTCACTCGAGTGCAACCAAGCTTAGACCATCCCTGAGGAAGGAAATTGTATATACTGGCAACAAGATGCACATTGTAAGGTAGTCTGAACAGTTATTTATCGGTCATTGGAGATCCATGAAAACGTACAGACAGGCACAAAGCGAAGGTGGGATTGACGGCAACTTACAAAAGGGTTTCAGTACATTTATTTTCATTAATTGAAGAGCGTGCTGTGCCTCACCTGTGGAGAAAGGACTAATTTGGTAAAGGTTGGGTGGTCCAAAAATAACAGTAGTATGCAAGCAGAGAGTCCAGTATTAAAGAGAAGATCAAAGCTTCAACAACCATTTACACTGCCAGATTTTTCTGGGAAAGGGGATGGGACTATTACTGAGGAAAAGCATGCAGACAAATTTCCAGGCAAATAAATTGTATCTTGTGGCGTGTAACTCTCAGAGGGCTGTAACGCATTTAACATGGCCCTCGTAGGCAAAGACATTGTTCTTCCAGAGCAACATGTCTGATTATAGAGCACTGCACCTTCAAAAGGTTTCATTTCAACACACCAAACTCATTCTATCAGTGTAGTACAACACAAAACACATGCTCATTTTAGCTTTTATTAGTCATGCATTGAAAATGTACATTAAACAAGGGACGCTCAAACCCCTCCTCAGCACAATGTGACCAAGTGCTAGCCAATTTTCATCAACTACTGCAAGTGACGTACTTCCTTAAGAACAACTTATAATTAACAGTTTATGCAATCAATTAGCTGTGCCAAGATTCACAGTGCAATGCTGCCCAGTGTTTCCAATCTAGAAAGGCTAGAATCATAAAGAATCAACAGCTTAAAAGTAATTTTCTAAGTAATGCCTCATGTATTTTACAATTGGTAACCCCAATTTTGGCAACACAGCTGCTAAATTAATGAGGTGCCACTGACATCTCTGGAGCCATCAATGCTCAGCTAAAGCCAAAAGCCAGGAAGTTATGCTGAACCTATATAAAATGCTAGTTTGTCTTCAGCTGGAGTATTGTGTCCAATTCTGGGCACCACACTTTATGAACTTAAATTACAATCTTTAGGAAGGACGTGAAGGTTTTGGAGAGGTTACATAAGAGATTTACTAGAATGGTTCCAGGGATGAGGGATTGCAGTTACATGGATAGACTGGAGAAGCTGGGGTTGTTCTCCTTGGCGCAGAGAAGGCTAAGAGGAGATTTGATAGAGGTGTTTAAAATCATGAAGGGTTTAGATTGAGTAAATAAAGAGAAACTGTTTCCAGAGGCTGAAGGGTCGATAACCAGAGGGCACAGATTTAAGGTGATTGGCAAAATAACCAGAGGCGACATGAGGAAAAACCTTTTTATACAAGTGGTTAGGATTTGGAATGCACTGCCTGATAGGGTGGTGGAAACAGATTCAATAGTAGCTTTCAAATGGGAATGGGATAAATACTTGAAGGAGAAAAAAATTGCAGGGATATGGGGAAAGAGCAGGGGGAATGGGACTAACTAGATTGCTCTTCGAAAGAGCTGGCATGGACTCGATGGGCTGAATGTCCTCCTTCTGTTGCTGTACTATTCTATGACTTCAGAAGCAGTTCTACCAGACCTTTACCTCACAGTAAAAATAGAAACCATCCCATCTTTTCTGGTCACTGATGGAGAGTTTTTCATTCGCTGGTCCTCCTGGCTCCAGAGTACTTCTGACAGACGCTGCCAGCTGCGATCGGCCCCCCTCCCCCTCCCCCTAACCCCTCCCCTCAGTCCTCCCCACTCCCGCACCCCCCAACCCCCAGCACACCGCCACCCTGAGACTTACCTGAGGGCAGCACGGTGGCATAGTGGTTAGCACTGTTGCCTCACAGCGCCAGGGACCCAGGTTCGAATCCGGCCTCGGGTGACTGTCTGTGTGGAGTTTGCACATTCTCCCCGTGTTTGCGTGGGTTTCCTCCGGGTGCTCCGGTTTCCTCCCACAGTCCAAAGATGTGTGGGTTAGGTTGATTGGCTATGATAAAATTGACCCTTAGTGTTAGGGGGATTAAATACATGGGGTTACGGGGATAGGGTGGGATATGTGTTGGTGTAGGGGTTACGGGGATCGGGTGGGATATGTGTCGGTGCAGGCTCAATGGGCCGAAATGGCCTCTATCTGCACTGTGGGGTTTCTGTGATTCTGTGATTCTGTGACCACTTAGATTGTTCCCTCCATCCAGTTCACATCGGCAGGCTGCGCAATCTCCACCTCGAGGAGAGGGAACCAAATACAATGACAGCATGGGAGCCAAGAAGGGAAATTTAGTGGTCAGCAGTTTAGTGGGAATGGGGTCAAGGAAGCATTAGGTGGGTCTCATGGACAGGATGAACTGGGAGGGGGTATGAGGGGAGATGGGAGACACACCAGAAAAAGATGCAGGTTCAGGGCGAAGATAGGCAAGAGCCTGCGGGGGAAGGTTTGACTTGGTGGACAAGCAGCAGAGACAGCCGAATGAATCTTAGTGACAAAGAAGTCCATGCACTCCTAGCACTTGCTGTTGGAGGGGAGGTTGGAAGGGGCAGTGGGGAGGGGTTTAATGGGAGTGGAGAAAAGAACCAGCGGTCATTCAGACTTAAAAACAATTGATTGTTGTTGTGTGTAAAAAAAAAGAAAAATAAACTGGAAGTAGAGACGTTTTAACTCAAGACAACAAAGTTCATCCTGGGATAGAAACAGAAAACGATGGAACTACATAAGCAGATCCAGCAGGCCCTAAAAACAGGAGAGAGAAAAGGTGGAGGTGGTTCATCAAATGCTTTTATCCAGGTTTTAGTACAGCAAAGTTCATTTTGACATTTCGAGAAACACAGTCAGAAATGTATTACAGGGTAGTTCAGACCACCTCTATTTAATTTTAGATGATTGCCTCAAACCATATGTCCAAATAAAATTCAATGACATCTTTTAGGGTATCATAAAGCAATCTTTGGCAGTGAGTCATTGGACAGATCCAGTACCTCGCACCACACAATGGCACATGCGTAAGATATGTCACTTCGACATTATGACTAATTTTGAATTTCTAATGGTCCAGTTACATTTTTTTTTATACAGCTTCAGGTTTCATGTGAAAAGAAAAAAAGTCAGTTAATGTTTCCAAAATCTACTTTTTCACTTTTCAGATGAAACCTGAAGCAGTATTAAAAAATGTCCAAGCAAAGACATCTTTGGATCTTATTTATCGCTGCACTTTCATGGGACAGACATCAACGTTGCGTAAAATCAAAATTCAGCTCCTTCGAATTAATTTGGGCAAGTTGCAATCCAACCCTACGAGCAGCAATCCTATATTTTAGAAGGCACGCTGTATTGGTACTCCCACAGCTACAACATATAACAGGCAGTCTCTCGCACACAGGAAGTGTTTCACTCTTATAATCACTGTTAGTATTTCACCCACCAGGAGTGCTGTACAGGACCGTGTCTGTTGTGACGGGCAAACATAGTTCGTTAGGGACTAACTGCTCCTTGCATAAACATAGAAACATAGAAACATAGAAGATAGGAGCAGGAGTAGGCCATTCGGCCCTTCGAGCCTGCTCCGCCATTCAATGTGATCATGGCTGATCATCCAAATTCAGTACCCTGTCCCTGCTTTCTCCCCATATCCCTTGATCCCTTTAGCCTTAAGAAATATATCCAACTCTTTTTTGAATATATTTAATGAACTGGCCTCCACCGCCCTCTGTGGCAGAGAATTCCACAGGTTCACCACTCTCTGGGTGAAGAAATTCCTCCTCATTTCAGTCCTAAATGTCTTACCCCTTATCCTTAGACTATGACCCCTGGTTCTGGACTCCCCGGCCATCATAAACATCCTTCCTGCATCTAGTCTGTCCAGGCCTGACAGAATTTTATAAGTTTCGATGAGATCCCCTCTCAATCTTCTAAACTCCAGTGAGTATAAGCCCAATCGACACAATCTCTCCTCATACGTCATTCCTGCCATCCCAGGTATCAGCCTGGTGAATCTTCGCTGCACTCCTTCCATGGCAAGAACGTCCTTCCTCAGGTAAGGCGACCAAAACTGCACACAGTACTCAAGGTGCGGTCTCACCAAGGCCCTGTACAACTGTAGCAAGACATCCTTGTTCCTGTACTCGAAGCCTCTTGCTACGAAGGCCAACATACCATTTGCCTTCTTGACCGCCTGCTGCACCTGCATGCTTACCTTCAGCGACTGGTGCACAAGAACACCCAGGTCTCTTTGCACTTCCCCTTCTCCCAATCTATTGCCATTCAAATAATAATCTGCCTTCCTGTTTTTGCCACCAAAGTGGATAACCTCACATTTATCCACCTTATAGTGCATTTGCCATGTTTCTGCCCAATCACCCAATCTGTCCAAATCGTACTGGAGTTTCACGACATCCTCCTCACAGCTTACCCTCCCACCCAGCTTTGTGTCGTCTGCAAATTTGGAGATATTACATCCAATTCCCTCGTCCAGATCATTAATATATATTGTGAATAGCTGGGGTCCTAGGACCGATCCTTGCGGTACCCCACTAGTCACTGCCTGCCACTCGGAAAACAACCCGTTTATTCCAACTCTCTGCCTTCTGTCCGCCAACCAGTTCTCTATCCAAGTCAATACCTTGCCCCCAATCCCATGTGCCTTAATTTTGCACGCTAATCTCTTGTGTGGGACCTTCTAAAGAAACACAGAAAGAAAGACTTGCATTTATATAGTGCCTTTCACGACCACCGGGCGTCTCAAAGCGCTTTACAGCCAATGAAGTACTTTTGAGGTGGAGTCACCGTTGTAATGTGGGAAACGCGGCAGCCAATTTGCGCACAGCAAGGTCCCACAACCAGCAATGTGATAATGACCAGATAATCTGTTTTAGTGATGTTGGTTGAGGGATAAATATTGGCCCAGGACACCGGGGAGAACACCCCTGCTCTTCTTCGAAATAGTGCCATGGGATCTTTTACATCCACCTGAGAGAGCAGACAGGGCCTCGGTTTAACGTCTCATCCGAAAGACGGCACCTCCAACAGTGCAGCATTCCCTCAGCACTGCACTGGAGTGTCAGCCTAGCTTTATGTTCTCAAGTCCCTGGAGTGGGACTTGAACCCACAATCCTCCTGACTTAGAGACTCATAGCGGTGCATCACTTTGCACACATGCTACTTTGTGCAATATAACTACAGGCCTGTTAAAAAATATATATTTGTGGGATGTCAGCATTGAGAAAATAGAATTATTTTTAGCATGGGCGCCCAGTATCAATGTCAACCAACTCTCCCAGATCAGGCACAGCACAATTAGGCACCACTTGCTTTGTAAGATTGCCTCAGGTGGCAAGACTGTCACCCTGTGAAGCACCTTATGAAAATAAACAACCCTACACCATCAGAGGCAACAGAACCCTCCTTGGCAAAATGTCTGACGCTGATTGTCGGATCCAACTGGCAGCATTAATGAACAGTTACCAACACCAGCAATTAAGTTGGATCTGCCAACTTGCCCTTCAACCGACTGCACATGCCAGTAATGTGGTTTGCAAATTTCAGGTCTGTACAGACATCAGGAAAGCTCGCAGCCAGATTATCAGAGTCACATTCGTAATTTCAAAGCGACTCTGTATGGATAAACTTTATGCTTTCACACCTGTTGTTGCCTAGTGGGGCAGAATCGGCAGTGAGGAAACTGCGTTATATCATGGAAGTGTTTCCAATAGGGTATAAGATGCAGAGTAAATGTCCTTCAGCTCTGGTCCAACAATATGCCTCAGTCCCCAAGTCTGAGCTCAGAAGAGCCCCCTTATACTCTACAGTGACACTTTTTCAGTTCCTACACTTTCTATGACCTCACTAAGTGAGATTGCCAATTAGTGGAATATTAGCAACTGGATTCAGATTGTCCAACCCCATTTCACATAGATTCCTATAGTGAAAAGACTGAAGAGAGTTTCTTCCCTTCTGTCTTGGCTGAATTTGATCCCATGTTCCAGAAGTGGAAGACAAGTGTGCAACCATCCAGTTCCCCATCACCATAAGCTGGCATTTATACACCTCCCGACATAAGGCATACTACATTACTGGAAACAGGCAAAAGAGTAGAGAGAAGAAATCCTGTTCGAAAAGGTATCTGACGCTGCGTCAGGATGAGAAGCCATTCTCCATCCAAAGAGAGCCATGGGCTTTCACATCTTTTTCTTCAGACTGCTGCTGGTGCCAACAGCAAGTGTGACCACACTGAGTCTACACGAAGCAATTTTGGATTGGAAGAGTTTCCAATTATTCTTTAAATTTCCTGCCACACATAATACTGAGCCCAGTGGATGCCTTTCTGATCCCAGCCAAGAAGACATCTGTGTGAAGAGCAGTACACCCTTCATAGACATTTCCATCATCATCTTTACAAGTTTAGCGTCTTGAAATTTGTTTGAATAGTAAAATTCACCACATTTATCCAACACATTATATTTAGCATGACAATGCATTATTGAGCTAACTAGTGCAATATTAAAAAAGACTTGCATTTATATAGCGCCTTTCATAACCACCAGGCGTCTCAAAGCGCTTTACAGCCAATTAAGTACTTTTTTTTTTAAAGTGGAGTCGGTGTTGTAATGTGGGAAATGCGGCAGCCAATTTGCACACAAACAGCAACGTGATAATGACCAGATAATCTATTTTTGTTATGTTGGTTGAGGGATAAATATTGGCCGGGATACCGGGGATAACTCCGCTGCTCTTCTTCGAAATGGTGCCATGGGATCTTTTCCGTCCACCTGAGAGAGGTTTAACGTCTCAGCTGAAAGACAGCACCTCCGACAGTGCAGCGCTCCCACAGCACTGCACTGGAGTGTCAGCCTAGCTTTATGTGCTCAAGTCCCTGGAGTGGGACTTGAACCCAGAACTATCTGACTCAGAGGCGAGTGTGCTACCCACTGAGCCACAGCCTGACCAGTTTTGAGTTGTTATTTGTTATTTCACTGCTGCCATTTGTTATTGCTATTACAAGAAAACAAATGTTAATTCAACATCTGGATTACTGAAGTCACAACTGCACGTCCATTGTTTTTAAGTACTGCAGAGGAAATTCATGGGTGATTCAATAATCCAGCTATTATACTGAAGGGAACATTCACAGAGTAATTGCTTTTTTGATGATTTGCGTGCTCAACCGTGTTATTTTAACAGCTGAAATATTGCTACATAACACAAATAATAGCCGTTGCAAATTCCTGCGAGTGCAATTTTATTGAAAAGTAGGGGATATTGGAACTCAGAATCAAGGCTGGTGGTTGACTAAGACTGCTAAGTATCTGCCATCACCTTAAAGGTGTCAGGTTTGGATCTCAAGGCTGCAGGTCTAAAATCCCACTGTGCAGATTAGATCTGTAATGGAATTTAAGGTTCCTGGATGAAACATTCAGCACTATAAAATGGGAGAGCTGATGATTGAAGAAACACACTAGCAACATTGAATTGCAATGTCCTTGTCTTTATAAGCCTGATTTTAGGTGCCAAACAGTGAGCAAATTACAGTGAAAGGTGGGTTATTAAAAAGGGTCTTTAAGAGATTATCTAATAAAGAAAGATTCATGATCAATTTGTGTTATAATAATAAATGTCTTGTGGCGTTGCTAATGGTGAATTGGGGGTTATGTTGTTTTATAACAGCAGGAATGTACTGCAGAATGTATATTATTATATAATAGAATTGGTAATCAGAAGTGTGATTGAAATGTTGACATCTTGCAAGAAAAGTGTTCAGAGACAATGTTAAGATAACATAAGTGAAATGTTTTTGATTGGCTCCTGGGAAATTTGAGCCAATCATGATTTTCAGTGTGAAAGTGCAACCAATTTTGATTTTTTTTTTGCATGAAATCTTACGCAATCATGCTTTTTATATGACAGACAATGTTGGTGTGATAGATACAAATTTATACAATCATAGAATCATAAATACAGCACATAAGGAAGCCATTTGGCCCATCGTGCCTGTGGTGGCTCCTTGGCAGAGCTGTCCAATTATTCCCACTCCCAGGCTCTGTCCCCATAGCCCTATAAGTTTTTTCCCTTCAAGTATTTACCCAATTACCTTTTGAAAGTTACTATTCATTCTGCTCCACCATCCTTTGGTGGATGAGGAGAGATTGGGTCAATTAGGCTTATATTCGCCAGAGTTTAGAAGAACGAGAGGGGATCTCATTGAAACTTATAAAATTCTAACAGGACTAGACAGACTAGATGCAGGAAGGCTGTTCCCGATGGCGGGGAAGTCCAGAACCAGGGGTCACAGTCTAAGGATAAGGGGTAAACCATTTAGGACTGAGATGAGGAGGAATTTCTTCACCCAGAGAGTGGTGAACCTGTGGAATTCTCTGCTACACAGGGCAGTTGAGGCCAATTCATTAAATATATTCAAGAAGGAGTTGGATATATTTCTTGAGGCTAAACGGATCAAGGGATATGGGGAGAAAGCATATATGACCGGGTACTGAATTTGGATGATCAGCCATGATCTCATTAAATGGCGGAGTGGGCTCGAGGGGCCGAATGGCCTACTCCTGCTCCTATCTTCTATGTTTCTATGTTTCTATGTTTCAGGCAACGTATTCCAGATCACAACAAGTCGCTGCATGAAAAGAAAATTCCTCATGTTGTCTCTAGTTCTTTTGCCTATCACCTTAAATCTGTGTCCTCTGGTTACCAATCCTTCTGCCCCTGGAAACAGTTTCTCCTTATTTAGATCAGAGGTTGTGGTTTATCAAAGAGTTTTACAGTGAGAAGATCAGCTTTTTGGTTAAGAAGACATTACAATAATCAAATCATTACCATTTACCACATTACAACAGTGACAGAATCATAGAATTTTAGAATGTTACGTTACAGAAACATTGATGTCAAAAGAAAATCAGATGAGCTGTAACGGGCGTTCGATTCACTGTCACCTGTTTTGGGCAACCGCCCAAGGCAAATTTCACCGCCAGTTACTGTGGATTCCAGAGAAATTGTTATTGCAAATCTGCCTGCTATTCCTGGTTATACATTTTTTTTCTTTTCTTATTCATTCCTGGGATGTGGGCATCGCTGGCAAGGCCAGCATTTATTGCCCATCCCTAGTTGCCCTTGAGAAGGTGGTGGTGAGCCACCTTCCTGAACCGCTGCAGTCCATGCGGTGAAGGTACTCCCACAGTGTTGTTAGGGAGGGAGTTCCAGGGTTTTGACCCAGCAACGATGAAGGAACAGTGATACACTTCCAAGTCAGGATGGAGTGTGACTTGGAGGGGAACTTGGAGGTGGTGGTGTTCCCATGCGCCTGCTGCCCTTGTTCTTCTAGGTGGAAGAGGTCGCGGGTTTGGGAGGTGCTGCCGAAGAAGCCTTGGCGAGTTGCTGCAGTGCATCTTGTAGATGGTACACACTGCAGCCACGGTACACCGGTGGTGGAGGGAGTGAATGTTTAAGGTGGTGGTTGGGGTGCCAATCAAGCGTACTGCTTTGTCCTAGATGGTGTCGAGCTTCTTGAATGTTGTTGGAGCTGCACTCATCCAGGCAAGTGGAGAATATTCCATCACACTCCTGACTTGTGCCTTACAGATGGTGGAAAGGTTTTGGGGAGTCAGGAGGCGAGTCACTCGCTGCAGAATACCCAGCCTCTGACCAGCTCTTGTTGCCACAGTATTTACGTGGCTGTTCCAGTTAAACTTCTGGTCAATGGTGACCCCCCCAGGATGTTGATGGTGGGGGATTCGGCGATAGTAATGCCGTTGAATGTCAAGGGGTGGTGATTAGACTCTCGCTTGTTGGAGGTGGTCATTGCCTGGCACTTGCGTGGCGCGAATGCTACTTGCCACTTGTCATAGAAACAGAAGATAGGAGCAGGAGTAGGCCATTCGGCCCCTCGAGCCTGCTCCGCCATTCAATGAGATCATGGCTGATCATTCAAATTCAGTACCCTGTCCCTGCTTTAACCCCATATCCCTTGATCTCTTTAGCCTTAAGAAATATATCCAACTCCTTCTTGAATATATTTAATGAATTGGCCTCAACTGCCTTCTGTGGTAGAGAATTCCACAGGTTCACCACTCTCTGGGTGAAGAAACTCCTCCTCATCTCTGTCCTAAATGGCCTACCCCTTATCCTTAGACTGTGACCCCTGGTTCTGGACTCCCCGACCATTGGGAACATCCTTCCTGCATCTAGTCTGTCCAGTCCTGTCAGAATTTTATAAGTTTCAATGAGATCCCCTCTCATTCTTCTAAACTCCAGCGAGTATAAGCCCAATCAACCCAATCTCTCCTCATACGTCATTCCTGCCATCCCAGGTATCAGCCTGGTGAATCTTCGCTGAACTCCCTCCATGACAAGAACATCCTTCCTCAGGTAAGGAAACCAAAACTGCACACAATACTCAAGGTGTTGTCTCACCAAGGCCCTGTACAACTGCAGCAAGACATCCTTGTTCCTGTACTCAAACCCTCTCGCTACGAAGGCCAACATACCATTTGTCTTCTTAACCGCCTGCTGCACCTGCATGCTTACCTTCAGCGACTGGTGCACAAGGATACACAGGTCTCGTTGCACTTCCCCTTCTCCCAATCTATTGCCATTCAGATAATAACCTGCCTTCCTGTTTTTGACACCAAAGTGGATAACCTCGCATTTATCCACGTTATATTGCATCTGCCATGTTTTTGCCCAATCACCCAACCTGTCCAAATCATGCTGGAATTTCTCTGCATCCTCCTCACAGCACACACGCTCACCCAGCTTTGTGTCGTCTGCAAATTTGGAGATATTACATCTAGTTCCCTTGTCCAGACCATTAATATATATTGTGAATAGCTGGGGCCCAAGGACCGATCCCTGCGGTACCCCACTAGTCACTGCTTGCCACTCGGAAAAAGACCCGTTTATTCCAACTCTTTGCTTTCTGTCTGCCAACCAGTTCTCTATCCAAGTCAATACCTTGCCCCCAATCCCATGTGCCTTAACTTTACACGCTAATCTCTTATGCGGGACCTTATCGAAAGCCTTCTGAAAGTCCAAATACACCACATCCACTGGTTCTCCCTTATCTATTTTACCAGTTACATCCTCAAAAAATTCCAGTAGATTAGTCAAGCACAATTTACCTTTTGTGAATCCATGTTGACTTTGTCCGATCCTGTCACTGTTTTCCAAGTGCTCTGCTATTACATCTTTTATAATGGACTCTAGCATTTTCCCCACTACCGATGTCAGGCTTACCGGTCTGTAATTCCCCATTTTCTCTCTACCACCTTTTTTGAATAGTGGGGTAACATTAGCTACCCTCCAATCCATGGGTACTGTTCCAGATTCCATCGAATGTTGGAAGATGATCAGCAATGCATCTACTATTTCTAGGGCCACTTCCTTAAGTACCCTAGGATGTAGATTATCAGGCCCTGGGGATTTATTGGCCTTCAATCCCGTCAATTTCCCTAACATCATTTCCCTACAAATACTGATTTCATTCAGTTCCACCCTTTCATCAGACCCTATGTTCCCCGACATCTCTGGGAGGTTATTTGTGTCCCCCTTTGTGAAGACAGAACCAAAATATGTATTTAATTGGTCTGCCATTTCTTTGTTCCCCATTATAAATTCCCCTGATTCTGACTGCAAGGGACCTACGCTTGACTTCACCAATCTTTTTCTCTTCACATATCTATAAAAGCTTTTACAGTCAGTTTTTATGTTCCTTGCAAGCTTACTCTCATACTATATTTTCCCCTTCTTAATTAATCCCTTTGTCCTCCTTTATTGAATCCTAAACTGCTCCCAATCCTCCAGTTTACTGCTTTTTCTGGCCAATTTATTTGTCCTCTCCTTGGATCTTTTGCTATCCCTAATTTCTCTCGTTAGTCACCTTTTTTGTTTTATTTTTATGCCAAACTGGGAAGAACAAATGCTGTAGTTCATCCATGCGGTCTTTGAATGTTTGCCATTGCCTATCCACCGTCAACCCTTTGAGTGACATTCCCCAATCAATCCTACCCAACTCGTAGTTTCCTTTATTTAAATTCAGGACCCTAGTCTCTGAGTCAACTACTTCATTCTCCATCTTAATGAAGAATTCTATCATACAAGCCTGCATGTTGTCCAAGTCTTTCTGCACGTGGGCATGTTTAATTATCTGAGGAGTTGGGAATGGAACTGTGCAATCATCAGCGAACATCACCACTTGTGACCTTATGATGGAGGTTAAGTCATTAATGAAGCAGCTGAAGATGGTTGGGCCTAGGACGCTGCCCTGAGGAACTCCTGCAGCAATGTCCTGGAGCTGAGATGATTAGCCTCCACAGCCACAACCATCTTCCTTTGTGCTAGGTATGATTCCAGTCAGTGGAGAGCTTTCCCCCTGATTCCCATTGACTTCAATTTTACTAGGGCCCCTTTATGCCACACTTGGTCAAATGCTGCCTTGATGCCAAGGGCAGTCACTCTCGCCTCACCTCTGGAATTAAGCTCTTTTGTCCATGTTTGGACTAAGCCTGTAATGAGGCCTGGAGTCGAGTGGCCCTGGTGGAACCCAAGCTGAGCATCGGTGAGCAGGTTATTTGTGAGTAAGTGCCGCTTGATAGCATGACCCCTTCCATCAGTTTGCTGATGATTGAGTGTAGACTGATGGGGCGGCAAATGGCTGGATTGGATTTGTCCTTTTGTAGACAGGACATACCTGGGCAAATTTCCACTTTGTCAGGTAGATTTCAGTGTATTGGAACAGCTTGGCTAGAGGCACGGCTAGTTCTGGAGCACATGTCTTCAGCACGACTGCCGGCATGTTGTCGGGTCACAAAGCCTTTGCTGTATCCAGTGATTGGCTGTAAACTGGCTTCTGTGATGGTGGGAACCTCAGGAGGAGGCCGAGATGGATCATCCACTCAGCACTTCTGGCTCAAGATGGTTGCAAAAGCTTCAGCCTTGTCTTTTGCACTCACGTGCGGTGTTCCATCATCATTGAGGATGGGCCTGTTCATGAAGCCTCCTCCTCCCATTAGTTGTTTAATTGTCCACTACCATTCACGACTGGATGTGGCAGGACTGAAAAGCTTTGATCTGATCCATTGGTTGTGGGATCGCTTAGCTTGTCTATAGCATGCTGCTTCTGCTGTTTAGCATACATGTGTGTTGTAACTTCCCCAGGTTGGCACCTCATTTTTAGGTATGCCTGGTGCTGCTCCTGGCATGCTCTTCTACACTCCTCATTGAACCAGTGTTGGTCCCCTGGCTTGAAGGTAATGGTAGAGTGAGGGATATGCTGGGCGATGAGGTTACAGATTGTGGTGGAATACAATTCTGCTGCTGCTGATGGCCCACAGCGCCTCATGGATGCCCAGTTTTGAGCTGCTAGATATGTTCTGAATCTATCCCATTTACAGTGGTAGTGCTGTAGCTTTTAAAGCTCTTATAATAATTTGTCCGTGACTACACAAACCACTCTGGGTCCAGGTATATTGTGTATCAGTAAAACAGTTCGTGACTACACAAACCATTCTGTGTCCAGGTATATTGTGTATCAGTAAAACAGTCCATGACTACACAAACCACTCTGTGTCCAGGTATATTGTGTATCAGTAAAACAGTCCGTGACTACACAAACCACTCTGTGTCCAGGTATATTGTGTATCAGTAAAACAGTCCATGACTACACAAACCACTCTGGGTCCAGGTATATTGTGTATCAGTAAAACAGTCCGTGACTACACAAACCACTCTGGGTCCAGGTATATTGTGTATCAGTAAAACAGTCCGTGACTACGCAAACCACTCTGTGTACAGGTATATTGTGTATCAGTAAAACAGGTTTATTAAGCATTAAACATCCGGTACAAAGAAGTAATACTTAACAAGGAGATGGTCACAGTCTGTTCATTGAACCCCGGTGTTCCTTCTGAGTGACTGTGGCGTGATCTCTTTATTCTCTTGCTGTGTTCTGTTGACTGAAGCTTCTTCTTCCTCCTCTGGCTTTCAGTGTTCAATAGCTGCTCATTTATACCTTTTTTCCCTCCGTTTTGCCTACGTGGCAGTTAGTATGTGAGCTATACTTATCTGAGAACAACCTTCACACTAAATTCTCACAGATGTCTTTTTGCTTTTTTCGCCGGTTCTGCATTTTTGCGAAGACAGGGAGTGGTGACTGCCTCCAGCCCCCTATCTTCTTTTGCAATGTTGCTGAATTTCTTGTTCCCCACTATCTCCTTG
The DNA here is from genome assembly GCF_052327205.1 of Somniosus microcephalus. NCBI lineage: Eukaryota > Metazoa > Chordata > Chondrichthyes > Squaliformes > Somniosidae > Somniosus > Somniosus microcephalus. The sequence goes on from NC_141007.1 coordinate 62,030,431, forward strand.
TTTACTTAACAGACCATTTTACAGAATTACATCAATTTCTAACAGAGTTTAGTCAGGTTGGCATAATTTTCCCATCCTGCTTTGGTCTCAGCCATTCGCCATTTTATACAGGCTTTTTAGGTTTTTAACATATAATTTCACATATTATAGTTATATAAAAATGGTTATAGAATCTTAATAATGTTTACTAAATCCTACAGGTACACTCTATCCTACAGTGCCACCCAACGCGATGGAGGGTGTCCTCAGTGTGAAGACAGGACTTTGCTTCCACAAGGACTGTGTCGTGATCACTCCTACCAATACTGTCATGGACAGATACATCTGCGACAGGTAGGTTGGTGAGGACGAGGTCAAGTAGATTTTTCCCTCATGTTGGTTCTCTCACCACCTGCTGCAGGCCCAATCTGCCAGCTCAGTTAGTAGTGGTGATAGCGAGCCACTCTTGGTGATAGACATTGAAGTTCCCCACCCAGAATACATTCTGTGCCCTTACTGCCCTCAGTGCTTCTTCCAAATGGTGTTCAACATGGAGATGTACTGATTCATCAGCTGAGGCTGGGCAATCAGCAGTAAATTGCAGCTACTAATGCCTTTTAATTTAACTGAGAAATACACTGTTATTAAAATATTTCCCTTCTTTCATATAACCAACTCATATGTCTGCATGTGAGTTATGGATTCAGTTTACATTTCTATTCCCTTGTGCACGGTTCAACAATTTTATCAGAATTTGGCCACAACAAGCATTTATGTTCCACTAATGTCCTTAAGCACATTTTAGCACAGTAGCCAGTATCAGGGAAAATGGAAGAGAGGTCCGTTACCACTTTCTACCAACTTTTCTTACATATTTAATCACATTTGCTTTTGAATGAAAACTAAGATAGAGAGGCAAAAAAAGTCCTTGGTCTCAATGGAGGTTGTTAAAAGTGAAGCAGAAAATGATAAGAACAGTGAAAGCCTGTCTTAATTAATGTTGCTGAAATTCAGATAATCACTCTCCTGCAAGCGAAATAGTTTTAGTTCAAGATGGCTGGTAGTCATTGCTATTGGTTGCAGTAGTTTAAAAATTTTTTTAAATTGAATCAACAGAGATTTGGTTTGGACAATTGAACTGTATAGAGATGCCTATCTTTTACAAATTGATCATAATCCCTTGAGCTCATTGAGGAAGATAGCCAGTTATCAAGGCTGTACCGCACATTGGTTTTAATCATGAATTGAGTATTTGCATCCAAACAAACATGTCAATGTGATTAAGGCCGCAATTTCCCCTATCTCGGCGGGTCCGTGGCGGGCAACGTCGGTGACGGGTCCCGGCCTCGCTGCTAGCTCCAGCCCGCTGTCCAAAGTGATTTTCCCCAATTGAGTTTGTTAAGCCCACCCAGCGCGTTTGCCGGCCAATTGAAGGAAGTGGGTCTGATGATGTCATTTGATGACGTGTCATCAGCCGGTTTCCTTAAAGGGATCATGCACAATTTTATTTTGACAGTTGTGCTGTCAGTGTTCCACAGCATTGAGCTGCTGCAAACACTGACAAGCACTGCACAAAGATCCAGGCTGCACCCAGGCTCTCCCATGACTCCCTCCATATGCTTATGGAGGGAGTCACAGCACACAGGGAGGTTCTCTTCCCTTACAATGGGCGGAAGAGACCTCCCACGGACACCAACACAGCCTGGGTACACATTGCACAGGAGGACACAAGCAGGGATGTCATCAGGAGGACCAGGCTGCAGTGGCACAAACCTTTCAATGATCTCACTAGATCACGAAACGTTACTGGAAAGCCACACTCAACCTCATCCTGCTGTGTCACTCATCACATCCCCATCACTCTCCTTCCCTACCCTACTCCTGCACATCCTTACTCACACCAACTTACCTTGCACCTCCACTCATCCCTCTCTATCTACATTATCACTGTTAAGTCTGTGTGTTATAGTGATAATTACTACACAGACTAAGAGAGTAAATTGAACAGGTCTTTACTGGTTGGAGGTAGGGACTATATTGAATACAATATTACTACACAGTGCTTATATACCGGTGTGGTCACCACCGGTATTACGTATACAGCAGCCAGAGAAAGTAGTACATCTCTTAAGGTGGAACAGGCTTAAGTTCTCTTAAGGTGGAACAGGTTACATACACCACAATCCTCCCTTTTTAGCTTAACAGTCATATCCCCATTTAACATAACATAATAACATATATAACTGCAGGTATAACAGTTCAAAGGTTCAGTCTCTCAGGAGGCTTTCTGATGCGGCTTGGATAACGCCTCTCAGTAGTCTCTGATTCTTGTTGTTGAGGTGCCTCCTCTATTTGGTTTCCAATGTATTGGGTGGCATCATCATCAAGTACATTCCCTGCCGAGGTAGATGCTTCAGGTTTATTAACGTCTTCCACAGTTGTCTCTGTCACAACCATGGGTTCGACCCTTGCTCTCGACTCTACCAGTTGATCCGCATGACGCCTTATCACATTATGACCAATATCTACTGTGTACATCAGAGGTCCTTGTCTGGCCCGAATTGTTCCGGACTGCCATTTTTTGTTTCCATAGCCCCTTGCCAACACTGGTTGTCCTACGTCGAAAGTTCGAGTGGTCTTGTTGTTAATATGCCGAAACTGTTTGTTTTCCACTTCCCTCCGCACATTTGGTTTTAACAAGTCCAACTTGGACCGCAACCTCCTGTTATAAAACATCATGGCAGGACTTTGGTTAGTCACTGCATGATCGGCGTTTCGATAGGACATCAGGAACTTGTCGACCTTGTGTTGCAGCGGAATCTGATCATCGTTCATGGCCTTAATTGCCTTTTTGAATGTCTGGACAAATCTTTCAGCCAACCCGTTTGTCGCCGGATGATATGGGGCAGAGGTATAATGTTTTACTCCATTCTTCTTTAAGAATTGTCGGAATTCTTCCGATACAAACTGTGGTCCGTTGTCCGAACAGATCTGTTCTGGCAATCCGTTCCTTGCGAATATTGTTCTTAACACCGCAATTGTCTTTTCTGAAGTAGTGGTATTCATCTTGATTACTTCTGGCCATTTGGAATGTGCGTCCACCGCGATTAGGAACATGGAGTCCATGAATGGACCAGCAAAGTCAATGTGTACGCGTTGCCATGGGGCTGAAGGCCATTCCCATGGGTGTAGCGGTGCTATCGGAGGTGCATTTTGCACTTTTTGGCACCCAGCGCAGCTTTTCGTTAACTCCTCAATCTGTTGGTCAATACCCGGCCACCATACATAAGCCCTAGCAAGACTTTTCATTTTAACTCCCCCCAGATGACCTTCATGCAGTTCGTTTAAAACTCTTTCCCTTAACTTGGGAGGAATAATCACTCTTGTCCCGTACTTCAAGGTACCATGGCAGACGGACAGCTGGTCTCGCCTTGCCGAAAATGCCGGTAACAGAGGATCACCCCATGTTGGCCATCCTTTCACTGTCACCTCGTAGACTCTGGACAGTGTCGGGTCGTTCCTGGTTTCTCTTTCAATACTTGCATTGGTGACTGGTAAACACTCGATGATGGTCGAATGAAATAACTCAACAGGGTCAACTTTCGTCGTGTCTTCTTCTTCAGGTAGTGGCAGGCGCGACAGCCCATCAGCATTGCCATGCTGTTTCGTACCTTTGAATTCTATTTGATATTGATGTGCCCCTAGGAAAAGAGACCATCTCTGGAGACGCTGCGCTGTCATCACCGAAACACCCTTCTTAGGGTTAAAAATGGATACCAACGGTTGATGGTCTGTCAGAAGTGTGAATTTTTGGCCCTGCAGGTAATGATTAAACTTCTTCACTCCCCATACAAGGCTAAGAGCCTCCCTATCGATCTGCGCATAGTTGCGCTCAGCGGAGGTCAATGATCTGGATGCAAACGCGACTGGCCTTTCCATGCCATTTGGCAACTTGTGTGAGAGTACTGCCCCAATACCATATGGAGAAGCATCACAAGCCAACCGAATAGGCAGTGTCGGGTTGAAGTGAGCCAACACTTCCTCTGAGGTGATCAATTCTTTGCTTTTGCGAAATGCCTTCTTACAGTTTTCGCCCCATTCCCATGGTACCCCTTTCTGTAAAAGAGCGTTTAACGGGTGCAGTACCGTGGATAGATTTGGCAGAAATTTATGGTAATAGTTAATTAATCCTAGAAACGACCTCAACTGAGAGACATTCTCCGGAGCGGGAGCCTTTACAACTGCCTCAATCTTGTCAGGAGACTTATGAAGCCCCTCCCGGTCAATGACATGGCCACAGTACGAGATACGCTTCTGGAAGAACTCACATTTCTGCCGATTTACTCTAAGTCCATACTCTTTCAGTCTGTTGAGCACCAGTTCCAAGTTTGCGAGATGTTGTTCATCACCATCACCTGTGATCAGAATATCATCCAGGTAACATTGTGTGCCTGGAATTCCCTGTAATACCTGCTCCATGGCCCTCTGCCAAATTGCTGGAGCCGATGCCACTCCAAAAACCAGCCTATTGTACCGGTACAACCCTCGATGCGTGTTGATCGTGAGGTATTGGCGTGACTCTTCCTCAACCTCCATCTGCAAGTACGCCTGCGCCAGGTCTATCTTGGTGAAGTGTTTCCCGCCAGACAATGAAGCGAAAATATCCTCAATCCGTGGAAGCGGATACTGCGCCGTGTGAAGCACCGGATTAACGGTGATTTTGAAATCTCCACAGATGCGAACCTTCCCTGGATCTCCTGGCTTGTTGCTCGCAGGACGTTTCATAACGGGAACAATGGGCGTAGCCCACTCACTCCAATCTACCTTAGACAGTACACCTGAACGTTCTAGTGCTTCCAGTTCTGCTTCAACAGAAGGTCGTATTGCATAGGGTACCGGTCTGGCTTTAAAAAATTTTGGTTGTGCATGTTCATCAATCTTGATGTTTGCCGTAATTCCTCTCAGTGTTCCCAGTCCCTGCTGGAACACCTCTTTAGCATCATCCAATATTTTGGACAATCGTTTAGGTTTGACATCTGTTTCCCCGGAATCTACCGTTAGTGCCTTCAAGGAGTGCCAGTCCATATTCATTTTCCTAATCCACTCCCATCCTAGTAGTGGTGGACCTCCTTCAGGTAGCACATATAAGTCCATTACTTGGCTTTCTTCGCCCTTGTGGACCACTTCTACCTCTATTTTTCCGATGGGGTACACTCTTTTCCCCGTGTATGTTTTCAATATAATCTCCGTATCCTGTAGGGGAATATGTTGGAATAACCTTCTGTAATCTTTCTTATTCATGACCGTCAATGCCGATCCAGTGTCCAATTCCATTTTTACTTGGACTCCTGCTATCTGAAGAGTGACCCAAATTGTCTGGAGATCTGCATCCTTACCAACGTTGTGTACTCTTAAACTATCCAGTTCATTACTGCTAGCGTCTGAATCTGACTTCTGTTCGGTCAAACTGTTCTTTGTCACCTTGTGTACCTTTGCGTATTTTCCTTGCGGTGACTTTTTGTTGCTGATCTTCTTTCCTGACCGGCATACTTTAGCTATGTGGCCAAGCCTGCCACACGTTCTGCATTCTTGGTTTTTAAACCAACACTGGTTCTGATCGTGCGTTGTCTTTCCACAACGATAACATTTGACAGAACTCAAACCCAATTTGTTTGTACCGAGTTCCGGTGACCGTAGCTGCATTACTGCCGTGCCTCTCGCTGCGGCTTCGTGTGCTGCTGCCATAGTGACCGCCTTCTCAAGTGTCAGCTCATTCTCCTCGAGCAGTCGCTTTTGTGTATCCTGTTTAAATAAACCACACACAAATTTATCTCGTAGTGCCTCTGTCAGTCCCATTCCAAACTGACAATATTTTGCTAGCTTACGTAATTCCATCAAATATTCAGCATTGCTTTCATTCTGCAGCTGCCTTCTGTCGTAAAATTTAAATCGTTCCGCTAGCATCAGCGGCGTGGGGTTTAGATGATTTTTCAGGACAGTAACAATCTCATCGAACGTCTTATCCACCGGTTCATCTGGTGATAACAGGTGTTTCAATTGCCCGTAGGTCTTCGCACCCATTAAATTTAATAATGTTAGTGCTTTATCTGCATCAGGAATTTTATTTGCCTTACAATAATTTTGTATGCGTTCTACATACATGGCCCAATCTTCGATGTCACTATCAAAGGTATTAATGTTCCCATGTTTAGGCATCGTTGCAATTTATTGTATTTTTATGTTATCCAAGATGGTGGCTTCCCGCCCTTGTCGTCGTCCTCAGCCCACAAAATGGCGGTTTTCCCGCGCTTGGCGGTCTTCAACCGTCCCCCGATGCTGTCTCCGCTTCACCGCGGCTCTCGCGCCTTCAGTTTCCCCAGATGCTGCGCCTTTTAGCCCGAAAGCGGCCCTTATCTCCAGTCGCGATCGATGTCCCCGCGCTGCGCCTCTCGCTCGAAAGCGGCCCGGCCCTTATCTCCGGTCGCGATCGATCTCACCGCCCTTATTCCTCCGTCTTCCCAGCCCCGTCTGTACAGCCAACGCGGTTGACTTTCTGTCGCGTCGCTGCCCGGCTTACCCACTACCGAGGTAGAAAGAAGAAAGCTGACAGTCGCTGATGGAGGCTTCGAGGTCAGGATGTCTTCTGCACTCTGGTTTCTCGATGCCTGCCGCTCGACGTGTCTTCCAGAAGGGTGATGAGGGTGGAAACCTCTCTTCGACGTCCTGTCTGTGGACGAAGCCGCCGTGGAAATAACTGCCGCAGGGTAAGAATCGGACTCGTCGCCACTGTTAAGTCTGTGTGTTATAGTGATAATTACTACACAGACTACAAGAGTAAATTGAACAGGTCTTACTGGTTGGAGGTAGGGACTATATTGAATACAATATTACTACACAGTGCTTATATACCGGTGTGGTCACCACCGGTATTACGTATACAGCAGCCAGAGAAAGTAGTACATCTCTTAAGGTGGAACAGGCTTAAGTTCTCTTAAGGTGGAACAGGTTACATACACCACAATCACTTCCCCATCTCACTAGCCACCCCTCACACTCACCCTCATCCTAGTCCAATCATACCAACTAAAAACACACAAGGGTAGGCACTTGGGTGTTTTAGCCAATGTTCATGTGAAGTTTCTGTTAATGTGGTGTCGAACATTGAAACCTTTATTTTCAACACTTTGTGTTCTTGAACAGATCTGTGTGCACCTTTAGAAGTGGCTTAGTGAGTTGCAGTGAATGGTGAGACATAACTGTACCCCCGCAATGGTGATGAGTGTAAAAGGAATGGCTTGGGCATTGTAGGGATGCTTTATGATGTTGGTGTGGGGTGGTGCCAACCTGGCGCATCATGTGGCAGCCAGTGTGTACAGCATCAAGTGAAGTAAATCTGGCCATGATGAGGCCATCCCTGGTGTCCTGAGCAGCAATGTGGTCGGTGCTGATGCCCTGTGTCCTGTGCAGCACCAGCTGATTGCGGAGAAGGGTGGTGTTATTGTTGGTGCTGCTGGTGTGCCCGGTGCTGCTGGTGTTGGGGCTGATCGTGGTGGAATTCTGATGACCAATGTGAGATAGTTTCAAGGGCACTGATGCTGATGTAAAGGTGAGCTCAAAATACTTCATAATGACCTGAATTGCCTCCCCCACCGCTGCGTGTCGGGGCAGTTCAGCGCTGACAGACCCGACACCTGGGAAAGGCACATGGTGGCAGGTTGACAGCGGGGTCCTGACCCGCTGACAAAACATTTTTTTCCCCACCCTACCTGCAACCAAACGCGCCCGCTCACCCCCCGAAAAAATCCCCCCTAAGTGTTTAAGGATCTCAGAAGCACAACTGAGGCAAATCATGGTGAGAGCTGGGAATCTAGTTGATGAATAATTACTTCTCTTATTCTTCAGAAGAGATTTGTGGAGAAGTAAAAAAATGGAGTGGACATTGGGAGAGATTTTGTTTGGCTATCTGAAGGTAGAAAGCTTACGAGGGATTACTATAAAATGACCACTAAATCAAGTCACTGATTCAGCAATGGAAAATGTAGAAGTCTAAAGCCGAACACTATTAGAAACAATACAATCCCTAATATGTTTCCTGTACCTCAAAATCGGGTTCACAGATTTAAAGTTATTTCATGATCATCTGGGCTTCAATAAGACTTTGACCTTGGCTAAGTATTCAAAAGGATTGAGAAATGATGAACATACTCTAGTAATTATACCAGCAAGAAGCCCCACCATGAGCATCAGAAAGGATTCATTTATAAAGACAAGTGTTATATTGGGCCAGCAACTTTTAAAAAATTATCATTCGTGCACATTAATAATTAATAAGATAAAATAAGTAATCCAAATATTTTGCAAATAGGATGTTACATGGTGCAAACAAAAGCTGCTGCAATGTATACCAATGAGTTGGGAACTGCGGGTCACTGGGTGAGGTAGGATTAGGGGACAGACAGTGATTGAATGAAGCGTGACATGGTCATATGTTACCATGGGATTTGATAGGTGAGGGCACTCATCCAATAGGTGGATCCCATAGATGTTTGCTGGTGGCATGGCACAAGAGCCATTCATTTATTGGTTCCAGAAATTCTGGTCTTCAGTGATTACTTTAGTATACCAATTAAAGCTTGTGGTATCTCAAAAGTCTGGGATCATGGCTAGCGTCTTAATTAATGAAGTCACTGGCATGTCGCTGCATCAGCTCTCCTTCATTTAGACGAGGGCAGATATATCAGCATCTGATATATTTAGAAAGTGGTGGAAGAAAAGTTGTGGTATGTTGGCCTTTTATCCTGTCAGGAGCACATTTTTTTCTGCTATGTATTTAAAAAAGTAATAATAATTTGTAATTGGGACCAACACATTGCGTACAGTGTTGAAACTATGGCTTAAAATTTAGTAGCGTTCTTAATAGGTTATGGCAGTGGAAAAAATATAAAACCCTGTGAAACACATTCAGCACTAACCCAATTTTGGCAGATAGCCCTCCTCTCCACTGGGACTGAACCTTAAATCTCTGAGTGCAGGACCAACATTAGGTTATAAAATAGTGTCTTTACTTACCCTGCAACTGTTTCAAATTACACCATGGGACTAGAACCACGGCAGCCCGCTTAAAATCAACTGGTCGATGCAGATACTCAGATTTTAGAGTTCTAACATCTGTCTCTGATTGTTCTGTATTTAGAATACACGCCGCCTTATTATGCAGGGCACCTGTAGCCAGTTCCCAAATCCTTTATTAATGTCACAGTCTACCATGTCAACGAGGTATTTGGCAATTAATGTTCTGCATGATGCTGAAGTATTCGAGCCTTAACCGAATCGGCATCGTTACTGTTCAGGTGTTGGAATATTGCGGTTTGGACAGCCTCCCAAAAAGTTAGGATGCCCTAAAGACAGGAACAACAACGGGGCCAGTGGATTCTTTGAACGGTGAAAAAAAGAAAAAGGAAAAATGTAAAATGCAGATGTTTGCGATAACTGTTTATAAAAATGCTTATGAAAATGATGCATAAAATGAAGGTTGCACAGTGACAGCAATAACTTACTTCACAAAAGAGAAAGTTGCTCTGAGCACTGAACTTTTAAATGGGATAAGTATGTTTTCGACTCTCTCCAAATGATTATTCTGTTTATGCCATAGTTGAAAAAGATAAACTAGTTTTGATAGTTATCGTTAATTTTAATTGTGAAAATAAAATAACTAAATGAAAATCACAAGCTCAAGGAAATGCCTGCTTAACAAACCAAAATCCTCTTTGGCAAACATTATTAATATCAGATCTCCAATGCTGTCAGGTCACTGGTTAGATGCGTAAAAAAAAATAGCAGAAATTAGAATCATAGAATGTCACAGCACAGAAGCAATCAAACTATCGAGTCTGCTCTGCTGTTGTCGTGCACTCAGACTACTGAATCTAATCTTATTATCCTGCTTGTTCTCCATAACCTTCAATTTTCCTCTTTTTAAATCAACTTTATAACTCCCTTTTAAAAGAACTTATGGAATCTGTTTCAGCAACGGTTTGCGACAGAGAATTCCAAATTCTAACCACCCCTGTGTAAAGATTTTTTTCTCTAACTTCCGCTTTAATTATTTTTGTAAATTTATCCCTTCTTATTACTGTCTTGCTGGCAATTGGAAACAATCGATCACTATTTCCCTTACCGTAACTTTTCATAGTCTTGAAGATCTCCAGCAAGTCACCCTTTAAACTGCTTTGTTCTTGTGAAAAAGCCCCAACTTCCAAAATATCTCAACCTCCACTCTCATAACTACAGCCCTTCAAACCTAGTGACGTCCCAGTGAGTCTATGCTGCACCTTTTCCAATGCTTTTTTATATTTCCTATAATGGAGTGCAAAATACTCTAACTGACCAAACTAAGATTTTCTAGAAGTTCATATTTTCCTCCTTGTTTTTGTATTCTATTCCTCTAGACACAAAACACAAGATTTCATTTACTTTTTAATGGTCTTACCTACTTGCACTGTCAGCTTTAAGACCTTTGTATTTCCTCATCAGGTGCCTCTGCTCCTCTACTCCATTTAAAATCTTACCATTTAAGGTGTATTCCGTTTCTCTAGTCTTACTTCCAAAATGTATTGGGCCAACATTTGCGATCAGAGGCTTCCCGCGGGCGGACGCCTCCGACCTGCAAAATGTCTATGGTGGCCCGGGAGGAATGGTGGCTTGCCATCTTGGGTCTCTCCGGGTAAGCGCGGGAAAGCGCTCCTGGGATCACGTGGGCCGGCCCAACCAATAAAAGAAGGGAATCCCCATTCATACTTATTGGAGTTCCGTACGTACGGAACTGTCAAAAGTATGAATGGGGATCACTTAAAAAATACACCAACGCATGAAATAATTTTTTTTTTAATTACAGATTTAAAATTAATTAAAATGCCATTTAATTAAATATTTTAAACAAAAATTTAATTTTTGGAAAAAAAAGTAAATGTTTTTATGGGGCCACAAATAAACTTACCTTTTTGAAGAGCATTTTTAATTTATAAATGAGTGGTAACATTTTATTTTTCTATTTTTTTAAACTCTTATGCAGGCGTAAGAATTTGACAGGCATTCAGCGAGCGGAAGTTGTGCAAATAGCGCAACTCTGCACCCACAGAGGCCCATCTCCTGGGGATGCCTAAACCCAGAACTTGCGCGGCCCCTACGGGTGCGTACACACCTCGTACGCACCCGTGGGGGTCACAAAATACGGCCCATTATTTCTCAGTTTTCTAAGTTAAATTGCAACTACCCTCCTGCTAAACTACCTGTGTCCTCCTGCAATTTTTCACAATCTTCATCATAATTTGCCATTTGGGTCTCCAATTTGGTGTCAAAGGCAAATTTTGTTATGGTTCTCTCAATCCCTGAATCCAGATTATTTATGCAAATAGTAAATAAGAGTGGCTCCAACGTGCACCCCTGTCCAACACCACTCACCACAACTTTCCATTTATTTCCTTCCTACCCTTTGCTTTCTGCCCTCCAGAAACCAGCTCTGCTCTGCTCATTGTACTCCAGCGTTGATAAGGGGGCCTAAATCAGGCATTGGACCTTTCATTTACATATAAGGGGCCTAACATGTATTTTAGGCAGCCGCCTGTGATGCCTGAAAAATGGCTCAAACCAGAATCGGGTCGAACATCTTTCAAGCATCCTCTGATCCCCGAAACTGGCATTTATTGCGCCCATTAAATGGGCACAACAAGTTCCAATTTCTACCCTAGAAAGTTTCTTTTTTTTTAAGGTTCATATTTGGCCTAATGTCCCTATTCATCCATGGAATCCTAAACTTTAATACAATCTCTTTTTTCTCTACTGGAATACACTTTAATTCTATCATTTCCACTTTCTGATGAAATATTTCTCATTGCTCATCTTCAGTTCTATTTGCCAATCTTTCCTTCCATTTTATATGGGCAAGGTCCCTTAAAGTTTTCTATCACTTCCTTTTCTTCCAGTCAAGTATCTTCGACCTCAACTTTTCATTTTTTATTGTTACAATGAACCTAATTATATTGCAGTTACTGCTTCTTAAATGTTCCCCTACTTTTTGGTCACCTACTTGCTCTACTTCATTACCCAGAACCAGGTCAAGTAATGTCTCCTTCCTTGTTGGTGTAGTAACATACGAACTGAGAAAAGAGTTCTGAGCATACTGCAAAGAAAAACTCCCCCTTTCTCACCACAAGCATTTTCTTTATTTCAATATATTTTGGATATCAAAATCTCCAACAATTATAACTCTTTTGTTATTATGGGGGAAGAATTGGGGTGGCGCCCCGCCATAAATTCAGTAGCAGCGCCCCAAGCAGGAGGTGCGACGCTACTGGAAAGTGCTCCACCTCCTGCTTGGGGCGCTACTACTGAATTTCGTGGCGCTACGTGCAAGGCAAGTTTGTGGCCAGGACACGAGCGGGGCGCTGCGCACGGCGATGATGTCATCGCTGGTGGCTCAGCGGCACAGGGCGCTACCGGCTACCACCACCGCTAATCTCCCGCTAAATTTTACGGGAGGCATTAGTGGTGCCGCACCTGGTCGCTAGGGGATTTGCACCTCTCGTTAGCACCCCATGGGGCGCTAATGAGAGGCGCAAACCAACCCAATTTTTCCCCCTATATGCTTCTTTAATCAATCTACAAATTTCATCCTGAATTTCTATTCCAGTAATTAAGTAATTGAAAAGATCCTCCCACCAATTGACTGATCTCTTGCTATTCCTCAACTCAATCTGAAGGGATTCTGTTTGGACTATTTCTCTATTTTAAATCCTTACACTCCAGTGCTTTGACGTTGTTTCCAATCAATACCATTAATGCGCCTGCCTTTCTTTCTTCGCTCTACCTCCTGAAAGTTTTATACCAAGTATATTTAATTACCAATCCTGACTCAGTTGCAGGTACATTCCAACTATTAGCATCTGTTGTAATATTCGTGACATATTTAACAATCAAACCAGAATTCTGTTAGACTAATGGACAGATTATTTCATTACAGAATTTGTGGGAGAATGAGCTTTTATCATTGGTTTAAAAAAAAGCAACATTGTTTTGTAAACACAGTAAAATATAATTTCAATATTATTTCAGCATCATCCATTAGAGGCTAAAGAAATAGTGCGACCGTAGGATCATCTCAAAATCTTGAAATGATCATGCACGTTGGCAAAACAGTCAACGTGGAGTGAGGTTTCTGATTAGAAAGAGTGAGACACGTCACCAAGCTGTTTAAGCACATAAATCACGGTTTATAAGTGCCAGCTGTGGCTCAGTTGGTAGCACTCTCGCCAATGAGTTAGAAGGTTGCGGATTCCAAGTCCCACTCCAGATTTATCCCTCAACCAACATTTCTAAAACAGCTTATCTGGTCATTATGGCCCAGAAATTCGGGTCTCCACGGGTGAGTACGCACGGGGTACTCACCCGTCGGCCCAATGGAAGTGCCGATTTCCTGCATGCACTGTGCATGCGCGGGAAACCGGCACTTCCATTCCCCTGAACGAAGGGGTTCAGAGTTCGAACACGTGCGCAGGAGAGGCTGCGCGTGCGCATCAAACCTACGTTTTTTTTGCAGGTTTTCCCGGGAGGGTAAGTCTCCAGAAGTTAGATATTTAAAAAGCAGGCGTAAGGCCTGCTTTTTACAAGGTAAGTGGCGAATTAATTAAAATTAAAACATTTTTTCCACAGGTTTATTATTTTTAAATACTTTAAAGCAAGGTAAGTTTATTTTTAGCCCCGTTAGAAAATAAAATTATTTTTTTCAAAAATTTAAATTATTGCTTAAAATTGTTATTTCATGTAATTTATGGTTTATTTAAAAAAAAGTGATTTTAAAAAATTTATTTGAAGAGTTAGTGATGTTTTGGGGCTGTAGTATTTATAAGTTTTGACAGCCCTTCCTGTCATACTTCTGAATGAAGCATTTGTAATGATCAATAACATGTCATTCTATAGTGGACACTAGGTGGAGCCGTAGAGCTGTATATCGCTGTATGTATATAAGACTACACTACCCAGCTGTATAGATATTAAGACTACATTACCCATGAGGCAATAGGCTACCCACAAGGCAACAGTCAAGATGGCAGCCTGCACACATGCTGCATCTCTACAGATACTGTACCTAAAGAACGTGTACTGAATAAAAGTGTCTAGCAAAAGCTAGCTGTGTTCATAATAAGAATGTCTATTTATTAATGAACATAAGATGGTACCAGGGTGGTGAAGATCTGCTGAAAATTGTGAAAAGCGAAATGGAGAATTTGAAGTTACCAGAGCGTTTGAAACTCACAGGAACTTTCGACTACAATTGGCAGACTTTTAAACAACAATTCGAACTCTACATTGCAGCCATCGGATTCGGTACAAAGCCAGACGCAAGGAAGATAGCGTTGCTGCTTATGGTTGCAGGCCCACAGGCGATAGAGGTATTTAATACATTTGTATTTAATCCAGTGGAGAACAGAGAAAAATTAGAAGATGTGCTAAAAAAATTTGATGCACATTACTCTCCCAAAAAGAATGAGACCTATGAAAGATACATCTTCTGTTCTCGGACACAGCAACAAAATGAGACTTTTGATAGCTTTATAACTGATCTGAAACTGAAAGCACAGACATGTAATTTCTCTGAGCTCAAAGCATCCATGATTCGTGACCAGATTGTGTTTGATATTCATGATAAAAAAAGTCAGGGAACGTCTGTTGAGAGAAACCGAACTTAATTTGGAAAATGCGGTGAAAATATGCCAAGCCAGCGAGCTAGCTCGAAAGCACGCGAAGACTTTCAGTGAAATCAATAATGATGCGATTGTAATGAGTGATAATGCTGCTGTCGGTGCTGTGTCCTACAAGGGGAAGAAACGTGGGCAGAGCAGAAATGAAAAGCAATCGGAGGATGAAATTTTTAATTGTAAACGCTGTGGTTACAAACACCAGTTAAGACAATGCCCAGCGTTTGGAAAAATGTGCACAAAGTGTAATGGAAAGAATCACTTTGCCAAACAATGCTTTTCAAAAGTAAAAACTAAGAAAGGGCAATGAGTTAATGTAATTGAGGACACTGATTTAAGTGAGACATTTTTTGTAGGAATGGTGTCATGTGACAATATCAAAAAGGATACAGAAAATGTGCAGCCCTCAGAAATGGACAATGCTGAACATAAAGTTAATGCAGTAAAAGAGGACAAATGGATGATCCCACTGCAGGTAAATGGAGCATTAGTTACCTTGAAACTAGACACTGGGGCAAAAGCAAACTTAATCAGTATGGGTGACATTAACAATATGAAAGAAAAGCCCAAAATACAGAAAAAGTCAGTACTACTGAAGGACTATAATGGACAGAAAATAGATAGCTTAGGTGTATGCAGACTTAAAGTGACAGTCAAAGACAAAGTGCATCATCTCATGTTTTCTGTTGTGGCTGAAAGACTTGATTCGATACTAGGTGACAAAGCTTGTGAAGACTTAGAACTGGTCAAGAGAGTCTACCGTATAAACTGTGCCATAAGCAGACCAGATGACTCAAGTGATGAAGCAGAGAGCCCATCAAGGATGAAAAGGCCAAAGGGTATCCATGTCTTCAAAAAGCCTAATTTCTCCAAGAAGAAAGAAAAAGACTTTAAGGTCAAAGAGAAGCCAAAGGAAGAAAAGCACAAAGAGGAAAAACAGAAGGAGAAAAAGTCCAAAGATATAACCGCAGCAGATGTTGTTAAGCAGTGGAAAGAGAAAAAGAAAAAGAAGAAGCCTGCACCAGAGCAGGAAGCAGTTCCAGTGGATACTCCTTCTTCCCTCAGGCCAATCTTTGGTGTTCTATTAGCCGAGGCTGCTGAGAGGACTATGCTGTATGATGGGATCCAGCTGCCAGCAGTTTTTCGAGAGTGCATTAACTACATTGAGAGTTATGGCATGAAGAGTGAAGGAAACACTGAAACCCTCTCCAAGCAAAGATCGCAAGGAGACCTCGATCTATACAAGAGCAGATTGATGACAATGCCGCAACTGCATCTTGTCACTCACCGCCAGAACAATCTCATGAAGACACATCAGACTTACCCGTGTTGAGAAGATCCACACGTGAAGTAAAAGAGCCTGATAGACTTAATCTTTGAGTACAATGTAAAGCTTTGAAAATGTGTTGACTGTTTTGAAAATGTTTATGTTTATAGAGCACTAACAAAAGTGTTACTGATATTATCTTTATTGTTTTCTTGAAAGTTGATTGATATTGATTTTGTTAAACCTCAAAGAAAGGGGGATGTAATGATCAATAACATGTCATTCTATAGTGGACACTAGGTGGAGCTGTAGAGCTGTGTAGAGCTGTATATTGCTGTATATATATAAGACTACACTACCCAGCTGTATAAATATTAAGACTACATTACCCATGAGGCACTAGGCTACCCACAAGGCAACAGTCAAGATGGCAGCCTGCACACAGGAGCACACATGCTGCATCTCTACAGATACTGTACCTAGAGAACGTGTACTGAATAAAAGTGTCTAGCAAAAGCTAGCTGTGTTCATAATAAGAATGTCTATTTATTAATGAACATAAGAGCATTCACTGCTACCATTGGCTGCCCATGGCCCACGTGATCCCAGGGGATGCATCGAACTAACTGCGCCCCTGGGATACGCAAGCACTGCGCACCGGCAGCTGGAGCAGGCCCAGGATCGGAATTCCACGCGGGCCCACAGCTCAACGGCCGGTGCGGTAGCTAGGTGCAGGTCGGGGGCTTGCACCCGCGGGAAGCCCCCGACCTGAATTTCTGGGCCATTATCTCATTGCTGTCTGTGTGCAAATTGGCTGCCACGTTTCCCTACATTACAACAGTGACTACACGTCAAATGTACTTCATTGGCTGTAAAGCGCTTTAAGTTCGTGAAAGGCATTATAAAAATGCAAGTTCTTTCTTGTAGTGCAGAGTAAGGGTGCCTCAAAATACTTTAGATACATAAACCAAATGAGTGAGGCTTAACAGGTTTCCATTGGGGAAATCAAGGAAGGCGGCAAAAACACTGGTTAATAAATCATTTATAAAATTACAAGATAAATATCCTTGGCAAGAACCAAAAATCCAATGAGTCTCCTGGTTGGACTCTTTTTAGATAGCGACAATTTGTTCTACCAAGGATCACCAGTCCAAGTAGAAGAATAGGTAGCAATAAACTTATCAAAACATCCTGTTGAGGCTTTTCAGTCAGGGGTCTAGACACATGCTGATGCTTGTCAATGGCATATATTTTTGTACAGTCTCAAACCGAGTGATAGTCCTTACGTTTTAATCCATTTAGATTTGAAGATGGTTATTTTAAATGTTCCAGTGTGTTTTGTCTTGAAACAAGAGACTGCGATCTGATTAAAGTCCTCAGCCATACCTTTCACTTTAACCAGCTCTCCAACCCCTATTGCAGCATTAAACACACTGGAGCATTTATTCTAAACCATTAGAATTTCACGATTCCTGAGAAAACATAGCCGAGATTTAAAACTAACAGCGTACACCCTAAGAGTAGCATTTCCAGGGGTTCTACCTGAGAAGGTAGGAAATGGAAAGAAATGAAACATCTAAATTTGCTTGAATGGTCTTTTGAAATTTTATTGATTTCAGTAATTGGATTTATATTCAGCCTGCACAGTAAGCTGCAACCACATTGTATTAATGAATTGCTGTTGGCCTTTACAATGAATTTAGTGATGCTGTTTCTGTTTAGAACACCAAGTCCAAAGGTTTTGAACTCCTCTGCACCATTGGACACAATTCATACACGAAATACGAATTTTTTCGCCATCGCAGAGATTTGGCGCGGAGTCGAAGTTTTTGCCAGACCCAGCATCAGTGCCACGTTATTAAAGTGCAGATTGCTGAGATTGTCTGTTGATGCCCTTTTATATCAAAAAAAAAACCTGGCAGCACACATATAAATTTTGCTGAACGGAAACAGGTATCTCTGGTCTAAATAATGTGATGAATCATTCAAAAAATGATGAATGATCAGAGGGAAATGGGTTCTAAAGACAGAACAGATGTAGCGAAGGGAAAGCATCAATGAGAAGAGGAAAAAGAGACGGGCAAATTAAGATGACTGGATCTGGAACGAGGTGAATGGAAATGAGAGATGTGGTTTATTGGGTTAAACATGAGGGCAGGAAATACCAAACCATGACTGACTGCTTAGAAATGATAATTTCAAGCTAAAAGAATGGAAAATGTAAGGATTTATTTATTAGTAGATCTGAAAACTGTTATTTTGTGTGGTCATGGAAATACTATTTCCTTCTGTCACAGAATAAAATCCTTTCAAAATCTTCAACAGTAGAAAATTGCAACTGATATGTTTTGGCATTTAGCTCATTTAAAGTAGAGTCAGGTCTAATTATGTTCATCTATAAGTTCTCACAGGTGTTCTTTTGTTTTCTCTGGCTGTGCAGTGCTACTGATTGAAAACTACCTACAGGACACGCATGATGTTGATGGCTAGGATACAAGGATATAAACTGCGGCTCAGTGGGCAGCACTCTTGCCTCCGAAGTCCGAAGGTTATGGGTTCAAGCCCCCACTCCAGAGACTTGAGCACATAATTCAGGTTACCACTTCAGTCAGGTGCTATCTGACAGCTAAGACGTTAAACCGAGGCCCTGCCTGCTCTCTCAAGTGGATGTAAACGATCCCGTGGCACTATTTCAAAGACGAACAGGGGAGTTATCCTGACGAAGGGTCTTTGACCTGAAACGTTAACTCTGTTTCTCTCTCCACGGATGCTGCCCTGGCCTGCTGAGTTTTTCCAGCGTTTTCTGTTGTTATTAGGGGGGTTATCCTGATGTCCTGCTCATATTTATCCCTCAAGCAATATCACGAAAAATAGATTATTTGGTCATTTATCACGTTGCTGTTTGTGGGAGCTTGCTGTGCGCAAATTGGCTGTCGTGTTTCCTATATTACAACAGTGCAAAAATACTTCATTGGCTGTAAAGCGCTTTGGGAAATCCTGAGGCAGTGAAAGGTGCTATATAAATATATAAGTTCTTTCTTTGTTCAGATATAGTGCACTACTCGTATAAGCATATGATTAAACTATTCTTAAATATCTCTTCTTGAGCATGGATTAAACAGAATACTTATCTTTCTTAAATGCCTATGGGATTTCTAACTTTATTTGTAGTTATTTATTATATAGACAGACTTTTAAACGGAGAATAGGATGTAATTGTAAGCACATGCATTTCTTGCTGTTTTTTGAAGTTAGCTAGACTTCAGGCTCACAGAGACTGTTGCCAATTGAATGAAGTTTAATCGGAATTGTCATAGTTGAAAAGTACTGTCTTCTAAATAACTATGAGAAGAAAGTCCTTTTTGGACCTACAGTTAAACCGGAGTGAAAGAGAAAAATAACCATGATTAGTATTAGTGAACCCTTTGGGGGTGTTCAACATATTTCGACACATCACATAGTTCGTAGATTTATAGGCTTACTTATGAAATTTCTTAGACCCCAAGAAGAATGACATTTGTTTCTTCTCCTATAAAGAAGATTACATTTCTCTGTGTTGCTCTTTAAATTGATTTCCCGTGGTCACAAAAGTGGAATAAGCAGCAGCTAAAAACATAACAAAAGAAACAGTATTAGGTACAGTGTATGGGCAGGTGCTCAAGCATTGTCCCTTGGGTTATCGAACTGACCCCAGTGTGTAATAATGTGCCCTGGAGTTTCTGGCTATGAGTGTTGTACCTCTGGTCATTCTGTAACTTCCTGGGCCAATATTTTGGTGAAAGAAAGAATCTGCATTTATATAGTGCCTTTCACAATCTCAGGACATCCTAAAGCACCTCATAGCCAAAAAAGTACTTTTGAAGCATAGTCACTGTTACAGGGACATACAGCAGCCAATTTGTGCACAGCAAGTCCCACAGACAGCAATGAGATAAAGATCCAAATCATCTGTTCTTGGTGGTGTTGTTTGAAGATAAATAAACGATGGACAAGACACCAGAGAGACTCCCCTGCTCTTCTTCGAATAGTGCCATGGGATCTTTTAAATCCACCCGAGAGGGCTGAACAAAGCTTCAGTTTAACGTCTCATCCCAAAGAAGGCACCTCTGAAAGTGCCGCACTCCCTCAGCACTGCTCTGGAGGATCAGCAGAAATGATATGCTCAGTTTTGGGAGTAGGGCTGGAACCCACATCCTTCTGACTTAAGTGGTGAGAGTGATAGCCCCAGGACAAGTCACAAGACACTGGCAGCCAAAATACTACCAAACAAGTGCTTGAATGACTGGGGAAGCAAACTTTAATTATCAGAGCATCTAGATTCAACATCTTCAGCTATAATTAAAGACGCTAAATGAACATTTCATTTGATTAAAAATAACCAAAATGCATGGATACAAAAAAAACAAGACGACTGGGCTACAAAGTACAGAGTGCTGTATAGATTAGGGGGGCGAAATTCGGTTGGTTAGCGCCACCCGTTAGCGCCTCCAGGGGGCACTAACGGGGCGCTAACCACTTACCGCCCCTGCGCGGCGATTGTAACGCCGCTCATGATATTCGGCTGCCGGTTAGCGGCGGCGCTAAACAGTAGTGCCACGATCTCCTGCGCCCGGAGATCGTCACGTCAGCCACGTGCGCAGCGCCCCGGTAGCTTCCCAGACGCGAAAGTGGGTCGCGCCCCCTGCTCCAGCGCCTGGCGGCAGGAACGACAGCTACAGGGGGATGGTGCACAATCGGCTGGGAGCTGGGGGAGTGCTATTTAAAGGTGCGCGCTTCCTGTGTTCTCCCATCGGCAAACTATTCTGCCTCTGCACGCTCCGAGAGGGAGAGACGTGTTTGGGGGGACTTCACGCTTCCACACATGAGGGTCTGTTGGTCGGCAGAGAAACTTATCAGGTTCCCATTTCTGTTACCTTTGCTGCAGCAACACTTTGAAGATTTAATGGGGGCTGTAATGGCATGGGGGCTCGACCTCCAGCTCCATAATCGGAGGTAGCGGAGGCACAGAGAAAGAGAGAGTGCAAAACGTAAGCAGAGGGAGGAGGGCCAACAGGCCTCTCCACACAAGACCTTACCCTCACAGGATATTCAGGGGACAGTTCTCATATATCCATCTCTCAGAGGAGCAGTGCATCAGGAGGCTGCGTTTCAGCAAGGAGGTGGTCATAGAGCTCTGCCACCTCCTGCAAGCAGAGCTCCAGCCTCAGCTCAGGACCAGGACGTCTCTGTCGGTGGCAGTGAAAGTGACAGTGGCCCTCAATTTCTCTGCCAGCAGCTCCTTCCAGGCGTTGACAGGAGATATTGCGAACATCTCCCAGTTCGCAGTCCGTTGCTACATCCGGGAGGTCACTGATGCTCTGTACAGACGGAGAAGGGAATACACCACATTCCCCATGAGCTGAGAGAAACAGCACGAATGTGCATGTGATTTCGCTAGGATAGCAGGATTCCCCATGGTTCAGGGCGCCATTGACTGCAGCCACGTGGCACTGCGTGCACCTCATGAACATGCGGAGGTGTTCCATAACCGGAAGGGCTACCACTCCCTGAATGTGTAGTTGGTGTGCGACCACCGACAGCGCTTCCTCGCCATGAATGCCCGCTACCCTGGCAGCAGCTGTGATGCCTTCATCCTGCGCCAGACTGGTGTCCCAGAGAGGTGATGAAGATACCATTGCTGTCCCCAAGGGGGTCGACCTCTCCAATCATCACAGCACCCACGACATGGCTCACGCCAATACTCCGCACTCATACCTCGAGCTGTGCGAGCGGCCGCATTTCCGCCTACCCGCCTCCCGTCCACTCCTGCTCCCTCCTGTTGTGGGCCAGCTTGGCTTGCAAGAAAAAGAACAGCGTGTGAGTGATTCTGCAGCCATGCATTTACCACATGTGCCCACCATAGTCGAATAGCCATTAATGTCTGCGGGGTGTGAGATGTGGATGTGACATTTAGTAGGTGGGCATAGTTGGTGGGTGTGCTTTGGGGATGTGGCAGTGTATACAGTCTGTGCACACAGTGGGGTTGGGATGGTGGGATGATGGAATGAAGAGGTTTTTGAAGCATGCACTCACCCTGACCACCCGAGTGAAGTCGTTGAACTTCTTCCAACACTGGGTGTGCGTCCTTCCCACCACACTTCTGGAGGAGACATACTGGGCCACCTCCCTCCACAGCCTTAAAAATTCCCAGGGCAATGGCCTCCTGCCAGTGTGTGGGAAGAGCAGTGCCCATCGCCGTTCGACTGCCACGACCAGAGCATCCAATGCCTGGTCACTGAAGCGATGGGCTCTCTCCCCGGGCCTCTGCAATGCCATCACTGTCTCAGTGCAAGGTCCCTCTCGGACCAGGTCACAAGCAGCAATGAGAAGGGTGCGGCTGTGCGGGGTGCTTGAACCTCCCCTTTAAGAACTGGAAGGCGCTGGTATGTCTGATTAGTTACGATTTACAGTGCCTGGCCTTGGGTAGCGCTCTGAGGTAGCGCCCCGTTCCCCGACGTTAGCGTCCTAAGAGGGGTGTGGCGCATGATGTAGTGCTCCAATCACCTCCAGGGGCGCTGGAGGCGAATATCGTGGTGTCCGGCGATAATTCTTGCCGGGCGCGAAAGGTTGCGCCCGGCCGATATTAGCGCCCCAAAATGGGCGATACCGAATTTCTCCCCCTAAGAGTTACTACTTTTTAAACAAGATATATTTAATTCTACTGATAGGATAATATCTTCTTAAATGGTGCTAATGATTTTTAGTTGATTGTGAAACAAATTGTAAGGGCTCGATTTTCCAAGCCCCGAGGAGGCGGGCATGGAGGTGGGACAGCCGGTAAAATCGGAGAAATTGGGGGCAGGTGGCAAACTCGCCCCCATTCCGCCTCCGTGCCCCTTTGCCAGGAGGCGGGAAGATGTGCAGCTTCAGGTCCCGTCTCCTGGAGGCGGGAAAGGCTTTTAATCCTTTTACCTGCCTGTTAACAGGTGGTTAACAGGCAGAAAAAGGGATTAGTGCCATTTTACCTTCAAAGGTGAAGGCTTCCCAACCTCGGAGAACCCCGCCGGGTTGGAGGAGACGTGGAGGAGGTCTGCGGTGGTCGGAGGCACCTGGAAGTAAGGTGTAGAGGTGAGTGATGGGTGCAAGTGTGGAGTGGTAAGTATGCAAGGTGAGTGATAAGTTTTAAAAAGTGTTCACTTACCTTGTTTTACTTCGGTAGCCTTTAGCCGTGCTGAATTGGGAGAGCGGACATCCACTTTGTCAATTTCAGGTAATGGCTGATGGACCCTCCAATCCATCAGACATCTGAAATTTACTTTTTTACAATGTTTTTTCAGTCCTCACCACAAAAATGAATCAAACTCAAGAGAATGTCAGTGTTTGACAGCTTCACAGAGCTGTCAAACGCTGTCATTTCTTCTTTCAAGAAGTCTTGACAGATAGCACGTCCGACGTTGACGTGATCTGTCAGTGACTTCCTCCCTAATTGGCCTGCTGAGCCCGCCGGGCGGGCTTAACAAGCTCAATCAGGGGAAAATCCCTCTGACTGGTCAGGCAAGGATGGAGGCGGGACATTGACACGACAAGCAGCAATCCCGCCTCCAAGTCGCCTCCATTGACAAAATCCAGCCCTAAGAGTCAGAGACAATTTCATGTTTGACTGGTAAGAATCAGCTCATACATACTTTTTCAGCTGAGTTCCTATTTAACAGGTGCAAAGGTTCATGGGAGGCAGCCACTTTGTAACACAAAACATTCCTTTCACATTACATTCCCAGAGAAAGATATTTGATCACCCCAATTTCTGATTGTCTTTTCAGACTCTCTCTTGATGTGGTCTGAGCATTGGAATAATTTTGGAAAAACTGACATTGCATAGTGCAAACATTTCCTCCATTAGATTTGTGCTCAGACCAAAGTATTTATACTGTGAGAAGAGCCAAGGAGAGTTGCCAAGAGACTGAAACAAGAGACTGAATGAGGTTTCAAAATGCAGGTAGCGCTGACTGCTGTGCGTGATGTGCATTGTGTGTTTTCCAATTTGCTTGCACGTTACCCTACTTTAAAGACATACTTTCCTTTGGGGATCTGTTTCCTAATGGTCATGGTATCCTTTTTTTGGGCCAGCACAGATATGTGTTACAAAAACTAAAAACAATAAAATTAAATGAAAACATTAAAAAATCAAAGCATCATGCAACTTCCCTTTCATTTGCAATACAGCAGGCTTCTGGTAAATCTATTGCTTCATTCGAGGTTCAAATTATTTTTGTTCCATTGCCCAGAGACCACAACCTCGCCTTGAACATTAATTGATCTCAAAAGTAAAAATGAATGGGAGAGTCTTTTAACCACTGGCTCGACCCGGTTCTAAAATAACGGGTAACCGGTCGTCGAAGGCTTGTTTGGGTAACTTGTGCAACATAAACAGGCACGAGGCCATTTAGTTCTGCAAATCTGGGTCCTATGCCAGTTAATAGGACCCTGTATGCAACTTGCAAAGACAAATGGGTGGAACATACGTGGCGCATGTCACTCCCATTTCTCCAGGCATCGAGAGACCCGACCAACGATCCTTAAAGGGTCCACGGGGGGTCTAAAGATGTTTGTGGGGCCAGGAGGATCAGGAGCACTCCTCCGCACTCCACAACAATCTTCCAGCCCGCTGCGGGCACGTTCTTGCCACTCCCCCAAATACTCCGCTCCCCTAGTCATCCACTTCACCCCCACTCACGCCCCAACCACCCCGCCCCCCCCCCCAACCCCTGCAGGCCTCACCGGTTGGTCGGAAGCAAGCTACAGCCAGACGATTTCTGCCATGAAAGCCAGCAAGCTGGAGCGTTGTCGCCCATTTGACACCGGCAGCGCGCTGACAAAATGCTAATGAGGCCCGAACCGAGTTTTGGAATTCCCGACTTCCGCGTTGGGCGGCTCACGCGTTGGACAGGTGACGCGGGCGCATCTGGCCTAAATGTCACTCCAGATCCAGAGCAATGTGGTTGACTCTAAACTGCCCTTGGAAATGGCCTAGCCAGCCACTCAGGTGTCAAGGCAATGGCTTGCCACCTTCTCAAGGGCAACTAGGGATGGGCAATAAATGCTGGCCTTGCCAGTGATGCCCACATCCCATGAATGAATAAAAAAAAAGTCAGGTTCTTTCGTTTACAGCTGTGCCCAGTGGTACAAGTCCAGTATTGGACAGCTTTTCGAAAGCTGTGTTAGAAATGGGAAATAGGGTGGGTGTCTGTACTTACTGGGCTTGAGCTTCCTCTGCTGTGCAACTGCTGTGAAGCGCCTTGGGACATTTTACTACTTTAAAGGTGTTATATAAGTACAAGTTTTTGCTGTTGTTGTTTCTTTCCACAGTTGCTCTCCGGTTTAGATGAGATTATCTCACAATTGTAAACAACAGTGAAGGGAAGGGATCATTTGACTGGCGCGGAGCATACTGGAATAACCTCTGTAGCACAGAGCTCCATGTATTGATACAAGAGGAAGGACGAGGGATTTGCAGCAGTTACGGGGGGGGGGAGGGGGCAGATGTGGGAGCTGCTGTGGAAATCGGCGGGATGGGATGTGAGGTAAAAAGGGAGCGATTGATGGTGGAGGAAGTTGAAATTGATGACATCATCCTGCCTCACCCCTCAATCATTCCCTTCTTACCTCACATACGTCCCTGCCCATTCCACAGCTTCAGTAAGCTTCGTGGGAGCCCAGTGTTGCTGGTGCAAGTCCAGTACAGGTATATGAAATGCCTGCTGAAGTATTCCATCAATTGTCTTGTGTAGAACATCTATTATTTGTCAGTGCAGTTTGACAGGAATGATGAATATATTCACCTTTACTCCTTCTGAGGAGATGCCTTTGACTATGA
The DNA here is from genome assembly GCF_052327205.1 of Somniosus microcephalus. Lineage (NCBI taxonomy): Eukaryota > Metazoa > Chordata > Chondrichthyes > Squaliformes > Somniosidae > Somniosus > Somniosus microcephalus. Next base: position 62,056,283 of record NC_141007.1, read on the forward strand.
CCGATAAAATGCAAAGTCTGAAGACCAGCACTGAACAGGAACCTCTCTGAATCCACCAAGTGATTGCATTAAAACCCTTTTGACTCAACACAATTAAGCTGCTGCTGGTAGGTTTGGAAGCTGCTTTCTATGGTAACTGCTCTTAGTTCTGTTTGAGAATGGCAGTACAGCTTCATTGATAGATGATAATTCTTCTGGCGGCTCTGTCTTGAATGTGAATTAGGACGTAATGAGTGAGAAAGCATTTATATATATTAAGGATTATATTACTCAGTGATTGTTTTGGCATGTGGTGAAGGAGTTTTCTAAAATATTAATGGTTAAAACAATAATATGACATGCATATGACTTCCAATTCATTACGATCATTAAATGTCATTAGAAAAAAGTCAGGTATTAAGTTACCAATTTATATGGACTCAATAAATGAATCTCTTTGCAGCACAGTACATGTTCTAACCAGTATTTGAATCTGGAATAACAATTGGTCACACAATGCCAAAAGACTGAATTAAGATCGCACTGCTATGGAGCCCCATGTCAGGCCTGCGAAAGTTCCCCTCCTCCTGCATATCTGTGCCTCAGATCCCAATCTCTATCTTCCCCTCTCCCAAACACTCTCATTTTACTTCACACCCAATCCTGCCCAATCCACAGCTGCATCTATTCCCTTTCGTCCTGCTTCTTGCATCAAGTCAGGGAGTACAGGAGTTAGAACTAGGGGGCATAATCTTAGAATAAGGGGCTGCCGTTTCAAGACTGAGATGAGGAGGAACTTCTTCACTCAGAGGGTAGTAAATCTATGGAATTTGCTACCTCAGAAAGCTGTGGAAGCTGCGACATTAAATAAATTTAAAACGGAGATAGACAGTTTCCTAGCTGATAAGGGAATTAGGGGTTACGGGGAGCGGGCAGGGAAGTTGACATGAGTCTAGGTTCGGATCAGCCATGATCCTATTGAATGGCGGAGCAGGCCCGAGGGGCCGTATGGCCTACTCCTGCTCCTACTTCTTATGTTCTTATTCTGCTATTCTCAGCACCAGTAAAATGGTCTGTTCCTTTCACTGGTGATTACAACTCAGGGATAATCTGAACTAAGCAAATATCTCTAGCCATGAATCCCCATCTTCTGCTGTCTCAAAGTAGATTTGACGAGCAACTGCAGGCCTATAGCACTCTCGTCTTTGAGTCAGAAGGTTGTGGGTTCAAGTCCTACTCCAGAGACTTGAGCACAAGGTCTAGGCTGACACTCCAGCGCAGTGCTGAGGGAGCGCTGCACTGTCGGTGGTGCCGTCTTTCGGATGAGACGTTAAACCGAAGCCCCATCTGCCCCCTCAGGTGGACGCAAAAGGTCCGATGGCACTACTTTGAAGAAGAGTAGATAGGGTGACCTGGCCAATTCATGTAGGCATGAAAGCATCATTCAAGGAGATATGACTTATGACTGTCATCTACTTAAGGTATTGAATTCAGAATGGAGATTAAAAATGGATAGCAGGTGTCAGGCCTTTCATTAGTGCAATGAGTTATTAGCATCCATATCATGTTAGCTTAAGTTAGATTGATATTTTGTGTACTGAATGATGTTATAGGATGTAAAAAAAAAAATAGCCAGAATCTGAGGATAGGGAGGATGTCTTCTCCTCACTCCTTGGGCTTAAGATAGTGGCCACTTTAATTTCAGCAGTAGGGGTGCTTAATATTCTTTTTTCCAGTGGCCTTGCTACATTCTTGTCCACTCTTCATTATGGTCCAGCTTCACCCATGCCAACCAGGGTAGGTCACCGATTGTAAAAACTTCATAAAAATTGGCTTTCCCAGCCCATAGTTTACCTGTTTTCTTTTAATGAATGACTTCACTACAATATGAAGCTTCTTTTCCCTGAAACATGGCTTGCATGTTAGTTTAAGTTTGTAAAACAGATTCCAAAATAAAATGGCCTTCACTGGAAATCAAATGAAATATCGCCAATTATCCCAAATATTTTGAGTTGCTCGGTTCAACTGCTCGGCAGCTTTAGAATCAGCATCCTGTAGAATGTGAAACGTGTCCCATACTCCAACCACCCGATCAAGAGTCATGGTGCAAAAAATATAGTTGAATTTTATCATAATTATAACACATTTTCCAATAAAGATTCAGCGGAACATTTATAGCTTGCAATACAAGGGACATAGAATTCTGGATAATGAAAGAACTGATCCAGCTTATCGGAATTTTCAGGATATTTTTGATGATGCAGCTTGTTCTACGCCATGTGTTATCACAGCATGTTTTATATTGTTTTAAATGATCTAACAAAAAGGGTAAAGTACCATTCTTGTATAGTGGAGTCAGTGTCACCTGAACAATTCTGAAGACCAATATAATAAATGCAAAAGCCCAAATAATTAACAGATGTTGCATTTCTCTTGAATCCAAGCAAAATGCACTCTGTGTAAACATTCTGTCAGTTTACTTATATAAACCATCCCAGTTCACATTTTTCAAACATGAAAGAGTTCTCTAAAACATATTAATCATATAAGTACTGTGGAGCCAGTTAATAATCTGCACCACAAATATCATGTGAATTCACTGAGCAACAAAACTCACAACAATTTATAAATAATCTATCATCACAAGGTAGGGCTTTCATTGAGAACTTCAAGAACACGAGAGCAAGGAAGGGGAAGAAATGATTCAATACATCAAGCCCTGCCCTTTCACAGACCTTATGCAACCCACCCTGTCACAGATGCTATTCTACTTCTTTCATCTCCTGGTGGAAAGTTATTTATAATAACCCCCTCATTCCAATGATAATCAAGAGAAACTGCAGGATATGTCATCCATTCCCCCCACAACTCCTATTATTATTAAACCATGGCCTGCTGCCCTCAGCAGACAACCTTGTAAGCAAGCAGTGTCCTCTAAATAAAAACCTGCGACAATGTGGAAAAGATTAGACTGGTACATTTTATCCTTCTTCACCAGATCATGAAAAAGGCAAAGAAAGACTTGCATTTCTATAGCGCCTTTCGCTGCCTCAGGACGTCCCAAAGCACTTTACAGCCGATGAAGTACTTTTTGAACTGGAGTCACTGTTGTAATGTAGGAAATGCAGCAGCCAATTTGCGCACAGCAAGCTCCCACAAACAGCAATGTGATAATGACCAGATAATCTGCTTTAGTGATGATGTGGGATAAATATCGACCAGGTCACCAGGGAGATCTTCCCTGGCCTTCTTCGAATAATGCCGTGGGATCTTTTACATCCATCTGAAAGTAAAGATGGGGCCTCGGTTTAACGTCTCATCTGAAAGACAGCATCTCTGACAGTGCAGCATTCCCTTAATGCTGCACTGTAGAGTCAGCTCAGATTTCACGCTCAAGTCGCTGGAGTGGAATTGAACCCACAAGATTCTGACTCAATCATTTGCGGGAACATAGAAACATAGAAACATAGAAAAATAGGAGCAGGAGTAGGCCATTCGGCCCTTCGAGCCTGCTCTGCCTTTCAATATGATCATGGCTGATCCTCTATCTCAATACCATATTCCCGCTCTCTCCCTATACCCCTTGATGCCTTTTGCGTCTAGAAATCTATCTATCTCCTTCTTAAATATATTCGGTGACTTGGCCTCCACAGCCTTCTGTGGTAGAGAATTCCACAGGTTAACCACCCTCTGAGTGAAGAAATTTCTCCTCATCTCAGTCCTAAATGTCCTACCCCGTATCCTGAGACTGTGACCCCTTGTTCTAGACCCCCCCAGCCAGGGGAAACATCCTCCCTGCATCCAGTCTGTCTAGCCCTGTCAGAATTTTATGTGTTTCAATGAGATCCCCTCTCATTCTTCTAAACTCTAGTGAATACAGGCCTAGTCGACCCAATCTCTCCTCATACGACAGTCCTGCCATCCCAGGAATCAATCTGGTGAACCTTCACTGCACTCCCTCTATGGCAAGTATATCCTTTCTTAGGTAAGGAGAACAAAACTGCACACAGTACTCCAGGTGTGGTCTCACCAAGGCCCTGTACAACTGTAGTAAGACATCCTTGCTCCTGTACTCAAATCCTCTTGCAATGAAGGCCAACATACCATTTGCCTTCCTAACTGCTTGCTGCTCCTGCATGTTTGCTTTCAGTGACTGGTGTACAAGGACTCCCAGGTCCCTTTGTACGTCAACATTTCCCAATCTATCACCATTTAAATAATACTCTGCCTTTCTGTTTTTCCTACTGGTAGCATAGTGGTTAGGTCACTGGACTAATAATCCAGAGGCCTGGACGAATAATCCGGAGATATGAGTTCAAATCCCACCACGGCAGCTGGGGAAATTAAATGCAGTTAATTAAATAAATCTGGAATAAAAAGCTAGTATCTGAAATAGCGACCATGAAACTACCTGATTGTCATAAAAACGCATCTGGTTCACGAATGTCCTTACCCGGTCTGGCCTATATGTGACTCCAGACCCACAGCAATGTGGTTGACTCTTAACTGCCCTCTGAAATTGCCTAGCAAGTCCCTCAGTTGTAAAAAACCGCTACAAGAAAAGTAAGACGGACCACCTGGCATCGATCTCAGCACTGGCTATGGACATGACAATGGCACACCCAGACCAGTCAACCCATAGAAACATAGAAGATAGGAGCAGGAGTAGGCCATTCGGCCCTTCGAGCCTGCTCCGCCATTCAATGTGATCATGGCTGATCATCCAAATTCAGTACCCTGTCCCTGCCTTTTCCCCATATCCCTTGATCCCTTTAGCCTCAAGAAATATATCCAACTCTTCCTTGAATATATTTAATGAACTAGCCTCCACCGCCCTCTGTGGCAGAGAATTCCACAGGTTCACCACTCTCTGGGTGAAGAAATTCCTCCTCATTTCAGTCCTAAATGGCTTACCCCTTATCCTTAGACTATGACCCCTGGTTCTGGACTCCCCGGCCATCAGAAACATCCTTCCTGCATCTAGTCTGTCCAGACCTGACAGAATTTTATAGGTTTCGATGAGATCCCCTCTCAATCTTCTAAACTCCAGTGAGTATAAGCCCAATCGACACAATCTCTCCTCATACGTCATTCCTGCCATCCCAGGTATCAGCCTGGTGAATCTTCGCTGCACTCCCTCCATGGCAAGAATGTCCTTCCTCAGGTAAGGTGACCAAAACTGCACACAATACTCAAGGTGTGGTCTCACCAAGGCCCTGTACAACTGTAGCAAGACATCCTTGTTCCTGTACTCGAACCCTCTTGCTACGAAGGCCAACATACCATTTGCCTTCTTAACCGCCTGCTGCACCTGCACAAGGACACCCAGGTCTCTTTGCACTTCCCCTTCTCCCAATCTATTGCCATTCAAATAATAATCTGCCTTCCTGTTTTTGCCACCAAAGTGGATAACCTCACATTTATCCACATTATAGCGCATTTGCCATGTTTCTGCCCAATCACCCAACCTGTCCAAATCGTACTGGAGTTTCCCGACATCCTCCTCGCAGCTTACCCTCCTGCCCAGCTTTGTGTCGTCTGCAAATTTGGAGATATTACATCCAATTCCCTCGTCCAGATCATTAATATATATTGTGAACAGCTGGGGTCCTAGGACCGATCCTTGCGGTACCCCACTAGTGACTGCCTGCCACTCGGAAAACGACCCATTTATTCCAACTCTTTGCTTTCTGTCCGCCAACCAGTTCTCTATCCAAGTCAATACCTTGCCCCCAATCCCATGTGCCTTAATTTTGCACGCTAATCTCTTATGTGGGACCTTATCGAAAGCCTTCTGAAAGTCCAAATACACCACATCCACTGGTTCTCCCTTATCTATTTTACCAGTTACATCCTCAAAAAATTCCAGTAGATTAGTCAAGCATGATTTACCTTTTGTAAATCCATGTTGACTTTGTCCGATCCTGTCACTGCTTTCCAAGTGCTCTGCTATTACATCTTTTATAATGGACTCTAACATTTTCCCCACTACCAATGTCAGGCTTACCGGTCTATAATTCCCCGCTTTTTCTCTACCACCTTTTTTGAATAGTGGGGTAACATTAGCTACCCTCCAATCCATGGGTACCATTCCAGAGTCTATCGAGTTCTGGAAGATGACCAGTAATGCATCTACTATCTCTAGGGCCACTTCCTTAAGTACCATGGGATGTAGACCATCAGGCCCTGGGGATTTATCGGCCTTCAGTCCCATCAATTTTCCTAACACCATTTTCCTACAAATACTGATTTCTTTCAGTTCCTCTCTTTCATCAGACCCTATGTTCCCGGCATCTCTGGGAGGTTATTTGTGTCCTCCTTTGTGAAGACAGAACCAAAGTATGTATTTAGTTGGTCTGCCATTTCCTTGTTTCCCATTATAAATTCCCCTGATTCTGACTGTTAAGGGACCTACGCTTGACTTCACCAATCTTTTTCTCTTCACATATCTATAAAAGCTTTTACAGTCAGTTTTTATGTTCCCAGCTAGCTTACTCTCATATTCTATTTTCCCTTTCTTAATAAATCCCTTTGCCCTCCTTTGTTGACTCCTAAACTGCTCCCAATCCTCAGGATTATTGCTTTTTCCAGCCAATTTATATGTCCTCTCCTTGGATCTTATGCTATCCCTAATTTCCCTTGTTAGCCACAGTTGAGTCACCTTTTTTGTCTTATTTTTATGCCAAACTGGGATGAACAAATTCTGTACCTCATCCATTCGGTCTTTGAATGTTTGCCATTGCCTATCCACCGTCAACCCTTTGAGCGCCATTCCCCAATCAATCCTACCCAACTCGCTCCTCAGACCATCGTAGTTTCCTTTATTTAAATTGAGGACCCTTGTCTCTGAGTCAACTACTTCATTCTCCATCTTAATGAAGAATTCGATCATATTATGATCGCTCCGACCCAAGGGGCCTCGTACAACAAGATTGCTAATTAATCCTTTCTCGTTACATAATACCCAGTCTAAGATGGCCTGATCTCTGGTTGGTTCCTCGACATATTGGTCCAGGAAACCATCCCGTAAACACTCCAGGAATTCCTCCTCCGCAGTATTGTTACTAATTTGGTTGGCCCAATCTATATGTAGATTAAAGTCACCCATGATGACTGCTGTGCCCTTATTGCACGCTTCTTTAATTTCCCTTTTAATGCCATCCCCAACCTCCACCTTACTGTTTGGAGGTCTATATACCACTCCCACTAATGTTTTTTTCCCCTTAGTATTTCTCAATTCTACCCATACAAATTCCACATCATCAGAGCTAATATCCTTCATTACAATTGTATTAATCCCTTCTTTAACCAGTAATGCTACCCCACCTCCCTGCAAAGTCCTCCTCGCCAACATCTGGGGGCTTGTGCCAAAATTGGGAGAGCTGTCCCACAAACTAGTCAAGCAACAGCCTGACATAGTCATACTCACAGAATCATACGTTTCAGCCAATGTCCCAAACTCCTCCCTCACCATCTCTGGGTATCTCCTGTCCCACCGGCAGGACAGACCCACCAGGAGTTGCGGCACAGTGGTACACAGTCGGGAAGGAGTGGGAATCCTCAACATTGACTCCGGACCCCATGAAGTCTCATGGCTTCAGGTCAAACATAGGCAAGAAAACTTCCTGCTGATTACCACCTACTACCCTCCCTCAGCTGTTGAATCAGTACTCTGCCATGTTGAGGAGCACTGAGAGTAGCAAGGGCACAGAATGTACTCTGGGTGGGGGATTTCAATGTCCATCACCAAGAGTGGCTCGGTAGCACCGCTACTGATGGAGCTGGCTGAGTCCGGAAGGACATAGCTGCCAGTCTGGGCCTGCGACAGGTAGTGAGAGAACCAACATGAGGGAAAAACTTACTTGGCCTTGTCCTCACCAATCTACCTGTTGCAGATGCATCTGTCCATGACAGCATTGGTAGCAGTGACCACCACACAGTCATTGTGGAGACGAAGTCCCGTCTTCACACTGAAGTCACCCTCCATCGTGTTGTGTGGCACTACCACCATGCTAAATGGGATAGATTCAGAACAGATCTAGCAGCTCAACACTGAGCATCCATGAGGCATTGTGGGCCATCAGCAGCAGCAGAATTGTATTCCAGCACAATCTGTAACCTCATGGCCCGGCATAGCCCTCACTCTACCATTACCATCAAACCAGGGGACCAACCCTGGTTCAATAAGGATTGTAGAAGAGCATGCCAGGAGCAGCACCAGGTGTACCTAAAAATGCAGTGCCAACCTGGGGAAGCTGCAACACAGGACTACATGCATGCTAAAAAGTGGAAGCAGCATGCTATAGACAGGGCAAAGCAATCCCACAATCAACGGATCAGATCAAAGCTCTGCAGTCCTGCCACATCCAGTCGTGAATGGTGGTGGACCATTAAACAACTAACGAGAGGAGAAGGCTCCATGAATATCCCCATCCTCAATGATGGTGGAGCCCAGCACGTGAGTGCAAAAGACAAAGCTGAAGCGTTTGCAACCATCTTGAGCCAGGAGTGCCGAGTGGATGATCCATATCGGCTTCCTCATGAGGTCCTCACCACCACAGAAGCCAGTCTTCAGCCAATTTGATTCACTCCATGTGATATCAAGAAATGGCTGCGCGCACTGGATACAGCAAAGGCTGTGGGCCTCGACAACATCCCGCTTGTCGTGCTGAAGACTTGTGCTCCAGAATTAGCCGTGCCTCGAGCCAAGCTGTTCCAGTACAGCTATAACACTGGCATCTATCCGTCAATGTGGAAAACTGCCCAAGTGTGTCCTGTCCACAAAAAGCAGGACAAATCCAATCTGGCCAATTACCACCCCATCAGTCTACTCTCAATCATCAGCAAAGTGATGGAAGGTGTCGTCGACAGAGCTATCAAGAGGCACTTACTCACCAATAACCTGCTCACTGATGCCCAGTTTGGGTTCCGCCAAACATGGAAAAAAGGAGCTGAATTCCAGAGTTGCGGTGAGAGTGACTGCCCTTGACATCAAGGCAGCATTTGACTGAGTGTGGCATCAAGGAGCCCTAGTAAATCTGAAGTCAATGGGAATCGGTGAGAAAACTCTCCACTGGCTGGAGTGATATCTAGCACAAAGGAAGCTGGTTGTGGTGGTTGGAAGTCAATCATTACAGCCCCAGGACATCGCTGCAGGAGTTCCTCAGGGCAGTGTCCTAGGCCCAACCATCTTCAGCAGCTTCATCAATGACCTTCCCTCCATCATAAGGTCAGAAGTGGGGATGTTTGCTGATGACTGCACAGTGTTCAGTGCCATTCGCAGTAGCATCGCCGAATCTTCCACCATCAACATCCTGGGGGTCACCATTGACCAGAAACTTAACTGGACTAGCCACATAAATACTGTGACAACAAGAACAGGTCAGAGGCTGGGTGTTCTGCAGTGAGTATCTCACCTCCTGACTCCTCAAAGCCTTTCCACCATCTACAAGGCACATGTCAGGAGTGTGATGGAATACTCTCCACTTGCCTGGATGAGTGCAGCTCCAACAACACTCAAGAAGCTCGACACCATCCAAGACAAAGCAGCCCGCTTGATTGGCACCCCATCCACCACCTTAAACATTCACTCCCTCCACCACCAGCGCACCGTGGCTGCAGTGTGTACCATCTACAAGATGCACTGCAGCAACTCGCCAAGGCTTCTTCGGCAGCACCTCCCAAACCCACGACCTCTTCCACCTAGAAGGACAAGGGCAGCAGGTGCATGGGAACACCACCACCTCCATGTTCCCCTCCAAGTCACACACCATCCTGACTTGGAAGTATATCGGCCGTTCCTTCATCATCACTGGGTCAAAATCCTGGAACTCCCTACCTAACAGCACTGTGGGAGTACCTTCACCACATGGACTGCAGTGATTCAAGAAGGCGGCTCACCACCACCTTTTCAAGGGCAACTAGGGATGGGCAATAAATGCTGGCCTTGCCAACGGCGCCCACATCCCATGAACGAATAAAAAAAAACATTTTTAGACATTCCTGACAGATGTGGTGAGGCATTATATATGTGCAAGTGTTGTTATTTTTCATTAATGTTGCGGTGGATGTTTCCAGTCACTGCCTCCAAAAGAAAGAAAGAAAGACTTGCATTTATATAGTGCCTTTTCGACCTCTGGATTTCCCAAGTGCTTTGCAGCCAATTAAGTACTTTTGAAGCGTAGTCGCCATTGTAATATAGGAAACGCGACAGCCAATTTGCACACAGCAAGGTCCCACAAACAGCAATGTGATAATGAGCAGTTAATGTGTGTTTCAGTGATGTTGATTGAAGGATAAATATTGTCCAGAACATCAGGGACAACTCCGCTGCCCTTCATCGAAATAGTACTGTGGAATCTTTCACATCCACTTGAGAGAGCAGACAGGGCCTTGGTTTAACATCTCATCTGAAAGACAGCACTCTCTCAGTACTGCCCTGGAGTGTCAGCCTAGATTTTTGTACTACCAGTCTCTGGAGTGGGACATGAACCCACAACCTTCTAACTCAGAGGCGAGAGTGCTACCAACTGAGCCATGGCTAACAAGACTGAAAAGCAATGATCCTACACTGATTCTGGTACAGGAGATGCAGATATATCAGGTTTAGTCAACGATCAAAATGGTGTGTCCAATGCAGTTCACCAGTTTTCTGAGCAGTCGCCTACCTGGGAGAACAACAGCAGCAACTGGCATTTATATAGCGTCTTTAATGCAGTATAACAGCCCTTAGTGCTTCACAGGAGTGTTATGAAACAAAATTTGACACCGAGGCACATACTAGGACAGGTGACCAAAACCTTGGTTAAAGAGGTAGGTTTTAAGGGGTATCTTAAAGGAGGAGAGGTTTGGGCAACACTCGATAAAAGGGCAGATACACAAGAGCTTATACAGAAGTTCATGAATCAACCCGCCACCATGCGCTGTTCCCAAATGTCGGGTCTGTCAACGCTGAGCAGACCTGACACGCAGCAGCGGGGGAGGCAATTCAGGTCATTATGACCTTGTTAACAGACCATTAAGAACTATTTTGAGCTCACCTTCAGAATTTACCAGGTTACCCACGGGGTCCACGCTACTCGGGGATCATGTCAGGTAAGCAGGTCGGGAGTTGTATGAACATGGAATCATCCCTTTATGTGACAGCTGCAAATGTGCTATAAAAGCTCCCATCTCACAGCTGTTCACTTTCCAAGCTCAGAAGCTGCTGCTTACTGCATTTGTAAGACAGATTGAGCTTTATGCAGGTTGCAAGTGTTTGGAGTAAACTCTCTATCCAGTGTCACCTCATTGGAACAACCTCTCTCACCATTGACAGATCGCTTCTGTCATCTCAGGTTCACCTGCCATCTATTACATCAGCATTGGTACCCTTGAAACCATCTCACCTTGATCCTAAGAATCCCACCACGATCAGCCCCAACACCAGCAGCACCAGGCACACCAGCAGCACCAACAACAACACCAACCTTCTCCACTATCAATTGATGCTGCACAGGACAGAGGACATCAGCAACCGACAACATTGCTGCCTGGGACGCCAGGGATGGCCTCACCATGGTCACATTTACTTCACTTGACGCTGTACACCCTGACTGTCACATGATGTGCCAGGTTGGCACCACCCCACACCAACACCATAAAGCATTCCTACAATGCCCAAGCCATTCCTTTCACACTCATCGCCATTGCGGGGGGTACCGTTATGTCTCACCATTCACTGCAACTCACTAAGCCACTTCCAAAGGTGCACACAGATCTGTCCAAGAATGCAAAGTGTTGAAAATAAAGGTTTCAATGCTTGATAGCACATTAACAGAAACTTCACATGAACATTGGCTAAACACCCAAGTGCCTACCCTTGTGTGTTGTTAGTTGGTATGATTGGACTATGATGAGGGCGAGTGTGAGGGGTGGCTAGTGAGATGGGGAAGTGATAATGTAGCTAGAGAGGGATGGGTGAGTTGGTGTGAGTAAGGATGTGCAGGAGTAGGGTAGGGAAGGCAGAATGATGGGGATGTGATGAGTGGCACAGCAGGATGAGGTTGAGTGTGGCTTTGCAGTAACGTTTCGTGATCTACTGAGATCATTGAAAGTTTTGCACCACTGCAGCCTGGTCCTTCTGATGACATCCCTGCTCATGTCCTCCTGTGCAATGTGCAACCAGGCTGCATTGGTCTCCTGGGGAGGTCCCTTCCACCCATGGGAAGGGAAGAGAACCTCCCTTTGTGCTGTAACTCCCTCCATAAGCATATGGAGGGAGTCATGGGAGAGCCTGGGTGCAGCCATGCACCTCTATGCGGTGCTTGTCAGTGTTTGCAGTACCTCAGTGCTGTAGAACACTGACAGCATAACTATCAAACTCAATTTGTGCATGGTCCCTTTAAGGAAACCGGCTGATGATGCATCATCAAATGACATCATCAGACCCTTCTATTGGCCGGCAAACACACTGGGCGGTAAAACAAGTCCAATCAGAGCAAAATAATTTTGGACAGTGGGCTGGAGCCAGCAGTGAGGTCGGGACCCACCACCGACGTTGCCTGCCATGGACCCTGGTCGCCTAAGTCTGTAGCCTTTGTGGCAATATTGTGCAGTACAGAACATAGTTTTATAATTTTGCTGACTTTTACTGCCCATGTTGCAAGTCCCCCCTCCCTTACCCTGACCAATTCATGCATACTAGAAAAACTGGCTCATATAACTTCACTTCCAATCTGCCATCGCCTCCTTCTGCAGTAAGAAATAACCCATGCCGTGCAGCAAAGAACTCTTCGCTTCTGTCAATCCTAATACTATTTCAAAATCTAGTCCTCCATTCAGCTGACTAACTTGAACTTGGAGCTCAATGCTCCATTTCATTAACATCCCTCCTTCCCCCTGTAATTCTGCACAAGTCGTTCATGATTTAACCAAGGCCTTAACAAGGAAAAGTATTTTTTTTCCTTCATTTATCTCTTCAAATACATTTTTGATTGGAAGTGCGAAATACATAAGTGCTTTGTGCTGATATTTCACCACTGTTTATGAGAATCTACTTTTTTTGTTAAAATAACAAACCGAGAAATATAACCTGGGATGAAGTTCAACGTGTCCTCTGATGGCATTTCAATTTTCTCATGAACATGTATTTTGAAACTGCTTGGTCGATTATGTGACTTTCCACCATCAAAAGCATGTTCCCTTTCAGTGATGGGACAAAGTCCAAAATCATCAACAGCATTTCTGTTTATTTGTGTTCAAAGTAACTTTAAAACATTGGGATGATAATGACCGAATTTTGCTTGTGGCATAATGTAATACCTGGGTACGGATCCCAACATTCGTACAATAGAGCCATTGTCCAAGACAAGTTTATATATTTACTATAATGTAGATTGCCAGACAGGTCACAGGTTCAGAGTAATTGCATTTTGCTTTGCAAATAGGGACCCTAGAGACCGCAGAATGGCACCACATTAATCTACATACCTGCCAACATTTCTCCAAGAAAATCCTGGAAGGCCTACTTTATGTGTATTAAAGTCATCAAAAAATATATTAAGATGTTATATTCCTTTAGTCAAGAACTAATTGGTCAAACACTCCAGTATTTGCCTTACTCTTTAACTCATTGTACAACAGGTTTATAATTCACACTGAATGGAGTTACCACGGGTAGATACCTTGTCAGCTAGCACTGGGTATTTATTACAGAGAATTGTTCATTTGATTATTTGTATCTGCAGATATTTTTTTGTAAGTTGTTGTGTTCTTCAGATTACTGTTAGGGATGTCAGTACTGTAGACTGCAATACTTTCCCACTGCAGACACCAGTAACAGCATCAGACACTCCCAGGCCAGCCATAACAAAGCCAGCCAGTAAAGATCCCTCTACTCTGTTCAACCACGTGTCTATATTTTCATTTCCCACAGCAGCCATGCTTTTAGCCTCTCAGGGTGAGATTGTCTATTAGTCTGCATTCGGAAGATTTTGCTCTGTCTTCACAAAGAAGAACATTGAGACATGACTAAGCATATTTCGCATTTAACCCTTGCAACCAACAAAGAGAGGGGATTTTCATTGAGTCAGCTTAGCCTGGATTAGAAGAGAGGTTCCAGAGGCAAAGTAGTGTGCTATCCCACTGCACCAGCCACAGGTTATACTTTCATGAACTGCAGAAGTGAAGAAAAGGTTGGACTTCCAACTTGGAGAGTTGGTAGGTATAGTGGGGCCTAAACCCAACATCGTTGAGCCTGATTTTCACCAGTAAAACGAGTGCAGTGCTAACCCATGTAGCAGGGCAAAGGTCCTCGCTCTATCCACATGGGCAATCGGGCCGCTGCTAAATTGGTCGGGGCCTTTACTTCGACATCCCTGGCGGTTGCCTGCAATGTGCACAGCCCTCATTTCAATATCAAAAAATAGCTCCAATGACCATTTCAGCCCCGGACTCTGAAAAGCATTTCGGCTAGTTGGATCTTGCAGTGCAGAAACTCTGACTAATATTTCTGGGTCTTGAGCTGCCTAACCAGCTGGAGTCTGCTGAAGGCCACTTAAAACAACTGCGGGCTGCTGCCAACTCGCTGATTACCTCCTCCCCCCACCCGCCCCCCCAGTATATATTAGTTTATTTCTTTAAAATATGTTTGCAATATACATCAAAGCTCTTATTTATGGGAACTGCTGGCAGCTGCCTTGTTGGATTTGTACAATTGTAATGATTTGAAGTGTCTTTGATAGGTGTCAATTAGATTAGAGCAGAGGCCAATCAGGCACCATCAGACAAGTTACCTTCACCAGTAGTTCAGTGAAGGAAGTTTCCAAAGAAGACTAATCGAAATGGTATCTGAAGCTTACCTTTAGTACCTGGAGGTTTTTACCGATCAAGAATTAAATTAAAATGTATGTTATTTTTCCAATAGCCTATATCTGGATGTTTGCAGCCATTACCTCATTTTTTGGAGTGCTGCAGTGCCCTGAGATTACATGGGATGGCATCAATAGACGCCAGTTTAATCCTGCCAATTTAAGCACTGAGCGGAGTAGTCCCTGCAAATAAAGTTTTATTACAATATACTGCCCTCCCGGTGAGCCATACTTTAACACCTTTCCTCTCACTGGAGAACTAGTGAGCCATTACTTCAAAGTCCAACTTTTTTGCCTTTTAGTGCAAAAGTAGCAAAAAGACACACTAATTGCTCGAAAACAGATCGAAGAGCCACAAAAGTGTATTTATGAGTCTATCTCCACTAATCACTAGTCAACACAATGTGCTTGGTCTACCTTTCTCAGTAATCAGCCAATTAGAATACTAGCACGGGCTAATCAGGATTACTATGGGGAAACAGTCCAGACCATATCTCAGTTATTGGTGCATTTGCATTCATTTTTTTCTCCAAAAACTCTACAATTTGTTTTTATTGTGTTAAAGTCTTCATCCTAAGAGATAGGTTCTTTAGCGAATTAAAGGGGAAGGGGTGGATATTCCTCAGGGGTTCCACCCACCTTCCAGCAGAAGACCAGTAGAACCTGCTGGTCAATGCCAGAGTCCCATTGTGCCGGGTCGCTGCTATTTCCAGAAGTTCTTATGGGGTCTCGTAAGGGGCAGAACCTTCATCAACCCCCTTATTTGGGCACACATATCAAAGGGAGCGGGCCCAAGGCTGGGAGTTCCCACATCCTCGGCCTACAGTGGACCCAGCATAGTATCAATACCCAGTACGCCAAAGGAAATGAGGTGTACCAGCTTCCAATCCCAGTGCAAGTGGGCCCTGATGTGGGGTGTCGAGGGTGGGATCAAAGCCTGAACCCCGAAGATGAGGGGAGGATTTCTTCAAAACGCTAGAGTAGCCCCTTACAAAGGGGGCCACGGGGGGTGGGGGGAGGGGGGGGGGAACACAGATTCTGTTTTGCACCCCGTCTCCAAGCCATTTACACTGTAACTTTCTGGTAGGGAGGGCACTCTAGATATAACCCCAAGCACCAAAGGCCCACTTTGTGTGGCCCTGCCCACTGACCCCATCGATTTCAGTGCATTTTTGGGCCCAAAGTTATTGTGTTGCTCACTTTAAAGAACATATAATAGAATCAGTTCAGAGGTGAAGACTTCTGAAAATAGTTTAATCAGTTGCCTTTCTGACCATCCATTTCTGTTCACTTCCAACCAAGGCAACTGCCTGTAAATCTTTTTTTAGAAAGGCATGAATATTTTTGTTGGGAGAGAAAGGGGCACAAAACAAACAACAGGGAAGGGGGCTTGTGCAACTAAACTGCTACAAAGGGAAGGTTTCTCGCCTGCATATTGCCAAAGTTGGTGATGCAATAGCGGAGATGATGAACCAGGAAGTGAGAGCGAAGAGGGCTGTCCTCCATTCCAGAGAAGGGTACCCTCTTCAAACAGAACTGACACAGCAATCCTGACAGACAGGACCTGCATGAGCCAGAGACCCTGGGGCCCAGGACAGAGGCAAATGGCCCTGAAGACAGCTGCCAAGATAAGAACGTAGAAAAACCTCCTATGATAAGTAGCTGCTCCAGGTATGCATTCAACAAACATTTCCATCATAAAACTGACGCTAATTTCTAAGTTGCTTCTGATCCATCTAAAGCATTGATACAACCTTATTCAGTGCAGCCCTGCCATGAGATTAACAGCCAATTTAACGCTTACCATGCAGGCTATAATTCAGCATAGCACAACTACAAGCTGCTCACCATCACTATACTTGCAATGTGTGCCATACTGTATTGCAGACTTTGCCCCCGCACCACCCACCAACCCTGGCACCCGAGGCATGCCTACAACATGCCAATTGTGGGGCTCAATGATATCCCCGATGGGCAAAGTGGACCTTGTCACAGCAGCACCCTGCTTCTGTCCTGTGGTAGCAGACCAATGTTATCAGCCACGGTTTCAGAAGGTAACCTCTCTCCCCCAGGGCCCACCCCTGTCCACTTTCTTTTGATGTACTTATAAAAACATGTCTTCCTACCCTTTATGTTAACTGCCAGGCTTTTTTTTGCCATTCTTTCAGCTCTTCTACTCCTGCTTTCTGAAAAGTTTCAAGGAAACATGTTAAAATGCTTTTGAAATTTAACCCCAAATATTCATGCCATGAAAGTCTGTAAAGAGCTATTGTACTATTGTTTTAATAGACTGAAGATGCATTCTAGCTTTGAGCATGGCCAGATCTAAATATGGGCAGTCTCAATACAATTCCCAGAGCATGGTCCCACAGCACTAAACTAACCCAAATTTAGCATGTTCATTTGGAGCCCTCACAATGATTGATGTGGGAAATGGAAAACATTGTCACACAGGTGCAGTAAAGTAGTGCTCTTCTGAGATTGTGGCTGGGACAAATTAGAATTAGCTTTACTCAGCATCTAAATATATGTATCTCTGCTATGTCTAACTTGAAAATACCTCATGCTGTCACTAGGTGCCTGAAATAGGAAATTTTCCACTTTCCAGCACTGATACTTTTAACTTGAGTGCAAAATTCCCAAAAAGTTTTTTTAAAAACAGATGTTCTATTACCTAGACTTCACAAAACCCATTTTGTCATGGTGAGTATAGTATTGGAACTTTAAGACACTGAACATTTGATTTATAGTCTACTCCAGGAGTGAAGAACTTATGCTGAGTAAATTAATTTGTATATATCTTTATTGTGTAACTGATAACGACTTGGAAATACTGCAGTATTTTATAATATTGTTCTGGGCACTTTTTTTTCTACTCTCCTTACTGTAGATTATATTGGTTTTCATATCTTACATCACTCTCATTAGTAGATCCCAACTATCCATAGCCCTGAGATCTAGATGAGCTTTCAGTAACATGCACGGAATAACAATTAATTACATTTAGGTCTTCAACTTATCCTGTGCCTTCATGGGATAGCTGTTGTCTTCACCGAGCAAATACAGCATCAGACCTTATTTCAAGTTTGAGACCAGTAAGAGATCTCTGTGCTCCTCCAATTCTGGATCATCCTCGATTTCCATCACTCCACCGTTGGTGGCCGTGCCTTCATCTCCCTCAGCCCTAAGTTCTGGAATTCACTCCATATCCCTTTCCGCCACTCTACCTCTCTCTCCTCCTTCAAGACTCTCCTTAAAACCAACTCTTTGACCAAGCCTGTCCTAATATCACCTTACGTGGCTCAGTGTCAGATTGTGTCTGATAACGCTCCTGTGAAGCGTCTTGGGGCGTTTTACTACATTAAAGGCGCTATATAAATGCAAGTTGTTATTGTCGTGAATTTATTTAACAAAAGACAAGCGAGCAAATCAGTAACAGTCAGATAACTATTTTCAGCTGGAACTTTCGTGAGTGTTCTCCCAATCTCCCACCATAATTCCAGCGGAGATCAGTGGTAACCCTGGAGAAATGGAGTGAACAGGTTTTTATACCATTTGGGCAGGATTTATGCTGATCTCCCGCTAAAGTTACAGCCTGGGATCGGGAGAAGTCCACGGAAATTCTCCCCTATATATTTACAGTAGAAATCCTTCCACCTTAGTCCTCAAGTGGAAAAACAATCAAAAGTACTAAACTAATCCTTTGAAAATAACTCTCATATGACACAGTGGTGCTACTGTGGGAGTCTGTATTAATCTGAACTACCTCTCAGAGCCATTCCTCTCCAAGAAATCTTCAGATTGACTCTTTGATGCAGACAGTATGGGGTCAATTTTAACTCGGCGAAAATGGCAGTAACCATTTGCCATTTCCAATTAATTCAATTATAACACATTAAGCTATTTCGGGCAGTGATGGATCAGACTTTTCGTGTTACATGCGTATCCCACAGAATCACTGTTACATTTAGAGATTCTACGACACTTAAATAATCTTGTCGTGAAAGTTATTTCTAATTGTGAGCAGCAGAGATCCGGGGAGCATTGGGGTTGCCTCTTGGCCACAGCTGTCCAATTAGAATTAGCACCTTAAATTATTTCTTCTTTTTGAGAGGACGCTTTCACTTAATGTGACAGCTGCTTTCAAATCTGGATTAGTCCAAATGTAATACTTGTTCCCTTTATTGGATTCAAGTTATTATTGTTACTATAACTGACAATACCAATCAGCTCATTGGAGGCTTTAGACATTATATCAATATAAACGCTACCGGTTTCTTCAGAATTTCGCTAACAGAAACAACATTCCATTCAATTAACAAGCTGAATGATGTCAGAACACAAATTCCGTTATGAAAGATTTGGTCTCTCACTCAATGATTCACCCACGTGAACGCTAGATGCAGTTTTCCCACTGACTTTCCCGGTCGTTTCGGTCGTGAAGTCGGCAAGCGGCTTGTTAATGAGGCCTGGCAGAGCCTGCCAGCCAGCTGCCGCTCCCGGGCGGGCTGGCCGCTCGCTTTACCGAGCCCGTGTTCGTTTATTCGTTAGTCCAGGTGGGCGGGTTTAAAATCTATCAGCGCTTGCAGCGTCGGTTTTTCCAAGTTGGTCTTTCTAGGTATTTAAAGCATATTCCCCACGTGTGGGCGCACAAACAGTAAAAAAATAAATTTGTTATTCTACATTCCACTATTTGAATAACTCAGCTCTAAGAATTGGGACTGTTTTACTAGTCCCTTAGAGCTGAGCCATTAAATTGACTCACTGCGACCCTAAATATGTAGTTTGGGTAAAAAAAAACATTTTAACGGTGAAGCTAGCTCTAGTATTAGGTATTTTCAGTGTAAATTACTTGCCCCCTTTCTGTTCCCATTACTTTCATTCTTCTCACAGAAATTCTTGGTTGAAGGCCTTCTCATTGAATCAACACTCCAGTGATGAGGAGGTGAGGCAGGCATTCAATGATAGGCAGGGTCATCTCCACAGAGCTGCCCCTCGGGCAGTATTGATTTGAAGTTTTGGTTATGGAGTGACAGGGCTGTTGTTAGATTTTTACTCACGTTTTAAAGCTTTCGCTGGTGGTGCTTGCTTTGATACTTCTAGCTTACTTAGAATTCATTCAGAGTGCTGAATCATGACCAAATCGGTTAATGGACTACCCTGATACTATCCAGGGAACGGGTGAGAGGCTGGCTTGAACCTGAGATTCCCTGTTGCTGAGCTCCCACCCCCAGCCGTAGCTATCTGATGGTCTAATGAGATGCTGAGCAGAGGTTGTGAGCTCACTGTAAGGCAGGGAGGAAAACCATCCCAGCCATCTGCTGCAGATCATCATCCACATTCTCTGTAGCCAGGGGCTGACATTTCTTAAGCTTCCACTCAGGGAGCTTAAGAAATGTCAGGTTCCCCCTTTCATCCTCTGGTTTCTTTGTGCTCTGTGTCTCACCATGTGCTTATACTTCCTGATCAATGAGTGCGTTGTTGGACAGCACATTTCCCAGATGTTTGAACTGGATTACAATGGTCAGGTCCGTGCTGTTAGTTTTCTGGATGCCGAGCTGTTTTCCAGAGGCCGCAGCTCTTCACTGTTTCTAGGAATCTGTCAGTGATCAGCTGGGCATCTTTGCTGGTGTGCACAGCTGCAAAGAACAATTCATGGGCAAGGCCTTCCATTGCCATGGTGGATGCATGCTGATCAACTCACCGGGTGTAGAGAAGTGAGTAGACCAGCCTCCTTTAAGACCACTTATGGCATTGTTGAAAATGGCAGTAATAAATCAAGCAAGTAGTGAAATCCTGAAAGTCTCCAGATATAGTTTTACAAGTTTATATCTTACAGTCTCCTCTGAAAGGAACTACTGACAACATTAAACAAAAATGTCCAGAGCAAGAAAAGGCCACATGGCCTATCAGGCCTACTCCATCCTGAGCCCATGTATGATTATTGTGTCATGAACTGTCTCCACTCATCACCACCAGCCATTGATCTCCTACTTTAACACTAAAGGGCTAATTTTCCAAATATGTGTAACCAATGGGGAGCCTTGCCTGCTGCTCATGGCCATGGGGAAAATCTACCCCTTGATTATAAAAAATTGTGGGTGGTGTGCCATGTCTGGCTGGAGGATGAGCTACCCCACCAGTGGTGTGCATTCGGAAAATCAGCTGTTAAGTTCCTCCCCATAGTTCCAGCGTCTTTTAATAAAAACCCTCAATCCTCTATAACCCTTAATTCTCCTTCTCAACAGATATTAATCCAGCTCCTTATTGAAGACGTCAACTGACCCTGAAACAATTACCCTCTCTGGCATGTTCCACATGTCCACTATTTTATGGAAAAATCTAACCTTGTTCAAAGCTTTTGAATTTTGTGCACATGTCCAGTGCTTATCCACCAACTTAAATAGCTCACTTGCTTCAACCATATCTATACCATTATTTTAAAGACCCGTATTATGTTTTCCCTCGGTCTTGTTTTCTTCACAAAAGTAAGTACCAGGGCAGAACAGTATAAATCAGGCAGTGCACTTTACAGCAAAACTTTATGGATTAAAGAGTTAATTATTACATAGGCCAAAATTACAAATTGAACTCCCTCTCGCATTCAGTCGATGGCTATTAATAAAATGTGGCGCTCAGTCACAAGATAGGTCAAGTTGCATTATGTAAAATTAATTTTAAAACAAGGTTCTAAAGACATTTTTAAAACACAACTTGTAAAGACATTTTTGAAATAATAAATGTGGTAAAACGTACAAGACTCTGCTTCCTATCAGGATGGAGTGCCATATATTGTAAAACTCTGCAAGAAGCATAATATTTTTAATTACCTTGGCAGTCCAACTGTTCTAGTGTAAATAATGCCAGATTGATAGTAAAAATGTTCTCAGCTTGAAAACAAAACTTAAATGTATATAATTAGAGCTGTTGCAAAGTGTACAATATAGACCTTTTATAGTAATATTTCCTAATTAGTAAGATCCTCACAGTTAGCTGCTTAACCAGGCAATCAGCCATGATCTTAAAAAGATTTACTTGAGCTATTTGGAAATTAATTTCAAAGTAAACACAAGGTAATTTCATGGTTGTTAGAAGTGAATCTGATAAGATATGGCACCTTTAACTCTTATTTAGTTGGGAACCTGTATCAAAGGCAGGGGGAAAAAAGCACATGGAATTCTTAAAAGTAGATAGTCTAAACACTGTAGCATCTCACCACAACAGTCTTTGCTACACCTTGACCTTTGATACAATACATAACATTTATGATTCCCTCGTTAACAAAGGAACCATATAAAATATCCTGCCTGTAACTCCCGCAAGCAGAGGTGTGAAGTAAACCAAGCACCCACCACACTGCCATGAGGATTGTGAAGCTTTCACTTCATACCCAGCAAATTCAAATACATCTGATTTAAATTAACTGCAGGCAGTTCTGATATTTATTCCTGTTAACATGGCAACTGGCTACTGTTTACAGAGAAGCAAATTCGGTTTGGATTTACAGGCGACACCTGCACCCGTAGTATTACTTTATAAGGTGCAATATTGTAAAAGTGGGTATTCTCACATGAAACTAATTGTCATCATTCTTTTCAGGAGCTTGTTAATTTGAATCCAATGGCCCTTGCGCAATGCAGTACTAGTTTTCATCTTTAAAGATTAAATTGATGTACACTTACCACCTCTCATTCATTAGGTTTTGCTGCACCTCATGAAGCCCTCAAAGCCTGTCCACCATCTCCAAGGCTCAAGTCAGGAGTGTGATGGGACACATCCCACTTGCCTGGATGGGTGCAGCCGCAACAACACTCAGGAACTTGATACCATCCCGGACATAGCATTCCACTTGATCCACACCCCGGTCTCTGAACTCCACATCCACTCCCACCACCACCAGCCCACTGTGGCTGCAGGACATACTGCAACAAATCACCAAGCTTATCCAGACCCTGTGAACTCTACCACCGAGAAAGGCAGGAGCAGCAATGTCATGGGAACACCATTATCTCCAGGTTCCCCTCCGACCATCCCGACTTGGACAGATATTGCCGTATCTTCGTCATGGCTGGGGCAAAATCCTGGAGTATCTTACCTAGCACCATTGTGGAAGCACCACCACTACAAGGACCACAGTGGTTCAAGGCGAAGGTCCACCGCCACCTTTTCAGGACAACTAGGGATGGGCAGTATGTGTGATCTTGCCAGCACCACCCACATCCTGAGAACAAATAAGAAAACTTGCTTTGGTCACTTGGTGGACCCTTGCACAGTAGCAAGTGGAAGACAAAACTGGCAGGGCCAGTGCTATTTTGCAGGAGCGCACTTCCTGTCTGCCAGCAGTGGAACAGCACGGAAATTAGCTTATGGATAAGTGCACCAAATCAGAATGCCTTGCAACTAAAAGGGTAAAAAGCCGAAGTAAATACATCTGCGAAAAATTGTAAAGAGCATGTTTTTTTTCTCACAATTTAACTTGTTCCAGTTTAGAAAGAACTCCTTTGTTCTAACTTACCGGAGACAATGGCTCGGAATTTCCTCTGAGCTGCTCCTGCTCCGCTGTAACTTCACCGCAAATTCAGGAGCAGCTCTGTTTTCGAGCGTAAATGGGGTTTTCCATCGCAATTCCATAAATTAGGGCGGCGGAGCCGGAGCAGCTCCAAGGAAATTCTGGGCCAGTAGCCTAGCAATCAGCGTTGGTAATATTAGTGGACGAGCACCTCATGCCCTTGAATAGCATTCCTTTCACTCTGCTGCACGATTGCAGGTACCAACTTGTTTATTTTAAATGGGTGGCGGCTCAGTTAACAAATAGAAGAATGTCATACAAATGCATTAAGCGTTCATCTGCTGATATTGCCAACAGCAATTTCTACTTCATAGGTTTGATGGAGCTCCTGGTTTGGCTCTTGTCCAGCTAAGAAAAAGATTGGTGCTGTAGTGTGCAAGTATAGTGACTGCATTATATTTTCCTTACCATGATTTCTAAAGAGCATCTGATGAAAAGGTCACCCTACATATCAACCTGTGCATGTAGTTATTCAGGACAAGAGCGAAACTTTCGCACTACAGTCAATGGAATCAGAAATGACTAAAGCGACAGGAGCAAATAAAATTGACTTTTGCAAAAGTCAACTCAAAAAATTGTGCAGCTATCAAGGAATAGTGGACACATATGGATATGTGGCACTTGTCAGTGAAATGGTGTAAATGGTACTTGTCAGTGAAATAGAGTAACACTATTAAAACACAGGTACATAGGAACAGGAGTAAGGCCAGCCTGTTCTGCCATTCAATGAGATCACGGCTGATCTGTACCTCAACTCCATCCATCTGCCTTGAGGCACCACATCCTTTTATACTCTCGTCTAGCAAAAATCTATCGATCTCAAATTTAAAATGATTACAACAATCACAACTAACAAGAAGAAAACAGAATCAGACACTGCCACTCCTGTAAGTGTTTCCAAACTCCCGGATGCAAACACTTGAACGGATCTTGCTGAATTCTTGGTGACTTCTAGCAATGCCATGTGCTGAACCTCTGCTTTCACTGACTATTATAGCCCATATCCGCTATAGAAAATGTCTCATCACAGAAGTACTATTAACCAGCTTGATTAAATTAAGAACAAAGTGCTCTGCATGGTATTCCTCCAGCCTCAGTTGCATAGACAGCACACTGATTACTCAGAATAAACAGGCCTTCTTATCAAGTGCCACCTTACCAGCTGGTTTTGATTTTTACAGAAGCACAAAACAAAACACACGTGTCTGTCTATCTCTTTTATGGTGTCTCTAGCATTAAAGTTGTCCCTTTTAGTGAGAAATTGTGAAACACAAATGTATACCACTGGAATAAGAACATAAGAACATTAGAATTTGGAGCAGAAGTAGGCCATACGGCCCCTCAAGCCTGCTCCACCATTCAATATGATCTTTGACCTCAACTTCACTTTCCCGCCTGATCTCCATATCCTTTGAATCTCAACCAACCACTGTTGAAAGTTAATCAAAGCAGTAGTCATATGGATGTCTATATAATGCATAAAAGTGGTCAATTCAAATAGTATTTCATTCTGCAGTTCAAGTGGGCAAAGGAATTACATAAGAAATTAATGAATAACTAGTCAATGTCCCCTGGTAATGCATACAGGGAGTCACAACAAGTGTAGTCTTCAGGTAAAAGGAGGTTTGAGAGTGGGGCACAATTGAAGAAGGGTGCACAGAATAAGATTCTTATTAAGATATAGATCGATATAAATACAAAATACTCGTCCACCTCCTGCGGCGTTGCACACAGGTAGTCAAGATTAAGTTGAATTTTTCAGGTCAAGCAGGGTTAGTGGGGAATAATGGAAACAATGTGGGAGAAGGGAGAGGAGAGAAGGAGGAGGAGAAGGCAAATAGGAGGAGGAGATGAGGAAGAAGAGTGGCTAAGGACAGAGGGGGAGGGAAGAGGTGATGGGAAAGGAAAAGGAAGGGAGGCGGAAGAGGAAGGGAAGAAAGAGAGGAGAGGAGGCAATGGGGAGAGGGAGAGGGGAACAAGAGGGGAGACGAGAGAGCGAGAGGAGCAGTGGGAGAAGACACTGGGAGGGAAGGGAGAAGACATTGAGAGGGGAAGAGATAGGGAGGCAGAGAGACAGGAAGAGGGAAAAGAAAGGAATGCTAAGAAATGGGAATTCAGCCATTGGAGATGGAGAAATAGAGCCAGTGGGGAATGGGGGAAAGTGCAGTGGGTGAAAATGCAGTCTGGGAGTTTCTGTAAAATGGGAATTGAAGCAGGGTAAGAAAAGTCTGCAAGCAGCAACTGCAGCCAATGGAGTTTGTGATTGACAGCCAATGGATGGTTTGGAACAGGAAATACAGCCAGCGAGGGGGAAAGAAATCAAATTTTGTTCATTGTGGGGTGGGGCTGACATCCTGCTTGTGTGGGGGAGAAGTGAGCCACATCCATGCACGTCATGAAGAGAGGGTCAAAACCTTGCTCAGTGATGAGGGGGTTGGGGGTCCATCATGTAACTTTAGGTGCAACGTCATTGTAATCAATTGTTCTACTAACATTATATTTGCAGGGTCTGCTTCAGGTGCAATACAATCTAGAGATCACTCCACACTTTGTTTATATATTACATAGAATTTACAGCACAGAAACAGGCCATTCAGCCCAACAAGCCTATGCTCCACACGAGCCTCCTCCCACCCGACTTCATCTCACCCTATCACCATATCCTTCTATTCCTTGCTCCCTCATGCACTTATCTAGCTTCCCCTTAAAGGCATCTATTGTATGATAGACATTTGTGTTCAGTCCTCATTTTGAGGTATTACAATATAAAAGTAAGGACAGGTTGTAAGATAATAAGAAATAGGAGCAGGAGTAGGCCATACAGCCCCTCAAGCCTGCTCCGCCATTCAATAAGATCATGAGTGATCTTCTGCCTCAACTCCACTTTCCTGCCCTATCCCCATATCCCTTGATTCCCGTATTTTATTGTGTATTATTACTATTTTTAGTTATGCTGGGAACCATTTTTGCAACTTGGAGTGCAGAGTGGTAGAGTTGGTTGGAGCATTGCAGCTTCTCTCTGGTATGGGCATTGGAGCTGTGGGACGCCAAACTGAGGCACTACAGTGCCACCATTCGTAGTAGTGTGTAATTACAACAGGATGTTTAAGAACCTAAGAAATAGGAGCTGGAGTAGGCCATTCAGCCCCTCGAGCCTGCTCCACCATTAAACAAGATCACAGGTGATCTTCTACCTCAACTGCACCTTCCTGCACTATCCCCATATCCCTTAATTCCCTTAGTTCCCAAAAATTTATCGACCTCTGTCTTGAATATACTCAACGACTGAGGCTCCACAGCCCTCTGGGGTAGAGAATTCCAAAGATTCACCACCCTCTGAGTGAAGAAATTTCTCCTCCTCTCAGTCCTAAATGGCTGACCCCTTATTCTGAGATGGTGACCCCTGGTTCTAGACTCCCCAGCCAGGGGAAACATCCTCCCTGCATCTATCCTGTCAAGCCCTGTAAGAATTTTGTATGTTTCAATGAGATCACCTCTCATTCTTCTAAACTCTAGAGAATGTAGGCCTAGTCTACTCAATCTGTCCTCATAGGACAATCCCCCCATCCCAGGAACCAGTCTGGTGAACCTTTGTTGCACTCCCTCTATGGCAAGTATATCCTTCCTTAGGTAAGGAGACCAAAACTGTACACAACTGTTTGCAGAGGCAGTTTCTATTATAAAGGTGGACGTGGGTAACAATAATAATGGAAATAGTTTTCACAAAAGTGTGACAACATTGTAACGACCGGAAGTACCGTTTTGTAGATGGGGCATGCGCCTAGTAGTATGATTTTAAATACATTATAGGTAGGTCTTGGACTGCATGACCAAGGATGATGTATACTTGCAGTTAAGTGCCAAGCTCAATTTGTAGAATGCTTCTAACAACTGCAGATACCCCAGGACTATATGGAGTAGTTAAAGTAGAATGCACAAGCATCTATTGCACCAAAACAAGTGAACATTTTGTACCTGTTCAAATCTGCACAGAAGTATCAGTACATTGACAAAGTCAACTTTAATATATTGTGCTTTCAATTGGAAACTAAAATAATTCAGTACATATTAAACACAGAACTAGATTGTGTGAGAGCATGCACCATTGTGGAAAAAAACGTGAGGTAATAAACTATTAGGAACTATAAGACAGAAATTACTGTCAGTGATACTATAGTACAAATGCTTCATGTGTTTGATCAAATTGCTTTTTCCACTCTTTAGATGAAGGCAGAAGCCCATTGATTTTAAACTCCTCAGCACTGATGCACTGAGCCACAGATGTCAGGAAGTTCTTAGGTTAGATCCAGGACAGTAGTCAAACTATTAGCTGGTCTTCGAGTTTTGGGATAAGTAGGGGGATATAGAAAGGGTTCCCACTCATGATTGCTGCCTTGTGACATCTGCTGAAAGTGCAAACATGTGGATGCAAAGCTTGAATGTGACAGTTGCTACAATTAGAAATCCCACTGTAACTCATTCTCACATGGGAAATGGTCACTTGGAAATGGAACTGGAGGATTGTTGGTGTCTGAGGGACCACAACCCAACACGAGTTCAGAAACAATAAGGAAAGGAATTTAAAGATACGAAAAAAAAAGAAAAATTTGCAAACCCCTCTAATTAAGTGATGGAAATTAATACATGAAACATGATGTTGCAGATAGTTCCAGGGTTAATTCAACATTGCATCATTGAGGAATCAACACTGAGCAGGTACACCATCCTCATATTGTTATTTCACAGACTTCCTGTATTTGTATCATGGTAACTATTTAATTCATGATGCTTAGAGTGATCGCAATCCATACCATGAAAGTGGCCTCACAGATCGTTAACTATGATGCAGCACAGGGATAAGAACATGAGAACATAAGAAATAGGAATAGGAGCAGGAGTCGGCCATTCAGCCCTTCAAGCCTGCTCTGCCATTCAGTAAGATCATGGCTGATCTTCTACTTCAACTCAACTCCACCTTTCCGCACTATCCCCATATCTCATAAGAACATACTGCACTCTATAATGACCCATAGCATTGATGTCTATTTATTTAGTCAATGTGAGCCTATTGTTAAACTGGAAAGAATCACAAAGGTACTTGAATATAAAAGCAAGGTACTTTAAAAGGGGGAGAAATTCGGTTGGTAGCGCCTCCAATTAGCGCCTAAAGAGGCCGAGAAGTGGGGCGTTAGCCAATTTTCGGCCGGGCGCAGTGAACCCAGCGCCTCGCCCCATATTGAGCATACATTTAGCGCCTGGCGCTAAACTTTGCGCATCGCCAGGACTAGCGCCCCAAACGGGGCTATACCCAATTTCTCCCCTTTGACTTTTCACGGGGCATTAAGTGCTGTAAGAACTATATAATGTACACAAAACTGGGTAAGATAACTGGAGGTAAGGTAAACTCAGCATGCTTAAAATGAGACAAGAGGTGCAAGAGTTTTTTTTCACATAGTAGATTTATTGTTTGAGCTCCCGTCAAAAGATCACTGGCAATCCAATCCTACTGAGTCAATTACCATATTCGCTGTGAAATTAAATCAAACAGGACTGAATAATATAGATTACAATATTAGATTGATATCCTATCTTATTTCTTGATTGTCTTCAGGAGTCAGGCAGAAATTTCACAGACGTTTCTCCTCTTGGAAGATTTACTTGTGAATATTCCTCCTGCTTAATGAAGACAGGTCAAAAGCAGAGTTAAAATAACACACGGAGGCATTAGTCTGGTGGTGTTAAGTGTTCTCACGGGATCAGCAGCAGTCAAAACATACATTTACTTAATTTGGAGAAAATTGCAGATTTTATATGGCCTGCTGCAAATGATACACTTTTTAGGCCAAGTGTTGTTATGTTTGACCTCCAGTTGCATACCATTGCAATGTCATATATCTGAATGCATAATAACCACTGTTGAGTACTAATGTAGCATTATGAAAGCAAGTAACCATGTAAAATGTTTTTAAAACATTTAAGTAAATCATTCAAAAGGTTTCAAGAATTGAGAAGGAACAGAGCCCTGATGTCATGCTACAATTGAAATGTTGAGTATTTGCCTAGAATTTGGAAACTGCACCACTTGTTACCTGTCCTCCACGACCCAATCACAACTTGGTTGCCCATGACTTGAGGCCAGCTTATTCATGGAATAATTTCTGTATCCCACAGCCGACCTTGCAGTATTAACTGGAAAGAGAAAAAGAGAGAGAAAGAGAAAAAGAGAGAAAGAAAGAGAACTAGAGAGAAAGAAAGAAAGAAATCCCCAAGCAGTCACGGCTAATGAATGACATAATGATTATGATATTGTGCAATTGCATTAACCCTTTTATCCAAGATATTAAGGCTTTACCATGAAAAGCACCCAGCCTTAGTTAGATCAGTGGTGGAAGTGCTATACAGAGATAGAGCACTTCTTTAGAGGGTGGGGAGTCAGGCAGTGAGTCACCCCATACCATTCTCACCAGTTGGCTGGATACTGAGCAGAACAACTATAGCTTTCATGTGTGTGACCATGCAGCGAGTGCTGAAGGCTAAAATAAACAGGATAATGCCGTCATTAAAAAGAGAAGCCAAAGTATTATCATATGAACATGTTCAGCATTTGTACAGTAAAATCATCCACAGTCATTTCTATGCGGCAGACTCTAATTGGCCATGGGCTAAGAGTAGATCTTCTGCCCATCTTCGAAAAGGGAGGGGAGGAGTCATGTGTGATGGGAGGAGCCTTTGGGAATTAAATTCTTCCTATTGATAATTTTAATGAAAAAGTCAGCATGAGCACAAAACTGGATTTCTCCCTTTGAGAGAATGACACAGAGATGAGAAATAAAAGAGCTAGAATATCTAAATATATCATACTTATATTATTAAAAATGCATTAAATTTCGCGTAAGTAATTTTCATTTCAAATAAAGATTAATCCGACTGTATTTTACCATTCTGTTGTCTATTCCCATGATTAGTTTGCAGCATTTGAAAGCTCCAGAAATGAAAAAAACATAAAACATCTCTTTTTACACTGCAACAGCAATGATATGTGTGTGGGCCAATGACTGGCAACTATCCCTGAGTTTTGGCACAAAATGCCTATCAACACTGCTTATTATAGCATTATGAACTTACTATCAATGGCATATTAAGACCTGCATGACTAAACAAGCACACAGGCTCAGTCAAGAACACTTCACCATCTGTGTGGCATTCTGTCAATGAAGAATACAAGAAACAGATGCACTCTAATATAGATCAGGACAGAATTATTGAAAAATGTAGATAAATAATAAGCAAATTAAAAAGAGCACCAGCTCAGTCAAAATGTGTAGCTTATTGAGAGGTTTTTTACTAAATCTCGTGACACGGAGTGTAATTCCTTTATAGGAGGAGGATATGAAGTAGGGAGTTTACGGAAAAACAGAACATCAATGAGACACTTGTGAATATATTTAAAAGTGTAACCGGCCTCTTCCCCATTTCCCTGGTTTGGTTGGGTTCCATACTCCTTAAAGGAGGCTTGTGCCTTCATTTGGGTTTATTAGTGGTGGAATCATTAGCATTGCAATCAACACAAACACGCAATTAATTTTTTTCCTTGTAAGTTAGTTAGTTATAAATCAGTCCTCACACTATCTCGACGGGCCGAGATAAGCCAAGACAGGCCAAGTAGCTGCAACTGCGCTCTCCCACCCGTAGACCCTTATTTTCCATGGTGCAGTGGCACATATTCAAGGCTTACTCTTTCAACTGCCACTCCAGCTGGGCTGGAGGTGATTTTTGAAAGGAGGTAAGGCTGATTAAGAAAATTATTTCCCTAATTACTCCATAATAGAATGCAGAATTTAGAACTTTTAAAATAGTCTCATGGGGAAACTTAACTTACACATTTGTTTTAAAATTGAAAGTGAAGATTAACAGTGACTCAGCACCATGGAGGCTAGGATACAAATTCAGGGCTACAATTCCTCACTCAATAAATTTATATTCTTGGCCATGAGGTGGAGAGAGTGAGTAGAGTCCAAGAGATTGACAGTTTTTTGGGGCTTTGCTGGGGATATGTGGAAACGTGATATAAAGAAGTGTACTGAACACAGTAAAGGCTATGGGGCCGAGCCATACTGCTGAATTCCTGTGAACCAGAGCTAGCTGCTCCCCTAGCCAAGCTGTATGACATCTACCCGACAATGTGGACAATCGCCCAGGTATGTCGTATCCATAAAAAAACAGGATAACTTTATCTCAGCCAATTACTGCCCGATCAGTCTCCTCCCAATCGTCAGTAAAGCAATGGAAGAAGTAATCAATTGTGCCATCAAGCAACACATACTCACCAATAACCTGCTCAACAATGCTCAGCTTGGGTTCCACCGGAATCACTGATTCCAGACCTCATCACAGCCTTTGGTCCGGACATGGACGCAAGAACTGAATGCCAGAGGAGAGGTGAGGTTTGCTGCCTTCAACATCAAAGCAGATTTCAACCAAGTATGCCACCAAGGAGCCCCAGCAAAACTGAATTCAATGGGGGTCAAAGGTAAAACCCTCCAGTGGCTGGATTCAATCTCTTACAAAGGATGATGGTTGTGGTTGCTGGAGGCCATTCATCAAACCCACATCCCGAGTGCAAATAAAAAAGTATCATCATGATTGAGAGTCTCCAAACCAACTTACTGAGAAAACCACATAGGTAGAGTTTTGGTTTTCTCAATATGGAGTGCCCATTCCCTCCCTGTAAGGGCACATCCCAGATATCCAAGTCCAGAGAGCCTAAACACAAGTTGGCAACAGCCAAAGTTTAATTAACCCTAATTGGAGCAGTTCTCATTCTCCATAAGAGCTGTGATTGAGCCTGCATTACTAAGCAAGTGCGCCACCTAGCCGCCTACATTTTACTTTCTATGAGTTTCCTCTTTTAAAAAATACTATTCACTATCATTAAACAGGAAATCTAAGCACCACAGAATCATATATGAGCCATATTTACAACAACCAATGGAAAAGATGCTTTTTTCATACATTTAAAAAAAATCATATGTGCATGTTTCTAGATTGTAGGACTGGCTGCATCTTTAACCATGAAATGTGTTTATACTTAAACACTCAATGTGAATTATGAGAAAGGTCTTAATGCCTGTTCAACTCACCCATTTAACAATAGAAAGCTATTGAAAATTACACTGCTGTAAAACAATATACTATTACAGTCTATAGCATTTTAAGTTTTTCTTTCCATTCATGTGACACAGAAATTAGTTTTATGTTCTTTAGAATCAGAAGAATGACATTCAGCCCATCATGCCTTTTTGAAAGAGCTAACCAATTATTCTCACTCCCCTGCTTTTTCCCCCCAGCCATGAAAATGTTTCCTTTTCACATATATATCCAGTTTCCTTTTCAAAGCTACTATTGAATCTGCTTCCACCATCCTTTCAAGCAGTGAGTTCCAGATCATAACAACTCGTTGCGTAAAAAATTGTCTTCCCATCTAGGTTCTTTTGACAATTGTCTTAAATTTATGTCCTCTGTTTACCGACACTCCTGTCAGTGGAAATAGTCTCTCCTCATTTACTCTATCGAAACCCTTCACAGTTTTGAACACCTCTATTAAATCTCCCCTTAGCCTTCCTTGCTCTAAGGAGAACTGTAATGTATATATAGAATGTATATACCTTTAAGGGGGAACTACTTTTTACAGCTCATGTATACTGCAGTACCGGCAGTGACCACACCTGTATATAGCACTGAGTAGTAATCTGTACAGTTCAGTTCCAGAGTGAGCCACGTTGAGTAAACACCTGTTGTACCGTTCTCCTGCAGTCTTGTGTCTTATTACTGACGGACACAACATTGGCGACGAGAAAAATTCGATCCTACCTGCAACTCTGCATCACCTCCCAGGGATTCGTTCCTGGAGACCAGAAGATTGGAGGTCAAGGCCAGAGACACGGGCTTCGACCACGGGCAACCGCCCAGTCATCCATCAGAGCAGCAGAGACTCAAGAATTGCGGGGGAGGCTGTTGAGAGCCAGGCTTGGCTTTCCAGTTGCGGTGGTCCAGCAAAACGGGCTGGCAACAGGTAGTGCGCAGACCCTTCCCGGACAGCGGCGGGCTAGAGCCCGACCGAGCGGCACAGCAAAGGGCCGAGCAGCGTCGACGGGGGAGAGAGAGAGAGGGCAGAGCACACAGGGCGCAGCCGGTGTTCAGGGGCTGAGCAGCGTGGAGGAGAGAGAGAGACGCGCAGAAACCCGCGAGGCGCCGCCGTTGCCACGAGGACCGCCGAGAGCGGCGTTGGCAGCAGCGTAGGAAGGCCCGCGGAAAAACTCATTGGCAGCAGCGGGGGAGGAAGGAAAGCACGGGAGACGCCATTTTAAACCACACCCAAAATGCCGAAGAGTGGCAGTATCACCGCATTTGACAATGGAGTCGGAGATTGGACGACATATGTCGAACGAATAGAGGTATACTGCAAGGCAAATGAGGTGCCAGATGACAAGAAAGCGCTGGTATTGTTAAACTTAATGGGTGCAAAGACGTATGGTTTATTACGAAATCTAGTAACCCCAGCGAAGCCAGTGGAAAAGAGTTTTGGAGACATAGTGACGGTACTACAGGAACATTTAAACCCCACACCGCTGCTGATAGCAGAAAGATTCAAGTTTCACAAACAGAACCAGCATAAGGATGAAAGCAATGCTGAATATTTAACAGAACTGCGCAAACTATCGAAACACTGCCAGTTTGGAACGGGACTGGCAGATACCTTAAGGGACAAGTTTGTGTGTGGGCTTCAAAGTGAAGGAACCCAGAAACGGCTTTTATCTGAAAAGGACCTTACGCTGGACAAGGCTTTCAGCATTGCGGTATCATATGAAGCAGCAGCACGGGGCGCTGCAGAGATACAACAGAGACCGCAAGAATATGGCACAAACGAAATGTCATACAGAACAGAGAAGTGCTATCGCTGCGGCAGAACAACACACAACCACAATGATTGCTGGTTCAAAGACAAAGTGTGCAGACAGTGTGGAAAAGTAGGACACATAGCACGAGTCTGCAGGTCGGGAAAGAAAACCAGCAATAAGAAATCTCCAAAAGAAAAGTACAAGAAGGTACATAAGGTGATGGAGAATAGTTCAGATGAACAAAAGAGTGATACCGACTCCGAAAGCAGGGAGCTGAGTTGTCTGAAACTACATAATGTGATCAAAACGGAGGATCACCGAACCATTTGGGTCACTCTCAAGAAAGGTAAAAATGGAATTGGACACAGGATCAGCCCTAACAGTCATAAACCGACGGGACTATGAGCGGCTATTCCCACACATACCCTTGAGAGACACAAAAATTATTTTGAAGACGTACACGGGGCAAAAAGTCTACCCCAAAGGAAAAATAAGGGTGACCGTTATATATAACGGTAAGGAAACACCAAAACTAGACCTGTATGTATTGCAGGATGGAGGACCACCATTACTGGGACGTGAATGGATCCGGAAAATACAACTGGATTGGCATTCCATACAAGCACTGACTGTGGCTGCCAAAAAGGATGACGACGTCACACCTGGGCGACTGTCAAAGATCCTAACCGACGTGCAAGAAGTGTTCCAGCAAGGACTCGGAACACTAAAAGGCATGACAGCAACAATTAAAATCAAAGAAAATGCAAGCCCAAAATTTTTTAAGGCCAGACCGGTACCTTATGCGATCCGCCCAGCCGTCGAAGCAGAGCTGGAGAGTTTGGAATGTTCAGGAGTACTGTCCAAGGTAGACTGGAGCGAGTGGGCTATGCCCATCGTCCCTGTGATGAAAAAGTCGTTGAGCAGCATGCCTGGGGAACCAAGGAAGGTTCGCATCTGTGGGGACTTTAAGGTAACAGTGAACCCAGTCCTTCACACCGTACAATATCCACTTCCGCGGATTGAAGATATTTTCGCCTCGCTATCTGGAGGGAAACGCTTCACTAAGATTGATCTGGCCCAGGCGTATCTGCAAATGGAGGTAGAAGAAGCATCAAAAAATACCTCACAATCAACACCCATAAAGGTCTCTACCAATACAACCGGCTGGTATTCGGGGTAGCATCAGCTCTGGCTATTTGACAAAGGGCAATGGAACAAGTCCTGCACGGGATCCCAGGGACCCAGTGTTATTTGGACGACATCCTGGTCATGGGCGAAAATGACAGTGATCACCTCGCCAACCTGGAGCAGGTGCTCACTAGATTGAAGGCAATAAAGGCTATGTACAATGACAACATTCCGCTGCAGCATAAGGTGGACAATTTCCTGTTCGCCTACCGGAATGCGACACATGCAGTCACCAACCAGGCCCCAGCCATGATGTTCTTTAACCGAAGGTTAAGATCTCGCCTGGATTTGCTCAGACCAAATGTACGAAGAGATGTTGAGAGTAAGCAATTCCAGCACATCCATGAAAAGCCAACAAGGAGCTTCAATGTAGGGCAACCAGTCTTGGCCCGCGACTACCGAACAGAGAAATGGCAGCCAGGAACGATATGCACACGGCAGGGCCCACTAATGTACACAGTGGACGTTGGGGAGAACATCGTGAGACGCCATGCTGACCAGATCCTAGAGTCACAGGAACAAGTCAACCCCATGTCTCGCCCATACGTACCTGGTGAGGAACCCGACGTACAGGTCGCATCTACCTCAGAAATAGTAGCATCGGAAGCTGATGACCCAACCGACGACAGGGTGCCAGAATCGCCTCCGCACCAAGAGCGAGACACTCGGGAAAGGCGTTATCCAGAAAGGATCAGGAAGCCTCCCCAAAGACTGAATATATAAATGGACTATTTTCAGATAACGTTGTATGTTAAAAGTGTTAATTGTAATTAGTTTGATATTTAATTGTTAAATGAGTGTTATGGTACTGTTAATCTAAAAGGGGAGGAATTGTAATGCATATATAGAATGTATATACCTTTAAGGGGGGAACTACTTTTTACAGCTCATGTATACTGCAGTACCGGCAGTGACCACACTTGTATATAGCACTGAGTAGTAATCTGTACAGTTCAGTTCCAGAGTGAGCCACGTTGAGTAAACTCCTGTTGTACCGTTCTCCTGCAGTCTTGTGTCTTATTACTGACGGACACAACAAGAACAGTCTCAATTTCTTGAGTCTCTCCACATAACTGAATTCCCTCATCCCCAATATCATTCTTGTAAATCTCTTCTGCAACCTCTCCAAGACTTGACATCCTTTAATTGTCAGATGTTAAGGATGATATTGTCTATTGTACCTCCCATGGCAAAAACCTCAGTGCATCGACAACATGATTTATTCAATCTTAAACAAGTTTGAGGCTGAACCAGACTGTTCGTAACCTTGGTGACCTATTTGACCCTGAGCTGAGCTTCTGGCCCCTATCTTCTCCATGACTAAGACCGCCTACTTCAACCTCCATAACATCACCCATCTCCGCTCTTGCCTCAGCTCATCTGCTGCTGAAACCCTCATCCATGCCTTTGTTACCTCTGGCCTCGACTATTCCAATGCACTTCTGGCCATCCGGCCACCTTGCACCCTCCGTAAACCTGACCTCATCCATAAACCTGCTGCCTGTATTAATCTCGCACCAAGTCCCGTTCACCCATCACCCCTGTGCTCACTGACCTGCATTGGCTCCCAGTCCAGCAAAGCCTCGATTTTAAATTTCTCATCCTTGTTTTTAAATCCCTCCATGGCCTTGCCGCTCCCTACCACTGTAACCTCCTCCAGACCTACAACCCTCCGAGATCTCTGCGCTCCTCCAATTGTGGCCTCTCGCGCATCCCCGATTTTCTTTGCTCCACCATTGGCAGCGTTCAGCATTCAGATGCCTAAACTCTAACATTCCCTCCCTAAACCTCTCTGTCTCTTTAACCCTCTCCCCTCATTTAAGACGTTCCTTAAAACCTACCTCTTTGACCACCTGTCCTAATAGCTCCTTATATGACTCGGTGTCAAATTTTGTTTGATAATCAATCCTGTGAAGCGCCTTGGGGAGTTTTACTATGTTAAAGGTGCTATATAAATGCAAGTTGTTGTTGTTTGTTCAAGATCCTCCTGATAGAAAATGTTGATAAGTGGTTATCTGTAAAAACTTAATTTTATCAGTTCTAGATCAGATATTCTACAACACTTTGTTAAAAATACTTCAAAAGGGCTTTGAGAAGACTCTTTAAAGGCCTTTGATTTGAATCCCTGTAACTACAAATCCCAATAGAAGTGCAAAGCATTTTGGCAGTAAAACCTGACATGAACTTCAGAAAGACGTGGCGTAACTGGCAGAGTGAAAGACAAAGCCATTGAGGCTTGCAGTGAGAGTGACCGTTTTTCCACTAAGTACCTTACTGGCAGCCGCACTGCGCTGGCCAAGAGTAGAAACATGTGTGACCTCTAAGCCCTACGTGAGAGTACAAACAACTCCTCACTCTCCAGTGAGTCGCTGACCCACTGGATAACTGGTGTCCTCTGAGGTTCTTTCCTATAGATAATTTAACCCTTTGCATGCCAAATGTACTTTGCCGCTTACAAACTGCACGTTCTCTTACAACGACAGCTGAACTTCTTAAATGTTTTTGTACTGCTCACTGTAAAGGAAAAGCAAGCTGAAGAGGCCATAGAGTATTTCTTCATTCGAAGGATTCGCTGAATAAACCAAAAAAGATTGCTGTTTTTTTTAATTTTAGCGCAAAATATTACTTCATTAAGCCTTGGCAGACTTTACAAACAATTTCTTTTAAAGAAGGCTTTAACCATCGCGGCAGGTATGTTTGATATTAATTGATTGTATCCGATCTTGTGACTTTATCTGGGTAAGCATTCCCATTGCAAATCAATTAATCAGCCATTATTACAGATGTGATACTCACAATGACCTGTGTTGACAATGATATTCATGCTCTGCTTCTGACTCATATGAGGTAATTTCCTAGCTAAACGTTTGTTCCGAGCTGATGGAAACCTGATCTTGGCTGACATCATGTTTGGTTAATTGCCAATTGACTGCAAAATTAATACATTTTTATTATCTTATAATTGTGATTTTTTTTTAAATCAAGGGTCATATGCTGTTGCTGCAATCTGGGGACGTATAGGAACATTTGCTATTTCCTGTGTTCCTATGTTAAGTGCATTAACTACGTTAAGGTCGCTATATAAATGCAAGTTGTTGTTGTTGGGAGCCCAACACACATTCAGCAGGTGTGGAATGCAGAGGTATTTGGAGGGGCAGAGACAGCTACTGGGCACATCTTGGTGTTGAACAGCAAAGGTTTACCAACTTGGAGGGCCAAAGTAAAATAATTTTACCTAAATTTACAAATTCAGAAAGTTTATACCTAAAGAATATTTCTACAATTTTATACGCTTCATTTAATATACATTCGGCACTTGCACAGAATTGCTCATGCAGTTATAAATTTAAAATGTGGTTGAACATTTTCATGCAACATCAAACAGCTATTTGTTTCTCACTGGTACATTAATTGTTCTGCATTCCTATGTTCCTGTAAGCACTCTGAGGCGAGGTAAGCTAACTAAGTGCCACTTAATGGCCATTTCTGGTAAGTAATATTCCCTTGAGATTAAACTGAACATGCCACAGCCCAATTCACATGTGACTCAAACTGTACCAGTGAGAGGAGCTTTTCACTTCCTTTCCCTGTGCCGCATTCAAAGCCCGTTCCCAGCAGGGAAAGGTAGTGACTAAGGGTATGGTCCAAAAAACCTTTACCACCTACTGTTATCTTTCTTTTAAATGCAACTATTAGGTGGGGTTGTGGGGTGGGGATGGTGAGGCATCTTGAATATTCACAGAACTGCCCGAAAAGTTCATTGTGACTTTAGACATCCCTCCCCACCCACAGTGCAGAAGTAGAGTAACAATATAAAATGTTATAAGCAATATATCAAATGGCAATAAATGCAAAATCCTTAGAGGGTGTTCCTAGGAAAGACACGAGCTATGATAACAAAATGCCAACCTCTCATTCAAAGTGCCTGAGTTTAAAGCTCCACCTCAGTTGACGTTCCAATTTGAATTGCATTACGGAGTACGTTTTACCAGTTTTCGGCTGGACTGCTA
Source organism: Somniosus microcephalus (assembly GCF_052327205.1). Lineage (NCBI taxonomy): Eukaryota > Metazoa > Chordata > Chondrichthyes > Squaliformes > Somniosidae > Somniosus > Somniosus microcephalus. Next base: position 62,095,776 of record NC_141007.1, read on the forward strand.
GATGTGTTATTACATCTCACGGGGAGCAGAGGAGAGAAGTCAACAGGACCAGACCCTGAAAAAATGCATTTCTGAAGCTACCTGGTATCAATTGAATCTTAGAAAACTATTAAAGAGACCTAGATAGTCATTAGGAAATGAACAATAAAATTTTTATGCTTGTCGCAAAGTTAGAATAAACCATATGCCTCACATGTTCAATCAGTTACTTGCCCCAGTGATAGCTATGTTATTGTATTTGTTTTTACTGTTGCACTAACATTGATCCAGAGCAGATAATATTTGGAGGGAGCTGTGCACAAGTCATTCCACTGTGCCTGATTTTTAGCACAGCATTCTTCCGTTATCAGAGTGCACCGGAGCTGAATTGCTCTGGTGTGACCAGCATCAGGTAACACAGGATATAAACTTCAAGATGCAAAGTTGCCTTATTCCAGGAATGCAATACAAGTTGACTGCCCACCAGTGCCCACTCTGTTAGCCAATAGTTTCTTCAGGATGCAATAATCATTGGGGAAGATTTCCTTTGGTCACTATTGATAAATGACATTGGAAACATAGTGGGGAAGTTTCCTACATTTGCCAATTCAAGAGAAATAGTAAATGTATCCGGAAATAAAGCTTGCGTTTTCACTACGAATAGTGATCGCATCCACCAATAAACGAGAAGGCATGTGTGTGTTGGAGTTTTACAGCATTAGTGGTTAATTTGAAATGAGGTTAATTCCAGTGAGTTGATGGACACGGGAGTGATTAAACTCTTTATCCACGTCCACCTTCGAGTTCATTGTTGGCAGGAGTGCAAATAAGAATTGGAGCAGGTTTTTATGGACCAAATGGCCTTTTCTCATTTTTCGCTTCCTGATGTGGTTAAATCTCCCGCCATTGCATAAATGTGCTGCACATCTGTGCAATTGCCTTTCCTCAACTCCTCCCCCAACCCCTCAATTCCAATCCACTCTGGGATTGACGAGTGTGCAGCAGTAAAAAAACAAGTTCACCACAGGAACAATGAAAATATATACAGTATATATACACATACAGTGACATTACTACTTCCTGGTAATATTATAGACACTAAAGGGACAAAATTTGGCTCAGTAGTGCCCGTTTTCTAGGTGCTACAAGACCCCTTAAGTTTCCAAAATGGTGTCCGCAGCACGCCGCACACTTCTGATGCGAAGTGCTCCGGATGCCATATTGGTAAAGGGGTTAGTGTGCACACACTTAACGTCTGCTGCAAGTATGCAGAACATGACATCAATCAGTGTGCAATGCTGATTTGATGCCAGCACTGCCATTTTAGAGCTCCACGCTCCAGCCTACGCCCTCTCTTAACCTCGCACAGCTGAACACGACGTTCAGCAGCATGAAGGACCCCCCATCAGAGTTATTTAAAGGGATCATTAGCTACTTACAGGTTAGTTGCTGGTTGATTTCTTCTGGCCGCTGCTGCAATTCTACATGTGTTTGGTGCTTTTCATAGTTGTTTCAAGTTTCAAAAGTCTACAGGGAGTGGTGCAGCAAATGCTGAAGTACTTTTTGCTGATTTCAAGGCTTCTGCACAAACCAGTTGCTCCCAGACATGGGTGCACTAGTAGGCCTTCCTCTTGGAATCGAGCATGACTGGGAGAATGAGCAGAGGCCACACAGAGCAGGACAAGCTGCTAGAAGAGGGAGGAGGAGGAGGAGAAGGGCTCTCAGCAGGAGGCCATATCCATCCAGGGTGTTCAGGGAGCATTTCTCCTACCTGAACTCCAACGACGACCAATGTTTGGGATGTCCGCGCTTCACTAAGGAGGTTGACACGGAAATCTGCCAACTGCTGCAGCCACAACTCCAACCTCAGAGCAGGACAAGGACTGCATTGCCAGTGGCTGTCAAGGTGACCGTGACGATGGACTTTTATGCGTCTGGCTCCTTCCAGGCTGCTGCTGGAGATATTGGCAACATCTCGCAGTTTGCAGTGCACTGTTGCATAAGGGAAGTCACTGAGGCTCCCTATGCAAGGAGAGAGATAACTTCATTTGATTCCCTCTTGCCAGAGATAAGCAAGTGGAATGAGCACGAGAGTTTGCAAGGATTGCAGGCTTCCCCATGGTGCAGGGCACCATTGACTGCACGTACATTGCTTTGCATGTACCTCATGTCAACTCTGCCATGTACCTGAACTGAAAGGGATTCCACTCAACATGGAGTTGGTGTGTGACCACAGCAGTGCATCATGCAGGTCAATGTCCAGTATCCTGGTGGCAGTCATGATGCCTTCATTCTGTGGCAGTCCTCTGTGCCAGCTGTATTTCAGCCACCACGGCAAAGCAAAGGGTGGCTTCTGGGCGACAGCTATCCGCTGACAACATGGCTCATGACTCCGGTTCGCAACTCATGCACATGTGTGCAGCATGCAGACAATGAGAGCCATGCTGCCACAAGAAATCTGATAGGGCACACCACTGGCATCCTGAAACAACAATTCCGCTGCCTGGACCGCGCTGGAGGAGCCCTACAGTACCCGGCTGAGTGGATCTCAACATTTGTGGTGGTATGCTGTATGCTGAACAACCTTGCCATCGTGAGGGAACAGCCCTTGCCACCACCTATCAAGTGAGAAGCTGAGGAGCAGGAGGACAAGGAGGACGTGGCAGAGGAGGATGAGGAAGAGGAAGGGAGGCTGCAACCTAAACAGCCCCTTTCTGCCCGGGCTGTACGTGAAGAACTAATTCAAGTGAGATACCAGTGACCACAACCCCAATTCCCCATTCACCAACAGTCCCACACTCCTTACCTTCCCTCTGTCACTGACCATCGCATCGTCCTCTTGGCCACAATGCAAAAATAAAAGCCAACACAAAATACACATTACAATCCAAATTTATAAATTAAATCATGCCATATTGCATAAAATTTAACTAATCACCCTTGTGTATTCCCTTAATGCCTGTCTTCCATATGCCTTTGCCTGTCCTAGTGCTTCAACGAAGTGGTACCCCAGTGGCTGCAGCATGCTGGTGGAAGGCTGCTGACTTTCAGTGGAGAAGACTGCAGATGGCCTTGGAGGGCGACCTCGAGCAGCTCTGGGCCTAGAAGGCCCGGCTTCAGACGGCACCATCTCGGCCTGGGCTGCAGCAGTCTGGGCTGGCTTGCTAACAGGCAACAGTAAGGGCACTGGCGGAGTGACAGGGGAGGGAGCACGAATGCTGCCATCCTGAGAGAGGACAACAGGTTTGTGCTCCATGGAACCACTGCCACTTCCCCAGGGCGGTGCCTCAGCAATCCTAGTAATCTGTTGGAGGACAGATTGCATGACTGCTGTGACACCCTGAAAGCCCCTTTGAACACTGGTATCCACAACCATGATGGCAGCAGTCTGAGCTTCCACTGCAGCACTCAGACATTGGGTGGCGGCTGCTTCTGCTGCAATGGAAGCTGAAACATCGGCCATCAGACGCTGCATCATGGTTGGTTCCACAAGTGCATTGATGGAGTTGGCCACCAGTTCCATGCCGGAAAGGATGGGCTCCAACGTCTACACAAAGCCCTGTGCCAAGTTGATGGTGGACTGCTCCATGCTCCTTGACATTGAACGCTGACTTTCTGGCAGGCTTCCCAATGCACCAAGCATTTCATTGTGCATACACGTCAGCCTTTTTCTGTAGCCTAGCCCATCGAAGTCCTCATCTGAGTCCTCTGCAGCAGAACCCGTGGCGAGCTGGCACCTGCGCTATCCTTGCCGCCTGCCCTGGCTGCAGCGCACTTGTGCCCGGTGTCTCACCATGTACAGATCCCGCCTCTATGCTATCCTCTAAGATACGCGCAATGTCAGTATCTGAGCTGATGGCTGCGAGTGTGAAATCGAGTGATGATGCATCTTCAGCATTACTATCTTCCTGCTCTTCCACCACTGTCTGGTCAGGTTGCAGTTCTTGGGTATCTGAAAGGAAAAAGGGACAAGGGTTGAGTTATGGTGAGGGGAGAGGAGAAAGTAAGAAGTGCGTGCTTACACCATCTGCAGCTTGTAAGTCAGAAGAGAGTTAGGGATGAGGGGGAAGTGGGATGTGAGAGGAAGATTAGGTATGAGGATACGTCATCTTCAATGCTGCGGCAACTGTTCTTACTGCCTTCTCATCGTGTGACTGGAGGACCTCCTGCCCCCTGAGGATACAGGACATCTCTCCTCCTTTCCACCTGCTCCACCAAGACCTTCAGTGCAGCGTCCGAAAACCTTAGAGCCCGCTCTCCCATGGTCAGCCATTCTTCACTCTTTCCCAGGTCAGATTTAGTTGCAGAACAACTCCCAGCACCTGCTCCAGCCATAAAGCACCTCCCTTTTAAAAGGTGCAGGCTAGCTTTAACTAGTGCAAGTTACGAATGATATTGGGCCCCCTGCTGATATGTGCAGCCAATGAACGCGCAGTTAGCACTGGCTGCGCACAGAAATCATCATAATGAGCAGGCAGCACAAAGGTCTGCCTGCATTACACTGAACGAGCGCAGGTTAATCGCGCATCGTGATTCCCGCGCCCATTTTCGGGGAGCTATCCAATTTAACCCTCATGCTCTATAAATTTGCAGTAATTATTTCCTAATCATTAACCCTTCAATTTGGATGTTATCACACATCAGTTGTAGATGAATTTACACAAGGACTAGAGGACTCGTTCCATGATCGGGTACTCCCCGGGAGTGGCAGTGTTCACAGGGATTGCAGGTCAGGGAATAATAGGTCCGCGATTCCCTGAGCTGTACTCCTTGTCAGCATTCCTCGTATGAGCATCTGAAAGCAGAATCCATTCTTATCGCTCCACAGTGAAATAAAACGTTCAGCATTCTTTGCTGGAAAATTGATATTGATACCAGTCATAGTAACTGCTGGCTTAACTAAGTGCTTGTAGGATGCCCTAATCAGAAAAATGAGCAAGATCTAAACACTTGTTATCAAGTGCAGAGAAAAGTTTTGAAAGCAATAACGATACTGGCTTTGATTCCTCTTTAATATTAATAGCGGAAATAAGTCATGTTTGTTTATCATCTTTCCTTTTTTTCCATCCTTTGGCCTTTGCACGCTGCTTGATTGAGAGTCCAGTGCTCTGCCCTAACCCTTTACCCTTCTCATGTTTTACACTGGTCGAGTTCAGCTTGGGCTACGCTGATCACCATTTGCTTGTATAATACTGCAGCACAGCAGTGCAGAATTAGGAGCGCCCCTGCTGCCAAGTCTGTAAATAGAAAAGTGAGCAACAGTCACGAAAATTCCACCCCTGTCCCCCTTTTGTGGAAATCATTCAACAAGTAGGAAAAATATGATGAGAAGTAAAGTGAACACTGACATGCAAATATTATAAAATGATAATCTACTGTTGCAAACTTTCGCAGGAAACTTTGTTTGTCTTTTGGAATGCACGCTACAATCTGACAAATATTGTACTCTATTTACTCTTCAAACAAATGAAAGTAAAAGATGCAGGTTAGTTGGTTAACGGCACATAACAACACAAAGACATGTGCTGGCTACGTTGTGTTCGTACCAGAAATTTCTGATCGCAAAGGGCATGCGCATAGTTTTATTTTTCTTCTTTCAGTTGTCTAAGGGATTAAAATGGGACTCGGGCTCCGTGTGGGTTTCATTATCATCGCAGGACTCCTGACCAGTGAGGTACACACACCACAAGCAGATGGCCTCACCGCAGGTCTCAAATTGCAGAAACCTGGTTCAGAACAACTCGATTTCCAGGAGAGCTGCACACAGCCACAACAGCACGGGCGGCATATTCTGTTGCCCCGCAGCTTATGAGTGGCATTTCCTGCGAGAGTGTAATCGGGCTGTTACGCCCATTTAAGCACCTATTTTGCCGATGTCTATTTACACCCAAATTTCCTGCCAACCTCATTAGTATGCGCCGGAACGTAAAAATGGATGTAAACAAGCGGAAATTGGCATGGACGATCGGCGCCAGAGAAAAGCGCTGAACTCACACCCTATACTGCATCTTTCAGTATGAAAATTAAACTATCGTTCACGCACATTAGGCACAGTGCGGTAGCGTTTCAGCCGGTTTTCTCGCCACAATTTGCCTCAAATCGGCGTCACCCGCGCAAAAGATCGCGGAATTTTAAGCGCAAATTACAATCGGCACGAATCAAGTCTCTGCGATCTTCTGCACTAGTTTAAGAAACATCGCACTAGAAGCCAACCCTGCCCACAAAACTGGCCACGCCCCCCCAGATCAAATAAATCACCAGTGGTCAGGCTCCACTAAATGGCGCTTGTTTGCAGGCCTTCGAGGAGGCTCGAAAAGGAAGCTGGTTCTTCTGGGCGCAAGGTCGCTAATAGGCACGTTTCAAAAGTTTTTGGCTGCATTTTTTAAAATGTTCTAAGAAATGGACTACTCTACCCTAATATAACTAGTAAATAGTCTTGTACATTATTTAAAAGTAATTTTCAGTCATTAAAAATAGGGTTACTCACTGGTGGTGGATCGACACTGTGGTTAAAATGCTTATTTTTTGTGTCATAAACCCATTTCAGCCGTATTAACCAAACTGCACCCAGTTACCTCTCTTAAATACATAAATATATTAAAGGAATACTTTTGAAAGCAATTTCTTTTAAAGACGCTGCCCGATTGAGCTGGTTCAAGGCAGATTGTGCGTTTGGCGATATGCAAGTGAGTTTGAGCAGAAACTCAAGAGAGAGAAAAAAACACTTCTCAAAACGGGCTCAACTTTAGGTGCAAATTTGCGCCCAGATCACTGACAGCACCCAAAAGGAAACGTTACCCCAGTATGTTTAAGAACATGCAATCGTGGAAGCTGTTCAATTTTTAATCTGGCTTATACTGATGCCATAAAAATGTATTCAAAGAAATAGAAAATACAGAGCCGGTCTCAGTGAGGATCAATTTTTTTTTTTTAATCGCTCCATAAATCGCAATAAAACACCAGAAAAAAATGACATTTTTCCTGCTTTGCCAAAAAATTCTGGGTTTAATTTTACATCCGCTTTGAACCAGTGTGATTGCGGGAAAGTTGCGTGTACTGCTCTTTAGCCTGGCGCCAACGTTCCCACTAGGCTACACAGCCGTGTGGCTGCGCTGCTGCCTGGAGGTCCCGCGCAGCCCGGGACCCGCTTTTCAAACGTGAGATTTCGCGCCTTTGCACAAAATTTGAATTGGCCGCACAGCCCGTTAAAGGGACCTTGCACCCGAAAAACATTAGGGGGAACATTGCCTGGCGGCGAAGCCATTACAATGAGCTGCGATGTGTTTGCGCACAGGCATCAATAGAAGAACATGAAAGAGCAGGGAATTTCGGGTGCTGCGTAATTAAGTGCGTAACACACTTGCGCCTGAGTTTCCTCAATCTTTTACACTAGGTTTTTGCCTTTCACATGTCTTTGGGCACAAGTATGCTGGAAATTCCAGCCCACCATCTCAACAGCTGAGGGTTCAAAAGAGTTTCACTCTTTGTTTTGACTGGAGCTGGATGGTGACAGAATAATTTTCAGACCTTAAAATCGCTGGGCTGGGCGTGCCAATTTATAACAAATCCATAACATAGAGCACAAAAGGAGGCCATTCAGCGCATCATGTCTGTGTCGGTTCTTTGCCAGAACTAATCCCACTGCCCCACTTTCCTGACATAACCCTATATCTTCCTCTGCTTCAAATATTCAACCACTTTTCCCTTACAAGACGCAATGACCTCGCATTCCCCCTGTGGCAAAGCATCGCCTGCTCCAATGACTCTCCGTGTAACGGCATTGCTTCGAACCTCACTCCTTGAATGACAGTCTTAAATTGATAGCCCCTTGTCACAGACTCACAACCAATGGAAATAATGTAAAAACCTTTATTAAATCTAATCTTAGCCCTCCATGCGCCAGTGGAAACAGTCCTAATGATGTTTAGTTAATCTCTAATAAAAATCAACAAAGCAAATCTTACATGAGAACATTCCCAGCATCTAATGCCAGTTGTTTTCCTATGTGTGTTATTTTATAAGAACAGAAGAGCATAAGAAATAAGAGCAGGAGTCGGCCATTTGGCCCCTTGAGCCTGCTCCGCCATTCAATAAGATCATGGCTGATCATCGACCTCAACTCCACTTTCCCACCCGATCTCCATATCCCTTGATTCCCCTAGAGTCCAAAAATCTATCTGTCTCAGCCTTGAATATACTCAACGACTCAGCATCCACAGCCCTCTGGGGCAGAGAATTCCAAAGATTCACAGCCCGTTGAGTGAAGAAATTCCTCCTCGTCTCAGGCTTAAATGGCCTACTCCTTATCCTGAGACTATGCCCCCTAGTTCTAGACACTCCAGTCAGGGGGAAACAACCTCTCAGCATTTACCCTGTCAATCAGAATCTTGTATGTTTCAATAAGATCACCTCTCATTCTTCTAAACTCTATGTTCTTCTCATGATATCTTGTCTCTGCACACAGAGGGAATATTTTCAAGCAGTGGTCACTTCTGCCACTCGGTTTAGCAAGGACGCATCTTCTCCCTATGTGCACATTTTTCAGGCAATAATAAAACGTTCCCAGGTAAATCAGCAAAATGATCTCCATGTCTTGGAAATCCAAGTTCAATTCAACATTCTCAAGATTGGCTTACTTACCAGAGAGATTGATACTACTTCCCATGACTATAGCACTTGTAAACGATTCTATTGTGGACGTTCTATAATTAGTGCCATCAGTTCTTGGCCTTGTTATTGCACATTTGTCTTTTTACAGGACACTGGGTAATAGAAACTTAGATTTAAAGAGCAGAGCAATCAAAACATCCAAATGACTTCATGTGGAGCTGCACCCTCCCCATCATATTAACATTACTTCACTATTATCCCAGGCAAATTAAACCGATACTGTATGCAGCAACACTCAGACTGTGACTGCTTTGTGCACAACGACCCATCTTCACCTTGGCATGCTGACATCCTGACATTGGGATTTATAGAAAAAGAATCACTGATGCGCAAAACTCAAGTCATCTACATTGCAATGAACTTCAAGGAAAAACTGTCTTTTTGGTTACCAAAAAGGTGGCAGTTGTTAATAAGTAGCATTCGACTCGAAAGCGCAGTGGTCCTCGCTATCCTCTTTACATAGTGGTGCAGAGGCCCTTTGTCCCAGTACTATGATGTTCCCATTTCCGCCAGTCATAGGGTCAAGTGGAGAATCTGTACTACTGAGCACATCCATAGAATTTTCCCATCATTTACCAGTGTTAGGAAGGAGGACGCTGCACTGTATCTACGCCTATGCTGAAGAGTGGTAGAGGCAGGGATTTGATAACATTTCTGCCCTGCCATCTTCCTTTTTCACGGCAACATTTGATCCAAGCACCACACAGAAAAGATCAATAGAAAGTGGTCAGAGAGTGGTTAGAATGTGGAACTCGCTACCACAAGGAGTGGTTGAGGCAAATAGCATAGATGCATTTAAGGGGAAGCAAGATAAACACATGAGGGAGAAAGGAATAGAGCGTTATGCTGATAGGGTTCGATGAAGTAGGGTAGGAGCTGGATCGTGTGGAGCATAAACATCAGCACAGACCAGTTGGGCTGAATGGCCTGTTTCTGTGCTGTACATTCGACGTGATTCTATGTAGAAAGCTATTCACATGTTTCAAAACAGCAAATGTGCTCTTTGTTCTCAAAAATGATGTTTGTACAATATATCCCCTGAAGATAGTCATCGTCAAAGACTCATGGTCTAGTTGTGTACATTAATGCTTTTACACAGACACCAGCTGGCCCCTTCGTTCACTCCTCCTCCGTCCATAGGGTGAGGTATTCCGGCTCATTAATAGCTTTGTGGGCAGCTACTCCTTAGCGAGATGGTTGGGGAGTGTGAGCTGTTAACATTTCCACCCACAAGCACTTCTCCCTCCATCCCTTGACAAGCTGAATGAAACTCACCCTCCAGCATTGAGGATCTGACTTTCTTTGGGTTAAAATTTTGTTTCAAAAGTCTAATTTTTGGGTATTTGTTATGCTGATTCTCAAATGCCACCATTTGGAATTCCATTCCATGGATCATGCAAACGTACCATCAACTTAAGGCCACATACCCTCCTTAACTAGACTACTGGAGATTAGATACATCCTCTGCCGGAAGATAGAATGCCAGCTAGTGATTCAATTAAATGACTTCAACCATCCCCATTTCTCATTACTGGATTGATTAGTTCCTGTGCACAAATATGCATGTTACAGGATATGCCATAAGTTCTTCACCTACACAGAAGCATCATTTTGTCACCATGTTATCATCAGACAGCTATTATTTTTTCCATAGTGATTAACAATGATTGGCAGCTACAATTGTCATTATTATACCCAGTCACATGCAATAATAACTCATTTTCCCATCCAAGAACATCAGCACAATAACCATTTCCTTTCCATTGACTTCCATTGGGGGAAAGGGCGGGGGAGTGGGACTAGCTGAAGCGCTCTTGCAGAGAGCCAGCATGGGCTCGATGGGCTGAATGGCCTCCTTCTGTGCTGTAACCATTCTATGATTCTATGATTCAATCGAACAAGTGCAAGAACAGACTGCCAACTCGCTGTCGCCCATCCCACACTATCCACATGGAGCCTCTGCTGGTGACTTATTCACAAGTATTCACAGATTGAAGTCCCACAATAATATGAAAGCATTGTGATTTGTTCTGATTCTATCAGTGGTGTCGTTTCCTGCTCATTTGACTATCAGATACTTATAAACAAGATCACTGGTTTATGGTGACTGAATAAGTCAATTTTCATTTTTATCATAAGGGATTCTGGTCTTTTGGGGATCTCCTTCAGTAATTGCCTCTGTTTATAATTTGGCCCAGTGGTTTTTATTACATGGTTTTGTGGAATTTTCCAGGATTATCACCAGATCATATTCAGTGATTTCATGCATTTTTCTTTGAAATTTGCAAATCATTGGCTTTGATTATAACAAAGAGCAAAACAGTCTAATCAGATTGAATTCCTGGTAGGTAAATATTCTTTTCTAGTCTTCTTCTTTCCCTTCCGTGCCCTAGCGGCACAGGAACATATGGATATATGACAATGACGGATTGGAAAAGACCCATTGGACCATCCAGCCTGCCCACACAACTGCGATGCCTTGTGCATCATGATACAGACACCCCCCACTCCACTCAAAAGCCATGTGATCTCCTGGGAGAGGCATAAATCTGATCAAAACCCGGGCCCATTAGGGGGGGAAAAAGCTGCAAAATTCCTCTCTGGCCCCGACACAAGGCAACCCATTTCTTCCATCGCTTCTACATCCAACAGACTGCGCTCTGGGTTGTTCCTATAATGGAGACCCCTTTTTCATTTGACCGATTTATTAGCCTGACCTCGGGTGGGGAGGGGAGGACCAGCTAGATGCTTATGGAGGGAAAGGTGGGTGGGGTTGTCACACCACTCCTATCGGACGTGGGTACCCAGTATTCAGAGATCATAACTCACGTCTCCTTCTCCAGAAGGTGAATAAAGTTATGTTTGAAGGATCAGATGCCCTGTGTCTTGAAATGAACAGCAACTTTGAAGAAGAAAAAATTTGAATTGAAGGTAGATGTGGATTTATTCCCAGGCCTTTAATTAACACATCACCTAAAAAAAAAATCACAATACTCTATTTACACCCTATGTGAAAATGAATGGGAATTCCTGTGTTGAATGAGTTCATGAGGAAACACAGAAAGATATCCTGATTTTAATCTGGGTTTAAATTCACTCTTTGTACATCTAATGAAAGCATTTCCACCCTGGCTCCCTTCCACTGGGCTGAATCGCTCGTGAGTCAGAGCCTGAGCTGCAATTAAATCACGGTGACCCAGTAACATTCAACTTGGTTTTTCAACCAGCCCTTTTTATATTAAGAATAATATTATTTCCTGTCCGCACCTTGTCACCTGCACTGTAAAATGTACCCAACAGTAGGGAGATGAGCCTGAATTGTGGATCAGATTGAATATTCAGCTTTATAAAATAACTCCTGATTTTCACTTGACCCTTGTGATAATATTGGTAGCTGGAGGGTGATATCCAGGAACGGACTTGTCAGTGTTGCACTGACACACACGTGATTGATGGCCAGGATATCGTTCGGAGTTTTCTCATGAGCTCATTCAATAGAAGAACTTCCAGTCATTTGTACACAGGGTGTAAATAGGATATTTAACATTGCCTCATCTTTCGATTAGGCACTTTACAGCCTTCTGGACTCAACATCGAGTTCAACAATTTCAGACCATAACCTCGGCCCCTATCTTTTTTTCCATTTTTTCTCTCTCTCTCACATGGCAGCTGTCGATCATTCTGCCAGTGCCATTTACACTTCATCTAGAGTCATCTTCTGTTTCTTAACTTGTCCCATTACCATCTCCTTTGGCCTTGCACCATCATCCCTTTTGTCATTTAATCTCTCCTGCCTTCCACCCTATCACAGACCTTCCCTTTTGTTCTTTCCTCCCCTCCCCCCTTTCCCTGCCCCTACACTTGCTTAAAAACCTGTTCCATCTCCAGCTTTTCCAGTTCTGACGAAGGGTCATCGACCTGAAACGTTAACTCTGTTTCTCTCTCCACAGATGCTGCCTGACCTGCTGAGTATTTCCAGTATTTTCTGTTTTTATTTCAGATTTCCATCATCTGCAGTATTTTGCTTTTGTATTTAACATTGCCTGTTGCACTCATGATTGGTATTCAGTATCTGAATTGCTTGACAGTTCTGGCTCTCCCATAACTACAGGGATCCCTGTATTTTGAATGAACATTGAAAAGAAGGAAAATTGATCATTTGCATAAGAGAAAGACTTGTTGGTGTTCCATTAACAGCCCGTTACCAGTTTGAGGTTGATGGCCCAAGAATGTGTTTAATCCAAGCCTCTGCAAAAGTCTCAATTTAACCAGCATGGCTTTGCCATTTCTCAGACGCTATCTCGGCCTGACATTACAGAATGAATATTAATTGTACCATTGAAGTGCACAGCAACAGAGACCATTCAGGAGGCTAAACTATTTCACTTCAGACTCTCGGCATTAATCACACAGTGGAAAACCATCTGACAGCTATCTGACAATATTCCATTCACATATGGGAGATGAAAAAATTCCAGTGAATGTGCTACCCAGTTATACATATAATGTATGTAAACAAATAGTGTACAAGGTCATAACATTTGGTGTTAAATTTATGACTTTGGGGTTGCAGGAAATAATCCCAGAAAGCAGTTCACTTTTACACCAATCTCCAGGAAAACAACATCAAAATACTGCATGGGAATGCTAAGAAACCGCGTTTTACAAGTACTTCTTTAGTTTTGTTAATTGTGCCAGCTCTTTTGAATTTAGGAAGAACGGATGTAAGACAGGGACCCAATGTCTGACTCAACAAAGGACTTGAAGCGATCCAACTCTCAAAGTCCTGAGCACTGCTTCCCTTCCCAAAAACTTTCAATATCATTTAACATTGTACTGAACTTTCTCCCCAAACAAAAAACAGTCTGGAAATTACATCAGTTCACAGTCCGAGAATTTATACCTAACTGACGTACATAAAATCAAAATAACAATACTCTTTGATAAACAGATTTTTATATTTTTTTCGGTCAGCCAGGTATCTGACACAAGTGGAAACTTATCAATGTGGCTAAGCATCTCCAAACCAAACTTCTAGGAAATCCATTTGCCCAATATGGAATGCACACTTTCTCCCTATGAACCCCACTGCCCTAAGCCCAGACAGTGTAAGCTTAGGTTGGCAAGAGCCTCGTTTCGAGGTTTGGGATGTGGTTTCTCCAACACCCCCACCCCACCCTCAACTGTGTGCAGGATATTGTTGGGAGTTTAACCTGATAAAACTGCCCAGCTTACGAGCACAGAGCTTGCTACTGCTTGTCCAGCTAGGGCAACCCTACCCATGTGGGCATTCGTTCTCAGGATTATTTGGAGTCGAGAAGGAAAAATTCCAGCCGCCAGTAACAGGTCTACTTGTCTATCTCACATTAATAAGCCAGGATGGCTCGTCAATCAACAGCAGCTGCCTGGCCTAGGTACTGGATAACTGAATATGCCAAATGATCTATTTGGTTCCAATCTCTTACTGCCAAGTGTATTCTCCTCAGGAGGATAGTCACTATGATTTTATTTCTCGGATACTGCATTTCAAAGAAAAAGGAGCCGGGGCAATTTAAAATTCTCAAAATGTCTTTATAGCTGGAAATCTTAATGTATAACAGAGCGAAAATGTCTGAATTTTGTAAATAAATCTCTTTTATTAAAAAGAATAACTGAGCTGTTGAAGTTCACGTAAAAAACATTGGAAACTTTTTTTTCCCAAAATTCAAAACAGCAAAAACTTCCAGATGAGGCACACAACTACCTCTTAGGTTGTAATCACCTATGTATCTTTCCATTGTTCTTTCACAGAGGTTGAGTTTATTCTAAAGTTAGTTTGGGTTCTGCTAGGCCGCTGCTGATCTATCCTGAGAGGCAGAATCATCTTGACTTCCATTAAGACTGCCCGTGGCCAGTGTGCAATGGTGCACAAAGCAGGGCAACAGAATCTGAAAGTGTCAACTCTGCAATGGTCTTCAATGTTAATCTGCAATGGGCTTCAATGTTAACCTCCAACAGGCTTCAATGTTAATCTCCAACAGGCTTCAATGTTAACCTCCAACAGGCTTCAATGTTAATCTCCAACAAGTTTCAATGTTAATCTCCAACAGGCTTCAATGTTAATCTCCAATGGGCTTCAATGTTAATCTCCAATAGGCTTCAATGTTAATCTCCAATGGGCTTCAATGCTAATCCACAATGGGCTTCAATGTTAATCTCCAATGGGCTTCAATGTTAATCTGCAATGGGCTTCAGTGTTAATCCGCAATGGGCTTCAATGTTAATCTCCAATGGGCTTCAATGTTAATCCACAATGGGCTTCAGTGTTAATCTCCAATGGGCTTCAGTGTTAATCTCCAATGGGCTTCAATGTTAATCTCCAATGGGCTACAATCTTAATCTCCAATGGGCTTCAATGTTAATCTCCTATGGGCTTCAATCTTAATCTCCAATGGGCTTCAATCTTAATCTCCAATGGGCTACAATGTTAATTTGCAATGGGCTTCAATCTTAATCTCCAATGGGCTACAATGTTAATTTGCAATGGGCTTCAATGTTAATCTGAAATGTGCTTCAATGTTAATCTCCAATGGGCTTCAACGTTAATCTCCAATGGGCTTCAACGTTAATCTCCAATGGGCTTCAATGTTAATCTGCAATGGGCTTCAATGTTAATCTCCAATGGGCTTCAATATTAATCTCCAAGGTGCTTCAATGTTAATCTGAAATGGGCTTCAATGTTAATCTGCAATGGGCTTCAATGTTACTCTTCAATGGGCTTCAATGTTACTCTCCAATGGGCTTCAATGTTAATTTCCAATGGGCTTCAATGTTAATCTGCAATGGGCTTCAGTGCTAATCTCCAATGGGCTTCAATGTTAATCTCCAATTGACCTTCAATATTAATCTCCAATTGACCTTCAATGTTAATCTCCAATGGGCTTCAATGTTAATCTCCAATGGGCTTCAATGTTAATTTGCAATGGGCTTCAATGTTAATCTGCAATGGGCTTCAATGTTAATTTGCAATGGGCTTCAATGTTAATCTGCAATGGGCTTCAATGTTAATTTGCAATGGGCTTCAATGTTAATCTCCAATAGGCTTCAATGTTAATCTGCAATGGGTTTCAATATTAATCTGCAATGGGCTTCAATGTTAATCTGCAATGGGATTCAATGTTAATCTACAATGGGCTTCAATGTTAATCTCCAATGGGTTTCAATGTTAATCTCCATTGGGCTTCAATGTTAATCTCCAATAGGCTTCAATGTTAATCTGTTATGGACTTCATTGTTAATCTGCAATGGGCTTCAATGTTATTTTCCAATGTGCTTCAATGTTAATCTGCAATGGGCTTCAATGTTGATCTCAAACGGGCTTCAATGTTAATTTCCAATGGGCTTTAATGTTAATCTGCAAGGGGCTGCAATGTTAACCTCCATTGGGCTTCAATGTTAACCTGCAATGGGCTTCAATGTTAATCTCCAATCGGCTTCAATGTTAACCTGCAATGGGCTTCGATATTAATTTCCAATGGTCTTTAATGTTATTCTGCAATGGGCTTCAATGTTAATCTCCAATGGGCTTCAACATTAATCTCCAAATGGCTTCAATGTTGATCTCCAATGGGCTTCAGTGTTAATCTCCAAATTGTTTCAACTTTAATCTCCAATGGGCTTCAATGTTAATCTGCAATGGGCTTCAATGTTAATCTGCAATGGGCTTCAATGTTAATCTCCAATGGGCTTCAATATTAATCTCCAATGGGCTTCAATGTTAATCTCCAATGGGCTTCAATGTTAATCTCCAATGGGCTTCAATATTAATCTCCAATGGGCTTCAATGTTGATCTCCAATGGGCTTCAGTGTTAATCTCCAAATTGTTTCAACTTTAATCTCCAATGGGCTTCAATGTTAATCTCCAATGGGCTTCAATATTAATCTCCAATGGGCTTCAATGTTAATCTGCAATGGGCTTCAATGTTAATCTCCAGTGGGCTTCAATATTAATCTGCAATGGGCTTCAATGTTAATCTGCAATGGGCTTCAATGTTACTCTTCAATGGGCTTCAATGTTAATCTCCAATGGGCTTCAATGTTGGGCTTCAATGTTAATCTCCAATGGGCTTCAATGTTAATCTGCAATAGGCCTCAATGTTAATTTCCAATGGGCTTCAATGTTAATCTGCAATGGGCTTCAATGCTAATCTCCAATGGGCTTCAGTGCTAATCTCCAATGGGCTTCAATGTTAATCTCCAATGGGCTTCAATGTTAATCTCCAATGGGCTTCAAGATTAATCTCCAACCAGCTTCAATGTTAATCTCCAAATGGGCTTCAATGTTAATCTCCAACGGGCTTCAATGTTAATCTCCAATGGACTTCGATGTTAATCTGCAATGGGCTTCAATGTTAACCTCCAATAGGTTTCAATTTTAATCTCCAATGGGGTTCAATGTTAATCTGCAATGGGCTTCAATGTTAACCTCCAATAAGTTTCAATTTTCATCTCCAATGGGCTTCAATGTTAATCTCCAATGGGCTTCATTGTTACTCTGCAATGGACTTCGATGTTAATCTCCAACGGGCTTCAATGTTAATCTCCAACGGGCTTCAATGTTAATCTGCAATGGGCTTCAATGTTAACCTCCAATAGGTTTCAATTTTAATCTCCAATGGCTTCAATTTTAATCATTCTGTTTTGACAGCATGTCCTTGCTCTCCCTGATGCTGAGGTCACTGTTGTCCTCTTGTGGAACTAGCTTGGGCAAATCAGAAACCATGGTGGGGGACTTTAACTCGCAGCGGGTTTCCGGCAGGAAACTGCGTTTGCAAGTTAAATTCACGTCCTCGCCAGAATGTGGCTACAGTGATTTGGACTTCCGAGCCTCATTAGCATGCTTCCAATTGGCTTCCTGCTCGGAATAGGTGGAAAGTGGACGGCAAGCAGTTGTTGGCTAACAGACCACCAGGGGACGGAGGTTTCCGGAGGAGTCTCACAGTAGAAAAGAGGGGAGGAGTCTGGGACAGGGGTTGCCTAAATTTTCCTTGTGTGGCCCAATGGAGCATTCCTGCTCCTCCTTGCTCTACAAAGGAAAGTAAAAAAACTTACCTAGAATGGTCTCTTCTGCTTTCGATCCTCTTCTGACAGGCCTTTGTCTGGTGAGGAAAGCCGGAGCGGCTTCCCTGCTCAAGCCAGAGTTAAAATTGCAACGGTGGAAGTATATAATATAAATGCAGTAATTCAATGAGCTGTATTATTTGACTAATCACTGGACCCCGATCTGCATATTTAAAGAAGGTCCCCCCAGCTCCAGACAAAGCATTGCTATAATGGTGGGATCCGGGTGGGATATCGGCAGGTGAGTCACCCAACGGATTTTAGCTGCTTACTCACCCAGGCAGCTACCGTTAAATCCACCCCCAAATATCAGTTCATATTAGAAGTTTCCTAAATGTTTTCTGTTGCTGGTATTTTTAATTTTTTTATTTAAACGGAGCCAAATCTTTCCTTTGTTTGTAGAATTTACCTTACAAACCTGTCAACAACAGCAGTCCTGACCTCAGCAGTAGTGCCGTAAAGTAATCAAGGCCACACAGCAACCTTCAGAGCCACCAATAACCACCTAAGGATGCCCCGACAGCAGTTGTGCTACACATGGCAGTAATATATTATAAAAAGGATATAGAGGCACTGGAGAGGGTGCAGAGAAGATTTACAAGGATGATACCAGAAATGCAAGGGTATATATATCAGGAAAGGATGAACAGGCTGGGTCTCTTTTCTCTTGAAAAAAGAAGGCTGAGGGGTGACCCAATGGAGGTCTATAAAATTATGAAAGGTGTTGCTGGAGTAGATACAGAGAGAATGTTTCCACTTGTGGGGAAGAGCATAACTAGAGGCCATCAATATAAGATAGTCACCAAGAAATCCAATAGGGAATTCAGAAGAAACTTCTTTACCCAAAGAGTGGTGAGAATGTGGAACTCGCTACCACAGGGAGTGGTTGAAGGGAATAGTATGGATGCATTTAAGGGGAGGCTAGATAAGCATATTGTACAGGGCCTTGGTGAGACCACACCTTGAGTATTGTGTGCAGTTTTGGTCGCCTTATCTGAGGAAGGATGTTCTTGCCATGGAAGGAGTTCAGCGAAGATTCACTAGGCTGATACCTGGGATGGCAGGAATGACGTATGAGGAGAGATTGGGTTGATTGGGCTTGTACTCGCTGGAGTTTAGAAGAATGAGAGGGGATCTCATTGAAACTTATAAAATTCTGACAGGACTGGACAGACTAGATGCAGGAAGGATGTTCCCGATGGTCGGGGAGTCCAGAACCAGGGGTCACAGTCTAAGGATAAGGGGTAGGCCATTTAGGACAGAAATGAGAAGGAGTTTCTTCACCCAGAGAGTGGTGAACCTGTGGAATTCTCTACCACAGAAGGCAGTAGAGGCCAATACATTAAATATATTCAAGAAGGAGTTGGATATATTTCTTAAGGCTAAAGGGATCAAGGGATATGGGGAGAAAGCAGGGACAGGGTACTGAATTTGGATGATCAGCCATGATCGTATTGAAGGGCGGAGCATGCTCGAGGGGCTGAATGGCCTACTCCTGCTCCTATCTTCTATGTTTCTATGTTTCTATATGAGGGAGAAGGGAATAGAGGGTTATGCTGATAGATTTAAATGAGGAAAGATGGGAGGAGGCTCGAGTGGAGCATAAACGCCGGCATGGACTAGTTGGGCCGAATGGCCTGTTTTTGCGCTGTATATCCTATGTAATCCTATGTAATCTAAACAGGGAGGTTGGTTACAGACTGCCATTTTGTTTGTCTATACAGTACAGTAATGCAGCTTTCCTCTTACTCAGCCATCCAGGGTCCCCTAACCATAAAACAAATACCAAAATTGTGACTCCAATGATATTATTCCAATGCTGTGGAATCCGCCCTGCATTATAAACAGATGATTTACACAGGCACTGGGTTATAATGCAGAACCACTTACGGAAATATTGGGGGTGATTTTGACTTTGTGCAATAGTTTAAAATAGGCAATAGCGGATCAGCCGCCCAGTGTACCTCTCCCCCGATTTTCATTTCCATTAACTTCAATGGAAATAAACAGCCGGAGGGATGTAAAGCGGGCTGTTGATTCATTATCCCCCCATTTTGCAACATCGCACGAAGTCAAAATCTTCCTCATTATGTAATACAAGTTCAATGATCTGTATTGTTTGGCTAGTTTTATAAAAAGTGGTATGATGCATTGGCAAATGATCATCCGAAAGTCACCATTCATAATCTTAGCCTATTTCTGTCAATGACAGCTTGAATCTAATTAGTTTTGTGTAACTTACAGCTCACGGTGGGTTGTCTATAGATTTTCAACACAAAATCGCACCACCATTTTGATTTTTCAATACACTCAGTGCCAAAGTCAATTAGCATTGATCTTTTTTCATCGAAAGCTGCTTGGAGCTAACTGCCAGAAGGTGTCATTTGAGTTTGCATAGTGATGTGTGTCGACCCAGCCAATTAAATAATACTCTAATATTTAGATATGAACAAACATGTTTCCTTGGTACTGAATTTAATTAAAATTTCTAGAACCACCTTATGACCAATTGTCAAGGACAATGATAGGCCTATATCCCATCTCACATCAAATCACGCTCATCTATCACACTGTCCTCGCTGATCGATATTGGCTCCCGCTCCCCCAACGCTTCCAATTCAAAATTATCACCCTTGTGTTTAAAGCCCTTCACAGCCTTGCCCCTCCCTATCTTTGTAACCTGCTCCAGCCCTATAATCCCTTCCCAGAACTCTCCATTCCTCTGACTCTGGCCTCTGTGGATCCCGCACTCCCTGTGCACTATCGCCAGCGGCCGTGCCTTCAGCCACCTGGGCCCCACACTCTGGAATTCCATCCATAAACCCCTCCACCTCTCCACCTCTTACACTATGGAGGTTATTCTTATTATCTGCCATTATTTGCCTCTTTTAGCTCTGTAACTGTTTCTGCACTAAAGGCACAATCATTATTGATCTTCAATAATCTAGAATGCAGCTTCTGCTGCTAACAATGCGTAAAGTAATATTGGGCTTGATGTCTTTTGATGCAGATCACAGGAATTAAGATTACATCATCCAAAACCTCCGTTTTTACTTGCTAAGAAAATCTCCTCAGAATAATGAACAAATTTAATCAACATTTCTGGTAACAAGTAACAGTTAACAATATTTTTCTGATTTTATTGTTTTTTAGAAAGCCTGGCCCTTCAACATCCGCTTTAATTATTATTTGAGAAATGTTGCTGCAGCAAAAGCTTTCTATGAGAACACATTTACAATTTTGCTAAAAGTAACAATCAGATGAGGTCTTCCAGCTTTGTTTACGACCTCTGGCCTCACAACTAAATATGCATAATTATTTTTTATCTGGATGTTCCCTTACTTCAGTAAGTATCAATAGTTCATATTGTTTTGTCTAGGTAATTTGGAGACGTTCCCTTGGCAATCACTATGTGGCAATGTATCAAATTGGTAACCGATATGAGGTATACTTCCCTAGAAAAAGACTGAAGATGGCGTTTGCAAGCAGCATCTGAAGTGTGGCCGAGTGGAACTTCTACCCGCTTTTACGGCCTGGCTGTGAGTCCATCCCAAATCTTGGAGATAGGGTCATT
Source organism: Somniosus microcephalus (assembly GCF_052327205.1). Taxonomy (NCBI): domain Eukaryota; kingdom Metazoa; phylum Chordata; class Chondrichthyes; order Squaliformes; family Somniosidae; genus Somniosus; species Somniosus microcephalus. The sequence goes on from NC_141007.1 coordinate 62,117,099, forward strand.
TCAATATGAGAGGCAGGTACCCACACCTGTCGATGCGCAACAGGGGGCACCCGCCCAATGGCAACATCAGAATCTTGAAGCCGCACCCTGCCACTTCAAGAGGGGGCGTCACAGGCCAAAGACCTGAATGACTGCCAAAGCTCTCAACTAGTTTGCACGCCAGTAGGTCTACACCCTCAAGCCACAGCTCCTCTGATTCCACTGAGCCAGATGAATGTTCAAAATGCTGCTGTGGGGCCAACTTGCAGCACAGAATGGTACCTACCCCTGCTCTCAGCAGAAGTAGATATGGCTGGGTATATCAGAAGCATATCTCGCATCATTCCTGGGGTAGCCCAGGCATGCCTGCAGACATGCCCCAAACTGCTGCCAGGATGTAAGTTTAACAGGCAGAAGAACTGTTCCTACCCCCCCCTCCCACCCCATACCCCCCACTCCCTCCAAACCACCCCGATCGGGATTTGTTTGACCTTTGTTAATGGGTGGAAATCTGACAGATCAGGATTCTGCCACGTTTTCCGATCGCTTACTGCCAGAATGCTTCCTTTTTAGCACAAGTCTTTGCGCAATTTCTAGGCTACAGGGTTTAAACCTTAATAACATTATTTTTTTGTTTAATATTGAACAACAACGTACCCCAAAGCAAGTTTAATATAAGAAGATTACTATTGTGACCAGAGAAAATCTTTATTCGTGAGCTCTTCTGTTTCTTTAGGTTGGAGATTTACCTCCAAATAACAATTTTTTTCAAAGAACTGAAAATGGGTAATTTTATAGCAGATCTTTAAGCAGAGGAACTTTCCACATCAATAAATATGTTGATGAATCAGATCCAAGGGTGAATTTTCTCAGGCGCTGATGTGGCAAATTGTTGAAGTTTAGCTATGTGAGACCACCACCTAGGCAGAGGTGGGATTTGATTTGGACGTCATTTACATAGGATGACATAGGATTCCATCGGATATACGGCACAGAAATAAGCCACTCGGCCCAACCAGTCCATGCCGGCCTTTATGCTCCACTCGAGCCTCCTCCCATTTTTCCTCATCTAAATCTATCAGCATAACCCTCTATTCCCTTCTCCCTCAACCCTCTATTCCCTTCTCCCTCATATTGCTTGTCTAGCCTCCCCTTAAATGTATCTATACTATTCGCTTCAACCACTCCCTGTGGTAGCGAGTTCCACATTCTCACCACTCTTTGGGTAAAGAAGTTTCTTCTGAATTCCCTACTAGATTTCTTGGTGACTATCTTATATTGATGGCCTCTAGTTATGCTCTTCCCCACAAATGAAAACATTCTCTCTGTATCCACTCTATCAAAACCTTTCATAATTTTAAAGACCTCTATTAGGTCACCCCTCAGCCTTCTTTTTTCAAGAGAAAAGAGACCCAGCCTGTTCATCCTTTCCTGATATGTATACCCTCGCATTTCTGGTATCACCCTTGTAAATCTTCTCTGCACCCTCTCCAGTGCCTCTGTATCCTTTTTATAATATGGCGACCAGAACTGCACGCAGTACTCTAAGTGTGGTCTAACCAAGGTTCGATACAGGTTTAGCATAACTTCCCTACTTTTCAATTCTATCCCTCGAGAAATAAACCCGCGTGCTTGGTTTGCTTTTTTTATGGCCTTGTTAACCTATGGTGCAACTTTTAGTGATTTGTGTATTTGTACTCCGAGATCCCTTTGTTCCTCTACCCCACCTAGACTCGCAACCTCCAAGTGATAAGTGACCTCCCTATTCTTTCTACCAAAATGTAATACCTCACATTTATCTGTTAAACTTCCTTTGCCAATTATTTGCCCATTCTGCAAGTTTATTAATGTCCTCCTGTAACTTGTTACAGTCCTCCTCAGTATTGACTATTCCCCCCAATTTGGTATCATCCGCAAATTTAGAAATTGTATTTTTGATTCCAAGGTCTAAATTGTTAATGTAAATTGTGAACAGCAGTGGTCCCAGCACTGATCCTTGTGGAACACCACTACCCACCTTCTGCCACTGTGAATAGCTACCCTTTACTCCTACCCTCTGCTTTCTGTCCTGAAGCCAGCCAGCAATCCATTCTGCTACTTGTCCCCTGACTCCGCATTCTCTGACCTTATTCATTAGTCTATTATGGGGTACCTTATCGAAGGCCTTTTGAAAATCTAGGTAAATTACATCCACTGCATTACCATTGTCTACTCTCTGTTACCTCTTCAAAAAATTCAATAAGGTTGGTCAAGCAAGATTTTCCCTTTTGAAATCCATGCTGACTATTCATTATTATACTTTTGGTTTCTAGATGTTCTTCTATTCCCTCCTTTAGTAGGGATTCCATTATTTTTCCTACCACCGATGTTAAGCTGACTGGTCTATAATTCCCTGGATATGTTCTAACCCCCTTCTTAAATAGCTGTCCGCCAGTCCTCTGGCATTACACCTTTTTCTAACGAATTATTAAATATGTGTAGTAATGCCTCTGCTATCTCTTCCCTAAATTCTTTTAAAATGCGTGGATGCAATCCAACCGGACCAGGGGTTTTATCCTCTTTAAGTTTGATTAGTTTATTTAATATATCCTCTTTTTTATTTTAAATGCACTTATCTCATTACTCATATCATCATCCAATGTCTGTCCACCTGTTCTATCTCCCTGATAAATACCGAAGCAAAATAATGATTTAATATTTCTGCCATCTCCCTATCGTTACCTGTGGTATTGTCCTGTCCATCCCTTAATGGCCCAATTCCCATCCCAACCATCCATTTTTATTGATGCACCTGTAAAATATTTTACTATTTTGTTTTATATTCCTTGGTAATTTAATTTCATAGTTCCTCTTTGCCTTCCTAATTGTTTTTTTGACTTCTCTCCTAACCCCTTCATATTCTCTCTTATCATGCTCTCCTCTGCTGTCTATGTACTTAATATACGCCTCTTTCCTTACCCTCAATTGTTCCCTTATGTCTTTATTCATCCATGGTGTCTCATTGGTGTTTAGTTTGTTCTTTCCTTTTAGCGGAATATATTTTTCCTGAACTCTGTTGAACACCGTTTTAAATGTTTCCCATTGTCATTTTACATTGTTGTTTGCCAACATTGTTGCCCATTTTATCTTCCCAAGTTCTATTCTCAGCCCCTCAAAATCAGCTTTTCTCCAATCTATTAACCTGTTTTTTGTCATACTTATGTCCTTCTCTATTATCATCTTAAAGCGTATTATATTATGGTCACTACTGCCTATATGTTCCCCTATTTTTACTTCTCTTATCTGCTCTGGCTCATTCCCCATAAATAGATCCAATAGCGAATCCTCCCTTTCCTATGCTCGCTTTTCCTGTTTTGTTTATATTTAGACTGCTTACATTTCTTGTAGATCCCTCCCCCCTTCTTACTAGTTTAAAGCCTTTGCCATCTCCCTATTTACCCTTTCTGCTAGGACACGGGTCTCATCCCGGTTCAGGTGCAGCCCGTCCCATCGGTACAGCACCTTCCTGTCCCAGAACTGGTGCCAGTGTCCCATGAAAAGGAACCCCTCTTACTCACAACAGCCTTTTAGCCACGTGTTAATTCTCCTGATCTATCTGCTTCTATGCCAATTTATACGTGGCTCGGGCAATAATCCAGAGATTATTACCCTCAAGGTCCTGCTTTGTAATTTAGAGCCTAACTCCTGAAACTCTTTCAGCAGGGCCTCCTCCCTGTTCCTACCTGTGTCGTTTGTTCCAACATGGACCACGACAACTGGATTTACCCTCTCTCTTTCCAAGTTCCTCTCCAGCCAGGGTAAGGGATATCTCACCGCGGCTGAAGGGCTGGTGTGGGATTCTTGTTCTTGGCTGCAGAGGACGCTATCTACCCCCCTAATTATAGAATCCCCTATTACTACCACATTTCTATTCTGCTCTTCCCCCCCTTGGACAGCCTTGGTCTGCATTGTGGCTGTCCTCCCCGCAGTCTTTCTCCTTGTCCTCACAGGTAGTGAGCACTTCGTTCCTGTTGGACAGGATCAGTGTCTGCAGGACCTCTTTCTCAACCTCTCCTAAATCCCCGCTACCTGTCTCCCTAACAGTCACCCCTCCCATTCCTGAACCTGTGCTTTCCTCTGGGGTGTGACTGTATTCTGGATAGAACTGTCCAGAAATTCCTCCCCCTCCCTTATGTGTCGGAGTGTCTCCAATTCGCACTCCAGCTCAATGACTCTGAGCCGGAGAGATTCGAGATGGAGACATCTCCTGCAGACGTGTTGCTTGGGACAGTCTCGCCATCCACAAACTCCCACATATTGCAGTCCAGACACACAACCTGCCCTGCCATATCTTAGGTATGAAGGCAGACTTGGTTAAAGTGGACTGGGAAAATATATTACAGGGTAAGACTGTAGAAAAGCAGTGGCAAATATTTAAGGAGATATTTCATAACTCTCAGCAAAGATATATTCCAGTGAGAAAGAAAGACTCTAAGAGAAGGGTGAACCATCCATGGCTAACTAAGGAAGTAAAGGATGGTATCAAATTGAAAACAAAGGCATACAATGTTGCGAAGAATAGTGGAAGGCCAGAGGATTGGGAAATTTTTTAAAACCAGCAAAGGACAACTGAAAAAGTGATAAAGAGGGAGAAGATAGCTTATGAGAGTAAGCGAGCAAGAAATATCAAAACAGACAGTAAGAGCATCTACAGGTGTATAAAAAGGAAGAGAGTAGCTAAAGTAAATGTTGTTCCCCTAGAGGATGAGTCTGGGGAATTAATAATGGGAAACAGGGAAATGGCAGAGATTTTGAACAAATATTTTGTACAGTATCGGCCTTCATGGTAGAAGACACTAAAAGCATCCCAATAATGGATAATCAAGGTGCTATTGAGATGGGGGGGACTTAAAACAATCACTATCACTAGAGAAAAAGTACTAGGCTAACTAATGAGACTAAAGGTGAACAAGTCCCCTGGACCCGATGGCCTGCATCCTAAAGTCTTAAAAGAGGTGGATGCATGGGTTGTAATCTACCAAAATTCCCTGGATTCTGGAGCGGTCCCAGCAGACTGGAAAATCACAAATGTAACGCCCCTATTTAAGAAAGGAGGGAGACAGAAAGCAGGCAACAATAGATCAGTTAGCCTAACATCTGTCATTGGGAAAATGCTGGAGTCCATCATTAAGGAAGTGGTAGCAGGATATTTAGAAAATCATAATATAGTCAAGCAGAGTCAGCATAGTTTTATGAAAGGGAAATCATGTTTGACATTTTGCTGGAGTTCTTTGAGGATGTAACAAGCAGGATCGATAAAGGGGAACTAGTAGATGTCGTGTATTTGGATTCCCAGAAGGCATTCAATAAGGTGCCACATAGAAGGTTACTGCAGAAGATAAGAGCTTATGGGGTTGGGGGTAATATATTAGCATGGATAGAGGATTGGTTAACTAACAGAAAGCAGAGAGTCGAGATAAATAGGTCATTTTCTGGTTGGCAAACGATAACTAGTGGGGTGCTACAGGGATCGGTGCTGGGGTCCCAACTATTTACAATCTACATTAATGACTTGGATGAAGGGACCGAGTGTAATGTAGCCAAATTTGCTGATGATACAAAGATAGGTGGGAAAGCAAAATTGTGTGGAGGATGCAAAGAATCTCCAAAGGGATATAGACAGGCTAAGTGAGTTGGCAAAAATCTGGCAGATGGAGTATAATGTGGGAAAATGCGAGGTTATCCACTTCGGTAGGAAAAATAAAAAAGCAAATTATTATTTAAATGGGGAGAAATTACAAAATGCTGAGGTACAGAGGGATCTGGGGGTCCTTGTACATGAATCACAAAAAGTTAGCATGCAGGTACAGCAAGTAATTAGGAAGGCAAATGGAATGTTGGCCTTTATTGCAAAGGGAATGGAGTATAAAAGTAGGGAAGTCCTGTTACAACTGTACAGGGCATTGGTGAGACCACACCTGGAGTACTGCGTACAGTTTTGGTCTCCTTATTTAAGGAATGATATACTTGCATTGGAGGCAGTTTAGAGAAGGTTCACGAGGTTGATTCCGGAGATGAAGGGGTTGTCTTATGAAGAAAGGTTGAGCAGGTTGGGCCTATACTCATTGGAGTTTAGAAGAATGAGAGGGGATCTTATTGAAACAAATAAGATTCTGAAGGGGCTTGACAGGGTAGATGCAGAGAGGATGTTTCCCCTCATGGGGGAATCTAGAACTAGGGCGCATAATTTCAGGGCACCCATTTAAAATGGAAATGAGGAGGAATTTCTTCTCTCAGAGGGTCGTGAATCTTTGGAATTTTCTTCCCCAGAGAGCTGTGGAGGCTGGGTCATTGAATATATTTAAGGTGGAGATAGACAGATTTTTGAACGATAAGGGAGTCAAGGGTTATGGGGAGCGGGCAGGGAAGTGGAGTTGAGGCCAAGATCAGATCAGCCATGATCTTATTGAATGGTGGAGCAGGCTCGAGGGGCCAAATGGCCTACTCCTGCTCCTACGTCTTATGTTCTTATCTTAGACTAGCCTTATTTTATTTATTTAATTAGTTAGAGTCTTTATTCAATGATTATATATAGTTATATTAAATAGTTTAACTATTTAAGCTATAAATTGAATACAGTACGTTATAGTTTCCCACTCCTAGTTTAAACCACTGTCCTAGGTTAGAGAGAAAAAAAAACCTTAATACTCACCAACCAATCACCTACCTGCTGTACTGTGACGTCACTCTTCGTTTTTTTGGCGGGGGGGAAATGGTCGACGGTTCGGCTGCTGCTGGTGTCTCTAATTTACTTGGGACTGACCGTGTCACCACTGCACTGAAGCCCCTGAAGTTTTCCTCTGAATGCCCGAATGTTACTGTTGCTGATCGGCTTCCACATCTGTCCAAGTGTGTGGTGTGAAGACGTTATGGGACTCGAGCAGTTTGTCCCAACCCATGACCTCACCAGACTGGCCTAGAAAGAAGGAAAGCTGAAATGTCAAGTTTCCATTGAGATAGAAAATTTCAGGAGTCTTTTCCAAGTGACAAGGACTGTTTATTTTAGGAATAAATAAATATTGGCATAGTACACTAAACAAAAAGTAATTCCATACTTCCCTTTCTCTTTTATCAAGTGATAGCCAATGTAACTCAGCGCACTCTGTGCTGATTTATTGGTACTCATTGTCACTCACCCCTAAAGTACTGTTTTGCTTTGTGAGGACATTGAACAGAGTATGTGGGCCACATTCCAGAGGATATCTATCAGGAGACATCAGGCCATTCTTCTTCCACCAAGTCCTTTTCAGATGAAGGGATTATGTAGTCCCAGATTGCCTGGTGACCCTAATCCTTCAAATTCCGTTGGCCTTCTCCTCCTAAATAAAGGAGGAGAAACAACAGATGATCATCCTATATGACTACATCTCTAGACATGACAGAAAGTCTCTGAAGCAAATATTCAATGGATAGCATTCCTCCAAAATCACTCCTTTCTCCTCTCCGACATCCTCTATGTTTCTGGTGATAAATCCTTCCAAAAAAAGTTCTGAATTGCCTTCCAACAGAAGAGGAGCCTTCATACTAAGTATTCAGAGCTCCATAGTGTGTAAGGTTCTTCCTCTCCTTCCCTTCTTATCTCAGGACTCACCCCTCAAGTGCTTTGAAGCACCAGATAAAATTGTCAAGTAATCTCATTCATTACTTCAGATGCAGGGACAGGGAGCCAGACATCGGGGGGGGGGGGGGAGACGGACATCGGCGGAGGAGTTGGTGATCGGGGGTCAGTGATTGGGGAGGTTGGACATCAAGGGGTGCCCAATCATGTGGATGGAAGCAGGTTAGCATGGGGGCCCGGGTGGAAGCACTCCTGCTCCACAAGTAGTACTGGAGAAGCAGTTACCTGTTCCAGCAAGCCGTTCTCACCTCCCTTCAGCTGTCGGGTTTCCCAAGGCCTGGGAAACCTGGCCAGCCAGCGTTAAATCTGGAACAGAGGTAAAGGGCTGAATTTTGACCCAAAAAAACGGGTGGGTTGGGGTCAGGTGAGATGTTAAAACTTTTAAAATCTCAAACCCAACCCCAACCCACCTCCATCCTGCCCACTTCCAGGTTTAATGGAGGCGGGACAGGGGGCAGGCAGCCAACCTGTTCCCAGGCGACGATTGGCAATTAATTATTTTAATGAGGCTGGCAGCCACCGGTTTATCCTGCTCTTCAGGTTTAACCCTGACCGGCCGGGTTTCCCAGGCCTCAGGAAACCCGGCAGCTGAAGGGAGGCAAGGACAGTTTTGGGGAGAAGGTAAGTGCTTCCTCCTGGCTCCCCCAAGCATCCCCCACAATCAGACCCCCACCCATACACCCTTCCCTCCTCCCCACCCCCGGGGTCGGCGATTGGACCTACCTGGTCCTGTGGCCTCCTCCGGAGTGCTCCCCGCTTGACTGGAAGCCAAGCCTGTCAATCAGGCTGACTTCTGGGCGGGGAACCTGTCAAAGCAAAACTACACACATTGTGGAGTCAAGGAAACCCGAATGTCCGGGTTTCCCGACAGAAACTCAGCACCGACAACCCCCTTCCCCCTCCCCCTCCCCCTCCCCCTCCCCTGCTTACGCAGCCCGCCCCTGTCAGGATTCAGCCCAAAATCTTAGGCAGGCTCATTACAATATGACCAGCACGCCTCTGGAGAGCAGGTTAGTTGCCCGTTCCCCAACCCACCTCCATTAAAACCGCAAGTGGGTGCGTTGGGGTCGGGTTTCCCATTTAAAAATTTTTAACCCCACCCCCACACGCCTCCCCTCCCCCTACCCATCCTTGGGGGTTAAAATTCCCCCCATTATCTCACCTTCTCAGCCTTGTCTGGGCAAACAGAGTTCAGTCGTGGATTACTTCTCCAGATGTGTGCACAGCACACTAACATTGGCAAAATAATGGTGTCAAGTATTGACCACCAGCCAGTTTCTTATTAATAGAAGTCCAGTACCAGGCAATAGCATCATTTTAGATACACACGTTTTTATACAAAGTTAATTAAATTTAATATTTTAATATCATTTTATTTTATTTTTTCTTAGAAACAGTCATTTAACAGGAATCCACATTGGAGCAAAATATGTTCTGATAAGTTTTTTAGACCAGTTGTAAGTGATAGGTTATGTATTGAGTTTATCTTAAGTTTGACTTTACACGGTGAATTTCCATACCGTTTATGCCGTACTTCCAGGGTTTCTGCCCTCTGGCCGAAGTTACAGCAGACAAACGGGGAGAGTCCCCACAGAAATTCACCCCCTGTGTCCCACCAGAGTGTTAAAGCAACTGCTGGGCTAGTGTGCACTGTAATCATCCAGTGCGATACTGAGCCACAAAAGTCTCTGCTTATTTCACTGGTCTGTGCTGAGCTGGCTGGTCTTAACCAGAGCAGCGTTTAGGGGGCTACGATTCGTCTGGCGAGGGAGGGGGAAAAATGAGTCAGGACATTGGGTGAGGACAAACTCAGGCTGGGCTGTACTGCCCTCACCCCCCCTCTCTCCATGGACCAGTGGCCTGCCAAAGCATTCACTGTCTGGCCTCACACATGAAGAATGGCTGCTTGGGTGAGGTTCTGGAAGCCAGCCAGCACCTGTGGAGCCAGAATCCCAGCAGGAGTTAGTGCCTCAGAAAACTGAGGGGGGAGAAAAGCGTGTTCAATTAATCACAGATTGATATCCGGATTGGAATCAGAAATAACTGTTTATCACAGCCAATTTGATTTTCATAAAGTTGCGATACAATCCAACAATCATTTTTATTTTATTGTTTCAGGGAGAAAGAAAGAGTAGGATTTATATGTGCCTTACCATGTCCTCAGGGCACCTCAAAGCTCGACATAACCAATAAATTACATTTTGTATTCCATTTATTAGTGTTATATAGGCAAACACGGCAGCCAATTTGCACACAGCAAGTTCCTACGAACAGCAAATATGATGAATAATCAGTTGAAGTCACTTATCTGAAATGCGGCATCTTCAGTTATTTGCATCTCATTATATGTTGGGTGCTAAGACTAGCACGAGCTGTTCCTTGGGAAACATATGCCAACAGCTCCCTCTACACTCATAATCTGGAATTTATCTCAGTATACAAACACCAAACACTAAGCAGCCAATTTAATTATTTTTGGACAAAGAATTACACACATTTAGAAATCGATCAAAGCAAAAACAGTGGAAATCATGAAGCAAGACACAGATAAGGTAAATCAGCAATGTTTTTAAATAATGAAATTGGCTCTTACACAATCAACTTTTCATCATGGACATCATAGTAAGCAAGCAGTGGGGGCGGTCTGGAGCAAAAAGTCATTTTCAGGGAAGCTACGGATAAATCACAGAATCACAGAATCACAGAAACCCCACAGTGCAGATAGAGGCCATTCGGCCCATCGAGCCTGCACCGACACATATCCCACCCGATCCCCATAACCCCTACACCAACACATATCCCACTCTATCCCCGTAACCCCACGTATTTAATCCCCCTAACACTAAGGGTCGATTTATCATAGCCAATCAACCTAACCCGCACATCTTTGGACTGTGGGAGGAAACCAGAGCACCCGGAGGAAACCCACGCAAACACGGGGAGAATGTGCAAACTCCACACAGACAATTTTATTTATAACTGTTGATAGCGGGGGTAGCATTACCCAGAGTATTATTATTGTAGAAGATTATATGCACTATGTGTTATCTTATGCATACCTTTACATTAGGAACATGACCATCATCAAGAATGAGGATTGCTGTGGCCCAGTACATGGTGCTTTCCAAAATTTTGTTGCTTTGCAATATATTGAACTTTGTCCTAATGTCGGAACAAAACCACAGCTGATTTTAAAGTTTTTAGTTGAAAATTGGAGAATCATGAGTAACTATAATCCAATCATACAAAACAATATTCTCTAAAAACATTAGGAACAGGAATAAGTTGTTAGACTCATTGAGGGGAATTTTAACCCCCAAAAATGGCTGGGTTTGGGTCAGGTGGGAAGTAAAAATGTAAAAAAAAATCTCAAACACGAATCCAACCCGTCTCGAACCCTCCCACTTATGGTTTTAACAGAAGCGGGACAGACAGACAACCAACCCGCTCCCAGGAAGTGGGTCGCTCATTTAAATATTTTAATGAGACTGTGTGCCTCAGATTTTATCTGTGTTTTAGGCTTAACGCTGGTCAGACGGGTTTCACGGGCCCCAGGAAACCCAGCAGCTAAACAGAGACAGGACTTCTGCATGGAAGAGGTAAGTGCTTTTCCAGCACTGCTTGTGAGCCGGGAGGAACAGGAGTGCTTCCCCCCCCCTAGCAATTGGACACCCCCCACCCCCTCCGCGATCACCGACACCCCCCCACCCCCTCCGCGATCACCGACCGCCCCCCCCACCCCCGTGATCACTGACGCCCCCCCCCCCCCCACCACCTCCCCGTGATCAGTACTCTCCCCCACGATCACCAGCAGTCAGGGACAAGGAACAGAGTTTATGGTGGTGGCCAAAAAACAACGATAAAACGTATTATTACTTCTGGACTATCTCAGACACAGCATGTATAATAGCGTAGGTTTTGGTTCACAGGAGAGTTGAGGCTTGATTTTAACATCAGGCATCAAACAGGCGGGCAGTGGGCGGAATGCCCGCCTCTTCCTGCTGGCAGGTGGCCCAAGCCATAATTATGTATGTTTAATTGTATAACTAATTTATACTTGTCATCGTAACCTTAAACTGAGATGCAAGGCAGTGTGGTGATAGTGGGTAGGAATTTTACAACGTTTTTTGTAAACCATTTTGCTGATGCAGTAATATAGTTTTTGTAAAGAGCTGTGACCTGTTAGAGATTAAATAAAGCCACTGATGTCAACTATATGCTTCAAAAAAATAGCAACTCATGATCAAATCTCAATATTTATAAGAGTTTGTCTCATGATTTTTGAGACAGTGGGGTTGGCATTACTGTAACAGACCTTTCACGATCCGTCTGGCTTTCAAAGGCAGCAGTGGGACAAACCTATACTGTAAATCTAGTAGCCTGAGGGAACCAGTTTTGGTCCAAATTCTTGGTACAGCCACTGAAGGAAATCAAGTGTGCAAATTCAATAGCCTGGATCAACCACAGAGAGAAAACTGTCGCGTCTTTCCTGGAGCTTGAAATATCTGTTTGAGGCCCAGAAGGATTCATCATGGCAAAGACGAACATTAGAGTAAACAATCAGTGGGGGAGTCTAGAGCGTTAAGTCAAGTTTAGAGAATGTAGGGATAAAGAAAGGACAGACATCTTTGTTTATAATTGTTAATAGCAGGGATATTAACTGGGGTATGGCTAGGCCCTATTTTAAAGAAAAAGTCTTGCATTTCTATAGCGCCTTCCACAACCTCAGGACGTCCTAAAGCACTTTACAGCCAATGAAGTACTTTTGAAGCGTAGCCACTGTTGTAATGTAGGAAACGCAGCAGCCTATTTGCGCACAGCAAGCTGTCACAAACAGCAACGTTTGTATAAGATTATTATATGCAGTGCCTGTTATCTAATATAGTCTTTTCATTGGGAACATTGGCCCAGACCTTGCTGTCAAAACAGCGGCGAGGCTAATGGAACTCACCGTTATTTCTGCACAAATACGACAGCAACTTCAGGCGAGAAGCAGATGCGTGGTTAAACGAGGGAATCCAAATGTTGCTGCCCGAGATGTGCCACTCCACCGTTAGCTTCGCAGAAACGGCATCTCGCTGCCTGCCTCACCATTGAAATGCATTGAACGGCGTGAAGTTGCTGTATTTGTGCGGTAGATTCGCACTAAGTTCACCCCAGAAAGTTAAGTCTTGTCATTTCAAGTCTAAGTACACTTTTAATGACGTGATAAGTGTTAATTGCTGCCAATCAACCTCTCTGGCACTGAAACTTAACTATTACAAGAGTGAAGTCTCATTTCTTCAGGTTTTAATTGTTGTTGGAGATTTTGAAAACATAGGGAGAAAAATTGGGTTGAATTGCGCCTCTCATTAGCACCCCCGGGGGGCACTAACGGGGCGTAAATCCCCTAGCGCCCGGGCACGGCGCCGCTAATGCCTCCTGCGAAATTCAGTGGGAGGTTAGCGGAGGCAGTAGCCGGTAGCGCCCCGCAGCGCTGCGCCGCTGGCAATGATGTCATCGCCGTGTGCAGCGCCCCGCTCGCACCCCGGCCGCAACCTTGGGTTGCGCCCCCTGACCTATCGCCGGACGATATGTCCGACAGGGTCAGGGTGGCATTTTTGCAGCCACGGCGGTGCTACTTAAAGGGCAGGTGTCAGACAGCCTTTTTTTTTGGCCGACTGCCAGCACCTGCCCCCTTTTTTCTTCGGGGTGCTGGCACGATCGCTCAGCCCGGCACTCCTCTTGAGTGCTGGGCTGTTTTCACAGCACCACGCTCCCCGGTGGACCGTCAGGGCTCCGGTGCATGCTGCGCTAGGCCCCTCCCCTTTAATCAGGAGAGAGAGGCTTGCAATACTGCAGCGCTATCTGCTGACACTCATGGCGCTGTTGCACGTAGCGCCGCAAATTTCATTGATAGCGCTCCAGGAAGGAGGTGGAGCGCTTCCAGTAGCGCCCCGCCTCCTGCTTGGGGCACTACTACTGACTTTACGGCGCTGGGGCGCTAACTTTTTTGGGGCGCTAAAACTAGCGCCCAGGCAACGTTAGCGCCCCAACAGGAGCGCCATCTAATTTTTCCCCCATAAAATTTAAAGGTGGAAAAATTGGGTGTTGCCCATTTTGGGGCACTAATATCGGCCGGTCGCAATGTTTAGCGCCCAGCACTAATTATCGCCCCTGACTGCAAAATTTGCCTCTATCGCCCCTGGAGGTGATTTGAGCGCTAAATCAGGCGCTACACACCTCTCTTAAGGCGCTAACGTCGCGGAGCGAGGCGCTACCTCAGAATTCTACCGAAGCTCAGGCGATGTCCGTTACCATGGAAGCCAGACAGACTGGCGCCATCCAGTTTTTAAAAGCGGGGGGGGGGGGGGCCATCTTGCTAGCCAGCCACACCCTGCTCATTGCACCCTTGAATCTCGGCCTGGAGACACCGCCAAAAAAATTGTGTTGGAACCACTAACGGATAGACCCAGGGAAAGAGCTCGGCACTTAGAAACCTCAAAAGTGGTGCTGACGGCCAAAACTCCTCAGGACAGCGTTAAATCTTTCCAGACGTCTCTCCTCCTCTCAACCTGCATGTACCAAAAATTTTGTCGACAAGAAAAGGCAGGAAGCACCCACCTTTAAATAGTGCTCCCCCAGCCCCTTCCTGCCTTGAAAACGTTCCCCCCTACCTGTCGTTCCTAGCGGCAGGCGCTAAGGCAGGAGGTACGACTCAACATCCGGTCCAGGGCGCTGCACGCTTGACTGACGTCACGATCTGCGGGCACAGGAAATCGTGGCGGTAGTGTTTAGCGCCGCCGCAAAACGACTGGTCAATTTTGCAAGCGGCACTAAAATCACCACGCTCGGGCGCTAAGTTCCTGGCGCCCCATTAGCGCCTCTGGGGGATGCTAACGGGAGGCGCTAACCAACCGAATTTTTCCCCCAAGATCTTTAAAAAAAAGTTTACTTTCCTTTCCGTCTCTTTTTCTCTATCTCTTAATCCAATCTTTCTTTCCCTCTCGTTATTTCTTTCTCTATACTGATTTGGCATTGAATTCACCCACTCTAATGTACACTTCCTTCGCAGTCCTTGCACTGTTAATTTCACAATCCTTCAATCTGATTGGTTAAGGAGATACATAATTGATTGTCCTGTTCACTCAGGTCCCAGATGCTTGTTTTCCCTCGCTGCGACGTTATCAGCTCACACTTGTTGCCACGCAAAGGTTTTAGGGCTAAAAATTCGGGGGCTTAACACCACCCGTTACCAGCAAAATGTTGCATCAAGAGGGCAGGCGCCACTCTTTCGCCAGCTGGTGGCGGGTCCGTGGCATCCTCCATTTTCCCAGACCCAGCAGCGCTGCTGGTAAAATCCATTGCCCTGCAAATTGAAATGAGGGAGAGGTGACGTCAGTCGATGTACAACACTGACTTAGCATCACCACGGCAAACTTGTATCTTTGCGCTGAGTTCAGCGCTGGGTCCTAAGCTCGCCATGTAAGCCTAGCGTGCAGCAGACTGACAGAAGTGCTGCCAGCACCTCTTAAAGGGACACACACATCTTTCAGGTAAGTTAGCTTTTAAGCTTTTGGACTGGATTTTTTTGATTTTAGTAAAGTAGTGGCTTGCTGAAATACATGTTAAAAGTTTTTTTAAGTGTGCAGGGAGTGCTGCTGGATGCTTGCAAGGCCTTGGATGGTAAAGGAAGGCCTCTGAGAAGACAGAAAATGTTGCAAATGCTCAGCAGGTCAGGAAACATCCTTGGAGAGAGAAGCAGAGTTCACGTCTCAGGTCAAGATGCTGCCTGACCTGCTGAGTATTTCCAGCATTTTATGCTGTCATTTCAGATTTACAGCATCTGCTTGCAGAGGGTAGAGGAAGAAACAGAAGAGGAAGAAACAGAAGAGGTGGAAACAGAAGAGGAGGAAGGATGCAACTCAGACAGCCCCTTTCTGGCTGGGATATCGGGATAGAATCATCTGCCTGCGGTACCAGTGACCACATCCCCAATTCCCCTTTCAAAATTCGTCCCACACCTTACCTTCCCTCTGTTACCGACCATCACAGCATCTTGTTGGCCATGATGCTGAAATAAAAGGCACCACAAAGCAACCTTTCCAATCCAATTTTATACATCTATCCATCCAATATGACATCAAGAAATCAACTCATCGCCCTTATGCATTCCCTTAGTGACTGTCTTGTGTGTGCCTTTGCCTATCCTGCTGATGTCATGCCGTGCTACCCCAATGGCTGCAGCATGGCTGGTGGAAGGCTGCTGGCTTTCAGTGGGGGACACTGCAATTGGTCTTGCCAGTCAACCTTGAGGAGCTGGTGGCTGGGAGTGTCAAATCGAGTGATGGTGTTTCTTCTTTTTCTTCACTCTCCTCTCCCTCTTCTTAACCAACCACTGGCTGGGCAGGCTGCATTTCCTGGGTGTGTGAAATGAGGAAGGCGCAAGGGTAGAGTTGTGGTGAGGGGAGGGTGGGAAAGCAAGAAGAGCGTGCCAGAAGAAGGATAATGTATGAGGATACCACCATCTTGTATCCTTCCAGCCCCGCTGCTGGTCAAGGACTCAGCCATGCCCCTGCCAAGAATGGCCATTACCGTTTCCTCCATGGGAGTGAGGTGAGGCTAGGAATGGGAGGTGTGCCTCATGATTAGTACAGATTGTTGGTAGGTGAGTGATTTGGGGGTGGGGTGGAGTCATGCATTGAGCAGTGTGTGAGGCTAGTGGTGCAGTTGGTAGGAGACGGCTTTTGAAGATGCATTCACTGACCTTGACCAGTGGTCTGAGGTCATGAAGCTTCTTTGGGCACTGGAGCCAGGTGGTGGGGGCGACACTGCTGGCAGTGACAGCCTTAGTGACGTACTCCCGCATCATTCTTTCTGGAGGGCCTCCTGGCCCCTATGTTGCAGTGTTGAGCCCCTGCACAAAGCTGGAGTGCTGCGTGTGAGAACCAGAGGCTGTTGGAAGCTGGAACGCCCCTTCTGGATGGCAACTTCGACTCCCATGCCTACACTAGTGCCACCAGGAGGGCATTACACAGTAGGGTAGTGCTGGGCTAAAAACCCGAGGCCGTGGTGACACCGGCAACTCTCGTGGCAGCCAGGAACTTTTAGTCCTTAAAAACCTAAAAGTGCAAGGGGAAGTCTAACTAATGACAGACGCCATTAGATGCCTTGCGACAGCAAATTATGGCCCATTAATGTTATCAGATACTTTAGGTAGCAGTAGCAGTAGGGATAGAACTGAAAATTTTAGTTCGGTCTTGAACATCGTAGGTTTTGCCTATTGAACTTGACGTGAACCAGTTAAGCTTGTTCAAACGTAGCCAGTCAACTATTTTCCTCCACCTGGAACCATTTGGATCCATCCATGTGGGACTCTGTTTCAGGAGCAGCCTCAGGGCCTGAGTACGTATAATTTCTAGCTGCTTTAAGTAGTTAGGAGCTGCACTGCGGAGGCATTTCTTTAGTCAGCCATTTGGTTAAAGATCTATTTTTCCTTATGGTAACACAATTCATATATTTTTTATATTCGTTCTTGGGATGTGGGCATCGCTGGCAAGGCCAGCATTTATTGCCCATCCCTAGTTGCCCTTGAGAAGGTGGTGGTGAGCCACCTTCTTGAACCGCTGCAGTCCGTGTGGTGAAGGTACTTCCACAGTGCTGTTAGGGATGGAGTTCCAGGATTTTCACCCAGCGATGATGAGTGAACGTCGATACATTTCCAAGTCAGGATGGTGTGTGACTTGGAGGGGAACTTGCAGGTGGTGGTGTTCCCATGCGCCTGCTGCCCTCATCCTTCTAGGTGGTAGAGGTCGCGGGTTTGAGAGGTACTGCCAAAAAAGCTTTGGCGAATTGCTGCAGTGCATCTTGTAGATGGTACACACTGTAGCCACGGTACGCCAGTGGTGCAGGGAGTAAATGTTTAAGGTGGTGGATGGGGTGCCAATCAAGCGGAAATTAAATGCACATATTAAATACATCCTTGCATTGAGAAAACATCATTGCATTCTTGCATATGATGTAATTGCAGCAAAAATACATACGAACATACAAATTAGGAGCAGGAGTAGGCCACTCGGCCCCTCGAGCCTGCTCCGCCATTCAATAAGACCATGGCTGATCTGATTACTCCACATTCCCGCCTACCCCCGATAACCTTTCACCCCCTTGCTTATCAAGAATCTATCGACCTCTGCCTTAAAAATATTCAAAGACTCTGCTTCCACCGCCCTCTGAGGAAGAGAGTTCCAAAGACTCACAACATTCTGTGAGAAAAAATTTCTCCTCACCTCTGTCTTAAATGGGCGACCCCTTATTTTTAAACAGTGACCCCTAATTCTAGATTCTCCCACAAGAGGAAACATCCTCTCCACATCCACCCTGTCAAGACCCCTCAGGATCTTAATGTTTCAATCAAGTCACCTCTTACTCTTCTAAACTCCAGCAGATACAAGCTTAGCCTAAAATGTGGACAATTGATATGCACTGTCCATGTCTGTGAGGAT
The DNA here is from genome assembly GCF_052327205.1 of Somniosus microcephalus. NCBI lineage: Eukaryota > Metazoa > Chordata > Chondrichthyes > Squaliformes > Somniosidae > Somniosus > Somniosus microcephalus. Next base: position 62,135,219 of record NC_141007.1, read on the forward strand.
ATTCCTGTAATTTCATTGGCCTAGAAATTTGATGGCTTTGCACCCATTTTTCAGGGGGCTAAATGGGCGCATAAGCTTCCAACATGGCGGGCAGAAAGCGTACGCTCATTACGAGCCAGACTGTGCCACCCGCCATATTGGTGTAGGCACAGAAACTAGATGTCCAGGGCCCATGCCTGAGATAGTCATTACTCCCTTTGCAAATTCAAATAAGGGGCTTAATGCCTGTTTAAGGCCACCTCCGGAATATTGGTTTGCCCTGAGGCAGCCAGTACCAGCAGCATTCAGGTAAACCAGGCCTGCTGGCGACCTGAAAATGTTGGTACTTAAACGCCACCACCAAAACAGTAATTTTGTTAAAAGGATTTACCTGAACGAGGAGCCAGCAGAAGCAGGAGAGATTCTACCAACCCCACATTAAAACCACGGGCCGATACCGGTCACCACTCACCTCCGCCCTCCGACCTCTACCGCTCGCCGACCTTTACCCCAATCACGGCATCTGCCTCCCCACCCCCCCGATCACTGCTACCCCTCCCTCGCGGTCACCGCTACTCTCCCTCCTCGATACTGCTAGCCTTTCGGATTTCTAGGCCATTATCTTAGCTTTTTTCTTAAGATGCTGCTACAATTAATCGGTTCGTACCTTGCTTGACATGGCCATCAGACCTAAATGAGACAACAACAACAACTTGTATTTATATAGCGCCTTTAACGTAATAGAATGTCCCAAGGCGCTGCACAGGAGTATTATAAGACAAAAAATTGACACTGAGCTGTTGTGTATGTAATATGTGTGCTACTTTGAACCTATGGACAGGACTGCACTACTTGTAGGGCGTAGTGATACACAGTACCACTCCTGGCCATAGGGGTATAAATAGTACTGTGGGTACTGATCTCCCCTCAGTTCCCGCCTGTGGGCATGAAGTAAAGACCTACGTATAGTCCCTACCTCCAACCAGTAAAGACCTGTTTTATTGTTACTGATTAAGTCTGAGTATTAATTACTTGAACAACTCACAGATTTAACACTGGCGACGAGTCTGATTCGGACCCTGCGGCAGTCACTCCACGGCAGCTTCGTCCACAGCCAGGACGTTGCAGAGAGGTTTCCACCCTCTCCACCCCACTGGAAGACATCCTGACCTCGGAGCCTCCATCGGCGACCGTCAGCTTCTTCTCCAGCTTGGTGGTGGGTAAGCCGTTGTCTGAGCCGGGCAGCGACGCGACAGGCAGTCGACCGCGTTGGCCGCACGAACGGGGCTGGGGGAGCTGGAGGAATAGGGCACGAAGCCGCAGCGAGAGGCACGGCAGTAATGCAGCTACGGTCACCGGAGCTCAGTGCACACAAATTGGGTGTGAGTTCTGGCAAATGTTATCGTTGTGGAAAGACAACGCATGATCAGAACCAGTGTTGGTTTAAAAACCAAGAATGTAGAACTTGTGGTAGGCTTGGACATATAGCTAGAGTATGCAGGTCAGGGAAGAAGACCAGCAACAAGAAGTCACCGCAAGGAAAATACGCAAAGGTACACAAGGTGACCGAACAGGAGTCCGATTCAGACGCTAGCAGTAATGAACTGGCTAGCTTAAGCTGTAATGAACTGGCTAGCTTAAGAGTACTCAACGCTGGTAAGGGTGCAGACCTCCAGACAATTTGGGTCACTCTTCAGAATGAAGGAGTCCAAGTAAAACTGGAATTGGACACTGGATCGGCATTGACGGTCATAAATAAGAAAGATTACAGAAAGTTATTCCAACATATTCCCCTACAGGATACGGGGATTATATTGAAAACATACACGGGGCAAAGAGTGTACCCCATCGGGAAAATAGAGGTTGCAGTGGTCCACAAGGGCGAAGACAGTCAAATAATGGACTTATATGTGATATCTGAAGGAGGTTCTCCACTACTAGGACGGGAGTGGATTAGGAAAATGAATATGGACTGGCATTTCCTACAAACAATAACGAGTGAGAACTCGGTGAAGATAGTCGGCCCAGACTCTGGAACGAATGATGGTAAGCCCAACTCAGGTGCAAAAGACAAAGTTTCAGCACAGAATTCCACTGAGCAACAACAACATAGTTTAACTGTGGATTCTGAGTCTGGCAAGTCTACTGATGTGCCCATTTCTGAGGGACATCGGGCTCGAACTCAACTCCATTTCAAACTACAACAGCAATTACAACAAATGCTTCGCCGTTTTGAGCAAGAGTTGAATGCAACGAAAGAGTTCTTTGATATAGAGTTGGAGAATCTGGAAAGACAACAGAAGCAGCTGATGGAGAAAATGGAGCAGGAGCACACAAAACGTCTGATGTCAGAGGAGTTAACGGTCAGCCAACTCCTGCATATGCTGAAGGACAGGACTCTGAAATGGGAAAAACTTGAACACGAACTTCAATATTCAAACGAAAGGGGTTCGGAGCTCTCAAAGGTTATTGGAAGAGCTGAGGTGGCAACACAGACTGAGATGACTGCAACAGAGCAGCCCTTGGATGCCAAAAGTACGCTGACTCACATCAACGTAGAACAACAGACCGCTGAAACAGCTGCTCCGGTAGAGGGATTGAATAGTCCGATCAATCAATCTCCAAAAGAAGTTGAAGTAGTAAAATCTCAAATGAGGTCATTAGTAAACGACTTGCTGAAAGCCCAGAAAAAGCTGGATGAAGAGGTACGCATGAAGAAGTCTCTTCAGGAAAGATGTCTGGACTTGGAACAAAAGCTGGCTAACGCCCAGCTGGGTATGGAGGAAATAGAAGACCCTCTCGCTGGCCTAGATCAGGACGACACCGAATATTACTATGTCCTGTCCTGCCCAACTTGTAACTTCGACTCCCACCATACAGAAATCATGGAGGAGCACCGAAAGTCTACGGAACATCGGGAGAAGGTGGCTCTACTACGGAAAAAGGAGGAAGAGAAGGAGGAACTGCGCATGCAGCTGGCAGCTGACAGTGGAGCCCAGAGAGTCTCCAAGAAGCAGAAAAGGAAAAGTCGAAACAGAAGATGACCCATCTGAACCATTATTACCTCTACCAGATCACACACGTGGTCCCTCCGAACGGAGCCAATTCAGTTCGGAAGTTCAAACTGTTAAATCCATGGAAGGACTATTGAATGAGTCACTCCAGCAACGTGAACCGACTACACCACAGAGATTGAATCTGTGAACTGTTTTCCGCAGAGACTGAATCTGTGATCTGTTTTGACATGAAGTTATCTATGTATCTATGTTATTCTGTTATGTAAACCTGAAGTTATATATGTATATATGTTATTACGTTATGTTAAATGGGGAGATGACTGTAAAGCTAGGAAGGGAGGAATGTTGTGTATGTAATATGTGTGCTACTTTGAACCTATGGACAGGACTGCACTACTTGTAGGGCGTAGTGATACGCAGTACCACTCCTGGCCATAGGGGTATAAATAGTACTGTGGGTACTGATCTCCCCTCAGTTCCCGCCTGTGGGCATGAAGTAAAGACCTACGTATAGTCCCTACCTCCAACCAGTAAAGACCTGTTTTATTGTTACTGATTAAGTCTGAGTATTAATTACTTGAACAACTCACAGATTTAACATGAGCCACATAAGAAATTAGGGCAGGTGACCAAAAGCTTGGTCAAAGAGGTACGTTTTAAGGAGCATCTTAAAGGAGGAAAGAGAGGTAAAGAGGCGGAGAGGTTTAGGGAATTCCAGAGCTTAGGACCTAGGCAGCTGAAGGCACGGCCACCGATGGTTGAGCAATTATAATCAGGGATGCTCAAGAGGGCAGAATTTGAGGAGCGCAGAAGTCTCGAGGAGTTGTGGGGCTGAAGGAAAATACAGAGATAGGGTGGGGTGAGGCCATGGAGGGATTTGAAAACAAGGATGAAAATTTTGAAATCAAGACGTTGCTTAACCGGGAGCCAATGTAGGTCAGCGAGCACAGGGGGTGATGGGTGAATGGGACTTGGTGCAAGTCAGGACACGGGCAGCCGAGTTTTGGATGACCTCAAGTTTACGTAGGGTAGAATGTGGGAGGCCAGCCAGGAGTGCATTGGAATAGTCAAGTCTAGAGGTAACAAAGGCATGGATGAGGGTTTCAGCAGCGGATGAGCTGAGGCAAGGGCAGAGACGGGCGATGTTACGGAGGTGGAAATAGACAGTCTTAGTTATGCTGCGGATATGTGATCGGAAGCTCATCTCGGGGTCAAATACGACACCGAGGTTGCGAACAGTGTGGTTCAGCCTTCAACAGATGCTAGGGAGTGGGATGGAGTCAGTGGCTAGGGAACGGAGTTTGTGGCTCCGGGGCAGCACGGTGGCATAGTGGTTAGCACTGTTGCCTCACAGCGCCAGGGACCCGGGTTCGAATCCAGCCTCGGGCGACTGTCTGTGTGTGAAATTTCTGCTCATCCAGTACTGGATGACAATGATAGAATCTGTAACAAACTGTGCAAAGGAGCTAGAAGGTAATGCAAAAAACACTGGTCTTAGTAAATATTTGAAGAATTTGGCTGTATTGGACCAGAATATTTGGTAAATTTCCATTGGAAAATAAAAGTGATGTAACAGCATTAGGTGATCTGGAGTATACATTTTAACAAGAACTAACATGATGTTTTGCATTAATATTGTCTTGATGTGAAGAAATGGCAATATGTTGTGCGTGCCAGTGATAAATATGAAACCACTTCTATGTTGTAATCTGGCCTGGCTGTTCCTACTCTAGTCTAACTTGCGCCAGACTTCAAGATTAAAATGTAGTCACGACGCACAGTAATAATAGCAGTGAGGGATGGGTTGAGTCAATCAACAACAAAACAGCTTGTTTTCAGTCAACTCAACCACCCAAAGCTCGGTTATTATGTTTGTATTTTTGCTGTGAATGGAAGAAAGCTGTAAGAGCTGTTACCATTTAGTAGGTGCCCTAATAAAAGCTGTTTGTAATGCGAGACACATCACTAAACACATCAAAGTTTGGTTTTGGCTGATATTAAAATTTGTTTGGCTTTCCTGCTTGACCTTTCTGCTCATAGACACTAAAAATTTGCTTTGGAAAATAAAACCGAACATATAATCTGTTGGAAATCGGCCAATATAAACGTATTCTTTTCGGTAGTTGTTTAACAACAACATCAACGTGCATTTATATAGTGTCTTTAACATAGTAAAACATCCCCCAAGGCGCTTCACTGCAGCGTTATCAAACATGATTTGACACGAGCCACATGAGGAGACATTAGGGCAGGAGCTTGGTCAAAGAGGTAAGGAGCGTCTTAAAGGAGATGGGGTTTAGGGAGGGAATTCCAGAGATTAGGGCCCAGGCAGCTGAAGGCACGGCCGCCAATGCAGGAGCGATGAAAATCGGGGATGTGCCAGAGGCCAGAATTGGCGGAGTGCAGAGATCTCGGAGGGTTGTAGGTCTGGAGGAGGTTACAGAGATAAGGAGGGGTGAGGCCATGGAAGGATTTGAAATCAAGGATGAGAAATTTCTACTATCGTTAGGTAAGACTCTTTTACAGAAAGAAAGAGCAAATTATTGGATAATAGACACAAAATGGAATACAATTCAACTTTAGCAGGGCAGCAAAACAGGTAATACAGGGTAGTTGATCGGCCGCCCATCATACACGCTACGCGATTTTTCTTTCCTGTAAGTGTGACACTTATTTCCTGTACCACTTTGCTCATCACTCTTTGTTGATAATACCCCAATTGTTATAGAAAAAAAACTGTACCCTCCATGATTCACTGTGAGCAAACGCCATGGAAGATCTGGTAGTATATGAATAAAAATAAAATTTTCATACCTATGCAAGATTACAGCCATTTTGCTGCATATTCAGAGAAATTAATAGAGGAATTATTGTCAAGGTGAGCACTCTCCTGCTACCAGGAGGCTCCATTGTAACTAGGTACATACTTACAATTACAGAAACCTTGTCAAAATAATTTGGTGAAACATTGAGACTCGGCTCAAAAAACAAATGTGTGCAATAAAAATAAGAGCTTGTGGTTTGGTTTTGAGGGGTTTAGCAAACAGGCCATTATGGTAAAGCTGAGCCCTTTGCAAAGGAGAAGCGCGCCACCTGCTACAGCTTGAAAGAGATATTTGCAACAGCTTTCAACGCATTTCCAACACATTCTACCAGAAACCTGATGTACCCTGTGTGGGCAACTCTCTGTCCTTCTGGGTTCATGATGTACAGACATGTGCAAACAATACTCACCCATGCTCAAAAAAATGGCTTATTAGATTGCGCTTTAGAGTTCATCCCATTAGGGCCGCCATGCGTCCAGTTTTTGGACTGAGAATCTTTTTTTTTCCAAACAGGTGGCGTGGAAATTTCTAAAATGTAAACCAGATACACCACAGCCTGCTTTTTAAAATTGATGCCCCGATTTTTCGCTTTCCCTCTGCGTCTCTTAATGTTGGAGGGATTCATGCTTAAGGTTATTACGGGTTTTATTGAATTTTCAACATCGGCCTAAACAAACATTAGAGGTCAAGCCCAGGTCCTGCAGTTTGGTGAAGGATGGCAACCTGACATCCAGTTAATGCTCGCCGGTCATATAAATGAAATCAGTACGCACTGAGACGCACTTTGCACTTAGTGTCAGGAAACGGGAGGAATTAGGTGCAAATGGACCCAGTAAAGCAACCATTCCTCCTGCTGTAATTGTACTTTAAATCTTTCATTTTCATAAGGTGCTTCTTTGTGTTAAAAGCAGGAGAAAAGGTATGAGCAAGCAGAGGTGCCATTACGCTCTTGTTGTCCATAAAATGCACTGCCGTTTGTTCATCTCCACTCTGCATGGGCAAACCAGGGATGAATAATCAAGCAGGGTGGCCATGGGAACATTACAAAAAAAGTTTGTACGTGGAGGAAGTGATATTTTAAATTGTGCCTGTACGCACAGCAAATGGCCAAATATTAGCCCCCAGGGTGAACTTTGAAAGATGATGCGGGCTCTAGTAAGCTGCAGTTTCTGGAAAGTGGGTGAATATGTGTGTCCACATTCATGTGGCAGCAGATTCTCCGTTTACAGGGCAGTTACTGATTTACTTTTGTAGCACGTTAACAGCTGTTGCCAATTAACTGAGGCCATATAAACATTGTGATGTTGCTTTGAAACAACCGAGTTGTGGAGCAAACTGAGCTTCGCCATGGCACAGGCTTACGTGCGCTCTACAGCAAGATAACTCTATTTGTGGCTGTACACACAGCCTGTCACAGCTGAATGCAACTCCACCACTCAGAATGCATGTGGCAAATCCAGCTGTTAAGCTGCGTCTTGTAATGTGCCACCCTGTGCACAACCTCGCGATTAAATGCAAAGCTTCACATTGACATTTTCAGCTGCCGCCTCACCGTGTGTGTAAACACACAGCGTAGTAATTTGTAGCAGAAGAGTTTAATTCAACCAGCAGGACACAAATTGAATCCCTGCTGGTTGTGCAGCCAGGATAGAAGACTGATCCCATCTGGTTCCCTTTGAAAGCTCTTTTTATACTTGTTTTTTTTGTGAGGGTTTGAATACTTTAACTTTCTTCCCAGGGAATGCGTCACCTAGGAGAATGTGGACATGTGCTCTGCTCCCAGGTTTCTGCCATTGTCACTTTGAGTTGATTACTTCCAGGAGCACAACTAGGGCCGAGGGATGACTAGTACGATAGCAAAATACCGCGGATGCTGGAAATCCGAAATAACAACAGAAAATGCTGGAAAAACTCAGCAGGCCAGGCAACATCCGTGGAGAGAAAATAGAGTCAACGTAAATCTAGAGCCGTCTTTTGTCTCCACTAGTCCTACCACCATCTCGTCTCATTTTGAATACCTCTTAATGTCTCTTCTTCTCTTTTGTTCTCTCCCAGCCTGGCCTCTTAATCCATTTCATTTCCTGTGCTTCTTTAGTCTTGACAAAGGGGTTTTCACCCGAAACGTTGACTCTATTTTCTCTCCACGGATGTTGCCTGGCCTGCTGAATTTTTCCAGCATTTTCTGTTGTTATTTCTGAGGGATGACTATCCTGTTGATTTTTCTTTCCCCCAACTGGAGACAGCTGAAGTGCTTTCACCTCTGCTTCGCACTCGAATACACCTCTGTCCTAGGTGCAAAGCAGAGGTAAAATGGGTGGAGATCCACTATGTCGAGGTTCCACCCCCTTTGGCGCCTCGTGCGTCTTTTCCAGGGGTATCTCCGAATGGGAGCAGATAGCTTCCGTCTGGATTAGTGTTCTGGGTGTCCATCTGGCAGTGGCCCAAAGTTTGAAGCGTTCACTGAAAGCAGGCCTTGGAAGCGGCGCCCCACCCTCTCAGATTGGAGAATCTAAAAGGGGGCTGCCAGCAACCCTCCTTGCATCTCCACATAAGCAAGTACTTCCTCTTCAGAGCCAACAAGAAGGATGAGTGGGGCTGGAGGATTTCTGGTCCGCTGTTTTTGGTCAGCAGTACAAAATCCCTGACGCTGGAGGCCAATCCATCTGCTACAAGCCTCTTGGGCCAGCAGTAGCAGTCCACTTTCATACCCCACTTTTGGGCATACACTGAGGGCACATTGCAACTAAGCTATTGACCTGAACCTGGAAACATGGGCAGGTACAGGTCCATTCAGGTACACTGCACTTTGGGTGTGCTCTGCCTGACTTGTGTGCGCATGCGGAGGGAAGATGGAAGATTGGCATCTTCCCACACCAGCATAGCTGAAATCAGCAACTCAGCAATGTTGGGGAATTGAACCTATATCCCTCCACCACTGTGACACCATGGCCTGGATTTCCCTCCACTATCCCACCCCAAATTGGGTCAGATAACAGTGGGGAAAATCAGGTGGTAAGTCCTACCAACTCAGCCTTAATTTTCCATCCCTCAACCCTGCTGGGACTATCACTAGCCGCCCCTTCCCACCCACTGCATGCAAATACTAATGGGGAACCGGGGTGTGAGTTCCTGCTCCCCCCCTCCCACTGTTGAACATTATTAGTGGTCCCTGGGATAGTGGTGAGTAAGGTCCAAAGGTTTCCTGATGGAAGAAGGGGATCTATTGCCATCACCTCTCTCTCCGTGCCACCTGATGGCCTCGGTTTTGGCCAAGGCCTTCGATTAAAGATCTGTTGCAGTCTTTGAGACACTTCTGCCCCCTTCAAGTGGCCTCCTTCTTCTTGTGCTGCAGTGACAAGACCATCCAGAATCACCTCAGGACCACAGGCGGGCGGGCTCCCGCTTGCCGATAGGAATCCTGTCGCGAGTCCGCCAATGAATGTATAATAATCCCCAGTGCAGGAAACTGAGCTGGGGTCATGACGAAAGGAGGGCAGCAGGAGAAAGTCCCACCCCAGCCCTGTAGGGGGTGAGAAAAGGAAAATCCAGCCCTCTGTGCCTGTACTCCAATGTACCGTGAACCATACAGCAGGATTTGGGCACTCAGAATGGTGAATGGTGCCAAGTTACCGATTTTCTACTCCTGGCGCATGCCAGTAGCGTGGCATCACAAAACTCCGCACTGCCAGACCGTGAATTTCCTTCCATTCATGTTAGGGGGCTGGCATGGAGTCTTTGCCCCCTAACTGCTCTGTAGGTTGGGGAACTAGAGATGACTGGCACGTCAGAAACCTGAACTTCATGCATATTCAGTTTACATTTTTCAGACTTTGATGCTTAAATCCCTAAAATCCCAAAGTTATTTGTAAAAATTTGTAGAAATTTCTGGTGGGGTTACACAGCCAGTAGCGTAATGATTCCAGCTCTGACTTGCCAACCAGATGGTCGCATGTTTGAATCCCAGTGCTGCTTTCACTCAATCCACCTGCCACAGCTGGGTTGAGTTTTGCTCCTGGTATTTACTTGCTATGTTTAAACTGCAAAGCCGTGTAAAAGTGGCATTATAAAGAGAGTTCTCTCCTCTTAACGGAGAGGAAGATTTTCAAAACACGAAATCTAAGATTGGTGTTACCAGGGTTTCATCTTCCTGATGTCGCCAATTCTATCAAAATTGGTCAGCAGTGGCATGCCACTTTATTTTTGAACATATTAACCTGGAGCACTCCATGCCGTACACTTTAATCCACAAAAGATGGTATATCATAAGAACATAAGAAAGCATGGAAGTAGAAAAGGTCATTCAGCCCAGCAAGCCCACTCCCTCCATGTATGACCCATCACAACAACAACTTGTATTTATATAGCGCCTTAAACATAGTAAAACGTCTCAAGGCGCTGCACAGGAGCATTATCAAACAAAAATTTGTCACCGAACCACATATGGAGATATTAGGAGAGATGACCAAAAACTTGGTCAAAGAGGTAGGTTTTAAGGAGCGTTTAAAGGAGGAGAGAGATGTAGCGAGGCAGAAAGGTTTAAGGAGGGAATTCCAGAGTTTAGGGCGTAGGCAGTTGAAGGCACGGCCGCCAATGGTGGAGCGATTAAAGTCGGGGATGTGCAAGAGGCCAGAATTGGAGGAGCGCAGAGATCTCGGATGGTTATAGGCAATGTTCCTACTAATTTGTTTTGGGCCGCGCGGCCCCTTAAGGGGCTGCACGGCCCATTCAAAATGCCGCATATGTGCGGTTTTTCCCTTTAAAAGCCGGTGAGCTGGCTGCGCAGGACCTCCAGAGCGCTGTGCAACCACGCAGCTTACAGGGAACATTAGTTGTAGGGCCGGAGGAGGTTACAGATTTAGGGAGGGGCGAGGCCATGGAGGGATTTGAAAACAAGGATGAGGATTTTAAAATTGAGGCGTTGCCGGGCCGGGGGCCAGTGTAGGTCAGCGAGCACAGGGGTGATGGGTGAACGGGACTTGGTGCGAGTTAGGACACGGGCAGCCGAGTTTTGAATGAGCTCAAGTTGCTGGAGGGTGACAATTGGGAGGCCGGCCTGGCGTGCGTTGAAATAGTCAAGTCTAGGGTTAAAAATGGCATGGATGAGGGTTTCAACAGCAGATGAGCTAAGGCAGGGGGTGGAGTCGGCCGATGTTACGGAGGTGGAAGTAGGCGGTCTTTGTGATGGCGCGGATATGTGGTCGGAAACTCATCAAATACAACACCAAGGTTGCGAACAGTCTGGTTCAGCCTCAGACAGTTGCCAGGGAGAGGGATGGAGTCGGTGGCTAGGGAACGGAGTCTGTGGAAGGGACCGAAAACAATGGCTTCAGTCTAGAGACCACGGAGGGGTTGAGAGAAGTGTTGGTGAAGTTAGCGCTGGGTGTCGTCAGCGTACATGTGGAACCTGACGCTGTGTTTTCGGATGGTGTCGCCGAGGGGCAACATGTAGATGAAAAATAGGAGGGGGCCAAGGATAGATCCTCAGGGGACACCAGAGGTAACGATGCGGGAGTGGGAAGAGAAGCCATCATGCACTGTACTCAAACTATTTAATTTCCTAAGCAAAACTCTATGATATCATCCGTTCCTACTATTCAAGCTGGGTTTCATGTTCTACATAGACAACCTCCCCTCCCCCAACACCACAAATACCATCACATCTCAAGGAATATTTAATGAAGTCAATGGGAAATAAATTGAGCTGGGTGTATAACAAGCTGATCTGGAACACCCAATGATTATTTATCCAGCTCTTTTATGGGGGAATTGATTGGCTGGTGCAGTATCACTTACTTTCACTGGGAGGCTGTTCCATAAATCCAGTGTTCTGTGTAAAATAGGTTTCTTAAGAACTCTAGTCTTGCTTGAGACATAGTAATTTTAAACTTCTTTCCTGTGATTCTGAATTCATAGTTTAAATCCAAGAGCCTCATCAATGCCTCTCAGAATTTGAAGGAGATGGATCATACCCTCAGCAACCTTCTTTTCTCCAAGTTCAGCTTTGCAAATCTTCCCTCATAAATCACGTCTCTTTCTTCTCTGTCCCTTCTCCATTGCGCCAACCTTCATTTGAACGTAGGAAGCCCAACATTGCACACAATATGCCAATTGTAGTCTCACCAATGATCTACATGAGGTTAGGGAAACTTGTTTCAACTTATGTAATCAAGATGTGTCCTGGTACTTGACTAGCTTTAATAAATACAAATTGTAGTTGTTGTTTTTGTTGTAGTTTTGTTGATGAAAGTTTCACATTGAATGATCACTATTCAGTTTCACATTGAATGATCACTATTCAGAGCCAAATTCTTATTGTTCTTCAATTTTTCTTTTGGACACCTTTTTTACCATCTACACATTTGCTGATTGCTCTTTTAATATGCAGTACCTTATGCTTATCTGCATTAAAATCTATCTGCCTGAGCCATCTGCTTAATTGGTCTGGGGCTCTTCAAAAGCTCTTCATCTCCCCTGTGTATGTTGCACAGCCAAGTCGTTTGGTATTACTGTAACATCAAATTTATAATGTAATGATGTGGCGGAGCCACCAGGGGGACTCTGATCTAATGTACATAATTATCTTTAACAAATTATTAGCTACAGAATGAATCTGTATCTTTGTTCATATCATTGCATGTACATAGCGCGGACCCTTTAAGAATGAGACCAAACGCGATGACGTCATCACGTTGATCACGTGATCCTCCAGCAGCGGGAAAACGAGATGACGTCATGACGTCAGGCTGGGGAGCCGCCCTAGCCAGTCCTCGTGGAGCCAGCAAAGAGTACAGACCTGTAATGTAGTTCTCCTGTGTTTTCGTTTTAAACTCTGTTGATTAGTATTAAACATCGTTTGTTTGATAGACTGACTCAACCTCAGTCCTTTAGTTAGGAATCTAGCCATTCCTACAATGATAAGATTTACTATCCTTTAATGCAGAGTGAGCTCTTCAGCGCAGCCCAGACTGAGTTTCTTTAAATGATCATCACTTTTTATTTTATTACCAAGCCAGTGCTCAATCCAACCAATTAATTTTCCATTGATTCCATTGCTCATAACCTTCTCTGAAAGTTGCACATGTTGAATTTCCTGTCTCCTGCAAATTGGACAATGCTCATTATCCACCAGATTTGGTTTAAACTCCATGCAGATTACTCCATATGGCTGTATAATTCTCTGAAGCATTTACTCCACTACAGATAGAATAAATACACTACAACTCATAGCTCCTTGCCCCGCTCAATTTTTGAATCTTGGGCTAACATTTGCTATTCAATAAGGTACCACACAAGAGAGTGTTAGCAAAAGTGAAAGCACACAGAATTGGAGGCAACATTTTGACATTGGTTGGGAATTGGTTAGCAGGTAGGAAACAAAGAATACAATTTACAGTGGTGTCGCCCAGGGATCTGCACTGAGGGCTCAGCTCTTCACTACATCTAAGTCATTGATAAGTAAAGAAATAGAGAGCTGTATATCCAATTTATTGACGACATGAAGTTAGGTGGCACAGTAAGTAGTATAGATGGGAGCAGAAAGTTGCGAAGGGACATTGATAGATTAAGTGAGTGGGCAAAACTGTGGAAGATGGAGTTCAATGTGGGGAAGTGTGAAGTCATCCACTTTAGACCTAAGAAACATCGATCAGAATATTTTCTAACTGGTGAGAAGCTAGGAACGGTGGAGGAGCAGATAGTTTATGGAGTCCATGTACAAAAATCCCTAAAAACCAGTGGACGGGTCCAAAAAGATAATTTGAAAAGCTAAAGGAATGTTAGTATTTATTTCAAGGGGCTGAAATACAAAGGGATGAAAGTTATGCCACTGTTGTATAAAGCTCTGGTTAGACCACATCTGGAGTACTGCGGTCAGTTCTGGGCACCGCACCTCAGGAAAAACGTTAAATTAAGAGGACAGGTTGCATAGACTAGCCTTGTATGCCCCTGAATGTAAAATATTAAGGGGTGAACTAATTGAGGTGTCTAAGATGATTAAAGGATTTGATAGGGAGATCAAGAAAAACTATTTCCTCTGGTAGGGGAGCCCAGAACAAGGGGGCATAACCTTAAAATGAGAGCTAGCCCTTGCAGGGATGACGTCAGAAAGCACTTCTTCACATAAAGGGTAGTAAAAACCTGGAACTCTCCCCTCCAAAAACCTGTTGAGGCTAGGTCTATTGAAAATTTAAAAACTGAGATTGATAGATTTTTGTTAGGTAAGGATATTAAGGGATATGGAATTAAGCTACGTAAATGGAGTTAAGATACAGATCAGCCATGATCTAATTGAATGGTGGAACAGGTTCAAAGGGCTGAGTGGCCTATTCCTATTCCTATGTTCCTATCCTCCAGCCTTCAGGTACAGCTCCTGTAGTGATGGAGCTGCAAAAAAATGTATAAAGCTTCACGTATTTCCTCCTTTGCATATTCTTTCGGGTATGCTTTCTGGGCATGTACCTTGTAAACATTTATCACAAGAACAAGATGAAGAAGGCCTTATACTGATTTGAACTTGTCCTTCTAGAATACCAGCCTTACAGTCTTCCCATTACAGCATCGAGCTATTACTTTAATAAGTCTCTGTCCTGGACTCAGCCAGCCTTCTTAGTAACCCATTCATCTATTGATCATCTTCTGTATAAAGAAATACTTCCTGCTCCTAAATTTGTTCATCACAACTCTGACTCTGTTTGGCCTGTCCTGTTGCCATGGCATAAAGAATCATAAAGATTACAGCACAGCAGGAGACTATTTGGCCGATTGTACCTATGCTGGAGCAAGCTTTCTACATTAGTCCCACTTCTCTGTCTTTTCTCCTTTTATAGGTTTCCTTTTCAAATACTTCTCCAGAATGCACAAGAGTCTTTGCTACAATAGGCATTTGAGGTAAAGCAATCCTTGCTTTAATCATTCTCTGTGTGAAAATCATTGATTTTAACTTCCCTCCTTATTTTTGCCATGAAAACTCTTGAGTCTATAGCCCCTTCTTACTGACTCATCAACCAGTGAAGCCACCTTTCACTATTGCCTACTGAAAAACTCTCATCATTTTGAAAAACCTTTGCCTTCTCAGTTCCGGTGAATAAAATCTCCAACCGGATCTGGGCGCCCACAGCTGTGCTCACTTGGCCGGCTAAAATGGCACTGGTGTCCTAATGAAGACGTAGGACCCTAACTTGGATGTAGTAGGAAACTAGATGAGTACATGAGGGAAAAGGGAATAGAAATATCTGCTGAGAGGCAGGGGTGAGGCAGATGGAATGTGGCATACAAGCACCAGCACAGACTAACTGGGCCAATTGCAATGTTTCTGTGCAGCGTATTCTATGTAATTCTATTAATGAGGCTCCCGCCTGCGAGGCGGGCACCTCAGCCGCCTCAACAAAAGGCCTCAGTTAAGGTGTCGGCAGGTGGGACTAGAGAGGGAGTGATTTTAACTGCACGGCCACCATGTTCCCATTGGACAGGGGTGGGTAAAATCGCCCCCATTATGTCGGGGGGGGGGGGGGGGGCAGTCCGACTATACTGGATTGGGTGGAGTGAGTGTTTTATTTGCATGCAGGATCCTCGACGAGAAACACCTGAATGTAAGCAAAGCATTCTGATGACAATGCCCTTTGAAGCCTAATTTAGTGTTAACTGATAGAATCTCACCTGCAAACAGACTGAATTGTAATTTGCATTCTCGTTAAAATGAAAAAAAAACTGTTTCTCTTTGTCATTCAAGAAAGATTACGTTCTTCTGGTTTCATGATCTGCAGTTTTATGTCATTACATGATAATTGATCTTGAAACAATTTAACCAATCAAACATTAATTCTAATTGTACCATAAAATATGTGTGCTGTGTGCCTGGCATTGAGTAAATCTGAAACAGCTGATCATTTGACTCCAGCCTGGAAACGATGTCACATTGAACACACTCCTGTAAATAATTACATTGTTGGCAGTAAAACTTAAGCTTGGTGGTAGGTCTAGGAGGTTAAAGCAGAAGCTCTCAAGGCCTTTATTGCTCTTTATTTCAAGCTTTTATTTTGCTTTATTACTTCTTTTCCAGCCTGCACCAAGTACATCACGCCTCACTGCTGGCGTGCCTGGGGCATTCTAGGTTGCAAATAGGGTAAAATTCATAGGCATAGGCCAACAATAGTATGGATTGCTCCAATGAAAAGCAGCGATGCTGCCATGTGCGAGATGACACTGGATCCTCAGCCTGTAGGGGAAGAGGTTCCTGCTGGAGGCCAAAGCCTGGGTTTTCCAATCAACATTATTTTAACCGCATCACAAAGCCAATTTCTTCCAGAAGATACATTTCCCATTGGGGACTTTGACCTGTTTGATATAGGAATGAACAGAAAACCTTCCAGGGGTTTGTCCCCACACCACTCGAGGCAGCAGAGTATTGCTAGCAGAGGCTGTTCAATCCTCTAATGAGATGTGTACGTGGACTAAGTGGCAACAAATCCCCTGGACTTGACGACCTGCATCCTAGGGTTTTAAAAGAGGAAACTGCAGAGATAGTGGATGCACTGGTATTAATCTTCCAGAATTCCCTAGATTCTAGAACAGTCCCCAAGGATGGGAATGGTAGCAAACATAACCCTGCTATTTAAGAAATGAGGAAGAGAAAAAACAGGGATAGGCCAGTTAGCCTGACATCAGTAGTAGGCAAAATGCTAGAATCTATTATTAGGGACGTGGTATCAGGGCACTTAGAAAATCGTAATATGATTCAGCAGATTCAACATGGTTTTATGAAAGGGAAATCGTGTTTGACAAATCTGTTAGAGTTTTTTGAAGATATAACTAGTAGGATGGATAAGGGGGAACCAGTGGATGTAGTGTATTTGGATTTTCAAAAAGCATTCAATAAGGTGCCACACAAGAGGTTATTACACAAAATTAGGACTCATGGGATTGAGGGTAATAGATTAGCATGGATTAAGGATTGGTTAATGGACAGAAAACAGAGAGTAGGAATAAACAGGACTTTTTCAGGTTGGCAGGCTGTAACTAGTGGGGTACCTCAAGGATCAGTGCTTGGGCCTCAGCTATTTACAATCTATAGTAATGACTTAGATGAAGGGACTGAGTGTAGCGTATCCAAGTTTGCTGATGATACAACAACAACAACGTGTATTTGTATAGCACCTTTAACGTAGTAAAACGGAGTGCAACAAAGGTTCACTAGACTGGTTCCTGGGATGAGGGGATTGCCCTATGAGGAGAGATTGAGCAGACTAGGCCTATATTCCCTTGAGTTTAGAAGAATGAGAGGTGATCTCATTGAAACATATAAAATTCTTAATAGGCTTGACAGGGCTAATGCTGAGAAAATGTTTCCCCTGGCTGGGGAATCTAGAACACGTGGTCACAGTCTCAGACTAAGGGGTCGGCCATTTAGGACTGAGTTGTGGATGAAATTACTTCACTCAGAGGGTTGTGAATCTTTGGAATTCCCTACCCTAGAGAGCTGTGGATGCTCAGTCGTTGAGTGTATTCAAGACAGAGGTCGATAGATTTTTGGGAATTAAGGGATATGGGGACAGTGTGGAAAGGTGGAGTTGAGGTAGTAGATTAGCCATGATCTTATTGAATGGTGGAGCAGGCTCGAAGGGCCAATTGGCCTATTCCTGCTCCTATTTCTTATCTTCTTATGAGGACCATGGGATATAACTTAGATTACGCAGAGACACATAGGGGGCAATTTCCAACACTAGCGCAAACTCTGGTGGGCGGTGGTTGGGGCACCTGCCCGCCTGCCCGTTAGCTCCAGTAGGAGGCCCAAGCCTTTTGTATGGTGGGGCCTTATCTACATAATGACGGTGAAGTGCCAAGGTTCAACAATCGCTGACAGGTCAGGGACTCTGACAGGTCCTCCGTGAGGCTTAGCCAGAGGTGCACGCTTAAAGACAGGGTGGGGGGGAGGTGGTCATGGAAGGATCGTCAGAAGGCTGGAAGTTTTTTGTGCGTCCATGAGGAGTAGTGTTGTACCTCCTGGCCTCCACAAAAATCATTTAGAAAACTGACTCATGCTGTTTCCGAATCGACCAGTAAGCACACAAAAATCGCTCCCCATAGTTTGGATTTTTCTGACTGGCAGGATCAGTCCTGTATACAAGGGGCAGGAAATCAAATGGAAATCCATTTTGCCAATGCCCTCTCAATTTGAGCTATCCACTATCATGAGGCTAGCCTAGTATGCTCTCACAAGAGCTTGGTTATAATATGTTAATGAACGTAAATGACCCCTCTCCTGATTGGCCAGCTGTTTAGGATACGTTCACATTCTGTGTACTGGTCTCCTATCTCGAGTGGGTATAAAAGGAAACTACATTATCAAAACAACTCTTAATGAGGCTCAGGATTTTTGCAGTGCATCTTTTTAAATTTTAATGTTGTCAGTGGCTTTTTAGTGCATTTTGTTTTTTTTTAGCTTCAGGACATGTTGGGAACATTGATGTAAAAATAAAAATAGGCAAATTAGCAGAAAGATGACTGTAATCGAGTCATTACAAGGGTTCAACAAAGCAGGAAGATCATAAAGAAGAATGGATCCAAAAAGCAGTTCTTAAAATATAAGCTTTCAGTGCAATTCAGTGAGTGACAGAGCATCTCACTGCAAGCATCTAACAGAATCTGCGCTGGTTAGAAAGTCACTGTAAGATTAATTCTCTTACGGCATTCCACATACAGTAATTCATTGCTAAATTGGCACAAGATCAAAGAGATGCCAGAGAGATCAGCTGGCACCAGAGCTGGATTGCCTGCAATGACCATAATGTCACCAAACCTACCTGGCAATAGCCAAGGAGAGCTGCCCCCTCCAGGAGAGGCTGGTGCTAGTCTCTGGGCCAGTGGCAGAAGGCCTGCTGATGCCCATTTTGGAAAGCGAGAGCCCAGTAGCCCAGCCAGGCCATTCAGGAGAGACGTTAGGAAACATTTCTTCACACAAAGGTTAGTAGAAATGTGGAACTCTCTCCCACAAAAAGCAGTAGATGTTAGCTCAGTTAATAATTTAAAAAATCAATAGATTTTTGCTCGCCAAGGGTATAAAATGATATGGAACCAAGGCGAGTGGATGGAGTTAGGATACAGATCAGCTAGGCGGACCAGGCTCAAGGGGTTGAATGGCCTACTCCTGTTCCTATGTTCCTATCTCTCCCTTCCATTAGATCTCAGGCCTTCATCTTTTAAGGCCTTGCCCAATCTGAGGCCTATAAACCCAGCATCTTTATAACTTCTTATGCCCTTGTAAATGATCCCACCTCTTCAAGGGCCGCAGCATCAATTCCCACGGCAGCACTGGCAGAATGTTCCTCTTCAGCAGTGCCAGGCTGTCTTTTGGCCGACAACCCCCCTGCATGCCAGGTGAGGCCCGAACAAGGAAATTCCACCTTGCCAAGAGGTGGAGAAACCAGCCCTTATCTCAATTCTCTCAGGTCTCTCCTCGTAGCTAAAGCGTCCCACTCCTCCATCACCCTGATGAATCTATACCATTTGCCTACCTTTCACCCTGAAATTACACAAGGGTTCTACCAGTCTGGGGTGGGAACCAGCTGTCTGCCCAGAAGAGCAGCTGAAATTCAAGATGGCGGTCTCCATGCCTGAGACACCCGACTGATTTTAACTGCACGCCCGTCCTGTTTCCACCAGGCAGGTGGAGTTAAAATTGTCCCTTATGTCTCTATTTATAAAAATCCAAAATGTTACTGCAACTTTTTTTATGGTTTAATGTTCCTACACTTGCACTTTCAGAGAATTTGAACCCCTCGGTCTCTCTTCATCCACACCCTTCAGTATCTTTCCATTGAATGTGCAGTCCCATTTCTTGTGTTACCTCTCAAAATGTATTCGCTCACGATTTGCCACAT
This sequence comes from Somniosus microcephalus, assembly GCF_052327205.1. NCBI lineage: Eukaryota > Metazoa > Chordata > Chondrichthyes > Squaliformes > Somniosidae > Somniosus > Somniosus microcephalus. Next base: position 62,154,914 of record NC_141007.1, read on the forward strand.
TAAATTGCTTCTGCCATCTGTCTGCCCATACCACTAACCTCTTCATGGACTCTTAGAAGGTAAATTTAACCTAACCCACCGAATAGGGAAACCATGGGAATCAGGTGCAATGCCGGTTTTACACCTCTCCCAATGTTACTCTCCATTGAACCCAGCGTTGCACCAGATCCCGTCAGTTTCCATATGAACATAGGAATGGGAGGAGGTCATTCAGCCCCTCAAGCCTGCTCCACCATTCAATGAAATCATGGCTGATCTACGACCTAACTCCATATACCCGCTTTTGCCCAAATCCCTTAATACCTTTGGTTAACAAATAGCTATCAATCTCAGATTTAAAATTAACAATTGATCTAGCATCAATTGTCCTTTGCGGAAGAGAGTTCCAAACTTCTACCACCCTTTGTGTGTAGAAGTGTTTCCTACTTTCACTCCTGAAAGGTCTGGCTCTAATTTTTAGACTATGCCCCCTAGTCCTAGAATCCCCAACCAGCGGAAATAGTTTCTCTCTATCTACCCTATCTGTTTCCCTTAATGTCTTGAAAACTTCCATCAAATCATCCCTTAACCTTCTAAATTCTAGGGAATACAACCCTGATTTGTGTAATCTTTCCTCGTAACTTAATCCTTGGAGTCCAGGTATCATTCTGGTAAAGCTACGCTGCGCTCCCTCCAAGGCCAATAGATCCTTCCTAAGGTGTGGTGCCCAGAACTGCTCACAGTACTCCAGGTGTGGTCTAACCAGGATTTTATATAGCTGCAGCATAACTTCTACCCCCTTGTATTCTAGTCCTCTAGATATAAAGGCCAGCATTCTATTAGCCTTTTTGATTATTTTCTGTACCTGTTCATGACAGTAACTAGTGGTGTTCCGCAGGTGTCAGTGCTGGGACCCCAACTCTTTACAATCTATATTAACGATTTGGAGGAAGGGACCGAGTGCAACATATCCAAGTTTGCCGACGATACAAAGATGGGAGGGAAAGCAGTGAGTGAGGAGGATATAAAAAACCTGCAAAAGGACATAGTGAGTGAGTGGGCAGAGATTTGGCAGATGCAATATAATGTTGGAAAGTGTGAGGTTATGCACTTTGGCAGAAAAAAATCAAAGAGCAAGTTATTATCTAAATGGAGAGAAACTGCAAAGTGCTACAGTACAAAGGGATCTGGGGGTCCTGGTGCATGAAACACAGAAAGTTAGTATGCAGGTACAGCAGGTGATCAGGAAGGCCAATGGAATCTTGGTTTTTATTGCAAGGGGGATGGAGTATAAAAACAGGGAAGTCTTGCTGCAGTTATACAGGGTATTGGTGAGGCCACACCTGGAATACTGTGTGCAGTTTTGGTTTCCATATTTAAGAAAAGATATACCTGCTCTCGAGGCAGTTCAGAGAAGGTTCACTCGGTTGATTCCGGAGATGAGGGGGTTGACGTATGAGGAAAGGTTGAGTAGGTTGGGATTCTACTCATTGGAGTTCAGAAGAATGAGAGGCGATCTTATCGAAACATATAAGATTGTGAGGGGGCTTGATCGGGTGGATGCGGTGAGGATGTTTCCACTGATGGGTGAGACTAGAACTAGGGGGCATAATCTAAGAATAAGGGGCTGCCCTTTCAAAACTGAGATGAGGAGAAACTTCTTCACTCAGAGGGTAGTAAACCTATGGAATTTGCTGCCCCAGAGAGCTGTGGAAGCTGCAACATTAAATAAATTTAAAATGGAGATAGACAGTTTCCTAGCAGATAAGGGAATTAGGGGTTACGAGGAGAGGGCAGGGAAGTGGACGTGAGTCTAGATTCGGATCAGCCATGATCCTATTGAATGGCAGAGCAGGCCCGAGGGGTCGTATGGCCTACTCCTGCTCCTACTTCTTATGTTCTTATGTTTGTTCTTATGACATTTTAATGATCTATGTACCTGGACCCCCAAGCCTCTTTGGACATCCACAGTGTTTCACCATTTAGAATGTACCCTGTTCTATCCTTTTTAGGTCCAAAGTGGATGACCTCACATTTGCTTACATTGAAATCCATTTGCCACAGTTTTGCCCATTCACTTAATCTATCAATATCCCTTTGTAATTTTATGCTTTCATCTACACTGCCTAAAATGCTGCCTATCTTTGTGTCATTGGCAAATTTGGATATATGACTTTCTATGTCATCATCTAAGTCGTTAATAAATACTGTGAATAGTTGAGGCCCCAACACAGATCCTTAGTTAACAGTCTCTTATATGGGACTTTATCAAATGCCTTCTGGAAATCCATATAAATAACATCCATAGACATTCTCCTATCCATTACTTAAGTCATCTCTTCAAAAATTTAATCAGGTTCGTCAGGCATGCCCTACCTTTCACAAATCCATGCAGGCTCTCTCTGATCAACTGAAATTTTTTGAGGTGTTCAGTCACCCTACACTTAATTATAGACCCTAGCAATTTCCTGACAACAGATGTTAGGCTAACTGGTCTATAATTCCCTAGTTTCCCTCTCTCGCCATTCTTAAATAGCGGAGTGACACACGCAATTTTCCAATCTAAAGGAATGGTTCCTGAATCGAGAGAACTTTGGAAGATTATAGTTAGGGCATCTGCTCTGTGCTCACCTACTTCCTTTAAAACCCTGGGATGGAAACCATCTGGTCCTGGTGATTTGTCACTCTTTAGTGCCATTATTTTCTTCATTACTGTTACTTTACTTACGTTAATTTTATTAAGTCCTTGTCCCTGATTCAATATTAGTTTCCTTGGAATTTCCAGCATGCTATCCTCTTCTTCTACTGTAAATACTGACGCAAAGTAATTATTCAACATGTCCGCCATTTCCTTATCATTGACATTATTACCGTTATCAGTTTTCAAGGGGCCAAAATTGCTCCTGACTACCCTCTTTTTCCTAATATAATTGTAAAAAATGTTGTATTGATTTTGATATCCCTTGCAAATTTCTTTTCATACTCCCTTTTTGTAGTTCTTACTATCTATTTTGTGACCTTTTGCCATTCTGTGTATCTTTCCCATTCACCTGGATCTGTGCTTTTTTTTGCATGCTTGTGTGCTTTCTCTTTTCGTTTTATGCTGTCTCTTACCTCTTTAGTCATCCATGGCTTTTTTTTTTGGCAAGAAGAGCTCTTGCCCCTCAGGGGTATAAACTGGTTCTGTATCACATTAACTTCTTTATTGAACATCTCCCACTGATCTTCTCTCATTTTATCCATTAACAGATTTGTCCAGTTTACTGTGGATAGACTCTGCCTCAACCTGTTGAGGTTGGCCTTACCTAAATCTAGAATCTTAGTAGCTGTTTTACATTTCTCCCTTTCAAACACTACTGGATCTAGATGGATGGTATAGTAATCTCGGATGTAATGCTTAAGTTATCCACCAGAGGGAGACAAATATAAAGGGTTCATTTACCAGTGTTTTAAGGTAATGTCCTGCTACACAAGTATTTAGGTAATGTGGCCTTGTGGGTATGACATCATAGGATCATCCATCTTGGATGCATCGTGCAGTAGAATTAGAAGTGCATGCCTGTAGCTTGTAAGAGCTCTGTTCTCTCCTTATTCTTTGTAAATTAAAAGTAAAGTTTTGAGTTCCTGAAGTCTCACTTATATCAATTAATTGGACCTTACTACTCGGATATAGCATTTGGCGATGAGGATTAACAGATATCAACTTGAAGAAGGGAAAATACAAGATCACTGCAGCTGAATCATGGCTACTCGAGTAGGAAAGATTTCTGCTTTTGATGTTCGGACTCAAACTTGGGGAGAGTACTGTGAGTTGCTGACGCATTTCTTTGTAGCAAATGATATTGTCGATGTTGGAAAAAGGAGAGCTATTTTGCTAACTTCGGTGGGAAGTCTGACATATAGTTTATTGAAAAACTTATGCAGTCCTGTAAAGCCTGGAGATAAATCATTTACTGGATTAGTGGACTTGCTAAAGGAACATTTCAATCCCAGACCGAGTGAGATTGTACAGCGTTTCAAATTTAATTCATGGAACAGGATACCGGGAGAAACTGTGTTGGATTATGTAGTGGTGTTGAGAAAACTGGCACATGATTGCAATTATGGGAACAGTTTGAAGGACATGCTGAGAGATAGGCTGGTTTGCGGAATAATGGATGCTTGAATGCAGAGGAGATTATTGTCCGAGACTGGGCTTACGTATGAAAAAGCATTGGAACTTGCTCAATTAATAGAGACAGCGAACCGAGATGTAAAAGAAATACAAGATTGCGACTGGTCTACTACAAAGCAAGTTGCAGGTCAGACGCTGGTGCACAAGTTAAATATGAGTCGTACACCACAACGTGCGCATTTAAAGGCATGTTATAGATGCAATGGAGATCACCTGGCAAGGGAATGCAGGTTTCTGGAGGAAAAGTGCCACAAGTGTGGGAAAAAAGGACACATAAAACGTGCATGTAGAGCAAAAGCTACCCTGGAGGTATACAAACCTAAAGGGGGAGAAAAGCAAAACCTAGTAAGAGAAGTGAAAAAACAGGGAGCACATCATATCAGTGGAGAAGCTGAGAAAGAAGACGATGTGTTCATAATGCATAGTATGGTAGAAGACATTCCAAAAGTGGATCCTATCACTTTGCAACTGATAGTAAATGACACTAAGGTCAACTTTGAGGTGGATACTGGATGTGGTGTTACCATAATGAACAGTGAAGAGTATTCAAAATTGTGGAACCGTGCAAAAGTTCCAGAGTTAAAGTCTTGCTCTATGAAGCTTAAAACCTATACCGGTGAACGAGTGACAACCTTGGGTACAGCTATTGTAACTGTGAAACACAGGGACACCGTGGAACAGCTACCTGTAGTTGTAGTATCGGGTTCTGGACCAAATTTGTTAGGTCAGGGCTGGATACGAGAACTTAAATTGGATTGGGGAGCAATAAATCAAATGGAGAGAGGCAAACAGTTGTCTTTGCAAGAAGTGTTGATTGAACATGAGAATGTGTTCAAGGAAGAACTTGGAACATTTAATGGCCCCCCAGCTAAGATTTATGTAGACAAGGAGGCACTGCCAAGATTTTTTAAACAACGACCTGTGCCTTATGCCATGAAACCGAAGGTAGAGGCTGAGCTTGATCGTCTGTTGCGGGAGAACATTCTGGAACCCGTGAAATGTTCAGAATGGGCAGCTCCAATTGTACCTGTTTTAAAACCGGACAATTCGGTAAGAATCTGTGGAGATTATAAATTGACTGTAAATAGGGTGGCCAAAGCTAAATGAGGAGATAGAAAATCTTGTCAAGACATGCAGCACTTGTCAACAACACAGGAAGGCACCGGCAGCGGCTCCACTCCACCCCTGGGAGTGGCCGGATAAACCATGGAGGAGATTACATGTAGATTATGTGGGTCCATTCATGGGAAAGATGTTCCTCATAATCATTGATGCACATTTCAAATGGATGGATGTGTATCCTGTAAATTCTGCTTCATCTACTGTTACTATAGACTGCCTGCGTAGGAGTTTTAGTCATCAAGGGATACCGGAGATCGTAGTAAGTGACAATGCCACGTGTTTTGTGAGTACAGAAACAAAAGAGTTCATGAGAAACAATGGCATAGTACACGTGACTTCAGCTCCATATCATCCATCTTCAAATGGACTTGCGGAGAGAGCCGTACAAACATTTAAGGAGATGATGAAAAAAAGTGCGGAAGGGAGTTTGACAGCAAAGGTGTCACGAGTTCTGTTCAGTTACAGAATAACACCTCAATCTACCACAGGACTCTCTCCTGCTGAGTTATTGTTGGGACGTCGACTACGCTCCACTCTTGACCTGGTTCACCCAGATCTAAAAAGGAAGGTGGAAAACTGACAAATCAAACAAAAGGAGAACCATGACAGAAGGACAAAGAGCCACAGTTTTGGAGTAGGAGATGCGGTCCTTAGCAGAAATTTCAGTTATGGTCCAAAATGGATTCCTGGTGTCATAGACTCAATGACCGGTCCAGTTTCATAAAAGGTCATGTTGGGAACTGGTCAGGTTGTACGCAGACATGTGGATCAGATACTGACCAGACAACGGGAAATCGAACTGGAGGTTCCAGAGGAAATGTTGGAGGACAAGTTGGTCCCCAGTTGTCCAAATGCTTTGGTGGTCCCACCACCACGAACAGAGACAGTTATACCTGGACCCCTTAATCAAGAGGAAACCATCATAGCAGAGTCAAATACTCTGAGTACTGCTCAGGAGCAGCAGGTGGCTTTACCACAACCAAGCAGGGACTTGACTGTAAGACGTTCAACAAGGTCGGGAACGAGAAAGGATTAATTAGCAATCTTGTTGTAAGAGGCCCCTTGGGTCGGAGCGATCATAATATGATCGAATTCTTCATTAAGATGGAGAATGAAGTAGTTGACTCAGAGACTAGGGTCCTCAATTTAAATAAAGGAAACTATGATGGTCTGAGGAGCGAGTTGGGTAGGATTGATTGGGGAATGGCACTCAAAGGCTTGACGGTGGATAGGCAATGGCAAACATTCAAAGACCGAATGGATGAACTACAGAATTTGTTCATCCCAGTTTGGCATAAAAATAAAACAAAAAAGGTGACCCAACCGTGGCTAACAAGGGAAATTAGGGATAGCATAAGGTCCAAGGAGAGGGCATATAAATTGGCCAGAAAAAGCAATAATCCTGAGGATTGGGAGCATTTTAGGATTCAACAAAGGAGGACAAAGGGATTAATTAAGAAAGGGAAAATAGAATATGAGAGTAAGCTTGCAGAGAACATAAAAACTGACTGTAAAAGCTTTTATAGATATGTGAAGAGAAAAAGATTGGTGAAGTCAAGCGTAGGTCCCTTGCAGTCAGAATCGGGGGAATTTATAATGGGGAACAAAGAAATGGCAGACCAACTAAATACATATTTTGGTCCTGTCTTCACAAAGGAGGACACAAATAACCTCCCAGAGATGCCGGGGAACATAGGGTCTGATGAAAGGGTGGAACTGAAAGAAATCAGTATTTGTAGGGAAATGGTGTTAGGAAAATTGATGGGACTGAAGGCCGATAAATCCCCAGGGCCTGATAATCTACATCCCAGGGTACTTAAGGAAGTGGCCCTAGAAATAGTAGATGCATTGCTGGTCATCTTCCAGAACTCGATAGACTCTGGAACGGTACCCATGGATTGGCGGGTAGCTAATGTTACCCCACTATTCAAAAAAGGTGGTAGAGAAAAGGCGGGGAATTATAGACCAGTAAGCTTGACATCGGTAGTGGGGAAAATGCTAGAGTCCATTATAAAAGATGTAATAGCAGAGCACTTGGAAAGCAGTGACTGGATCGGACAAAGTCAACATGGATTTACAAAAGGTAAATCATGCTTGACTAATCTACTGGAATTTTTTGAGGATGTAACTGGTAAAATAGATAAGGGAGAACCAGTGGATGTGGTGTATTTGGACTTTCAGAAGGCTTTCGATAAGGTCCTGCATAAGAGATTAGCATGCAAAATTAAGGCACATGGGATTGGGGGCAAGGTATTGACTTGGATAGAGAACTGGTTGGCGGACAGAAAGCAAAGAATTGGAATAAAGGGGTCGTTTTCCGAGTGGCAGGCAGTGACTAGTGGGGTACCGCAAGGATCGGTCCTAGGACCCCAGCTGTTCACAATATATATTAATGATCCGGACGAGGGAATTGGATGTAATATCTCCAAATTTGCAGACGACACAAAGCTGGGGGGGAGGGTATGCTGTGAGGAGGATGTCGTGAAACTCCAGCATGATTTGGACAGGCTGGGTGATTGGGCAGAAACATGGCAAATGCACTATAATGTGGATAAATGTGAGGTTATCCACTTTGGTGGCAAAAACAGGAAGGCAGATTATTATTTGAATGGTAATAGATTGGGAGAAGGGGAAGTGCAAAGAGACCTGGGTGTTCTTGTACACCAGTCGCTGAAGGTAAGCATGCAGGTGCAGCAGGCGGTTAAGAAGGCAAATGGTATGTTGGCCTTCGTAGCAAGAGGGTTCGAGTACAAGAACAAGGATGTCTTGCTGCAGTTGTACAGGGCCTTGGTGAGACCACACCTTGAGTATTGTGTGCAGTTTTGGTCGCCTTACCTGAGGAAGGACGTTCTTGCCATGGAAGGAGTGCAGCGAAGATTCACCAGGCTGATACCTGGGATGGCAGGAATGACGTATGAGGAGAGATTGTGTCGATTGGGCTTATACTCACTGGAGTTTAGAAGATTGAGAGGGGATCTCATCGAAACCTATAAAATTCTGTCAGGCCTGGGCAGACTAGATGCAGGAAGGATGTTTCTGATGGCCGGGGAGTCCAGAACCAGGGGTCATAGTCTAAGGATAAGGGGTAAGCCATTTAGGACTGAAATGAGGAGGAATTTCTTCACCCAGAGAATGGTGAACCTGTGGAATTCTCTGCCACTGAGGGCGGTGGAGGCCAGTTCATTAAGTATATTCAAGAAAGAGTTGGATATATTTCTTAAGGCTAAAGGGATCAAGGGATATGGGGAGAAAGCAGGGACCGGGTACTGAATTTGGATGATCAGCCATGATCTCATTGAATGGCGGAGCAGGTTTGAAGGGCCGAATGGCCTACTCCTGCTCCTATCTTCTATGTATCTATGTATCTATGTCTCACAAGCCACCAGAGCGATTGATCACAACCTGCTAGATTGTTCAGGATGGACTAGCGTTAAAGGAGTTTCCTTATGGACTTTTTAAGAACGTTGTTAAGAATTGTTGTAACTTAAGAGGGGGGGATATAGTAATCTCGGATGTAATGCTTAAGTTATCCACCAGAGGGAGACAAATATAAAGGGTTCATTTACCAGTGTTTTAAGGTAATGTCCTGCTACACAAGTATTTAGGTAATGTGGCCTTGTGGGTATGACATCATAGGATATCCATCTTGGATGCATCGTGCAGTAGAATTAGAAGTGCATGCCTGTAGCTTGTAAGAGCTCTGTTCTCTCCTTATTCTGTGTAAATTAAAAGTAAAGTTTTGAGTTCCTGAAGTCTCACTTATATCAATTAATTGGACCTTACTACTCGGATATAACAGATGGATTTGGCTAAAAATGCCCCCCTAATGTTTTACAGTTCTCCTCACTGCTTTGCCAAACCGCCCACTTTTTGTCATCAGCAGATTATGATATTGTGATCCATATGCCTAAGTCTGAATCATCAATATATATATATAATAATGAGAACAAAAATTGACCCAACACTCACCCCTGTGCTATGCCACTTATCACCTTTCTTCAATTTGAGCAACACCTTTTCACCCTAATCCTTTATTTCCTGTCCATCAATCAACTTTCTATCCATGCTAATACATATCTTGTTATACCATTCGCCTACATTTATGCAACAAACCACCTGCGAGATACCTTATTGAAGTTCTTCTGGGAACCCATGTAATATGCATTCACTGCAATTCGGCACGTCTACAAAAAAAACTCTTAACTTTGTTAAATGCCTTTAACAAACCCATGCTGGTTGTGCTTGATTAAACCTTGCACTTATTAAAACTTACCAACTTTATTTCCGATTATGAACTTTAGTTTATCCATTTGATCCATCACTCCCTTTTTGAGGTGTGGCATTGGCAACCTATCAGTGGGCCAGCTGAATTTGCATATCTAAGTAGATGCAAGCTTTCAAGTTTGGTTGTTGTAGAAGTCACTCTCTCATATCACGTTTTGCATCCAGAAAGAATTCTGTCCTTGATTAGACTTTCCTCTTATGCCTCACAGTTACATGTTCCAGCTAAGCTGTAACGACTTGCTGCAACTAATTCTGCCAACTGTTGAATATTTTCAAGGACCATTCTTACCGATTTCCATTGATAAATTCCCCAATTTATTTCCGGACCACCCAGGAAAGAAATTCAAAATTTCCCCAGCCTTCACTTACAGTTCCAATTTGCAATGCACTGAGTGACTGTATTATATGGAGCAGAATCATTTGCATGCTTTCACTGTTGCCATGGAGGCTTTGCAGTCCCAGGTCGAATGATACCAACTGCAACTTATTTAGATAATGGCTGCAGAGATTCCGAGACTTCATGTATTACAATACTATGTTGAGAGTGATCAGTGAGTGTCATGAGGAGAGGTCCTCCAGCAATGGCATAGAATATCACAAGAGCAGTTAATTACCATTCAAGTCAGCTCCAGTTCTGTGCGATTGCTTTACTCTTTACAAGTAACAGTACATGCTACATCTAAAGGCAGTGAACCTATAACATACAGCAGTGAAGCCCATGGTAATGATACAGGGCCATCTGCCAGCCTTCTAGTTTGCCGGTTTGCTGTGGAGCCATGTACCAATGTCTCTTCTTCAATCAGGGGAGCACTTCTAATTGCGCACATTGAGAACCAACACAAAGCAATTCAATACATAAAAAAGATAAACATGGAAGCACAACATAAACACCTATATCTTGTAGTCTTTCATTGTCCAGAAAAGGAACCGTCAGTTGTGTAAGAGCCAAAAATAGAGGCTGACTCCGGATGTTAACGTGGATGTTGGAATGATCACTGTAAAACAAAGGTTAAGGGCAGTGGTGACATTCACTGCCATTGGTGGAGCACAGAAGATGACTGAGCTTTGGTTGCACCCAATTTCACACTTCTGTCACAGATTGTCTGGTGAGGCTAAGCCTCCTGAGGCACTGTTCCATGCCAAGGTAGCTGAGTCTGTTGCAGTGCACCAGCTGTCTGCTGTATTACATACTCTGAACTATCCACCTCCCATGCCTTCTGCATTTGATGGCTGCCTTTTTCTCCTGCTCCACATGAATGTCAATGGTCACTCCCAAAAACTCCCCCTACTATTCATTTCTTAACTACTGTGGTGATACTTCAAAATCTTCCCCTTTGTTAGAGGTAACACATACTGCATGATATACCTATCAATTCATCCAATGAAAAGCGACGAGTTAAGAAAGTAACTATAGGTTTTTATTGGCTAAATAACAGAGCCCACCCTCGTGGGTGATCGGATACAACAAGGAGGAATGCCAGCCAGTCGACTACCTTTATACCTGGGCAGGTAGGTGGAGTCATGGGCGGAGTCAGCAGTGGTCAGCCCAGGTATAGCAGCGTGACAAGAGGCGACCTCGTATAGTGATACAACAGTGTGAACAGTGATAACCATAGAGTAACGATATAACAGTGATAACTATAGTGTAACGATAGTGAACGATAAAAGTGGTTTACCACATTCACCCCTTGTTTAGATTTGAGTCCGGCGGGGTGAAGTGTACTACCAGTTCTGGTATGTCAGTCTGTCCGGAGGCCTCGTAAGCCTTTCTGATCGTCGCAGCGGCGGTGTTGCATTATCCGTTGTTAATGCTGGTGTCTGCGTGGTCGGCGAAGGCTCGTGGGGTTCCGGCATGCCGTCTACCTGGTCTGGAATTGGGGGGGTGGTGGGGGGGGTGAAGGTGGTGTCTCCGGAGTGCCCGAGGGTGCGAGGTCTCGTAAGGAGACTGTGTCCTCCCGCCCATCTGGGTATGCCACATAGGCGTACTGGGGGTTGGCGTGCAGGAGGTCCACCCTCTCGACCAGGGGGTCCGTTTTATGGGCCCTCACGTGCTTTCGCAGCAAGACGGGCCCCGGAGAGGTCAGCCAGGTTGGTAGCGTGGTTCCCGTAGTCGACTTCCTGGGGAAAGCAAACATTCGTTCATGGGGGGTGGCGTTGATGGCAGTGCAAAGTAGTGACCGGGTGGAATGCAGCGCTGCCGGGAGGACTTCCTGCCAGCGGGAGGTTGGGAGGCCCTTAGACTTTAAGGCTAAGAGGACGGCCTTCCATACCGTCGCGTTCTCTCTTTCTACCTGGCCGTTCCCTCGGGGGTTGTAGCTGGTGGTCCTGCTTGCAGCAATACCTCTCGCTAGTAGGAACTGACGGAGTTCCTCGCTCATGAAGGAGGAGCCCCGGTCACTATGTATATAGTTTGGGAACCCGAACAAGGCGAAGAGGTCGTTCAGGCATTTAATGACCGTGGTACTGGTCATGTCTGGGCAGGGGAAGGCAAAGGGGAAACGGGAGTACTCATCAACAATGTTGAGGAAGTACACATTACGGTCAGAGGACGGGAGGGGCCCCTTAAAGTCGATGCTCAGGCACTCGAAGGGGCGGGTGGCCTTGATCAGGCTTGCTCTGTCCGGCCTAAAGAAGTGCGGTTTGCACTCGGCACAGGTCTGGCAGTTCCTGGTCATGGTCCTGACCTCCTCGATGGAGTAGGGCAGGTTGCGGGCCTTAATGAAGTGGTAAAGTCTGGTGACCCCGGGGTGGCAGAGGTCGTTGTGGAGGGTCTGAAGTCTATCACTTTGCGCGCTGGCGCATGTAATTCGTGACAGAGCATCGGGGGGTTCGTTCAGCTTACCTGGCCGGTACAAGATATCATAATCGTAGGTGGAGAGCTCGATTCTCCACCTCAAGATCTTGTCATTCTTGATTTTGCCCCTCAGCTTGTTATTAAACATAAAAGCAACCGAACGTTGGTCGGTAAGGAGGGTAAATCGTTTGCCTGCCAGGTAGTGCCTCCAGCATCGTACCGCCTCCACAATCGCCTGGGCCTCCTTCTCGACCGACGAGTGTCGGATCTCAGGGCCCTGTAGGGTCTTTGAGAAGAAGGCCACCGGTCTCCCCTCCTGGTTAAGGGTGGCGGCTAGGGCGAAGTCGGATGCATCGCTCTCGACTTGGAAGGGGATGGACTCATCCACTGCGTGCATAGTGGCCTTGGCAATGTCTCCCTTAATGAGGGAGAAGGCTGCGCACGCTTCCTCCGTAAGGGGGAAGGATGTGGACTTCATGAGGGGTCTGGCTTTGTCCGCATAATTGGGCACCCATTGGGCATAGTAGGCGAATAGCCCCAGGGTCCTCTTCAGTGCCTTTGGACAGTGGGGGAGGGGTAGCTCCATGGGGGGGCGCATTCTTTCGGGGTCGGGGCCGATGACTCCGTTCTCTACTACACAGCCGAGGATGGCAAGGCGCGAGGTGTTAAACACACATTTATCCTTATTGTAGGTGAGGTTCAGCCGTTGGGCCGTACGGAGGAATCTCTCCAGATTAACATCGTGGTCCTGCCGGTCGCGGCCGCAGATGGTGACGTTATCTAGATAGGGGAACGTGGCGTGCAGCCCGTTCTGGTCAACCATCCGGTCCATCTCCCTTTGGAAGACCGAAACCCCGTTGGTGACGCCGAAGGGAACCCTAAGGAAGTGGTAGAGGCGGCCGTTCACCTCGAAGGCTGTATACTGGCGGTCCTCAGGGCGGATAGGGAGTTGGTGATAGGCCGACTTAAGGTCAATGGTGGAGAATACCCGGTACTGCGCAATCTGATTGACCATATCAGATATGCGGGGAAGGGGGTATGCGTCCAGCTGGGTGTACCTGTTTATGGTCTGGCTGTAGTCGATGACCAGGCGGTTTTTATTGCCGGTCTTAACGACCACGACCTGGGCACGCCAGGGGCTGGTGCTCCCCTCGATGATGCCCTCCTTCAGGAGACGCTGCACCTCAGAGCTAATGAAAGCTCTGTCCCCGGCGCTGTACCGCCTGCTCTTGGTAGCGACGGGTTTGCAGTCGGGGGTGAGGTTAGCGAACAGGGAAGGTGGCGGGACCTTGAGGGTGGATAGGCCGCAGGTGTTACGCGGTGGGTGGTTTAAAATCTGCTGGTTGTCGACTGTGAGTGGGGGGAGGGGTCCGCCGTATGCTAGCGTGACGCTTTGGAGGTGGGATTGGAAGTCTAGGCCTAGTAGGACGGCAGCGCATAGCTGGGGCAGGACGAGGAGTTTAAAATTTTTATACTCCGTACCCTTAACCGACAGGGTCACAACACAGTAGCCGCTGATGTCTGTGGCGTGTGACCTCGATGCCATCGAGATCCGGTTGCGCGTTGGCAGGACAGGGAGGGAGTAGTGGCTCACCGTGTCTGGATGGATGAAGCTCTCCGTGCTTCCGCTGTCGAACAGGCAGGTCGTGGCGTGGCCGTTTACTTTGATGTCCATCATCGACTTGGACAGGTGATGCAGGCGGGCCTGGTCCAGTGTGACGGAGGCTAGTGTATAGCTGAGCGAGTTGTTGTAGTCTGCGGTTGAGGCGGTAGTCGGGTCTAGAGGCACGGTGGCGGTCGGGCGTGGTGGGTAAAATGGCGTCTCCCATGAGGTTGGACAAAATGGCGGAGAAGATGGCTGCCCCCATAACTCACATGAGGCACTGCTGGTGTCGGTTGCCTGTATCAAAGATGGCCGCCCCCATGACTCACATGTGGGGATGCTGGCCTCTGTTGCCTTGAAGGAAGATGGCCGCCCCCACAGCTCGCATGAGGCACTGCTGGCCTCTGATGATCCACCTCCGCAGGCCTTAGCGAAGTGGCCTTTCTTCATGCAGTTTGAGCAGGTAGAGTTCCTGGCTGGGCAGCGCGACCTCGGGTGTTTCGCCTGGCCGCAGAAGAAGCAGCCGGTGGCCCGATCGCGGGGGTCCGATGTCGGAGCCGGTACCGGGGGTGGCGGTCTCGATCGGGTCCGGGACGCCGACGCTGAGGTAGGTCCCAGGGAGGTTGCTGCGGGGGGTATCGCGGTCGGGGTCGGTCCCAAGTCCCAGGGTCGCGAGTTACAGTACCTTGAGTATGCCTCGAGGTCCCGATGGGCCACCTCTAGAGAGAGAGCGAGGGCTGCAGCTTTGTCCAGGTCGAGGTCCCTTGCTTCCAGTAGTCTTTGCCGTGAGTAGTCGGACCGCAGGCCTTTCACGAAGGCATCGCGGACATTGTCTTCAGTATTTTCTGCCGCCGTTACCGCTTTAAAGTTACAGTCTCTGCCGAGTGCTTGTAGCACCCGTAAAAATTCCTCCACGGGCTCTCCTGGCTGTTGCGGGCGGGATCTTAGGAGGTGTCTGGCATACATGGAATTTACCGGGGTTTGGTACTGTCTTTTCAGCCGGTTGATGGCGTCCTCGTATGTTTTAAGGTCCCAGATGAGTGCGAATACTTTAGGGCTCACTTGGGCGTTCAGAACTCTTAGCATGGATTTCTGAGGCACGCCGGATTCTCCCAGGTAGGCTTCGAAGCAGCTCAGCCAGTGTTCGAAGTCGAGGGCTGAGTTTGCTGCCTGTGGGTTTAGATCCCGGTACGGTGGTCTGAGGGCTCGCAGCCAGGCCGGCTGCTGTGGCTGTTGTAGCTGGGCGTCTGGCTGGTCGCTTGGCTGGTCGTTTGACTGCTCAGGTGTCGACATTTTAAAATTTAGCCAATAAAATTGATATACCTATCAATTCATCCAATGAAAAGCGACGAGTTAAGAAAGTAACTGTAGGTTTTTATTGGCTAAATAACAGAGCCCACCCTCGTGGGTGATCGGATACAACAAGGAGGAATGCCAGCCAGTCGACTACCTTTATACCTGGGCAGGTAGGTGAAGTCATGGGCGGAGTCAGCAGTGGTCAGCCCAGGTATAGCAGCGTGACAAGAGGCGACCTCGTATAGTGATACAACAGTGTGAACAGTGATAACCATAGAGTAACGATATAACAGTGATAACTATAGTGTAACGATAGTGAACGATAAAAGTGGTTTACCACACTACATTATTGTAAAATATTACCTAGACACTTTTCCATTTGACTGCACTGCAAATTCATCATTAATGACCTTAACAAGCCCCTATAACAAGCCAAAAATAATTTCTTTTTTTCATCAATGTTCATGAATCCATTTTTGATGGGGTAGAAATCCATCGCTCAGGAAAAATAAAGACACTTTCTACTGCTATTACACTCCATTTTGTTAAAATTAGCCAGAAGGAGAAAATATGTCTTTATTCTCAATGGCAATACTAATGACATTTAAGAACTAACTCAAAAAGTTAATAAGGAGATATTCTCACTTGGAACATATATAACATCTTACCAATTAATATTGGAATGAATTCCAGGCATTCTTATACAATTGCAGAAGACTTTCCTAACTTGCTCGTGCCTGTGGTTCTCATGAGTTATGAGCTATGTTACGTTTATAAAAGATCTGCCATAACTAAGCATCACCATGTCACGCAATCCATGTGCACTTGTGTTTAATAAAGAGACGGAGTGCTAAAGGGCTTTGTTTTTTGAACTCGCTCTACCATTTCAGATTTACTATGCCAGTTGGAGTAAGGGGAAGTTTAGCAGATGTTCCAGCTTGCCGGCCAAACACGGAACAGCTTTGGCGATGGCCGTAGACCACCCGAGCTGAAGGAGGCAGCGTGCGGATGAGGGGCCTGTAGGGAGGTGAGCGGGGAGGCGGGGGTGGGGTGGGGGGGGGTGCGGGGGGCGGAGGATTGGGGGGCTAATCAGCCAGAACACTGTAGTGGATTCCTCTTGCCGTTTTTCCGTTTGCTAGCCAGGAAAATGACGCCAAGTGCGAAGTGACAAGAACAGGCTCTCACTCCAATACAATGCTGAATTCCCCAGCGACACATTAAGCATGAACCACTTTGCAGAAACAAACCACTACAAAATAAATCACTTTTTCTAGTTAGTGCTACTACACTTTTTTTTCCCCAGTTAAAGGTTTTATTTTCAATACTTGCAAGAAAAATAAATATGTAACAGACATCACAAAAGTGAAGAATACATCAAACTGTATCTGAAGGGAATATTAAGACCACAGTTAATATCAATAACAGCCAGTACAATGCAGATACTGCCACATGGCAATACAAGTTAAAACCGTACACCTGGCTATCCACAGCAAACAAGCTAGCCAAAGGCCCTGTGCCTGAATTGAGTCATATAAACATTATCCTGCTGGTTCATACCTCTAACACATCGGTTCAGCTCCGGTCAGTAACCAAATTGATCAACGAGTGTTTGCCTCGTAGCCCGTGAGGCTAGAGGAACACTAAAAAAAACTTGCAATTATTCCCTCGCAGTCAATCACCTCCACATCAAAGAAAAAAAATTCTGCAGCCCAAAATCTCACACAGTTTTCAGTCGGTCTCCAGTGTCAAGTCGGAGAAAGTAGCGTGTCTGGCTCGAAGGTGAGGGCAGAATCCGTTTCTGTTGGTCTTCCTAACCAAAATCGATCCCCCAGATTTCCCAGCGCAATTTGGCCCTTCCCGTGAACCACCTGCTGAGCCCCCGTGCACCTAACTAAAATACACGCGGGCCAGTGGCACAGAGCCCCCGAATCTCATGTGAGCGAAGTTAGAATGAGTGCTGTAAGGCGCTGTTGATGCCAAGATCAGCTGAGACTGACAGAACCAAGAGAGTTTCTGAGCCCGAAGACTGCTATTATTTGAGTAGCAATTACTGCAACGTTTCAGCGTATTTTTGTGGCATTCAGTCTGGACAGTCTTGGAGTTGTACCTGAGGGAGCGTGAGACCACAGGGAGATTTTGAGCCCATCCACCCGCAGTGAGGGTTTCTCAGGAGCTAATATAACATTCCCGATGGAGGAGGAGCAGAAGAGGATGGAGAAAAGGAGAGTAAAACAACCTTTAAGAAGGATGTAGTCCACTCGATATTAACCCCTACACCCCCCAATCCTCCCTGGCAAAGAATATACAGGAAAAGGAAGTCCTGTGAAGACCTTAGTGAGAAGCTGTGTATTAGAAAAGTGCACTTCACCAAAGAGACAATAGGGGAGCTATGCCAGCTATTGCATGAGGACCTCCAGCCGCGCTCAGTCACCTGGATTGCTATGTCTGTGAATATGAAGGTCACAAACGCGCTCAACTGTTATGACACAGGGTCATTTCAGACAGCCAATGGAAAGCTCTGTAATATTAGCCAGGGTGTCATACAGGCATGCATTCATCAAGTGGCTGATGTGGTTTTCAAGTGAGCCGAGGAATTCTTCCTTGGCATTGCAGCAAGGCAGCAGCTAGATAAAGCCATACAGTTTTGTGTTGTTGCTGGTCCAGGATGCAATCGATGGCCTTGTGAGCTGTGACAGTTAGCCTTCTCAATTTCTTTAATGGAAAAGGATTTCACACCTTAAATTTTTTTTAAATTCCGTCTCAGGATATGGGTGTCGCTGGCAAGGCCAGCATTTATTGCCTATCTCTAGTTGCCCTTGAGAAGGTGGCGTGGGCCTTCTTCTTGAACCGCCCTGTCCATGTAGTAAAGGTACTCCCACAATGCTGTTAGAGAGGGAGTTCCAGGATTTGCACCCAGCAATGATGACGGAACGGTGATATATGTCCAAGTCAGGATGGTGTGTGACTTGGAGGGGAACTTGGCGGTGATGGTGTTCCCATGCACCTGTTGCTCTTGTCCTTCTAGGTGGCAGAGATCGTGGTTTGGGAGGTGCTGCCGAAGAAGCCTTGGCAACTTCCTGAAGTGCATCTTGTACATACTGCAGCCATGGTGTGCCGGTGGTGAACGAACTGGATGTTTAAGCAATGAATGTACAGAATGTGTTTGACAACATTCAAAGAATCCTACAAGCAAACGTGAGATGGTCTGGAAGTTATTACAATGCATTCATCGTTCAGAATTCACCACTCCCTCAGCTCTTGAAAGAGGAAAATCATGTGGGTAACATGGCGTATCCGTTGCTCCCATGGATAATGACACCCCACTAAGAATGGCCTGAACAGCAGCAGAGTACTGCTAATAATGAGGCACATGTCTGCAAGAGTTGTCACTGAGAGGACCGGGGCTCTACAGAATGTACCAGCCCATACATCCAAAGTAGTTGTAGCCTACTGTGCTCTACACAACTTCACCATTCAGGACACCGGGGGAGATGATCCAAACTGCTTTGGGGGCAGAATGACATTAGGAGAGCAGCAGGACAACCTTCATTCCAAGCACTTCTCAATGACTGCTGCAAGGGACACCCATGGTTCGCTTCTCCTCTAAGAAGGTTTGAAGGACGCTCTCACTGAAATTATGAGCTCTTCTCTTCCTCCTTGCACTGCCCTTGTCCCTTCTTTGACTGTGCAAGAGCCTTCAGTTGGGAAACATTTTTGAAAATTGAGACAAAATCACACATGAGCCATCCAGGGCAGCTACCTGAGAGTGATCCAAACACCTTCCTACCTAACACTTCCAGGCTTCTGCAAGCTTCAGCCAGACTTTGTTTTTGAAAGGTTGCACACAAATTTCCAAGAACCCCCAGCACAGTGCTCCTGTTTTACACGGGATTTACACTGGAGAGCCTCCAATGGATACGCAAATGAGCTGACCCATGAAATTCTGGTGGATTTGACTCTACAAAGCATTGGAAGGTTCAGACCCATTAGCACAAATCTGGGGCAGCTCACCATGTGGAATTTTGATTGGTGACTGCGTCTTGGACAGACTTGGGCTTTATAGAGAGTTGAGTGCATAGTGCACCTTTAACGTCATAAAATGCCCCAAAGAGCTTTGCAAGGGTGTTAACCGAGACACATAAGGAGATATTAGGACAGGTGACCAAAAGCTTGGTCGAAGGAGCGTCTTAAAGGAGGAGAGAGAGGTAGAGAGGCGGATGTAATGATCAATAACATGTCATTCTATAGTGGACACTAGGTGGAGCCGTAGAGCTGTATATAGCTGTATGTATATAATAAGACTACACTACCCAGCTGTATGTATATTAAGACTACATTACCCATGAGGCACTAGGCTACCCACAAGGCAGCAGTCAAGATGGAAGCCTCTACAGATACTGTACCAGTCCACATGTGCTGAATAAAGTAACTAGCAAAAGCTAGCTGTGTTCATAATAAGAATGTCTATTTATTAATGAACATAAGAGGGGAGTGGATTAATGAGGGAATTCCAGAGCTTAGGGCCTAGGCGGCTGAAGGCACGGTCACCAATGGTGGAGAGAAGAACATCAAGGATGCACAAGAGGCCAGAATTGGAGGATGTTACAAAGATAGAGAGGGGCAAGGGCATGGAGGGATTTGCAAACAAGGATGAGGAGCTTAAAATCAGGGGAAAAGAAGGGTTTGACAGAGAGAGGAAACTAAGTAGCAATTGTTCCCTGACTTCCTTGCTCTCACCTCCCTTTCACTGTGGCTCACTTCTGCACATACATGAAAACTGGTGGGCTTTCTTATATGAGCACTACGTACTCTTGCTGTTTCAGTAATATATATTCTACTTCTCTGGGTATGTGAAATCATTTGAAAATGAGCAGCCAACAGTAAATGTCTCCATTTCCATCAAACCTGAACCTTTGCCGCATCCCCAGTCCAAATCCAAAGTGATGTAATAAAATTCACAGCTGGGGCAAATGTTTCAATTCTGAACAGCTATTATTAACCAAACATGTGTTCCTTTGCTTAGTTACATTCTGATTTCAGCCAGCAATTATTCTGCTCCAGGGCAGGGCTTTTTATGCACCCTAGCCTTTACAGAGCACGTCACTGCCATCCTGCCAGCCATTTCACACTTCAGCAGTGCACCAATGCCAAAGCATTGTGTGTATACAAACAGCTATAGTCGGAACAAATGAACACAGATCTGTAATTTAACGAAGAATTACTACTGTTCAAGTGATGCCATCTGCCGTTTCATCAATATTGGCCGTCACATCATGCTGGAATACCACTAGGGGTTAAAGTACATCTTATTACGTAAAGTTCAACAACTATTATAATGCACAAAGCCAACCATTTACAATGTATTGATAAAAGAAGCATATTGCACACGTTCTTCTGTGTGCGTAAAAGAGCATAGAGTAACTTCATTTAGATCTTGAGATATATCTTGGAGTGTGTCACAAGACAGTAACACATTGAGGGGTTCAAATTGCTTTCTAACCCGTCAGGATGAAGAGCGAGCAGTTGATTGATGCCATCTCTACTTAAAGAGAGGTTGCTGCCTTGTACTCAGTCATGTACAAATTTGATTTCACCCGCTGCGATACTGCGCTGTTATTTGACCCGCAAAGAGATTGGAGGAGAAACTCAACAAACTTTCGCCCATTTTTCGGGGGTAAAATCATCATCGGCCTGCGAATTTCGGTCGTGTTCACCCACGCCTGATGTACCCCAGAAGTGCACCGGTTGCCATACTGGATCAGGCGACTTTTAATGGTCCAAGGCGGCCACCTGACAGCATGAATATATTACAATTAGGGTCTTGTACCGGTTTGAGGCCCCTTTTGCCAAATTGCACTTTGGGAACACTGGATATGTTCATTCTTAAACCAACAGTCGAGAAGGATTACTAAAGGGAAACTCAGCTGCATTCAGGTAAATCTCTGTTTAGTCTTTCTAGACTGCTCGTCGCCTTTTAGGCCTTTTATTGGCTGCCAAGGCAGTTGTAACTGAGCTTGAAAGTTTTGGAGTGAATTGTTGGAGCTGAACGGACTATTTCTGTGGAAGGTATCCGGGGAGCAAAGTGTTATACTCTATGGTTATATGGGTGTGTTTGCAGCACAATTGGCTGCTGTGTTTCCTACATTACAACAGTGACTACACTTCAAAAGTACTTTGGCTGTAAAGCGCTTTGGGGGGTCCTGAGATCATGAAAGGCGCTATATAAATGCAAGTCTTTCTTCCTTTATTTCTGTTGCTTGGTCTGGCATTGGAGATGGAGGAGGAGCAAGTGAAGCACGTCAAAGTGCAGAGACCGGCTGCGGCTGGGAGGAGAGGGTGGAGGAGGCCTTACACCAGGCGTGTCTAAAGGAACAGATCATCTTGCTCGGACTTAACTGAGGGACCATGTGTCCGATGGCTCCAGAGAGACAGTGACAGAGCTTTGTCACCTGTAGCAGTGATATTGCTCTGTAATTTGCCCTGTACTGATATTGCTCTGTCATTTGTCCTGTAGTGATATTGCTCTGTGATTTGCCCTGTACTGATATTGCTCTGTGATTTGCCCTGTAGTGATATTGCTCTGTGATTTGTCCTGTAGTGATATTGCTCTGTGATTTGTCCTGTAGTGATATTGCTCTGTGATTTGTCCTGTAGTGATATTGCTCTGTGATTTGCCCTGTACTGATATTGCTCTCTCATTTGCCTTGTAGTGATATTGCTCTGATTTGTCCTGTAGTGATATTGCTCTGTGATTTGTCCTGTAGTGATATTGCTCTGTGATTTGCCCTGTACTGATATTGCTCTGTGATTTGTCCTGTGGTGATATTGCTCTGTGATTTGTCCTGTAGTGATATTGCTCTGTGATTTGCCCTGTACTGATATTGCTCTGTGATTTGTCCTGTGGTGATATTGCTCTGTGATTTGTCCTGTAGTGATATTGCTCTGTGATTTGTCCTGTAGTGATATTGCTCTGTGATTTGTCCTGTAGTGATATTGCTCTGTGATTTGTCCTGTAGTGATATTGCTCTGTGATTTGTCCTGTAGTGATATTGCTCTGTGATTTGTCCTGTAGTGATATTGCTCTGTGATTTGTCCTGTAGTGATATTGCTCTGTTATTTGTCCTGTAGTGATATTGCTCTGTGATTTGTCCTGTAGTGATATTGCTCTGTGATTTGTCCTGTAGTGATATTGCTCTGTGATTTGCCCTGTACTGATATTGCTCTGTGATTTGTCCTGTAGTGATATTGCTCTGTGATTTGTCCTGTAGTGGTATTGCTCTGTGATTTGTCCTGTAGTGATATTGCTCTGTGATTTGCCCTGTACTGATATTGCTCTCTCATTTGCCTTGTAGTGATACTGCTCTGATTTGTCCTGTAGTGATATTGCTCTGTGATTTGCCCTGTAGTGATATTGCTCTGTGATTTGCCCTGTAGTGATATTGCTCTGTGATTTGTCCTGTAGTGATATTGCTCGGTGATTTGACCTGTAGTGATATTGAACTGTGATTTCTCCTGTAGTGATATTGTTCTCCAATTTTTTGCTTTAGTGATATTGCTCTGTGACTTATCCTGTAGTGATATTGCTCTGTGATTTGTCCTGTAGTGATATTGCTCTGTGATTTGTCTTGTAGTGATGTTGCTCTGTGATTTTACCTGTAGTGATATTGCTCTGTGATTTTACCTGTAGTGATATTGCTCTGTGATTTTACCTGTAGTGATATTGCTCTGTGTTTGTCCTTTAGTGATATTGTTCTGTGATTTGTCCTGTAGTGATATTACTCTCTCTTTTGTCCTGTAGTGATATTGCTCGGTGATTTGTCCTGTCGTGATATTGCTCTGTGATTTTACCTGTAGTTATTTTGCTCTGTGATATTGTTCTGTGATTTGTCCTGTAGTGATATTACTCTCTCTTTTGTCCTGTAGTGATATTGTTCTGTGATTTGTCCTGTAGTGATATTACGCTCTGTTTTGTCCTGTAGTGATACTGCTCTGTGACTTATCCTTTAGTGATATTGCTCTGTGATTTGTCCTGTAGTGATATTGCTCTGTGATTTGTCCTGTAGTGATATTGCTCTGTGATTTGTCCTGTAGTGATATTGCTCTGATTTCTCCTGTAGTGATATTGCTCTGTGTTTGTCCTGTAGTGATATTGCTCTGTGATTTGTCCTGTAGTGATATTGCTCTGTGATTTGTCCTGTAGTGATATTGCTCTGTGATTTGTCCTGTAGTGATATTTAGCCTCTGGAGCTGTGCCAACTCCACGGGTCGGTCCAGATCCAGGTGGGCCGGCTTAAGACGGTCCACGGAAATGTAGTCCGGCTTACCGCCAACATCCACTATGAGAGTCTTGTCCCCGGTTTCCATGACGCGGAATGGTCCCTCGTAGGGTGGCTGAAGAGGTCCCCGGTGGGCGTCGTGGCGGACGAAAACGTACTCCTCCTCACGAAGGTCGAGCGGAATGTGGGACTGCGGGAGGCCGTGCTGCGACGTGGGCACCGGCGCGAATACCTTGATGTTGTCCAGAAGGTCGGACCGCTGACGGGCTGTGGACCAAGGTTCCGTTGCGTTGGGGACGAAATCCCCGGGAACCCATAGCGGCTGTCCATAGACGAGTTCAGCGGATGAGGACTGGAGGTCCTCCTTGGGAGCAGTCCTGAGTCCCAGCATGACCCACGGGAGTCTGTCGATCCAGCTGTCGTCCCGGAGGCTGGCCCGGAGCGCGGCCTTCATGGAGCGATGAAACCTTTCGCACAGCCCATTAGCCTGAGGGTGGTATGCTGTGGTGCGGTGGAGTCTCAACCCGAGGCCTCGGGCGACAGCGTTCCAGAGCTCTGACGTGAACTGGGGCCCCCGGTCGGAGGAAATGTCAGATGGGGCGCCGAACCGGGCGACCCAAGTGCTGATGAACGCCCGAGCCACGTCGGCGGCCGTCGTTGAAGACAGTGGGACGGCTTCCGGCCATTGGGTGGTTCTGTCGACTATTGTGAGGAGGTGGGTGAACCCATGGGAGGGCGGCCGGGGCCCCACCAGGTCCACGTTAACGTGGTCGAACCGCCTCTCAGGCATCGCGAAAGGCGCCAACGGGGCCTTAGTATGGTGATGTACTTTCCAGCGTTGGCATACTACGCAGGTGCTGGCCCAGTCGCGAACGTCTTTCCTGAGCCCGTGCCAGACGAACTTAGCCACCACCAGCTTCTGTGACGGCTTCCTGCCCGGGTGGGAAAGATTATAGACGGCGTCGAAAACTTGCCATCTCCACCCTTCGGGCATGACGCGACGTGGCTGCCCAACGGAGACGTCGCACAGGAGTGTGGTGCCGGCAGTGTCGAACGCGACGTCCGCCAGTTGAAGGCCCGTGACCGCCATCCTGTAGGCCTGGATGTCCGGGTCGGAGGCCTGGTCGGCCGCCATGTGGGTGTGGTTGATGCCGAGGTGTACGGCGCTGGCGATGGCTCGGGAGAGGCAGTCGGCGACGGGGTTGTCTTTCCCAGCCACATGCTGGATGTCCGTTGTAAACTCCGAGATGAAGGCCAACTGGCGTTGCTGACGGGCCGACCAAGGCTCGGAGGCTTTGGCCATGGCAAAGGTCAATGGCTTGTGGTCCACGAACGCCGTGAACGGGTGGCCCTCCAGCAGGAAACAGAAGTGTCGGACGGCGAGGCAGAGGCCGAGAAGCTCGCGATCAAAGATGCTGTACTTCCGCTCGTTGGGGCGGAGCTGCCGGATGAAGAAGGCGAGCGGCTGCCAGGTGCCATTGACCCACTGTTCGTGGACGGCGCCGACCGCATAGTCCGAGGCGTCGGTGGTGAGAGCTATCGGCGCATCAGGTAATGGATGCGCCAGCATGGTCGCGTTAGCCAGGGCCCTTTTCGTGTCCGTGAAAGAACTGGCCATCTCATCGGACCAGTCGACGGCGAGTTTGTCGGGCTTGCCTTTGAGGGCCTCGTAAAGGGGCCGCATAAGCTGGGCTGCTCGGGGGACGAAACGATGGTAAAAGTTCACCATGCCCAAAAGCTCCTGCAGGGCCTTCACGGTGAGGGGTCGTGGGAAGTCCATCACGGCCTCCACTTTTGATGGCAGTGGCACCGCCCCATCCTTCGTGATGCGGTGCCCGAGAAAGTCGATTGAGGACAGCCCGAACTGGCACTTGGTCGGGTTGACGATTAGGCCGTGTTGGCTGCGTCGTTCGAAGAGAGTCCGGAGGTGGGACACATGCTCCATCCTGGAGGCGCTGGCGATGAGGATGTCGTCCAGGTATACGAACAGGAATGTCAGGTCCCGTAACACGGTGTCCATTAGGCGTTGAAAAGCCTGTGCGGCGTTTTTGAGGCCGAATGGCATGCGGAGAAATTCGAATAGCCCGAACGGGGTGATCACCGCGGTTTTCGGGACATCCTGCGGCCGGACAGGGACCTGGTGGTAACCCCGGACAAGGTCCACTTTCGAGAATATCACTTTCCCGGCCAGGCGGGCGGAAAAGACCAGGAGAGCACCGAGGCGGCAGTATAAAAGGAGGAGCGAGGCGAGGCCCGACCAGATCGGACCAGGAGAGCACCGAGGCGGCAGTATGAAAGGAGGAGCGAGGCGAGGCCCAACCAGATCGGACCAGGAGAGCACCGAGGCGGCAGTATAAAAGGAGGAGCGAGGCGAGGCTTACTAACTCAGCAGCGGGGAGAGAGGTCAAAAGTAATCAGAGTGTGACGTCACCAGGGGGCAGGTAAGTGATTGGTTGGTGAGTATTTCTCTTTTTTAAACTTTAACTCTGTGGTTTATAGTTGCTAAGGTCTTTTCTGGTGTAGCGGGGACTGTTGGTAAACCATACAAGCGCCTTAGAGTTTATCTTTAATTGGTGATAGTGAACTAAATTTGTTGTGTATGTCCCTTTAAGGGAATAACTGGTCTCAGACTGCAGTACCGGCAGTGACCATTCCTGTATAAAAGGCCCTGGCAGGCTTCTGTAGTTTCAGTTTCCAGATTGTCTCCATTCAGTAAAGACTTGTTAAACCAACTCCTGCATTCTGTGTCTCCATTAACACACGGATTTAATACTGGCGACGAGGAAGAAACGAACTTACCTGCAACTCGGCAGCACCTCAGACGACGTTATTGAAGGTCGAAGCCAGAAAAGAAAAAAAAAAATCCAAAGAAACTCGAGAAACGGGCGTCGACCGTGGGCAACCGCCCTCCAAATCATCGGATTGAAAACTTGCAGGGGAGACTGTCAAGAGCCGGGCTTGGTTCCCCAGTCTGTGGTTTCCCAGCTAATCGGGCTGGTGGCAGGTAGTGCACTGATCCTTCCTGGGCTGCGGCGGGCTAGAGGTCGATCGGGTGGCTCTGCAACGGGGCCGGGCAGCGAGTCAGGAAGCAAAGAGAGAGAGAGAGGGTGGAGCACATAGGGCGCGGCCGGTGCTTCGCAGCCGGGCAGCGCTCGGACCTAAGAAGAGGGAGGGAAGTGTCCCAGAGGGTCCGCTCCACGACGGGAACGGTTAAAAATAAAAATACCGCGGAGAGCGGCGTTGACAGCAGCGGCAGCGGCGGGAAAGCGCGGGAGGCGCCATCTTAACTCGGCAGGGAAGAAGGAAAAGCACGGGAGGCGCCATTTTGATCCATCGGGGACGAAGGAAAAGCGCGGGAGACGCCATCTTAGGTTTTCAAGATGCCAAAGACTGGCGCTATCACTGCCTTCGATAATGCAATAGAAGGCTGGATCACGTATGTGGAAATAGTCGAGGTATATTGCGAGGCAAACGAAATAGCCGAGGAGAAAAAGGCATCGGTATTGCTAAATTTAATGGGCGCAAGAACGTATGGCCTATTGCGGGACCTGATTACTCCAGCCAAACCGAAGGCGAAGAGTTTTAACGAAATTGTTGCTATCCTACAGGAACACCTAAATCCTACACCGCTGCTGATAGCAGAAAGATTTAAATTCCACAGGAGAAATCAGCATAAAAATGAGAGCAATGCTGATTACCTTACGGAACTACGCAAGCTATCAAAGCACTGCCAGTTCGGAGCAGGACTGGCAGATACCTTACGGGACAAATTTGTCTGTGGACTCCTGAGTGAAGGAACCCAGAAGAGGTTACTCTCAGAGAAAGAGCTGATGCTAGATAAGGCTTTCAGCGTGGCAGTATCGTACGAAGCAGCAGCAAGGGGAGCTGCGGAAATACAACAAAAGCCACAGGAATACGGCACCCACAAAATGACACGGGGATTTGCAAAATGTTATCGCTGCGGCAGAACAAACCATGACCAGAAGGACTGCTGGTCCAAAGACAAAATATGCAGGCAATGCGGAAAGATGGGACACATTGCACGAGTTTGCAGGTCTGAGAAGAAGACCAACGACAATAAAAAGGCTACTAAGGAACCGTACAGGAAAGTACAAAAGATGACGGACAGTAGTTCTGAAGACCAGATGAGCGATAGTGAATCCGGGAACAAGAGACTAAGCTGTCTCAAACTTCACAACGTAATCACAAAAGAGGATCACCGAACCATTTGGGTCACCCTCACGATAGCAGGGTCTCAAGTCAAAATGGAATTGGATACAGGATCAGCTCTAACCGTCATGAATCGACGAGACTACGAGCGGCTATTCTCACACATACCCTTGAGAGAGACATCCATTATCTTGAGGACGTATACGGGGCAAAAAGTATACCCCAGAGGAAAAATAAGGGTGCCTGTCAAATACAACGGCAAGAAAATACGGAAATTGTGTCTCTACATTCTGCAAGATGATGGACCACCGTTATTGGGACGTGAATGGATCAGAAAGATAAGTTTAGACTGGCACTCCATTCAGGCACTGATGGTGGCTGGTAAAAAGGATGACGACGTCACTCCTGGACGATTGTCAACAATCTTAGCTGACGCCAAAGAGGTATTTCAACAAGAACTGGGCACTCTTAAAGGCGTAACCGCCTCGATAAAAATAGAGGAGAATGCAATTCCCAAGTTTTTCAAAGCAAGACCGGTACCATATGCAATTCGCCCAGCCGTCGAGGCAGAGATGGAGAATCTGGAGAATGCAGACGTGTTATCTAAGGTAGACTGGAGCGAGTGGGAGACACCCATCGTTCCTGTCATGAAGAAAACGTTAAACAATAAGTCTGAGGAGCCAAGGAAGGTTCGCATCTGTGGGGACTTCAAGGTGACAGTGAACCCAGTCCTTCACACAGTACAATATCCTCTTCCAAGGATAGAAGATATCTTCGCCTCACTATCCGGAGGGAAGCGTTTTACAAAAATTGACCTAGCGCAAGCATATTTGCAGATGGAGGTTGAAGAATCCTCTAGGAAGTATCTCACGATAAACACTCACAAAGGTCTTTACCAGTATAATCGACTGGTATTCGGAGTAGCATCAGCTCCGGCGATATGGCAAAGAGCGATGGAACAAGTCCTGCAAGGGATTCCGAGGACTCAGTGTTACTTGGACGACATCCTAGTGACAGGTGAAGATGACAGTGAACACCTTGCCAACCTAGAGCAGGTGCTCACTAGACTTGGTGAACATGGGCTATGAGCCAACCGCCCCAAGTGCGAGTTTTTAAAGAAACAGATATTGTATTGTGGCCACGTGATTGATGAAAAGGGGTTGCATAAGTCCCCTGACAAAATTGAAGCGGTAGTTAAGGCTCCAGCGCCTGAAAATGTGTCACAACTGAGGTCATTCCTCGGATTGGTGAATTACTACCTTAAGTTTTTGCCGAATTTGTCCACAATTCTGCATCCACTGAACGCCCTACTACGAACGGGAGTAGCATGGAAATGGAGCAATGAATGTAAGTGGGCCTTTCAGAAGAGTAAGGACCTAATCACTTCAAGAGAAGTATTGGCTCACTACAACCCATCACTACCGATAAGACTGGCGTGTGATGCGTCTCCCTACGGCATTGGGGCGGTACTGTCACGTAAATTCCTTGATGGTTCTGAGAGGCCGATAGCTTTTGCGTCACGCTCGTTAACTTCAGCCGAGCGTAACTACGCCCAGATTGACAGAGAGGCCCTCAGCCTGGTGTGGGGGGTGAAGAAGTTCAATCACTACCTGCACGGTCAGAAATTTACTCTACTAACTGATCATCCACCTCTCGTCTCCATTTTCAACCCTCAGAAGGGCGTACCGATAATGACGGCACAACGGCTACAGAGGTGGTCCCTTTTCCTAGGGGCACACCAATATGACATCGAGTACAAAGGAACTAAACAGCATGGGAATGCTGATGGATTGTTGCACCTACCGTTGCTGACGGTGGAAGAAGAACTGGCAGTGGCTCCAGTGGAGTTATTCCACTCGACTATTGTCGAATGTCTCCCTGTGACGAATGCAAACATAGAAAAGGAAACACAAAATGACCCGACACTCTCCTGGGTCTATGATTTAACGGTGAAGGGATGGCCAGCACATGGCGAACCACAGCTGCCAGCATTCTCGCCGAGAAGAGAACAGCTGTCAGTGTGCAGAGGAACCTTGATGTGTGGATCCAGAGTAGTAATTCCACCCAAATTGAAGGATAGAGTGCTCAATGAGCTTCATGAGGGTCATCTGGGAGGGGTAAAAATGAAGAACTTAGCCAGAGCGTTTGTGTGGTGGCCGGGAATCGATAGAGAAATCGAAGAGATGACCAAGAGCTGTACAGGATGCCAGAAGGTCCAAAACGCCCCACCACAAGCCCCTCTACATCCATGGGAGTGGCCCTCATCTCCATGGCAAAGGGTGCACATTGATTTTGCTGGTCCCTTTATGGACTCGATGTTTTTAATTGCGGTGGATGCACATTCAAAGTGGCCAGAGGTAATAAAAATGTCCTCAACCACCACAGAAAAAACTATCACAGTCTTACAAACCATATTCGCCAGGAATGGGCTGCCTGAACAGATTTGCTCTGACAATGGACCACAGTTTGTGTCTGAAGAGTTCCGGAGGTTCTTAAAGAACAATGGTGTTAAGCATTACACATCCGCCCCATATCATCCAGCCACTAATGGATTGGCCGAGAGGTTTGTTCAAACATTCAAGAAGGCTATCAAGGCAATGTGTAATGAAGATATACCCCTACAACACAAGGTGGATAACTTCTTGTTTGCCTACCGGAATGCGACACATGCGGTTACCAACCAAACTCCAGCCATGATGTTCTTCAATCGAAGACTACGATGCCGCTTGGATTTGGTTAAGCCAAACGTCAGAAGAGATGCGGAGAACAGGCAGTTTCAGAATATGAATGAAAGGCCGACCAGGAGTTTTAAGATAGGTCAACCAGTTTGGGCCCGGGACTACCGCACAGAGAAATGGCAGCCAGGAACGATCTGTACACGGCAAGGACCTCTAATGTATACCGTGGACGTTGGAGAAAGCATTGTAAGATGCCATGCTGACCAGATTCTAGAGTCACTGGAAAACCTCAACTCCACACCACGATCTGATACACCTGGTGATGAAACCGAAGTACCAATTGCATCTACCGCAGAATCGGTGATATTGGAAGCAGACGAACCAAACAACGACATTGATCCCAACTCAACCTTGCCAGAAGAACCTGATATCCCAAAGAGGCGTTATCCAGACAGAATCAGGAAGCCTCCTCAAAGACTGAACTTATAATTGCTTAACTTCAACTAATGTATCTAGCAACCGTAATTGTAATTGTAATTAGTTATTATTTAGTTGTTAAATGAATGTTATGTACTGTTTATCTAAAAGGGGAGGAATTGTTGTGTATGTCCCTTTAAGGGAATAACTGGTCTCAGACTGCAGTACCGGCAGTGACCATTCCTGTATAAAAGGCCCTGGCAGGCTTCTGTAGTTTCAGTTTCCAGATTGTCTCCATTCAGTAAAGACTTGTTAAACCAACTCCTGCATTCCGTGTCTGCATTAACACATGGATTTAATAAATTTAAATTAATTAAAGGGTAAGTCATGCCAGGAGAGCCCAGCCCCGTGTTATGCTCCTCTTGCTCTATGTGGGAATTCAGGGACACTGCCGGTGTCCCTGATGACCATGTGTGCCAGAAATGCATCCAGCTGAGGCTACTAGCAGACCGCATTGCGGCGCTGGAGCTGCGGATGGATGGGCTTTGGAGCATTCACGATGCTGAGAGGGTCGTGGATAACATGTTTGATGAGGTGGTCACACCGCAGGTAAGGGCTGCGCAGGCAGAAGGGAAATGGGTGACCATCAGGCAGAGCAGTAGAGGCAGGCAGGTAGTGCAGGGGACCCCTGTGGCCATCCCCCTCTCAAACAGGTATACCGATTTGGATACAGTTGAGGGGGATGACTTACCAGAGGAAGGCAGCAGCAGCCAACTTCCCGGCACCAGGGGTGCTTCTGCTGCTCAGGAATGGAGGAAAAAGAGTGGGAGAGCAATAGTGGTAGGGGATTCTATCGTAAGGGGAACAGATAGGTGTTTCTGTGGCCGTAGACGTGACTCCAGGATGGTTTGTTGCCTCCCTGGTGCCAGGGTCAAGGATGTCACTGAACGGCTGCAGGGCATTCTGAAGGGGGAGGGTGAACAGTCAGATGTCGTGGTTCACATTGGGACCAATGACATGGGTAGGAAGAGGGATGAGGTCCTGCAGCAAGAATTTAGGGAGCTTGGTAGCAGATTAAAGAGCAGGACCTCAAAGGTTGTAATCTCTGGATTACTCCTGGTGCCATGTGCTAGAGAGTATAGGAATAGGAGGATAGAGCAGATGAATGCGTGGCTAATGAGTTGGTGCAGGAGGGAGGGCTTTAGTTTCCTGGATCACTGGGCCTGCTTCTGGGGAAGGTGGGACTTGTACAAGTCGGACGGGTTGCACCTGAACCAGAGCGGGACAAATATCCTTGCGGGGAGGTTTGCTAGCACTGTTCGGGGGGGTTTAAACTAAAATGGCAGGGGGTTGGGAACCTGAGCAGGGAGACAGAGGAAAGGGAAACAGGGATAAAAGCAAAAGATAGGAAGGAGAAAAGCAAAAGTGGCAGTCCGAGAAATCAACGGTTTAAATCAAACGTGGCCACAGTAAATAATAATTCTAATAGGTCTAAGAGCATTAAAAAAACAAGCCTGAAGGCTTTGTGTCTTAATGCGAGGAGCATTTGTAATAAGGTGGACGAATTGGCTGCGCAAATAGAGGTAAACGAATATAATTTGGTTGGGATTACGGAAACGTGGCTCAAGGATGGCCAAGACTGGGAACTCAACATCCAGGGGTATTCAATATTCAGGAAAGATAGGCAAAAAGGAAAGGGAGGTGGGGTAGCATTACTGGTTAAAGAAGGGATTAATACAATTGTAATGAAGGATATTAGCTCTGATGATGTGGAATCTGTATGGGTAGAATTGAGAAATACTAAGGGGAAAAAAACATTAGTGGGAGTGGTATATAGACCTCCCAACAGTAAGGCGGAGGTTGGGGATGGCATGAAAAGGGAAATTAAAGAAACGTGCAATAAGGGCACAGCAGTCATCATGGGTGACTTTAATCTACATATAGATTGGGCCAACCAAATTAGTAACAATACTGCGGAGGAGGAATTCCTGGAGTGTTTACAGGATGGTTTCCTGGACCAATATGTCGAGGAACCAACCAGAGATCAGGCCATCTTAGACTGGGTATTATGTAACGAGAAAGGATTAATTAGCAATCTTGTTGTACGAGGCCCCTTGGGTCTGAGCGATCATAATATGATCGAATTCTTCATTAAGATGGAGAATGAAGTAGTTGACTCAGAGACTAGGGTCCTCAATTTAAATAAAGGAAACTACGATGGTCTGAGGAGCGAGTTGGGTAGGATTGATTGGGGAATGGCACTCAAAGGGTTGACGGTGGATAGGCAATGGCAAACATTCAAAGACCGAATGGATGAGCTACAGAATTTGTTCATCCCAGTTTGGCATAAAAATAAAACAAAAAAGGTGACTCAACCGTGGCTAACAAGGGAAATTAAGGATAGCATAAGATCCAAGGAGACGATATATTAATTGGCCAGAAAAAGCAATAATCCTGAGGATTGGGAGCAGTTTAGGATTCAACAAAGGAGGACAAAGGGATTAATTAAGAAAGGGAAAATAGAATATGAGAGTAAGCTTCCAGGGAACATAAAAACTGACTGTAAAAGCTTTTATAGATATGTGAAGAGAAAAAGATTGGTGAAGTCAAGCGTAGGTCCCTTGCAGTCAGAATCAGGGGAATTTATAATGGGAAACAAAGAAATGGCAGACCAACTAAATTCATACTTTGGTTCTGTCTTCACAAAGGAGGACACAAATAACCTCCCAGAGATGCCGGGGAACATAGGGCCTGATGAAAGGGTGGAACTGGAAGAAATCAGTATTTGTAGGGAAATGGTGTTAGGAAAATTGATGGGACTGAAGGCCGATAAATCCCCAGGGCCTGATAATCTACATCCCAGGGTACTTAAGGAAGTGGCCCTAGAAATAGTAGATGCATTGCTGGTCATCTTCCAGAACTCGATAGACTCTGGAACAGTACCCATGGATTGGAGGGTAGCTAATGTTATCCCACTATTCAAAAAAGGTGGTAGAGAAAAAGCGGGGAATTATAGACCAGTAAGCCTGACATCGGTAGTGGGGAAAATGCTAGAATCTATCATAAAAGATGTAATAGCAGAGCACTTGGTAAGCAGTGACAGGATCGGACAAAGTCAACATGGATTTACAAAAGGTAAATCATGCTTGACTAATCTACTGGAATTTTTTGAGGATGTAACTGGTAAAATAGATAAGGGAGAACCAGTGGATGTGGTGTATTTGGACTTTCAGAAGGCTTTCGATAAGGTCCCACATAAGAGATTAGCGTGCAAAATTAAGGCACATGGGATTGGGGGCAAGGTATTGACTTGGATAGAGAACTGGTTGGCGGACAGAAGGCAGAGAGTTGGAATAAACGGGTTGTTTTCCGAGTGGCAGGCAGTCACTAGTGGGGTACCGCAAGGATCGGTCCTAGGACCCCAGCTGTTCACAATATATATTAATGATCTGGACAAGGGAATTGGATGTAATATCTCCAAATTTGCAGACGACACAAAGCTGGGTGGGAGGGTAAGCTGTGAGGAGGATGTCGAGAAACTCCAGTACGATTTGGACAGATTGGGTGATTGGGCAGAAACATGGCAAATGTACTATAATGTGGATAAATGTGAGGTTATCCACTTTGGTGGCAAAAACAGGAAGGCAGATTATTATTTGAATGGCAATAGATTGGGAAAAGGGGAAGTGCAAAGAGACCTGGGTGTTCTTGTGCACCAGTCGCTGAAGGTAAGCATGCAGGTGCAGCAGGCGGTTAAGAAGGCAAATGGTATGTTGGCCTTCGTAGCAAGAGGGTTCAAGTACAGGAACAAGGATGTCTTGCTACAGCTGTACAGGGCCTTGGTGAGACCGCACCTTGAGTATTGTGTGCAGTTTTGGTCGCCTTACCTGAGGAAGGATGTCCTTGCCTTGGAAGGAGTACAGCGAAGATTCACCAGGCTGATACCTGGGATGGCAGGAATGGCGTATGAGGAGAGATTGTGTTGATTGGGCTTATACTCACTGGAGTTTAGAAGATTGAGAGGGGATCTCACCGAAACCTATAAAATTCTGTCAGGCCTGGACAGACTAGATGCAGGAAGGATGTTTCTGATGGCCGGGGAGTCCAGAACAAGGGGTCATAGTCTAAGGATAAGGGGTAAGCCATTTAGGACTGAAATGAGGAGGAATTTCTTCACCGAGAGACTGGTGAACCTGTGGAATTCTCTGCCACAGAGGGCAGTGGAGGCCAGTTCATTAAATATATTCAAAAAGGAGTTGGATATATTTCTTAAGGCTAAAGCGATCAAGGGATATGGGGAGAAGGCAGGGACAGGGTGCTGAATTTGGATGATCAGCCATGATCTCATTGAATGGCGGAACAGGCTCGAAGGGCCAAATGGCCTACTCCTGCTCCTATCTTCTATGTTTCTATGTTTCTATGTGTGGAATCGGATAGCGGTCGGGGGTCGTCGCGTCGTTGAGGCGCCGGTAATCTCTGTACGGGCACCACCCGCCACCTGGTTTCGGGGCGATGTGGAGGGGCGAAGCCCACGGACTGTTCGACCGGCGGATGAAGCCGAGGCGCTCCATGGTGTCGAACTCGGCTTTGGCGATGGCGAGCTTCCCCAGGTCGAGGCGCCAAGCACGGGCGTAGACGGGCAGACCGGTGGTCGAGATGTGGTGTTCTACCCCGTGTTTGGTGGCGGCGGACGAGAACGTGGGCTTCATGAGGTCCGGGAACTGGGCGAGGAGGCGGGAAAACTCATCGGAGGCCGAGAGTGCGCTGGACAACTGCGTCATGCTGGACCCGCTGAGGGAACATGGGAGCGAGCTGAAGGTTTCCGTGTTGATGAGACGTCGGTTCTTGACGTCCACCAAAAGGCCATTGGCGCAGAGGAAGTCAGCCCCGAGAAGGGGGGTGGACACTTTTGCTGTGACAAAGTCCCAGGTGAACCGCTGCCCGCCAAAACAAAGCGCCACGTTCCGTTTCCCGAAGGTGCGGATGGAACTGTCGTTGGCGGCTTCGAGGACGGGGCCGTGGTTCCCCCCTTGAATGTCTATGGCTGACGCGGGCAGGACGCTCACCTGGGCGCCCGTGTCGCAAAGGAAACGACGTCCGGAGTCGGTGTCTGTAATAAACAACAAACTGCCTGAACGGCCGACAGCCATAGCA
Organism: Somniosus microcephalus; assembly: GCF_052327205.1. NCBI lineage: Eukaryota > Metazoa > Chordata > Chondrichthyes > Squaliformes > Somniosidae > Somniosus > Somniosus microcephalus. Next base: position 62,190,861 of record NC_141007.1, read on the forward strand.
GCTGACGAGTGGTCTTTAGTTTGTTTTGACGCGGGAAAACTGCACGGGGGCCGACACTTCCTGGCTTTGGGGCCGAACTGCGCATGGTAGAAGCAGAGGCTTGAGGGTTGCCGCTGTTTGGCTGTAGCAGTGGGGGCAGGGCTCCACGTGGCCGCGCAGTACTGTTGCCCGGCGGAGAAAAATTTGTCGGCCTCCTTGGCCAGGTCGCGGAAATCGGTAGTGGAAGAGTTGGCTAAAGCCGACCATACCTGACCTGGCAGCTGTTGAAGGAACAGTTCCTTGAAGAGGAAGTACGGCGTGTGTGTGCCCAGGAGGGCCAGCATGTGGTCCATCAGCTCCGAGGGCTTGGAGTCGCCAAGCCCGGGTAGAGAGAGAAGCCAGCGTGCGCGTTCGGCTTCGGTGAGTCCGAAAGTTTGTAAGAGGTGCGCCTTCAGTGTATCGTATTTGTTGAGCTCCGATGGGTTTTCGAGCAGGTTCACGACTCCGGCCGCGGTGTAGCTGCCGAGAGCAGAGACGACGTAGTAGTACCTCGTGTCGTCCACGGTGATGGCCCGGAGTGCAAATTGAGCCTCGGCCTGGGCGAACCAAGCGGCAGCCTGTTGTTCCCAAAACTCGGGTAATTTGATGGAAACGGCGTTCGTCGCCATTTCAGATGAGGTCTTTGGAATCGTCCAAAAGAGCAGCGGGGTCACCAATGTTGGAGTCGATAGAAAACAACAGGCTGAGACTTTTGTTTCAGCAAAGGCAAAACGTGTCTTACTTTAATCACTCTCCACGAGGTCTGAAGGGCTCAGCCCCGTGCAGGGGCTATGACGTCATCACGCAACCGACGTCATGACGTCATCACGCTACCGATGCTCTTAAAGGGACCCTGCACCGATAACCCAACCCAGCATGTACATATCACAACATTGCTATACATAGTGAATTGTGTTTAGGTACATATAACAGCATTGGCTATACATTGTGTTATTGTCCCTATGTAGTCTCCGCCACATACGTCCCCCCAGAATTCACTAGCACTGGCAATGTCAGTCGTTGGGGGGCCGGATCACACAGCCGGAACGGCTCCTCAGTTCCGGGGCGGGGACCGGGGGGTTCGTCGGAGGGACCTCGGGCGCTCGGTGGTGGACTGAGGGTGCGGAAACCGGAGGTCGGCCCCGCCTCGCGGGCTGTGCCAACTCCACGGGTCGGTCCAGATCCAGGTGGGCCGGCTTAAGACGGTCCACGGAAATGTAGTCCGGCTTACCACTGACATCCACTACGAAGGTCTTGTCCCCGGTTTCCAGGACGCGGAATGGTCCCTCGTAGGGTGGCTGAAGAGGTCCCCGGTGGGCGTTGTGGCGGACGAAAATGTACTCCGCCTCACGAAGGTCGAGCGGAACGTGGGACTGCGGGAGGCCATGCTGCGACGTGGGCACCGGCGCGAATACCTTGGCGTTGTCCAGAAGGTCGGACCGCTGACGGGCTGCGGACCAAGGTTCCGTTGCGTTGGGGACGAAATCCCCAGGAACCCGTAGCGGCTGGCCGTAGACGAGCTCGGCGGACGAGGACTGGAGTTCCTCCTTGGGAGCGGTCCTGAGTCCCAGCATGACCCACGGGAGTCTGTCGATCCAGCTGTCGTCCCACAGGCTGGCCCGGAGCGCGGCCTTCATGGAGCGATGAAACCATTCGCACAGCCCGTTAGCCTGAGGATGGTATGCTGTGGTGCAGTGGAGTCTCAACCCGAGGCCTCGGGCGACAGTGTTCCAGAGCTCTGACGTGAACTGGGGCCCCCGGTCGGAGGAAATGTCAGATGGGGCGCCGAACCGGGTGGCCCAAGTGCTGATGAACACCCAAGCCACATCGGCGGCCGTCGTTGAAGACAGCGGGCCGGCTTCCGGCCATCGGGTGGTTCTGTCGACCATTGTGAGGAGGTGGGTGAACCCGCGGGAGGGCGGCAGGGGCCCCACCAGGTCCACGTTAATGTGGTCGAACCGCCTCTTGGGCACCGCGAAAGGCGCCAACGGGGCCTTAGTATGGTGATGTACTTTCGAGCGTTGGCATACCACGCAGGTGCTGGCCCAGTCGCGAACGTCTTTCCTGAGCCCGTGCCGGTCTGAAGGGCTCAGCCCCGTGCAGGGGCTATGACATCATCACGCAACCGACGTCATGACGTCATCACGCTACCGACGCTCCTAAAGGGACCCTGCACCGATAACCCAACCCAGCATGTACATATCACAACATTGCTATACATAGTGAATTGTGTTTAGGTACATACAATAGCATTGGCTATACATTGCGTTATTGTCCCTATGTGGTCTCCGCCACACTGTAGTGATATTGCTCTGAGATTTGTCCTGTAGTGATATTGCTCTGAGATTTGTCCTTTAGTGATATTGCTCTGATTTGTCTGTAGTGATATTGCTCTGTGATTTATCCTGCAGTGATATTGCTCTTTATGATTTTTCCTGTAGTGATAATGACTCTGATTTTTCCTGAAGCGATATTGCTCTATGATTTGTTGTGTAGTGTAATTGCTCTGATTTCTGCTGTAGTGATATTGCTCTGAGATTTGTCCTGTAGTGAAATTGCTCTCTGATTTGTCCTGTAGTGATATTGCTCTGAGATTTGTCCTGTAGTGAAATTGCTCTGTGATTTGCCCTGTAGTGATATTGCTCTGTGATTTGCCCTGCAGTGATATTGCTCTGTGATTTGTCCTGTAGTGATATTGCTCTGTGATTTGCCCTGTAGTGATATTGCTCTGTGATTTGTCCTGTAGTGATATTGCTCTGTGATTTGTCCTGTAGTGATATTGCTCTGTGATTTGTCCTGTAGTGATATTGCCCTGAATTGTCCTGTAGTGAAATTGCTCTGTGATTTGTCTTGTAGTGATATTGCTCTGTGATTTGTCCTGTAGTGATATTGCTCTGTGATTTGTCCTGTAGTGATATTGCTCTGTGATTTGCCCTGTAGTGATATTGCTCTGTGATTTGACCTGTAGTGATATTGCTCTGTGATTTGCCCTGTAGTGATATTGCTCTGTGATTTGCCCTGTAGTGATATTGCTCTGTGATTTGCCCTGTAGTGATATTGCTCTGTGATTTGCCCTGTAGTGATATTGCTCTGTGATTTGCCCTGTAGTGATATTGCTCTGTGATTTGCCCTGTAGTGATATTGCTCTGTGATTTGCCCTGTAGTGATATTGCTCTGTGTTTGTCCTGTAGTGATATTGCTCTGTGATTTGTCCTGTAGTGATATTGCTCTGTGATTTGTCCTGTAGTGATATTGCTCTGTGTTTGTCCTGTAGTGATATTGCTCTGTGATTTGTCCTGTAGTGATATTGCTATGTGATTTGCCCTGTAGTGATATTGCTCTGTGATTTGTCCTGTAGTGATATTGCTCTGTGATTTGTCCTGTAGTGATATTGCTCTGTGATTTGTCCTGTAGTGATATTGCTCTGTGATTTGTCCTGTAGTGATATTGCTCTGTGATTTGTCCTGTAGTGATATTGCTCTGTGATTTATCCTGTAGTGATATTGCTCTGTGATTTGCCCTGTAGTGATATTGGTCTGTGATTTGTCCTGTAGTGATATTGATCTGTGTTTGCCCTGTAATGATATTGCTCTGTGATTTGCCCTGTAGTGATATTGCTCTGTGATTTGTCCTTTACTGATATTGCTCTGTGATTTGTCCTGTAGTGATATTGCTCTGTGATTTGCCCTGTAGTGATATTGCTCTGTGATTTGTCCTGTACTGATATTGCTCTGTGATTTGCCCTGTAGTGATATTGCTCTGTGATTTGCCCTGTAGTGATATTGCTCTGAATTGTCCTGTAGTGAAATTGCTCTGTGATTTGTCCTGTAGTGATATTGCTCTGTGATTTGCCCTGTAGTGATATTGCTCTGTGATTTGTCCTGTAGTGATATTGCTCTGTGATTTGTCCTGTAGTGATATTGCTCTGTGATTTGTCCTGTAGTGATATTGCTCTGTGATTTGCCCTGTAGTGATATTGCTCTGTGATTTGACCTGTAGTGAAATTGCTCTGTGATTTGTCCTGTAGTGATATTGCTCTGAATTGTCCTGTAGTGATATTGCTCTGTGATTTGCCCTGTAGTGATATTGCTCTGTGATTTGCCCTGTAGTGATATTGCTCTGTGATTTGCCCTGTAGTGATATTGCTCTGTGATTTGTCCTGTAGTGATATTGCTCTGTGATTTGCCCTGTAGTGATATTGCTCTGTGATTTGTCCTGTAGTGATATTGCTCTGTGATTTGTCCTGTAGTGATATTGCTCTGTGATTTGCCCTGTAGTGATATTGCTCTGTGATTTGTCCTGTAGTGATATTGCTCTGTGTTTGTCCTGTAGTGATATTGCTCTGTGATTTGTCCTGTAGTGATATTGCTCTGTGATTTGTCCTGTAGTGATATTGCTATGTGATTTGCCCTGTAGTGATATTGCTCTGTGATTTGTCCTGTAGTGATATTGCTCTGTGATTTGTCCTGTAGTGAAATTGCTCTGTGATTTGTCCTGTAGTGATATTGCTCTGAATTGTCCTGTAGTGATATTGCTCTGTGATTTGCCCTGTAGTGATATTGCTCTGTGATTTGTCCTATACTGATATTGCTCTGTGATTTGTCCTGTAGTGATATTGCTCTGTGATTTGCCCTGTAGTGATATTGCTCTGTGATTTGCCCTGTAGTGATTTTGCTCTGTGATTTGCCCTGTAGTGATATTGCTCTGTGATTTGCCCTGTAGTGATATTGCTCTGTGTTTGTCCTGTAGTGATATTGCTCTGTGATTTGCCCTGTAGTGATATTGCTCTGTGATTTGTCCTGTAGTGATATTGCTCTGTGATTTGCCCTGTAGTGATTTTGCTCTGTGTTTGTCCTGTAGTGATATTGCTCTGTGATTTGCCCTGTAGTGATATTGCTCTGTGTTTGTCCTGTAGTGATATTGCTCTGTGATTTGCCCTGTAGTGATATTGCTCTGTGATTTGTCCTGTAGTGATATTGCTCTGTGATTGCCCTGTAGTGATATTGCTCTGTGATTTGCCCTGTAGTGATATTGCTCTGTGATTTGTCCTGTAGTGATTTTGTACTTTCAGCTCCACTCTAAGCAGAGATTTCTTTTGCTGTTCAAAAGTCAGCATTTTCCATTTTGCTTTTTTAAACAAATCCAATAATTTTTTTACGCTCACATTCTGAATAAGAGCAACAGCTCTTTATTATTGCACTCAGCAATAACCAATAGGCAGTTCCTGGAATCCAGTTGCTCAGACAATCCTGGAACTTCTCTTCAAATCATCCCAGCATCATAGAAAAGTTTGCAGCAGCCCACGGGTCTACCCGAAACGTGCTGATTGTCTGTTTTAGAAATAGCAGTAAAATACAAGGTTGCCTCTAAGCAATGTGTCTCACCTGAAAAAGCCGTGTAATATCCTTTTTCCCGCTACTTGATTGGTAATCCACCTAACCTTCCATTAAAAGCCATATTTGTCTAACATTCAGATACCACTCTGAACACTGCGGGACACAAGGGCGACTACATGCAGCAGTCTTTGTACACTTCCAAAAAATTGCTGTATTGTATTTTTAATATTGGCAGTGAAAGTTAAAATGTTGGGCTTCAGATAATGGTGACGTGCCTACAATCTTCGTGTTAGTGACACAATTTAAATGCTTTTTTAAGATATCTTTTCAATCGCAAGAGACAGTTGTCGCAAGGAACAGTGGGGAAAGTAGCAAACATTCTGCCTCACTTTCCAGGTTCATGCTATTTACAAGCTGTTTTATCCTGGCTGTCCCCTCACTTTTCCCATGGAACACTTCACTTCCTGTTGCTTCTGCCTCTAAAATGCTCCCTGAGAGTTTGTTTTAACGTATTTACAAAACTTATGAATTCAAAGTTAAACTGAAAAGAAGGATACATATTTCATCCTTTTATCTAGATGAACAATCAAGCTGCTTGAAACAAAATAATCACACCCAATCATTGCCACTCGTCCCAAAGCTCAGTGGGTAGAGGGGCACATGCCATGCCATGTACTTCACCCAATGCAATTTTCTTTGGATGTAAAACGTACTCCACTTACTAGTGTATGGAAAAGAGCCAAAGACCATTAGCCTGCTGTCTGGATAATAATCTATTTGGAGAAAAAAAGCTATGTAATTCTGTTAAGCATTTAAAACGAATAAATATAAACTGAGAACATTTGTACTTAAACGTTTCATTGGATTTTATAACCATTGGATTTAATTCTATGGCAAAATAAACGTACACAGTGTTCCTTCCCCAAAATGCAGAAGGTTCAGCAAAGTGATTGCCTGCCTCCCCTCAGCAACTTTATTTACGCGGCTGGAGTTCTTGAATTGTTACAACGACAAATAGCTACTTCGAAGAATATTTTTGGACCATTAAGTTCACTAGCCTCAGGTCACAGCTGGATTGTATCCAATGTGTTTCTAATCCACCATTTAGTTTATGGGCTTTTTAAGGTAATTTAAATGAATACATTTTTATGTGGCATGGACTGTATGAGATAGAAAACAGAAGGGCTTGTGTGATGTCCCAGTGGTGCAGCTGCCCACTGTTTTATCTGCGAGGGCTGTGGCCATGGCGGCAGTGGGATGAAGCGTTCTGTTCAATGTGCTGGTCTGAAGTCGCTCGCAGGGTCTCTCACCATCTATTTAAATTAACAGAAAGAAAGAGCTTGCATTTATCATAGAATCATAGAAAGTTACAGCACGGAAGGAGGCCATTTCGGCCCATTGTGTCCGCACCAGCCAACAAAGAGCTATCCAGCCTAATCCCACTTCCCAGCTCTTGGTCCGTAGCCCTGCAGGTTACAGCATCCCAAGTGCACATCCAAGTATTTTTTAAATGTGGTTAGGGTTTAGCACCTTTCACAACCAATGAATTACTTTTGAAGTGTGGTCACTGGTTGTTTTGTAGGTAAAAGCTGGCAGCCAATTGGCACACAGCAAGATCCCACAAAGAGCAATGAGATGAATGACCAGTTAATCTGTTTTTGGTGGTGTTGGTTGAGGGATAAATTTTAACCTCTCCTGCTCTTCAAGTAGCGCTACTTTCGCATTCACCTGAACAGGCAGGTCCTCGGTTTAACATCCCATCCCGTAGACAGCAGCTCCAACCAGGCTGCACTCTCTCACCGCTGCATTGAACAGTCAGCCTGGACACAATGGTTAAACCCTGGAGTGGAGCTTGAGCCCATGTCCTTCTGACACTTGGGTGGGATTTTAACTGGGAGTGGATTTTGGACCTGCCCAAGTCAGGTGGGCTCCTTGGCTGCCCAGAAAAAGGGCCCAGTTAAGGTGGCAATCGAACAGGAACGGGGCAGTAAATTTCCTGGGGCAATTTTAATTGCGCGGCTGTATCATTCCCGTCAGGCAGGGCGGATTAAAACTGCCCCCTTGATTGTCTGGTCACGTGCCCAGTCTCGGTTAAAATAATATCCTCATCAGTGTAATCCAACGGGTCTGGAGACTAAAACCATTGCATACATACATCGGCCCTGAATTTCCCTGGGGTTCCCCCAATCTGCTGCCTTAAATTCAGCGGAAGCTCGGTGAAAACCCTAGAGAAAAAGCGTAAACAACCGTTTATAGCCGTTTGCACTGTTTCTTCAGGGGATCTGCTGGTCTTCTACCGGACAATCCCCACGGAAGTAACAGGCGATCATACCCAACTGCGACCTGGTTATCGCATAACTGCATCTCCAACAAGCTCGATATCTTCACCAGATTTGTACAGAGGTCAGTGCTCACAAAAATTCTCTTCTGTAAAGAATGTAGAAAATGTCTTGGAAGCCTTTGAACAAAGGAAAGCAGCATGAATATGATGATTGCAAACCAATGTTTACAGGGAAAACTCATTGCAAATAGGATATATTGAGTAGTATACCACGTGCGTGGTGTGGGTTCCCGGGTGCTTTACAGATCTCCCATGGCTCCAACCATTTTTCTGTAAACTCGTGCCACCAACAAAAACGGCCACATTTTGCTTACAACTGTTGAGTTGAAAACACCAGGGTGGCAGAGGACTAACACCAGCGTTACCATTTTTCTCACTGGCCCCAGCTTTCTTCCAGGATTGTGTTCTCTCCTTGCAAGAATAAACGGAGACATTTTTGAAGTACATTACATATTATAGCGCAGAAACAGGCAATTCGTCCCAACTGCTCTTTGGCTGTGTTGTTGCTCCGCGCGAGCCTCCTCCCACTCCAATGACCTCTTCCCACCCTTCCCCCCACCCCGCATCTCTCTATTCCCTTCTCCCTCCCATCCATGGTATCAGCTTCAGCCACTGCACGTGGCACTGAGTTCCACATTCTCACCATTCTGTGTGTAAAGAAACTCCTCCTAAATTCTTCATTTGATCAATTTATTACTTGTTGCTCTCCAACCAAAACAACAAGAATGGGTAATATTTACACAGATTACATAGGATATACGGCACAGAAATAGGCTATTCGGCCCAACCAGTCCACGTCAGCGTTTATGCTCCACTCGAGCCTCCTCCCGTCTTTCCTCATCTAACTCTAGCAGCATAACCCTCGATTCCCTTCTCCCTCATATGCTTATCCAGCCTCCCCTTAAATGCTTCAATACTATTCGCTTCAACCACTCCCTGTGGCAGCGAGTTCCACATTCTCACCACTCTCTGTGTAAAGAAGTTTCTTCTGAATTCCCTATTGGATTTCTTGGTGACTATCTTACATTGATGGCCCCTAGTTTTGCTCTTCCCCACAAGTGGACTACCTCTTTCATAGTGAGCTCTTATCTAATTCTATTTCCACCAAACAAAGAAATCATGTAGTTGTCTGAGGCAGTGCACGATCTTCAAGCAACGCAGTGACATAATGGCGGTGCACCTGATGCATCCCCTTTATAATGTGTATTCCTCCCCGTAGCAAGTGGCCAAACCAGCTGCCGGATAGTCAGCACTGTCGCTCTGACTGGACGCCTGATTCCACCGAGCTGTTATTTTAGTATCAGCCTTCTTTTATAGCAGCTGCAAATCACCAATGAAACATTTGCAAATCATAATGCAAAAAAATAAATTGCACGCAAGGAACGCAACAAAAACATGTGGTACAAATCGAACACATGTGGGTCCAGAGGTGAATCATGAAAAATAAATCGCTCATGAAACAAGACAAAATAAGTCTTGCAATGGTTTATTTTTCCAACCCACTGGGGGCCAGCATGTATATTTTCTATTTTTACTATGGGAGCTATTAAGAATCATTAGACACGGCAATGCTGGTTCCTCCGATGGCTCAGTGGGTTTATGCAGTGATTGGGAGAGTCACACCAGCTCTAAAGGTGCGCCCACCTCAGTCTGTGCCAGAGTCAACTGATCTCCGCCGGGTCAGTGGATAGAAGGGCTGCACTTGGCCTCAGCACCCTTAGATTAGGGATGGGAAATCTGATCCGAGAGTCCTGCTCCTGACCACTCCCAGTCACCGATGCTAAAAGTGCACGTGTGCGGACATCAGAGGAGGGTAGGATCAGGCTGAGCGTGGACGCAGTCAAGTAGTTTGTTGGCACTGACGCTTAAAAAAATGGTGGCTTGGATAAGGTGCCCGAGGATGAACTGCGCACCATGGAACCAAACTGCACCAAGGAATCAATGGGCTGATGCAGGTAGGAACAAAACTTTTTTTTAAAATCATTTTTGGTGCTTATATAGAATAATAGATGATGGGACTGAGTCGCTTAACAAGAAAATCAACCACCACATGGTGTTGGGGTCAAGGCCCTTAAGACTAAAGGCAGATGCGGTATGCAGAATTAGTGGGTCATTTTTCCATTTATTTCCAATCCTCGCTGTGCTTATTTATGTTGCACTACCGACTAACTTTACAAGGTTGTTTACACCTCAAAGACCAAAGTGTAATGGGTTTATCCTTGGGGGAGTTCTCATTATGGCAGGGTCAGCATTTTAAACGGGGCCTATCGCTGGGTGGACAACGCACCCGCCTGTTTCAGGTGACAGGCCTCTTTTAATTTGGAAATAAGGGGTCCTCAGACCCCCCGATTGCTATTTTAGGTAGGGGCTGGTCAGAGCCGGCCCAGCGCAAGCTTCGATCAGTTCCACTGGCGATGGAAGAGGAGAGGCCCGGTGAAGGCAAGTCTTGAATTATTTTTGTGGGCCTCGGAGGAGCAGGAGTGCAGCTCCCTGGGCACACAGAAAGAATCTGGGCCACCCCCACCCTCAGCGACTGCCGCCCGCTCTCCTTTGGCCAAATCTGCGGAGCTATGTCGGGACGCCCGTTGGCGCCCTGCAGCTCGCCGTGTGAACGTAAATGAGGCCGAAGCTACAAAATTGCAGTGGGCCCCATTGCCGCCCAATAGTCAAAATAGGCCCCACTGCATGATATCAGACTGCTGCCGTGACGTGCTAACCGTAGAATTCTAAAGCTTGATTTCCAGTGTAATTCACACTAATAGATTGAGCAAAAAGAGAGTTAAAGTTCACAGCTTAACATGTGTAAAAGTAAACTGCTTAAAAAAATGTCAGGCAGGAAAAGTGCTTAAATCAGCAAAGCAGTTTTAAGCAAACAGGCTGCATTGAAAACATTTCACTGGACAAGTGTAAAACAATACTCTGTTTGCACAGTTTAAATCCAATGATCCAAAGTTAATTTGACCTCCCTCCATGTTCGCAGGGCACCTCAGTACCACAACTTACTGGCCCGTATTATATTGCAGCCCCATGCATACATTGTGTTCTACATGTGAGACACAGCACCAGCAGAGGTTCAAATAAGGCCACTTGACAAAGTGCCAGCACAGGGTTGGCACTGCGTGTTGTACTTTTGTTCTCTGCAGAGAATGGAGCAAACATTTGTACCATTTGATGATGCAATACAGTTCAGCAGCACTTTCAATCGGAACTTTCAGGTGTTGAGTAACTGGGACACTAGATTAAAGTTTTGAAACAAGGGTAAACAGTGGGTACAGTAGCCTGTTTAAAGGTTTAAAGGTGCTATTTTCAATCCGCTTTCTATCACATTTGCTTCTCAACTGAAAGCATCCAGCCCATGTAAGGGAATCAACGGATATGGGGATAGGGCAGGAAGGTGGAGTTGAGGTAGAAGATCAGCCATGATCTTGACTGGCACAGCAGGCTCGAGGGGCCGAATGGCCTAATCCTGGTCCTATTTCTTATGTGCTTATGCAAGATTCCAACAGCAAGGCTGATTCATCTCCAGGCCATTTGACTGCAGCCAGGAGAGTTACGGTGGCAGGGCAGAAGTCCTGTTGCAGCACTGCTGCATTGCCCTGGCGAGTAGTGATGGGCCACCTCTGTGGGATGGTGATCCCCCCGGCAGCCTGCTCTGCGTTTTTTCAGGAACACCTAACCCCGGAAGGTGGGTTGAGGTCATAGCGGCGTGAGGACAGCAGACTGAAGCCCTTCCCCAACCAACCTCTGGTGGTGAACATGCCCCACAGGCAAATCCACTAATTGGCCTCAAAATATTATTATATAAGAGCATTTACAAAGTATTACAAATTATTTACAGCACAGAAACAAGCCTTTCCACCCAGCAGGGCCATGCCAGTGTTTATGCTCCACACGAGCCTCCTCCCACCCTTCTTCATCTTAGCTGATCGGCATATCCCTGTATTCCTTTCTCCCTCGTGTTAATCTAGCTTTCCCTTGAATCCATCTCTGGTGGATCTCAACTACTCCCTGTGGTAGCGAGTTCCACATTCCAACCACTCTCTGTGAAAAGAAGTTTCCCCTGAATTCCCTATTGGATTTATTAGTGATTGTCATATAGTTATAGTTCTGGTCTCCCCCCACAAGGGGAAACATCTTCTCTACGTCTACCCTATCAAACCCTTTCATAATCTTGAAGACCTCTATCAGGTCACCCCTCAGTCTGCTCTTTTCTAGAGAAAAGAGCGCCAGCCTGTTCAATCTTTCCTGATAGGTATAACCGCTCAGTTCTGGTATCAGGTTCTCTGCAGATTTTGTTATCCTAAATGGACTGGCCAGCTAAACACATCTCCACATCAAGAGCAGACAGCTTTCCCCAAGACAGTCCCTTTACACAGATTAGGAAAGGAGCATTAAGATGCAACCTCTTGTTATATGATACATCATTCCTTATATGACACAATGCTACTGTTGTTATGAAACAGACAATCCTCTGCCTTGCTGTGAGTAAAATATATATATATATATGCACCAGACATGGCCAGCATTTATTGCCCATCCCTAATTACCCTTGAGAAGGTGGTGGTGAGCCGTATTCTTGAACCACTGCAGTCCGTGTGGTGAAGGTACTCCCACAGTGCTGTTCGGGAGGGAGTTCCAGGATTTTGACTCAGCGACGATGAAGGATCAGCAATATACTTCTAAGTCAGGGTGGTGTGTGACTTGGAGGGGAACTTGGAGGTGGTGCTATTCCCATGCGCCTGCTGCCCTTGTCCTTCTAGGTGGAAGAGGTTGCGGGTTTGGGAGGTGCTGCCGAAGAAGCCTTGGCAAGTTGCTGCAGTGCATCTTGTAGATGGTACACACTGCAGCCATGGTACGCCGGTGGTGGAGGGAGTGAATGTTTAACGTGGTAGATGGGGTGCCAATCAAGCGGGCTGCTTTGTCCTGGAGCTTCTTGAGTGTTGTTGGAGCTGCACTCATCCAGGCAAGTGGAGAATATTCCACCACACTCCTTACTTGTGCCTTGTAGATGGTGGAAAGGCTTTGGGGAGTCAGGAGGTGAGAAACTCACCACAGAATACCTCGCATCTGACTTGCTCTTGTTGCCACAATATTTATGTAGCTGGTCCAGTTAAGTTTCTGGTCAATGGTGACCCCCAGGATGTTGGTGGTGGGGAATTTGGCGATGGTAATGCCGTTGAATGTCAAGGGGCGGTGGTTAGACTCTCGCTTGTTGGAGATAGTCATTGCCTGGCACTTCTGTGGCGCAAATGTTACCTGCCACTTATCAGCCCAAGCCTGAACGTCGTCCAGGTCTTGTTGCATGTGGGCATGGACTGCTTCATTATCTGAGGAGTTGTGAATGGGACTGAACACTGTGCGATCATCAGCGAACATCCCCACTTCTGACCTTATGTTGGAGGGAAGGTCATTGATGAAGCAGCTGAAGATGGTTGGGCCTAGGACACTTCCCTAGACATATGCACCAGACATAATGGAGAGTTCAGAAAACACTGATGTGGCAAGCAATGATATTCTGAATAATTATGTCAGCGATTTAAAGAACAAGCAAAGTAACAGACCTGAGAAATCAATCTGGGACCTTTGCCATTGTTCATAACTTTTGCAAGGGTATAGTGAATAAAATCTGCAAATGCTAGCAATTTGCAAGGCTCACATGCATGAAGGCAGAGTTAGTTCTTTTAAGTAACTGGGCCAATAGGTAGCAGATACAATTCAAAATATTTTGTACAGGAGCAAGGAAATAATGGAATATAGCATGCTGACCATAGAAGTGAGGTTATAAAGGACAATGTTTAACAGTTCAAAAAAAGGCAAAAACGCTACAGGGTTTCATTAGCAGGAGGATCAAGTAGAAACGTACACAGGTTGTGTTGTAAACTCATCCAAAACTGCTGCCTGTATCTTAACTGTCACCAAGTCCTGTTCACCCATCACCCCTGTGCTTGCTGACCTACATTGGCTCCTGGTCTGGCAATGCCTCAACGTAAAAATTCTCATCCTGTTTTCAAATCCCTCCATGGCCTCGCCCCTCCCTATCTCTATAACCTCCTCCGGCCCTACAACCCTCCGAGATCTCGGCACTCCTCCAATTCTGGTCTCTTGCACATCCCTGATTTTAATCACTCCACCACTGACGGCCGTGTCTTCAGCTGCCTAGGCCCTAAGCTCTGAAATTCCCTCCCTGAATCTCTCTGCCTCTCTACCTCGCTCTCCTCCTTTAAGACGCTCCTTAAAAGCTATCTCTCTGTCATCTGTCCTAATATCTCCTTATGTGGCTAGGTGTCAAATTTTGTTTGATGACGCTCCTGTGAAGCGCCTTGGGATATTTTACGACGTTAACAGTGCTATATAAATGCAAGTTGTTGGTACTGTATAAGCTTAGGTCCAACCTTATCTGAAGTATTGCTTAACTAATGTGATTGCTGTTGGCCAGATACTTGGGTGAGCAGCAAAGCTTCCAAGTTTCAGACAATTTAACAATGTGGAAAAGCTATTGAAGTTGGCCTTCTTTTCTTTGGAAAAGGTGATTGGCAACAAGGATTGACAAAAGCAGCTACACTAGGTTTAGGAAAAAAAAACCTTCTTCTTATTAATGTGGCCTGTATGAATGTTATGAACATGGCCTCAACAATCCCCACCTGCAATATTAAACACACATTCTGACTTCTCCTCAGAACAGCAGTAAATCCTCTAAACTAGCTCTGAGCTCCAATTAGAAGTCAGTTTAGCATTTGAAACCACACTTGGAAGGCAAAGTTAGCTGATCACTTACCGAATTGCTGTAGATGTGTGAATTATTACTGAGAAAAGCCATCTTGATTGGCCAAGCGTGTCTACGGAGAAGGCACATATTTAAAGGCACCCATGCCCATGCCCACCGCCCCGCCCCCCTTCCCGACCCCCACCCCACAAAATGTGTTGGTTACATTAGGCATGGGAGGAGGTAGCTTAAAGCTAGTAACACAGTCAGCCTCTGCAACCCAGATATGGCTGGCTCATAGGCTAGGCCCTGCCTAGGTGTAGCCCAGGGAAGTCCCTTGACATCAAGGCAGCATTTGACTGAGTGTGGCATCAAGGAGCCTTAGTAAAATTGAAGTCAATGGGAATCCGGGGGAAAACTCTCCACTAGCTGGAGTCATACCTAGCACAAAGGAAGATGGCTGTGGTTGTTGGAGGTCAATCATCTCAGCCCCAGGACATCAATACAGGAGTTCCTCAGGGCAATATCCTAGGCCCACCCATCTTCAGCTGCTTCATCAATGACCTTCCCCCATCATAAGGTCAGAAGTGGGGATGTTCGCTGATGATTGCACAGTGTTTAGTTCCATTTGCAACTCCTCAGATAATGAACAGTCCATGCCCACATGCAGCAAGACCTGGATGACATTCAGGCTTGGGCTGATAAGTGGCAGGTAACATTTGCGCCACACAAGTGCCAGGCAATGACTATCTCCAACAAGAGAGCATTTAACCACCACCCCTTGACATTCAACAGTATTACCATTGCCGAATCCCCACCATCAACATCCTGGGGGTCACCATTGACCAGAAACTTAACTGGACCAGCTACATAAATACTGTGGCTACAAGAGCAGGTCAGAGGTTGGGTATTCTGCAGCGAGTGTCTCACCTCATGACTCCCCAAAGCCTTTCCACCATCTACAAGGCACAAGTCAGGAGCGTGATGGAATACACTCCACTAGCCTGGATGAGTGCAGCTCCAACAACACAAGAAGCTCGACAGCATCCAGAAAAAGCAGCCCGCTTGATTGGCACCCCATCTACCACCTTAAACATTCACTCCCGCCACCACTAGCGTACCGTGGCTGCAGTGTGTACCATCCACAAGATGCACTGCAGCAACTCGCCAAGGTTTCTTCAACATCACCTCCCAAACCCGCAACCTCTTCCACCTAGAAAGACAAGGGCAGCAGGCGCGTGGGAACACCATCATTTGCAAGTTCCCCTCCAAGTCACACACCATCCTGACTTGGAAGTATATCGCCGTTCCTTCATCATCGCTGGGTCAAAATCCTGGAACTCCCTCCCTAACAGCACTATGGGAGCACTTTCACCACACGGACTGCAGCGGTTCAAGAAGGCGGCTCACCACCACTTTCTCAAGGGCAATTAGGAATGGGCAATAAATGCTGGCCTTGCCAGTGACGCCCACATCCCAGGAACTAATAATAAAAATGTCAAGGGTCAACATTATCCCAACAAGCTCCCAGTGAAACCTTGCAATCAGGTTGTTGATTTGGTATCACACATTCAAAACCCAGAAATACAAAGAAGCAGCACTATGCCAACTCAAGTTGCCAACATTTACACACTACATAATAGAAAGTATAAATGCCCTACATTTGACTTGAACATTGTACTGAATATTTATTAGTCAGTAGTTACAGTACAGCAGGAACCTGGCATCTGATAACAATAAATGGTTGTCACATTTTGGTATTTTCAACTATTTGGCCTAGAAGTGATTTTTGGTTCAAGCTATTATATGGTGAAGTCTAAGCATTATTTCCCAAAGGCTACTTGACAGTGGAAAAAGAAGTCTGGAGCTGCTGAAACAAAAGGGGACCAGTTATCCCAATGAGCTCTCACGAAAGATAATGAACCAGCAGTGGAAACAGTTATCTTTATCAATCTGAGACAATGGTTGCGTTGTTAACACATTCCAACTCTTCCTGTAAGTAGTCACACATAATACAGTAAGAACAGAAAATGCTGGAAATACTCAGCAGGTCAGGCAGCATCTGTGGAAGAGAAACAGAGTTATAAGGGCTAGAAATTCGGTGCATTTGCACCTCCCATTAGTGCCTCCGGGGGCGCTAATGGGGCGCAAACGACTTTTCATCTGTCGCGACGCCGCTAACGACTCCTGCTAAATTCAGCAGGAGTTCAGCGGCTGCGGTAACTGGTAGCGCCCTGCTCCGCTGCACAGGCCATGATGATATCATCACCGTGCGCAGCACCCTGTTTTTGCCCCACCTGCAAAATTGGCCCGCGTCCCATGAATCTGCGCCGGGTGATGACAGCGACCTATTCAGGGGGCAGGAACGGAGCAGCAGGAGGCTCGCGGGGGCGGTAAGTAAAGGGGAGGCGGCGGGCAGGGGAAAAATAAATCGTCCGACTTACTTGTCGCGGCTCGTTGCGTCTTTGAACGCGGCGTCCGTGTCGCGATCTGGCAGCCCGGCACTCCTCTTGGGTGCTCGGTTGCTGACTCGGCACCCCGCTCCCCGGTGGTCCAGGTAGGGCCCCACAGAGTTGTGGGCTTGGGCCCTCCCCTGAAGACCCCTTCCATGCGGCAGCGCTACGTGGCCCAGTGCGTAGCATTGCAGAATGCACCACCCCCATATTCGGGGTTAGCACTCTAAGAAGGAAGTGGAGTGCTTGAATTAGCGGCGCTCCACATTCCTATTGGGGCGGTAAAACTGAAGTTAGCAATCACTGGCGCTATTTTTCCCCCTTAATTTTTCAGGTAGGTGACCTTTCATCAGAACTGGAAAATGTTTCATATGTAACAGGTTTTAAGCAAGTACAGAGGCAGCAAAAGAGGAGAGGGAAGGAAATAACAGAAGGGAAGGTCTGTGACAGGGTGGAGGGCAGGAGTGATTTACATGACAAATGGATGATGAAGCAAGGCAAATGGGGTGGTAATGGGACAAGTAAAGAAACAAAAGATGGGTCTATAGGAGGTGTCAATGGCAACAGCAGAACCATTACCAGCACCTGCTGTCCAAAATAATCAGGGCAGTGGTTATGATCTGAAATAGTTGAACTTGATGTTGACTTCGGAAGGTTGTAAAGTGTCTAATCGAAAGATGAGGGCCTAGAAATTCAGTGGGCCTTGCGCCCACTTAGCGCCTAAAGAGGTCTTTTGCGCCGGCGGGGTGGTAGCGCGGAAATTGAGTGCAGCAGTATTGGCGGCGGTAGCCGTTAGCGCTGCGCCGGGACCGATGACGTCATCGGTGTGCGCGGTGGCCCGTAACGCCCCGAAACCGCGCCGATCCCCATATTTATTTGCGCCCGCCTCCTCCGAAGCGGTCGCAAACAGCGAACAGAAAACGGGGCCGTCCTGCTGCCATAGTGGGGCGCTTTAAAGCTGAAGGTGCGGCCGGCCGCTTTTTCAGCAGCCGCCTGCCCGCACCTCCTTCCCCGGCATCCTCCACCCCCCCCGCGGCATTGCCGGCTGGTTTCCGTGGAGCCCGGCACTTCTCCGTTGTGCCGGGCTCTTTTGCCGGCACTCGCGATCGGGGCTCCGGCCGTTGCAGGCACCTCCCCCTTAAGAGAAGGAGGAGGCCTGCAGTACCGCAGCCTGCCGCACCGCATCGGGTGGCGCTGCGGCAACTAGCACGCCGATATTCAGTTGCAGCGCCCCAAACGGAGGCGGGCACACCCTGGTATAGCGCCCGCTTCCGAATTGGGGCGCAGAAGACGAATATACGGCGTGCGCTAATGCTTCCCCGCCCAGCGCTAACTTTTGGGCGCAAGCGAGCTGCCCGCGCCCAAATGAATTTCTAGGCCGAGGTGCTGTTCCTGGAGCTTCCGTTGAGCTTCATTGGAACAGTGTAGGAGGCCGAGGACAGAGAGATCAGAGTGGGAGTGGGGAGAGAATTAAAATTGGCAAGCAATCGGAAGCTCAGGGTCATGCTTGTGGTCTGAATGGAAGTGCTCAACAAAGCGATCACCCAATCTGCCTTTGGTCTCCCAAATGTAGAGGAGACCACATTGTGAGCAGCAAATACTGTATACTAAATTGAAAGAAGGAGAAGTAAATCGCTGTTTCACCTGGAAGGAGTGTTTTGGGCCCTGGATGGTGGGAAGAGAGGAGATGAAATGGCAGGTGTTGCATCTCCTGTGCTTGCATGGGAAGGTGCCGTGGGAAGGGGGAACGGGGGTTGGGAGTGATTGAAGAGTGGACCAAGGTGTCGCGGAGGGAGCGGTCCCTTCAGAATGCTGAAAAAGAGGAGCGGAGGGGAAGATATGTTTGGTGGTGGCATCGCGTTGGAGGTAGCGGAAAAGGCGGAGGATGATCCGCTGTATGTGCACGCTGGTTGGGTTGGAAGGTGAGGTCAAGGGGAACCTTATCGTGATTCTGGGAGGGAGGAGAAGGGGTGAGGGCAGACGTGCTGGAAATGGGACAGACATGGTCAAGGGCCTGGTCAACCAGGGTGGAGGGGAATCCTCAGTTGAGAAAAAAGGAAGACATATTGGAAGCACTGGTGTAGAAGGTGGCATCGTCAGAATGCAATGGAGATGGAGAAACTAGGAGAATAGAAGCGGGGTGGGAGAAGGTGTAATCAAGGTAGCTGTTAGTGTCCGTGGGCTTATGGTAGATATCGGTTGACAGCCTATCCCCAGAAATGGAGATAGAGAAGTCAAGGAAAAGAAGTGAAGAGTCAGAGATGGACCATGTGAAGCTGAGGGAGGGGTGGAAATTGGAAGCAAAGTTGATTAAATCTTCCAGTTCTGGGCAAGAGCAGGAAGCGGCACCAATACTGTCATCAATGTACCAGAAAAATAGGTGAGGCAGGGGACCTGTGTAGGGCTGGAACAAAGAATGCTCCACGTATCCCACGAAAAAGCAGAAATAGCTAGGACCTATACAGATTCCCATAGTGACACCTTTTATTTGGAGGAAGTGAGTGGAGTCAAAGAAGAAGTTGCTCAATGTAAGAACTTTGCCATCCAAAGAGTCATAGGGAAGGCCATTGAATGAGACAGTGCAAATAAGTTCAAGACATAGTTGGAGGTGTTTCTGGAGAGAGAAGAGATGGAGGAGCATGGTGAGAAGACAAGTAGTCAGGATCATTGTGTAACAAAGGAACCCCTTTTTTGGACCTCATGCTTTTTCCTTGTTGCTAAGAATTCTTTATGTTCTTACAATTTCAATCTTTCCGTTTATTCTGTGAACACCAAATTTTGTGAATCTAGACATTTAACCAGATCTTCTCTGAAATATTCACCATGGAAACTTGACGGTGAAGTCGACAGATATTACAGGAATCTAATTAGCTATGATAACATTGGTGGTACAGCGTTGGTTTGTTAAAGTATTACTCCAAAAAAGGTTGATTTGAATTTTATGAGCTATGTAGTAAATACAATTTGATTTCATTTTCTGTACTTTACAATCCAAAGATTTTTCTACTTATCATAAAAGTTTCATATGTTGCTTGGAATAAGTTTGATATCATCATTTCTATGTCCTGTGTCATCTTTTATTTTTGTGGCCACGTTGGCTTTTTCTTCACATTCCACGCAAAGGTTGCACAGAGACACTAGCTATGGTAGTGCAGTGTGAGATGTGGGTCTTGAAGACCTTCTCAATTCACGTTTTCCCCTTTACTCTCTTAGACTGTAAGTCATTCCATCATTTACACTTTCATATAACATGTGCTTTGGCTTGTAGCATCTCACGAAGCCATACACTTTTGACCTACCCATAATTTTTTTTTTTAAGTTTATTTTGTAAAAGCATTCTTTGCAGCGTAATGAAGTGACTGTGATAACAGTGACAAAATTTATATTACCAAACGTAGCACTCAGCAGTGTATGCAAGGGTCGTTAGTTTATTATTGTATTGGCAATGGAAAATAGTTACACAGTGCATTATATTGCGAATGTAGCACTATATTTTTGAGAACAAATATTTTTCTATGCTGCCTTGCAGGTGGTGCAGTTTTCAAAGCTACTCTGAGTGGGTCTAAATTCCACACATGGTGGAAAGTTTTAGTCATGGTGGATGATCCAGCGTAACCCTGTTTGATTGGATCCATTTCCTAGAAATGATTTTGAAGCTGCAGAAAATGTTTCAACCCTAATAAGCATGTAGAGGGTAACTTGGACTGGTGGAAATTAAATCAAAACCCAAATCCGATCCAACTTCCAACTCCCACCTGGCGGAAAACAGATTTTCCCAGCACCTGGAGAAATGTCCTCTCTCCTATATCTGAAGTTAACCTAATGAGTGGTCGCCATACTAAAAATTCAAATGCACTTTTATGGCAGTTGTCGCAATTAAAACGTATCTAAACAGCTCCGAACTAAGTCGAATACTTGGGTTTTGCTCAGTAAATAGATTAAATATGTAGACTATACTGTAACCTTCCTTTTAAATGCAAGTTTTAAAAATAATTCTCGTGCTTTGAGCCAGAGTCCAGCTAGCAAGGCTTTACGTCAGAGAAGCACCTGGTTAACTTACTGAAACCACAGATGTGCTTATATAGCCATATAGCCACTCGACAGCAACTCATTCCTGAGCAATTAATAAACTATCATAACCTATTCTGCTAAATCACATAAAGCATGACCTATTAATGATCCCATTCCTGGTCTCTAATGAAAATAATTCTAAAAATTACTTATTTCATTTGGATAATGAAAATTGTAGGTGCAATTAGTTAAATTTTAGTGACTTTTCTTTGTTCAATGTAATTGCGTACTGGCAGCCAAGGGTACAGTGGCCATGGAATAACAGGTGACCTTTTGAGATCTGGTGCTCCAAAAATCAAACAAGAACAAGCACACCAAAGACAAGCAATAGCTGGTATACTAGGGGCACGAGAACCATAGCACAGCATCACAGATTCCAGCTGCTATACTTTTGCCTGATCTTACAAGTGCTTTTTTTTTAAAGCACTATCAGATCGGCACTGGCTGCTACTAAACAAAACCCAGCACCAGAACAGACCAGAGTACAGTGAGCTAAACCAGTGTTGTCCAATAGAAATTGCTTACTCGCCACAGGTGACACCGTTTTAGCCACATGCATTAATATCTGTAGAAAATGCCTTACACACAACACACGTAAATGTATTTCACGTGTATATTAACCTAACAAACCTCTACCATCATTCAATACGACACTTTACGGTCTTTCTCTTTCACCGAAGTTTTTGGAATTCTGGCATGAATTTATCAGACACGGCACACCTTAGAGCAGCTCCTAGGTTTTTAATCCAACAGTTGCGAGCAGTATCTTGATCTCATCGGAGTGATTGCTGAGAATGTTGATTCGCACAATCACTCGCGCCAGACCCACCCCTGCTCTCCATCCAGAGCGTGATTGGATGCTGCAAGCCCTTTGCCATGACGTGTCCTGTTGGCTTCTCGTTATTGGTTGAGCTTGCTTTCTTCTGCTCGCCTGGAAGGGTTATTCTGATTGGTCGAGATGAACGCCGGTCGAGATGAACGCCTCCCCCCCCCCATACAACGTTGCTGAGGTTTCCATGGTGCTGAAGCCCAGCGTTTTCACCCATGTTACACACCAATTTAGCAGATGACCAATAAGCAATAACCAAGGACATAAAGAGCACACAGAATGATCAAAACAAACACTCGCACACCCTGCTTTTCATCTTACCATTTTATAAACAAAGACACAAAAGTATTCACGCATGCACACACTGTGTGGATGAGTGTTGCGATCACATCTCCAACAAGCGAGAGTCTAACCATTAATCCTTGACATTCAATGGCATTACCATCACCAAGTTCTCCACCATCAACATCCTGGGGGGTCACCATTGACCAGAAACTTAACCGGACCAGCCACATAATTACAGTGGCCACAAGAGCAGGTCAGAGGCTGGGTATTCTGCGGTGAGTGTCTCATCTCTTGACTCCCCAAAGCCTTTCCACCATCTATAAGGCACAAGTCAGGAGTGTGATGGAATACTCTCCACTTGCCTGGATGACTGCAGCTCCAACAACACATTGGACAATACTGACCTAAAGCACACCTAACCTAATGACATATTGTTGCAGGTATTCAGTTTTTAAAAAGAAAATAATTAGTCAACCATCTGACACACACAGAAACTCATCGTCATACTTAAGCGTCTCAGAACCAAAGTACTGAGAAATCCACATAAGCAGCTTCTGTTTGGCCAATATACTCTCTCCCTGCCATTTCCCTTACGAGTCAATAGTTACAAGATTAGCAAGAACCAAGGCTTAGCTCGCCCACCAGTCAAATGGTCACGGGGTTATTCAGCAGTTTAGCTGGCCAACACCGTGCAGTTTACCAGCACAGGGTATACTGCTCAACCAGCTAGGAAAACACGACCGATTAAGGCATTGTGTTACAGGGTTATCTAGAGCAAGGAAGAAAAGAATCCGAGCGATGGATCTAAACCTCCAGATTCCATTAATAAGCCAGGTTGGCTTGTCAATAATCAGCAGTGGTCTGGAGTACTACAGATTGGCCATGGCTAAAGCATCAGATTAACAATCCTACCATAGAGAATTGACTCGATTCCAATCTCACATCTGCAGATGTGTCATCTTGGAGCTAATTTGACCACAAAGAGATTCCACTTAAAAGTATAGTTACTAGTTGGTAATTATCGCATGTTAATAGAGATTATCTTGCCAATTTAATCAGGGGATAACTAACAATGTAAGGGCATAGTTAACAGCATAAGAATATTAGGGAATATGTAGCACAGCCTGTTGAGGCGCCAGTGCCCATATTTCCAGACACCACAGAGATTCCTGTGCATAGGAATACCTTGCTTAAAATTTACTTTGCAAAGGGACCACCACCATCTCTGACCAGTTCTGGTCAGTGGCTGCGAGCCTTCAGTTCAGAAGCAATGGTTTTCACGTGTTTTTTTCTATTATAAATTAATTGTGAGTAATAACTGACAGTGAACAAAGAACATTTAATTATAACTTAACAAAATAACATGACAAGTCCATTGTTCTTATGCATTTCAGAATGTGTTCAGTTTTTGAGAGTACACAAGAACAGTTCACCTTAACGTGCATAAAACTCCCAGCAACGTGCCCATAAAATGCAACTCATGCATCATAGAGTAGCAGGATTGTCTTTGCTGAGTTCCCAGTCACAGAGAAGCCACTGACGAGAGTGATGGAAAACCAGAAGAGACAGCAATGGACTGCTTGCATAAAGCAGGATTAGTGGGAGTCTCAACCAAGTCACCTCTCAAATTGGAAGCATGCCTGGTGTGGGGAGATATGCACAAATGATAAGCAGTGGAACAACACATTAAACTGATGAAGCACATACACATTGCCCTTATTTCAGCTGGCTAGCAACAATTTGAAGTTTATGTTCCTTAATTCCGCAGGGATTTCTCATGATGGGACCTTCATAGGACCTTAACCCAGAAAGATGTCACTCATTTCTGTTAACAAATTTTAGGATGGGAGTAAGACTCAGAGTAGCAGCACCAGCGGACAAAGCGTTTACCATTTTCTGTTGGTCTTGCTCTCCCATTCATGTACATTTAAGTTAATCGCAGAGGAAAGTACCCCTTAAGATCCAGGGAGAGTATAGAGGAAACACTGCTTCTTTTTTCTGTTTCATTTATCAATCTAAAACAAAGTGTGCTCTTCAAAATAATAAGCCAGCTTTAAAATTGCTGCAATTGATTCCTCATAAACATGACATCGTTGTAAATGAAATGAAACAGAAAAAAGAAGCAGTGTTTCCCAGTAAAACATTTTCTTGCATTTTCTCTATATCTCCTATTCTTTCTGTTCTGAGAAGTACAAATGACATTACTGTGACCTGCTGCAGTGGAGAATTCTTTCAGGTTCTAAGGAAAAAGAGTGTATAGTATTAAGGGCATATAAATACATGATTCAGAGAGCAGTAAATTCCAACACAGGGATCAAGGATATGATGCAATGGAAACTAGTGTCAAGATCAATGGGGGAATTTAGGAGAATAGCATGGTCAAATATAAAAATGGTGAGTTTAAATGTCAGGCATCAGACTTTTACAATTCAAAATATCCCTCGGGGCTTATTCAAGTCCCTCCAAATTGAAAACAGTTCAAATCAGCATTAAAGATAATTGTTGGAGATGTGTTCAGGGACGTACTGGATTACTACTACATGTGGTTTCAGAGTTCTTTGGCAGTTCTTTATTCTGGGAACAAGTGTACAAGCTTACAGGGGCTATGTTTGAGTGCAACCTTCGCAGTGAGGCCACACTGGCTACCCTGGGCTTATTTTAAGAGTTCTGTCCTACCTGGAAGTTCTCCTGAACTTTCCTGCTAGGTAAGGAAACAAAAGAAGGGGAAAAAGGTAAGTATGGTCTTGACTCATTGAGGAAAAAAATCCTTTCAAACAAAATGTTATCGAATGGTACGATTTCCTCAGAGATGTTTCCAGATGACAGAATATTAGCCTGCCAAGCGTGCTCGGTTGCACAGTGGTAATGCAAATCCCCACAATTGAGCACAATTTGACAAAAATTGGCCCTGCATGCTACTCAGATATGTGCGGGAAATGACTGCATCAACTTGATGTATTATAGGGTGTTGATTTAAGGTTAGAGTTGAAGGCACATGGCTGAGAGAGTAGAAGGACCTTAACGCTGCAGCTGAAATCTCTTATACCTTATGTGGCAGTGTTTAATGTTCACATCAGTAGCCTAAATCAGAAAAACGTTTCCTTTCGCAGCACAGGCATCCTTCATTTTAAACAGCACAAACATTTCTAGTGATTGTGTTTGTTAGTAAACTATTAAAACTATTTTTAAATAGAGTTGAGTTGTTTTTAACTAAGACCATATGGATCATGCATTCTAGCCACTGCTGGCTGGTAAGGATAAATATTCAGTTAAATTCAGGTTGGTATGGGTTCAAAATGGAGAACTGAAGTTAAATGAAAGCACAGTGTATGGACGTTTAAAACAGCCTTCTCTAACCTACAAGGAGCCTCAGCACATAACTTCCAATCCAACCTTGCCTCGAGACACACCATATGTCTGCCTACCCCTTTAAAAGACCACAAGGGATCAAATGGAGGTCTACCCACCATGAGACTTAATACTCGCCATTAAACCACGAGGGACTAGAAGCAGAATGTTCCTACTTCTTCTTCTTAGGCAGTCCCTCGGAACCGAGGATGACTTGCTTCCACATTAAAAATGAGTTCTCAGGTGACTGATGAGTCCAATGCGGGACCTACAGTCTCTGTCACAGGTGGGGCAGACGGTGGTTGAAGGGGGCGGGTGGGTGGGGTGCTTGGGTTGACGTGCGCTCCTTGCGCTGCCTGCGCTTGGCTTCCGCTTATTCCCGGCGAAGAGACTCAAGGTGTTCAGCACCTTCCCGGATGATTCTCCTCCACTTTGTGCGGTCTTGGGCCAGGGATTCCCAGGTGTCGGTGGGGATGTTACACTTTTTCAAGGAGGCTTTGAGGGTGTCCTTGAAGCCTTTCCTCTGCCCACCTGGGGCTCTCTTACCGTGCCGGAGCTCCGAGTAGAGCGCTTGTTTTGGGAGTCTCGTATCGGGCATGCGGACAATGTGACCCGCCCATCGGAGCTGATCGAGCGTGGTCAGAGCTTCGATGCTGGGGATGTTGGCCTGAGCAAGAGCACTGACGTTGGTGCGCCTATCCTGCCAATGGATTTGCAGGATCTTGCGGAGGCAGCGTTGGTGGTACCTCTCCAGTGCTTTGAGGTGATGCTCCTACACTGCAGCAGTGACTACACGTTGGGACATCTTGAGGTCATAAAAGGTGCAAGTTCTTTCCTTCTTTAAAATGGTCATCACAGCTATCACAAATTTCAAAATTAATCAATTTTGTTGCCCTAGTCACAAATGCCTGCTACTTCCATCATGACGGGGGGCAGGGGGGAGTTTATAAAAATCCAAATCAGCTAACCTTCACTGATGACAAGTCATTCTTGTTTCTTCGCACAGTATTGTATGTTCGTTGGTCTGGGGGCTCCTGCAATTCTTTCTTAACAAAACTTTGGGATGAAACAATTTACCTCAAAGTATGGAAATGATTGGTTGTAAGATGAATTAAAATTCTCAACTTATTTTACAATACAATACAGGCCAAAGCTGTGCGTACTCACAGAGATTGGACTAGGATAGACGGGGGACCAGGATGGTCCCAATATGAGGAGATGGTGCTCATCATTTTCAGCCCACAAGTGTGGGAGTATTACCCTGCAAGAAATGTTCCCTCTAAGCTGCTTGTGTGCGCGAACGCACAGCAATTAGGAAAGTGCCATGTAGGCCGCTCACAAGCTGTTCGCATTTAAGATAAAGGTACCGTGCACAAAAAAAATTTAGAGGCAACACTGCCTGCAAGTATCCTCTATTTGTTATTGTCCTTCTCACACTCACTTTCATAGAATCATAGGGGCAGAAATTAATTATAGCCCAGGAATGGGCGCTAACTTTTGAAAATTTGAGAATTAACGCCAGGCGCTAATGAATCACGCTGCACGCAAAATTGAGTCTCATCGCTCAAAGAAAGGATTGCAGCGCTAAATCAAGCGCTAATGGCCTAGCTCAGTGGCGCTGTACTCAAAGCACTAACCAATATCAGGTGCAGACTAATCGCAAGTCATCATTGCCACAGGCTCTTTCCAGTTCTTAAAGGGAGGTTCATTGATGCTGCAGAACCTCATTCTCAGCATTGGTGGCTGTGAACCTTTGTCAGCAAGCAGGAGCAGGCCACACCCAAGGAGCCAGATGGCTCAAGCAGTTGTCATGATGGCAGATCCATGCCCCAGGGAGAGAGCCTGCAGATTTTCGGACCAAGCATTGGAGGAGTTGGTGTCCGCTGTGGAGAGATGGAGGGCAGTGCTCTACCTGGCAAGTGGCAGGGGGCCCTTGCCGCAAGTCTTCCGCACCATATGGAGAGAGGTAACCCAGCATTTCTCGGGCAGCACTGTGGTCCCCAGGACCCACACACAGTGCAGGAAGAAATTTAACGACCTCACTCGGGTGGGCAGGGTGAGTCAATGCCTCAACAAATGCTACATACCACCATCTGAACCACAGTCTGCACATACTGCCCAACACACCACATGTCCAGCACTCACCCACCAACAGTCTCTACCTACCAACACTCACACCCACATCTTACACCTTGCACACAATGACAGCTATTCAACTATGGCAGGCACATCACCCAAACACATTGCTCCGCACTCACTCACACACTTTCCTTTCTCTTGCAGCCCAAAGTGACTCACAACAGGAGGGAGCAGGAGCGCACAGACGGCGGACAAGCCAACACTCAACTGTTGTCTGAGCTGGAGACTCGAGTGCTGCAGATTATTGGGCGCCAGGTGGTGGGCGCCATGGCCACCGGTGACGTGGACCCCCTTGGGGACAACAACGGTATGTTCATCCCTACTCCTTCTTCTCACATCCCACTTCCCCCTCACCCCACAAACCTTTCGCACTTTCCAGCTAATCATGCAGTATGCATGCCTTTCTCCCTTCCTGCCCCCCTCCCCTCCCCTTAACCCAACTATTGTGCCTTTATGCTTTCAGATAATGAGCAAACACCTGAGCAGCCTGTCCCTGAGGGCACCATTGAGAGCGAGGCAGGAAAAGAGGACGAGGAAGAACACACCGCGTCACTGCATCACTCACCCGCAGACACCAGCTCAGGTACTGGCACTACGCGTTCTTCAGAGGCTAGTATAGTAGTGGGATCTGCACAGGGTGATGCACCGGGGATGAGTGGGCTGCAGCAAGGCCAGGGGGGAAAGGGTAGCTCGGGGGCCAGCTCCCCGGAGGGCGAGTTCGTGCACGAGTTCTGCTGCACAGGACTCAGGTGAGGACCTCAATGGGGAGGCCTTTAGAAGAAGGGTGATGGGCATGCACACGGAGATGATAGGTGCAGTGGCAAGGGTGCCCGAGAGCCTCTCGGCAATGGTGAGGAGCGTGGAGGAGTCCACCTCCAACATTGCACAAGGCTCTGCGCACACCATGGAGCCCATCATTTCCAGGTTGATAGACTCCCAGAGAGACCGTGGCGACCCAGACCTGATGCCATGTGTGATGGGTGATCTTACAGCTTCCATTGCAACACAGTCGGAAGCAACGCAACGTGCTGTAATGCAATTTATGGTTGGTGCCATTCAATCTCAGACTGCTCTCATGCAATCTCAGCTTGATGCCACGCAAGCTCTGACTGCTGTCATCATGGCTGGGTCGACTGCCGTCCACCAGGGATTTCACGGTGTCACAGCAGGCCAACAATCTGTGCTCCAGCAGTTTGCTAGGAATGCTGAGGAGCTGACCCGGGGGAGTGGCAGTGGGCCAGTGGAGCAGGAACCTGCTGTCCTCTCTCAGGATGACAGCAGTCCTGCTCCCACCACTGGCACTCCGTCATTGCCCTTGTCGCTGCCTGTCATCCAGCCAGCCCAGACTGCTGCCACCCATGCTGAGGTGGTGTAATCTACAGCTGGGCCTTCCTGGTCCAGAGCTGGTTGAGGGCGTCCTGCAAGGCCATCTGAAGTCTCCCGCCGGACACTCAGCAGCCTTCCACCCACGGCGCTGCAGCCACTGGGCCAACACTTTGTCGGAGCACTAGAGTAGGAAAAGGCACAGTAACAAGAGGCACTAAGGGGTTGTACAAGGGTGAATAGTTAATATTGCCGTTGTAAATATGTGTCAACTGATTAATGATAAATTTATTAAATCAGTTTGGATTATTTTGTGGTGTCTCCCATTTCAGCTTTGCGCTGTGAAATGGCCTGCGACAGGGATGGAATGATGGGGATGTGATGAGCAATGAGGATCTGGGTTTAATTTATTGGAACCGCAGTCTGATGAGGCGGTCACAGACCGCCCTTCCGGAAGGCCGATTAAATGGCTGCCTCCTCCCTCAATCCTCTTCCTCCTCTTCCTCCTCCTCTCCCTCTTCCTCCTCCTGAGGTGGTCTCACAATCCCTGGTGGCAAGGGCTGGGCCCTCATGGTGGCCAAGTTGTGGAGCATGCAACAGACCACCACGAAATGGGACACCCACTCTGGTGAATACTGGAGGGCTCCTCCCGAGCGGTCAGGGCAGTGGAACCATTGCTTCAGCAGGCCGATGGTCTGCTCGATGATGTCCCTGGTGGCAGTGTGGCTCTCATTATATGAGTGCTGGGCAGGAGTGTTGGGGTTGTGGAGGGGAGTCATGAGCCAGGTGGAGAGCGGATAGCCCTTATCCCCGACCAGCCAGCCGTAAGCTTGATGTGGTGGTTGGAAGAGTGCTGTCACACCGGTCTGGCGCAAGGTGAAGGCATCGTGGCTGCTGCTAGGATAGCGGGCATTCACATTGAGGATTCGCTGTCTGTGGTCGCACACCAACTGCACATTAAGTGAGTGGTAGCCTTTGTGGTTACAGAAGATCTCAGGATTGTTATGCGGTTATCAGATTTAAAATGATTAATTGAGCAAGCTCAAAATGGGGTCAGTAGACTTACCGGCCAGTAGCACCAACCAAGAGACTGGAGACATTTTGAAAGGGCGCCCAAAGCATCTGCCTCTCTCAGGCAGTAGGCCCCTTTTAATATGATCTTAGTGAATGGCGGCACAGGCTCGAAGGGCCGAATGGCCTACTCCTGTTCCGATTTCTTATGTTCTTAAACGAATTTCACGAATGGATCGGGAAATGGATGCAGAAGCCTCATTTGATGTAAAAAAAGACCCCGCTAAATTTAGCAGTGGCGCAGCTGCAAGCGCAACTCATAGAAACATAGAAACATAGAAGATAGGAGCAGGAGTAGGCCATTCGGCCCTTTGAGCCTGCTCCGCTATTCAATGAGATCATGGCTGATCATCCAAATTCAGTACCCTGTCCCTGCCTTCTCCCCATATCCCTTGATCCCTTTAGCCTTAAGAAATATATCCAACTCTTTCTTGAATATATTTAATGAACTGGCCTCCACCGCCCTCTGTGGCAGAGAATTCCACAGGTTCACCACTCTCTGGGTGAAGAAATTCCTCCTCATTTCAGTCCTAAATGGCTTACCCCTTATCCTTAGACTATGACCCCTGATTCTGGACACCCTGGCCATCAGAAACATCCTTCCTGCATCTAGTCTGTCCAGGCCTGACAGAATTTTATAGGTTTTGATGAGATCCCCTCTCAATCTTCTAAACTCCAGTGAGTATAAGCCCAATCGACACAATCTCTCCTCATACGTCATTCCTGCCATCCAAGGTATCAGCCTGGTGAATCTTCACTGCACTCCTTCCATGGCAAGAACGTCCTTCCTCAAGTAAGGCGACCAAAACTGCACACAATATTCAAGGTGCAGTCTCACCAAGGCCCTGTACAACTGCAGCAAGACATCCTTGTTCCTGTACTCGAACCCTCTTGCTACGAAGGCCAACATACCATTTGCCTTCTTAACCGCCTGCTGCACCTGCATGCTTACCTTCAGCGACTGGTGCACAAGAACACCCAGGTCTCTTTGCACTTCCCCTTCTCCCAGTCAATCTCAGGCACGGCCCTTCCATTGCTAAATCTGTTATTGTTGCATCCATTTTACACTATTTGTAATGCCCTGAACTATTCGGAGGCCTGCTGGGCAGTAATGATTGTGTACCCTCTCCAGTTGGTGTCTCCTTTCCATTTTGGAACTGAAAGAAATGTTTCCCCTTGCAAACATGAGATTAATTATTTGCGTTATACAGGCATGAACTGCAGACTGGCTTCTCTTGCAGATATCTCCTGCAGTGTAAACTGGAAAGATCCATCCTGTTGCATGGAAGCTTAATGTTGTGATGTCCTATGGGAAGAACCGTCCTTGCTCTTCAGGCTGTTAGTAAGTCAGCCTGCAGCAATCATAGCTTAATCACTGCCTGTCCATTGATTGGCACTCCATCCACCACCTTAAACATTCACTCCCTCCAGCACTGGCACACCGTGGCTGCAGTGTGTACCATCAACAAGATGCACTGCAGCAACTTGCCAAGACTTCTTCAGCAGCACCTCCCAAGCCCGCGACCTCTTCCACCTAGAAGGACAAGGGCAGCAGGCACATGGGAACACCACCACCTCCAAGTTCCCCTCCAAGTCACACACCATCCTGACTTGGAAATATATCGCTGTTCCTTCATCGTCGCTGGGTCAAAATCCTGGAACTCCCTCCCTAACAGCAATGTGGGAGTACCTTCACCATATGGACTGCAGCAGTTCACGAAGGCGGCTCACCACCACCTTCTCAAGGGCAACTAGGGATGGGCAATAAACGCTGGCATTGCGAGTGATGCCCACATCCTGTGAATGAATAAAATAAAAGGTCGGGAAGACTAGTGTCTCTGATGTGAATGGATTGATGGCAGCAAACATACCACCCGAGATTTCTTTGTACCTGAAGATTTTGTCCCGTCATCACTTGGTGCTCCTCACTCAATTAATACAGCATTACAGGAACAGCCAATGGGATTTTTTAATTTGTTCTTGGGATATGGGAGATGCTGTAAAAGCTGCATTTATTGCCCGTCCTTAACTGCCCTGAAACGGTGGCAGTGAGTTTTCTAGATGTGGTGGTGGTCCTTCTAGAGATGCAGGTGGACCTTGTCGAGTTAGTGCTGGATCTACTAGAGATGCAGATGAACTTTCTAGAGGTGGTGGTGGACCTTCCACCTTCCATCTTTTCAACTTTGTATTGGTGCAACTTGTCTTGTAGCAATAATTGGGACAACTTCAGGAAATTGTCACTTTGCAAATTGGAGGATTTGTTACAAATATAAAAGGAAATAAAATGATGCAAGATGTCCAATGTACAAGGAGAGAAATGCTCACTGCCAAAATTAGACTTTAACAACAACTAATATACAGCAACCTTACTTTGGGATTCACTTCGTACCAGTTCAGGTTTGTGGAATAGTCATGAGCCCATTTTATATGAGCTTATTTGCTTAAAATACGCCATTTAAATTGGGGTTGTGCATTGGTTTGGGCCACAAAATTCGCAATTGGAAAGATAGGTACGCAACAAATTGGAGGCATGAGCTCAAGAGACTGATTTTTTGGCCCTTTCATGCATAAACATACATATAAAATATAACAATGCACCATATCAGATAAATACAACTTTAAATACAGACTAGATAACTTGATTTGTAGACCATGTTGTAATTTTTTTAAAGTTTTAAATAACTTAAAAACGTCCTAATTTAAGAGGAATGTATGAAATGACACAATAATATATACACACACAAAATCTCACAAAGACATGCACACAAAGATGCAGAACGTTGCATTTCATGAAAACATGTGAGCCAGACAGAAGAAAGCACAGATTTAGGAACAGTCCATGTTTTGGAAAGTTCTAACCCTATTTTTTTTCCCATATTAGGGACGACACTGAGTGTTTCACATTTGTGGCCAAAGCATGGGACATGACTGTCCATCTTCAAAGGCTATTTCAATTAGGGTCCGTTCATGGCAGAGGCCAAATCCGCAAACTCAGTGAAGCATCGCTACATTAGCAGTCTACTGCACCGCAGACTACTCGGCCCTGATTTTAACCCACCCACCACCCGACGTGCCCAACCGCAGCGTCCGCGCTGGCTTTGCGCATCACTCCATTTTCGCAGGAGCGTTTCGAGCACATGTCAGGCTCTCGGCCCGAGCAGGTGAAGGCCTAATTGAAAAGCAAAATTCAGGGTCTGATGATGTCTGTGACATGTTTGCGGTTTTTAGGGTTATAAAGGGACTAGATAATGTAGACCATGAGAAGTTGTTTCACCCTCTCCAGTGCAGTCAAACCAGATGGCAAGGCCCACGTTTCAAAGGGGGGAACTTCAAAACTAATCTGCAGAAATATTTCAGTGAGCGAGAGGTCAATCTATGCAACAGGTGCTGGAAGCAGACAGTATTGATTTGTTCAAATGCAAGATAGACTTCTTTCAGAAAATAATATTTTGTGATATAGTGTTTGAGTAATTTGAGACATGACATGTGGTAAGTGGAGCATGCTTGGGAGGAACAGGTGACTTTGGACCTGCGGTTCCCAAAGCTCTCCACTACTGGGGTTTTCCTCACCTCATGTCTGGGTCACTTGTAGACTAATTGATTGATTGCTATGAGGGAGTGCCACACTGTTGGAGGTGCCGTCTTTCAGATGAGATGTTAAACCAAGGCCTCATTTACCCTCTCAGGTGGACAGAAAAGATCCCACAGCACTATTCGAAGAAGAGCAGGGTGTCCTGGCCAACGTTTATCCCTCAATCAACATCAATAAAACAGATGACCTGATCATTCTCATATTGCTGTTTCTGGGAGCTTGCTTTGCGCAAATTGGCTGCTGTGTTTCCTACATTACATCTGTGCTTACACTTCAAAGGTGCTTCATTGGTTATAAAATGCTTTGGGAAATCCTGAGGTCATGAAATGCGCTATATAAATGCAAATCTTTCTTTCTTTCTTGTGTAGCACATTTCACGTCCTCAGGGCGTCCCAAAGCGTTTTACAACCAATGAAGTACTTTTGAAGTGTAATCACAGTTTTATCTTTTAATGCTCCTGTGAAGCACCTTGGGATGTTTTACCACTTTAAAGGCATCATATGAATACAAGTTGTTGTTGTTTATGATTAGCCAATAACTCCATTATCATTGTATCATACAACTATCAAGATGGAGGAAGGTGAACTAGGTGGATCTTGGTCTGTTTTCATCGAGTAATTTCATCATTTCATCAAGAAGCTCGACACCATCCAAGACAAAGCAGCCTGCTTCATTGGCACCCCATCCACCACCTTAAACATTCACTCCCTCCACCACCAGCGTACCGTGGCTGCAGTGTGTACCATCTACAAGATGCACTGCAGCAACTCGCCACGGCTCCTTCGGCAGCACCTCCCAAACGCGCGACCTCTTCCAACTAGAAGGACAAGGGCAGCAGACTCATGGGAACACCAAGTCACACACCATCCTGACTTGGAAGTATATCGCCGTTCCTTCATCATCGCTGGGTCAAAATCCTGGAACTCCCTCCCTAACAGCACTGTGGGAGTACCTTCACCACACAGACTGCAGCGGTTCAAGAAGGCGGCTCACCACCACCTTCTCAAGGGCAACTAGGGATGGGCAATAAACACTGGCATTGCCAGCAGTGCCCAGATCCCATAAACGAATTTTTAAAAAGTAATTCCTATATTTGTATGTCATTCAGACCCCAACACCATATTACTTGTTTTTCAGTGTGATTGGCGCGTGGTGCCGGCAGTGCCAGCACCATCGGGTGCCAAGGAGCAGCAGGCCCAGGAAAGGGCCAGGAAGAGCAGGTTTGCCCCAGGCCACACTGGCAAGCCTAGGGCCTCCCCTACCCCAGGCTTCCCTCCCCTTTCCCCCGACCGCCATCACTTCCCCATGACCACTTCCCTGACCGGGGACCGGTCCCGCCCGCAAGTCCCTGGCCATGGTCTCCTGCCACGCTCGTCGGCTCCACATCATTCACGCCGCATTCAGGTAGGATTTGGGCCTGAAGTATGTTGGCCCTGGCCTTACGTCGGCTCCACTCTCGCCCCAGCTTAAAGTCGAAGCTTTCATCTATCGATGGCCGTTTTGGCTTAAATCTTTATTATTTTTCTAATCTCTACTGAAGGTGCTTGACTCACGCTGGGGTACAGTATCCTGGTCAATCATTACATATGAACCTTGATAGCTATCGTCAGCTGGTTCTTCGATCATAGAGGCATTGCCTGTAGTCCAGTTTCCAGGAGGAGTTACTGGATAGCGAGCTGGAGCTGGCGCCCGAGTTGATGATTTCCTCTTGTTAGCGCTAACGGGAGGCGCAGAGGCACCCAATTTCACCCCCCTAGAACCTGGAAACATTTTCAAAATGTCTCTTTTGAGACAGTTTCTTGAATTGAAAGAAAGACTTGCATTTATATAGCACCTTTCATGACCTCAGGACGTCCTAAAGCACTTTACAGCCAATGAAGTACTTTTAAAGTGTGGTCACTGTTGTAATGTAGGAAACGCGGCAGCCAATTTGCGCACAGCAAGATCCCACAAACAGCAATGTGATGATGACCAGATAATCTGTTTTTGTTGATTGAGGGATAAATATTGGCCAGGACACCAGGGATAATTCCCCTGCTCTTCTTCGAAATAGTGCCGTAGGATCTTTTACGTCCACCTGAGAGAACAGACAGTTTAACATCTAAGCTGTCGATGTTAGTGACATATACCTGTACACCTGGGTACAGCAGCTAAACATTTAGATAAAATGTGGGTGAATAACTATCAAAGGGTTCCAAAAATCTGAAAAGAAATAGAAAAAGTGATGAAATTTTTAAAATAATAATGAGTCAACGTACACTTTAATCAAACCTTCTGCTTCACCCTAATTCCAGAATAAATATCAAAACATTAATCACCAATCCATTTGGAGTTACTTGAAAACAAAACATGGCTCAGGGCCATTTCCAAGCAAAGAAACTTTGTATATATAAAGAGTTTACTGTGCCAATTTCCACTGCTGGTAAATAAAGTTCACATTGACAAATGGACACTGGCAGCTGCACACAGTAGAAGCAAATGCCAGCGAATGTGACAAAGTCGGAAAAGATTACAATATACCCAATTTCACTTCACAAATTCAAGCAGCCACCTGCAACACTTAAAATGTGCAGATTATAAAGGGCAAAATGAGAACTGAATTGATATTTAATTATTCTACAAGGTGTCATGAAATAACACTGTTACAGCCACGGGTCAATTGTGCACACATGCGTCTGTCTGTCTGTGTGTGTATGTGCACGTGTGTCTGTATGTATGTGTACGTCCGTGTGTCTGTGATTGTGTGCGTGTGCACGTGCGTGTGTCTGTATGTGTGTGTATATGTGTATGTCTGTGTGTGCGCATGTACATCCGTGTATCTGTGATCGTGTGTGTGTATTTGTGTGTGCATGTGCATGTGTCTGTGTCTACGTGAGTGTCTGTAATTGCGTGTGTGTCTGTCTGTATGTGTGTGTACCTGTGTGCGTGTGTGTGTGTGTCTGTGTGTGTGTGCATGTCTGTATGTGTGTGTGCGTGTGCTTGTGTCTGTGTCTACATGTGTGTGTTTCTGTGTGCGTTTGTGCATGTGTGTGTGTCTGTGTGTGCATGTGCATGTATCTGTGTGTGCATGTCTGTATGTGCGTGTGTCTGTGTGTACTGTGTGTGTGCCTGTGTGTACTGTGTGTGCGTGTGAATATACTCAGCGGTGTCACCCAGGTCAATGTTAAATCCATGCAGTAGCCTTGGCCCATTATAAGGCAACACATTCAAACCTTCTTGAAATTCTATTAAATATATAAAAATAAAGCCATTTCAAACCAACCATTTAATTTTAAAAAGTAGCAGTCTATTTCTTAATAACCTGATTTTGCCAGCTCTGCAGGGGACGGCACTGTGAAGGACATTGGCCCAGGTTTCGCTGGAGTGGCGAATCTCGCGCCGTGCATCGTGTGTTAGATTTTTTCCCTCACCCTTCAGCTCAAAATTCTTTTATGCCTTTCACGACCTCAGGATGTCCCAAAACGTTTTACAGCCAATGAAGTACTTTTTGAAGTGTAGTCACTATTCTAATATAGGAAACATGGCAGCCAATTTGCACACAGCAAGCTCCCACAAACAGCGATGTGGCCAGATCATCTGTTTTAGTGATGTTCTTTGAGGGAGAAATATTGGCCAGGACGCAGGGGAGAACTCCCCTGCTCTCCTTCGAAATAACACCATGGGGTCTTTTACATCCACCTGAGAGGGCAGATGAGGCCTTGGTTTAACGTCTCATCCAAAAGACGGCACCTCCGACAGTGCAGCACTCCCTCGGTACCGCACTGAAGTGTCAGCCTAGATTTTTGCTCATGTCTCTGGAGTGGGACTTGAACCAATGACCTTTTGATTCAGAGGTGAGAGTGCTACCAACTGAGCCATGGGTAATACCAAGTAGGCCCAAGTGAGGAGGGATGGGGAGAGACTAGGGCAGTAGCCAAAGATGAGGTAATTTAAAAACAAAAAAATTAGGATTTGTCCTTTTTATACAAGGGGACAAGCAATGACTGCGTGAAGTTTTCAGCAGCATGGGGCAGACAGGCTCCCAAGAAGTACCCATAGTGATGTGGGCACCCGCCAGCCCATTGCAAGTGAGGTGCTTTCCCACAGACCCCACAAACTCCAGCAGGGTCAGTGCTGTAAGCTGCGCCACGTCCCACTATAAATAGTAAACGGGTAGTAAGAGGAGGGGTGGGGCCGATTAGGGACCAAAATGGAGACCTATGCATGGAGGCAGAGGGCATGGCTGAGGTACTAAATGAATACATTGCATCTGTCTTTACCAAGGAAGAAGATGCTGCCAAAGTCATGGTGAAAAAGGAGGTAGTTGAGACACTGGATGGGATAAAAAGGAGGTACTAGAAAGGCTGGCTGTACTTAAAATAGCTAAGTCACCAGGACCAGATGGGATGCATCCTAGGATGCTGAGGGAAGTAAAGGTGTAAATCATGGAGGTACTGGCCATAATATTCCAATCCTCCTTGGATACAGGGGTGGTGCCAGAGGACTGGAAATTGCAAATGTTACACCCTTGTTCAAAAAAGGGTGTAAGGATAAACCCAGCAACTACAGGCCAGTCAGTTTAACCTCGGTAGTGGGGAAGCTTTTAGAAACAATAATCAGGGACAAAATTAATAGTCACTTGGGGATTAATTAAGGAAAGCCAGCACAGATTTGTTAAAGGCAAATTGTGTTTAACTAACTTGATTGAGTTTTTTGATGAGGTAATAGAGAAGGTTGATGAGGGCAATGCAGTTGACGTGGTGTACATGGACTTCCAAAAGGCATTTCATAAAGTGCCACATAATAGGCTTGCCATCAAAGTTGAAGCCCAGGGAATGAAAGGGACAGTGGCAGCATGGATATGGAATTGGCTAAGTGACAGGAAACAGAGAGTAGCGGTGAACGGTTGTTTATCGGGCTGGAGGAAGATAAACGGTGGTGTTCCCCAGGGGTCAGTACTAGGACCACTGCTTTTCTTGAGATATATTAATGACTTAGACTTGGGAGTAGAGGGCACAATTTCAAAATTTGCAGGTGACACAAAACTTGGAAGTATAGTGAACAGTGAGGAGGATAGTGATAGACTTCAAGAGGACATAGACAGGCTGGTGGAATGGGTGGACACATGGCAGATGAAATTTAATGCAGAAAGGTGCAAAGTGATACATTTTGGTAGGAAGAACGAGGATAGGCAATATAAACTAAAGGGTACAATCCTAAAGGGGATGCATGAACAGAGAGACCTGGGGGTATATGTGCACAAATCATTGAAGGTGGCAGAGCAGGTTGAAAAACCGGTTAAAAAAGCATACGGGATCCTGTGCTTCATAAATAGAGGCATAGAGCACAAAAGCAAGGAAGTTATGATGAACCTTTATAAAACACTGGTTCGGCCTCAACTGGAGTATTGTGTCCAATTCTGGGCACCACACTATAGATAGGAAGGATGTGAAGGCCTTAGAGAGGGTGCAGAAAAGATTTACGAGAATTATTCCAAGGATGAGGGACTTCAGTTATGTGGATAGACTGGAGAAGCTGGGGTTGTTCTCCTTAGAGCAGAGAAGGTTGAGAGGAGATTTGATAGAGGTGTTCAAAATCATGAGGGGTCCAGACAGAGTAGATAGAGAGAAACTGTCCCCATTGGCGGAAGGGTCGAGGACCAGAGGACACAGATTTAAGGTGATTGGCAGAAGAACCAAAGGCGACATGAGGAAAACTTTTTTACGCAGCGAGTGGTTAGGATCTGGAATGCACTGCCTGAAAGGGCGGTGGAGGCAGATTCAATCACGGCTTTCAAAGGGGAATTGGATAAGTACCTGAAGGAAAAGAAATTGCAGGGCTATGGGGAAAGGGCGAGGGAGTGGGACTAGCTGAGGTGCTCTTGCAGTGAGCCGGCACGGGCTGAATGGCCTCCTTCTGTGCTGTAACCATTCAATGATTCTATTATTCTATGAAAGCTGCCAATATATATAAAAATGCTTCTTCTAGCATGGACCTTGCCCATCTCACCTGCTGTGTCACACCTCGGGTGTCACCCTTGAAATAGAAATTACTCATCATCATATTTGTACCTGAATGGCTCAAATGTTATATTTGTAAAACAGCAACACTTCACAAGGGAAGAGGTAGAAAAAAACATGAATCAAAAGCAAAGAAAGTGGCCAAAAATAGCTACCAATGAGGAATGAGTAACTTGAGCTCAATCCCAGACTGGCATGTCCTAGGAAGTGACCGACCAAATCACTCCAAACATTTGGTTTTCACCGCCCCACCTTGAATGTTTTCATCGGCTAAAGATTTAAAGCAACTTACAAAGCATACAAAGAATGGGGGGCAAAGACCATTTAATCCATCAAGCCAGCCCCGTAAGGTGTTGTAAATCCCAGGAAAATGTTTTTCTCAGAAAGCCCTACTCCTTGTCAGGTGCCTCTGGATTTCTCGGCTGGGTTTGAATTGTTGGATTAAGCGTTGCTAATCATTTTTTCTGCAAATACCTCAGCGTCCCCTGATTAGCTGCAGTCCAGGTCAATCACAACAAGCCCCTTTCTTCATTCTGGAAGGTAACTGATTTTTTAAATAGAAATTCTGAAAACAATATAAACCATGAACTTTTTGCCTAAATCATGTAAATACTTATCTATAAGGGGGTGTTTGTTTGTACAATTTATATTGATCAAGACAGTCTTGTGTTTATTTACTGTCCAGGAAATGGACTCCTTACACTCTCCCAGTTACAGGAAACTCTCGTTTAAACGGCACCTAAATATCCGGAATTCTCTATTAACCGGCAAAATTCATACTCCAAAAACAACACCTCAATAACCGGCAATGTTGCCGAGTCCGAGTCTCCCGTGGTGGCCGAGTTAGTCAGTGGGGGTGGTTCTCCAAACTGCCACTACTCAGCTTCTTGGCGCTGTCGTAAGTTGGAACACCTCAATAACAGGAGTCTGACACTCCCGCAGTGTAGGTGAGTACCCAATCACTGTATGCTGCACATTTCTTGATTTTTTTATTTTTGTTTGTTAAAAATAGCCTCGGTAGATAACCCTCTCCATCATCCGGAATTCTTAATCAACCGGCACCATCCCGGTCCCATCGGTGCCGGATACCAAAGAGTTTCCTGTAATCTCCTCACGACTCCATCCTCCTCCCTGTCTGAGGCTGAACCAGACCGTTCGCAACCATGGCATCTTATTTGACCCTGAGCTGAACTTCCGACCCCATATCCACTCCATCACCAAGATCACCTACTTCCATCTCCGCAACATCGCCCGTCTCCGCCCCTGCCTCAGCTCATCTGCTGCCTTTGCCTTTTATATCTCTAGACTTGACTATTCCGACGCTCTCCTGGCCGGCCTCCCATCTTCCACCCTCCATAAACTGGGACTCATTCAAAACTCTGCTGCCTGTACCCTAACTCGCACCAAGTTCGTCCATCACACCACATTGGTTCCCAGTCCGACAACACCTCAATTTAAAAATTCTCATTCTTGTTTTCAAATCCCTCCATAGCCTCGCCCCTCCCTATCTCTCTAACCACCTCCAGCCCTACAACCCTCCGAGATCTCCGCTCTCCTCCAATTCTGGCCTCTTGCGCATCCCCAATTTTAATCACTCCACCATTGGCGGCCGTGCCTTCAGCTGCGGAGGCCCTAAACCTCTCCGCCTCTCACTCCTCCATTAAGACGCTCCTTAAAACCTCCCTCTTTGACCAAGTTTTGGTCACCTGTCCTAATACCTCCTTATGTGGCTCAGAGTTTGATAGCACTCCTATGAAGTGTCAAGGGGCATTTTACTACATTAAAGGCACTATATAAACGCAAGTTGTTGTTGTTTGGTATTTTAGAGGTAAATTTTCACCTGATGCTCCCAGGACAGAGGATGGGCCATCAGTGCATACCAGGCATTCAGGTACAGAGTTATCTTGTGGGCCCACGACTTCCTGTCAATGAACTTTAGTTCATTTCAATGGATGGAAAATTACAATCCCACGAATCAGGCATACACCTGAATTCCTGACATGTGCCAAAGCTCAATGCTGAAGAGCGTTAAAGATGAAAACTTACCTCTTAGTCCCAAGAGCAGACGAGCTCTCCTGCCAGAAAGAAAGACTTGCATTTATATAGCGCCTTTCACAACCACCGGACGTCTCAAAGCACTTTACAGCCAATGAAGTACTTTTGAAGTGGAGTCACTGTTGTAATGTGGGAAACGCGGCAGCCAATCTGCATACAATAAGGTCCCACAAACAGCAATGTGCTAATGACCAGATAATCTGTTTCTGTTATGTTGGTTGAGGGATAAATATTGGCCAGGACACCGAGGATAACTCCCCTGCTCTTCTTCAAAATAGTGTCATGGGATCTTTTATGTCCACCTGAGAGAGCAGACGGTTTAACATCTCATCTGAAAGACGGCACCTCCGATAATGCAGCACTCCCTCAGCACTGCGCTGGAGTGTCAGCCCAGCTTTATGTGCGCAAATACCTGGCGTGGGACTATGAACCCACAACCTTCTGACTCAGAGGCGAGAGTGCTGCCCACTGAGCCACAGCTGACACTAGAGAAATGTTTATGTAGTGGCGCTTCTTAATTTCCAAACATGCAGCCACTGAGCTTTGAGGCTTTTAACAACGAGTAGACGCGTGTCGAAATAAAACGTTCCAAAACGTAACTTTGTCTTTAAACTGTTTACTGTAACACCTTACAAACAGAATTACAAAGCAAAACACGTTTAAACGAACACGGTCAAAAACTGTATTGCTCCAGCCCTCAAAAGCCTTTACCTTCTCTCCAGCCTCGTGCAGCTTGCACTGTAAAATGGCTGGATACCATGTGACAATCTTAGGGACTGTACCATTGTAGCAAGAATAAAGGGGGTATCTCAAACTATACTACTGGAACAAGAAAATAGGGGGTTTCTCAATACAATAAGTCAGTCAGGTAAATTAACTATTATACTATTTAACCAATATTTTAAAGTATTTTCTTTCTTAAACTTTCATGACTCTTACATTCCGGCCCCTAATTGACTAGGCACATGAAGCATATCAATTACTCAAACATTCTTAAGAGTCATAAACTAATGAGTTCAACATATTTACAATATAAATGTCCACTTTTTTCGTTCAGGAACCTTTCACGCTGCTTCTTGTAGCAGGCAGAGCTTTGTGATCGGTCTTTCCAGGGTACTGGTCTTGGTTTGCAAACAAACACGACGAACAATGCCTCTGGAGTCTGGCATGGTCTTAATTATTTTTCCCATCAACCAAGAATTTCTAGGGGCTGAATCATCCACAATTAAGACGATGTCTCCGACAATGAAGTTCCTCTTTATTTTGGACCATTTTTGACGCTCCTGTAGCAGAGGTAAGTGTTCTCTTGTCCATCTGGTCCAGAAAAGGTCTGACATATACTGAACTTGCCTCCACTTCCGACGGGCATACAGATCTTCCTTTTTGAAGACTCCCAGGGGCATGACTGGCTGTGTTTTCAACAACAACAGGTGGTTCGGAGTCAGGGCTTCGAGGTCATTGGGATCATCTGATGTCTTAGTTATCGGTCGGTCATTAATGATGGCTTCAACCTCACACAGAACGGTTTGAAGTCCCTCGTCGTCAAGCACTTGCAGCTTCAGTACAGAACTGAGTAGTTTTCTTACGGTGTGTATCTGTCTTTCCCAGACACCTCCATGGTGGGATGCAGCCGGTGGATTGAAGATCCACTTAATTCCTGTTTGCATCATGGCTTCCTGTATTTTAAGCTGATTCCAACCTTCAATAGCTTCCCGTAGTTCTCTCTCCGCTCCGACAAAATTAGTGCCATTATCAGAACGCATAATGGACACCTGTCCTCTTCGACAGACAAAGCACCGCAGGGCGTTAATACAGGAATCAGTGTCAAACGTGTGTGCCACCTCAATATGAACTGCTCTGATGGTCAAACAAGTGAAAAGCACACCATATCTCTTGACAAGACTCCGTCCTCGCTTTACCTCGAAAGGCCCGAAATAGTCCACCCCTACGTTTGTAAATGGGGGCTTGTCTGGTAACAAACGGTCTTCAGGCAGGTCTGCCATTTTCTGCTCCCCAGCTCTAGCGTGTGACCGTCTGCAAACAAGGCATTCAGAGAGTATTTTTCTTATTACAGAATTAGCTCCTGGAATCCAGTATCTTTGTTTTAGCTTCGCAAGCACGTGATTCCTCCCACTGTGTCCAATACTCTGGTGTATATGCTGAAGAATGAGAGTAGCAACCCGGAGGTCCTTAGAAAGGATAGCAGGATGCTTGGCCTCCTCTGGCATAGCAGATTTGTTTAGTCGCCCTCCCACCCTCAGTACTCCATCTTGCAGTGTAGGATCCAGCTTGTAGATATGACTACCTTTCTTGATTGGAGTATTTCGCTGTAAAGCTTCAATTTCTTCTGGATATCTTTGTCTTTGACTGAAGCGAACTATCTCCATCTCAGCCTTGGCCAAATCCTCCACGGTCAATGAATTCTTACCCAATGTGGTCTTGTGCTGGTGCATATATTGCTGTAGAAGCATTCTCTGCTTATCAGGGTTACTTTCAGACTGATGGATAGTGGCTCGATACTCTTTTCTCTTACCGCTCAGGTGTAGCAGCAACTCTTTCAACCTTAGAAACCATGCAACTGCTTTCCTCAACTGGTGCCATCCTGAGAAATGGTTAACAAGCTTGTTCACTGTGTCAAAGTTCTCTTTCGTAGTTATGAGATTTACTGTGACTGATCTCTTGACTTCGACGTCGTCTTCAGCAATCTGACTTGGCATATCTGGTCTTTCTGGCCATGATCTCTCTGTTTCCAGCAGATAACTTGGGCCTTGTATCCAAGTTTCACTCCTCATGAAGTTTTCAGCCTTCAATCCCCATGAGGCTTGATCTGCTGGGTTTAATGAGGTGTTTACATACCTCCATTGAGATGGTTGTGTAGCTTCTCTAATGGATGAGATTCTGTTTGCTACGAAGGTCTTGAAGCGTATCTTCTCATTCTCTATATACTTCAGCACCGTCGTGCTATCCGTCCAGAAGACAGATTCTTCTAATGGGAGCTGTAACTCTTTCCGCATCACCTGGTCAACTTTAACTGCAACAACCGCTGCCGTCAACTCCAGTCTCGGGATGGTGACCTGCTTCAGCGGAGCCACCCTGGATTTCCCCATGAGGAAGGCACAATGTTTCTGGCCCTGTTGCTTTGTCAGCAAGAGGTAAGTAGCCGTGCCATAGCCGTCCTCACTGGCGTCTGAGAAATGATGTAGTTGAGCCATCTTTGTAACTCCAAAACTCACAGGCTTGATGCATCTACTGACGTTGAAGCTAGAAAGTTGTTGCAAATCTGTCAACCATCTGAGCCATCTCTGAGCTTGACCTTCTGGGATA
Source organism: Somniosus microcephalus (assembly GCF_052327205.1). NCBI lineage: Eukaryota > Metazoa > Chordata > Chondrichthyes > Squaliformes > Somniosidae > Somniosus > Somniosus microcephalus. Next base: position 62,235,748 of record NC_141007.1, read on the forward strand.
TCTTCATCCCATCCTCTCTTGTCTCTACACAGCTCTCGTAGGATCAGCTTCACCGGCAGAATGAGTGGTGCCAGGAATCCAAGAGGGTCGTAGATGGAACTGACCATGGAGAGAATCCCTCGTCTTGTGGATGGTCTTTCGTTCACCATTATTCTGAAGTTGAACGTGTCTGACTCAATGCACCATTGTACACCAAGAGCTCTCTCAATAGGAAGGACATCGTGGCTCAGGTCCAGATCTTTGACTTCAGTGGCTCTTTCCTTTTCTGGGATAGAAGCTAGAACTGCTCTGCTGTTGCTTATCCACTTAGTCAGATGGAATCCTCCATTCGAACACAGAGTCCTAAGGTCTCTTGACAGTGCAATGGCATCATCTTCTGTTGACACGGACTTCAGACAGTCATCGACATAAAAGTTTCTGAAGATTGTCTCCACAGCCTCTGATGGTGCTTTGCCTTTGCCATCTTCTGCAGTTTTTCTGAGAGCGTAGCTTGCACAGCTGGGAGATGATGTGGCTCCGAACAAGTGTACAGCCATTCTACATTCCACCATCGCTTGACTAACATCGCCATCTGGCCACCAAAGGAAACGCAGAAGATCAGCATCTTCATCAGGGATTCTGACTTGGTAGAACATTGATTCTATGTCTGCCATCATGGCAACGAGCTCTTGTCTAAACCTAGTCAAGACGCCAATGAGGGTATTAGTAAGATCAGGACCTTGAAGCAGCTGGTCATTCAGTGAAGTTCCTCTGAATGAGGCGGCGCAGTCAAACACTACACGGATCTTTTTCTTCTTTGGGTGATACACACCGTGATGAGGAATGTACCAGACCCTTCCATCGTCTCTGTTCAACTGTTCCTCGGGCACTTTTACAGCATAGCCTTTCGCTATGATGTTTCTCATGAAGCCTTTGTAGTCTTCGTGAAAGTCGGGGTTCTTGTTCAGCTTTCTCTTTAGACTGATGGCGCGCTGCTCTGCTATGCAGCGATTGTTCGGCATCTTCGCGGTCTGTCTTCTCAGTGGCAAACCAATGTGATAGTGGCCATCAATGAACTGTGTAGATCTTGTCATCAAATCCATGAACTGATGGTCTTCTTGTGACATCTGTCTTTTCCTCACAGCTGCGTTCTGAAAAGTCTGCGTTGAACTGCTGTATCAACAGCTCTTCAATGCTTGCGATAGAGATACAATTAACTGTTACATTTGGTCGTTGCTCCTTGTTCGACTTGTTGCCATCATCTCTCCTTACCGGTCCATTGACTACCCATCCAAGGGCTGTCCTGACTGCGTAGGATCCGTCATCCTTGCTGTTTATCACCTGCCATGGCTCCATAGTTTTGTAGGCATTGGTTCCAATTAATAGGGCAATTTCTGCTTCAATATATGGGAGACGCACCTTTTCCAGGTAATGCCATCTCTCCACATCCTTCTGCAGGGCTAAGTTTCCTATTTTAACAGGAATCTCCCTCTGTGTGAAAACATTAGGCAGGTCTATGAAGTCCTTCTCTTCAAGTCCACACACTTCTAAGTCTGACAGGATATAACTTTGCATTGACTTCTCATGACCCATGGTGCGTGATGTAAGAAAAAGGAGTCTCACACATCAAGTAACTCTAAAGTAAGCTTTAAGCAACTTATAATCACACTATATACAGGAGAGGTCTTCACCATGGTAGAAGCCCCTTACAATACTGAGCAGTTCAGTATTTATACCAGTCCAACAGGAAGTGATGTATGACAGGAAGTGATGTATGTACAAAGTTCACAGTTCATAGTTTCACAGTTCACAGTTCACAGGAAGTGACACATAACTTCCCGGAAGTTATCATTATTATCACATTCTTCCCTCCTGCAGGATTAGAAGGCTGTGGTCTTCCTTTTGTTCCGCAGCCGCCGAACGAGGAAGAGTCGCACCCATTTGGGTTCCCGTTGTAGAGGGTCGCTGGTCCGCTTACATGCGGTTGGCAATTGGTCAGAGTCTGTGTGGCCTGGATTACCCTGTGAAGGGTCGGGGAGGTCATGGCTTCGCGTACGAGCCCCAATAGGTTCAAAGTCGGTCTGCCTCTGTTCAGAGGGAGGTGCAGAGCTGGTCTGTGGTGGATCAGTACTTTCGTGCGCGGTACTGGGAGGATCGCAACTTTGAGTACGTGGTTCTACCGGCACCAAGCTAGTTGGTGTCCGATCAGGATCCTGGAGAGGGGTACCCGATAGGTTCCAAGAGTTTCCTGGTGAAATACCATCACCCGATGTCCCACTAGGTCCTGGTGGGCAGGGAGCCAGATCCCGTAATGATACGGTAGATTCTCGGCCGTCGGGATATCGTACGTTTGCATAGGTGGGGTTGGCATCGGTTAGTTCGACCTCGTCTACGAGAGGGTCATTTTTAGACGTCCGAACGTATCTTCGGAGTAGAACAGGTCCAGGAGTAGTTAGCCATGATGGGAGTGATGTCCCATGAGATGAGCGACGCTGGAATCCAAAGAACCGCTCATGAGGTGTAGTATTTGTGGCTGTAGAAAGAAGGGACCGTATAGAGTGCAATGCATCCGGAAGCACTGCTTCCCATTGCTGGTCTGGTAGGCCCCGAGATCTTAAAGCAAGATATACGGAATTCCAGATGATACCGTTATACCTCTCTACCTGCCCATTTCCAATGGGATGGTATGGTGTTGTTCTGCTTGTAGCAACTCCCCGTTCTGAGAGGTAGTCCTTGAGTTCCTTTGACATAAAGGATGGACCCCGATCTGAGTGAATATAAGCCGGCATGCCACAGAGAGAAAATACCTGCTCAAGGCAGCAGATTACTGTGGACGCCAGCATATTGGAGCAGGGGAAGGCAAACGGAAAACGTGAATATTCATCAATCATGGTGAGCAAATATGTGTTCCGAGTGGAAGAGGGCACTGGGCCCTTAAAATCGATGCTAAGTCGTTGCATCGGTTGGGTTGCATGTATGAGCATACCATCTGAGGGGCGGAAGAACTGAGGTTTTAATTCCGCACAAAGCCGGCATTCTGAGCATATTTTCTTTACATCTCCAGTAGAAAAAGGGAGATTCCGTGATCGTACGAAATGTAGCATGCGCGTAACACCAGGATGACACAATCCATTATGGACATCTATGAGAGTAGAGGACGACATAGTGGAGCAGAATGCCCGTGTGAGGGTGTCCGGGGCCACATTCTCCTTGCCAGGTCGATAGTGAATGGTATAACCAAAAGAGGCCAGTTCTATCCTCCAAAGTTGTATTTTATTATTCTTAATTTTGATTCGTTTTCGATTATCGAGCATGAAGGCGACTGATCGCTGGTCCGTGATTAATGTAAAGTGCTGGCGAGCTAGAAAATGGTTCCACTTCCGTACTGCCTCTATGATGGCTGTGGCTTCCTTCTCAACTGGAGGATAATGTAGCTCGGCACCTTGTAAGGTCCTGGAGATAAATGCTACAGGACGACCTTCCTGATTTAGAGTAGCCGAGATCGCCACCTCCGAGGCATCACATTCAACTATGAAAGGGAGATTCTCATCGATGGAGTGAAGAGCCGCTTTCTCCAACTGTTGTTTGAGAAGGTTAAAGGCTGCAACAGCCGCTGTTCCCAATGGAAATGATCTAGCATGCAGCAAGGGTTGGATTTTGTCCGAAAAATGAGGAATCCATTTAGCGTAGTATGCAAACAGACCGAGAGCCCGACGTAAAGAAGCCGGATTCTTAGGTGATGGGAGCTCTTGGAGCGGGCGAAGTCTTTCTGGGTCTGGCTTAATGATACCATTACCTACGCAGTAGCCGAGGATGTTGATGGTCGGTTGCGACTCAACAGATTTAGATTCATTCAGGGTTAAGTTACGGCGATGGAGGACATCCCGAAATTTTTGGAGGTTGGCGTCATGTTCCTGTTGATCGTGACCTGCAATAGTAATGTTATCAAGATAGGGAAAAGTGTCCCTTAGGTTTTCCTGTTTAACCAGGCCATCCATTGCCCGTTGGAAGACAGCCACTCCATTAGTAACCCCGAATGGGAGGTGACGAAATTGGTACAGCCGTCCATTAGCCTCAAAGGCCGTGTACTGCTTATCTGAGACCTTCAAGGGTACTTGATGATAGGCACTTTTTAAATCGTAAGTTGAGATCACTTTGTATTCGGCCAGTTTATTAACCATATCATCAATGCGTGGCAATGGGTAGGCATCCAAGTCGGTATATTGATTGATGGTTTGCGAATAATCAATGCATAGTAGTTGTTTGTGAGGTTTTAGAGGGTTCTTGACAATGACGACTTGAGCCCGCCAGGGCGACGAACATGGTTCGATGATATCCTCTGCTAGAAGTCGAGAGATTTCAGCCTCAATAAAAGATTGGTCTTCCTGATTAAAGCGCCGCAATTTCGTTATTATTGGTTTGCATCGAGGCGGAATACTGGCAAATAGTGAGGGTTCATCAAGTGAAGCTGCTGATAATGCACAAAACGGTAATTTAGATGGTATATTAGAAATAGTAAGTCCAGGTTTGGATCCACCGAACTCAATGGTGAGTTTCTTATGCTGTTTTTGGAAATCCAGCCCTAAGAGGAGATCACTACATAAGTCCTTGAGCACCGAAAGTCGGCTGGAGGGATACATGCGACCATTAAGTGTCATATCAACAACACAAAAGCCGGAGACTCTGGTATTAAGTGATGACTGAGCCATCGCAATTGCCTGGTCCGATGGGAAGACATGTAGTTTCAATTTCGCAACAATCTGTTCTTTAATGAAACTATCAGTACTTCCTGAGTCAATTAAGGCATCTAAGGTATGCCCTTTAATTGAAACTTTTGTAGCTGTGATACGCTTATCAATTACTTCATAAAAGGTGATGAGTCGAAGAAGAGATGATGAGTCGAAAGAAGAGATGAATAAGGCTTTTATTAGCTAAGAAGAGACCATGCTTCTTCGTGAGTGACTGAACAAGTCTGAACGAAACCCACACAGTGGTGGGTGGAGTCAGCTGAGGCATGCCTCCATACACAGCGCCACCCAGAGGTGGCAATATACAATACAGTGGTTTACCACATTCACCCCTTGTTTAATGTGAAGTCCGGCGGGGTGAAGGGTACTACAAGTTAAGTCTATCAGGAGGCCTTGTCTGACGTCCTGATCGTCGTGGTGGCGGCGGTGGTGTTGCAGCATCCGACGTCGGGTCTGGTGTCTGGGTGGTTGGCGAAGATTCCTGGGGCTTTGGCATGCCGTCTGCAGGGGTTGGGTTGGGAGGGGTGGTGGGGGATAACAGTGGTAAGGGGGATAACGGTGGTAAGGGGGATAACGGTGGTAATTCAGGGGTACCCGAGGGTGCGAGATCTCGTATGGAGACCGTGTCCTCCCGCCCGTCTGGGTATGTCACCCAGGCATACTGGGGGTTGGCGTGTAGGAGGTGCACCCGCTCGACCAGGGGGTCCGTTTTATGCGTCCTCACGTGCCTCCGCAGTAGGACGGGCCCAGGAGAAGTCAACCATGCCGGTAGCGAGGTTCCCGATGTAGACTTCCGGGGGAAAACGAACATTTTCTCATGAGGGGTCGCATTAGTGGCAGTACAAAGCAGTGACCGAATGGAGTGAAGCGCTGCAGGGAGGACCTCCTGCCAGCGGGAGGTCGGAAGGCCCTTAGATTTTAGTGCTATGAGGACTGCCTTCCAAACCGTCGCGTTCTCCCTTTCCACCTGGCCGTTCCCCCGGGGGTTGTAACTGGTGGTCCTGCTCGTGGCGATACCTCTTGTTAGCAGGTACTGCCGAAGTTCGTCGCTCATGAACGATGAGCCCCTGTCGCTATGTATATAGCTGGGGAACCCGAACAGAGCGAAGATGTCATTCAGACACTTGATGACCGTGGTACTGGTCATGTCTGGGCAAGGGATGGCAAAGGGGAAACGGGAGTACTCATCAACTATGTTGAGGAAGTACACATTGCGGTCAGCGGAGGGGAGGGGCCCTTTAAAATCGACGCTCAGGCGTTCGAAGGGGCGGGTGGCCTTGATCAGGCTTGCTCTGTCCGGCCTATAGAAGTGCGGTTTGCACTCGGCGCAGATTTGGCAGCTCTTGGTCATGGTCCTGACCTCCTCGATGGAGTAGGGCAGGTTACGGGATTTGATAAAATGGAAAAACCTGGTGACCCCCGGGTGGCAGAGGTCATTGTGGAGGGACTGCAGCCTATCACTCTGCGCGTTGGCGCATGTACCACGTGATAGGGCATCTGGGGGCTCATTGAGTTTCCCTGGCCGATACAAGATATCATAATTGTAGGTGGAGAGTTCGATTCTCCACCTCAAGATCTTGTCGTTCTTGATTTTACCCCTCTGCTTATTATTAAACATAAAAGCTACTGAACGCTGGTCAGTGAGCAGGGTAAATCGTTTCCCGGCCAGGTAATGCCTCCAGTGATGCACCGCTTCTACAATAGCCTGGGCCTCCTTTTCGACGGAGGAGTGTCTCGTCTCGGGGCCCTGGAGGGTCCTTGAGAAAAAGGCCACGGGTCTGCCCGCCTGGTTAAGGGTCGCGGCTAGGGCGAAGTCGGAGGCATCGCTCTCCACTTGGAAGGGGATGGACTCATCCACCGCGTGCATTGCGGCCTTCGCGATATCGTTCTTGATAAGAGTGAAGGCTGCACACGCCTCTGGTGTCAGGGGGAAGGAGGTGGCTTTGATGAGGGGCCTGGCTTTGTCTGCATAGAGGGGCACCCACTGGGCGTAGTAGGAGAAAAACCCCAGGCATCTCTTCAGTGCTTTTTGGCAGTGGGGAAGGGGTAGCTCCATTAGGGGGCGCATTCTGTCGGGGTCGGGCCCGATGACTCCGTTCTCCACCACGCAGCCGAGGATGGCCAGGCGCTTGGTGTGAAACATACATTTTTCCTTATTGTACGTTAGGTTCAGCCGTTGGGCCGTACGGAGGAAATTTGCTAGATTAACGTCGTGGTCCTGCTGGTCGTGGCCGCAGATGGTGACGTTATCCAAATAGGGGAAGGTTGCCCGCAGCGCGTTCTGGTCAACCATTCGGTCCATCTCCCTTTGGAAGACCGAAACCCCGTTGGTGACGCCGAAGGGGACCCTAAGGAAGTGGTAGAGGCGGCCGTTTGCCTCGAAGGCAGTATACTGGCGGTCCTCATGGCGGATGGGCAGCTGGTGGTACGCTGACTTAAGGTCGATGGTGGAGAATACTTTGTATTGCGCAATCTGATTGACCATATCAGATATGCGAGGGAGGGGGTACGCGTCCAGCTGGGTGTACCGGTTTATGGTTTGGCTGTAGTCGATTACCATGCGGCGTTTTGCAGTGGTTTTAACGACTACAACCTGGGCTCGCCAGGGGCTAGTGCTACCTTCGATAATGCCCTCCTTCAAGAGCCGCTCCACCTCAGAGCTGATAAAAGCTCTGTCCCCGGCACTGTACCGCCTGCTTTTGGTAGCGATGGGTTTACAGTCGCGGGTGAGGTTAGCGAACAGGGGAGGGGGGGGGACTTTTAATGTGGAAAGGCTGCAGGTGGTTTGCAGCGGGCGATTTAAAAGTTGTTGGTTGCAGACTGTGAGTGGGGGGAGGGGTCCACCGTATGCTAGTGTGACACTCTTAAGGTGGCACTGAAAATCCAACCCTAGCAGGACGGCAGCGCAAAGACGGGGCAGGACTAGCAGTTTAAATTTTTGATATTCAGTGCCCCCTACTGACAGGGTCACCACACAGTAGCCGCTGATGTCCATTGACTGGGACTTGGACGCCATAGAAATGCGATGGTGCGTTGGCAGAATCGTGAGGGAGTGGCTACGTACCGTGTCGGGGTGGACGAAACTCTCTGTGCTCCCGCTGTCGATCAGGCAACTGGTGGCGCGGCCGTTTACCGCGATATCCATCATGGAGCTGGATAGATGGCGAGGGTGGCCTTGATCCAGCGTCACGGAGGCCAGTATGTGGCTTAGTGAGTCACTATAGTCATCCGCCGAGACGGTGGTCGGTTCCGGTGACGAAATGGCGGTTGAGTGCGTTGGATACGATGGCGGCGGATGCCATGCGGCCGGGGGTACACAAAATGGCGGATAAGATGGCTGCTCCCACGGCCCGCACGCTGCGCTGCTGGCTGGCTTCCCCTTGCAGGCGTTAGCGTAATGGCCTTTCTTCCCGCAGCCCGAGCAGGTAGCTGTCTTAGCTGGGCAGTGCGCTCTGGGATGTTTTAACTGGCCACAGAAATAGCATTTTTGGGCCTGGTTACTGGGCATCGAAGCAGTTCTTACCGGAGGCTGCTGTCTCGGTTGGGTCGCTGCAGCGGTTGGTGCCGGGGGCGGCGGTCCCGTGTCCCACGGTTTCGATTGCCATGTCTCGGCGCCGTTACGGGGGTATGCCTCGAGGTTTCGGTGGGCCTCCTCTAACGAGAGCGCAAGGGCAATGGCCGTCTTCAGGTCGGGTTCCTTGCTTTCTGGCAGTCTCTGCCGGGTGTGGTCTGACTGGAGGCCCCTGACGAAGGCATCACAGGCGAGTCCCTGCGCGTGCTCCACAGCCGTTACCGCTTTACAATCGCAGTCTCTGCAGAGTGCCAGTAGCGCCCGTGCAAATGCCCCTACCGATTCTCCCGGTTGCTGCCTGTGGGATCCCAAGAGGTGTCGGGCGTAAATTGTGTTCACTGGGCGCGTATATTGCCCTTTTAGTAGCTCGAGGGCCGCCATGTACGTATTAGAGTCCCGGATTAGCATATATACTTGATGGCTCACCTGGGCGGTCAAAATTTTCAGTTTGTGATCCTCCTCTGTAACCTGTGAGATTGCGAGGAAGGATTCAAAGCAGCTCAGCCAGTGTTCAAACTTGGCTGATGCACCCACATCTTGAGGGTCGAGGTCCAGGCGTGGTGGTCTGAGGGCTCTCAGCAATGTCTGCTGTATCCGTTGCTGTTGTTGCTCCTCAGGTGTCGCCATTTAACTTTTAGCTAATAAAATTGATACGCTTATCAATTACTTCATAAAAGGTGATGAGTCGAAGAAGAGATGATGAGTCGAAAGAAGAGATGAATAAGGCTTTTATTAGCTAAGAAGAGACCATGCTTCTTCGTGAGTGACTGAACAAGTCTGAACGAAACCCACACAGTGGTGGGTGGAGTCAGCTGAGGCATGCCTCCATACACAGCGCCACCCAGAGGTGGCAATATACAATACAGTGGTTTACCACAAGCTGCATGAAACAGGTTCTGTGGGCAAGCAGCTGTAATTGGTGTCGTTGCACAGAGAGTGGCTGAAACTCTCGGTGTGCTTCTTCGGGAGAGAGCTCGAGAGGAAGCTTGATAGGTCCTAGCTGGAGCATCTTGATAGGCCCTAATTGGGGCAGTTCGGTAGGCCTTAGCTGGATAGGCCCTCGTAGAGGCTCTTGATTGGCAAACTTTAGCAAAGTGTCCTTTTTTTTTGCAATAACTGCAGATTGCATTGCGAGCAGGGCAGAATTTCCTAGGGTGAAAAGCATCCCCACAAAAGAAGCATTCCTTCCTAGATTGCCAAGAGGCTGCTAAAGTGGGGTCATCCTCCTCTTCTTCATCAGAATTATCAGGATTAGATTCCTCCAAGATAGGGTTCACCTGAGACCACTTGGATTGTCTGGTTGCAGTTACAGCAGCAGATCAAGATCTGGGCAGCTGATAGAGGTCTGCATTTCTCTTTGCCGAATCCAGCGAACAAGCTAGGTCAAAAGCTTTTTGTAGCTCAAGTGTTTTACTTTCCAGTAGACGCTGGCGTATAAATGGAGAGGCAATCCCGCAGATGAAAGCATCACGAATCAATTCTTCACAATACAGCTCAACTGAGGCTGCCTGAAAGTTACAATCTATGCTGAGCCTGCGAAGTTCTTGAAGGAATTCGTTAATCGATTCCCCTGGCCCTTGTCGGGCTGTGGCCAGTAGATGTCTAGCATAGACCTCATTTGGAGTTTTGGCATACAGTTTCTTAAGTGCCCGAATCACCTCATCGTAATTATCCCATTCATCAACATATTCAAACACTGTTGGGGTCACATAGTTGATAAGTATCCTCAGTTTAGTAGGAGCATCCGCTTTACATTCATCCAGAAAATTCTCAAAAGTACGGTACCAATGCTTCCATACCCTGCCAGCTGCTGGTGTGTTCGGGTCCAAGTCCAGACGAGTAGGTTTAATGATTTTTTCCATGATGGGTGGTTCCCTGGATCCTTAACTCTGAGTTTGTCCGAAGGTCTAGTATTTGTGAGTGTAAATACTAAGTTGCTTAAATTGATGTAAGAAAAAGGAGTCTCACACATCAAGTAACTCTAAAGTAAGCTTTAAGCAACTTATAATCACAATATATACAGGAGAGGTCTTCACCATGCCTCTGGTAGAAGCCCCTTACAATACTGAGCAGTTCAGTATTTATACCAGTCCAACAGGAAGTGATGTATGACAGAAAGTGATGTATGTACAAAGTTCACAGTTCATAGTTTCACAGTTCACAGTTCACAGGAAGTGACACATAACTTCCCGGAAGTTATCATTATTATCACAGTGCGTAATAGGATTTCTGTTCTTCTGCCTCTAACGTTCAGCTGTCGCATGAGTGATTCTGTGCAGAACGTTGCTGAACTACCTGGATCCATGAAGGCGTAAGTCTCCACAAACTTCTCACTCCTCTTAGACTTGATCTTTACAGGTACGATGGCAAGAATACAATCACTGTCACCGGCCCCAGTGAATCCACAAGTCTCTGGTTCTAGCGACACCAGAGCACTTGAAACAACCTTCTCGTCGGTATTGTTTTCTTCACTCTTCGTAGAGACTTGTTCTTCTTTGTGGATATGCAGCAGACTGGGATGTTTCCGAGTGCACTCTCTGCATGTTGTTCTTTGCTTACAGTTTCTACTCAGGTGCCCCTGAGAGAGACATCCAAAACATAGGCCACTGTACTTCAGAAATTCGATTCTGTCCTTATGTGGCTGTGCTTTGATGTCACTGCAGAAATCCAATGTATGATTCTTCTGGCAGAATAAACATGGTTTCTGAAAGGCATTAGCAGGCGTCACTGTGCTGCTCTTTTTGGGAGATGAGTTCTGAGACCTTTCTTCCCCAGCCTGAGTGACGATAATTGCAAAGCTGCTTCCCCTGGAACCACCTTTCCTGAGAGTCTTTGATTCAGCAGGCTTGGCTTTCACTCTTCCATCAGTAGTCGGGCTGACATCCTGGATGTTTCCAAACAATGGGTCCCTAGCAATTTTAGCCTGTTTGTCTATGAAATTCACTAAGTCTGCAAACCTGGCTCTACTTTTCCGTCTCTCCATTATCTCAAAGGCTGTTCTTCTCCATTGTTCTCTCATCCTGTAAGGAAGCTTAGAGATGATGATTCTCATAGTCGTAGGATTGTCCATCTCTTCCATGAATTCAACATCCTCCATGGTGTTGCGACATCCTATGAGAAAAAGAACATATGTGTTCAATGCCTCCCCGTCCTCCGATCTGATCTGTGGCCACTTGGTAGCCTTTTCAATATATGCAGTGGCTATCTTCAGCTCGTTACCATAGTGCTCCTGCAGCAACTTCCTGGCTTCTATGTATCCCCGGTCCGGTCTCATGTGTTCACAGCTTCTGACCAGGTCTTGTGGTTTACCACTGGTGTACTGTCCCAGGTAGTATAACTTATCACTGCTGCTCTCTGTTTTGGAGTCAATGGCTTGTTCGAAGGATCTGATGAAGGGCTTATACTTGAGTGGGTCGCCTTGGAACACTGGTATGTCTCTTTGAGGGAATCGAAACAGATTCTGTTGTTTTACAAGCATCTCTGTAATTTCGTTCTGACGTTGCATCACTCGGTATAGGCTTCTCCCTGTGTCTTCAGGCCTCTGGTGGTCATCAGCAGGGTCTAGTCTAGACCGTCTGACGTCTGGGGTAGCATCACGTGCTCCTGTTAGTGGAGAGGCCACTCTTCCACGCTGTAATGCCAGGAGATGGCCTTCGGACTCTCTTTTAACTCTTGAAGGTGCCCTGGATCCAACTGTGTGTGACAACATTGACTGGCAGTATTCGTTCATGCCGTCCTGTGAGCCTTCATAATCTTCATACACACTCAACCTGGCATCTGAGACCGCAATAGCTGTTTGTATCTCCAGCTGTTCTTTCTTTGCCTGCACTTGGGTCTGTTGGGCCTGCAGTTGGGCCTGTTGGGCCTGCAGTTGGGCCTGTTCCCGTTCAAGAGCTTGCTTCTCCACTAAAGATGCTGTGCACGCCATCAACGCTGCCTGTTCAACCTCCTCTCTCATGCGTCGCGACGAGCGTGTGGTAGAAGCGACTGACCTGTGTCCAGAAACAGAGCTACCTTCTTTTCGATTTTTGCTCAGTCTGGCTGAAGTCTCTGAAATGCTATCATCTGGTCCGACTTCATCGTCATCTTTATCTTTCTCTGCTGTATCAGCATCTTGACGAATCTTTAACATCCACTGTTCTGTGGCCTTGACATAGTCCTTAATGCTGGATGATTTAAGATCAAACCAGTTGTGCTGATCAGTGTTTCCCTCTTCTTCAGACAGAAGTGCTAATACATCTTCATTGAGTACATTAAATTCTTCATGCAACTTGGAGAAATCATAATGCATTATGTCTTCAGCTTTCTTAATATTAGCATTATCTTCCATGAGACAATCAATTATCTTCATTTTTCCAGTTATCTGAGCTAATTTAGCCCTCCTTGCACCTATTCTTCTATGTAACTTCTCTTCTATTGCCTTTGGGGTGAGCTTTACTTCCCTCTTTTGGCCAACAATCCTTCTGGCTGGGGGAAGCTCCTCACGGCTCCGTAAGGCCTCGGCCATTTTACCCGCAGCTCTTATTTAGCTTCTCAATAGAATGAACAAGGCAAGTAACAGTCACTGTACCTTCGCTTTCTTATATTGTCGTCTGGCTCCGTGACCATTCCTGTATACGTTCGCCGACAATTCCGTCCTTTCCTTCTTAGGGAGCGAGTTTTTGACTAATGTAGTGGCGCTTCTTAATTTCCAAACATGCAGCCACTGAGCTTTGAGGCTTTTAACAACGAGTAGACGCGTGTCGAAATAAAACGTTCCAAAACGTAACTTTGTCTTTAAACTGTTTACTGTAACACCTTACAAACAGAATTACAAAGCAAAACACGTTTAAACGAACACGGTCAAAAACTGTATTGCTCCAGCCCTCAAAAGCCTTTACCTTCTCTCCAGCCTCGTGCAGCTTGAACTGTAAAATGGCTGGATACCATGTGACAATCTTAGGGACTGTACCATTGTAGCAAGAATAAAGGGGGTATCTCAGACTATACTACTGGAACAAGAAAATAGGGGGTTTCTCAATACAATAAGTCAGTCAGGTAAATTAACTGTATTATACTATTTAACCAATATTTTAAAGTATTTTCTTTCTTAAACTTTCATGACTCTTACATTTTACATAAAGCTCAATGGTATTTGTGCATTTCTAACAGCAGTTACTGTCTTCTTTTGCACACTTTGTACAAAAATAATAAATTGCAGGGCAATGAAGTATTACAGTTTAAACTCTTTTAATGAAGCATCAGGTCTGTTCTGACTCACAGCAGCACAGCACCGTGTGGACAAGATGAGTCAGGACCCCTGGGTCTTCTAAACAATAGCAGTCCTTACAGATGCCTGCAGGCCAATGACAACTCAGCATGTGATCACATGTGAATATAATAGGTATTCCTTACAGATGCCTGCGGGCCAATGATAAATCAATATGCAAATGTTACAGTTACGACAGAACTTTTCATTGCTGTTCCTATAGCAAAAAAACACAATTGTTTGGGGATTCGCGGGAATTGGAAAGGTCCTGTGTTCATTCTTTTTAGGCTGATCCAAATAGAAAGCAAAACCTCATCTATTAATGGAAAGGTTACTTGAACAATTTTATTTCCACTTTTTCCTATGCCACCCACAGCTTGGCATTTTATTTTTCCAGCTTCAATATCAACAGGAAACGGCAGTGCTATAAAGACAGATGATTCATTCAGACTCCAATTAACAGTTTAACGACTGGAGCTTTCCATACAGCTACACTCCAGAAGTTACACTGATAGCTACACCAGTGAGAAGTGAAGAAGCACTCTGGTGGAAATGTTTTTTAAAAAAAACAGATTAATTTGGTATCATTTTTGTCCTCTGAACATTATGAATTCTCTCCCTCTTTGTCTGCTTCCACGGTTCAATGCTGAAGTATCCTGCATTAGAAATTCACTCAAGCCCAGTCTAGCAGAAGCCCTAGGACAGAAAATGTGTCATTTTGAAAGTGGCGCACAACCTCCAGCCCTTTTAAACAATACTTTGACTAAAACAACAGAAATGCTTCTGAAATAATAACAAAAAATGGTGGAAACACTCAGCAAGTCAGGCAGCGTCTGTGGAGAGAGAAACACAGAGTTAACCTTTCAGGTCAATGACCTTTCATCAAAACTGTAAAATGTTAGAGCTATAACAGATTTCCAGCATCCGCAGTATTTTGCTTTTGCAGAAATGCTTTCTGTGTGATTTGGATTTTACAATTTCAGAAGTTCCAGTTTATATATTAGGGAGAAAAAAATGCAGAATCTTTACCGTTGAGGTTAAAAAAAAACCTGCAAATGCTGGAAATCTGAAATAAGCAGGGAAAATGCTTGAACTGCACTGCAGGGCTGTCAGTAGCTGAAAAGAGAAACGGCAGGTTTATGTTCTGGGTGGTGTAAGGTGTTTGGTCTCCTCGTCCTTACAAGGGTTCTTTGACTCTGGGTTTTACAGGAACAAAATGGTAGACAACACAAAGGTTTAGGTTCAACCCAAAACTGTTAGTTTATTAAAACCAACATAACACAGACAAAATCCTATTGAGAATTGGCTGAAACTTGCAATCACCCATACGGCCGGTCGTTACCGTTGTAGACTGTAGGCCTGGATCGGAGATGACCTGTCCCCATCCTCCTTTATCTGACTGCAGCTGCCTACACAGCGCAAACCCCTTGTAGAGTCAACTGATATTTACAATCACCCGTCCGGCTGGTCGTGGCCGACGTCGATTGCAGGCTGGGAGCTGGAGATGACCGTCTTCCCTTCCTTCTTACAACTGGCAGTTGTGGAGTCAGAGCTAGCTTCCGAGAGAGAGTTTCCGAGAGAGAGCTTCCGAGAGAGAGTTTCCGAGAGAGAGAGCGAGAGCTGTGTTGTGGTTTCTTCTTACAGCTCTTCCGTCACGCCTTTTCGAGTCTGGGCCTTCCCCCAACTCTTGTTTTCCAATACACACTGAGTAATCCAAACCACAGGATATGTACAGGGCTGAGGGATGGAAGATAATTCTTTATCTTGTCTCCCCCACCCCCATGATACATATTTAATGTGATTTAGTCTTACTGCTGATGTGTTTTGCCCAAGGTTAAAGTGTTTTCCATTGAGGCCAGGAAGTCCATTGTTCCAGCGAAACTGGTATCGTTGTCTTATCATTGAAGATCCATCGAAACCCATTAAAACACGAAGTCTCATTGTCCAAAGTTAAATCACCTATTCACCGTTAAATCACCTATCGAGACGCTCATTGTCCAAAGTAAATGTCTTTTCCAAAGTTAAATTAAAACTTACAGGTGTCCCTGTGTATTCTGTACCGACTTTTGCTAGTGGTTACACAGTAGGTTCCGTTACCCTTGTAGGCAACCTGGGGCGGGACATGGCTGTGAGCCATCACTTCCATGATACAGCTGATAGCCTGCCCGTCTCCATATTCAAACCCACATACCGGCCGATCGAAAGGCTTCAAATGATAGGGACACAATACCACATGTGTACCTCCTCCCTGACATCCCTCCAGACTAGTGCTGGTTATCGAGTTCCCCAGCTTCACCAGATCCTATTGAATGGTGGAGCAGGCCCGAGGGGCCGTATGGCCTACTCCTGCTCCTACTTCTTATGTTCTTATATACTGAGGGGTTTTATGATGCTTCACATGTACCCCTTTTCAAATTACACCAATGTTTTCTACCCGGTATACCAGTGCGGGTCGTTGCGCCTGATCCATCACCGGCACCTTCAGAACTATCCCCACTACCGTTTGTTTATTCTGACCACAGTTGACAGGGACTGGGTACGCTTCGGAGGCTGACCGTAGCTGACACGGATTCATGAGGTTGTTATAAGCGCTTAAAGCCTTTAGGTGCCTGTTACTGATCCACGATGGCATGTGGCCTTGTTTTAAATCCTCTAAATGACTGCGCCCCTCATTTAACAACCAGGCCCCTTACATGACACACACATCATTTTGGGCAGCCCGATCCGACGCATTTCGGCCTTCCTTTATTAATACATTGATGGTCTGAGCGTGAGTCTCCAGCTCAGCTACCATTTCCTTTAGATGAATCATCATCACCTGGTCTTCCTGCAATTCGTGACCCTCAATGTCATTACCCTCCCCCAGTATTTTCCTTAGCTGGTCCCTTGGGGTATTTACTTGTAATTGCAACTGCGTGTTGTCCATACTGTTGACCAGTGACGTCCCTGTATTAAACACCATGGCCACATCATTAATCAGTCCCCTTTTTTGTCTCCCCCAGCCTGTGTGGCTGTTATTTACTGGTTTGTACACTCCCCCCCCCCCCCAACTTTCATCCCCATAATTCCTCTCATAGAATTGTCTGAACATTTCTTTTAACAACTTTTCATACAACTTTTCCGTCTCTGGCGGGCACCACCGGGGCAACTGTAACTCCGTTAAATTAAGAATAACCGACGCTACTTCGTAATATACGGTATGATACATCATTTTTCCTGTTGGGATCAACACCAGCCCATTTTTAGGCCCGGGTGCTGTTACGGGACATTTGACCTCTGTACCCTGAGTCTCTGGGGCCTTCGGTAGAGGCTTCATCTTGCTCGCGACCAGTTCGGTCGCCTTGACTGCTTTTGGAGGATCCAGGGTCACGCAAGAGTCAAAACACAGAGTTCAATTCACTCCTGACCCGGAGTCTTGCCACTGCCGTTTGAAAGTAATGGCAACCCCCCCTTTGCAGTTGTGCCCCGACCCGACCACGCACAGACAAACTCCTTGCTCCTTCTTCCACCATTTATCCCAACACAATTTTACCCCTTCCTTAGTTCCCATGGTCCACCTGTTAGAATTATTACCCAACTTTTCCCATTCCGTGGATGCGTTATTTTTACCTTTGTCTGTTTTCCGCAACCACCACCACCATCCCATGGGGGTGCTCCCCTTACATTCCAGACAAACCCGTCTGCCCTCTTTCACCCGTACCCTCTTAGTCGTGATGTTTACCTTTGGGCAGGACACCGACACTTCCCAAATCTTGTCCCCGGTTCGCCTTGAATACTTGGCCGAGTTCGACCCTAGCCAACCCGGCCAATTCCCATCGTGGGAGTATGTAATTGTACCATTATTACCCCATGTCGCCGCCCCCCCCCCCCCCCCGAGTTATGGTGGGGCCAGTTCCTCCCATACACCCATATGTAAAGAATGTCTCGGTGTCTCCCCGATCTCCCCACCCTGCTTTAATCAGGATCATCCACACGCTCATCCACAGCGTCCACCTCATCTCGCGTCCTTGATTCGATTCGCTTCTATAAAAACAGAAGAATAACACTGCTCGTCAGGGGTCTCCCCTTCACAGGTCACACTTAAATGATACACATATTTACACTTTGGTTCAATCACTGCTTTTGTTTTTTCTTGTCCCAATGTCTGGGCTTCTTGAGACCCGGGGGTGGAATAGGAGGAGGTGTCCAGAGCACCCTGGGTCTCGGCGCCCGACTACTTCGTCTCACCTCTCCGCCCTCTGAGTCATCATCATCCCACAGCACTGGAGAAAGGCTCACATTGATCAAACTCCTTATGGTTCCTTGGGTCTTGGCCCGTTTTGTGCTTCTCTCTCCGGAGTCGTACAGCTTGCAGTGGTTGATGTGAAACCATTTTACTTGCCTCGGCAGCTGGATCACATAGACCATCGGACTTGCCTTATCCATGATATTATAGGGTCCTTTAAATAATGGCTCGAATGCCCCTACTCTGGCATAATTCCTGACCATTACCTGGTCCCCTACCTTCCACTCCTGTGTTACCCGTGGTTCCAACAGCATTTGATTCTGTTGGTGCTGCCTTCCCATGTTGTTAGCTGCCTCCCAGTGCAGCCCCCTTAGAGTATGGTACAGATCTCCAACAAACCTGTCCCGTGTGAGCTCCTTAACCTGTGCTTCGGTCAGGACCAGGACCAACACATGAGTCGGGGTCCTCATCGACCTCCCTGTCATTAACTCATGCGGGCAGTGTCCCGTACTTTTACAGAGACTGGCTCTGATGCTCATTAGGACCAGGGGTAGGACCTCATCCCATCTCTTTTGGACCTCTCCTCTCTCTTTCCTAAGCCTCTCTTTTAAGGTCATCCTCTCTACTATACCCGATGATTGGGGATTGTGTGCCACATGCCACTTTCCCTGTATTCCTAGCAGCTTCGGGGTGGCCTGTATTACTAGTCCGGTGAAATGACTTCCCTGATCTGACCCTACTATCAGGGGCAGTCCCCACCGGGAAAACACTTCCTTCACTAGAATCCTAGCCGTGTTTAATGCTGTCGCTGCCCTACAAGGAAAAGCTCCCACCCATTTCGAGAAAGTATCTACTAATACCAGACAATATTTATTGCCCCTACTTGTGGTGGGCAGTGGCCCAATGAAATCTACCTGTATAGACTGCCCTCCTCTACCCTCCTCGTGTGTCCCAATGGAACCTTTCTTTGATGGGGGTCTGGATTATTCGCTGTGCACACTAAACAGTTCTCGCAATAATCCCTTACATCTTCCCTGAGCTGGGGCCACCATCCCACAGCCTCCACTTTATTCCAAGTCGTTTCTGGCCCTGGATGTCCGGACCCCAATGAGCTAGCTGCAAAAATTCCTCCCTGTACTGCACGGGCACGACCCACCTATTCCCCTTGAATAACATCCCCTGTTTCACTGCTACGCATGCTGCTCCAAAGGTCCCTCTACAGGCTTCCCACATTCCTTATCCTTTTATTACCGTTTTAAGGGCTGCATCTTGCAGCTGAGCCTGTTTCAAATCGGGTGGCAATTGTACCTCCTTGGGGTCCCTCTTTCCCCTTTACAGCCATGATCTGTCCGGATCGGTACGGGTCCCAAGGTACCCCTTCCCCTGCCCCCATTTTGGCCAGTACATCAACCTTCTGATTCCCTTTCCACTTAGGCTCTGTCTTGGAATGCGCTTTAAACTTTTGGATGTAGTAATCCTGCTGGTTACTACCCGTGATGTTCAGAATGACTTCTAACAAAGGGGCCGTCTCCAATGGCTTCCTGCCTGAGGACTCGAACCCTCGCCTAGGCCATATTGCTAGATACTCCATGCAGGAGTTGCAAGAACATTGAGTCCGAACATATTGGCCCAGAAATTCGGGTCTCCACGGGTGAGTACGCGTTGGGTACTCACCCATAGGCCCAATGGAAGTGCCGGTTTCGTGCATGCACTGCGCATGCGCAGGAAACCGGCACTTCCGTTCCCCTGAAAGAAGAGGTTAAGAGGTGGAACGCGTGCGCAGGAGAGGCTGCGTGTGCGCATCGAACTTACGTTTTTTTTGCAGGTTTTCCCAGGAAGGTAAGTCTCCAGAAGTTAGACATGTAAAAAGTAGTCGCAAGGCCTGCTTTATACAAGGTAAGTGGTGAATTAATTAAAATTAAAACATTTTTTCCACAGGTTTATTATTTTTAAATGCTTTAAAGAAAGGTAAGTTTATTTTTAGCCCCATTAGAATTTTTTTTTTTAATTCAAAAATTTAAATTATTGTTTAAAATAGTTATTTCATGTAATTTATAGTTTATTTTAAAAATGTGATTAAAAAAAAAAATTATTTGAAGATTTAGTGATGTTTTGGGGCTTATAGTATTTATAGGTTTGACAGGTCTTCCTGTCAAACTTATGAATGAAGCATTCCCTGCTACCATCGGCTCCCCATGACCCACGTGATCCCAGGGGACGCATCGAACTAACTGCGCCCCTGGGATACGCAAGCACTGCGCGCTGGCAGTTGGAGCAGGCCCAGGATCTGAATACCATGGGGGCTCACAGCTCAACGGCTGGCGCGCAAGGTAAGTGCAGGTCGGGGGCTTGCACCCGCGGGAAGCCCCCGACCCGAATTTCTGGGCCATTGTATAGGGGGTTGGGAATTCACTGGGGTTTGTGACTACATACGTTACGGCCGCCAGTTCGGCCTGCTGTGCACTCAAAGTGTTGGGGAGTTTTATGGCCTTCGCTATCCCTGCCTCTGGATCATAAATCCCGCAACCTGTCCTTCTTTCTCCATTTGTCGCCGAACTAGACCCATTCACGTAAATGTCTCTACCTGTCGGGTGTTCCCCGGCCCGGAATCCCACATCTACATCTCACACTCCTTCTACTGAGCACACGTGAGCCGTCCCCGGATAAACCAGATTCGGGGCTTACTTTGGCTCTCCTAGTCTTTCCACTTTCAGTTCTGACTGAGAAAGCAGCAACGTCCAACGGGCAATCCTACTGCTACTCACTGTCCCGTTCTTCATCCTACCATCCAGTAACATTTGTGTCGGGGTGTGGCAGGTCAATAGCTGACTGTAGCTGACCCTGTGAACAACCGAAAGTGTTTGATGGCCCAAAAGGTCGCCAAAAGATGCCGCTCGCAATTAGAAAAGCTCTTTTCTACCTCTGTAAGAACTTGGGAGGCGTAGGCCACTGGTCTCAACTTGCCGTGCCGCTCTTGGAGTAACGCTGCGCTTAAACTGTCCCCAGTAGCCACTACCTCCAGGTAAAAGTCCTGGTCCCCATTTATCGTTCCTAACGCGGGTGCCGTTTATAGGTCCTTTTTTAAGCGCGTAAATGTTTCCTGGCAACTTTCACCCCACTCCCATTCTACTCCCTTCCTAAGAAGCCTCATCAAAGGGGCTGCCGTGGCTGCATATCCTTCGATAAACTCCCTGCAGTAACCCGTTATTCCCAGGAAAGACCTTAGCCCAGACACGTCCTTCGGAATGGGTAGTTCCTGGACTGCCTTTCTCTTCGCTCCATCTATAGCTCTTTCTCCTGCTCTACTGGTCAATCCTAAAAATTGCACCTCCCCTTGTCCAACTTGGGCTTTCTTTGGATTTACTTTAAAACCTGCTTCCTTTAACAGCTCCAATAATTCACTCAGTAATGGCCCGTGATCCACCGTACCTTCGGAGAATAATAACAGGTCATCCACATATTGGATCAACCGGTCAGGCTGACTAAAACCCTTTAGTGCCTCGGCCTTGGTGGAAAATTGAGGGATTATTGTGAAACCCTGTGGCAGACACGTCCACATATACTGCTGTCCTTTAAATGTAAAGGCAAATTTATACTGATCCTCCCGCCTCATGGGAATGGACCAGAACCCGTTTGAAATATACAATACTGTAAAAGTTGTTGCCGCCTCGGGGATACTCCCTATTAAGTCTGCTACTGCCGCTACCGTGGGCGCACAGGCTGGAATATTCTTATTCAGGACCCAGTAATCTACTGTGGCCCTCCATGATTTATCGGACTTCTTTACCGGCCAAAGGGGTGAATTTACATGGGTGGCTATCGTTCTTAATACACCTTGGTCCACCAGGGAGGTTATAGCAGTTTCCAAGTCCTTTTCTGCTTCCCGGGGAAAGTTATACTGTTTCTGGGGCCGCGACATTCGGTCCCCATCTACCTTCACCTCAACCCCCCGTCACTCTCCCGCAATCATGTCCGTGCGTGGCAAACACGTCCATATTCTCCCATACATGCCTTTGATACCGGGATGCTATCGACCAATTGTTCTAGGTAATAGCTTCCTGTCGGCTTCATCGTACAGGTGCTGCCTTTATCTTTACTGTCCCAGGGAATCACTATAAAAACTCGCCTATCCTATCTGCATCGACTGCCCCCCATAGACAGTTGTTTTTCATGTCTACTATGGCGTGGTGTGCCATCATGTAGTCGGCCCTGAGAACTCCCGAACCGAGCTGTTCCCACTTCATCAAAATGCATTCCCATTTTGTTATGTTGTGTCCTATTTCTATCGTTAAGGGTTTCGATACTGCCCCAGCCTGTTCATTACCCGTGAAACCTGTTAGTGTAAATGGGACCCCGCTCGACCATGGGGAAGTGATCGGATTCGGTGAGTGGACCACTGTGCTAGAGGCTCCTGCATCTACCAAATACCTTCCCCTAATGGTCTCCACTTTCAGATCTACACATGGTCTGCCCCACTCATTGTAGATGAGCAGACACAGGACACGGCCCTGTCACAGTAAGGATGCAGATGCACTGGGTCCTCTGTCACCCACAGCAGCATCCAGTTTCCCTTTATCCTTGCCCATAACCTGTTGTAATGCGGCCACTAGGATTTTTACTGAGTCGTCTTCTACCTTCCCTTGGTTCGTCTCTACCTTGGGACCCTCATGCCCTGGTTTCCCCCCTTTTGGGAGCTTACACTCCTTATTCCACACTCCTTACTCCAGTGTTCCAACTTCCCACAGTTAAAACACGCCTGGGATCTACCCGCATTACTTCCCTCCTGTCTCCATTCCCTTTCACTTCGTGCACCTTCCCCCTGTGTTTCTCCTCTTCCCCTTGTCCTGACTTGAAAGCTAGAGTCAGCTTCCTCAGCACACCCACCTCCATATTGTGGAGGTCCTCTGGGTCAAACCATGACTCAGCCTTTGCCCTGATTCACGGCAAACTGTTGGACACTACGGTCCTCAGCCAATGATTCCTGGGAGCCCCTCTTAAGTCTGCGCGTACCAGATCTCCTCCAGTGGCCCTCACGTAAGTCGGCCACAATCTATCTGCCAACGTATCTGGTGACTCGCCTGCCTGCTGCCTCGTCTGCTCCACCTGCAAGAACGGACTACCTTGGCTGTGCCCCAGTGCTACCAAGATCTCATCTTTTAAGCCGTGCATGGTTCCTCCCCCTTAGTGGCTGCCGACAAACTCTGATATAGCTTCCCTTCTAGGGAGAACAGTATCAACTTCCTCAGCTCCTCCTTGTTGCAGTTATTAATGCCCCCTACCTGCTCTACATTGGTGAAATGAACGGAGGCGTCCCCTCCCTGCTTTAATTTAGCCACACTCGTCAACATTCCCTGTAGCTGAAGCGGTGTAAATGGGAGCACATAATCGCTTGGCAACGGCGCCGGGCCACCACCCACTGGTGGCGGACTGAGCTTCTGCTGTCATAGGGGACACATCAATCTCGGTGGTTCCAGTGCTTCAGGAGCCGGCCGATGCTCACTCTCCGGGGGCCCATCATCTGATTCTTTACCCTCCATATCCCAGTCTTCCCCAACCTCTCCAGGCGCCATGAGACAAACCATCCCTCTGGCCCCAGGTAGTTTGAAAGTCAACTTATGGATCTTTTCATTACAAGGCCCATGATCTGCCCCCTCATGACCCGGAGTTCGGGCTACTCTATACGCTACCTTGATATCTTTCAATCCTTCCTCCGCCTCTTCGCCTCTTTCTAGATTCCTTTCACTTTGTTCACAGTGAGTCTGACACGGCCTCTTACACCCTGTCACCTGACACCGTAAGTATTCTAGATGGTTCTGCGCCTTCTCCTCCTTAATCTTTCTCTGCTGCCTTTCCTCACTTAAATCTTTCGTCAGTCGCTCTACGACGGCATCCTTATTGCTTGCCTTGGTTTCTAGTTCCCTTTTCTCACCTTCCAGCTGTTTCACCTTTTACCTGAGAATCGAGGTTTGCTTCTGTAGACACAGAAGCCAAATCGCCTTCTCTCTCGTTCTTTTATGGCTACTACTGTCCACTCTGCCGCTTTTTCCTGCGCATCCTCAGAGTGTAACATTTCTCGTGCCCATGGCTCAGAAATGTCTAACTTGCTACATATATACGAGGCTACCTTAGCCTCCATAAACTTCCTACAGCTACTACTAACCGCCTGCTCTGCCGCTTTCTCCTGCGGAGAGTACATCATTTCTTTTGCCCCGGCTCAGAAATGTTTACTTTGGCTACCTTAGCCTCCCTGAGACTACCATAACCTCCCTGAGATTACCTTAGCCTCCCTAGGGTTTGTTGCCCTTACTTTGTGCCTTGTTTTGTTCCACACCTCAAGAGTCCTGCCACGGTCGCCAAGATATGTAAGGTGTTTGATTTCCTTATCTTTACAAGAGTTCTTTGACTTTGGGTTGTACAGGAACAAAATGGTAGATGTCACAAAGACTTAGGTTCAACCCAAAACTGTTAGTTTATTAAAACCAACAAAACACAGACAAAAACCTGTTGAGATTTGGCTGAAACTTACAATCACCCATTCAGCCGGCCGTTACTGTTGTGGATTGTAGGCCTGGATCAGAGATGACCTGTCCCCATCCTCCTTTATCTGACTGCAGCTGCCTACACAGCGCAAACCCCTTGTAGAGTCAACTGATATTTACAATCACCCGTCCGGCTGGTCGTGGCTGACGTCGATTGCAGGCTAGGAGCTGGAGATGACCGTCTTCCCTTCCTTCTTACACCTGGCAGTTGCTGTAGTCAGAGCTAGCTTCCGAGAGAGAGCTTCCGTGAGAGAGCTTCCTTCTTACAGCTCTTCCATCACGTCTTTTTGAGTCTGGGCCTTCCCCCAACTCTTGTTTTCCAATATACACCGAGTAATCCAAACCACAGGATATGTACAGGGCTGAGGGATGGAAGATAATTCCTTTTCTTGTCTCCCCCCCCCTGCTGTGATACATATTTAATGTGATTTAATCTTACTGCTGATGTGTTTTGCCCAACGTTAAAGTGTTTTCCATTGAGGCCAGGAAGTCCATTGTTCCAGCGAAACTGGTATCATTGTCTTAGCCATTGAAGATCCATCGAAGCCCATTAAAACACGAAGTCTCATTGTCCAAAGTTAAATCACCTATTCGCCATTAAATCACCTATCGAGACGCTCATTGTCCAAAGTAAATGACTTTTCCAAAGTTAAATTAAAACTCACAGGTGTGTCTGTGCTTCTAGGTTTAATTGTATCATGCCCTTACCACTGGGCCAAACAGGCTTCCAGCATTTTGCTATTGTACAGGGTTTTTTGAAATCTACAGTGGGGGCCTCTTGGAATGATCTGTCTTTTCTCTTTCCAGGTGCTGACTGACTGATGTGTCTTCATCATGACCTTCATTTGTGAACTTACATTTGGGTTAAACTCGATGCGCACATGATTATATCAGCCTGTGTTTTGGGATGACCAAAGGGAGGTTTTAACTGTCTTCCTTTATAAAGATATAATCACATGCAGCATTTGTCCCTCTTCCAGTATGTCTATATAGGCCATGTAGGTGATCTCATTGAAACATACAAGATTCTGAGGGGGATTGAGAGGGTAGATGCTGAGAGGTTGTTTCCCCTGGCTGGAGTGTCTAGAACTAGGGGGCATAGTCTCCTGAGATAAGGGGTCGGCCGTTTAAGACTGAGATGAGGAGGAATTTCTTCATTCAGAGGGTTGTGAATCCTTGGAATTCTCTGCCCCAGAGGGCTGTGAATGCTGAGTCTTTGAGTATATTCAAGGCTGAGATCGATAGATATTTGGACTCTAGGGGAATCAAGGGCTATGGAGATCGGGCGGGAAAGTGGAGTTGAGGTCGATGATGATCTTATTGAATGGCGGAGCAGGCTCGAGAGGCCGCATGGCCTACTCCTGCTCCTATTTCTTATGTAAAAGACGAGAGATAAACTCCAAAGATAAAGATAATCTAATTCAAAATATGTACACAGGTTTTTGGATTCATTTTTCAGGGAGGTGGTAGTGATTTATCTATCAATTCAGATATTGATAGGTGTATCTGTTATATAACTCAGATATTGATAGGTGTATCTGTTATATAACTCAGATATTGATAGGTGTATTTGTTATGTAACTCAGATACTGATAGGTGAATCTTTATTGAGGTTGTGAATGAATAAGAGCTTACATAAAAGAAAGGCTTGCATTTATATAGCACCTTTTCACAACCTCAGGATGTCCAAAGCGCTTTACAGCCAATGATCTGCTTTTGAAGGGTAGTCACTGTTGTAATGTATGAAGTTACATTGGAAGTTGCCTGATTTGAACTAGGTGGAACCCATCAAATGAGATCAAGCCAAATCTTTTAACCCACCTCCCCCATCCCAATTCCCGTCGGCAAACATTAGAGGGTGAATCCCAGGTCACTAATTTAAACACACCTACTCTGTGGGGCCTTATACTGACCCTGACCCTGTCCCTCCCCAATTAAAACAAAGTTCCACCCAAGACATGCTGAAGGTCAAGATCTCTTAATGCTGCAGCCTCCTTTGTGTGTTCCAGACTTACAGCCCCTGGTTACCCATCAGCAGGTAACTTCATTGCCCACATACTACCGCTGGCATTCTGGATCGACTACTTCATGCTGCCATTACATTGCTGATTATTATCTTGAGAGGTTCAGACTTGATTTAGCTCTGCTGCAGCCAACACAATTAAATATGGGTTCAAGTTTCGGGCTCTGTTTTGCACTAATTGCAACGTTCTATGGATCAGCTGTGGCTGTAAGTGGTAAATTTACACACATCAAATACCATTTAATAGTCAGGGACATCACACTGTGTTCAGACTTAAGATAAAGTCAGGGTTTTACTAAGAGCCATGCACCCATAAAACGAGCAGAATATTCCATGATTGACAGTGAGTTTCATGTGTTTTTTCACCTGTACAAAGCTCTTCTATGACTACTCATGCCTGCGGCTCTCATGTTATAATTATTGGCACTATGAACGAACCACCAGCACTTTTTATTTGGGGCAATGTCCTGTGTATGCCCAGGCAGAAAAGCCAAAAGGTTTACAAAGATATTAATGAATGTTACTAGAACTTGATGTTATAATGAGAGCCTGTAATGAATTGGCCACCAAAGGAGACATTGGTTCCAATTGAAAACAATAGGCTTATGGTGCAGCCCGTATCACTTCGATAGCACAGGCAGTGTTAGTGCCAGTGCTGTTACAGTGATGTAGGATAGTGGCACCATCCCTATATGCCGCAACTGGCCTGTTAGCCTAACACTGAGCTATGTCTATTTTGATTTGCATTACTTCAGTGTGGAGGATTGTGTGAATCTGCTGCTGTTCTGATTTCATTGTTAAAGCAGCAAACACTTTCAGAATAAAACTAAACTTTCATTGTACATATCAGGTTACAGCTCACCCGATATTGCTGTATCACATCACCACCAGTCCTTCTTTTACTGTTGGCAGTTCAGGCCAGGCATTAGATTTTTTGGCCTGAGATACATGGATCGGCACAACTTGTAGCTGGATTGATTCGGAGACCCATTTGTGCTGTGCCCCCCCCCAAGTCACCTCGGGTGAGATTTTCCACTTGTTATGGTTGGGTGCTATAAGCATTGGCAATAATGTATTTTCCACTCAAATTTGCAACATTATTGCTGTTGCTACTTTACTTAATGACCACCTACATTTTCCACGAGGCAGCAAAAACCAGTGGTAAAAGTTAAGATCATGCCATATATCTTCAGTTGAGACATTTAATTGCGGGTGTAACAGCTTTACCAGACCTCATGACAAATTTTCCTCTACCAATTCCAAAGCTATTGACTGAGCTTATTAAAGTTACTTATCACACTGTGCCTTGAACACATACTGTGCGATATTAGTAACAATCGTGTTTGTGTTAAATTCTTTTGTCCACTATTTTAACAAAAGCCTTAACCTGTTGATATTTAACTGGATTTAACGCAGTTGCGGAAATGTTACCGTGTTCATTATTAATATTGCTTAGCACAACTTCAAGGCATGGGCCTTAATATTGAACTAGAATTAAACTAGGATGGAAGTATTTAAGTAGAAGGAAATCTCCATTCAGGTAAAAGAGCTTAGCATGTTTTTTTGCAGCAGCGATAGGTTTAAATACTTCTAATTTAATGATGGTAATGATGGTATTGATGGTATAAACACAAAGTTATCCTAGGACAATAATGACCTCATTTCCCCCGCCCCCCACCCCGCCTTGGTGCTAGTCAGATAAGGTGGACATGATGTGCGACGCACCTGACCTGAATTAAAACCTTTTTTTCATTCATTCCTAGGATGTAGGCATCGCTGGCAAGGCCAGCATTTAGTGCCCATCCCTAATTGCCCTTGAGAACGTGGTGGTGAGCCGCCTTCTTGAACCACTGCAGTCCGTGTGGTGAAGAGGCTCCCACAGTGCTGTTAGGGAGGGAGTTCCAGGATTTTGACCCAGCGACGATGAAAGATCTGCAATATGTTTCCAAATCAGGATGGTGTGTGACTTGGAGGGGAGCTTGCAGGTGGTGGTGTTCCCATGCACCTGCTGCCCTTGTCCTTCTAGGTGGTAAAGGTCGCAGGTTTGGGAGGTGCTGCCGAAGAACCCGTCTGTATTTGCAGCTTCAGGGCAATAACTTAGGCCCAATGCAGACTAGGCACAGGCCTCCAGCCTTGCAGGTCCAGAAACAGCTGCCCAAGGGCCTTCACCGTCCTGCTGGTGCAATGACAAAGGTTCCACTTAACTTTTTCGGTCTCTTTGGGTTGGTTGCGTGCTTTTCTCAGATTGTCTAATCTGAGCGGGGCAGAGTGCAAGGTCAAAGCAACCCCTTCTTCTGGGCTCCCCTCCAAAAGTGTGCCCACCCAGTCAGGCAGAAGCCCCATTAGGCCCCCTCACTTGCATTGCTGTGCCTGCTTGGAGCACAACTGCTCCATTGGACAGATATTGCTGTTCCTTCATTGTCGCTGGGTCAAAGTCTTGCAATCTCCTCCCTAACAGCACTGTGGGAGTACCTTCAACTTCACCACCACCTTCGCAAGGGAAACTAGGGATGGGCAATAAATGCTGGCCTTGCCAGCGACACCCATATTCCGCCCCCCCTCCCCCACCCACCCCCCAAAAAAAATCCCCAGGAAATCCCAAAACAATACAAATGGGCAGATACGCAGGGTAACAGGTCTCCGCCCCTTCTTCTTTTGCACATGGGAACTGAGCGTTCCCCATGTGCCCGACAAAGGAAAATCTGGTCCAATATCTCTCCTCTAGAAGGTAACTGCTGAATTTTACAGAACCTCCTAACCAAAGGGAAAGTACAGCCAGGTCATGTTGCTCATAGAATTCAATATCTATGCATTTCCAACATTTTAAGTGCTGCTACTTATGGGATGCTTTCTACAGTGTGGACAAGTTAAGTGGCCGTACAAGGATGAGCAGCACATAGAGAAACAAAAAATCTAGCAACATTTGTTGGCGCCTCTGTACGCAGTTTTGTTTTGATGTGTTTTCACCTAGAATTTATAAAATATGATGTGGTTGTTAATTGGGATGGTCCGTTTTGCGCACAACTAGGGCACAGACTAAATATTCCATTGCTGAGAACTGCGACTGAACCATGAGTTCAGTGCACGAGAATTGCAAACAAACCAGATCCCTCTTGGCATCTAAAATTAAAAACTACAGCCGGGAAATTACTGAGAGCGATGTTATTGTACAAGCATTTAATGCGCTCATATCAAGTTCCCCTCTCTGGTATTTTGAAAGAGGCATTAACCTGTTAGGAACATAGGAACAGGAGTAGGCCATTCAGCCCTTCAAGCCTGTTCCGCCATTCAATTAGATAATGTTTGTTCTGTATCTCAACTCCATTTACCCACCTTTGTGCTATATCCCCTGATACTTTTAACCAACAAAAATCTATCGATCTCAGTCTTGAAAATTTCAACTGAACCAGCATCCACGGCCTTTTGGGGAAGAAGTTCCCGATTTCCACTGCCCTTTGTGTGAAAAAGTGCTTCTTGATTTCACTCCTAAATGGCCTGGTTCTAATTTCAAAATGATGCCCTCTTGTGTTAGAATACCCTCACCAGAGGAAATATCTGTATCTACTCTATCGAATCCCTTTATCATTTTAAACATCTTAATTAACAGAGTTTAGGCCTCCTTAGCTTAAGGGAATACAAGCCAAGATTATGCAATCTGTCCTCCTAATTTAACCCTTTAAGCCCTGGTATAATTCTGATGAATCTGTGCTGTACCCCTTCCAAGGCCAATATGTCTTTCCTGAGACAAAAGCTAAATTCTGTAGCGGCTGGAAACCTGAAATAAAAACAGAAAATGCTGGAAAAACTCAGCAGATCAGGCAGCATCCGTGGAGAGAGAAACAGAGTTAACGTTTCAAATCGATCACCTTTCGTCAGAACTGGGAGAATTTAGAGATTTAACAGTTTATAAGCAAGTACAGGGCCAGGGGAAAGGGGTGGGAGGAAAGGGAGGGAAGAACAAAAGGGAAGGTCTGAGTTAGGGTGGAAGGCAGGAGAGATTAAATGAACATTACTGACCTCATTTCCTCTGGAGATCTTCCCCCCACCATGGCCTCCAACCTTATAGTCCCCCAACCCCTCACAGCCTGCTTCTACCTCCTTGCCAAGATCCACAAACTATCTTCTTATCCCTTTCCTCTCTCAACACTATCTTTACTCCCCTTGTCCAGTCTCTTCTGAGCTACATCCACGACTCTTCCGCCAAATATCTAGTTTCTTGGCCCTAACCATTTCCTTTTCACCATGGATGTCCAATCCCTCTACACCACCATCCCCCACCAGGACAGCCTGTGGGCCCTCTGCTTCTTCCTTGAATGGAGGCCCAACCAGTCCCCATCCACCATCACTCTCCTCCACTTGGCTGAACTTGCTCGTACGTTGAACAACTTCTCCATTGACTCCACTCACTTGCTCCAAATAAAAGGTGTAGCTGTGGGAACTCGTATGGGTCCTAGCTATGCCTGCCTTTTCGTGAGATATGAGGAACATTCATTGTTCCAGTCCTACCAGTATATTGATGACTGTGTCGGTGCCGCTTTGAACAGGAAAATTTCATCAACTTTGCTTCCAATTTCCACCCCTCCCTTACCTTCACATGGTCCACCTCTGACTCTTCCCTGCTTTTCCTTGACTTCTTTTTCTCCATTTCTGGGGATAGGCTATCAACCAGTGTCTACTATAAGCCCACAAACTCCCACAGCTACCTGGATTACACTTTCTACCACCCAGCTTCCTTTAAGGACTCTATTCTATTCTCCCAGTTTCTCCCTCTCCGTCACATCTGTTCTGGCGATGCCACCTTCTACATCAGTGCTTCCAATATGTCTTCCTTTTCCCTCAACTGAGGATTCCCCTCCACCGTGGTTGACCGGGCCCTCGTCCATGTCTGCCCATTTACCACACTTCTGCCCTCACTCCTTCCCCTCCCTCCCAGCACCATGATAAGGTTCCCTTTGACCTCACCTTCCACCCCACCAGCGTGCACATACAGCGGATCATCCTCCGCCATTTCCGCTACCTCCAACGCGATGCCACCACCAAACATATCTTCCTCTCCCCTCCTCTTTTTCAGCATCCCGAAGGGACCGCTCCCTCCGCGACACCCTGGTCCACTCTTCAATCACCCCCAACACCTACTCCCCTTCCCACGGCTCCTTCCTGTGCAAGGACAGGAGATGCAACACGTGGTCTTTCACCTCCTCCCTTCCTACCATCCAGGGCCGCAAACACTCCTTCCAGGTGAAACAGCGATTTACTTGTACTTCTTTCAATTTAGTATACTGTATTCATTGCTCGCATTGCAAACTCCTCTATATTTGGGAGATCAAACGTAGATTGGGTGCTCGCTTTGCTGAACATCTCTGTTTAGTCCGCATGCGTGACCCTGAGCTTCCGGTCACTTGCCATTTTAATTCTCCATCCCACTCTGACCGCTCTGTCCTCGGCCTCCTACATTGTTCCAATGAAGCTCAACGTAAGCTCGAGGAACAGCACCTCATCTTTCGATTAGACACTTTACAGCCTTCTGGACTCAACATAGAGTTCAATAAAAAAGCAAAATACTGCAGATGCTGGAAATCTGAAATAAAAACAGCAAATGCTGGAAATACTCAACAGGTCAGGCAGCATCTGTAGAGAGAGAAACAGAGTTAACGTTTCAGGTCGATGACCCTTCGTCAGAACTGGAAAAAGTTGGAGATGTAACAGGTTTTTAAGCAAGTGTAGGGGCAGGGAAAAGGGGGAGGGGAGGAAAGAACAAAAGGGAAGGTCTGTGATAGGGTGGAAGGCAGGAGAGATTAAGTGACAAAAGGGATGATGGTGCAAGGCAAAAGGACTTCTCTTCGCCTTGCCTTTTTTTCCTTTTGCCTTGCACCATCATCCCTTTTATCATTTAAATAATGAAATAAAAACAATCTGGAAATGTTGTTGGGTGCTACATGCAGCACCACCTTGCCTTACAAAGAAGCATGGTCATAGAGGAGAAGGAGAAGCCTGGAGAGGCTGCAGATCAGAAACCAGACGCCAGCTGAAAGAAACATTTGGCAAGTTCTAATGCAGGCCACCTCTTAACTTGCAAAATAACAACAGAAAATGCTGGAAAAACTCAGCAGGTCAGGCAACATCCGTGGAGGGAAATTTGAGTTGACGTTTCGGGTCGAAGAAGGGTTCAACCCGAAACGTCAACTCAAATTTCTCTCCACGGATGTTGCCTGACCTGCTGAGTTTTTCCAGCATTTTCTGTTGTTATTTCGGATTTCCAACATCTGCAGTATTTTGCTATCTTAACTTGCAGATGTGGCCATTGCATTAGTCCTGTCTACATCGTCCCTGTACCCTCCACGAATATGCCTGCCACTTGATGAAACGTGCTTACAAACTCTGCAAGGACTCTTCTCTGCTCACAACTTCAGTGTAACCAGATTATTAATGTGGAATCATGAATTGTGTGTGAGTGCCTCATGTTGCTTCCATGGTGGTTCCCCTTGCTGGCAGTGTGTGATATATCTCATTCAAAACCTAATCTTGTACTTTGTCTGCAGGTTGTGCCAGTGATAGGAACAGAGCCACCTTACGTAATCCTAAGAGCCTCTTGGGATTCAGGTAGTGGTTGCCTTTTGACAACTGAGAAGGACCTGCTTTGGGCTGTGCTACTCATGTTACTGCATCGGCTGCTCGGGCCTGCGTAAAGAAAGAAAAGAAAAACCTTGCATTGATATAGCGCCTTTCACGACCTCAGGATGTCCCAAAGCACTTTACACACAATGAAGTACTTTTGAAGTGAAAATGTCCCGAGGGGCTTCACAGGAGCATAATCAGACAAAAACTGACACCGAGCCAAAGAAGGAGATATTAGCAGAAAATGCTGGAAATACTCAGCAGGTCAGGCAGCATCTGTGGAGAGAGAAACAGAGTTAACGTTTCAGGTTGATGACCTTTCGCCAGGCCTTTCCAGCATCTGCAGTATTTTGCTTTTGTAAGGAGATAGTAGGATGGTTGACTAAAAGCTTGGTTAAAGAGGTAGGTTTTAAGGAGGACCTTAAGTAAGGAGACAGAGGTGGAGAGACAGAGAGGTTTAAGGAGGAAATTCCAGAGAAGATGCCAGAGTTTAGGAACGCAGAGTTCTTGGAGGGTTGTAGCACTGGCGGAGGTTACAGAGATAGGGAAGGGCGAGGCCATGGAGGGATAGGAACACAAAAATGAGAATTTTAAAATCAAGGCATTGGTAGGTAAGCATGCGAAGGCAAGTTTAAATTAAAAAATAGAAAGTGTCCCTGTGGATCCAGGAGGAGGAGCAGGAGGAGTGTTCACCCGACTCCACAGTCCTCATGATCACCCCCATTGCCGCACAAACCTCCCTCCCAGGAGCCGAGGCAAGCTGTCAGCGCACTATTGGCTACGTACCCGCAAACAGGTCATAAATTCCACCCCCTTAATTCCTTCAGATGGTTCTTCTTAGTGCTTGGGTAGAAAGACAGGAGATTTGCTTAAAAAGGCTTTGGTCTTCTGAGAAGAGAAGTCAATCATGGGATGAAGCAAAAAGATACAGAATGAGGTCAATGGGAGAGGTGGCAAGCAAAATCTGAGGGCTGGGGAAGTGAATGGGAGATGTGAAGAGCAGATGGGAAAGAGAAGAGACAGGAAGATTGGTGTCACTGGTGTGTGTGTGGATGTGTGTGCACGTGTGTGTGTGTGAAAACCTAAAGCGTGTTTTTGGCAACAGCGTATTACAGAAGAAAGAAAGCAGGGCTATGGGAATATAAGGGGAGAAAGCGAGAAAAAGGAAGAGAACACAATTTGCAACAATTAAATATCCTGGGAAAGCAAGAAACAAATGTGGACTTGTCCCACAGGAGTTCATACGATACCGTTAGAGAATGCTACAGCATCAGTATTATGGGCTATTTCCCCTAATCATGTATGTGTAGTTATTAACAGGCTTCCCAGCCGCAGACGGACTTTACTTTCCATGCTCAGACTTTGGAAATGTTTCTGTGCTACATGCCAGGAATTGCATTTAAAAATCGTGAATCAGACATTTCGAGTTTTGTGATTCCCTTCCGCTTCAGTTTGAAAAACATCACCTTTAAGGCAACAAACTTTCCAATGTGCCTGATGAAGGTAAAAGGACTGACAGCAAATGCAGGAGAAAAGTTGACCTCTGAAACATAATCATCATTCAAATGGTGTTCTGAGAGTATCCTGATGACTGTAATACATGTGACGAACAGTTGTTAACAAGGCCAATATTCGCCTTTTCTTTATGTTTGAACATTTGATATGAAAGCAAACCATTGCACCAAATCAATACACAGAATACAGACAACACACGCATCATTTCCACATGTGTTTTATGCCTACACCAAGAAAGAAATTAAGAGTTATATAGCAGCTTATCAACACCCTCAAGATATCGCAAAGTGCTGCACAAACAATGAGTTACTTCTGTTACTGGGTCAGTATATAACATAACAGTTGTTTCATTATTTTACATTTTTCTCTTCTCTCCACATGTACATGCCCAGATGCAGAGGTGTGCACACCGCTTACATCCACATGCACGTCCCTTTCATGCACATATTCATGAATAGATGTGTTCATTATCCTTCCCTACATATATAAGCATTTAAGGGGAAACTAGAGAAGCACACGAAGGAGAAAGGAAGAGAAGGATATGCTGATGGGGTGAGATGATGCAGGCTGGGAGGAGGCTCGTGTGGAGCATGGACACCTGCATGGACCAGTTGGGCCGAATGGCCTGTTTCCATGCTGTAAATTCTATGTAATACAAGTAAACACATGCGCATTCATTTTGTGAGGGACATATCGTGAGGCACCGCCTTGTCTCCAGGACCCCGCATGTCCAATTGGCAGGGCATCAAATTTGGTGCCAAACAATGAGGCTGCACTGCTGGTATGTGCGGTCTCGTTAAAATATACTGATCATCCAGAAAATGGCTGTGGCCTGAATTTTACAGCATGAGCCTTCCCCATAAAATCTAGGGGCATGGGACTGTTTTGAGAATTTATCTGCCGAAGTAGGTCACTTAAAGGGAGAAGGTAAATTTATAAAAAGAAAGACTTGCATTTATATAGCGCCTTTCATGGCCTCAGGACATCCCAAAGCGCTTTACAGCCAGTGAAGTACTTTTGAAGTGTAGCCACTGTTGCAAAGTAGGAAACACAGCAGCCAATTTGCGCACAGCAAGCTCCCACAAACAGGAATGTGATAATGACCAGATAATCTGTTTTAGTGATGTTGATTGAGGGATAAATATCAGCCCAGGACACCGGGGAGAACTCTCTTGCTCTTCTTTGAAATAGGATCTTTTACATCCAGCTGAGGTAGACAGGGCCTTGGTTTAACACCTCATCCAAAAGACGGCACCTCCGACAGTGTAGCACTCCCTCAGTACTGCACTGGAGCATCAGCCTAGATTTTTGTGAAAATGGGAATTTTGTATAAATTTTAGAGGTTTGTTTGTGTTGCATTTTCTGTACTTTTGGCTGCGTTTTGCTCCATACATTAGTTGGTTTTGCTGAGTAGGCCTCCATTAATTAATCAATACTTTTCTTCATTGTTCTGTTTATTTTGACCTTGCACCGTACAAAGAGGCACGGTTGGGCCTACCTTTGAGGAGTTCCAAATATGCCGCAAAATTGAAATGAGCAACAGGAGTTAGTGAGGGGGCTATCAGATGCAGGTGCAATGACCCTACGCATCCTGGCTACAGCTGTCATTACCCGGGTATTTGGACATGTCGGAGGAGAGCTTTCTTCAGTGCCCCCACTTCCTAAGACAAGCTGCCATAGAATTGTACCATCTGCTGCTCAGTGATCTGCACACAGCATCTGGACTGGGAACAGCTTTTCCCGTACAGGTGAAAGTTACCACAATGAGAAGCTTTCATGCCATTACTTTCTTATAAGCCACCCTCAGCGGTATCTGCCACATCAGTCAGTCGTGAAACAGGGGGATAGCAATTGCTATGTTTACATGGAACGACTCAAAGGGAGCAGTGTTGCTCATGTCTCTGCTGCATCACTGGGAACAATCAGACCACTTTTTCAGCACCATAACTTCTGCTTTTATGACAAGTTGCAGCCCTTTAAGTGCTGCGACCACAAGGAGCTGCAGGCCAGGCTCTTTGGGCAAGCTTTTGCTTTGCCTGTGCGATACCTTACACCTTAAAATTCGGCAAAGCCTGGCTCTGAGATATGGGCCCGAATCTGCATTTTTGCCTGGATCAAAAAACTGGGGCTCAGACGTGTTTACAGTACATACAGCTGAACACATACATACACACATTTGTAAATGCAGGTGTAGATTACACTCCTTTCCATGCACATAACTAATATAAATATCCCTTTCTCATACACCTGCAATATACATTACTTTCAAACACGCACATCTCCTCTCTACAACATACCCCAAAAAACAAGCACATCCTCTACCTCTCCATAAATATGCACATCCAAGTACTGCAGTCTTAGCTTGGTTCAGTCAGAAGGTTGTCTGGTCACATCCCATTCCAGGATAAGAGCACATAAACTAGGCTGCAACTTCAGCATTGAGCAAGTGGTGCACTGTTAGAGGTGCCATCTTTCAGTCGAGATATCTGCTTATATAAGTGGACGGTGAAGATCCACTGGGAGTTCGAAATGACAACAGAAAATGCTGGAAAAACTCAGCAGGCCAGGCAACATCCGTGAAGAGAGAAATAGAGTCAACGTTTCAGGTCAAAACCCTTTGTCAAGACTGAAAAAGCACAGGAAATGAAACAAATTAAAAGGCCAATTTGGAGGCTGGGAGAGAACAAAAGGTCTTGACAAAGGGTTTTGACCTGAAACGTTGACTCTATTTCACTCTCCATGGATGTTGCCTGGCCTGCTGAGTTTTTCCAGCATTTTCTGTTGTTATTTCAGATTTCCAGCATCTGCAGTATTTTGCTATCGAGATATCTGCCTATATAAGTGGACGGTGAAG
The DNA here is from genome assembly GCF_052327205.1 of Somniosus microcephalus. Lineage (NCBI taxonomy): Eukaryota > Metazoa > Chordata > Chondrichthyes > Squaliformes > Somniosidae > Somniosus > Somniosus microcephalus. The sequence continues at coordinate 62,273,065 of NC_141007.1, forward strand.
AGCCACTGGGAGTAGTCTGGTGTCCTACCAACTTTCCTCTCAAGCAACACCACCAACAAAAATGATTTACTGGTCATTCATCACTGTTGTTTATGGGATCTTGCTGTGTGTAAAAGGGATGGTGTGTTCATTCACATAGCAACAGTACTGCGCTTCAAAGAAATTCATAGTATTAGAAGTGGCACAACAGGTCTCTGCCTCTTTTTCCTCTGTGTTACACCCTGGAAATAAGCACTCACGGTAATAATTCAGAAGAAAACTGCCCCACTTTGTCTATCTATCTACACATTTAAAGGTTTTACATCTAGTTACATCTGACCCACTTCAGACAACATACTTCAAAGTATCATACTTTGTTGCAGGTGCAAAATGATCTTAAAAAATAAGACAAAGAAAGCCAGTCATTTCCTGATGGGTTCTTCTGACCTGCAGCAAGAAATTTATGAGAACTTACAACTGCCCTCTGATTACTCTGGATTTGCCTATTTCTACAGCTTCCCACAGAGAACACTTGAGCAATGGTCTTGAAGGAACTGGCCAGGTTAACAGTTAAGGATGTTCCTGACTCCAGACAACCCATGAGTAAGGCCACGGGATACAAAAAACGATGGGGTCGATTTTAACCACTTTGTAAAGTGCTTTGGAACATCCTTAGGTTGTGAAAGGTGCTGTAAAAATATAAAACTTTCTTTTCTTTCTTTCTAACTCTACCCATCTGGTGGAAACTGGGCGATGGGCTCAGTGGGTAGCACTCTCGCCTCGGAGTCAAAAGGTTCTGGGTTCAAGCCCCACTCCCTGCACTTGAGCACAATCTCAGCAAATACTTCGATGCAGTACTCAGGGAGTGCAGCACAGTTGGTAGGTGCCGCCTTTCAGATGAGACGTTAAACCAAGGCCCTATCTGCCCTCTCAGGACAGAAAAGCAGGGTACAGGAAACTTTCTGGTATCTGGCACCGACGGGACCGAGCTGGTGCTGTACCATCAAAACTGCCGTACAAACCAGCGCTAATGTTAAAACATACGGAGCGTTTGAGCTCCGTGTGAATCAACAAACCCTGTCAAAACAGTCGGCCGCAGCTTAAAAGCATCTCTGTAGCTAAGCAACAGCTTCAGCTGGACCTTGCAGAGCCTGACTGGAAAAAAAAGCAATGAGAAGTAAAAAAACTTATAGGAAACGGCTCCTGAATTTTGCCGGTAGATAGAGCTTTCCGGACATTTAACCTCCGGTTAAACGAAAGTTTCCTGTAGTTCTCCCCGGTGTCCTGGCCAATATTTATCCCTCAACCAACACCTAAAACTGATTATCTGGTCATTTATCTCATTTCTGTTTGTGGGAGCTTGCTGTGTGCAACTTGGCTGCTACGTTTCCTACATTACAACAGTGACTACACTTAAAAAGCAATGAATTGGCACTTTGCAACATCCTGAGGGCTGTGAAAGACACTATAGAAATGCAAGTGCCTTTCTTTCTTTCTTTCTCTCTTTCTCTCTGTCACTAGATTGTTGAAATGTGGAGGGATCAGAGCTGAGTCCAATCCTGTCTTCACCTGAAGTCCACACACGTGCACGTCCAGCAAGGGTCATTGGATAGCAATCAGGAGGGGGGGGGGGGAGTCCTGGCTGACTGTAGAGGCCCCACCACTACCCTGGCTGAAATCAGTTGACTCGGTGCCGACCTGACACCCCTGCTCTGTATGACTCAGCTACTGGATGTTTAAAAAGATTGAGAGATCAGAGGAGCTGGCATGTGTCATTTCCACATAGTGATAGCAGAAACAATACAACAACAACAATACCTTTAACGTAGTAAAACATCCGAAGGCGCTTCACAGGAGCGTTATAAAACAAAACTTGACACCGAGCCACATAAAGAGATCTTAGGCCAGAAAGAGGTCGGTTTTAAGGAGCGTCTTAAAGGAGGAGAGAGAGCTAGAGAGGTGGAGAGGTTTAGGGAGGGAATTCCAGAGCTTAGGGCCTAGGCAGCTGAAGGCACGGCCACCAATGGTGGAGCGATTAAAACCGGGGAAGCTTAAGTGGCCAGAATTAGCGGAGCGCAGAGATCTCGGGGGGTTGTGGGACTGGAGGAGGTTACAGAGATAGGGAGGGGCGAGGCCATGGAGGGAGTTGAAAACAAGGATGCTTAACCAATGTAGGTCAGCAAGCACGGGGGGTGAGGAGTGAACAGGACTTGGTGCATGTTAGGACACAGGCAGCAGAGGTTTGGATGAACTCAAGTTTACAGAGGGTAGAACAAGAATACATTTCCATTGGTGTCATGTCAAAAAAAAAACACAATTTAATTTGCCAGACCCTTTAAACCATCAGTGGAATTCCATGATAATTATTTTATTATTTTCTAACCTTACAATAAAAGGAAAGGAATGGCTTGCATTTATATCGCTCCTTTCACCACCTCAGGTCGTCCCAAAGCCCTTTACAGCCAACAAAGTGCTTTTGAAGTGTAGTCACTGTTGTAATGTAGGGAACAATGGCTTTGAACCTTTCAAATCCAGCATTCTGAAAAGTATTGTTTCAACATGAAAGGCCTGCATGAATTAGAAGATAAGTTTAGCAGCTGTTATTGTCATGTTACTTACATCATGCAACTGCACTGAGCAGTGGTGAATTATGTCTGCCAGGGCTAGTTCCTAATGATACCAGCATGGGCTCTCACAGATATAGCATTTCATTACATAGCGGCACATTGCCCACAAAACAGCTCTTTAACATCAGATTTATTGAAGAAATGTCTTTTTGCTAGGCCAACAGGTTCTTCAAACGCACATTGATTCTATTCCTAACTCGGACAACTCAAACTCGTTTGCAAACCTCACCTGATGGAGTAAGTTCATCGCTTCAGCTCAAAAATATCCTCATCAAATTTCAGAAAAGGTTTTATTAAACAACTCCTCGATTATTGGACCAGCTTGGCAACTAGTCAGGCCAATGGAATTTGTAGTCATTGAGTAACCATGTAGCAAAATGGTAGTTCAGGTGTTGTACTAATCACAGAATCACAGAAACCCCACAGTGCAGATAGAGGCCATTTCGGCCCATCGAGCCTGCACCGACACATATCCCACCCGATCCCCGTAACCCCTACACCAACACATATCCCACCCTATCCCCGTAACCCCACGTATTTAATCCCCCTAACACTAAGGGTCAATTTATCATGGCCAATCAACCTAACCCGCACATCCTTGGACTGTGGGAGGAAACCGGAGCACCCGGAGGAAACCCATGCAAACACGGGGAGAATGTGCAAACTCCACACAGACAGTCACCTGAGGCCGGATTCGAACCCGGGTCCCTGGCGCTGTGAGGCAACAGTGCTAACCACTATGACATCTACTAAAAGGGCAGCAAACCTATGCTCTATTCCTCTGACCATGCACCCCAAGATCTTTGTCCACATACTGCGCTGATGGTTTCAGTGATCTATCTACCAGTGACCCCAAAGCCCTCTCCTGTTTAGTTTCTAGTAGATTACTATCATTTAGTTAATACTTTCATTGCTTATTTGGTTGCTACAATAAAATGTAAAGTAAAAACGCAGCAGCCAGATAGTGTAGCAGATGAGTTAAAGTAAGATCAATGTGATCTCCTGGACTAGTTTGGATCGCCTATGGGGGCCAGAGAGGAATTTGGCAGATCTTTATCCCCTTTAATTGGCCTGAGGTTCTTAATCTGTTTTTTGCCTCCCCCAGGAGATTATCCGGCTCCAGGCGGGTGGGGAGTGTATGTACTGTGAATGATAAGGCATCACAAATGTGCGGGTCAGGCTGGATGCCCCATTAAGGCTCTCCCTGCCTGTCGTTTCCGTATGCGAGATATTTGCTTCTTAATCCAGCGGAAGAAGGTATCAGTCCTGAGATCCTTGACATTGAAATACATCGACCTTTGAATGAGAGATTAAATGTCTCTGTGGGTTACTGTCTGAGGTGAAAGGAGAAGTCATTGTGGACTACCTTGGGATAAACAGGAGTGAAAACTGTAATGTATGTACCTTTAAGGGGGGAACTACTTTCTACAGCTCATGTATACTGTAGTACCGGCAGTGACCACACCTGTATATAACGCTGAGCAGTAATCTGTTGTTTCAGTTGCAGTTTGAACCACGTTGAGTAAACACCTGTTGTACCGTTCTTTGCAGTCCTTTTCTTATTATTACACGGACGTAACAGTGGCGACGAGCAAGTTCGAACCTACCTGCAACTCTGCATCACCTCCCAGGGATTCGCTCCTGGAGAACAGTGGAAGAAGGTCGAGTCCAGAAGCACGAGCGTCGACCACGGGCAACCGCCCAGTCATCCAGCGGAGATTTGAGCATTGCAGGGGAGGCTGTCGACAGCCGGGCTTGGCTTTCCAGTCACGGTGGTCCAGCGAAATGGGCTGGTAACAGGTACTGCGCAGACCCTTCCTGGACAGCGATGGGCTAGAGCCCGACCGAGCGGCACAGAAAAAGGCCGAGCAGCATCGACGGGGGAGAGAGACGAGAGAGAGCAGAGCGCAGCCAGTGGTCAAGGGACGAGCAGCATCAACGGGGGAGAGATGCGCGCAGGAAAACGCGAGGCACTGCCATTGCCACGAGGACCGCAGAGAGCGGCATTGGCAGCAGCGCAGGAGCAGCGCACGAAACCCACAGGGCGCTGCCATTTGCCACGAGGACCGCCGAGAGCGGCGTTGGCAGCAGCGCGGGAGACGCCATTTTAAGCCGCAGCGGGGAAGAAAGGAAAGCGCGGGAGACGCCATTTTAAGCCAGTCTAACCACACCCAAAAATGCCAAAGAGTGGCAGTATCACAGCATTCGACAATGAAGTCGAAGATTGGACGACATATGTCGAACGCATAGAAGTATACTGCAAGGCGAATTAAGTGCCAGATGACAAGAAAGCGCTGGTATTGTTGAATTCAATGGGTGCAAAAACGTATGGCTTACTACGAAACCTAGTAACCCCAGAGAAGCCAGTAGAAAAGGATTTTGAAAACATAGTGTCAATCCTACAGGACCACTTAAACCCCACACTGCTGCTGATAGCAGAAAGATTTAAGTTTCACAAAAGGAACCAGCATAAAGATGAAAGTAATGCTGAGTATTTAACAGAACTGCGCAAGCTATCGAAACACTGCCAGTTTGGAACAGGACTAGCAGATACTTTAAGGGGCAAGTTTGTGCGTGGGCTTCAAAGTGAAGGAACCCAGAAATGGCTTCTATCAGAAAAGGATCTTACGCTGGACAAGGCTTTCAGCATTGCAGTATCACACGAAGCAGCAGCACGGGGCTACAACGGAGACCGCAAGAATATGGCACAAATGAAATGTCATACGGAACAGTGAAGTGCTATCGCTGCGGCAGAACAACACACGACCATAATGATTGCTGGTTCAAGGACAAAGTGTGCAGACAGTGTGGAAAAGTAGGACACATAGCAAGAGTCTGCAGGTCGGGAAAGAAAACCAACGTCAAGAAATCTCCACAGGAGAAGTACAAGAAGGTACATAAGGTGACGGAGAGTAGTTCAGACGAACAGAAGAGTGATACAGACTCCGGAAGCAAGGAGCTGGGTTGTCTGAAACTACATAATGTGATCAAAACGGAGGATCACCAAACTATCTGGGTCACGCTCAAGATAGCAGGAGTCCAAGTGAAAATGGAATTGGACACAGGATCAGCCCTAACAGTCATAAATCGAAGGGACTACAAGCGGCTATTCTCACATATACTTTTGAGAGATACAAAGATTGTCTTGAAGATGTACACGGGGCAAAAAGTCTACCCCAAAGGAAAAATAAGGGTGAACGTTATATATAACGGCAAGGAAACACCAAAAATTGACCTATATGTATTGCCAGATGGAGGACCACCACTACTAGGACGTGAATGCATCCGGAAGATGCAGCTAGATTGGCATTCCATACAAGCACTGACTGTAGATGCCAAAAAGGATGACGACGTCACACCTGGACGACTGTCAAAAATGCTAACTGACGCACAAGAAGTGTTCCAGCAGGGACTCGGAACACTGAAAGGCATAACAGCGACGATCAAAATAGAGGAAAATGCAAGCCCAAAGTTTTTTAAGGCCAGACCGGTACATTATGCGATCCGCCCAGCCGTCAAAGCAGAGTTGGAAGGTTTGGAACATTCAGGAGTACTGTCCAAAGTGGACTGGAGCGAGTGGGCTACACCCGTTGTTCCTGTAATGAAGAGGTCATTGAGTAATACGCCTGGGGAACCAAAGAAGGTTCGCATCTGTGGGGACTTTAAGGTGACAGTGAACCCAGTCCTTCACACTGTACAATATCCACTTCCGCGGATTGAAGATATTTTCGCCTCGCTATCTGGAGGGAAACGCTTCACTAAGATTGATCTGGCCCAGGCGTACCTGCAAATGGAGGTAGAAGAAGCCTCGAAACAGTACCTCACGATCAACACTCATAAAGGTCTCTACCAATACAACCGGCTGGTGTTCGGGGTAGCATCAGCTCCGGCTATTTGGCAAAGGGCAATGGAACAAGTCCTGCAAGGGATTCCAGGGACCCAGTGTTATTTGGACGACATCCTGGTCACGGGCAAAAATGACAGTGATCACCTCGCCAACCTGGAGCAGGTGCTCACTAGATTGAAGGAATATGGGCTCCGAGCTAATCGCCACAAATGCGAGTTTTTCCAGAAGCAGATCTCGTATTGTGGCCACGTTATTGATAAAGAGGGGTTACATAATTCCCCTGAAAAGATTGAGGCAGTAGTCAAGGCTCCAGCACCGGAAAATGTGTCACAACTGAGGTCGTTCCTCGGGCTGGTGAACTACTACCATAAGTTCTTGCCGAATTTGTCTACCGTACTACACCCACTGAACACCCTACTGCAAACGGGGGTACCATGGAAGTGGAGTGACGAATGTAAACGAGCTTTCCAGAAGAGCAAAGCATTGATCACATCAAAAGAGGTGTTGGCTCATTTCAACCCAGCACTACCAATTCGGTTGGCGTGTGATGCATCACCCTATGGCATTGGAGCGGTGCTGTCGCACAAATTCCCGACCTGGGCTCTTAATGTGAAATGTCACTAACTGTAAATAAACTGTTCTATATTGGACTGGATTTTGTCTGCTTGTAAATTTTAGTGGTTTTTGTTCCAGTTAGCATAACTTGGTTACATTTGCCTTTGCATCTCGGTCACTAACCTCAGCCGAGCGTAACTACGCCCAGATTGACAGGGAGGCCCTCAGCCTAGTGTGGGGAGTGAAAAAGTTCAATCACTATCTGCACGGGCAGAAGTTCACCTTGCTGACTGACCACCAACCACTTGTCTCCATCTTTAATCCAAAGAAGGGCGTTCCGGTGATGACTGCGCAACGGCTACAAAGATGGTCCCTTTTTCTAGGGGCGCACCAATATGAAATCGAGTATGAGGGCACGAAACAGCATGGAAACGCTGATGGGCTATCACGCCTGCCACTGCCTACTGCGGAGGAAGCACCAGCAGTGGATCCTGTCGAAATATTTCATTCAACTATACTTGAATGCTTGCCAGTAACTAAAGCTGTTATAGAGAAGGAGACCCGAAATGACCCGACACTGTCTCGGGTATATGATTTGACGGTGAAGGGATGGCCAGCACATGGCGACTCACTGTTGCCAGCATTCTCATCCAGAAGAGAACAGCTGTCAGTATGCCAGGGGACCTTGATGTGTGGATCCCGAGTGGTAATTCCACCCAAGTTAAGGGAGAGAGTGCTCAATGAGCTTCACGAAGGTCATCTGGGAGGGGTGAAAATGAAAAGCCTTGCTAGGGCTTATGTGTGGTGGCCGGGGATCGATCAGCAAATCGAGGACCTGACAAAGAGCTGCTCAGGATGCCAGAAGGTCCAAAATGCACCACCACATGCCCCTCTACACCCATGGGAGTGGCCCTCATCTCCATGGCAACGGGTACATATTGATTTTGCTGGTCCATTCATGGACTCAATGTTTTTAATAGCCGTGGATGCGCACTCGAAATGGCCTGAGGTGATCAAAATGTCCTCCACCACCACGGAGAAAACTATTGCAGTCCTACGGACCATTTTTGCCAGGAACGGCTTGCCAGAGCAGATTTGCTCTGATAACGGACCACAGTTTGTGTCCGAAGAGTTTCGAAGATTTATGAAAAGGAATGGGGTAAGGCATTACACATCCGCCCCGTATCATCCAGCCACAAATGGATTGGCTGAGAGGTTCGTACAAACCTTTAAAAAAGCAGTAAAGGCCATGTGCGATGACGACATTCCACTGCAGCATAAGGTGGACAATTTCCTGTTAGCCTACAGAAATGCGACACATGCAGTCACCAACCAGGCCCCGGCCATGATGTTCTTTAACCGAAGGTTGAGATCTCATCTGGATTTGCTCAGACCAAATGTACGAAGAGATGTTGAGAGTAAGCAATTCCAGCACATCAATGAGAAGCCGACAAGGAGCTTCAATGTCGGGCAACCAGTCTTGGCCCGCGACTACCGAACAGAGAAATGGCAACCAGGAATGATTTGCACACGGCAGGGGCCATTAATGTACACAGTGGACGTTGGGGAGAACATCGTGAGATGCCATGCTGACCAGATCCTAGAGTCACAGGAAGAAGTCAACCCCATGCCTCGCCCATACGTACCTGGTGATGAACCCGACGTACAGGTAGCATCTACCCCAGAAACAGTAGCATCGGAAGCTGATGAACCAACCGACGACAGGGGGCCAGAATCGCCTCCGCACCAAGAGCAAGGCACTCGGGAAAGGCATTATCCAGAAAGGATCAGGAAGCCTCCCCAAAGACTGAATTTATAAATAGACTATTTTCAGCTAATGTTGCATGTTAAAAGTGTTCATTGTAATTCGTTTGATATTTAATTGTTAAATGAGTGTTATGGTACTGTTAATCTAAAAGGGGAGGAATTGTAATGTATGTACCTTTAAGGGGGGAACTACTTTCTACAGCTCATGTATACTGTAGTACCGGCAGTGACCACACCTGTATATAACACTGAGTAGTAATCTGTTGTTTCAGTTGCAGTTTGAACCACGTTGAGTAAACACCTGTTGTACCGTTCTCTGCAGTCCTTTTCTTATTATTACACGGACGTAACAAAAACCACATGAGGGAAGAACCGTGGAGGATTTAATGGTTTTTTAAAATTTATTAAATAGGACTGAGTTTGGTCATCTCGCACCTGGATCACGGAGCAACGCAAAACATGATGTCCTGTCGCTTGATCATGAAGCAATACTGACAGGGATATTGCGAACTTAAGCAATTGGAACCTCACCATCCCTCCAGCTGAAGGAAGGTTAGTCATCCAGCAGTCATGTTAGAGAGGGATAGAAGTGGAAAAAACCTGATGAGAAATTTTTAAAAAGTGTAGCGAAAAGAACATTTTAAAATCTGGTAGAAATAGAGGGGAATGTTAACATATGTAACAGACTGGGGCAGACAAAACAGATTATTATGTAGAGGCTAGAAAATCAAGACCAATGGCACACACAAACCCAATTGAAGAATGTCCGAGTGCATTATATCAATCTCCCTTTTGATCAATATCAAATCCCAACAGGTTTTTAAACATAAGAAACTAATGCAATTTTTCTTCTAGGTTTAGAATAGGTTTAAAAGTTGGAAATCACATGAGTCAGATTTAAGATTGAATTGAGGTGATGAGATAAGCAGTGATGTCATGGTAGACATGACAATTAGATAAAGCAGCAGAATAATGATTGGGTCTGTCATTGTTGCCATGGTCATGACTGTAGTAATGGTTAGTTAAGCTTTCCTGCTCATTGATGGCAGTGTGATTTCTAATGGAATTTTTGTTGTTTAGCAAGTGATTTTCATTAGCATATGGAAGACAGGAAGACAGCTGTTAGAGTTTAAACATCCAACACATTCTCCTCTGCTTATATATAGAACAAAAAGTTTTGTAAAAAATCATAGGTGATGGGCAATATTGCAGCCAATGGTGGGTAGATTTGCATAAATAAGTCATAAATAAATTGAGACTTAGTAAATGTGCTTAGGCACACAAGAATGAATACGCAGGGCTCTAAAAATCGCCAACACATGAAACAGTTGTTCATGGCTTAAAGAAAAACCTATTACAGCAGTATAATGGGCTGGCTTCTCTGAATTTTTCCATTGTTAAGATAAATTGTTGTAACATATGTGAAGCGTCATTTAAAAAGAAGCAACTGGCCATCTGTCTTGTTACTTCCATCAATCATCGCCTGCCGAAGGACCAATTAACGTTTCTCCATTGCATGTACTCGACACCACTATATTTGTAATGCTGGCACCCTGAGATCCTGGAGGAATGCCGGAATGGTTGCAGCAGGTTAGCACATTCTCCTACATTTTATTGTGTTATGATTCCAGAGATTAAGGCTATCATTTGGTGAGGCACTGACAATCATTGTGAGCAAGTCACTGAATACTAGGGAGGAGGCAGTAGATTGAAAACAGGCCAACATGGCGCCCATATTCAAAAATGGTGGCAAACAGACACAGGCAACTAAAGACCCATTAGCCTTATTTTAATCCCATGTAAAATAATGGTATCCATTATCAGATGTAAACTTGAAGACTATCTAGGTAATAATAACTTAATTAACAACAGGCAACATGGATTCAGAAGGGGAAGATCCTGCCTGACCAACCTCCTTGACTTCTTTAAGGACATGACAACTCAAGTGGACTCTGGTAATGTTGTATCAGACATATCCAGACTTACAGAAGGCATTTGACAAAGTTTCCTGTGAAAAGCTATTTATTAGTGCATGTAAAAGCTGTGCAGATTCAGGGGAAATCTTGGGAACGGATTAAGAAATTGCCTGAAGGGTAGGAAACAATGGGGACTTGTTAGAGAATGTACGGAGGGGTGTGGGGAAGTACTGAGTGGGCTGCCCCAGGGATCAGTGTTGGGACTGATACTGTTTCTAATTTCTATCAATGACTTGGTCTCAGTGCAAATTGGTCAAATCAGAGAAGGCAGTTTATAAATTACAGACCGAGTTGTAAGTGAGCAAAACACTGGCATATTAAATTTATTACAGACAAATGTAAAAGTGGAAAAGGTGAGCAACACATCTACCCCATGAATGGTGTTGAAATAGCTAATGATGTCCTGGAAGTATCAGCAGACTCAACAAACAAGATATCCAACCAATGGAGAGCAGCAATCAGCAGAGCCAATAGAAAGCTGAATTATTTATCCGAATCAGAGGAATTCAAGACAGAGGAAGTCGTGATCAAACTGCATTGTACTCTGGTCAGACCACAGCTTTCAGCACTGAAATAAAAACAGAAAATGCTGGAAATATTCAGCAGGCCCGGCAGCATCTATAGAGAGAGAAACAGAGTTAACGTTTCAGGAGGATGACCCTTCCTCAGAACTGGAAAAAGTTGGAGATGTAACAGGTTGTTAAGCAAGTGTGGGGGGAGGGGAGGAAAGAACAAAAGGGAAGGTCTGTGATAGGCTGGAAGGCAGGAGAGGTTAAGAGACAAAAGGGATGATGGTGCAAGGCCAAAGGAGATGGTAATGGGACAAGTTAAGAAACAGAAGATGACTCTAGATGAAGTGTAAATGGCACTGGCAGAATGATCAACAGCTGCCATGTGAGAGAGAGAAAAAAAAGATAGGGGCCGAGGTTCTGGTCTGAAATTGTTGAACTTGATGTTGAGTCCAGAAGGCTGTAAAGTGCCTAATCGAAAGATGAGGTGCTGTTCCTCGAGCTTACGTTGAGCTTCATTGGAACAGTGGAAGAGGCCGAGGACGGAGAGATCAGAGTGGGAGTGGGTCGGAGAATTAAAGTGACAGGCGACCGGAAGCTTGGGGTCACGTTGGCGGACTGAACGGAGGTGTTCCGCAAAGCGGTCGCCCAATCTACGTTTGGTCTCCCAAATATAGAGGAGACCGCATCGTGAGCAGCGAATACAGTATACTAAATTGACAGAAGTACAAGTAAATCGCTGTTTCACCTGGAAGGAGTGTTTGGGGCCCTGGACGGTGGGAAGGGAGGAGGTAAAAGGGCAGATGTTGCATCTCCTGCGCTTGCACGGCAAGGTGCTGGGTACTCAGTTTGAGTACTGAGATTAGTTCTTGTCATCAAGACACAAGGGAGACATTCAAGTACTCAAGACAGTGCAGAGAATAGCCACAAGCCTGATGCCCGGTTTGAAAGCTGTCAGTTATGAGGAAAGACTGCAAAACTTCGGAGATGATTTTAACCCAGAATGGGTTTCAGGCGAGCGAGGGCAGGGCGATAACAAAACGGATTCACCAGGCTAAATTTCAGGCCTGAGGTATTTTAACTCCCATGCCTCATATAAAAGCCACCGGCCCACTTCCTGCCCTGTGACAAGGGGGCAAAGCAGCTGCCAGCAGGTGAAAAATCAGGCAGCCCATTGCCACCCAGCAGCTTCCAGATAAGTGGCAGTGAAGAGGTTTTGAGGGTTTTGCGGGTAGGAAGGGGGAGTCTTGTGCTGGGAAGGCCGCAATTTTTTCTTGTGGGGACTGCAGGAGCACTGCTGCTCCTCTTGGTCCTGTGCTTAGCTGAAGGGCCTCGTCGGTCTGAAGACCAGCTGCAGACCTGCTTCTGTCTAACGGGAAAAACGTGGTGGCTTTCCTGCTCAGTCCCTGGTTAAAATGTCATCAGGGTCCTATTGAAGTCAGAGGACCTCAATGAGCATTTATTCATGATCCCACCTGAAGTCTGGTGAGGCTCCTCGACCACCGCCAAGATCAGTGGTGTTAAAATCGGAAATTGGTGGGAGTGGAGCGGGAACTGGAGTTTCTCGCTCCACTTCGTTTTACAGAGAGAGGGAAGGTCGAGGCCATGGAGGGATTGAAACACGAGGATGAGATTTTAAATTCGAGGCATTGCAGGACCGGGAGCCAATGTAGGTCAGCGAGCACATGGGTGATGGGTGAAAGGGACTTGGTGCGAGTTACGAAACGTAAATACATGGTTAGAAAACTGAGCCATTAAATGTTGTAACATGTGTCGAATGCTGTTATGAAATTAGCTTGCCGGAACTGAAGTTTGATATGTGAAGTAGTTGACAGAATTCATGGAGTATTTCCTGATGCAGGTTTAAGTTGTTTGCCACACTGCTTTGTGTACATGTTAAATGATGTTTACTGAACACTCTGGCTGCAGTTAATTACTATTACAATGAAAGAGCAGCTGGGAGTGTTACTGAAACAAAAGTCCAGGGAAATGGGTACTTCCTTTTGCTTCCTGTATTCAATCAAATGTAGTTGCAGGCCTGTGTACCAAAGCAAGGGCACTGGCCCACCACGTGGGTCTCAAGAGATCAAAGGAATGGCTGGGAAGTAGCAGTTGAGCCCTGTTTATATAAAGCTGGATATCTTTCCTTATGTTGGGATTTGCCCGATTCTCTTAACTCCTCCCGCTGTCTTTACCTTATGTGTAAACATCTGTCCATTGCTGGCTCTTGGATTCTGACATAGTTAGAAATAATGGATTGATTAATTTTTTGCACGTAAATATGTTAGTACGTTGGACAAGGGAATCTATGATTGGACTGACTCACTGCCCCAGACGTACTGCATTTAGTTTCGGTCAAACTTGGGGTTATCCTGACCCACAGCCGACTGAACAAATGATGCTTTTATCCAAAAACACTGCTGCCATTAATCATCCTGCTTTTGTCCATATAAAATGGCAGGTAACTGAAGCATTGCTGCTGCCTTTAGAGACTTTGAGACTGGTCTAAAGAAGTTGAGTAAATTGCTACCACTGGAGGCAACCACAGTGGCCAAAGATCGAATGCAGGCTACAGCTATTTTTTTTTTTGGCTGAAGGGAGATGGAACAGTTTAGCCCAAAACTACAGACAAGTGATGTGTTTTTCACTCATTGTCCTGTACAGATATTACCCCTCCACTGGGAGCAAAAGAATGACAGTGCCCAGAAACAATGCTGCAAACCAAGGCTAGTTGTTTTTTCTATTATTGTACTGACGGGGAATCTACCCCACGATACAAACCAGGCAGATTCCACAGCACCAGGAGCTTCAGCCGTAATGTTTCCGCAATATAAACATGGCGTAAGTGCATCGGTACAAAGTTTACAGTGTAGACAAACTACGTGAATCACTGACTTGGTTACCTTGGAAACCTCTGATCACTGTGACACGACCGTGTCAGCTGTGGCAGCCGAGTCAGGAGATTGTGGGTTCAAGCACCACTCCAGAGATTTGAGCACATAGTTTATGTTGATAATTCAGTGCAGTGCTGAGGGCGTGCTGCGCTGTCGGAGGTGTCGTCTTTCATTAGACATTAAACCTCTCAGGTGGATGTAAAAGATCCCACGGCATTATTCGAAGAACAGCTGGGGAGTTCGCCCTGGTGCCCAACACCTCAAACAGATTATCTGGTCATTTATTTCATTGCTGTTTGTGGGAGCTTGCTGCGCGCCAATTGGCTGCCGCGTTTCCTACATCACAACTGTGACTACACTTCAGAAGTGCTTCATTGGTTGTGAAGTGCTTTGGGATGTCCTGAGATTTTAAAGGCGCTATATAAATGCAAGTCTTTCTTTCTGTCTCAGCCAAGGTCTGTACTGTCAGTTCGAATGATGCAGATTGCAAACTCATAACTAACTGTTGAAAACAAATAGAAGATTTGCACTATCGCAAAATAAGCCCCACCCTGCCACATTATCCAATGTGTAAGCCTTGTCACATGTCAGTAGGAAATACGAACACACCACATTAAAAATCACTAAACTAGAGGTTTACTCACTGCTAGATCATAAGATTATGGCCTAGAAACTAGACTGAGGGAGAAGGGGGTCTGGTAGAAGTTTCCATAGCAGCCATGCTAAACAAGCATGCACATCGATGATAATTTTACGGGAATAGTGAAATTGGGGACTTTGAGTAGGATGGTTCTACATAAGAACATAAGAAGTAGGAGCAGGAGTAGGCCATACGGCCCCTCGGGCCTGCTCCGCCATTCAATAGGATCATGGCTGATCCGAACCTAGACTCACGTCCACTTCCCTGCCCGCTCCCCGTAACCCCTAATTCCCTTATAAGCTAGGAAACTGTCTATCTCCGTTTTAAATTTATTTAGTGTCGCAGCTTCCACGGCTCTCTGAGGTAGCAAATTCCATAGATTTACTACCCTCTGAGTGAAGAAGTTTCTCCTCATCTCAGTTTTGAAAGGGCAGCCCCTTATTCTAAGATTATGCCCCCTAGTTCTAGTCTCACCCATCAGTGGAAACATCCTCACCGCATCCACCCGATCAAGCCCCCTCACAATCTTATATGTTTCGATAAGATCGCCTCTCATTCTTCTGAATTCCAATGAGTAGAGGCCCAACCTACTCAACCTTTCCTCATAAGTCAACCCCCTCATCTCCGGAATCAACCGAGTGAACCTTCTCTGAACTGCCTCGAGAGCAAGTATATCTTTTCTTAAATATGGAAACCAAAACTGTACGCAATATTCCAGGTGTGGCCTCACCAGTACCCTGTATAACTGCAGCAAGACTTCCCTGCTTTTATACTCCAGCCCCCTTGCAATAAAAGCCAAGATTCCATTGGCCTTCCTGATCACCTGCTGTACCTGCATACTAACCTTCTGTGTTTCATGCACCAGGACCGCCAGATCCCTTTGTACTGTAGCACTTTGCAGTTTCTTTCCATTTAGATAATAACTTGCTCTTTGATTTTTTCTGCCAAAGTGCATAACCTCACACTTTCCAACATTATATTCCATCTGCCAAATTTCTGCCCACTCACTTAGCCTGTCTATGTTCTTTTGCAGGTTTTTTATGTCCTCCTCACTTACTGCTTTCCCTCCCATCTTTGTATCGTCAGCAAACTTGGATACGTTGCACTCGGTCCCTTCCTCCAAATCGTTAATATAGATTGTAAAGAGTTGGGGTCCCAGCACTGACCCTTGCGGAACACCACTAGTCACTGATTGCCAACCTGAGAATGAACCATTTATCCCAACTCTCTGTTTTCTGTTAGATAGCCAATCTTCCACCCATGCCAGTATATTACCCCCAATCCCGTGATTTTTTATCTTGTGCAGTAATCTTTTGTGTGGCACCTTGTCAACTGCCTTTTGGAAGTCCAAATACACCACATCCACTGGTTCCCCTTTATCCACCCTGTTTGTTACGTCCTCAAAGAATTCGAGCAAATTTGTCAAACATGACTTCCCCTTCATAAAACCATATTGACTCTGTCCGATTAAATTATGCTTATCCAAATGCCCTGTTACTGCTTCCTTAATGATGGACTCCAACATTTTACCAACCACAGATGTTAGGCTAACTGGTCTATAGTTTCCAGCCTTTTGTCTACTTCCCTTTTTAAATAAGGGCGTTACATTAGCGGTTTTCCAATCTGCTGGAACCTTTCCTGAATCCAGGGAGTTTTGGAAAATTACCACTAATGCATCCACAATCCCTACCGCTACTTCTCTCAAGACCCTAGGATATAAGCCGTCAGGTCCAGGGGATTTATCCGCCTTAAGTCCCATTATCTTACCGAGTACCATCTCCTTAGTGATTTTAATCGTGTTTAACTCCTCCCCCCCCCTATAGCCCCCTGTTTGTCCAGTGTTGGGATATTTTTAGTGTCCTCTACTGTAAAGACTGATACAAAATATTTGTTCAGCGTTTTTGCCATCTCCATGTTCCCCATCACTAATTTCCCGGTCTCGTCCTCTAAGGGACCAACATTCACTTTAGCCACCCTTTTTCTTTTTATATAACTGCAGAAACTCTTGCTATCTGTTTTTATATTTTTTGCTAGTTTACTTTCATAATCTATCTTCCCTTTCTTAATTAATCTTTTAGTTATTCTTTGCTGGCTTTTAAATGCTTCCCAATCTTCTATCCTCTCAGTAGATTTGGCTACTTTATATGCCCTTGTTTTCAGTCGGATACTATCCTTTATTACTTTACTTAGCCACGGATGGCTGATTTTCTTTTACGCCCCTTTTTCCTCAGTGGAATATATTTTCTTGAAAGTTGTGAAATATCTCCTTGAATGTACACCACTGCTCATGTACCATCTTACACTTTAATCTATTTTCCCAGTCCACTTTAGTCAACTCTGCTCTCATACCTTCATAGTCTCCTTTATTTAAGTTTAGTACGCTGGTTTGAGATCCAACTCTCTCACCCTCCAACTGAATTTGGAATTCAACCATGTTATGGTCACTCATTCCAAGGGGATCCTTTACTAGGACATTTTTTATGAATCCTGTCTCATTACACAGGACCAGATCTAAGATTGCCTGCCCCCTGGTTGGTTCAGTAACATACTGCTCAAGGAACCCGTCCCTAATGCACTCTATGAACTCTTCCTCAAGGCTGCCCTGCCCAATTTGATTTGTCCAGTCAATATGAAAGTTAAAATCCCCCATGATTATAGCTGTTCCCTTATTACAAGCCCCAACTATTTCCTGATTTATACTGACATTGATATACGAAGAAGGAAAGCATGGAGAGATGATGGCACAGTTAACTGGATTATAGTGAGAGGGCATTCTGCTTCACAATAAGTGATGAAGTGCTCAGTTTGATGATAGAAGTGAAAATGAATCCCCTATGATTCTATCGCCTAGTGTTAACGGGACGGTAACGGACTCAACATAGCAACATAGGAACGGGAGTAGGCCATTCAGCCCCTCGAGCCTATTCTGATATTCAATGAGATCATGGCTGATCTTACCTAAGCAAGTATATACTTGCCATAGAGGGAGTGCAATGAAGGTTCACCAGACTGGTTCCTGGGATGGGGGGATTGTCCTATGAGGAGAGATTGAGTAGACTAGGCCTACATTCTCTAGAGTTTAGAAGAATGAGAGGTGATCTCATTGAAACATACAAAATTCTTACAGGGATTGACAGGGTAGATGCAGGGAGGATGTTTCCCCTGGCTGGGGTGTCTAGAAGCAGGGGTCACAGTCTCAGAATAAGGTGTCAGCCATTTAGGACTGAGATGAGGAGAAATTTCTTCACTCAGAGGGTGGTGAATCTTTGGAATTCTCTACCACAGAAGGCTGTGGAGGCTCAGTCGTTGAGAATATTCAAGACAGAGATCGATAGATTTTTGAATATTAAGGGAATCAAGGGATATGGGGATAGTGCAGGGAAGTGGAGATGAGGTAGAAGATCAGCCATGATCTTATTGAATGGCGGAGCAGGTTCGAAGGGCCAAATGGCCTACTCCTGCTCCTATTTTTTATGTTCTTATGGTCTGTATCCTAACTCCATCCGCCCGTCTTGGCTCCATATCCTTTTATACCCTTGGCCAGCAAAAATCTATCGATCTCAGATTTAAAATGATTAATTGAGCTAGCTCAAAATGGGGTCAGCAGCCTTACCGGCCAGTAACACCGACCAAGAGACTGGAGACATTTTGAAAGGGGTCCTACTACTGGGCGCCCAAAGCATCTGCCTCTCTCAGGCAGTAGGCCCCTTTTAACATGTAAATCAGGATTAGAACTGTCCAGATCGTGCACTGTGCAGGTTCTGACAAGTTCTCTGGGCGATGGAGCTTAAGAGGCCCAGCCAAGGTAAGTTTGGAATTATTTTTGTGGGGGCACCAGAGGAGGAGAAGTGCTCCTCCAGACCCAGCAAAAATGATCTGGGCTGCTGCAGCCCTAGGACCCTCATTCTCCGCAATCACGACTCCTCCCTCCGCACCCCCCCCCCCACTCCCACCATGCACTTACCTTGGTGTCAGCTGAATCTTCACCCTTGGATACGAGTGATCGGTCGGCACACCCAAAGGTTAGAATCGACCCCATAGAATTTTACATCATCACCTTCAAGGTCCCCTCCAAATCACACAGCCTCCTGACTTGGAAATATATCACAGTTCCTTCATCGTCACTGCATCAAAATCCTGGGACTCCCTCCCTAACAGCACTGTGGATGCACCTTCACTACATGGATTGGAGCGGTTCAAGAAGGCAGCTCACCTCACCTTCTCATGGGCAATAAATGCCGGCCTTGCTAGTGACACGCATTTCCTGAGAATGAATTACGAAAAAACATAATTCCAGTGAGCCATTTCCTGGGCTGAACTTTTCACTTACACCTGCTCCTGCTTACGTGCCCTGTGAATCAACCCTGTGTACTTCAATTTGGCCTGATTACATCTTGACTTTATTAAGGTTTATCTTAATTGCCAGTAACCAAACCAGCTTATTTCATTTTCAGCAAATTGGGTCATTTTAACCTAACACGGTGGGCAGGAAAGCCATGGGATCAGATTGCACGCCAGTCTTACAAACCGCCCAATATCAACGGACATCAACGGAGACCCCAGAATCAGGAACCAAGCGTATTTGATTTAATTTCTCTAATTAGTTTATTAATTGTTTCTACATTTCATAATACAGTATTATTGCGTGACCTTCAACACTCTGCCTTTCCAAGTGCAATCTGGGTCCTCACGCCTGACTGATGGCCTGGTCCTTCTGTCCTTCGCCTGGGAGTCCCCGTTCCCAGCGTTCCTGGCCTGTCATTGGCTCTTCTTGTCTGACGACAGCAATTTCACCGATTCTCCTTAGACTTTTATAACTCACTTGCTTAGGACGCGTTTTCTCAAGACCCTTTTGCTTATTACCAGTTTTCTTCACGAGAGCGGATATTTATGATCTCGTTATCACAGTTCCAACAATGGGACTCAGTTTAACCCAGGCATTCGTAAGTGAACCTTCTTCCACCTGTATCCCCCCGCCCTTACTAGCCTTGTCAAGGCTCTTTTTACAGTTTTGTTAATTGATTTCTCTCCAAGGTTGTTTCTGAACAGCTTTCCATCTTATTAGGGTAATCAGTTCTGTGAGTTTGTGTCTGACAGTTCAAAGGTGCTATTTGTATGTTTTACGACGTAAGGGAAACTCCACTGCAGAGACCTGAGCACATAATCTGGGCGGACACATCAGTGCAGTACTGAGGGAATGCTGCACTGTGGGAGCTGTTGTCTTTTGGATGAGACATTAAACCGAGGTTCCGACTGCCCTCTCAGGAGGATGTAAAAGATCCCATGAGACTATTCGAAGAAGAGCAGGGGAGTTATCCCCAATGCATTGGCAAATATTTATCCCTCAACCAACATCACTAAAACAGATTATCTCATTGCCATTTGTGGGGTCTTGCCTTGTGCAAAATGGCCCCAAACTACAACAGTGACTACACATCAAAAGTACTTCATTTGCTGTAAATGGGATGTCTTGAGGTTGTGAAAGATGCTATATAAATGAAAGTCTTTCTCTCTTTCATCCTTTGACAAATGATCAAACACAGATTTCAAGCACTTGTCCTGGCAGTTTGAATTAGCTTTAAGTAGTACAACTATTTTAAGCACAAAATGCAACTACATTAAGCAATACAAAACAATACAAAATACAATTATGCATCACAACACAATGGAAACTGATTATGTAAACTTGTCACATTACAATCGGTTCCTTCCTTCTCAAGCACATGTATTTTTTAATTGGCATAGATATTTAACCCTTTCCATGTAATTCAGTATTACAGAAGCGTAATTATTTATAATAAACATGCATATATAATGATACATAACACCTTTAACACTACCTGTACCACCCGGGGTGCCGATTTCTTGGGTGGTGCTCGGAAGGGTAAGACCCAATGTTGGTGCACCTTTGGGAAGGTTGTCCCTCATCTGTCTGTGCAGCTGCAGGGCCCCTGAGTCATCTGAAGGACCCAGAGAAAGGGCAGGGGGACAAGGATTACCACATAATGGCAAAGGGTAACCAGGAGTTGGTGAGTGGCAGCGATAGGCAGCCCCATGCTGTGCGTGTGAGCTAGAGTTAAGTGAAAAGAGAAAAGGAAGGGAAAATGCCCAAGCACCTTGCTGTGTGTGGGCTCCAGCCTCACCATCTCCAATCCTGCATGTCTGTACTACAGACAGGCTCAGGTAACTACACTACTGGCATTGATCTGGCCAGCTACCTCTCTCCAAAGCTACTGGCTAACTTTCCAGGGCACCCATTGTCCATTTGAAGGAAAGAGGACCTCCTTCCTATTCTTCACTTGCTCCACGAGAACCTCTACAGCAACATAGGAGATTTGGGGTGCTCTGGCTAACATCATGTTGCCTGCTGCCTTTGTAAATTGCTGTCCACTGACCATCTTTGAAAAGTGCACCTCCCCTTTAAGAATTGCAGGCTGCCTTTAAGTGGTGAAAGGCCCACCAGATTTCCCTTCCTCCCAAACAGAAAGCTGCCTATAAGTTGTCAGCCCTGGCTCAGTGGTAGCACTCGTGCCTCTGAGTCACAAGGTTGTGGGTTAAAGCCTCACATGAGAGACTTGAGCAGATAATCCAGGCTGACACTTTGGGCTGGATTTTACTTACCGAGACAAGTTGGGGGCGGGACTGCTGCCTTCCAGGTTCTAGTCCCACCCCCAGTGACGTCTGATGAACAGACGCTATTTTGCCCTGATTGGGCTTGCTGGCCAATTAAGGGAAAGCTGGTGTCAGATGACGTCAGTTGATGATGCTTCTGTGGTGTATGTGCCTTTAAGAGCCCCTGTGTACTGTAATGCCGGTAATGGCCACTCGGGCTATATAAGCCTGTATAGTGTTTTGTATCTTTTAGTTCACCTCCAGACTTTGTCCAGTAAACACCTGTAAACCAACTCCTGTATTCCGTGTCTTCATTAACACACGGATACAACAGTGGCGACGAATTGGAAACGGACTTAGCTGCAATTCGGCAGCACCTCAAGGAGATCGATTCCTCAGACGAAGGAAGAAGAAAAAAAAAACGAAAAAAAACTGTGGTTTCACCAGCTAGCCAGGCTGGTGGCAGGTACTGCAATAATCCTTTCTGGGCAGCGGGCTGGGGCTCGATCGGCTGGCTCTACAGCGGGGCCAAGCAGTGAAGGCGCAGGCAAACAAATACCAAGGGTGGAGCACTCGGGAGACGGCCAGCTCTGCAAAGCAAGTCGGCGTTCGGACCACGCAGAGGGCGGGAAAAGTCCCAGAGAGTCCGGCGGGAACAAGTCTCTGACTATTAAAAATATTTGTATAAATAAAAACCGCGGAGAACAGCGTTGTCAGCAGCAACAGCGGCGGGAAAGCGCGGGAGGCGCCATTTTTTTTTCAGCAAGGAAGAAAGGAAAGCGCGGGAGGTGCCATTTTTTTTTACGATGCCTAAGACTGGCAACATTACTACTTTCGATAGTGATGTCGAGGATTGGGCCACATATGTGGAAAGAGTGGAAGTATATTGCACAGCGAATGAAATAAAGGATGATAAAAAGGCATCGGTACTTCTAAATCTAATGGGCACAAGGACATACAGGCTGTTACGAAACTTAATCACTCCAGCCAAACCGATGGACAAGAATTTTAAGGAGATTGTTGATACCCTACACTGCCAATTCGGGGCAGGACAGGCAGATTCTCTATGAGACAAATTCGTCTGTGGTCTCCTAAATGAAGGCACACAAAAAAGGCTACTTTCTGAGAAAGATTTGACACTGGACAAGGCTTTCAGTGTAGCTGTATCATACGAAGCAGCAGCAAGAGGAGCTGCAGAGATACAGCAAAAGCCACAGGACTTCAGCACCCATGAAATGACACGGGGTTTCGAGAGATGTTATCGCTGCGGCAGATCCACCCATGACCAGAGGGACTGCTGGTTCAAGGACAAAGCATGCAGGCAATGCGGAAAGATGGGACACATTACACGTGTATGCCGATCTGGAAACAAAAAATCCACTGACAGAAAGAAAATCAATAAGGAAAAGTACAGAAAGGTACAAATGATGACGGACAGTAACTCCGAAGACCAGAAGAGCGATAGCGACTCCGGAAACAAGAGACTAAGCTCTCTCAAATTACATAATGTAATTGCCAAAGAAGATTACCAGACCATTTGGGTTACCCTCATGCTAGCGGGGTCCCCAGTTAAAATGGAGCTAGATACAGGATCAGCTCTGACCGTCATAAGTAGACGGGATTACGAGCGGCTATTTCCGCATATACCTTTGAAAGACACATCCATTATCTTGAAAACATATACGGGGCAGAAAGTATACCCCAAAGGGAAAATAAAGGTGCCTGTTTTTTAACCGGAAGTAGAATCTGGGTATAAAAGGGGCGGGGCTAGTGCTGTGCATGGAGTGTTTTGTGCATTGAGTGCTACTGGAGTTTTGGTAAGTGGGAGAAAAATCATTTAAGAGTATTTTGTGAATTTTAGTGTGTTAAAAAGTCAATTATTTGAAGTAAGTTTAATTTTTTAAGGGTATATTAAACTATTGGGCAGTTTAAACCGGAAGTAGAATCCGGGTATAAAAGGGGCGGGGCTAGTGCTGTGCACAGAGTGCTTTGTTCATTGAGTGCTACTGGAGTTTTGGTAAGTGGGAGAAAAATCATTTAAGAGTATTTTGTGAATTTTAGTGTGTTAAAAAGACAATTATTTGAAGTAAGTTTAATTTTTTAAGGGTATATTAAACTATTGGGCAGTTTAAACTGGAAGTAGAATCCGGGTATAAAAGGGGCAGGGCTAGTGCTGTGCACAGAGTGCTTTGTGCATTGAGTGCTACTGGAGTTTTGGTAAGTGGGAGAGTTCGGGCAAGTGGGAGGTGAGGGTGTGTTTTTTGCTCTGTTTTTCCCCCCACTCCCAGGCTTAGACAGCACTGCGGAGGCAGAGCAGCGAGATGAGTCAACCAAACAGGCCCCACAGACAGTATTCAAGGAGAAGGTTGGTGATCAGCTGGTTGGTTGGTTTTCTTCCTTCTCTTCTCTTTTATACCTTTAAGTTGGTAAGTCCTATTGAATAGTGGTGTGATATTATCATCTATATCCGGGCAGGGTCTTCATAACTAATAATAAGAAATTTAATTAATTATATAGAATGGAGCAGGTGATGTGTTACTGTTGCGAGTTGTGGGAGCCGGTGGACCCCATTGAGGCTCACGGTGATTACATCTGCGACAAGTGTTTGCTGCTAGAGGAACTCAAGTTCCATGTTATGGAGCTTGAGACCGAGCTTCAGACACTGCGACACATCAGGGAGGGGGAGAAGTTCCTGGACTCTATGTTTCAGGAGATGGTCACACCTATGAAGTTAATTACTGCAGATGTAGTCCGTGGTCAGGGACAGGACGGTGTGAGGAAGGTACAGGGATCCAGGATGTAGTGTTGAAGGAGACGCAGTCCTTGCTCTTGTCGAGCAGGATCGAGGTTCTTACTCCCTGTGAGGGCGGGAGCGGGGACTGCAGGGAGGATGAGCAACCTGGCCACAGCACCGTGGTACAGGGGGCCATTCAAGTGGAGGGAGTAAAAAGAAATGTTGTAGTGGTAGGGGATAGTATCATTAGGGGGATAGATAGGGTTCTCTGCAGTCAAGAGCGGGAGTCCCGAAGGCTGTGTTGCCTGCACGGTGCCAAGGTTAAGGACATCTCTTCTGGGCTGGAAAGAAACTTGGAGTGGGAGGGGGAGGATCCAGTTGTCGTGGTCCATGTTGGTACAAACGACGTAGATAGGACAAGGAAGACGGTTCTGTTAAAGGAGTATGAGCAGCTAGGGGTCAAGTTAAAAAACAGAACCTCAAGGGTAATAATCTCTGGGTTATTACCTGAGCCACGAGCGAATTTGGCTAGGATAAATAAAACTAAAGAGTTAAATGCGTGGCTCAAAGACTGGTGTGGGAGAAATGGGTTTTGCTTCTTGGGACACTGGCACCAGTACTGGGACAGAAGGAAGCTGTTCCGTTGGGATGGACTCCACTTGGCCAGTGCTGGGACTAGAGTCCTGGTGAATCATATAACTAGGGCTGTAGAGAGGGCTTTAAACTAATTAGTGGGGGGGAGGTTTCTAGAGAGCAAATAATAGAAATGACAACAGAGAAGGTCATAGACTTAGGTAGCAGTGGGGGAATTAAAAAACAGAACGTGTCAGGAAGGGACAGAAGGTATGGAGTAAAAAGTAAAGTACTAAAAAGGGAAAAAATAGGAACTAAGTGTTACAAAACATATTTGAAAGTTCTTTATCTGAATGCACGTAGCATTCGTAACAAAATGAATGAGTTAACGGCACAAATAACGACATATGGGTATGATCTTGTGGCCATTACAGAAACATGGCTGCAGGGTGACCACGACCGGGAATTAAACATACCAGGTTATTTAACAATCAGGAAGGACAGGCAGGAAGGGAGAGGAGGTGGGGTGGCTATGTTAATAAAGGAAGGAATCACTATAATACAGAGAAATGATATTGGGTCAAAGGAGCAGGATAGTGAAACAGTTTGGGTGGAGATAAGGAATAATAAGGGGAAAAAAACACTAGTGGGTGTAGTCTATAGGCCTCCGAACAGTTGTAACTCTGTTGGACGGAGTATTAATCAGGAAATAGTTGAGGCTTGTAATAAGGGAACAGCTATAATTATGGGGGATTTTAATTATCATATTAACTGGACAAATCAAATTGGGCAGAGCAGCCTTGAGGATGAGTTCATTAAGTGTATTAGGGATGGGTTTCTTGAGCAGTATGTAACTGAACCGACCAGGGGGCAAGCAACCTTAGATTTGGTCCTGTGTAATGAGACAGGATTAATTAAAAATGTCCTAGTAAAGGATCCCCTTGGAATGAGTGACCATAACATGGTTGAATTCCATATTCAATTAGAGGGTGAGAAGGTTGGATCTCAAACAAGCGTGCTGAGCTTGAATAAAGGAGACTATGAAGGTATGAGAGCGGAATTGATTAGAGTGGACTGGGAAAATAGATTAAAGGGTAAGACGGTACATGATCAGTGGTGTACATTTAAGGAGTTATTTTACAACTTCCAAAAAATATATATTCCATGAGAAAAAAAGGGTGTAAAAGAAAAGATAGCCATCCGTGGCTAAGTAAAGTAATTAAGGATAGTATCCGACTAAAAACAAGGTCATATAAGGTAGCCAAATCTAGTGGGAGGATGGAAGATTGGGAAGTCTTTAAAAGACAGCAAAAAATAACTAAAAGATTGATTAAGAAAGGGAAGATAGATTATGAAAGTAAATTAGCAAAAAATATAAAAACAGACAGCAACATTTCTATAGTTATATAAAAAGAAAAAGGGTGGCTAAAGTAAATGTTGGTCCCTTAGAGGATGAGACCGGGAAATTAATGGTGGGAAATATGGAGATGGCAAAAACACTGAACAATTATTTTGTATCAGTCTTTACAGTAGAGGACACTAAGAATATCCCAACACTGGACAAACAGGGGGCTCTAGGGGGGGAGGAACTAAATACGATTAAAATCACTAAGGAAGTGGTACTCGGTAAAATAATGGGACTCAAGGCGGATAAGTCCCCTGGACCTGATGGCTTGCATCCTAGGGTCTTGAGGGAAGTGGCGGTAGGGATTGTGGATGCATTGGTAATAATTTTCCAAAACTCCCTGGACTCAGCAAAGGTCCTGGCACATTGGAAAACTGCTAATGTAACACCCTTATTTAAAAAGGGTAGTAGGCAGAAGGCTGGAAACTATAGACCTGTTAGCCTAACATCTGTGGTTGGTAAAATGTTAGAGTCCATTATTAAGGAGACAGTAACAGGACATTTGGATAAACATAATTTAATAGGAACTCAGCATGGTTTCATGAAGAGGAAGTCATGTTTGACAAATTTATTTGAGTTTTTTGAGGACGTAACATACAGGGTGGATAAAGGGGAACCAGTGGACGTAGTGTATTTAGACTTCCAAAAGGCATTTGACAAGGTGCCACACAAAAGATTATTGCTCAAGATAAAAAATCACGGGATTGGGGGTAATATTCTGGCGTGGGTGGAGGATTGGCTCTCTTACAGAAAGCAGAGAGTTGGGATAAATGGTTCGTTCTCAGATTGGCAACCAGTAACTAGTGGTGTTCCGCAGGGGTCAGTGCTGGGTCCCCAACTCTTTACAATCTATATTAACGATTTGGAGGAGGGGACCGAGTGTAACATATCAAAGTTTGCAGATGATACAAAGATGGGACGGAAAGTAGTGAGTGAGGAGGACATAAAAAACCTGCAAAGGGACATAGACAGGCTAAGTAAGTGGGCAGAGTTTTGGCAGGTGGAATACAATACTGGAAAGTGTGAGGTTATGCACTTTGGCAGGAAAAATCATAGAGCAAGTTATTATCTTAATGGCAAGAAACTGGAAAGTACTGTAGTACAAAGGGATCTGGGGGTCCTGGTGCACAAAACTCAAAAAGTTAGTATGCAGGTGCAGCAAGTGATCAAGAAGGCCAATGGAATGTTGGCTTTTATTGCTAGGGGGATGGAATATAAAAACAGGGAGGTATTGCTGCAGTTGTACAAGGTATTGGTGAGACCGCACCTGGAATACTGCATACAGTTTTGGTGTCCATACTTAAGAAAAGACATACTTGCTCTCGAGTCAGTACAAAGAAGGTTCACTCGGTTAATCCCGGGGATGAGGGGATGGACATATGAGGAGAGGTTGAGTAGATTGGGACTCTACTCATTGGAGTTCAGAAGAATGAGAGGCAATCTTATTGAAACATATAAGATTGTGAAGGGGCTTGATCGGGTGGATGCGGTGAGGATGTTCCCAATGAAGGGTGAAACTAGAACTAGGGGGCATAATCTTAAAATAAGGGGCTGCTCTTTCAAAACTGAGATGAGGAGAAACCTCTTCACTCAGAGGGTGGTAGGTTTGTGGAATTTGCTGCCACAGAAAGCTGTGGAAGCTACATCATTAAATAAATTTAAAACAGAAATAGATAGTTTCCTAGAGGTAAAGGGAATTAAGGGTTACGGGGAGCGGGCAGGAAATTGGATAGGAGTCTAGGTTCAGAATGGTCATGGCCCTGTGGGTAGTGGAGTGGGCCCAGGGGCCGTGTAGCCTGGTTCTGCTCCTACTGTGTTCTAATTCTGTGTTAGATTTCAGGAGATGGTTTTATTCCTGTTCCTGGCTGGGGTGGAGATCGCCTTTACAGAAGGTAAGTACTGTAGAAAATATAGGGACAGAGTGATCTCCTGGATGAATTTTGATCGCCTAGATGGGTCGGAGAGGAATTTCCCAGATTTTTTTCTCCCAAATTGGCCATCGGGTCTTTTATCTGGTTTTTCGCCTCTCCTGGGAGATCACATAGGTTCGGGTGGATGCAGAGTGATAGAAGATTTGAGGTTAGGATCAGATCAGCCATGATCTTATTAAATGGTGGAGCAGGCTCGAGGGGCCGATTGACCTACTCCTGCTCCTATTTCTTATGTTCTTATTGTTGTATACAACGGCAAGGAAATACAGAAGTTGTATTTATACGTTCTGCAAGATGGTGGTCCACCGCTGTTGGGACGTGAATGGATCAGGAAGATACGTTTGGACTGGCACTCCATTCAGGCACTGACGGTGACCAGTAAGAAAAAAAATGATGATGACATCATACCTGAACGATTAAAAGACATCTTGGCCAACGCCAAAGAAGTGTTCCAACAGGAACTAGGAACCTTGAAAGGCGTCACCGCCTCAATAAAGGTGGAAGATGCGGCAATTCCCAAGTTTTTTAAGGCAAGGCCGGTGCCATACGCAATTCGTCCAGCAGTCGAGGCAGAGCTGGAGAATTTGGAAAACACAGGCATGTTATCCAAGATAGATTGGAGCGAGTGGGCAACACCCATCGTCCCAGTCATGAAGAAAACGTTAAATAATGATAAATCTGAAGAACAGAGAAAAATTCGCATCTGTGGGGACTTCAAGGTGACTGTAAACCCAGTCCTTCACACGGTACAGTATCCTCTTCCGAGGATGGAAGATATTTTCGCCTCACTATCCGGAGGGAAACGTTTCACAAAAATTGACTTGGCACAGGCATATCTACAGATGGAGGTTGAGGAGGCCTCTAAAAAGTATCTCACAATAAACACACACAAAGGCCTGTACCAGTACAATCGACTGGTTTTCGGAATAGCATCAGCTCCAGCTATCTGGCAAAGAGCTATGGAACAAGTCCTGCAAGGGATTCCTGGGACTCAATGCTACCTAGACGACATCCTTGTAACAGGAGAAAACGACAACGAACACCTTGCCAATTTGGAGAAGGTACTCACTAGGCTGAGAGAACGGGGCCTACGAGCAAACCGCCCCAAGTGCGAATTTTTCCAGAAACAAATATCATATTGTGGCCACATAATTAATGAAGAAGGGTTGCATAAGTCCCCTGAGAAAATTGAAGCGGTCATAAAAGCACCAGCACCTGAAAATGTCTCACAATTAAGGTCGTTCCTGGGATTGATAAATTACTACCATAAATTTTTACCGAACTTGTCAACTGTTCTGCACCCTCTTAACGAACTGCTACAAACGGGAGTAATTTGGGAATGGAGCGAGGACTGTAAACATGCCTTCCATAAATGCAAAGGCTTGATCACGTCCAAGGAAGTTTTGGCTCATTACAACCCATCACTGCCAATCAGACTGGCGTGCGATGCATCCCCTTACGGCGTAGGAGCGGTATTATCACATAGATTCCCTGATGGCTCAGAACGGCCGATAGCTTTTGCATCACGCTCATTGAACTCAGCTGAGCGTAACTATGCCCAGATCGACAGGGAAGCACTCAGCCTGGTATGGGGAGTGAAGAAATTCAACCATTACCTACACGGATAAAATTTTACCTTGTTGACTGACCATCAACCCCTCGCCTCCATATTTAACCCTAAAAAGGGCGTTCCCATTATGACAGCACAAAGGCTACAGAGGTGGTCCCTTTTCCTAGGGGCACACCAATATGACATAGAATACAAAGGATCAAAACAGCATGGAAATGCTGACGGTTTATCGCGTCTACCGTTGCCAACGGTAGAAGAGGCACCTACAGTGGACCCAGTGGAAATGTTCCACTCTACCATAGTAGAATGTCTACCAGTGACAAATTCTGCCATTGAACAGGAAATGAGAAATGACCCGACTCTCTTACGAGTCTACGATTTAACGGTGAAGGGATGGCCAGCACATGGCGAACCACTGTTGCCAGCACTCTCGCAAAGAAGGGAACAGCTGTCAGTGTGCCGAGGAACCTTGATGTGTGGATCCAGAGTGGTGATTCCACCCAAACTCCAGGATAAAGTGCTAAAGGAGCTTCACGAGGGG
Organism: Somniosus microcephalus; assembly: GCF_052327205.1. Classification (NCBI taxonomy): domain Eukaryota; kingdom Metazoa; phylum Chordata; class Chondrichthyes; order Squaliformes; family Somniosidae; genus Somniosus; species Somniosus microcephalus. The sequence continues at coordinate 62,303,225 of NC_141007.1, forward strand.
CATCTGGGTGGAGTGAAAATGAAGAACCTAGCCAGAGTGTTTGCGTGGTGGCCAGGTATCGATGGAGACATCGAAGAAATGACCAAGGGCTATCTAGGATGCCAGAAGGTCCAAAATGCCCCACCACAAGCCCCTCTACATCCATGGGAGTGGCCCTCATCTCCATGGCAAAGGGTACACATTGACTTTGCTGGTCCATTTATGGACTCAATGTTCTTAATCGCGGTTGATGCACACTCCAAGTGGCCGGAGGTAATAAAGATGTCCTCCACCACCACGGAAAAAACCATCACAGTATTAAGGACCATATTTGCCAGGAATGGGCTGCCTGAACAGATCTGTTCTGATAATGGACCACAATTTGTGTCCGAAGAATTCAGGAAGTTCTTAAAAAACAATGGGGTTAAGCACTACACGTCCGCCCATACCATCCCGCCACCAATGGATTGGCTGAAAGGTTTGTCCAGACCTTCAAGAAGGCCATAAAGGCCATGGGTAATGAAGACATAAATCTACAGCATAAGGTAGATAACTTCTTGTTTGCATACAGGAATTCAACACATATGGTTACAAACCAGACTCCCGCCATGATGTTTTTCAATAGAAGACTAAGATGCCGGCTGGATTTGATCAAGCCAAACATCAGAAGGGACGTAGAGAACCGGCAATTTCAAGGCATGAATGAAAGGCCAACTAGAACCTTCCAGATAGGTCAACAAGTTTTGGCCCGGGACTACCGTACCGAGAAATGGCAGCCTGGAACTATTTGCACACGACTGGGACCGCTGATGTATACCGTGGACATTGGAGAAAGCATAATAAGGCGCCATGCTGACCAGATCATAGAGTCATCCGAAAAGGGACAACCTACACCACAACTCTATACACCTGATGATGAAGCAGAGATACCCATAGTATCTACCTCCGATCCAGTGATGCTAGAACCAGATGAACCCGACACTGGCATTCCAGCCGAATCGACCTTGCCAAAAGAACCTACTACACCACCGAAAACTACTACACCACCGAGGCGTTATCCGGACCGAGTCAGGAAGCCTCCAGAGAGACTGACTTATAATTGATTAACTGCAGCAATATGTATAGTATTGTTCTTGTAAACATGTTAAATAACAATTACTTAAAATGTTATGTACTGGTTGTCTAAAAGGGGAGGAATTGTGGTGTATGTGCCTTTAAGAGCCCCTGTGTACTGTAATGCCGGTAATGGCCACTCGGGCTATATAAGCCTGTATAGTGTTTTGTATCTTTTAGTTCACCTCCAGACTTTGTCCAGTAAACATCTGTAAACCAACTCCTGTATTCCGTGTCTTCATTAACACATGGATACAACAGCTTCATCTGCCGGTTTTCTTAAAGACGAATGCACCACACTTGTTTGACAGATGAATTGTCAGTGTTTGACAGCATTGTACATAGGTGAGCCCATGCACCCAGGCTCTCCAATTACTCTACCCTTAGGATAAAATAGATGGCAGCTGCAGCTGAGATTGCAGAAGCCATCTCTCACTTCTCCCGATGAGATGAGGCTACACAAACACTTCACAGCTTGTCACCTGCAGAAACATCTAACCACATTAAACATTACTTTCACAACATGTCCTTACCTCTGATACTAACCAGTGTCCCATTGCATCCTTCACACCACTTCTGCAGCGGTCATCCAAACACCAACATAACAACAGACCCACAGCATACCTCACTTACCCTGGTGGGGTTCCCCGACGTTGGGAAGCCCTCAGCAGCAGTTGAAAAATTTGGAAAAGCCTCTTAACTGCCTGTTAACTACTTGTTAACAGGCAGTTAAGTGGCTATAATCCTCTTCCCGCTGCTAGGAGTCGGGTCCCTGCGCAAATCAGGGACCCGACTCCCGGGAAGATTGTATGGAGGTGGGTTGAGAGCAGGTTCGGGTCCCGCTCCCATTCTTTTTGACTTTCCCAGCAGTCCCGCCTCCAAACCCGCCTCCTCAGGGCTGGTAAAATCCAGCCCTTTAATACAGTACTGAGGGAGTGCTGCACTGTCAGATGTGCTGCCATTTGGACAGGACATTAAACCGAGACCCTGTCTGCCATCACAGGTGGATGTAAAAGATCCCATGGCACTATTAAAAGAAAAGCAGGGGATTTCTCCTGGTATCCTGACCAACATTTATCCCTCAACCAACAGATAATCTAATCAGTTGTCTCATTGCTTTTAATAGGATCTTACTGTCTGCAAATTGTCTGCTGCATTTTATGCATTACATAATTCAAAAGTACTTCATTCTCTGTAAAGCACTTTGGGATGTCATGAAAGGAACTATATAAATTGGAGTTTGTTCTTTATTTGTGGCACAGTCAGCAGTGGCAGCTCATCTCGTCAATGTAAATGAAACCGAAGCACTAAATTCGAGCGGGTGAGTGGAGCAGATCCCCTGCTCACCAGCCTCCCGATCTGTGCATTGTACCAAAATCGCCCCCATGCATTTTGGTTTACCCTCTATGAAGTGTGATCATAGATGAGAGATTGTGTAGAATGGGCCTATACTCTCTGGCGTTTAGAAGAATGAGAGGTGATCTCATTGAAATATATAAGATTCTGAAGGGGATTGACAGGGTAGATGCTGAGAGGTTGTTTCCCCTGGCTGGAGTGTCTCGAACTTGGGGTCACAGTCTCAGGATAAGGGGTAGGGCATTTAAGACTGAGATGAGGAGGAATTTCTTCACTCAGAGGGTTGTGAATCTTTAGAATTCTCTGCCCAGAGGGCTGTGAATGCTGAGTCTTTGAGTATATTCAAGGCTGAGATCGATAGATTGTTGGACTCTAGGGGAATCAAGGGATATGGAGTTTGGGCGGGAAAGTGGAGTTGAGGTCGATGATCAGCCATGATCTTATTGAATGGCGGAGCAGGCTCGAGGGGCCATATGGCCTACTCCTGCTCTTATTTCTTATCACTCTGTCCAAGTTGTAAATGTGTTTAATAGCTGCTATTGTGTGTGTGTGTGTGTGTGTGTGTGTGTGTGTGTGTGTGTGCGTGCATGCGTGCGTGCGTGCATGCGTGGCGATACAAGCTGCACTTGCTCCTCTTGTGCCGTATGAGATGAGGAAAAAGAAAGTCTTATATTCATATAGCGCCTTTCACGACAGTAGGACCTCCCATAGCGCTTTACAGGCAATCAAGTACTTTTGAAGTGTAGCCACTGTTGTAATGTAGGAAACGCAGCAGCCAAATAGCGCACAGCAAGCTCCCACAAACAACACTGAGATAATGACCAGATAATATGTTTTAGTGATGTTGGTTGGGGGATAAATATTGACCGGCACACCTGCTCTTCTTCGAAAATAGTGCCATGTGGTTTTTTACGTCCACCTGAGAGGACAGACGGGGCCTCGGTTTAACATCTCATCCAAAAGACGGCACCTCCGACAGTGCAGCACTCCCTCAGTACACCACTGGAGTGTCAGCCTGGATTTTGTGTGAGGTGAGAGTGCTATGAGCTGAGCCATGGCTGACACCTGCATTACATCAACTGTTTTTGCAACTGCCTATATACCTTTCCGCAGAGTAAACAAATACCTCAGCAAAATTACTTTTGCATGAAAGCGCTGGCAGCCTACGGGTTGCACAGAACATTCTTTGCATTATTATCTGGGTTTCTGCTATAAGAAGGAGGTTAATCCAAATGGTGCATTTAACAGCGTTTCACTGGAGGAGGTCTGCCTGCCACTTCGCCCAGCTATGTTTTCCACTGCTCGCGACGATGAAGGTTGCTGCCAAACATCCACAGACTTTAGATTACAAAACTCCTAAAAGGCCTGTCCAGGTGTTCTAACCGCTTCAATATCATGTGAGGCTTGACATTTGGGGTGGAGCAAGTGTGAACACAAAAGTACAAGAGGGAGGAGATGCAAATGATTTGACATAACCTGCAGAAGAGCAGCGGTTATAGACATCGATGAGCTGAGCCGGAGAGATCTGAGAAGTCCTATGTTCTATCCCTGGTCAGCCAGGATGGCAGTAGGGGCAATTCCAAAAAAAAGAGTTTTTTTCGCTAACAAGTCCTGGCAATATGTCCAAGTTCTCAACTAAAAATATGTTGCAGTTACAATTTCTCCACAAGAGACATTCGCAGAAATACAGGGGATATAAATATCTTTGTGGAACAGCAGTACTGTACTTAAGTAAGCCTTGAAAATGCTGAAAGAAATGATTGCAGAACAACACAAATTTAGTGATCGCTTTGAAGAAATCCCTCCCCCCCACCCCCCCCCACCCACCCCTCAACTGGACTGTTCGCTTGGTTTATTTCCAAAGATGTTTGGTCAATTGTTTTCAATCATTCAAATGAATATCTTTGAAAATTAAGATGAATAAACACTGCTTGTGAGCAGTAGAATCGTAATTTGTTCACAATAAAGTCCAGTTAATACTGGTTTGTTTCTCTCCTGACAATTGCCTTGCCAACAGAATATGGTTTTAATCCACCAGTGAATTCTCCGCTTGTTTCACCTTTGGTTAACCTTACATGGAATTCTTTAGGAAAATAGCGCTGCTGCATGGAACTGCCACAAGGAAATATTTTTCAAAATGTCATTGCCGCAATGACAGTGCTCCCCATCAGCCTCGACCCTGTAACAGGTTTCTGCAGTGAGTCAGGTTTTCCAACACGAGACATTTTACTCCATCTCCTCTTACTAGTACTGGCACCAAGGATGAAAAGGGAGCAGATGTTTGACCCAGATTGTATAACTTCTAGGAAACAGCAGACAAAAGGGAATGTTTTTTTTCTCTAAGTGACTCAGAATCAAATAAAATATTTTTATTATTTCTTTAGCTCCAGAGAGAGTTTCATATTCTCTTTTAAAAAACAAAATAATAATTTGCTACATTTTTAAAAATAGAATCATGAGATTGATGACATCAGAAGAAACGAATCTACATTCTAACCTTTTATCCTGTAGATGAACAGGCCTCAGCAAGATCCAAAGGATTTGGGGGACGGTTCAAAGGAGACAATAACAAAGGAATGATTCTTTCCAATATTAGCGGATAATGACATTCCTCTAACTACAATTTAACAGTGGTGTCAACCCATTTACAATAGCAGGTTAACATCATTAAAATAATGGCCAGAGGAATGTCACAGGAATGGATTAGTGTTTGTTAGCACATATACAGTCATTTCTAGGCTAATAAATCTTCAGAATTCATCCTACCTCCAACGAGGATTGCAAAGAGGCTCGGTCTCTGGCAGCACCTCCCGAACTTCTGTGAAGCACCCTGTGGTGACAGGCTGCAGCCCTCACCAGCAGCATAGTGACCTTCATCAAGTGAACTCTGCCTATCCTGTGACTGAGGAGTGTATGGAACAACTGGATTATTGGAACTTTCACCTGTGAAGACACACAAGGGATAGCAGAGAACACTTTAATATTAGCGTGCATTCTTGACGCATGAATATCTTTCCCCACTATCTGTATGCTGCAATATTTGCCATGCATATACAAGAGGTTGAGACGAATAGTATAGATGCCTTTAAGGGGAAGCTTGATAAGAACAAGAGGGAGAAAGGAGTAGAAGGATATGCAGATAGGGTAAGATGAAGTAGGGTGGGAGAAGGCTCATGTGGAGCATAAACACCGGCACAGGCCAGTTGGGCCGAATGGCCTGTTTCTCTGCTGTTAATTTGAAGATCACCGTACGGCACTTACATCGGCAATGCATATGTCTGTACAGTATTGCAGGCCCCCCCCCCCTCCACAAAGTAAGATATGTCACTCACTGATCTAGCTGATATCACATTGTTAGTACTCATCCATCGCACGAGCCATGCATCCTCTGGAAGATTACACAGGTTTATTTCCAGCAATTGCAGAATGAAATAACTTGCCTGCCATCAAACAGCTAGCCTTTGTCCTGTTGTTACTACAGCATCCATTTCCAATATCTGAACATCAATACACAGTGAAAAGAACAGGTTATAGAGGTGGCAAAACTAAAGATGGTGACATAAATCAATTTGCTGCCTTTTTTGAATATGTGCTGAATTTGCCTATTATGTGTACTACATGGACCTCCCTCCATGGAGCTCCCTCCATGGACCTCCCTCCATGGACCTCCCTCCATGGAGCTCCCTAAATGGACCTCCCTCCATGGACCTCCCTCCATGGAGCTCCCTCCATGGACCTCCCTACATGGACCTCCCTCCATGGAGCTCCCTAAATGGACCTCCTTCCATGGACCTCCCTCCATGGAGCTCCCGCCATGGACTCCCTCCATAGACCTCCCTCCATGGACCTCCCTCCATGGACCTCCCTACATGGACCTCCCTACATGGACCTCCCTCCATGGACCTCCCTCCATGGACCTCCCTCCATGGACTCCCTCCATGGACCTCCCTCCATGGACCTCCCTCCATGGAGCTCCCTCCATAGACCTCCCTCCATGGAGCTCCCTACATGGACCTCCCTCCATGGATCTCCCTCCATGGACTCCCTCCATAGACCTCCCTCCATGGACCTCCCTCCATGGAGCTCCCTACATGGACCTCCCTCCATGGACCTCCCTCCATGGAGCTTCCTCCATGGACCTCCCTCCATGGACCTCCCTCCATGGACCTCCCTCCATGGACCTCCCTCCATGGACCTTCCTCCATACCTCTTCTTGTAGTGTTGTCCTCTACGCTCCTCTTCTAGTTATCGTGGAAAACAGTACATTTGCCTGGGGACTTCCAATCTGGCATGAGTGGAGGGATCACCTCCTGATAATGGGGCACACAGTGACTCCATCACAGTTAAGGAATGACCACCTTTAAGAAATGCAATCAATAGTATTGCGGCAAGGGCTCTCTGAAATCAGGCACAGGCTGAGTCTCAGTGTCCTGTCGTTGAAGTCCTCTTTTTAAACCATTAGTTGTTGGCATCTACTTGTAGGTGCCAGCTACTCGTCTGCAGACAGAGCACTGAAAGGGGGGGAAAAGGACATTTTCCTCATGGCTGACTGCATGGTCTCACCAAGACTATCTAGGTCCCTTTGGATAGTAAACAAGGCATTCTGGACAATGCCCCTAGATTGCTTAGTCAATAATAAACTCAGTAGATCTGTAATGCTGCATATTATATCGGTAAAATGTATGGCATGTAAATGTGTCTCTACTAGAACAAAGTAAAAACCATAACTAAACTGTTTAGTTTTCTTTCAATGCAGAACTGATAGTGGAATCTTCAAATTCACTGCAAGACTCTCAGAGATAGAGGACTTTACATTTCTCACTAAAGCGAAGGACCGCCCTAGTTCCATCATTTGGGAACAAGAGTTGATAGATATTTTGCAGTGCAAGCTAACGTGAGATGGCCTGATTTCACATCTTTCAATGGAAGATCTCTTGAAAAACAAAACCCTATCCCTCTAAATGCTAAATTGTACTGTCCACAGTCATTTTGTCTTATTAAAGATGTTGCCACAGTAGCATTCCATTTCTTTCGTATTGTGATGACTACAATACAAACACACCCTTGCATACCGCCGTATAGCAGCTGCTAAAATATCTTAGCATCTGCCAGGAAAATATGATCTCTGGACACAGTTACAGTTAACATTTCATCAAAGCAAATGTGTTATAGTGGATTCCAGATAAATGCACAGCCGATCCAATCGCCATCTGATCCAAGTGTCAAATTCCAACATATAAAAACCACTTCCCATTCATTCCCATTGTATAAAGTTCCCGTTCCAAGCATAACATTTCAATCTGAAATCTTCATTCCAGCATAACATGCGAGTCTTTGGTGCTCAGCACACAAAATATGGACAACCCGCTGCAGGTTTTATATGGAGACAGCGGTACCCTTGCGAAGTCTAATCTCTTTTATGTAAAATATAGGATCCATTTTAGTGTTTTCTGTTCTGTCTAGACTAAATTAATACATGAACGATTAAATGGTCCAAAGCACAAAGATTTAAATTAAGTTTTAGTGTGAGTTCACAGAAAGCCTGATCCAAGTACAATACCTCCTCGCAAATAAGTTGTGCATTTATTAGGTATAAAGTTTAAACAGAATACCTTCTACATAACTTAATCCTACTGCATATATTACTTTCCGCTGTGATCGAAGCAGTACCACAATATAAACTGGTTCTGTGTCCTGAATTCACCCTGTTTACAGTGCAAGGCAGATTCAGGGACTGGCCCCAATTTTGGTTGAGAGTTACCAGTTTTCCCAGACTGTGGTTTCCCGGGATCAGACGGTTTCAAAGGGGCCCTCAGGCTGACCAGTTTTTGATGCACCGAGATATTTCCACATAATCAATGTCAATGGAACCGCTCGGAAGGAAGGGAAATCTCACCTTGACGGAGCGTCCATGTCAATGATAAAATTAACATCTTGTTTTAAAAGTTTTTAAAAGTTTCAGACTCTTATTTAATAATATCAAAACAGGAATCCTTTGAGCAAAATAGCACGTCCCCTAGACTTTACTTCAGCTTTAAGAAAATTCTTTAAAAAGTAAGTTTAATGTTTAGAAAAATGACATCCAAAAAAGCAGCTTTACAATAATTAGTATTGGTGATATCAAGAAAAAACTTTGGAGCCTGTACTTTAGAATGCAGCAATGAGTGAACAGATTTACTGTATTGCAAGATGCTTTTGTTTCACACGGCATCTGAAAATAAATCTCCACATTCTTTAAAATGCCAGTAAACTAAATGGATAGCTTTCAGAGAGCCAGCACAGGTGCCATGGACAGAATAAACTCCTTCTAAGCTATAAAATTCTGTAACTCTATGATTATTTCTCTCATCCTCTCCAATGCAATGCAGGCAGCTGTTTGAAGGCAAGGGTGCCCTGAGTAGGACAACCCTCCTTCCTTCGCTGCATTAGCTCCAACAGTATCTCAAGGGCAGTGTCTTCAAAAGGTGCTGTCCATTTACATCATCTTCTTTGTCCCATGATTTCAGCAGGTAAAATGTTCAAGTTCCACACGAAGAGCTGCTCCCCCCTCCCAAAAAGAAAAGAGCAGCAGCCCTTTAAGAGCTGCTACTGCACTGGACATCCCACTCCCGGCATTGGCCCAATCTGCACAGTGAGTTCACAAATCACATTTAAAATAGTTGACTGCGCATTGTACACGATCAGCATAGAATCATACAGCACAGAAGGAGGCCATTTGACCCATCGTGCCTGTGCCGGCTCTTTGAAAGAGCTATCCAATTAATCCCACTCCCCTGCTTTTTCCCCATAGCCCTGAAAGTTTCTCCTTTGCAAGTATATAGCCAATTCCCTTTTAAAAGTTACTAGCAAATCTGCTTCCACCAACTTTCAGGTAGTGCGTTCTAGATCATAACAATTCGCTGCATCATTTTTTTTCCACATTGCCCCCTTGGATTTTCTGCCAATTATCTTAAATCTGTGTCCTTTGGTTACTGATCCTCCTGCCAGTGGAAACAGTGGCATGACAGAATGCATTATGATCTTGTCCAACCAGCTCCGCACTGGAACCATAAAGGCTACCCTACATTGTCTACAATAAAATTGTAGTAAATATTTTGACACATATTGACATATATATTTCCTCTTTTTCTGTTTTATTTTGGTCAGCCTGGAACCTCACGTGCACAGAAAGCCATTACTCTGCTAAGAGTCTCCAAATCAAACTACTGGGAAATCTACAAAGGTGGAGTTTCTGTTGCCTGATGTGAAAGAAAGAAAGACTTGCATTTATAGAGTGCTTTTCACAACTTCAGGGTGTCCAAAGCACTTTACAGCCAATGAAGTAGTTTTGAAATGACAACAGAAAATGCTGGAAAAACTCAGCAGGCCAGGCAACATCCGTAATTCTCTCCACGGATGCTGCCTGGCCTGCTGAGTTTTTCCAGCATTTTCTGTTGTTATTTCGGATTTCCAGCATCTGCAGTATTTTGCTATCGAAGTAGTTTTGAAGTATAGTCACTGTTGTAATGTAGGAAAGCACAGTCTCTCTGATAGGTACATGGAGATGATATGGAAAGCACTTAAAAAGTAGACTTTGTGGTCAAAAACCAAATGACTAACAACCCAAGATGCTTTTGCACAGTTAACGGATAGTGAAAAAAATGCCTCGCCTGCTGCTTTCAAGTTGGGTGGCTTGAATCTGTCAAGTGACAGTTTACTATGCAACGCAAATTATCGGCAGCATTTTTCTCTGTACACAGAGACCTGTATCACAGAATCTACAGTGCAGATAGAGGTCATTTTGGCCCATCGAGCCTGCACCGACACATATCCCACCCTATCCCTGTAACCCCATGTATTTAATCCCGTAACACTAAGGGTCAATTTATCATAGCCAAATCAACCTAACCTGCACATCTTTGGACTGTGGGAGGAAACCGGAGCACCCGGAGGAAACCCACGCAGACACAGGGAGAATGTGCAAACTCCACACAGACAGTCGCCCGAGACCAGATTTGAACCCGGGTCCCTAGTACCTGACAGCCATAAAGTGGAGATAAAATGGAGTTACCAAAACTGAAAAAAAAACATGCTGCTTCTTTTCCTCCTTCGCTTTCAGTGGCAGGTGTCCACCTCCCCATCAGAAACTTCCCAACGCAATCCACCCAACCATGGCTCCACCCTCCTTCAGCTCTTACTATTGTTCCTCACTCTTTTCTTCTTGTTTCCCTCTTTTTCATTATTCTTCACACTCTTTGATCCCAGCTGTCAAACAAAAAAATCAGAAAGTGCTGGAGATGCGCAATAACTCAGTTAGCATTTGGAAAAGAAACTTGGGTTAGGCTCAGATGGGACCATTGGCTGAAATGGGACAAGATGTCTGTATGCCCTAGCAACAACAACAATTTGTATTTATATAGTGTCTTTAACGTAGTAAAACGTCCCAAGGCGCTTCACAGGAGTATTATAAGACAAAAAATTTGACACCGAGCCACATAAGGAGAGATTAGGGCAGGTGACCAAAAGCTTGGTCAAAGAGGTATTTTTTAAGGAGCGTCTTAAAGGAGGAAAGAGAGGTAGCGAGGCGGGAAGGTTTAGGCAGGGAATTCCAGAGCTTAGGGCCTAGGCAACAGGAGGCACGGCCACCAATGGTTGAGCGATTATAATCAGGGATGCTCAAGAGGGCAGAATTAGAGGAGTGCAGATACCTCAGGGGGTTGTGGGGCTGGAGGAGATTACAGAGATAGGGTGGGGTGAGGCCATGGAGGGATTTGAAAACAAGGATGAGAATTTTGAAATCGAGGCGTTGCCTAACCGAGAGCCAATGTAGGTCAGCGAGCACAGGGGTGATGGGTGAACAGGACTTGGTGCGAGTTAGGACATGGGCAGCCGAGTTTTGGATGACCTCAAGTTTATGTAGGGTAGAATGTGGGAGGCCAGCCAGGAGTGCATTGAAATAGTCACATCTAGAGGTAACAAAGGGTTTCAGCAGCGGATGAGCTGAGGCAAGGGCGGAGTCGGGTGATGTTACGCAGGTGGAAATAAGCGGTCTTAGTTATGCCGCGGGTATGTGATTGGAATCTCATTTCATGGTCAAATATGACACAAAGTTTGCGAACAATGTGGTTCAGCCTCAGACAGATGTTAGGGAGAGGGATGGAGTTGGTGACAGGGACTGAAAACAATGGCTTCAGTCTTCCCAATATTTAATTGGAGAAAATTTCTGCTCATCCAGAACTGGATGTCAGTCAATTTAGAGACCGTGGGGGGGTCAAGAGAAGTGGTAGGGAGGTAGAGCTGGGTGTCATCAGCGTACGTGTGGAAACTGACGCTGTGTTTTCGGATGATGTCGCCAAGAGGCAACATGTAGATGAGAAATAGGAGGGGGCCAAGGATAGATCCTAGGGGGACATCAGAAGTAACAATGCGGGAACAGGAAGAGAAGCCATTGCAGGGGATTCTCTGGCTACGATTAGATAGATAAGAATGGAACCAGGCGAGTGCAGTCCCACCCAGCTGGACGACAGTGGCGAGGCATTGGAGAAGGATGGAGTGGTCAACCGTGTCAAAGGCTGCAGACAAGTCAAGAGGGATGAAAAGGGATAGTTTACCTTTGTCACAGTCGATGTCATTATGAGTGGATGTGATGTGACTATAAGTGGAGATGTGCATCTGCATCTGCTGTCAGTTAGAACTGGATCATCAGCTTCAACATTATGAACGTTCTAATTCTGAAGGTGCCAACAATGCTGAAACCCAAAAAGCTAACGATCAGGCTTTACACTGGAGTTTTCTTCTGGCAGTGAATACAATGGATTGAACTAGTGTCACAGCCTGCTTTACCAATAGAATGGCATTAACAGCTATTTTAGTAAGGTAATTAGCCCAGGCTGATTAATATACTGGGCTGAGATGGGGACATTGGCTCATTCATGCTGCCTAATTAGAGGATTCACATATTATTAAATTTTAAAGAGATGGAAAAGCCTTTCATGAGATCAGCCATGATCTTGTTGAATGGCGGAGCAGGCTCGAAGGGCCAAATGGCCTACTCCTATTCCTATTTCTTATGTTCTTATGTTCATAGCTTAAGAGATAGAGGCCTAGAAATTGGGTTGGTAGCGCCGGCGCTGAGCGCCTAAAGAGACCTAGAATTGGGGCGAAGCCCTATGTTGGGGCGAACGCTATGAGGATAGCGCCGACTCAGAAATTGACTATACATTTAGCGCCTGCGCTAAGTGTTTGCGCGCGCCCGCGAGCGCAAGCAGCTCATGACGTCATTTCAGTGTGCAACGCCTTTTAGGAGCGCCTGAGCGCATATTGGGTGGCGCCCGGAGCCTTAGCGCCCAGCGCTATTAGTGACAGTTCGAGGGAGGGCTAACAGGCCCTTCTCGGAGTAGGGCGGCGCTATTTAAAGGGGACAGCTCTAGTGCAGAATCTTCTGCCACTTGGCCTGCTCATTGCGATCGCTGCTAGAGAGAGTTGGCGAGCTAATGTGGAGCGGAGTTCTGGGATTTTAGCTTTACAGTACTTGGGACCTTCAACCCTGTCCGAAGCACTTGCAGCACTACACCTAAAAGCCTTTTGACCAACTGGCATCGGAATGGGAGCTTGTTTGGAGGGCGACGGCCTCATCGCCTAACACTGTGAAGGGGCAGAGAGACGGCGGGAGAGAGGGCCGGGATTGGCCAGAAGGAGGAGGGGCAATGGAGGTCGGCCAATCCGACGGGATGCTGCGAGGGTCTTTAGGCAGCAGGTGACAAGCCTTGACATGTCGGAGGAGCAGTGTTTGCGAAGGCTCCGAATCTGGAGGGACATTGTTACTGATCTGTGCCACCTGCTTGGTCAGGATCTGCAGCCATGTGAACGCTGCAGAACCTCTCTGTCCGTGATGGCTACACTGACTGATGGCCTCCATTTTTATGCCAACGGATCCTTTCAGTCAGCCATTGGGGACAATGCGACTGTCGCTCAGGCTGCAGTCCGCTGTTGCATCCGGCAAGTGACAGATGCCCTTTATAGGCGAACGCGTCCATTCATTACCTTCCCTCGGACCCTGCACAAGCAGGTGGAGGAGGAGGAGGAGGAGGAGGAGGAAGAGCAGGCGGAGGAGGAGGAGGAGGAGGAGGAAGATGGAAAGGCTGCTGAAAGTGGAAGGTCCATACGTCAGAGGCTCCTCTGGACTCGTATCGACACCCCTGTGGCGGAATGATGAGAGTCTTACCTCATGCGCACTTTGGATGTTTGAGGGCCTCTGCATGCCAGCATCACTGAAAGTAGTCACATGCACCAAACAACATTGAAACTTCTGTTTATTGACACAAAAGTCTTTCATTACAGCTAAACAACGTAAAGTGAGCAGAAACCATAACTTCCAAAATAACTGTGACCTGTTCGGCAAAGCCGCAAAACTCAACAAAAATCTGCAACTATAACAGCAGGTGAGGGTGTCCTTGAATTTGGACAAAGAAACGTCTCAGCACCTCCCTCTACAACTGGCCCCTTGAGGGAGAACGACTTCTCTTTCGCGCCCGGCCCCTTCCCTCCCTGCTGCTCCTACGTAATTGCACCCCAGTGGCGGGCTCAAGGCTGGGGGACGCTTGCTGACTGTCTGGAAGCGCAGAAGCCCCTGAGGTACGGCCTGGCCGACCTCTGGGCTTGGAGGGTGCGGACGCAGGATGCTTGCTTTGAGCATGGCTGGAAGCAGTGTGGCCTGCAGGTGGTGGCATCTGCAATGCAGGCGTCCCAGCGCTGGCATGTGCAATGGTCTCCTGACGAGAGAGGACACCTGCACCATGGTCGGACGACACACTGGCTATCTGAGGGGAGCGGCTCGGCTCATCCGCCACAATCGCAGGCTCCACGGATTCCTGGCCTTGTATGGGAGTGGAAGGGCCCGGGGTGATCCTATCTGATGCAGAGAGGGTAGCTGCAGTGAGAGATCACGTTGCGTCAATCTGGCTGTGGAGGAGCCCAGCAAGTGACTGCGTGGCAACAGTGAGGACCTGTGTGCCAGGTGCCAGTGCTTCGGAGAACGCCTGAACAGTTCTTCCCATGGCTTCGGACAAGGCAGGAGCCGACCGCTCCACTGCCTCGGACAAGCCCTGCACAGACCTTTCCAGGGATTGTCCGAAGCCCTGAACAGTCCTTTCCATTGCCGACTCAAAGCCGTGGACAGTCCTCTCCATTGTTGGGCCGAAGCCTTGGATAGTCCTGTCCATTGTGGCCCTGAAACCCTGGATAGACCTGTCCATTGTTTCCCCGAACACCTGGAGAGTCCTCTCCATTGTTGCCCCAAAGCCCTGCAGAGTCCTCTCCATTGTTGCCCCGAAGTCCAACATACTCCTAGCCAATGAATCTATTGACTCAGGCATCTTCTCCACTGCAGCCATCAGCTCTGTGTGTCTGACCCAGGCCTGTTTGCTCATCTCTGCCAGGCGACGGACCTCATCTGCACTCTGTGCAGCAGTCATGACGACCTGCCTTGCCCTGCGGGGAGACGGTGGCCGAACTTGCCTATCCCCCCTGCGTTGTTGCATGCCGCTTGGTCCAGCAACTGGTTCATCCTCAGAGCCACACCCCTCCCCTCCAGGGGACTACTATCCCCAGTCTGCAGATGTCTCAGCTCCCCAGATTCTGCAACGGCTGGTCCGGATTCCTCCTGGTCCTCGCCTCCGGTGGCACTGGCACTGGCAGCTTCAGCGCGTTGAGCCCGAGTTGGTGCTGCTTCATCTGAAAGTGGGAGGTGGAAGAGTGGCTTTAACAAAAGGACAGGTTTGCTGAAAGGCATGCCAGATTGTGGCAAGGCTCTCACATGGCTGCACACTGAGGATGCATGCTGGCGGGGGGACCAAGTGGAAGGCAACAGGTGAAAAAGGTGAGAGTCTTACCCTCGCTGTCGGTAATGGGGTCGACAGATGCAGTGGTCACTGGACCAGACAGACGTCCTCCAAGTATCTGGTGCACTCTCTCCTCCAGATCCGTGAGAGTGACCACTTGTGCAGGTCCGCCACCGGTTCGACGCTGTTCCTTTCTAATCTGCGCCATCTTGGACTGCAGGGGAAAGAAGGGGAGGTTCTGTTACATGAGGCCTTGAAACCTCCTCGCATGCCCCCCATGGTGCAAGAGCCCTTACATGAGGCCTTGAAGCCTCCTCGCATGCCCCCCATGGTGCAAGAGCCCTTGCATGAGGCCTTGAGACATCATCGCATGCCCCCCATGGTGCAGGAGCCCTTACATGAGGCCTTGAGACATCTGTCCATGTGTGTGCCCAGAAAGTGCCATGGGTGCATACTGACAGATGGCCATTGGCGCATCATTGCAGCAGGGTGCCCGAAGTCAGCTGCAGATGGAGGGAAGCACAAGTTTGGTAAACCATCACTCACCCTAACGATCCATGTGAGGTCGTTGAATTTCTTCCTGCACTGAACAGGGGTCCTGGTCGCCATGCTGCTGGAGTTCACCCTCACAGCAACCTCCCTCCAAGATCGTCGATAAGCCTTCTGATTTGGCCTCTTGCCATTATCCGGGTACAGGACCTCTCGACGGTGTTCAACTGCAGCCACCAAGTGGTCCAGAGCCTCAGCGCTGAAGCGCTCTGCTCTCTGCCTAACCTTCTCCATAATGAACAACTTTGTACCGCCAGACAAGGGCGAGCGCCGAATCTGAGGCCTACAGGGCGTTGGGTGTTGAAGCTCAGTCTGACTGACCCACCCCTTTAAGAGCCGGCCGGCGCCTGTAGGTCTCGTGCGTTCCCGTAATTGAGTTCACCTGCGCTGCGCCCGTCCGCGTCGAAATTGAGTAGCGCCTGACCTTTTGCGCCTCAAGAGCACCGTGCAACGGCTGATTTAGCGCCTCAATCCCCTTTGGGGGCGATGCAACCCAATATTGCGCCAGGCTCGTCTGGCTATAAACTTTGCGCATCGCCAGTTCTAACGCCTCAAGCGGGGCTATACCCAATTTCTAGGCCAGAGACTCCATTACAACATCCGGCCATAGGAGCTCCACATATTTTGGCCTAGAAATTGAGTTTTGGCTTAGCCAGGGCTTTAGCGCCGGAAGTTAGTGCCGGCGCTAAGTCCCCCTGCGCGCGCCAAAAATTCAGCAGGGCCGCGCCCAAACGGCTGCCGGCGCTACTGAAGGGTCTTTGCGGCGGTAAATCGGCGCTAACTGCCGTTTCGCGCCGCAATTCCGGCGCTGCGGCACCCGATGCGGTGCGGCAGGCTCGGGAAGTGCAGGCCTCCTCCTTCCCTTAAGGAGGAGCTGCCTGCACCCGATCGCGGCCCGCGAAAATCTTTTAAAAAATGAGCCCGGCACCTCGGACAAGTGCCGGGCTTGCTTCTGTTCCGGGGGGGGGGGGGGGGAAGTCCAGGGAGGGAGCTGCGGCCAGGCGGCCGGCGGGAAAGCGGCCGGCCGCCGCGGGGCCTTTAATGCGCCGGCGCAAAGACTCGTAAGACTCTGTTGCCAGAGTCTTAGGCCTAGAAATTGAGTGCCCTTAGCACCGATTTTGCGGCGCTAGAGGGCCTAGCGCTGCATTTGGCACCGGCGCCGAAATTGCCTGGGGCCCTTACGCCGCGGTAGACTGGTAGCGCTGCGCCGGCACCGATGACGTCATCGGTGTGCGCAGCGTCCCGGTTGCCATGCCGACGGGCCCCAGCGCCAAAATTCAGTTGCGGCCGCCTCGCCCGTGACAGCCGCAACTAAGACTCTGGCAACAGAGTCTTACGAGTCTTTGCGCCGGCGTATTAAAGGCCCCGCGGCGGCCGGCCGCTTTCCCGCCGGCCGCCTGGCCGCAGCTCCCTCCCCGGACTTCCCCCCCCCCCCCCCCCGGAACAGAAGCAAGCCCGGCACTTGTCCGAGGTGCCGGGCTCATTTTTTAAAAGATTTTCGCGGGCTGCGATCGGGTGCAAGCAGCTCCTCCTTAAGGGAAGGAGGAGGCCTGCACTTCCCGAGCCTGCCGCACCGCATCGGGTGCCGCAGCGCCGGAATTGCGGCGCGAAACGGCAGTTAGCGCCGATTTACCGCCGCAAAGACCCTTCAGTAGCGCCGGCAGCCGTTTGGGCGCGGCCCTGCTGAATTTTTGGCGCGCGCAGGGGGACTTAGCGCCAGCACTAACTTCCAGCGCTAAAGCCCTGGCTAAGCCAAAACTCAATTTCTAGGCCTTAGTTGCGGCTGTCACGGGCGAGGCGGCCGCAACTGAATTTCGGCGCTGGGGCCCGTCGGCATGGCAACCGGGACGCTGCGCACACCGATGACGTCATCGGTGCCGGCGCAGCGCTACCGGTCTACCGCGGCGTAAGGGCCCCAGGCAATTTCGGCGCCAAATGCAGCGCTAGGCCCTCTAGCGCCGCAAAATCGGCGCTAAGGGCACTCAATTTCTAGGCCTTTATCTATATTATGGTGGCTTTTATGTTACTTCGCACAGGGGCTATAGCAATCTGATAATATTAGTGCAGCTCTCGTCACATTGCTCATAGTGAGTCGGACGTTATGCTGTTGCAAGGGGGCACTAGGGAGTGAGAGTGGGGAGGAATGGCACATGGCCAGTCCAAGGATTTGAAGAGAAGTTTATGAGAGATGTGCTCTTCAACAGTGAAGTAACTGTTTTTGATTGGCTTAAGTTTACTAGGAACCAATCAAGATGTTTTACATGTTGGACGTATAGTTAGATAATGGATTCTCCATGGCTTTGCTTATGGATAAAATTGAAAATAAAAATATGAGTATAAAAATAAAAAATGGGTCATTTTTTTAGCTTTGCACTCCTGGCAAGCACCCTTGCCAATCAGAAATTTGAACAGCACTGTACACAAATTTCTGACCTATAAATGGTCAGAAAATGCATGCGCTGCACCTGCCTACCTGATCAATATGCACTTTAGGAACATAGTAACAGGAGGAGGCCATTCAGCTCCACGAGCCTGTTCCACCATTCAATGAGATCATGCCTGATCTGCGACCTAACTCCATATAAGAACATAAGAAATAGGAGCAGGAGTAGGCCATTTGGCCCTTCGAGTCTGCTCCGTCATTCAATACGATCATGGCTGATCTTCTACCTCAACTCCACTTTCCCGCCCGATCCCCATATCCCTTAATTCCCCAAAATTTATCAACCTCTGTCTTGAATATACTCAACAACTGTGCATCCACAGCTCTCTGGGGTAGAGAATTCCAAAGACTCACCACCCCTTGAGTGAAGAAATTTCTCCTTATCTCAGTCCTAAATGGCCGACCCTTATTCTGAGACTGTGACCACGTGTTCTAGATTCCCCGGCCAGGGGAAACATTTTCCCAGCATTAACCCTGTCAAACCCCTTAAGAATTTTATATGTTTCAATTAGATCACCTCCCATTCTTCTAAACTCTAGGGAATATAGGCCTAGTCTGCTCAATCTCTCCTCATAGGGCAATCCCCTCATCCCAGGAACCAGTCCAGTGAACCTTTGCTGCACTCCCTCTAAGGCAAATATGTCTTTCCTTAGGTAAGGAGACCAAAATTGTACATAGTACTCCAGGTGTGGCCTCATCAATGCCCTGTATAATTGTAGTAAGACTTCTTTACTCTTATACTCTAATCCCTTTGTAACAAAAGCTAACATATCATTTGCTTTCTTAATTGCTTGCTGTCCCTGTATGTTAACTTTCAGTGATTCATGTACAAGGACACCCAGGTCCCGCTGAATGCAAACATTTCCCAGTCCATATACCCGCCTTTGCCCCATATCCTTTATTACCTTTGGTTAACAAAAATCTATCAATCTCAGATTTAAAATTAACAATTGATCTCGCATCAATTGCCGTTTGCAGAAGAGAGTTCCAAACTTCTCCCACTTTTTGTGTGTAGAAGTGTTTCCTAATGTGCTCACCTACTTCCTTTAAAACCCTGGGATGGAAACCATCTGGTCCTGGGGATTTGTCACTCTTTAATGCCATTATTTTCTTCATTACTGTTATTTTGCTTACGTTAATTTTGTTGCGACCCTGTCCCTGGTTTAATATTAGCTTCCTTGGGATGTCCAGCATGCTATCCTCTTCTTCTATTGTAAATACTGATGCAAAGTAATAATTTAACATGTCCGCCATTTCCTTATTATCATTGACAATATCACCGTTATCAGTTTTCAAGGGGCCAACATTGCTCCTGACCACCCTCTTTTTCCCCAATATAATTGTAAAAAAATTTGTGCTGATTTTGCGATCACTTGCAAGTTTCTTTTCATGCTCCTTTTTTGTAGCTCTTACTATCTGATTTGTCAGCCTTTGCTGTTCTTTCTATCTTTCCCATTCACCAGGATCTGTGCTATTTTTTGCATTTTGTATGCTTTTTCTTTCAGTTTAATGGTGTCTCTTACCTCTTTAGTCATCCATGTCTGGGGTTTCTTGGCAAATAGAGCTCTTGCCCCTTAGGGGTATAAAGTGGTTCTCTATCACGCTAACCTCTTTTTTGAACATCTCTCACTGATCTTTTGTCATTTTACCCATTAACAGATCTGCCCACTTTACTGTGGACAGTCTCTGTCTCATCCCATTGAAGTCGGCCTCACCTAAATCTAGAATCTTAGTAGCTGTTTCTTGTTTCTCCCTTTCAAACACTACATTGAACCCGATCATGTTATGATCGCTATTAGGTAAATGTTCACACACCGTTAGGCTGTTAACTAAATCTGGCTCATTACTCATTACTAAATCTAAGATGACATGCTCCCTTCTTGGTTCTAGGACATATTGTTGCAGAAAACTATCCCGGACACACTACATTTCTGACATGTGCTAGTCTGCTTATCCCAATTGTAAGATCCGCAAAATTAGTATTGTACTATAAGGGTCCTTTGGCAGAAGAGGCCTTGATTTTAAAAGACTGTTTTCAAAGAAGCCCAGAAAAAGGGGCATATAAAATGGCCGCCAGACCCCATGACCGACTTATTGGGACACTTTAAAATGGTTCCTGCAGTCCCCAGACAGCCTTTGTGGATTCAATCCACAGTAAGTTCTGGAAGCCGTTTCTGAGAAAACGAAACCAGACATTAACACATACATAAAGATTGGGTGCAGATCCAGTCAGATCGGCCTGTAGATAAAGGCCATCTAAATGTTTACCCAGACAAAGGGGAACAGTTTTATATTCATATAGGGGGAGCATCAAAGACCCATTAAAGACATCAAGAGGACATTCAAAACAATGCAGGTCATTCCAGACCAGAGATGGCCATCACCGGCCATCCCGAAAGCAGTTTAAATATAATAACTACCCCGCTGAGCAACAAGCCCGCCAAAAGTTAAACAAAGACTAACCTTGATTTGGCGGGAGATAAAGGCTTCTCCTGAGAAGTATATTTGGGGAACCCGGGCTAGCCATCAGCGGCAAGTAGCCATCACAGAGCAGCGTTTTAAGGAAGAAACGATCACCAGCTTGGAAGGATTGAAGAAGACGAAGCAGCCATCAAGAAGGCAATTCGAGCCTGCGTCCCGCCCCGGGGTAACCATCGGGAGATCATCGACCAACCCCGGGCCTCAGACAAGACAAGAGGGCAGCAGCCCTACAGAAGAACACTATCTGAAAATGGTAACTGACTAGAAGAGACCTCTGGAAAGTGGTCAAACAGTTGACCTTCCCTCATATCGACGTCCTGGCCCGCTGAGATCCAGCCTGTCCGTGACCTTCACCTCGAGGAAGAGAAGGCGAGTCGCAACTCGCAGCCCGCAGCGCTGACCATGAGGAGACAGGACGCCTGAAAGGATCAAAACGCAGACCTGTTTCAAAACCTTGCAATTCCTAGTTGGATTGGTGAGCATGTTTCTGGCCCTTCATAATCGGATAGAAACATAGAAGATAGGAGCAGGAGTAGGCCATCCGGCCCTTCGAGCCTGCTCCGCCATTCAATGAGATCATGGCTGATCATCCAAATTCAGTACCCTGTCCCTGCCTTCTCCCCATATCCCTTGATCCCTTTAGCCTTAAGAAATACATCCAACTCTTTTTTGAATATATTTAATGAACTGGCCTCCACCGCCCTCTGTGGCAGAGAATTCCACAGGTTCACCACTCTCTGGGTGAAGAAATTCCTCCTCATTTCAGTCCTAAATGGCTTACCCCTTATCCTTAGACTATGACCCCTGGTTCTGGACTCCCCGGCCATCATAAACATCCTTCCCGCATCTAGTCTGTCCAGGCCTGACAGAATTTTATAAGTTTCGATGAGATTCCCTCTCAATCTTCTAAACTCCAGTGAGTATAAGCCCAATCGACACAATCTCTCCTCATACGTCATTCCTGCCATCCCAGGTATCAGCCTGGTGAATCTTCGCTGCACTCCTTCCATGGCAAGAACGTCCTTCCTCAGGTAAGGCGACCAAAACTGCACACAATACTCAAGGTGCGGTCTCACCAAGGCCCTGTACAACTGTAGCAAGACATCCTTGTTCCTGTACTCGAACCCTCTTGCTACGAAGGCCAACATACCATTTGCCTTCTTAACCGCCTGCTGCACCTGCATGCTTACCTTCAGCGACTGGTGCACAAGAACACCCAGGTCTCTTTGCACTTCCCCTTCTCCCAATCTATTGCCATTCAAATAATAATCTGCCTTCCTGTTTTTGCCACCAAAGTGGATCTAGATAGGTTAAAGGGGGTGGGCATTTTGGGTATAATTAACATGAGTTGTTGTCCCTCGATGTTCCGTATGTTTCCCCATTTCATGATGACCTTTGTAAAGTATAATATGCCTGTATCTATTTTAGTCAGTACTGTATCGTTATGATTTGTTTTTCCCTCCCATGTACCCTCTTATTTGCTTGCATTTGATTTGTTTTTCCTTATGCAATAAAATGTCATTTCATTTCATTAAACTTGGTCTATAAGAGTATTCTCTGCATTGTAGTTCCTGCACCTAAGTCCAGTGTCTAGAACCTAAGGGGCGAGTGGGTCGAACCACTCAAGGTTTTACTGTGCAAAAGAGAGAGAGAGGCCTCTGGCGAGAGAAACCCCTATGACCTCGGAAGAGAAAACCCCTTGCACAATCTATATGAAAGTTAAAATCCCTCATTAAAACCAATCTGCCTTTACTACACGCTTCTCCAATCTCTGCATTTATACAATCTACCACTTCACAGTGGCTACCAGGGGGCCTATACACAACTCCCACTACAGTCTTAAATGCTTTCCAATTTCTTAATTCTACCTGTAAGGTCTCCACTGCCTGCTTACATCTCGTTATAGCCTCTCATCATTGAAGCGATTTCATCCTTAATCCCTAAGGCTACTCCTCCCCCTTTACCATTTTCCCTATCTTTCATGTAGTCAAGGAAGGATTCCCACCAGAAGTACAAAGTCCAAAAATTATCCCTGTAGTGTTTTCCTCACCCACTGCAGGCAGACAAATACAGAACTAAACTTGTTCTCCTCACCTACTAGTTATATGAATTAATCATTCTTATATTTAGATAAATAAACAAATCTTTGTATATAGTTAGTTCCAGTTGTCACGAATAGGGTTTAGTAGCTCATGCTCCAATTTATTTTTTTTGCTTTTATACAAAATAATTCACATCTGCCATCAATGGATAATGTGTAATTGTCCCTGTTTTTTGATACCCTCAAATGATTGCTAGCTGCCTTGCATTTTAGTGCTGTCGCCCGTCGGTCCTCAATCCTTTCCCATCACTGGATAAGGTGAGAGGCCAAGGCTCACGGGCAAGTCCAAGCATGCTCTGGGAATGGCAAGCACCTCCAGTCAATCATAAATAAAACCCCGGTGTAATGAACACTTTCGGCTCCAAAAGGTGGTGGTGTTCATTAAGCTCAAAAGGGTTTTATCTCAATCTGCGTTCTGGGAGGTTTTTTTTCAATCGAGTGCTTGCACAATATAGAATCGGGAGCTGTAGTCTACTACCCAATTCAGCCTTTCGTTTCAGGGAAGCCCAGTGAGCTCAGGTCGCAGGCATCTGAGAGAAAGAATCTGGGGGGGATACATTATTGCAGAGATTTTAAACACAGAAAAGGCAACTGTACATTGTGAATTGTGCAATTTTATGTGTTTATTGTGCTAGGAGCCTTATTTTAGTACTAATTTCCTCAGGTTACTAATAAAGCAAAATAGCAACTATAAGATCTTCAAAAACAAATTTGTGTATTTTCATTGATCTCTTTCTCCTCCTGTTTGCTGCTTTATTGGTAACTAGTTGCTGATTGGTGGTGATTGATTGATACACTTCTAACCTCCTCAGTACTTGCCCAGTTTTCATTGGCATATTTCCTATCTTTTCACTTGTCATTTCTTGTTTTAGCAATATGTAATTTGAGCCAATCTGGTTCAAGCAAAATAGAAATTTGTATGTTTTACACCTGAAATAAAGTGTGATGGAGACAGACAGACAGTCGGCAAAAGACTGTTAACAATATTGATTTATGTAATTGCTCTAAAAGACTGGATCTGCAATTACATTGTAGGACAGTAGCATACAAGCACTTCATGGATTCATCCAACCTTCTCCTCTCTTCTGTCAGAGGCAGCCACTCATTTATATTCATTGGGTTCAGTTTTCCATTGAAATAGAGAAAAGAATTTCCAATAAACATGTTCAGCCGGATTTTGCTGGTAAAATAACGGCATGTTAACGACGCTCGCCGTTATTAATGTGTAAATCAGCCAGCAAGTTCAGGGGATTAGGAGCTACGCCACAAGTTGCAAATCTCCAGAACTTGCTGGTCGATTTACATCGCTCCGCCGTTTGGTTCGTGCAAACGGCATCTCGCCCTTAGCCTCCCCGTTATTTTTAAGAACTCGCTGGATTTGCACATTAATTACCCATTAAACCCTCAGCAGAACGTTAAGTCTGGTAATTAAGAAGGTAAGTACCCTTTTAGTAACGTGATAATTGTTAATGCAATGCCAATCAGCCTCTCTGGCCCAGAAAGGGAACAATTTAAAGTGTTCAATTTCATTTCTGTATGTTGTAAATTATTGTTGAAGATCTCAAAAATGTAAAATTTTTACATTTTTTTCTTACTTTTCCTTTCTGTCTCTTTTTTCTCTCTCGCTTAATAGAATTTGTTTCCCCTTTATTTATCTTTCTGCCCCGATTTGACTCTAATTCACCCCCCTTCTCCATCATTCCTCTGATTCTTTCTCAATCCTTAAATATCATTGGTTAAGGAGCTATACTGTTGGTCCCAGCGTTCACTGAAGTCTCAGGTGCCCTGTTGCCCTCGCTGCGCCGTTATCGGCGCGCACTTCCAGCAAGTTACGCCGCAAAACAATTTTGAGCTGAAGGGTGCAGGAAAAGTCTAACCAATGGCATACACCGCGAGATGTCCTGCTCCAGCAAGATCCAGCTCGTTCGGTTTTTGCCAACAAATATTCCGCAATGTAATGTCAGGGCCAGTGCAATTGTCTCTGTACTTGATAACCTCATATTAGCCCTATGTTGTTTCTGCCTTGCACGTAGTTACTGCCTTTAATAAATAAAAAATAGTTCTGTATTTATAAATGGTGGCTCATGGTGTCAGTACAACCTCCCAGGTTGTAGGTCAAAGGTGGCAGGGTTGTCTACCATGTGACACTAATCAGGGAGCAGTACTGCCATTAGTAATGGAAAAATCCAAAGCTTACATTTGCCCTTCCTGTCTCCTAAATGAGGAACATGCAGAGTGATTACCAAAGGGAAAGAATGGAAAGAAAAAGGGCTGTAATGTAACAAATAAATATATCTGCAGGGGTCATGATGAAACTATTAAATAGAAAAAGCATATTATTTATTCTTTGTCAATTTATTCCAATAGAACCATTAAAGAAGAAATCGTCCTTTCAGCCTTTTCATCGGTTCAGAGTAGTTTCAGCTTCCAGGACATGTGTGTTTCTTGGCATTCAATATGTACAAAATTATTTGCTATATTTTACTTGGGTTTTTTACTTGGAATTTGAAAATATGCAACACCACAGTAGATAATTTAATTTACAGCATTCTTAGAACTGTTTGATAGATCCCATCTTGTTCATTTGTTTTTTGACCTTGCTACTCCAGTTGTCAAAGCAAAGAAAGGGGCAGAAATTGGTATGTCTTGCGCCCATTTTTCAGGCGTAAAACAGGTACAAGTTTAACAATCTGCACAGGTGTTGGTCCCATTGCTAAATTCGTGAGGACAATTTCTTTAGGCGTCCAATATTAGGCCTCTAAATTATGTTGAAGGACCCCTCTGCAAAATTTGTTACCAAGGAGCATCAGGATTCTTCAGCAGACCTTGTGGCCGCCAATTAAAAGTAAGTATTGTAAAAAAAATGTTTCAATCCGTCCTGGCGATTGTCTCCCCCCCCCCCCCCCCGCCCGCAGGAACTTAGCTGAGGGTCGCTACTGGAGGCCCAAAATGTAATTTTCTCGTGGGGTGAGGTGCCCATGGAGGCACGTCAAGCACCGGCAGCTCACCACGAAGATGTAGATGAGGCCTGAGGCAGAATTTCAGGACAATCTCGGGCCTCTCTGTTCATGCAGTGCCGAGTCAGGGCCTGAAAATGGACTCAGACAATCGAACAAATGAAAGAAAGGGAAAGAGAGAAAGAGAGAAAGAAAGAAAGAAAGAAAGAAAGAAAGAGAGAAAGAAAGAAAGAAAGAACCTGCATTTATATAGTGCCTTCCACGACCTCAGGACGTCCCACAGTGCTTTACAGCCAATTAAGTCCTTTTGAAGAGCAGTCACTGTTGTAGAAAACACAGCAGCCAATTTGCGCAAAGCAATGTTCCACAAACAGCAATAAAATAAATGACCAGATCACTTGTTTTAGGGGTTGGTTGAGAGATAAATGTTAACCAGGATACCAGGAAACTCTCCTGCTCTTTTTCAAATAGAAGCATGGAATCTTTTACGTTCACCCGAAAGGGAAGACAGGGTCTTGGCTTAATATCTTATCTGAAAGACAGCACCTCCAACAGTGCAGCACTCCCTTAGTACTGTGCTGAAGAGTCACCCTATGTTATGCGTTCAATTGTCTGGAGTGGGGCTTGACCCAACGACTTCTGATTCAAAGGTGAGAGTGCTACCACTGAGCCAAGGCTGACACCTAAAGAGTTAATATACAGACGATCACTGCTTTCCATTAGGAATAATGGTATGTGAATATGTGAACTAATTAGATTTTAATATAAACTCCAGTTTGAGTTTATATTCCCAGTAAGTATATAAGATTTCATGGCAAACAGCATGCCAAAAAATTCAGCTATTTAGAACACGCAATTAGATTTTAATTTAAATACTTTCAGGACTCTATGAAATTTTATGGCAACTAAGCACATGGAAATACTGCTGTTTAAAACAAGCATTTAGAATTTAGTATAAATCTTTAATCCATTGTATATTCCTGGTAAGTATAAGAAATTTCATGCTGAATAACACGTGCATATCGCAGGAATGAACAATTAAACCTGCAATCCTGGTATCTATAAATAGTCGTCCGTTTCCTCTCTGTGGTCTGGGATTCTCATTCTACGGGTGGAAAATAATCGTCTATCTTGCAAATACAAAACGCAGAGCCAATCGTTCACGTCCAGCTTTCTCAGTGTAGGGGGTTAGTTAAAATAACATCCCCCTTAGCCATGTGGTTTTGCCATGAAGGAAAATGTTCTGCAGATGGGTTAGGAATTCACCTGCTAAAAATGACATGGGTTTGTGCACGCAAGCTATGACTCTGACAGGACAGGAGTAATTGTTCCCAAAAACCTTACGCGTTTTTTCCATGTTCAGGTTGTCTATATAAGGCCAGCGTGTTATTAATAAAGGGAAAAGTTGAAGGGATAGGGTAGTCAGATAGAGCCAGCAACATATATTGAGCCTGAAAGCTTGGAGCCATTAAGGGAAAAGTAAGTAAGAATTAAAACTACGATCTTTCCTGTCTATGAAACATTATCTGTTCTGTTGGGCTGTAACTTAAAGAATCAAATGTATTCCACATGTCTGGTTCGACGAGATGTGGTTTGTGATTGTCAGGGTCTGCTTTTGTCCTGTCAGTCACCTGGCAAACCTGACTCACAAAATAAAAGTCAATAAACTATTTTCAAAATGTCAAAATGTGCTTTATATTACAATATTAATGGATATGTGGGATAGGCAGAATCAACATCAGTGAGCTGTGGTTTACAACAAATATTCCATTGATGACGACAACATAACTTAGCTACATCGAGTCTTCAGCACAGAAACAGGCCATTCGGCCCAACTAGTCCATGCCAGCATTTATGCTCCACGCGAGCCTCCTCCCACCCCTCTTCATCTCACCCCATCAGCATAACCCTCTATTCCTTTCTCCCGCATGTGCTTATCTAGCTTCCCCTTAAATGCATCTATGCTAGTCGCCTCAACCACTCCTTGTGGTAGTGCATTCCACATTCTTACCACTCTGTGGGTAAAGAAGTTTCTCCTGAAATTTCTGTTGCAGTGGAAGGTGAATTATGGATTGTACAATCGTGTTAATTTGGATTTTTAAAAATTAATTCTTGCATTTTTTAGGAACCAAAGAAACAAGGGCTACACGATTACTGGGTGTCCAATCACAAAAATGGAAACAGCTAATCAGTTGGGTGTTTGATGATGGATCACTGAAAGAATCCCATCAATGTGAAACTGTTAACTGACCAATCAGCTACTAGGGTACATTGAGGGGATTTGATCAAGTTGAAACAGGCTACTTTAATCATGAATATATAGACTGGTAACCTGGGGACCCAACTTACAGAAGGACAATGATACTTTGGAGTTGTAAATTATGAATCAAGACTCAAGAACCAAACATTTTTATTAAAGAATGAAAGGAGACATGATTCAGGTTTGTTTATGGGATGTGGGCGTCACTGGCAAGGCCAGCATTTATTGCCCATCCCTAATTGCCCTCGAGAAGGTGGTGGTGAGCCACCTTCTTGAACCGCTGCAGTCCGTGTGGTGAATGTGCTCCTGTAAAGGAAATAGCCATATTCCAAGAGATACACCATCCTATGAACGGAATTTTGACTTTATTAAAACATGAAAACTGGGTTTAAAATCTGGAAAGCCTCGGTGACACAGGCTGTCAATACAGGCTTCTGAGATAAAATGAAGTGTTAACACAAAAGTTGTAAACACCACACAAGCTTTTGAAATGGGAATTGATTGTTAATACTAAGACAATGGCCCTATTGAAACAGCAAGTTGCAGCTTCCAGAATGTCTGCAGTTTGGAACCAACACAATAGCTATGCCCAAGTAAAGTGTTAAAAACTAACACTTCGAACAGGAACACAGAATATTAAAAAAACCATGTGCCTTCGTAAAAGTAACATCAAATGAGAAACAGGAAACACGATTATATATGCAACCAATTGAAGTAGCTAAAAAATGCAAAGAACACCCTAGATGAAGTGTTTTTAATTTACATGTTGTAAAAGATACCTACAGAACACTTTGAAAATATGATATCAATAGATGACACCAAGGAATCACAATGTGTTTGTATTGAAAATGGAATAGATAGGAGTCATGACGCCTGCTTTCAACAGCAGAAGTGATTTTAGAATTGAATGGAAGACCTTTGATAAGAATGACATCAAATAAATACTACCGTCATGATGTTTTTTATGATAAGTTTTGAAACATCTATACAGCAGACAGGATTCTGAGAGTCAATAGCTAAATTGACAGTAAGAATAGAAAAGAATTCAAAAGAAGATGACTAGAGATAATTAGCTTACATCAGCAGAAAACTTCAAAGGATAAACCACAAAAAAAGGTATAAAAATAGAGCTTTTCAGGTGGAAAGTCAGAAATCGCTGGAAAGGGCAAGCGATTCTCAACTTCAGAGGCACGCTCTGTAAGTTTTTAATTCTTTGAGTCTCAGGGATCAAAAAAGTACTCCTATTTGATTTTGGTGGATATTCTGGATTAAGAATAATAAGAAATGTAAAAATGTACGAAGTTAAGATTTGAGAATAAGGATCTCTGAGAATAAGAAATGTAAGCTATTTGTATTTTGAACTGTTAAAGTTGCAATTGACTCAACAGCTGTTCGGCTCTTAAATAAATCTATGTATTTTTAGAATTGTCTCAAGTAGTATTTCTGCATCAAACGCGCGAACTCAATTTCTGTACACTCTTTTGTGAGGAGTTGCAGATTCTGGGGGAGTATTCCGGACCCTCATAATATCCGGAAGGTTACAGTCTAGTTAAACTTATTAAAAGTGCTATCTGGAGGACGGTAACATCTTTACGTCGTTCCTTTCCTTTAGAGAGAGATAGCCTGGACCTTTAGACCCAATTAAGCGTCATATAGAATTCGGCTATCTCTAACTTTAGTTGAAGGTGAACGTCTGGGGAATACGCCTGATCTGGGGTAGCCCGAAAAGGGCTAGGACTAGTAATTATCCCTTCACTCCCACAGTGCTGTTAGGGAGGGACTTCCAGGATTTTGACACAGCAACGATGAAGGAGCGATGATATATTTCCAAGTCAGGATGGAGTGTGACTTGGAGGGGAACTTGGAGGTGGTGGTGTTCCCATGCGGCTGCTGCCCTTGTCCTTCTAGGTGGTAGAGGTCGTGGGTTTGAGAGGTGCTGTCAAAGAAACATAGGCCATAATTGCAGGCCTAGGCAACATGAGCACAAAACTGACAAGCAAACAAGACTAGAGATCAGAATTCTTCCCCCCACCCCCCCCCCCCCACAGTAAAGTGGACATTGATGAGAAATGAATTAGTCAATTGATAGTGCTGTATGAGCTGGAGGACTAAGATGCACAGCTCAATGAATACTAGAAATAAGCATCATGCATTAGTATGTTATAGACCTCTTCCAATTCAATACAGAGAAAGAGACGTTGTCTGCTGAGGTCCAGAGTCAAGCAATGAAATCTTAGAGATTGCCTACAAAGAGGAAATATGGACTCTGCCTTGAACTGACCACATCAGCACCAGCAGTAAACCTATCAATGGGATACAGAAATATCCACGGGTAAGCTGATGGTCATTTACGTGGATCACCTCAAACCATATCAGACATGTAACCACCTGGTTGCCTGCAGTTGTGAAAGGTATGCAGAAATTCTCTAGAAAAGCAAAAAAGATGATTATCGAATGCCCAGTGGAGACATAATTCATTGTACGAGACTTCTGGTTATGGGTTAGGCAAAGAGGATCAGAGAAAGAACAACATTTTTCTGGAGTTCTGAAATAAAAGCTGAAGCAAAGTCATTTTCCCCAGATGTATCAAGCAGCCTATTATTATGGACCAAAGTACAGCCTGCCAGTGATTTAATGCTATATTGCATAGTCTAGATATCAGAGAATCATAGAAATTTATGGCACAGGAGGTCATTCAGCCCATTGTGTCTGTGCCAGACATATGTTTACATGCATGTATTTAGAAAGGTTATCTATAGTATGACGACTCGTGACAGGAATAGTTTAGTAGACTGTGTGTTATAAATGGCTATTCACTGGATTTGGGGAAAGTACTAAAGGCTGCTCTAATAATAACTCCGCCACCACTTCTCGTCTGTTGTCCACATCCATGGGATTGCCCTTGTGGTTCTATTCCTATCTATCCCAATGCAACCAACACAACTCCAGAAATGGTTTCTCCTCCCATCCATGCAAAGTTACCTCGGGAGCATTCCAGAATTCCATCCCTGGCTCCCTCTCATGCTTCATTTATGGCATCAGTTTCCATATGCATTCTGACAGCATCCTGCTCTACCTCTCCACCTCCAGCCCCGACTCCACAACAAACTTTTAGTTGTTAGGCTGCCTGGCCAGCATCAAGTTGTGGATAAACCTAAACTTTTTCCAACTGAATATTGGAAAGATTAAAGCTACCTTATTCAGCTCCTGCCAAAATCTCCACATCATAGCCACTAGCAACATCCCCCTTCCCTGCTGCCTGCTGAACCATAGAGTGTCCAACCTTGGTGTTGTAATCAATCCTGAGCTGAGGTTCAAAATCTACATCCATCTGTCACCAAGACTGCTTCCACCTCCTGAACATTGCTTGCCTACACCCTTACTTCACCCCCTGCACCACTGAGGTTCTCACTGATGCTTTTTTTAACCTCTAGACTCAATTTCTTCCGCATCCTTCTCATCGGTCACTCAGCTTCACCCTTCAAAAACTTCAACACCCCACATCCTGTCCCGCATCAAATCTGCTCACCTCTAGCCTCACCAACCCACCTTGATTTCCTGCCACCCAATAATGTCAAGTTCAAAATCCAGGGCGTCATTTACAAAAGCCGCCGAGGTCTTGCCCTGCCCTATCTCTGCAACTAGTTCTATGTCTCAGCCCACGTTCTTCACCAGTCTTCCATGTATTCCATGCACATTCTTAGTTGGCTGAACCCGACTCTCTGGAACTCCACCCACTTTGCCAACCATTCCACCTTGCTACTACTCTCCCCAATTTTAAAAGCCTTTTCAAAACTGTGCTTGCAGTCAACCATTCTAACTCTTCCACTAGTGCTTTTTTGGGTCCATTTCTCCCCTGTTAAACATCTTGGGACAGCTTCTTTGTTGAAGGCATGATATAAATGCAATCTGGCCCGCGTGAGGCTCGCGCCATTCTTGGCTCAGGCTTCATTCACATGTCGAGTTGCGGGCATCAAGCGGGCATCCTGCTGCAACTCACCAGTTCTGGGAGGGTGAGAAATTGGCCAGCTCCCACGCTGAGCTGGACAACAGTTGGAGCCTGGGGGAGGAGGGGGGTGGGGAGGCTGGTTGAGGAGGAGGGGTGTGGGTAAGGGGTGGGTGTTCGGATGGACTGGCAGCAGCAATCCATGTCCTTCTAGTTCCACCAACAAAGGGTGTAACATTTCCTGGGCTGTTTTGTGAGTGGCTTCTATTGGTACCTTTAAGGACCGCTGGTTGAGCTAGGTGGAGTGTGTGCAGCGCGTGCCCTGCCCCTCAGTACTTCAAAATTGTAATTAGGATCCTATGTATGTCATAAGACTCTGATTTGTATATCAGAAGTGATTTCCCGCTCTGGCCACCCATCTCAGGACTCGACCCAGGATGGCAGCCACCGAATGCTGGCAAAAAAAGGGTGCCAAGTGACCCGACATCATTTTCAGTCCACTACTGCCCACTTTACGTTGGACGGAGGGAGTTAAAATTAGCCCTATAGACTCCTCTTGTTGATCTTAGTTCAATTTTTTTAAAAGCACCAGTTGAATTCTGAAGCCAAATAGTTACCGCACCTGTGTTTTGTTAACAATTAGAAATGGTCACTGCCAATTGCTGCAGCTGTGAGGCAGAGGGTCTAATTTCTAACACCTATGTGTGTGTGTATGTGAGAGAGAGAGATAGATAGAAAGAGAGAAAGTAAATAGAGAAAAGGCAGACTGGCAATTTCTTTCAACAATCTAATTTGATTTTTTTTTTAACTTGGATTTTGAAAGCAAACAAAGCCTCTTTGAAGAAAGCAGCTAGGAAGGTAAATTAGGAAGAGTAGGAGAGAAACTGGTTGAGGGTGAAGGGCCTCTGAGCTCCCATCACAAACCTTTGAGGATATCGTGAAGCCTGCTCTGCTCATGTTTTGCTGCCGTGGATGCGGCCTAGCAAGCGACCACCACCAAATTTTAATCGAGAGCCAGGAGGAGCCGGAGCAGATGCTAACTGAATGTCAAGATGAGGAGTTAGGATGCCTGGTAGGAAGTGGCGACACATAAATTTCAACAGGATTGTTCCTCAGATCTGGCTACAGTGCCAAAAAGTTTAAATGCCAAGGTAGGAGACTGCACCACAACCTTGTATTAATGCAATGTATTAAACATGAATGGCATGGCCAACACCCTCCCATCCACACAGTCTTACACTGCCTTGAACGTTTTCTATCTTTGCCTACTACAGTATGCACCAGGGAAGATTTCTTTGCACCCTCCTTTCCCACTAATGGCTCCTTTCCTCACACCCTGAACTGCTGTTCCCCCGAAAGCTCTTTCCATCCACCGTACCTGTATGAGGTAGTCACTATCGGCAGCAAGCAGTCCTCCTGCCAATGTCAATTATCAAAGCCTTTTACTCTCTTTGCAGGAGAAGAATGCACAGAGCAAGGCAGTC
Source organism: Somniosus microcephalus (assembly GCF_052327205.1). Classification (NCBI taxonomy): domain Eukaryota; kingdom Metazoa; phylum Chordata; class Chondrichthyes; order Squaliformes; family Somniosidae; genus Somniosus; species Somniosus microcephalus. The sequence continues at coordinate 62,336,712 of NC_141007.1, forward strand.
CTGAAGAAGACTCCCAACCTCCATCTGCTTCCTCCCTTTGAGAAGGTGGCACAAGAGATCCCGACCAGAGACTGTGCAGGAATTGGGGATGGGGTAGTAGGAGGCTTGGAACTAGCTCAGTTTTTGCGCAAGTGAAGCTGACTGGACAATTCAAACTGGATGACATTTTGAATGAGTTTTGGTCACCCTCATAATTGTATTAGAAAACATAATTTACAACTATCAATGACATCATCTTTCAATATCATACATTTATGTCTATCTTTAAAGTACTGTAACATGTTATTTTTTTATTTTGCATTTTAACATTCATTAATTGCGATCAAGCTCCAGAGAGGTTTAGGGGGGAAAAATCCAGAGCTCAGGGCCTAGCCAGCTGAAGGCACGGCTGCCAATTGTGGGGCGAAGGAAGTGAGGGATGCTCAAGAGACCAGAGTTGGATGAATTCAGTGTTCTTAGTGGGTTGTAGGGCTAGAGAAGGTTAGAGGGATAGGGAGGACCAAGACCAGAGAGGGATCTGAACACAAGGATGTGAATTTTAAGATTCTTTTGAATTTTTCCTTAACTCTTTTTACCTGAGAAAGTAATTTCTTATTGCCACAAGCCAAACAGGAAAATATACAAGCATCATAGGAATGATATCTTTTCATCCTATTCGTAACAGGATCAAAGCAGGTGGTAGCTATAAAAAAAACTGACAACTATGTAATTGATTCAAGAAAGTTGGGGAAGATGATTCTTGCCTGGCTGACTCTTAGGTCATAACAGAGAAATACAAGGGTTCAAAACAAAGATAGATTCCATCAACAAAATCTAGTGGATCAAAGAATTAAGTCACGATCACAGAGTCCCAATTTGATGCATTCATGATTGATCACCTGGTCTGAATCATTAATATGATCCTGAGGGTTAGACCAGTCACTAAATGCTAGGGTTCTTCCCACTTGACACCAGGTAACCCTACAAGCTATTTCCCTAGAAGATAGGGTGGTCCTAACTGGACAAGTAGTAGGAAGCTTAACAATGCTCTGTGGTGGTAAACTATGTGGTTTTAGATGTTTAAAACTCCTGCAGTATGCCCCATGCACATAAAGGGTCCTTAAGCCAAATTGCACTGAAGCTCTTTGGACTTGGGTAAGTGAGATGTTTCCCTATGGGGAGATTGAACATTCCATATTAGGGAAATAGAAATCCCACCTGCATGAAAGCAGCTTGGTTTGAAGACTCTTAAGAATGATGTCAGGCACCCAACAAGTCAACAAAAACAATCTTAATACAGTCGAAGACCTTAAAGCTGACCAAAGTCACAGAAAAATGGAGGTGCAACAATGACCCTGGGGTCATTAAGTACAAACTGAAACAAGCCATTTAACTCCTTCAGATTACAGATGCCATGTTGAGGCAATATGTGGACATCTCTATTGCTTTCCTGGATATACTGTATGAATGAATCTGCATTATTCCTTGACTCTGTAACTATAGCTGAACATTCAAAAACTAACCCAAAAGCTGCAACTGGTGTTTAGCACTGAAGGGATTAAACAAAGGAGCTGGACTGAAAATGATGGATGATTTAAGAAGAGCTGGAACATTCCTGGTGGGGAGTGATATTACTATTTGCTTTTAGTACTGATCTTCCATTTAGTGCATAAATTACAGTGAAATGCACCTCACAGACCAATGGAAAAGACGGGCCTCACAAAACCTCTTTACATGCAAATAAAAATGGGAAAGCTGAGCGATCTACACTAGGGTGCACTCTGCTGAATTGCCACATAATTCTAAATGTTATAAAGGCAGACATTGTACAGTTACTGGTGTGTCTTCTTACTCCCCCTGCCCTTGTGTTTTATATTTTCCAAATACTTGTCAGAGGCAGACTTTTTTGAAAGCATAGAACAGAGGAATGAGGGAGAATCGAGAGACATCAGCAAGTGTTCCGAAATTTCCCTTTATAACATTTAGAATGATCAGGCATTCAGCAGACGACATTTTCTGGTTAAACTCTGTGCAATCGGAATCTCTTAACTTCAGTTTTTTTCCCCCGTGTTCACTCCAGCTCACCTCAAAAGAGTTTCAAGATTACAATCGTTTCTCCCCCCCCCGCCAAAGTCTACTTTCAGGTCAGACTCAGGATCTGAAGCAGCGCAGGATTGGGTTAGCTCTTTGGGTCAGTCAGTTTTGAGAATGCAGCAGTTTCATATCGAGCCGTTAACTGTGACTGAACTTGAACTTGCTGCTCTCTCCATTTCATTAAACTGTCAGTCACTGAAACTAAATCAGCTTGCCTTCCTCTGATGAAACTGCTCTAACAAACACCTTTACACTAATAAGGTCCCACCATGCTTGTTTCGATACAGCATAATATGTGGGTATGGTAGCATAGTGGTTAGGTCATTGGACTAATAATCCAGAGGCCTGGACTAATGATCCGGAAACGTGAATTCAAATCCCACCACGGCAGCTGGGGAATTTAAATTCAGTTAATTGAATAAGTCTGGAATTAAAAGCTAGTATCAGTAATGGTGACCATGAAACTATGGGATTGTTGTAAAAACCCATCTGGTTCACTAATGTCCTTTAGGAAAGGAAATCTGCCGCCCTTACTTGGTCTGGCCGATATGTGACTCCAGACCCACAGCAATGTGGCTGACTCTTAACTGCCCTCTGAAATGGTGGCTCACCACCACCTTCTCAAGGGCAATTAGGGATGGGCAATAAATGCTGGCCATACTGGCAACGTCCACATCCAATGAATAAAAAAAATTAAATATCTATATACAAGTAATTACACTATCAATGTGTCAACAGTAACTATGGCAATAATAGATTCAGAGCAATATAAAAGGTATACACAAAAGGATTAGTGTACCACAGATAAATTACTAAAAATGGATTTAATTCATTTGTAGCTAGAGTTAATCCACTATGATCTACTCTGGGAGTACCAAGACCAAAATCAATTGGAGCTGACTGCTCAGTTACAGTCTGTATCATTACTTCATATCGCAGGACTGGTTGATAACACTGAACACATGCAGAAAGGCTAGACAAACATTTGCAAGATGATGGCAGGCACAGTCAGTCTCACCTTACGTTAGTGCTTGTTGCCAAGCAATCTCAGCGATTGCCAAGATAAGGCTGCTGGCTTTGGACCAAGGAGACCATTTACACAACTGCACCTTTGGAGTCAGAGCATCCATCTCCAGTATGAAAATATGAGCTCGAATTGTGTTATAGAAGCTTGAGTGATGTTAGTTAATGGCAGTGCCAAAAGTGCTGTTAGTCTGCAGTGCAAGTCAGGCAAAGGCTAGAATTACCATTGCTTAGCAACATATCTTTTGGCAAGGTGTCACAAAATACCTGCAAAAACCACTGGTTCCGGTCACACAAGGGTCAGCTACCATGGCATTAACTGGGCACAGAGAATTTTGGGAAGGGTGTACAACAGATGCTGGAGCCTAAAAACTATCAAGTGTATCTTAATTAAAAGCGACTATGTCTGCTTCAGTTCCAAGGTTCACAGGACTGGGTCAGATTTATTTCATAATACTGTGAGTGTATTTCATTTCATATACAGAGTAAAAAAAAATATTGGAGTGCATATGTATTCCTGGCGAAGTCTCAATTGTGCTAATCAAACATCTTTTTAGGAGCCTTGGAAGCAATGATTTGTAACAGACATGACCTGTTGTCAGCTCAAGATTTTAAAAGATTCAAATATATGATGCAGAAGCTCGGGAAAGATGAGAAGTGGGAGCTTATGTAACTTACAGCACTGATTCCTTGATGAAGAACAACGGTAATGTTTATATTAATTTGATTTCTAACTTATTAATTACATGAAGTAAAACAGAACAAAAGAAAATGGGCAATTACTCAGCTACAACTATTACTTGATTTTAAAAAGGCAACCGGTTTGTTCATCTCCAAGCAGGTCTTGTGTTGTCCACCATGTTATTTAGGAACTGCAAGCAGGAGATATCGCCAAAAAACAGTGGAGGCTTTCAGCTCACCACTTGTCCAGGATTGCGATGGGTTAACTGTGAGTTGGTGAGAAAGAATATGGGATAGATGTCTATGGGATTCCATCTAATAGATCAGTTTGCTTATAATAAGGAGGTGGATGCCAAACTGGAAAAACAACTTGTTCACCACTGTAAAAGTTGTCAGTCTAATTAAATCATAGTCAGTGTGGTGGGTTTCCAAACATGTTAAATAACAAGACGCAGCCTTCCTGCCATATTTCAACCATAAACTGATATCAAGAGGAAACAAAAGATGTCATGCAACCTTTCAGAAAGTCACAGGGAACAGAACCAGAATGGAGATAATGGTTTCAGCCATCTAATTGTGAAAATTCAGTGAAAAGCCTTGGTCACTTTAATATCACCTTATGCCTCCATATCATAAGTGGAAAAAAATGGACGGTTTTAAAAGCCTGACTCTTCCACTTCGTCCCTGAATTTCCCTTCTGGTGCAGTGACAGTAGATCCTTGGCAGGATGGGGTAAGAGTTCCAGTTGTGCTTTATTTAAGCCCCTGAACCCGACCCTTTACAGAGTCGGGCTACTTACATATTTCAGGCAGGAGTCCACGGCCATTTATGGCACAGCTAGAGTACGCCCCTTGGGTGGTGGGGCGGGGAACTCGCAGCATTAGTGAGCTGGCAGTCTCGCCTGAGGAATATATAAAAACAAAGTGCACTTTTTCCAACTGCGATCAACTGAAAACAACAGATATTACCAATCTTTTTTTCTCATAATCATCTCAGATTTAAAGGAGGAAACTGTTTTTTGCTAGTGCCCGAATCCGCCTATGCCTCAGCTCATCTAGACTTGACTATTCCAACGCTCTCCTGGCCGGCCTCCCATCTTCCCCCCCCCCTACATAAACTTGGGCTCATCCAAAACTCTGCTGCCCGTATCCTAACTCACACCAAGTCCAGTTCACCCATCGCCCCTGTGCTCGCTGACCTACATTGGCTCCCGGTCCAGCAGCACCTCAATTTGAAAATTCTCAAATCACTCCACGGGCTTGGCCTTTCCTACCTCTGTAACCTCCTCCAGACCTACAACCCACTGAGATCTCTGTGCTCCTCCAATTCTGGCCTCTTGCACATTCCCTTCAGCCTTCAGCTCCCTAGACCCTAAGCTCTGGAATTCCCTCCCTAAACCTCTCCGGCTCCCTCTCTCCTCCTTTAAGATGCTCCTTAAAACCTACCTCTTTGAACAAGCTATTGGTCATCTGTCCTAATATCTCCTTAGGTGAGTCTGTGTCAAATTTTGTTTGATAACGCTCCTGTGAAGCGCTTTAGGATGTTTTACTATGTTAAAAGTGCTATATAAATACAAGTTGTTGTTGTTGCCGTGAAAGAACATTTTTCAACTGATAGATGTTGCTATTGTACTTTAAAGAAACTAGAGAGGGGGATGACGGAGCAGGTTAGTGTATCAGTGAGCTAGGCCGTGCAGTGCCTAAGTTCACACCTGTGGTCTGGCAGGCGTTGAGCTCCCAATCTTACCCATGTTGGCATAGTGAGATGTTCAGCATAAGCCTTGGAACAGGTTGTCTGCTCAACACCCTAGCTGTGCACAGTGAACAATGAGAGGAGATCAAGAGAGGGGAAAGGGCAACAAAGTAAAATATTTCTAAAAGAGAGTCTTACCTCTAAAAACCCGCAGAATGACAGACTGTACTAGAACATTAAATATATACCGTTAAAATGTGGTGTAATGGTGATAATATGGTGATGTGTATGTGTTGCATAAATGGTTTCTGGGCAGAGTTTAAATGGTTTGGTGTGCTTTGAAAGCAGCACCTCAGCCCTGCACAAACTCTACAAATAGCCATTTTAAAGAAAGGAAAGTAAAACAAAGAAAAGAAAAGACTTGCATTTCTAAAGCTGCCTTTCATGACCTCAGGACGTCCCAAAGTGCTTTACAGCCAATAAAGTGCTTTTGAAGTGTAGTCATTTGTAATGTAGGAAATAAATGTATCTTATTCCTTGAATGTTCCCCATCTTGCGTTGCATCACCCACATCTATCATTTCCCAATCAGCCTTAACTTGTATAAGCCCAGAGAGGAGGCCATCAACACAGAGAATTTAGCACTGGTTCAGTCTGGTGCCGACATCTATATACTCCCGGGATTCTGTTCCAGACACAGTTTCAGGTCAAGGAAGGAACACAAATATTTGAAGCTCTGTGCCCAGTGTTCTTTAAGTGCCCCAGAAGACTAGGATTCTTTGCTAGAAATACACTTGTAAAGTTTTTGAAACTGATTCTTTATTTTGATGCGTCTCAAACAGTCCCAAAGTGTCTATCTAGTTACACAGTAATGAAAAAAAGATGAATGTAAGGCGTGCAGGGAAAGATTCAATTACACTGGACAAATCACATGCCTCTCTCTGGGCATTTAGAAATATGATTTATAACAGCTTTTTTGCAAGCTGTCATTTTCTATTTAGCTTCATTTTTCAGAGATATGCAAAAACAAAGAAAAGAACACAAGGCTGAGTTATGCAACATCCAAAAAGAATTCATTATAAAGCAGTCAAAAGGCCGGCGGGATTTAAATGCTGCCTGGGAGTTAAAATACCCCAGGCCTCATTTCTGGAGCAGCGCGTGAGTTTCTAACTCACACCTCTTGCTCACCCTCCAAAAACTGGCCCGCAGTTAAAAACCGGGCCAAGACTATTGAAGCCAAGTCAGTCGCAGCATTTACGAGAAATTTGAATAAATACTTGAAGAGGAGAATTATTAACTCGTACAAGAAAAAGCAGGAACATGGGATCAGAGTTAAAGAGCTAACAGTAGCACTGGCAGAGGTACAGTGGACTAAAGGAACTCGTTCTCTGCTGAAATTTCCATGATCTATGGATCGAGAGATCGGGGCGAGGGATTTCTGATGAGGATGGTTTCAGTCTTGCTGACATATAACTGGAAGAAGTATTGACTCATCCATGACTTGTTGTCTGAAAGGCAATTATTCATCTCATTGCAGGGTGTGGGATCTTGCTGCGTACAAAATGCCCATCATGTTTGCCTCCATAGCAACAGTAATGTACTTCAAAACAATTGAGGAGAATATAATTGTGTCTGTTTGGTGCTAGAATTGAAGACTATGGGCTGGATTTTGTCAATGGGAAGCTTTTGGAGGCGGGACTGCTGCTTGTCGGGTTTCAATCCCGCCTCCATCAGCTTCTGGCCAACCAGCGGGATTTTCCCCTGATTGACCTTGTTAAGCCCGCCCAGCGGGCTCAGTAGGCCAATTAGGGGGAAGTCAGTGACAGAGCACGTCAATGTATGACGCGTCATCTGTCAAGATTTTTTGAAAGAAGAAATGTCAGCGTTTGACAGCTCTGTGAAGCTGTCAAACACTGACATTCTCTGTAGTTTGAGGAGTCCTTGTGTTCAGGACTCATCAAACCTTTCAGCTTTGCAGAAATCACTTAGCTGTTGGTTCGGAGGATCCAACAGCCAGTCTGTTGTAAATTATTGCGAATTCTTGTTCTGAAGATTAATTTTTTTGATTAAAGAATCCCTGGGCATTGTGCTTTTAAATTTCCAGGGATAAAAATGGCTGTCACCACATGGCCGAAGACAAAGGGGCTTGGAAAGCAGCTTTCTGTGTCTGGAAGTAAGGTTCAATGGAGACAAAACATTACCACAGGACAATGCTTTGTTTACAAAGCAATTGAATGCTATTAGCATTTGTTTGAATATCGAGTGGATACATCTAAACTGCAGAAGAGACTTTTGGATCTTGAATGGGGACCGTTTAAGAACTGAATGGGTCTAAATCACCTAGCATTCTGGACAATAGAGCAGTTGTATTTCCCTTTTGTTTCAGCCCAGGGAGCTCCAGAAGACACATTAACCCAGTCCAACCACGCTGAATTAGCTAATCACAGCTTTCTCTTGTGTATTGGACCCTTTGGGCGGGGAATTTTGCACACAGCCCTTGCAGGGCAGAACGGCAGGACCTCACCAGGTATAAAAGATAGCTGCTGAGAAGCGATCACTCTTTTTACTTCGCTGGACCACAGGTGAGCAGGGTGTTCTGACTCCTCGGCAAGGCAACCTAGCAGGAGTTTGGGGTGGTGATTTAAGGGTAATTGCTAAGATTGTTTAAGTAACATTGGAGCCATTTTATCCCTCGTTTTCGCCGTCTGCAACCCCCTGTTATATAGTTTTACTGTAATTACTGTGCTCGTGTGGTATAGTTTATTCTTTTGATTGTAGTTTATTTAGGTAATAAAACTTGATTTTTCTCTCATCCAAACCACTTGTCCATTTTAATATCATTAATTATAAGTTCCTCCACTCAGAACTAAAGGAGGGGTAGCGATTCGAAACCGCTGTTTGTAAATTGGTTTAGAGTGCAGCAGCAAAAGGCCGCTGACCAGGTGAATTACCGTAAACCAGGTAAAAGGTTGGAATTGGTCAGAGCTCAGAGGCAAAGGCTGCTGGCCAGGTAAATTACCATACACCAGTTAAAAGATGCCCCCCTTACACTGTGATCTCTACAATAGAGATGTCGTGACTCCGGCTCCACAGCGGCTGAAGGCTGTAGGCAGAAACAAAGGTAAGTGGACATTTTCTAACACTTTACACTTACCTCACATACTTACCACTCCACACTTGCACCCATCACTCACCTCTACATTGCACTTTCTGACCCCCGCAGACCTCCTACTTGTTTCCTACACCTTGGCAGGGTTCCCCGAGGTTGGGAAGCCTGCACTTGGGAAGGAAAAATGGGGATAGTCCTATTTTCTGCCTGTTAACTACCCGTTAACAGGCAGTTAATAGGCTTTAATCCCTTTCTCGCCTCGAGGAGACGGGACCCGGGGCGGGACGGTTTGCCACCCGCCCCCAAATTCTGCAACTTTACCGGCAGTCCCGCCTCCATACCCGTTTCATCGGGGCTGACAAAATCCAGCCCCATCAGCCTGAGGATGTCACATTACATATTTTGTCAACAGTCGACTAACACCTAGAAACCCCATTGTTGCGCGGGTTCAAATGTTCATCCACTGGGGAGGGAGGTTACAAGTTCCCAACTCCAGAAGTGGATTAGCAGATTTGTCAGCACCTTGGGTCTGACTGATTCACTCAAATTGTAATATTTCTGTTTCCACATAGTGAAAGAAAGAACTTGCATTTACATAGAGCCTTTCACGGCCTCAGGACGTCCCAAAGCGCTTTACAGCCAATTGAGTACTTTTGAAGTGTAGTCACTGTTGTAATGTAGGAAGCGCAGCAGCCAATTTGCACACAGCAAGCTCCCACAAACAGCACTGTGATAATGACCAGATAAACCGTTTTAGTGAAGTTGGTAGAGGGATAAATATTGGCCATGACACTGGGTAGAACTCCCCTGCTTTTCTTCAAAATGCTGCCACGGGATCTTTTACGTCCACCTGAAAGGGCAGATGGGGCCTCGGTTTAACGTCTCATCCAAAAGAGGACACCCCCAACAGGGCAGCACACCCTCAGCACTGTTTGGAACATCAGCCTAGATTATGTGCTTGAGTTTCTGGAGTGGGGTTTGTACCCACAACCATCTGACTCAGAGGCCAGAGTGCTACCACTGAGCCACAGCGGACACAATCAGCAAACCTCTCCTCCCATCCATCCAACATAGGGACAAGTTCTTTACCAAATGCCAGCAGCAGTGGAGCAATCCTGTAGTTTGTCCTGTGGTGGCTGCCAGCAGATGAGGAACAAGACCAACAGGAGTTTTGGGAATCTGATGGCCACCCGTTTCGGTTAAAGGAATCTCCCGTGCCAAGGCAAGTGTGCCTGACTTTTTAATGTGGTGAGTTGTTGCTCCTTTAATGCCAATGGAAAAAGTTGTGCCTACCAATGGTCTGGAGATGTACTAACAGCAGAAGTTTCTGGGTCAGCTCATGTACTATGTCCATTGGAGTAGTGGTTGGCGTAAAACCCATGTGCAATGGGAGTAATCTGCTGGGGTGCATGGAAATTAGAGGGCAGCCTTTAAAAAGACTGTTCTGGGTGACGATTACAGGAGCAGGCTGGGGGAGCAGCTGTTAGGTGAGCCTGGCTCAGTGAGCTCTTCGTGAGCTTGACCGAGTGTCTCATTGCCACTTTTCAAGAATATCTAAGACAGGAGTAGCTGGCACAGGCAAGCAAAGAAGGCAGCTGGGCATGAACACAAGGCAGTGAGTTATGATGATCAGGAATGCACAGTCTGAAAGGACAGTGGCAGCAGATTCAATAGTAAATTTCAAAAGGGAATGGTAGATATACTTGAAAAGGAAAAATTTGCAGGGCTATGGGGAAAGAACAGGAGAGTGATTACATTACATAGGATATACGGCACAGAAACAGGCCATTCGGCCCAACCAGTCTATGCCGGCATTTATGCTCCACTCGAGCCTCCTCCCGTCTTTCCTCATCTAACTCTATCAGCGTAACCCTCTATTCCCTTCTCCCTCATATGCTTGTCTAGCCTCCCCTTAAATGTATCTGTACTATTCGCTTCAACCACTCTCTTTGGGTAAAGAAGTTTCTTCTGAATTCCCTATTGGATTTCTTGGTGACTATCTTATATTGATGGCCTCCAGTTATGCTCTTCCCCCCAAGTGGAAACATTCTCAATGGGCTGGATTTTGCCATTGGGGGCGGGCTGGATGCGTGTCAGGTGGTCAGTGGTTCCCGACCCTGCCTCCGATGTGATTCGGGACAATTGGCCGATTTTCCCCTAATTGGGCACTTGATTTCCAGCGTGTGGGAACCCCTGGCCCAATGTGCATGGTGGGTGCAGAAACTCACCTCTGATGACCTCATCTATGCAGCTGGATTTAAGGCCTGCAAGCAGCCTTGGTTCTTTTTAAGCCTTTCAACGTTATCATCATACTTCTGAGGGATTCCTACTGCAACCATGTCCAGTACCAGACCAAAGTGTGCACCACAATTCGATGAGGACTCCCTCCAAGCTCTGGTGGAGGGAACAAGAGCAAATAAGGAAGTGCTGTTTCCTTCTTCAGGGAGGAAAAAGCCTCCCCAACAGACCAAAGCTGTGTGGCTGCAAGTGGCACAGGAGGTGAATGTTATCTCAATGTCCACCAGAACCTGGCTGCAGTGCAGAAAGAGGTTTCATGACCTTCTCCGCACAGGAAAAGTGAGTATTACATCCCCAACACCCTCAATCTGATCCCCATTGCCTCTCATCACCAGCACTCTGCTTTGGCAACCTCCACCTCCACATCTCACTTGACCCTTACATCCCTGCACCCTTAACCATTCTCTCTCTCTAAATGTTCACATTCACTAAACTATTCGACTATGCAGGTCTCACACTCCCTATCACTGTGATGCTATGACAACAACTTACAACACACAGGGAGGGCCCTTCTTTGTGTCCTTCTAGGCATCTATGCTATGGATTCTCCGCACTCACTCCTTCATTCTCACTCAAACTCCACTTGTGTCCCTCATTGAAGGAAAACAGAGCCCACAATAAGAGGGAGAGGGCGAGGACAGGAGGAGGGCCACCCTCAATAGCCCAGCTCACCACTTCGGAGGAGGCAGCCCTGGAGATCGTGGCAGTTGAGGAGAATTCGCATGTGGGATTATGGATCTGGTGAAAATGTGGCTGTAGTTGTAGCGCTCCTCAGCTTCGTTGGATGGGCTCAACGGCGTCATTAGCCATGTCTTCAGGGGATAGCCCTTGTCTCCAAGTAGCCATCTGGAAAGTTGGTCTGGCGGACTGAAGAGCGGAGGCACACTAGACTGGCGCAGGATGAAGGAGTCATGGCAACTGCCAGGGTACATGATGCAAACATGCAAAATTTCCTTCTTGTGGTTACACACCAGCTGTAAGTTAAGGGAGTGGAAGCCCTTGCGGTTGACAAAAGTATTTGCATTGTGATGGGGTGCCTTAAGGGCCACATGTGTGCAGTCAACGACGCCCTGCACCCTTGGAAAGCCCGCCAGATTAGCAAATCCAACCGCACATGCGGTTACACTTGCTTGATCCTTGGAGAAGTTGATGTAATTGTGCACCTTGGCAAAGCGGCCATCAGTTACCTGCGTGATGCAAGTGTGTGCAGCCGCCTGGGAGATGCCGCTGATGTCTGCTGTTGATCCCTGGAATGATCCCGAAGCAAAAAAGTTGAGTGCGGTGGTGACTTTGACGGCCACTGGTAAGGGGTGTCCACCCGCACCTCTGGGCTCCAGGTCTTGCTGCAGCATTGCGCAGATGTCACCCACTACCTCTCGCGAAAGTCTGAGCCTCCTTTGGCACTGCTGCTCAGTTATGTTGAGGTAGCTCATCCTCTGTCTGTAAACCCTGTTTTGGGGGTATCTCCTGCAGCGATGTGCTTCCATGTGCTGGCGCCTTCTGGCCTGTGCAGCTTCAGTTGGGTGAGCAGCAGGTTGGCGCTCCTGTTGTTGGTGCTGCTGCTGTAGCGGGTTCTGCTGCTGCCGCGGCTGGTCTTCATCCGAATTGGAGGTCCAGGAGGAAAGGAAATAAATGGTCCCCATGCTGCAGGTATGTACCTCAGTTGAGGGAGCGCTCAGTCAAGTTGGGGAGAGGGGTTTCCCCAGGAGGTCACACTGGAGATGGATCTCAGCTTCAAAACTTCCACAATGAGTAGGCCTGATTAAAGTTCTCTCAGACCTGAGAAAACAAAGTTCTGCCACCTGCAAATGATCATTGTTGAAAAATCCTTTTTAATGGTGGAGCTGCAGCTGCTAGTAAGCCATCCACTTGTGAGGCCGCCAGGATTAACTGGCGTGTTCCAGAGGAGACGTGTAGCACGGGGAAAATGTGTTAAACTTAGAAAGGCCTCTCAAAATGGCATTATAGACCCAATTAAGTGCTTGTTAAGGGCCTTAAGGGCCTATTCCGCCTCTTGGAGGTGGGATAGAAACGGGGTCTGAAAGTTCGATTTTGGGAAAATTGCTCGGAGGCGGGCTGGAGACGGGATCGGATCTACCCGCCAGTTTCTGCTAATTTACCGCCTCACACGCTTCCAAACCCGCCTCCTTGGGCCTGGCAATATCGAGCCCTCTGTATCCACTCTATCAAAAATTCATAATTTTAAAGGCTTCTATTAGGTCATCCCTCAGCCTTCTTTTTTCAAGAGAAAAGAGACCCAGCCTGTTCATCCTTTCCTGATAGGTATACCCTTGCATTTCTGGTATCACCCTTGTAAATCTTCTCTGCACCCTGTCCAGTGCCTCTATATCCTTTTTATAATATGGCAACCAGAACTGTACACAGTACTCTAAGTGTGATCTAACCAAGGTTCGATACAGGTTTAGCATAATCTCACTACTTTTCTATTCTATCCCTCTAGAAATAAACCCTAGTGCTTGGTTTGCTTTTTTATGACCTTGTTAACCTGTGTCACAACTTTTAGTGATTTGTGTATTTGTACTCGGAGATCCCTTTGTTCCTCTACCCCACCCAGGCTCACACCCTCCAAGTGATAAGTGACCTCCCTATTCTTCCTACCAAAATGTAATAACTCACATTTATCTGTGTTGAACTTCATTTGCCAATTGTACGCCTATTCTGCAAGTTTATTAATGTCCTCCTATAATTTGTTGCAATCCTCCTCAGTATTGACTGCCCCTCCCAATTTGGTGTCATCTGCAAATTTAGAAATTGTCTTTTTGATTCCAAAACCTAAATCATTAATGTAAATTGTGAACAGCAGTGGTCCCAGCACTGATCCTTGTGGAACACCACTACCCTTCTGCCACTGTGATTAGCTACCCTTTACCCCTACTCTCTGCTTTCGGTCTTGAAGCCAGCTCGCTATCCATTCTGCTACTTGACCCCTGACTCCGCATTCTCTGACCTTGTTCATCAGCCTATTATGTGGTACCTTATCGAAGGCCTTTTGAAAATCTAGATAAATTACATCTACTGCATTACCATTGTTTACTCTCTCTGTTACCTCTTCAAAAAATTCAATGAGGTTGGTCAAACAAGACTTTCCCGTTTGAAATCCATGCTGACTATTCTTTATTATATTTTTAGTTTCTAGGTTTTCTTCTATTTTCTCCTTTAGTAGGAATTCCATTATTTTTCCTATCACCAATGTTAAGCTGACTGGTCTATAATTCCCTGGACATGTTCTATCCCCCTTCTTGAATATCGGTATTACGTTAGCTATTCGCCAGTATTCTGGCACTACACCTTTTTCTAATGAATTATTAAATATGTGTAGTAATGCCTCTGCTATCTCTTCCCTAGATTCTTTTAGAATGTGTGGATGCAATCCATCCAGACCAGGGGTTTTGTCCTCTCTGAGTTTGATTAGTTTATTTAATATATCCCCTCTTTTTATTTTAAATGAATTTATCTCATTACTAATCTCATCTTATAATGTCATGTCCACCTGTTCTATCTCCCTGGTAAATAGGGACTTTATTCTAAAATGGAAGCCAGCAAAAGCACTTTGCTTAAAGTAACCAAATTATAGGAGCATTATTCTATCTGTGATGGGTTCCGGTAAAGGATTGTTGGATGCACAACTATATGCTATTGTTTCTGCCCTCTCTATCGTTACCTGTGGTATTATCCTGTCTATCCTTTAATGACCCTATTCCCATCCCAACCTTCCTTTTTTATTGATGTGCCTGTAAAATATTTTACTATTTTGTTTTATGTTCCTTGATAATTTAATTTCATAGTTCCTCTTTGCCTTCCTAATTGTTTTTTTGGCTTCTCTCCTAATCTCTTTGTATCCTCCCTTATCATGCACTCCCCTGCTGTCCATGTACTTAAGGTATGCTTCTTTCCTTACCCTCAATTGTTCCCTTATGGCTTTAGTCATCCATGGAGTCTCATTAGTGTTTAGTTTCTTCTTTCCTTTTAACAGAATATATTGTTCCTGCACTCTGTTGAACATCGTTTTAAATGTTTCCCATTGCTGTTACATCGTTGTTTGCCAATATTGTTGCCCATTTTATTTTCCCAAGTTCTATTCTCAGCCCCCCTCAAAATCAGTTTTTCTCCAATCTATTAACCTAGTTTTCGCCATACTTGTGTCCTTCTCAATTATCATCTTAAAGCATATTATATTATCGTCACTAATGCCTAGATGTTCCCCTACTTTTACTTCCTAAGTGGGACTAATTGGATAGCTCTTTCAAATAATTGGCAAAGGTACAATGGGTTTTTGTCCTTTCGGCAAAATAATTGCAATCAACTTCAATTTCAACTTCCAGGAACATCTGACAGAATACCTGGAACCTCTCCTGTTGTTCAATAGCATTTGGTTATGCGTCCAACAATCCATTACCAGAACCCATCACAGAAAGAATGATGCTCCTATAATTTGGTTACTTTAAGCAAAGTGCGTTTGCTGGCTTCCATTTCAGAATAAAGTCCCTATTTTATTAGAAGGCTTTCTATATAAACATTGCAGTTTAATTAGGCTGCTAAAGATTGAAACCTTGTCTAGTCAAGCCTGTCCTTGGAGCATTCCAAACAAAGGAGGCATTCTTGTTATCTTTTATGTGATGGTTTTAGGAAGGATTGGGAGGTTAGGTACAGTGTGTGTTATCTCAGACAAGGTAATAGAACAGATGGCTGCTGGGCGAGAGAGAAAGAATGTTATGGATGGAAAACCTTTTCAAGGGTGTGTTTTAATGTATATAAGCCTAGACTTGGAGCATAGAGTTTAGAATATTCTCAGAGCAAAACTGGACATGCTCAAATGGCTCAAGGATATTCCAAGTCTGATCACCTTGGAACCTTGTGGTGTTAGTCAGATTGTATAGCCATGACTCATTCACTGTTTATAAATGTATATATAACCTTAGCTTATTTTAACTTCTTTAGGCTGTGTTGTAGTTTCTTTACTAAGTGTAATAAACCTATAGATTTTGAAACAAGGCTCCCTCTAGTCTCTGACTATCACAGACCAAATCTAATATAAAATAACTTATGGTTACATAATCAGTATAATCAGAGTTCCTTACCTGAACCTTTTCCATAAATACCACAGCGGGGTCCACTGCCTGAATCCATTTTTCTGCAGGTTGCTAGCATCACTCTAATAAAGGAAATAATTTACATTCTTATAGCCCCCTATCACATCCCCAGGACATCCCAAAATGCCTCACATCCAATATTTTGAAATGTAGGCATTATTTCACTGATGTTATGTAGGAAAACACAATTTCACACAAGTGCTGAAGGCCTGGGAGTGGGACGTGAACCCACAACCTTCCGATTCAGAGATGAGTGCCACCAACTGAGCCAAGCTAACATCCAAATAGTGAGAGTATTTTGAACAGAGTTGCTCCAAATGTGCATGCTGTCCCATGCTGCTCTGTAACCTGCCCCATTTACGTTGTGTGACAGATTCCAGAGCACTGGCAGCAGCATAAAACCAGTGCTTCTGAATACCCACCATTAATAGATTCAGAGATGAAAATAGTGCTCTCAATAAAGGCTTAAGCAAAAAGCCTGATGTGGAAAATACAGTCACCTGTATCAGCAATTTGCATCAATGGATAATCAAAAAATTGCATTGGCATTACTGTGAAAAATTGACAATTCAAGCCCTAGATAAGGGAGTCTTAGAATAACATTGCCAAGTATAAAAACCATCCAATGGTTCAGTTGACATCATAGATTCAAGAGAGCCGAGCTCCAGCAGTTTAGTAACATCACTTGAGCCCCAAGTTAATGGCAACACTTGAACCATTCCCAGGAGCAGCTTCCACTAATCTAAGGTACAGCTTCCTCAATTAAAGATATATTTGCCTAATCATTGGTTTATAGCTTAAAATTCAAGAAAATGATAAACAAGAATCAAAATAATAAACATTTAATTATATATCCCATATTTTAGCATAAATTTAGTAAATCTTTCGCTAAAGTAGCTATATTTTCTCAATTTGATTATTGAGAGAGGCTCGTCATTCTCTTGTAGATATTCTACAGTTGCCACCTGCAGACTTGTGAACTGTACACTCTCATCGATCACCGGCTATTTGAAAACTTCTAAAGTGTAAGCCAGACACTAAAGGAAAGATTTTCCATTTCAATGTCCCCAAAGCAGGAACTCTCCCCTTAACAGTCTAGTTTTTAAACAGAGTCAATTTTTTCCTCTTACTTCTGTGTCTTATGCTGTGCAGGTGTCTGTTATTAAGGTCATTAATTCTTCCAATTCATTTTATCATTGGCAAAGTAACTCAGGAGTCAAGTAATTCCTAGCTCCACTCCCGCCCCCTCTATTCCGTCCCTGTCCAGTTATAGACTTGGCAAATTGGCGCAAATCTAAGCTGTTCACAAACAGATCTTGTACCAGAAAATACAGATGGGTCTTTGCAGGCTCCATGGTCTATTGATGACATGAGGCCAACTTCCAAAAACAATCTGATTAGTTGAATCATGTCAGTAATAGCAGAAATGGCTGATTAACCTGTCAGTTTTAAATATTTAGGGACTATTATAAGTGCCTCCGCCTGGTATAAAAGGGGCTGGAGCAGGCGGGAAAGGATGCTTCCCACCCTGTTTAAGCTGGCAATCTAATTGCAGCCACCTTGGGCAGAATCCAGAGACGGGCGGCCAGATTGTCCACAGTTTCAGGCGGGAGGTCACTTAGAATGTGTAAATTGGCAACCAAAGATATACACAGGACCCCAATTGAAATTTTCAGGTAAAAATCAGCTTAAAGGGGAACCACTGGCTGCCGCTCAAAAAACAGATGGTGATTCTTTTTTTTAAACTGTTATTGTTGTGGTGCCTGTACGTAAGAACATAAGAAACTACAAATTGAGAGCAGGAGTAGGCCATACGGCCCCTCGAACCTGCTCCGTCATTCAATAAGATCATGGCTGATCTTCGACCTCAACTCCACTTTCCCGCCCACTCCCCATATCCCTTGATTCCTCTAGAGTCCAAAAATCTATCTATCTCAGCCTTGAACATATTCAAAGATTCAGCATTCACAGCCCTCTGAGGCAGAGAATTCCAAAGATTCACAACCCTCTGAATGAAGAAATTCCTCCTCATCTCAGTCTTAAAAGGCCGACCACTTATCCTGAGACTATACCCCCTAGTTCTAGATTCTCCAACCAGGAGAAACAACCTCTCAGCATCTACCCTGTCAATCCCCCTCAGAATCTTATATGTTTCAATGAGATCACCTCTCATTCTTCTAAACTCCAGAGAGTCTAGGCCTAATCTACTCAATCAGTAGGAGCGGGAATGCTCCTTTCTGGGCCCACGTAAAAACCTTCAGCCTGCTGCTGGCTCATGCAAGGTCCCCTCCCAGGATCAGCCTGCCCCACTCGACTGTCAGCCTGCCCCATGTAGAAGCCGGCTGATTACCCTCCCGCCCAAAGTGCCGAGCTGCCTTGGAGCGCTGGTTTGGCCCCCCGCAGCTTGCCGGCTGAATGCAAACGAGTCCCGGGCTTCGGAATGGCTCGGGCTCCACGGTGGTAACAACCGGTGGGCAGCGGGCACGCTCTGCCCGCCTGCCAACCACCAGTTGTGAGCTAAGAATTAAAGTCGGGCCTTCACAGTGCCCGTCTGACAACCGTATCCTTTACAAAAAAAAATTCCACACTCTAAGGTTTTTAGAATAAGTTTGTCAGACAACCATTTCTTCCAAATAAGCAGCACTGTTGATCAATTTATTTAATTTTACCCTCCTTATGGGGAGAAAGTGTACCTTTAACAGGCAATTTGGAAACAGTGAGCACTCAGTCATATAGCTCAAGGCTTTTGCTGTGTTGTGGCGCTCTTAATCGTGCAATTATCAACTCCTACATAAAAGCTGTGAATGATTTTAACCCAAAAAATATGTTAGCTGTTACTTGCTAATTAAGCTGTCACTTCCACTTTTCCGCTGCTTCTAGGTAAGGGTTTGCGATTGTCGTTGCCGTGCGTGTAGCCTGTTCTGCGTCTGACAGCGCACACTCTTTAATGAAGTCAGCAGGGCTTGTCATCAGGGCACGCGCTCTGCTTAGCGTGCAAGGCCGACACAACAGTCACAGGTGCAAGAGCCAGTTTGGGGCCAAATACGTGCAAATCAGCATTTATCTCACAGACAGGAATTGCCAAGTAGCATCACTTATGTCAACAGTTCAAAGGGTTGGCAAAGCTGAGGGAATGGACAGCAAAGGGCTCGAGGGAGGCAGCATTCTACACATAGCATTCAGTCCCGAAATGCATTCACACCATTAAGAACTTAGATCCGTACAGACACCTCCGGCAGCTGAACAATTTAAATGGGGCTTGGAATTTCTGGCTCATGTTGCTTGATAACGTAGCTGAGAAAGCAGCTCGATGAAGTAATATCTGTGATGGAAGGAAGTGGACCAAATCCACCAAGGAAAAGTCAGGTCTTACTGTAAACATTTTTATCATGCAGATTCCCACCCCGTGACTGTCCAGAGCTAGGTTTAACATAAAAATCCTCGTCTGCTCGATATGTCCAACATCAGCTTTTACAGTATTCAAATGACTGGGTGTGCGTGAATTTCTGTGCTTGCAATGCTGAAAATGTAATAAGGCCCGTTAAAAATTACCATGATAACACAGTAGCCATGTTCAATAGGTCACAGATTAACCTTTTAGGACAATCTATATAAAAACCCCTCTGTACAGAGATAAAAAAGAAAAACTACAAATGCTGGAAATCTGAAATAAAAAATAAAAATGCTGTTAATGCATGACACCTTTGTCAGGATCTGAAAGAGAAAGATGGGTTAGCCCTTCATCTAACTAGTAATTTCTTTATGCAAAAGTTTATTTCATGGGGGCATATCACGTCACATATCCCATGGCGTACGCTAGCTGGTGCTGCCTTCCAGGAGTTTTCCAAATAGCAAGGTCACCAATACCAGAACTCCCATCAAAGCAAAACACTTAAAAGGGAATCATTTGTCTAAATCTTGGCCTTGCTCATCAATGCCCTCCTGATCCCATATGCTGTTGTAAAGGGTTGAGGTATGCACATTCTGAACCTGGATGCAATAAGTTCGAACCAAACCTTTAGAAACATTCATAACTGTTATTCTGCAGTGTAATATACAGGCGTACAGCCTCTGAATCAGAAGGTTGTGGGTTCAAGCCCCACTCCAGAGACTTGAGCATATAATCTAGGCTGACACCCCAGTGCATTTATAATGGGGAACAAAGAAATGGCAGACCAATTAAATACATATTTTGGTTCTGTCTTCACAAAGGAGGACACAAATAACCTCCCAGAGATGTCGGGGAACATAGGGTCTGATGAAAGGGAGGAACTGAAAGAAATCAGTATTTGTAGGGAAATGGTGTTAGGGAAATTGATGGGATTGAAGGCCGATAAATCCCCAGGGCCTGATAATCTACATCCTAGGGTACTTAAGGAAGTGGCCCTAGAAATAGTTGATGCTTTGCTGATCATCTTCCAGCATTCGATGGAATCTGGAACAGTACCCATGGATTGGAGGGTAGCTAATGTTACCCCACTATTCAAAAAAGGTGGTAGAGAGAAAACGGGGAATTACAGACCGGTAAGCCTGACATCGGTAGTGGGGAAAATGCTAGAGTCCATTATAAAAGATGTAATAGCAGAGCACTTGGAAAACAGTGACAGGATCGGACAAAGTCAACATGGATTTACAAAAGGTAAATCGTGCTTGACTAATCTACTGGAATTGTTTGAGGATGTAACTGGTAAAATAGATAAGGGAGAACCAGTGGATGTGGTGTATTTGGACTTTCAGAAGGCTTTCGGTAAGGTCCCGCATAAGAGATTAGCGTGTAAAGTTAAGGCACATGGGATTGGGGGCAAGGTATTGACTTGGATAGAGAACTGGTTGGCAGACAGAAAGCAAAGAGTTGGAATAAACGGGTCTTTTTCCGAGTGGCAAGCAGTGACTAGTGGGGTACCGCAGGGATCGGTCCTTGGGCCCCAGCTATTCACAATGTATATTAATGGTCTGGACAAGGGAACTAGATGTAATATCTCCAAATTTGCAGACGACACAAAGCTGGGTGGGCGTGTGTGCTGTGAGGAGGATGCCGGGAAACTCCAGGATGATTTGGACAGGTTGGGTGATTGGGCAAAAGCATGGCAGATGCAATATAACGTGGATAAATGCGAGGTTATCCACTTTGGTGGCAAAAACAGGAAGGCAGATTATTATCTGAATGGCAATAGATTGTGAGAAGGGGAAGTGCAACGAGACCTGGGTGTCCTTGTGCACCAGTCACTGAAGGTAAGCATGCAGGTGCAGCAGGTGGTTAAGAAGGCAAATGGCATGTTGGCCTTCCTAGCGAGAGGGTTTGAGTACAGGAACAAGGATGTCTTGCTGCAGTTGTACAGGGCCTTGGTGAGGCCACATCTTGAGTATTGTGTGCAGTTTTGGTCACCTTATCTGAGGAAGGATGTTCTTGCCATGGAAGGAGTTCAGCGAAGATTCACCAGGCTGATACCTGGGATGGCACAATGACGTATGAGGAGAGATTGGGTCGATTGGGCTTGTACTCGCTGGAGTTTAGAAGAATGAGAGGTGATCTCATTGAAACTTATAAAATTCTGACAGGACTGGACAGACTAGATGCAGGAAGGGTGTTCCCGATGGTCGGGGAGTCCAGAACCAGGGGTCACAGTCTAAGGATAAGGGGTAGGCCATTTAGGACAGAAATGAGGAGGAATTTCTTCACCCAGAGAGTGGTGAACCTGTGGAATTCTCTACCACAGAAGGCAGTAGAGGCCAATACATCAAATATATTCAAGAAGGAGTTGGATATATTTCTTAAGGCTAAAGGGATCAAGGGGTATGGGGAGAAAGCAGGGACCGGGTACTGAATTTGGATGATCAGCCATGATCGCATTGAATGGCGGAGCAGGCTCGAGGGGCCGAATGGCCTACTCCTGCTCCTATCTTCTATGTTTCTATGTTTCTATGTGCAGTGCTGAGGGAGTGCTGCACTGTCGGAAGTGCCGTCTTTCAGATGAAACGTTAAACCCAAGCCCTGTCTGCCCTCGCAGGTGGACGTAAAAGATCCCATGGCACATATAAATTCGAAGAAGAGTAGGGGAGTTATCCCTGGTGTCCTGGGCAATATTTATCCCTCAGTCAACATCACTAAAACAGATTATCTGGTCATGATCGCATGCAAAGATTGACTGCCGCATTTCCTACATTGCAACAGTGACTACACTTCAAAAATACTTCACTGACTGTAAAGCGCTTTGGGATATCCTGAGGTCTTGAAAAGTGCAATATAAATGCAATTTCTTTATTTATTTTTCTAGTCATTTAAAACATGTATAAAGGAGGATCTCAGCAACATACTTGAGAAGTAGAGCAAACCCATGACATGTTTTGAATTACATAAATCTAAAACATTTTTGATCAGGGGCCTCACTAGTTAAATAAATTAATGAATTGTTTTTGTCAGAGAGAAACTTACCCTGCTTGGTTTAGCTGTGGTTATTTGCCTCCCTTAAATGAGAAGACAATCAGGAAGAGCCGAAGACGGTGCTCGTTTTACACAATCCATTGGAGTTCATGACCTCAACGCTTCTCTTCCACTTTCCCACTTTCCTGTGGCCTTATCAAATAAAATTTTACACAAAAATGATCATCAAAAGCTTACAAAGACCAAGAAACAATCTGTGTTGAATACATTCCAGCTTTATTTTCCTCTTTGCGTTGTTTAATGTAAAAGGTCATGGACCAAGAATGGTACAAAGTGCCAATAGACTTCTTGTCCATTTTTTGAGCTTTTCAGTCTCTTGCTCCCATCAGAAAATGTGTTGAGGTAAATTAATGGGGTAAATATCCTTGTTAAAGACTGTTGAAGTCAATGAAGAGAAACTCATACAGAACTGCACGGGAAGGATATAAATGAAAAGGGAGTCATGATTCCAACCCAGAGCTGCTGTTAGTTACATGAAGGAAGAGCAAAATTGTAAAGTATAAATGCAGCTAATGGTTAATGCCTGAAAAGAATTGGCGCTCCCAGTATGGATGGGAAGCCCTGATCTCTGCATCCAAATTCCCAATATATGATCCCAACACATATTGTACAATATTAGTGATGAACACATGCTGCTGAGGTTTATTTGTCCACTATTTATCACGTTTAAACTAAACAGGTCAATATCTTTGATAAACTAGATAAAGGAATTTCACACAAACGCGTTGATTCATTCATTGCTGGCACTGAGCGCCAATATTTGATTTTGACCTTTATATAACCAAAATAATTTAACGGCAATATTTTATTAAAGCTCCCAAAACATTGTAAAAATTCAGCTACAGTGGTTTAAAGGGACTGTATGAATTAATTAATTTACCAATGTGCCACACTAATGAGAATGTATAGTAATATGATTTAGCAATAAATTGAAACATAGGAGCATTTTTAAATATTGCAAAACTATAATTTTTATACAATGTGAAGGTAGTCATAGTGGCTTAGGCCACGATCTTACCTGAGGAGGCGCGTTGGGGGCGGGATTGTTGGTTTCCGGGTTCTAGACCTGCCCCCAGCAATGTCTGATGACCTGACGCTATTTTCTCCTGATTGGCCTTCATCTGCCAGTTTTGTTAAAGTGACAGGCACCATAATTTTTTGACAGATGAATTGTCAGTGTTTGACAGCACTGAGGTGCTGTCAAACACTGACAATCACTGTCCAAAGTTGAGCCCTTGCACCCAGGCTCACCAATGACTCTCTCCTTAGGAGAAAACTGATGGCAGCTGCATGTGAGATTGCAGAAGCCATCTGTCAATTCTCCCGATCAGATGAGGCTTCAAAGAAACATCAAATCTTGTCACCTGCAGATATATATAAACAGAATTAAAATATTTCTCACTACATTTTCACACCAGTCATACTTACCTGTGCACCATTGCACCTATCACACTACTTCTGCAGCTGTCATTTGCGCACTTACACTGCAGCAGACCCACAGCTTGCCTCGCTGACCCTGGCGGGGTTTCCCGCCGTCGGGAAGCCCGCACCAGCAGGCTGAAAATAGGGAAAAGCCTCTTAAACTGCCTGTTAACTACCTGTTAACAGGAAGTTAATTGGCTCTAATCCCCTTCCCACCACTAGGAGATGAGTCCCTGTGTGAGTCGGGGACCCACCTCCTGGGAAGATGGTTCGGAGGCGGGTTGGGAGCGGGGTTGGGACCCGCACCCAATTTTTCCCATTTTCCCAGTAGTCCCGCCTCCAAACCCACCTCCTCGGGGCTGGTAAAATCTAGCCCAATGTGAAACCTGGAGTGTAGGCTGACATTTATCTTAAGGTCTTGCAAGAGCAAATATGATCTCAAAGGGGTAGATTTTAACTATCACCATCAGATGGTGAACCCGAAGCTTTCATGATCCCAGTGTAAATAAGCGCAAGCGGGACTGGATGTGCTTGCGTGGGATCTATACAATTTAGATGTTTACTTGAGGAGGCATCTATTTGTGATTCAGGTGGACACTTTTCTATGAGACTCGGGGGTAAATTGAGGTTTTCGCCATTTTGTGGAGATATTACACAGTCATATTAAACATTACACAGCTGGATTATCAAACTTTTATCAATAGATAATTTAGCTATATTTCTGTTTTTCAGCAAATCAAAGGTAACAGTATAGCTCCAAGATTGGGCTCCAAATGGTCTTTGGAGGGGAGCAGTGTGAAACCCCGTGGAGGACAGAGTTTCATACCACATCAGCTCGACACCCCATGAATATAACTCCAGGGCATTGTCACAATAGTTTTTAAAAGGGGTCTCTTGGGCATATTATAAATTTACAGACAGCTGTTTTAAATGTTTAGATGGTGCTGTGGCCCACATTCTCGGTCCAATTAAGGTTCAACAGCCAGAGCAGGGTTTTATGTGTAAGAATGAAAGTGTAGAACTGTCTCATGGTTCTGCGGCTTTAAGTTGTGGCCGGACAAACCTAAGTCAGGTTTAGCGAGGCTGAAATCAATTCTGAAAGGTACAGTATAAACACAGCTGGAGTTGCTTGAGGAGTGTCATTAGAGATGTGTTGTAATTCACACTAATGAATTTGCATTTCATGAAATCGCTCACAAAGAAACCTAGCTCAGCCTCTACTTTGATTGGCGCCTACTATAATCTACAAACAAATATGGGCTATTAATCTTTTCTCCATGGGAAGGGATAATGTGCCCCCAAATCTCCGTAACTGTTCCTTTCATGTGTTCATTCGAAGCCTCAGTTTGCTGTATTATGTTTTTCCCTTCGCGTTTTCAATTTGACAGAAATTTCGCTTTATAAAGATATCACATCAAAATCTGGAAATAATTGTTTTATAATGTTACTTCTTTGTCTGACCTGAATAACAAGGAACAAATTTGTAGGCTTGAGCCTAATACATACTTAAGTGAACGATCTGTCAGCCAAGAAGGCTGAAAGATCTTAGATAAGAAATAGTCTTGGCATCGTGAATTTATGGAGAATCAAACCTGTTTGTATTTGTAGGCTTATATTTTTGGATTTTTATTTTGGAAGAGCGGTCAGTCCACATTGACCATAATACTAAAGAGAACAATTTTACTAAAAGGTCCCGTGGCACTATTTCGAAGAAGAGCTGTGGAATTCTTCTTGGTGTCCTGGCCAATATTTATCCCTCAATCAACATTACTGAAACAAATTATCTTGTCATTGTCACATTGTGGGATCTTGCTGTGTGCAAATTGGCTGCCACATTCCCTACATGACAACAGTGACCGCACTTCAAAACTACTTCATTGGCTGCAAAGCACTTTGGGGCGTCCTGAGGTCGTGAAAGGCGCTATAGAAATGTAAGTCTTTCTTTTTCCTTCAGACTGCTCATTTCAGTGTAATCCTTTAGTTA
The DNA here is from genome assembly GCF_052327205.1 of Somniosus microcephalus. Lineage (NCBI taxonomy): Eukaryota > Metazoa > Chordata > Chondrichthyes > Squaliformes > Somniosidae > Somniosus > Somniosus microcephalus. The sequence goes on from NC_141007.1 coordinate 62,362,546, forward strand.
AACAAAAATCAAATTCTTTCTGAAAACTCTGAAACAATGGCAGTCTTCAAAACAGCCTCCTGCATTTGTTACTGAGCCCAGCAATGCTGAGCAATGGTTCTGTCGTGCTGCAGTTTATTTGAAACATTTGTATTGTGCAGGGAGCAGATTGAAGACAGATTAGGCTGCCCTCGGAGTGTTTTTTGAAAGGGTAGCAGTGGTGAATGTTGGCGTTTAGCTGCTAAGTCACACGCAACTCGCGTGATTGAGGACGCTTGGCCTCATTCTCGCTTTCCCATACTCCTGTTGCCAAGACACCTGCAAAACAACTTCCACATTTAATAGCTGCCAGTCGTGTGTTAGGTCTGAGCCCTCTGGAGAAAATAAGGATGATTAGTACTAAAGTACTGTGCCTCAGGACGATGTAAATGTATATTCTGCACACTGCAACAGCAGCGTAAAAAAAACTATTAATGTATCAATAACCCAATATCACAAATGACAATAATCAATAACAGTGGGGTGTCTTTTGGAAGACTTCATACACATTAATAAATTTGATCTGACTCTTTTAGATGTGGTTAGCATATAGTTATATTGAAGTATTATTGCTTATTTCTTACATCATTTTGAAGCATGAATGATTTTATTAAAGAGACAATACTGCATAATATGAATCCCTGCATTACACTTTTCAACCTGCCTTCTGTGCATTTAACACGTGGTAATCCACATTTCAGCTTCCTTCCTGGCCTAGTGTGTAATGGCACTATCTTGTGTAACATTAAATCATATAGACCAGAAGATGTCAGATTTGATCTCCAATCTGTGCCCAGCTAGCTGATCTCAGCCAGAGAAGCCGTCGGACATTGGCCCTGGCATCTCTTAGCTAGAGAGGTGAAAAATCAACAAGGTTTTCTATTTCTTCAAAGTGGTTGCCTTTTGGAAGTGGTAACGGCTGGTGGGCTGCAGGGTTTCACTGGGAGCTGCTGGGAATCTGCGGGCCTTGGTCCCCCTTTTGGTTTGCTTTACTGTGACCCTGCACCTGAGTCGGCCATGACTGGAGATGTTGGGGCTGCCTTTCTGCCACTTGCGTGGGAGGCTTGATGGGTCAGATGCGACGTCACCTTGAAAGACAGCTGCCTGATCCACTTCTATGATGGGCGTGCCTCTGTTGTTGGGCACAAGCTAAACATGTCCGCTGATCTGTATGAGAGCAGAAGTTTAAACATAAGAACATAAGAAATAGGAGCAGGAATAGGCCACTTGGCCCCTCGAGCCTGCTCTGCCATTCAATAAGATCACGGCTGACCTTGGGCTCAAAGCCACTTCCCTGCCTGCTCCCCATAACCCTTCACTCCCTTATCTTGCAAAAATCTGTCTATCTCCGCCTTAAATGTATTTAATGACCCAGCCTCCGCAGCTCTCTGGGGCAGAGAATTCCACAGATTTACAACCTTCTGAGAGAAGAAATTCCTCATCTCAGTTCTAAAAGGGCGACCTTTTATTCTGAAACTGTGCCCCCGAGTTCTAGATTTCCCCATGAGGGAAAACATCCTCTCTGCATCTACCTCGTCGAGCCTCCTCAGTATCTTATATGTTTCAATAATATCACCTCTCATTCTTCTAAATTCCAATGAGTATAGGCCCAGCCTGCTCAACCTTTCCTCATAAGACAACCCCCTCATCTCAGGAATTAACCGAGTGAATCGTCTCTGAACTGCCTCCAATGTAAGTATATCACTCTTTAAATAAGGAGACCAAAACTGTACGCAGTACTCAAGGTGTGGTCTCACCAATACCCTGTACAGTTGTAGCAGGACTTCCCTGCTTTTATACTCCAACCCCCTTGAAATAAAGGCCAACATTCCATTTGCCTTTTTGATTACTTGCTGTACCTGCATGCTAACTTTTTGTCTTTCATGCACAAGGACCCGCAGGTCCCTCTGAACTGTAGCATTTTGTAATCTCTCTCCATTTAAATAATAATTTGCTTTTTTATTTTTCCTGCCAAAGTGGATAACCTCGCACTTTCCCACATTATATTCCATCTGCCAAATGTTTGCCCACTCACTTAGCCTGTCTATATCACTTTGCAGATTCTTTGAGTCCCTGCACAACTTGCTTTCCCACCCATCTTTGTATCATCCACAAACTTGGCTACATTACACTCGGTCCCTTCATCCAAGTCATTAATGTAGATTGTAAATAGTTGAGGCCCCAGCACCGATCCCTGTGGCACCCCACTAGTTATCATTTGCCAACCGGAAAATGACCTATTTATCCTGACTCTCTGCTTTCTGTTAGTTAGCCAATTCTCTATCCATGTTAATATATTACCCCCAACTCCGTGAGCTCTTATCTTATGCAGTAACCTTTTATGTGGCACCTTATTGAATGCCTTCTGGAAATCCAAATACACCACATCCACTGGCTCACCTTTGTTCACCCTGCTCGTTACACCCTCAAAGAACTCCAGCAAATTTGTTAAACATGATTTCCCTTTCATAAAACCATGCTGACTCTGCTTAACTGCATTATGATTTTCCAAATGCCCTGCTACTGCTTCCTTAATGAAGGACTCCAGCATTTTCCCAACGACAGATGTTAGGCAAACTGGTCTATAGTTTCCTGCTTTCTGTCTCCCTCCTTGCTTAAATAGGGGTGTTACATTTGTGGTTTTCCAATCCGCTGGGACCTCTCCAGAGTCCGGGGAATTTTGGTATATTGCAACCAAGCAGTGTCAAGGTCTGTGAACCTCTCCCGCTATGCGATTTCCCAGAATTCAGAAGCCAGCTAAGTAAGTATTTGTAAGATTTGACTCCGAAATCTCTGTAGCACCAGTGTGAGCGTCTGTGAGAGATGCTTCCACTATGTTTATGACCTGCACTACTACAGGCTGTGCTGTAGATGTCACAAGAGTTGCCAAATGTTCCATGGAAGGCTACAGTGCAGATAGCCATTCGTCCGTGATGTGCAGATCTGGCAAGAAGACGCTTACATCCTCCTTGTTAGACCTTGCGGTGTATTCTGCATGGACGCGAGTGGTTCATGTCAACAATTCTATTCAGACACCAACCTCCGTTTGTACGCAGGCCCTGTGAGGTTAGAATCCTAGAGTGTGCCGTGCCTCTCCCTCTCCCTCTCCCTTTCATGCAGAGCTTCCACGGCCTGGCTTTCCTCTGTCTGGAAAGCTCAGCAAAACTCCTGCAATTACAGCTGGCCAAGGCTTCGCTGCACTATCTCAGCATTCACTGCACTTGACAAGCGCTACTCTCCAACAACTGACCAGGTGGCCCACTGTGCAGGCTTTGAAACATTTAGCACACCTTCTCCGATTAGTAAAATCAGACGTGAAGCATATTTGGTTGTCACCTTCAAAATCTAAAGTAGCCATTTTATTGGCACCAACAACATTTTCTAGGCTAACGTTCTGCCTGCCAGAAAGGTGGAAAGATCAATTAGGGAGAAAGCAGGATTTGCAGGAACTTCGGAATTGGATGCACACCTGTTTAGTTGGAAAATGATAGCTGGTGCAAAGGACGAGAGAAATAGTAGACTCATAAAACAGATTGTTCAGAAATATTTCATATTAATCTCTTCTTGATGAGCAACCTCTCTTCTTACTGACTTTGGTCATGTCAAGGACGACAAATGTCAATTTGTTTGGTGATCACGAGGTGATTGCAATGAGGATACAGGGCGCATTTATTCAAACCTAAACCAACTTGAAACAACTCCAAGAATTGCTGTTTTGTAATTTGCCATGTTTGATTTATTCTGTATTAACAAATTGACATTGTTTCCTTAGATTTGTCTCCAGCCAGCTCAATTCAAATTTAGTATAAAAAAATGTAGTACCTGGTAACTCCAAAAGGTATTTGCACTTTGAAATAGTCACATATTCCACCACACTTAAGCTTGTTTATTTGTTACAATAGGGCTCTGCCTAAAGCATTCAGCTACTAATGAACTCTACACAGTGGAACCTCACTGGGAGTAATGCTACAATGTGCACTGAGATGCCCTGCTGGCAGTGAAGACTCATAAAATTACCCCCACTATTACGGGCTCGTTTTACAAACCTGTTGCAATAAAAACGTTTTTTCCTTCCTTCCCTGGCAGAACCTCCCTGATGGTTAGTAGAGAAGATCAAACTAAGGTTGCAATAACACGGCCATTTCTGCACTGGCCACAGACATGACAATGGCATCCAGTCCCATTCTGACTCCAGAACATGCTAAAGCTGAGATTGTAATTGAAATAAACAGCTTAAGTGTGATGGAATATGTGACTATTTTAACCGCAGGGCATAGATTTAAAATAATTGGCAAAAAAGCCAGGGGGGTGGAAGGTGAAGAGAATTTTTTTTTTCACGCAGCAAGTTGTTATGATCTGGATTGCATTGCCTGAAAGGGTGGTGGAAACGGTTTCAATAGTAACTTTCAAAAGGGAATTGGATCTGTACTTATAAAAGGAAACATTTGCAGGCCTACGGGGAAAGAGCAGGCAAGTGGTACTAATTAGTAGCTCTTTCAGAGAGCCAGCACTGGCACAACGGGCCAAATGGCCTCCTTCTGTGCTGTATGATTCTATGATTCAGTGTGAGACCCCTACCAGTGGAGTCCATTTCACATTCCCTGTGCTTGACATCATGTGGAGTGCAGTGGGAGGCCACATCTCAAAGGTGGTCAAACACTTTGTTGGACCCTGAGCACTTTGTAAGCTTACTCCGTGGTCTTTTTTTTAATGTTATCAAGAAGTGGGCACACATGCTCACACACTCACAATATTTTTATAAAGAGCCGCCGAGAGGGCCGAGCCCAGCTCGTGCGTTTAACCAAACGTTCATGGACCTGTCTCCTGGAGGGCTCTCATCGCCAGGGGTCAGCCTGCGGGATAACTCCGCTGTTGCCAGCTGCACTTCCCGTTCTACGGCTGCCAGTCTCTGGTCGACGTACAGTACGAGTTCAACCCCCTGATAAGAAAAATTCTTTACTACTATCCTATAGCTTGACCGCAGTTACTTAAATTGAGCTGCTATTAGCAATTGTCACAGTGCTACTTGCAAAAGGTCAGTATGAACTTATAACCAGGATGTTAAAAACTGGGACAGGGTGATGTTGCCTTCTGTAGGTGCACCTTCTGACTCTGTGGTGGGAATGCTATCACTAAGCCAAAGGCCATATGACCCAGGACCTCAGAAACCCAGACCGCCCTCCGAAAAGTCAGAGAGGAACCACAAACTAACAAGCTCTTCTCGGGGCTCCACAAAGGAATCTGTTTCAACCCTAGAAGGCCCGTCACTGATGCCTCAATGCAATACCAACCCAGAGACTTATCAACTTATCCTGACCTGGTCCCACTGTACGCACAATGTACCGACTATCCTCATGTACCAATGCGCTCTTCTGTAAGTACCATGTTACAAGCGGACTTCATAAAGCATATGTATGTACTGTTTGTTTAAGGAGGATTAATATAAAAGAGGATAGATGGCAGCCTGCCATTGAAGCTGACAGAGGGGAGGGGTATGGTGGTTTGACTGGTTGTGATGACGGACTGACTCTACGAGGAACAAACTGGAACTTGAGGAAAATTCAAGCTTAGTTTGGGATTGTAGATGCGTGGATTTAGTGTTGTGTTTTTAACACGACCAAGTCTATTATTTAAAAGCTATGGTTAAATACGGTTAGTACATTTAAAAATGACATGAAATCATTTTCATACATATATATAGAAGACATATTTTTGTCATGGTTATTTTTTTCAACTTCCATAATTTTCCATTCAAGAAGGTAAAACAAGCAGAGATGGGAGAGTGTGTCGGGCGAGAAGAAGCACAACTCTTCCAGGTTAAGTTAAGAATGACCCAAACTTCCCAACTTAACCCTGTGGTGGTCCTGTCAAATCCTCCTGCTATGGCCGGGAGATGATGAATATGCATGGTTGGAGCAGGAAAAGTGTAGACTCTGCAGGTCTGAGTTCCAGTTTAGCTCCAATTCAGCACAGAGAAGGTTTATGACAGCAGGGCATCCCGCCTCAGGCAGGAAGTGTACGTTGCATTGCTCTCTCATCCCATTTCAAGGACATAACATCATCAGGGGTTAGTCTGCCCTGCAGAGACAGTCAGTGAGAGGACAGGGAGCAATGCGCCCACCAAATATAACGCACCCTTCCTATCCAAAATCCCACAACTCAGATATGGTAAGTGGTGTTAATTTGCTGCCACTTCTGAAATAACCCATGTGTAAAACTGCAGCTATAATCAGTGCTGAACAGGTCCTTCCCCCAAGCTAACGGGGGTTACATGGAGTCACGTAAAAAAGGGGGAAATATTTAAATTTTTCCCTGAAATTAAGCAACTATGACAGGAATACTGAAGCATTGGCAGGAAGTTCGAGCCAGCAGCCACTGCACTGTGAGGTGGTTGCCATTCAACATTGCTGCCAAACCACTAATCCCAGACTACTGTAAAAGTTAGAACTTTAAACAACACCATATGCCTATATATTTACAAAGTAAATAATACAACAGACCAAATAATACCATTGTGATTGAGACATCTGTAAATGAACTGTATTTCTAATCTGTGGTGCAAACTTGCTTCTTTCATTCATTCAACCGTGCATTACCTCCTTCCTCCGTCTGCAAGTGCTGACACTGACAGTCGAATTAGGATCGACACCGAGGTGAAATGGAACCAATCACAGCAATGGGAGGTGGGACCTCCTGGGTCCAGACTTCATGATGGACAAGCGACCAGATTTGAGTATCACTTTTCGGCAAAGTTCCGCTGGAAATACACACATATGAACACTGGATGAGGACCTGCAGAATTGAACACCTTCTCCACTCCAGTGTGATATGTAATTTATCACATGATGTGGCTGGAACTATTATCCTATTTATAAGCCCTGCAATAAACCTGCAGTTCTCAGGTGTTTTATGACCTGCTGTAATGAACTGGGCCATCAGGAAAGTTTCTTTCTGTATAACAGCCAACAGCGATTTGGCAACATTCATTTTGTTCTCCTTCACATAGAGTCATGGGACTAAATATTCAGGCTAACTCTTGTGATTGGCCATTCGGGAGTCACGCCAAAGTGCAATCAAAGCAATGAGAAGTATGATGACCGAGGTTCACCCTGAGAGACAATCAACCCCAGGTTACATCCGTATTTTTGAAAGAATACCCCCACCCAAGGAATGCAGTAAATTTAATATTTCATCACTACTGATTGGCTCTTCAAGCTGATAACCATTTTGATTATGCAACAGACAGGAGGCAGCTGACATAATGTAGGATATTAACCAAAGTAGCATTAATAGTAACTGGAGAAACGTATAGCTCTACCATCCAGACCTCTTGGCTGAAAGAGAAAGCAAGATGGCAAGGGACAAAAGGCAGTGGGATCTGACAGAGATAAAAATAAATGAAGAATAAAGGGTTAACAATGCAGGCAAATATTTCTCAACTACAGATTCCTCCACTCTACACAAATCTGCCCAAATTTGTTTCCATCAGCTTAAAGGGCTTGAATTGTTTACCACTAAAATGTTACCATATGTGGGGTTCATATATCTGTCCAACTTTGTTACCTCTGTTCGCAGGGCCACTTTGAACTTATAAAATTTGCCTGATCAAAAAATGGACGCCATATGTTGCAATTTCCTCTTTGGGGCATCTGTTAATACAGCCATTAAAATTCTCTGCCAATTTTCCTAGAAGCTGCGCAGTTTCTCAAAACACTGAGAATTCTCAACACCTGACATGCTATTCTCTGATCTGAAGTCACACAAGTCTGTAATTGTATCCATCTGAAGGGGTAGAGTTACAGCCTCTAGCCTGTAGTATATTCCCCATACAATGTCTGGCCACAGTTATCCTTATTTATAGGTTTTATTTCACCACATTAGAAAATAAATGATGTTATTTTGAAGTCGTACTGTACCTAAAATATTTTGTTATGAGTTCAACAATAAACTTCAAGTGATAAATACTATTTAGTTGTAACTTGAAATAGTGCAATATGCCTTTAATTTTTTGACTACAATTTTGCCATTTCATATTTACTGAAAGTTGGACGATCTACAATCTCCCACCATCCTTGCTGCTTCATTCAGTGAGTCTTTTGCCAAGAATAGCATAAATGCATTTGAATAGCATAGATGCATTTAAGGGGAAGCTAGATAAGCACATCAGGGAGAAAGGAATAGAAGGATATGCTGATAGGGTTAGATGAAGAAGGGTGGAAGGAGGCTCGTGTGGAGCATAAACACCGTGGACCACTTTCCATACCTCGGGAGCCTGCTGTCAACAAGGGCAGACGTCGATGACGAAGTCCAACACTGCCTTCAGTGCGCCAGTACAGCCTTTGGTCGCCTGAGGAAGAGAGTGTTTGAAGACCAGGACCTCAAACCTAGCACCAAGCTCATAGTCTACAGAGCAGTAGTGATACCCGCCCTCCTGTATGCTTCAGAGACATGGACCATGTACAGCAGGCAACTCAAAGCACTGGAGAGGTACTACCAACACTGTGTCCGCAAGATCCTGCAAATCCATTGGCAGGATAGGTGCACCAACGTCAGTGTTCTCATTCAGGCTAACATCCCCAGCATCGAAGCTTTGACCACGCTCGATCAGCTCCGATGGATGGGCCACATCGTCTGCATGCCTGATACGAGACTCCCAAAGCAAGCGCTCTACTTGAAACTCCAGCACGGCAAGAGAGCCCCAGGTGGGCAGAGGAAATGCTTCAAGGACACCCTCAAAGCCGCCTTGAAAAAGTGCAACATCCCCACCGACACCTGGGAATCCCTGGCCCAAGACCGCACAAAGTGGAGGAGAAGCATCCGGGAAGGCGCCGAACACCTCGAGTCTCTTCGGCGAGAGCAAGTGGAAGCCAAGCGCAAACAGCGGAAGGAGCGCACGTCAACCCAAGCACCCCACCCACCCGCCCCTTCAACCACTGTCTGCCCCACCTGTGACAGAGACTGCAGGTCCCGCATTGGACTCATCAGTCACCTGAGAACTCATTTTTAATGTGGAAGCAAGTAATCCTCGGTTCCGAGGGACTGCCTAAGAAGAAGAAGAAGGACCTGTTGGGACGTATGGCCTGTTTCTGTGCTGTAACTACATTGGCTCATAATTTGCAGTCAGCGGCGGGGCAAACACGTTCGCCTCTGGCCATGAAGTAAGCATCCCACAAAGATCTTGCAATCTCTGTGACGAGAAGTTCAACTTTTCCGACGCGGAATTGAAATCAACGCAAGTTAATGGGGAATCCCTAACGCGAGCTGTTGTGACGTCAACAAGCTATCTAAGCAGCCAATCAAAATGCAGAATTCTCACAGCCAGCAAACCAGGAAGTGGGTAAGCTCCTTTGATTCTAACTATTTTTTAAATGTTAGAGAGAGCAAAACAAAGATTGGGGCTCTCACATTGGGGAAAAGGCAAACCTGAAATAAAGATGAACAAACATTTAAAAAAAAAATTTATTTTCTTAAAAATGTTAATTATTATTAAAATAGATAAATTTGACACTCCACAAAATTAAAATTATTTTTTCAGGACCATAACCTTTGTTTAGCAATCAATACGCTGTTAAAACTCCAGTTACACCTTATCCAAGAGGGTCTATTTTTTAATGAGGTACTTAACAGCGGTATTACCGCGAAGAGCCAAAGTTTGACAGAATCCATGATTTGACAGATTACACTGATTGCCAGCTCTGGGGGGTGGGGGTGGGGGGGCATTGTCCACAGCGTAGCCAGTGTCGGAGCAGTGAATGACAGACCGCAACTTCAGGATTTCCGTGTTGGGCTGCGAATGCACTAAATCCTGAAGTTGCGATCAGTTTCAAAGGCGATGAACGTTGCCAGTTCGCTGTCATCAGGACTGCAAGTTCTGGGCTTTAGCTATACTTTGTAAGAATCTATTTCGCGGTGATGTTTTAATTACTGTCTCATGTAGGCACATATACCAAGGCTTAGTTCCATTCAGATAGTGTGACAGCAGCTGCTCTGTAGATAGAGTAGTAATGACTGTAGAACTAGATCAAATTTCAAGACAAAACAATTCCCAATGGCTCAGAGATTAAGGGGTAGAAATTGGTTATGGCCTGGTTTTCAGGCACGTATCCAATGGTGCACACCCCAACCGGGAGGCCCAAAAAGCGTGCCCAAAATTGGGCCTCGGGGCTCATCCCAATCATTTGGGCAAATTGCCGGCACTGGAGGTAGCTCACCCATTTGAAGAGGATGAATTTGGGGCAGTTTGCCTCACCAGCAGTAGCCCTCAGATATGGCCCAGGGAGGACAATAGGAAGAGAGGACAATAGGAGGGGTGGAGCGGGGGGGAGGGGGCGATCATGGACCAGCAGCGGCCCTAGCGAATGCTCTGGAGCTGGGAGGAGCACGCCTGCTCCTCCTGGCTCCACCCCAAACTTCTTGAAAAAAATGACTTTACTTTTATGATGGCAGCCGTTGCTTAGCAACAGCAACCCAAGCAGGTCCGGCCAATTTAACGGAAAGGTCCTAAAACAGGTGTCACGCCCTTCATCTGCATCCCTACGGCTAACACGCCTGTTTTAAGACCCCACTGCTAAACTGAAGTTACGCATTTGTAACACATTTTGAAATGCAAATCAAGTTTACTGTAGTGCAAATTTAACAGTGTAGTGGAGGGAGGCCATGTAATTTATGACTAATGATAAAAATAAGAACTGGATAAATATTGTTACAGTTTTTGGGGTCTGGGTAGTACCGTGTGTTAAGCGGTGTTGCTTCCCCTCTAGGACCTTGGTTGTAACACAGTTCAGAATTATGGGATGAGTGTCTCCTCTCTCGGCCCGCTACAGAGGTTTCAGTTTCACACCAAACTTGGGGTGTGTAAATCGGGTGTGAAGGCCGGAACCGCTTCTGAAGTGAAGCGGAGTGAGACTCCCTCTTCCACATTATTCCAGTGTCAGGATTGGGCTCCGACACTGGATTCAGGCTGCATTTACACAACACTGCAGCGAAACTGACTGAGAAATGGAGGATTGATAGGACCACTTGATAGCACGAGTGCTACTGTTTAATTCTAATAAACAACATTTTGAGAAAGAAATGCATCAAAAGGATTATTTTTTTTAGTATCTGATCTTTTTTAACTTTGTTCTGCGGATGTCGGCGACACTGGCAAGGCCAGGATTTATTGCTCATCCCCAGTTGCCTTGAGAAGGTGGTGGCGAGTCTTCTGCTGAACGAACGACTTGTGCTGATGGTACTTCCATGATGATGTTAGGTTGGGAATTCCAGTATTTTGACCCAGCCATGAGGAAGCAATGGTAATTGCAAACTTCACAAACTTAAATAAATGCCTGGGGGGAGGGGGTGGGGCTTAACAGCTTCAGAAAAGTAAATAAATGGTGATAGTGCTGAAGATTTTAATTCTGTACGGTGAGATCTTCTCACGCTCTAGAGCAGAGCAGTGAGTGAGTTAACGGGGACAGCGGTGAACTTCCTTGACCTGAATAGGAAAAGCCTGTGTGGTGAGCAATTCACTGCCGGACACTTAAGATACAAGGTTACATGTTTACAATATTTTGCCTGGTAGGACTCGAGCACGTTTTCTTAAGTTGTTTTTCTAACTGACTAAAGCAGGAAGTTTAGAACAGGATACTGCATGCACGCTTTGCAGAGTTTAACCGCTCATACACTTTGCTTTCCTTTTTCTCCCACAATATACTTTCCACTAACCACGTTAAAGACACCGCTTCATCCGCCATATCCTGCAAAGGCAACAACATTGGGATTTGTAGGTTTATAGCGTTTAGGATCAGATAAACAGATCGGAGAGTGTTTATTGTTTGTGCAACGCCTGAACTTTTTGCTTTATGTGAAAGTCATAATAATCTGTCAAAATCACCCTGCTAATCTGCCTTGTGTCACACTGCGTAATATGGTGAACGAGCCTTTCATCGTATCACAATAGTGAAAGATGTCGGTCATCACTTATTATTGTAGAAATAAAAAATAACACTGAAAATGCTGGACCTTCTGATGTAAAAGCAAAAAATATCGGAAATGCAGAGTGAGCTTGGTACCTGCATGCAAGGCCCCACCAAGAACATCGACTTCTCTTCCTCTTTCAAATTTCTGTTCTTATTTTTATTATCCTTGAATTCTGCAGAACAAAAGATCAACTAATTGCTAGGTTTGTCTCTATACAATTTGTCTTAAGCCATAATAAGGGAATGTATTTCCATCGAACAGCACTGATGACTGAGTTTATCTTTTAATCTCTTCCCACTAGTTTTTCTGCATTTCCATAAATCTACGTTTTCTTTATCTTCTGATAGTCAACGTCTCTTCTTTATCCCCGATTGATTTTCTAATTCGATATCCAGTCCACTTGGGCATGGAGGGCAGGTGGCCTCATATCCTGGAATCTATAACACAGGCCATTCCACATCACTGTATAGCCTTCAAAACGCAAACACTTTCAAAAGCCAATACTTTCACCTGTTGCTTTCTATGGAAGTCATTTCCTCTAGGTATAGTTCAAGAATTATTAGTTCCGTTCCTTTAGGTGTACAGTTGAAAGAAAGTCTTGCATTTATATAGCGCCTTTCACGACCACCAGACGTCTCAAAGCGCTTTACTACCAATGAAGTACATTTTGAAGTGTAGTCACTGTTGTAATGTGGGAAACGCGGCAGCCAGTTTGCTCTCAGCAAGCTCCCACAAACAGCAATGTGATAATGACCAGATAATCTGATTTTGTTATGGTGGTTGAGGGATAAATATTGGCCAGGACACCGGGGATAACTCCCCTGTTCTTCTTCGAAATAGTGCCATGGGATCGTTTACATCCACCTGAGAGAGCAGACAGGGCCTCGTATTAACGTCTCAAAAGAAAGACGGCACCTCCGACAGTGCAGCACCCCCTCAGCACTGCACTGGAGTGTCAGCCTAGCTTTATGTGCTAAATTCCCTGGAGTGGGACTTGAACCCACAACCTTCTGACTCAGAGGCAAGTGTGCTGCCAACTGAGCCACAGCTGACACTGTTAGCATAATACTGATACACAATCGAAAAAAAAACATGCTAATTCTGATCCTGGAGTTCAGCCGATGTCAATATCTAACTCTAAGAATAGAGAGAGATGGGGAGTGAGGTTAGAGGGGACAGGGCCCTTCCTATTCAAACTAATAGTCTCCTTAAAATCCCAGATATCTGAGCCTGGATATTATTGGCTGAATGCTTAACATTGCTCTGGCCACTACTTTAAGGGGCATTCATCCACTTAACTAGATACTTCCTAAAAATGTATAAAATTGTGAAAAATAATTACATTGTTTGCAAGAGTAGGTTGTGTCATAATTCAGTGCAACTACAAAGAGAGAGTCTGCTGCAATAACCTAATGTAAGAAAATAAAAGCAACAGAATAAAATGAGAAACTAGTATTTCTGTAAATAAATCAAAAATACAAGAAGATTGCACATTTTTTTCCCCTTTGTTAGGCTGAGCATTCGGAAATGCTCGGTGTTTGTGAGTATTTCTCTAATTCTACTTCTTAATAGCTAGCTTTGAAAAGTTCAAAAGAATTCATGTTATAGTATATGCTGTTTGGCTTTAAACTAGTCAATAATATTAAGGTAATCGACCTGAAACGTTAACTGTGTTTCTCTCCACGGATGCTGCCTGACCTGCTGAGTATTTCCAGCATTTTCTGGGGTTTTTTCAATAGTTTTGTCTGTTTTCTTCCATATGTAAAATTAACCCCTTTGGGGTTGTCCGATAATTTTTAGAAACTACAAGCTCGAGGAACGTTTCTTTAATATGGAAGTCCATTCTTTAAAATTTTGCTTCTGTACCTTGTAATGTGACGGTTTCACTCATTAGGATTATTAAGATTTTCATCAGCAGCAAAGCACACAGCACGGTGGCATAGTGGTTAGCACTGTTGCCTCACAGCGCCAGGGACCCGGGTTCGAATCCGGCCTCGGGCGACTGTGTGTGGAGTTTGCACATTCTCCCCGTGTTTGCGTGGGTTTCCTCCAGGTGCTCCGGTTTCCTCCCACAGTCCAAAGATGTGCAGGTTAGGTTGATTGGCTATGATAAATTGACCCTTAGTGTTAGGGGGATTAAATACGTGGGGTTACAGGATAGGGTGGGATATGTGTTGGTGTAGGGGTTATGGGGATCGGGTAGGATATGTGTCGGTGCAGGCTCGATGGGCCGAAATGGCCTCTATCTGCACTGTGGGGTTTCTGTGATTCTGTGAACACAACTCACCTGTGGCGGTTTTAGACTTGGGAATAGGGAACAACACTAACCCGCCCCTTCTCCATTATGCACATAACCATTTCAATCGTTTTCTACTCTGTTTGTGATTATTTTTTTTTTATTCTAATAACGTTCATTTACTAAGTGTCTCATCTGTGGTGCAGTTCGCACAGTTCTTAACAGCACAGCCAAACACTGTGAAAAGCAATAGTGGAAATGTGCATGTGCTATCTTAATACATTAGGGATAAGCTGGACAGTTAAATGGATGAAAATATTAGGCAAATCTATCAGTTTTCCAATTTGTGCTCAGTATAACAAGACAGTATGTGGTGACCCATTATTTATATTTGACAAATCAGATTTCAGTATTAAAGGTGTGACTGAATATCTCGGTGTAGGAAGTATTTGGTCTGCAAGATAGATCCTTCAAACAGTCAACAATACAACACCTTGCAATAATACAGCGCATATAACAGGCGCTTCCTGAGGAGGGGGAGGGGTGAAACCGGAGACCAATCAGGAGCTGGTAGAGTTACAAAAGGCAACCAAGCAGATGGTTAAAGATGTGGAGGGGTGGGGGTTTGGATGCTTATGAAAGTGTCAGAGATATTGCAGGACAGAGGAGTTTAGGAAAAGAATTCCAGAGAGCAGGGATGTAGTGGGTGAAGGACCTACTGCTGATGGTGGGGTGGAGGGAGGAAGGATGCACAGTAGGAAGAGTGGAAGGTGCAAGCTGGCAATTAGGTGTGGAGGAGGTCACAGAGGTGGGGGTGTGGGCAAGGCCATTGTAAATGAGATTTGTAAATGAGGATAAGGATTTCACAATCGGAGGGTGCTATGGGGATCCAGTTGAGGTCAGCAAGGACAGGGATGATAGGTGAGTGTATGAGGTAAGATGTGAGCAACAGGGTATTGCACAAGATGAAGTTTCTGTAAGGCTGAGCTTAGGAGGAAAGCATTGGAAAAGTCAAGTCTGGAAGTGTTAAAAGCATAAATGTGGGGTTCAGCAGCAATGGGGTGAGGTAGGAAACATTGCTGAGGTAGAAATAGGTGGTCTTGGTGATAGATAGGATGTGAGGTTTGATATGTAGCTCAGAGTCAAACAAGAAATCAAACTGACGCACTACTACGTTCAACCTGAGCAAGCAACCAGGAAGAGGAATTGGATTTGGGAGCTCAGGCATGATGTTTCTACAAGAGCCAAACAGGATAGCTACAAATTATAGATGTTGATCTCCAAAACGTTCTGGCTCATTCATGACTTGATGTCAAATAGGCAGTCAAACAGTAGCAACATTCTTGTAGTTGAAGGTAGTTGAAAGGTAAAGATATGTATCAATTGAAGCTGGCCTTATGCTTACTGTCACTGAGAGGCACTATTGATGAGGAATATTCTCCTGAACTCTCCCTTCAGTTTTTTGATGATGCCCCTAGTTAGCAATTCACTCGGTGGAAATGTTATTTTCCTATTTACCTCATCAAAATCATTCATAATTCAAACACCTCTATCAGATGTCCTCTTAACCTTGTCTGTTCTAATGAAAAGAATGCAGTTTCTCTAATCTTTCATCATAATTAAAGCCCCTCATCTCTGGTATAATTTTAGTAAATCTTTTCTGCACCATCTCCATGGCCATGGGATCCTTCCAGAAGTAGGCTGCCAAACTGTAGTCTAACTAATGATTTGCATTTATCATGCAAGTTCAATTCTTCAAATTGTCATGCGAGATGGATATTTTCAACTTTTGTCTTAATTAGGTCCTTCAAACTGTCATGCAAGATAGATCCCTTAGATTGTCATGTCAGAAAGACCATTCAAACTATTGTGTCAGCTAGATTGTGTCAGTTGAATAAAAACAGACTTGCATTCTTGTAGTACTAAAAGAATGATTAATTGGTCAGTGGGGAGATGGTGCTTTGGCACTGGGATAACATAGTCAAGCAGTTTTCATTTAGCTGTTGTGAGCAAATAGAGCCAGAACCAAGCTTTTGTTTGCAACATGATCTTGAATTCAATTGAAATGGCAGAACACATCGAAAACTGGCAGAATTTTTTTTTTTTTTAAGCAATGTGACAAGTTACTAAATGTTCTAGTAATGGATGACACCTCCTGAAGCCTGGACAGTGTTACAGTCAGACTTTTTTTTCTAGTTGGATTACAGTGGTGAGTGAAGTCATTTGAATTAGTTTGATCTTCTCAATGTCGGTCTCAACATTGGAAGACCTGCACACCAAACTACATTAGACAGCAGGTAGAACATTCTGTAGTCTACCAGGGTCACTTTGCTCAACACCAGATAGATGATTGTGGTTTTTGTGTTTATATTAAACAATGTTATAATCAACAGAGTACTTGGAGCTAGGATTGTACAACTCATGTACATATAAACACAAGTTAAGAGGTCCATAAATGCTGTAATTCATCCCATGTTTTCTGTAATTCATCCTGCAACTGTCGGTTATGTTTGTTCCTTGCCTCTATTTGTCAAAAATAGCCAGCGAATATCAGGGTGAACTAAACGTGCAAGTTATTGACAAGACAGATAAAATTCTTCACTTTAGAATGCAGGTAAGGGCATTATTAAAAATACTACGGGCAATGTATCTTGTATATATTGGATAATGGGCGGGTGATTCGACATATTCCATAACTATCATGCACAAATCGAATAACACTATTTAATAGCTTCTCATTTCAGATTGAATTCATACCTCAATCTGGAAGGATGGACCACATAACTAGAAAATGATAGCTTCCTGATGGTTCAGTGGATCAATGCGTTGCCTGATACGGTACCGAGTCATACAGAACAGGAAGTTTCCAAGTACAATACCTAGTCTGACCTCAGCTAGCAGTGTTGCTACAATTGGTCTCAGTAACCCAAGTTGTAGAGTGCAAATCTCAGCCAGAGTTCCTGATCGTTGTCCAGTGACCGCACCGCCACCGCCACCCCCCCCCCCCCGCCATCATCTTATTGGCAAAAAACACAAGTGTGGTCATTGAGTGAGGACAGAATTGGACTTGGCTGCAATTCCCCCTTTGTTCCTTCTCCCACACGTGTGCAATCAAATAACCTCGAGGCACCCATTATTTTGGCTCAAACATAAAGATGTTACCAGGTGTGATGGGTTGCAGTTACGAAGAGAGAGTTGAGAAGTTAGGGCTCCTTTCCTTGGAGGTGAAAAGGTTGAGGAGGAGGGGTCACCTGATAGAAATCTTCATGATTATGAAGGGTTATAATCAGGTAACTTGTTGGCAATACAGTAAAGAGAGGGGTCAAATTTAAGAGGATCACATAAAGAATTAAAGGGAAGGTGAGAAAATGCTTTGCACAGTGGATGATTAGAAAGTGTCATTCTCTGCCACAAAATACTGTTCAAGCAGAATTCATAAATTATTTTAAAAAGGAATTCGATAGTTGCATGGGAAAAAAAGGATCGTTCGAGGGTGTGGGGAATGAGTGGGAGAATGGGATTAGATTAGTTGGGTTATGTGGAGGAAAGCACTGGCACACAGTTGATGAGCCAACAGGCCTATGCTGTAACACTCTGTGATTCTATAAAAAATAGCAACTTACGAGAGGTATCTTGTGGTCCCACCTCCCATGGGCCTGTCCTCCAATATGTGGGATCACTTCCAGAAAAATAGGGGAGTTAACCGGTGAATAAAATGTAAAAATAATTATTGTACCATTAATTCCTTCATTCATGAGAAAGACCTTTGTGGCTCATTCATGCCTTCAATCCGTGTGAGTTATATGTCCACCTCTCAGGAAATAACAACAGCAATCTATTGGCATTCATTCAGTATCCTATATAGATTACGTGACAATGAACTATCACATCAGAGGCAATGAACATGCAATAATGGACCTTCCAGCTCTCACCCTTTGCATATGTGACACATCCCAGGTTGGCAGCTTTCCAGTAACTGTACATTATCAACCTTACATTTCCAAATGAGCACTGCTCCACTCAGAATGCTACTCCCAACACAGCTCACAGCTGAGATTCCCATTCAAACGGCGAGCCAAAAAACAACAGCTAAATTGCCGGATAAAGTGCACATACTTTATAGAACGGCCAAAATGTAGAGGTTGCATAACAATGTGTATGGTAATAACAGACAACCCAAGATATCAATAAATTGGCACCAATGGTCAGAACATCTAATTGGTATTATGCTTAAAAGAGAGAAATATATGAACACATTACTAGAGTGTGTATAGAGTAGGTATGAGGGGCGAGTTGGCTAAGGTAGATTGGGAAACTACAGTAAAAGGTATGATGGTAGAGAAGCAATGGCTAGCATTTAAAGAATTAATGCATAATTTACAACAAATATATATTCCTTTAAGACACAAAAACCCCACAGGAAAAGTGGTCCAACTGTGACTAACAAGAGAAGTTAAAGATAGTATTAGAGCAAAGGAAGAGCCTTATAATGTTGCCAAAAGAGTGGTAAGTCTGAGGATTGGGAGGATTTTAGAATTCAGCAAAGGAGGACCAAGAAATTGATAAAGAAAGGGAAAATAGAATACAAGTAAACTAGCGACAGACATAAAAACAGACTGTAAAAGCTTCTATAGGTATGTAAAAAGGAAAAAGATGAGTGAAAGTAAATGTGGGTCCCTTACAGGCTGAGACAGGAGAAATTATAATGGGGAATAAGAAAATGGCAGAGAAATTAAACAAATACTTTGGGATCGATTTTCATTGACCCGTGGAGTCGGGATTGGAGGCGTGCGGGGGGTTAAAGTCCCGAATTCAGGGGTCCCGACACCATCCCGCCCCCAACCCACCTCCATGTAAGTTTCAAAGGAGGCGGGTACCCGCTCCGCACTGGGACCCACCTACCCGAGTCGGGAAGGGATTAGTGCCAATTAACTGCCTGTTAACAGGTAGTTAACAGGCAGTTTTTAGCCTAATCCCTATTTTAAAGCTTGAAGTGTGGGATTCCCGACGGCTCCAAACCACGCCAAGTTAGAGGAGGCGGGCCGTCGGGTTGAAGGACTTGGAGGGGTCGAGATGTCGGTGTTCAGGTGAGTGATGGGTGCATGAGTGCAAAGGTAAGTGTGTTTGGTGTGTCTAAAGTGTGTAAAGAAGTTTAAATTACCTGTACTTACCTTTACAGCCTTCCTTCCTCTAGGTTTCGGGAGTTCATCATCTAACCGGCACAGAAAGCAGAATGGCTGCGAACTGTCAAAATTGACAGCCTGCAGCTTTCAGTGCCGGTGAGATTTCTAACTGAGTCTGTGTAGAAGGACTCAGGTTAGAAGTAAGACTGTCAGTGTTTGACAGCTTCAAACAGCTGTGAAACACTGATATTTCATCTGTCAAAACGTCTTGACAGATGAAATTTCAGTCTGTGACGTCACCTGTTGCCGGGTGGCCCTTAATTGGCCTGCTGAGCCTGCTGGGCGGGCTCAATAAGGTCAATCAAGTTAAAATCACGTGGATTGGCCGCATCTCGATGGAGACGGGACTACAACCCCGAAAGTTGTAGTCCCGCCTCCTTCCCGACTTCTGAATGAAAATCACCCCCTTTGTGTCTGTCTTCACGGAAGGAGGCACAAAAAACTTCCTGGAAATAGTAGAGAACCAAGGGTCTAGCGAGAATGAAAAACTGAAAGAAATTAGTATTAGTAAAAAAATAGTACTGGAGAAATTAATGGGACTGAAAGCCGATAAATCCCCTGGACCTGATGGCCTACATCCTAGGGTTTTGAAAGAGGTGGCTATAGAGATAGTGGTGCATTGGTTGTCATTTTCCAAAACTCCATAGATTCTAGAACAGTTCCTGCGGATTGGAAGGTAGCAAATGTAACCCCACTATTTAAGAAAGGAGGGAGAGAGAAAACAGGTTACTGCAGACCAGTTAGCCTGACATCAGTAGTAGGGAAAATGCTAGAATCTATTATTAAGGACATGATAACAGGGAACTTAGAAAATAATCATAGGATTGGGCAGAGTCAACACGGATTTATGAAAGGGAAATCGTATTTGGCAAATCTGTTAGAATTTTTTGAGGTTGTAACTAGCAGAATAGATAAGGGGGAACCAGTGGATGTGGTGCATTTAGATTTTCAGAAGGCATTCGATAAGGTGCCACACAAGAGGTTATTAAACAAAATTGGGGCTCATGGGATTGGGGTAATATACTACCATTGATTGAGGATTGGTTAACGGACAGAAAACAGAGTGTAGGAATAAACGGGTCATTTTCAGGTTGGCAGGCTGTAACTAGTGAGGTACCGCAAAGATCAGTGCTTTGGCCTCAGCTATTCACAATCTATATCAATGATTTGGATGAGGGGACCAAATATAATATATCCAAGTTTGCTGATGATACAAAGCTAGGTGGGAATGTAAGTTGTGAAGAGGATGCAGCACGGTGGCATAGTGGTTAGCACTGTTGCCTCACAGCGCCAGGGACCCGGGTTCGAATCCGGCCTCGGGCGATTGTCTGTGTGGAGTTTGCACATTCTCCCCGTGTTTGCGTGGGTTTCCTCCGGGTGCTCCGGTTTCCTCCCACAGTCCAAAGATGTGCGAGTTAGGTTGATTGGCTATGATAAATTGACCCTTAGTGTTAGGGGGATTAAATACGTGGGGTTACGGGGATAGGGTGGGATATGTGTTGGTGTAGGGGTTACGGGGATCGGGTGGGATATGTGTCGGTGCAGGCTCGATGGGCCAAAATGGCCTCTATCTGCACTGTGGGGTTTCTGTGATTTCTGTGATGCAAAGAGGCTTCAAGGGGATATAGACAGGTTAAGTGAGTGGGCAAGAACATGGCAAATGGAATATAATGTAGAGAAATGTGAAGTTATGCGTTTTGGTAGGAAAAATAGAAGAGTATTTTTTAAATGATGTGGGAAATGTTGGTGTTCAGAGGGACCTGGGTGTCCTTGTACACGAATCACTGAAAGTTAGCATGCAGGTACAACAAGCAATTAGGAAAGCAAATGGTATGTTGGCCTTTATTACAAGAGGATTTGAGCATAAGAGTAAAGGCGTCTTACTGCAATTATATAGGGCCCTGTTGAGACCGCACCCTGAAGTATTGTGGACAGTTTTGGTCTCCTTACCTAAGGAAGGATATACTTGCCATAGAGGGAGTGCAACAAAGGTTCACCAGACTGATTCCTGGGATGGGGGGATTGTCCTATGAGGAGAGATTGAGTAGACTAGGCCTATATTCTCTAGAGTTTGGAAGAATGAGAGGTAATCTCATTGAAACGTACAAAATTCTTACAGGGCTTGACAGGGTAGATGCAGGGAGGATGTTTCCCCTGGCTGGGGAGTCTAGAACCAGGGGTCACAGTCTCAGAATAAGGGGTCAGTCATTTAGAACTGAGATGAGGAGAAATTTCTTCACTCAGAGGGTGGTGAATCTCTACCCCAGAGGGCTGTGGAGGCTCAGTCGTTGAGTATATTCAAGACAGAGATCGATAGATTTTTGGATATTAAGGGAATCAAGGGATATGGGGATAGTGCAGGAAAGTGGAGTTCAGGTAGAAGATCAGCCATGATCTTATTCAATGGCGGAGCAGGCTCGAGGGGCCAAATGGCCGACTCCTGCTCTTATTTCTTATGTATACTGAATAATCTCCATCTTGCTATTTTAGGCTAATCACTGCACATCCTAGTGACACTGAGACAACTTTAGATTAATTAAAGATAAATTTACACACAAACTAATCTTCCAAAGAGCGACCATTGTTCTTTTGTATGCTTACTCTAACACAATGCCTTGACCTGAGCCAGCACCATCCTCCCACAGCGTTCATGAAAACTCAAGCACAGGTGTGCCAAGTGACCTCTGACCCACTTCAGCCCTTTTCCTCTGCCGCTAGTTTTTAGATGCATTTTTTCACACAGAGCTAAAGGAAGCCCCTTTAGGTCTAAACGTTGTGGAGTTTGACACAAAGAGAAGCACCTGGAAAGGAGCGGCACTTTTGTAAAGAGGAAGAAAACAGGATCTAATTCATAAACACCATCCTGTGAGCAGTGGCACCTTGCCAGGATCTTCCAGCCTTGTTCGTCATCTATTCCTACTAATGGCTCTGAGAAAACTCATTCATAGAACGTGTGACCGAGTCAAAACCATACCACAAAAAGCTTTGAAGCCGAGGGGAATGGAGGTCAATTTCCCCAGTGTGTATATGGGAATATTCATTCACATTAACTGAATACCAAGAAATATGAATTGATTTTAACTTCTGATAGTTGTAGTAATACTTAATAGATCATTAAACCCTAAAGCGTTACAATAAATAAGAGATGAATAGTGACAACTGATCTCACACCTAGAACTGTAAGGTAAATTGAGGATGTCTTTAGTATTACATAGAATTACATACAACTTACAGCACAGAAACAGGCCATTCAGCCCAATTGGTCTGTGGCGGTGTTTATGCTCCACATGAGCCTCCTCCCACCCTACTTCATCTCATCCTATCAGCATATCCTTCTACTCCTTTCTCCCTCATGTACTTATCTAGATTTCCCTTAACTGCATCTACGCTGTACTCGGAGATTAACAGCATTATTGTTAAAAGCTTTGCAGGTTCTAGAAGTAGCATCACATGATGATCGGCCATAATCACCTCAATGTATATTTTAATTCTTATGCTTAAGGTAACAGAAATCAGTGCTGGTTAATGGACCATTTTTAGTTCCTTATAGCACTTCCAACCTGATCATGTGCACAGTAAAATGCCCCCTCCACGCAACAACTTGCTTTAAACCCTAACCTCAAAAAGAGGGCTGGTATGAGCTTTACCATCTCCCACACGAGCCAACCTATGGCATCTGTGAGTGAGGTTGCCATGGTAGCCCGATTTGTGCCAAATGGTCAGGAGCTGTCTACTATGGGGAATACTGCTGGGAATTGAGAGAGACTGTGCAGTCTCATTTCTTGTAGGGCCGTGAACCCAGTCAAGAGAGGAGAGAGACTTTCATTCTGGCAATCTGGGCTGGATTCAAAGGCCTTTCCGCGAGGTGAAAGAACAGTGTACGTTGCCACTCAACTCCCTCATTGGCCTTTTAGTAAACTATTTTCTGAGTGTTGACAAAATACATTTACATGACACAAATTGTTCTGCGACATGGGTAAAGAATCTATTGGCCTTGTCTTATTGTCCAGACGCAGACGTATCCTCACTGGCATCAAATTACAATGGGATTAGTATTTTTTTTACATTTCTCTTGACACTTAGAGGGAAGAAAACTATTTTGTGGTTTCACCAGCCCAATAACTCCTGACCTAGAACTCAGCTTCAACTGATATTTAAAGATGTCTGTCGTTGAGTGTGTTTGGCCAATTCTTCTCTCAGCCACTGCTCTTAGAATCAGACAGCACAGAAGGAGGCTATTCGGCCCATTATGCCTGTGCCGGCTTTTTGAAAAAGCTATCCAATTAGTCCCACTCCCCAGCTCTTTACTCATATTCCTGCAGTTCTTTCCTGTTCAATTATTTATCCAACTCCCTTTTGAAAGTTACTATTGAATCTGCTTCCACCACCCTTTCAGGCAGTGCATTCCAGATCATAACAACTCGCTGTGCAAAAAAAATCCTCCTCATCTCCCCTCTGGCTCTTTTGCCTTAAATCTGTGTCCCCTGCTATTGCCTCCCCCTCCCCAACCTCCCACCCCCTACTAATGGTAACAGTTTCTCCCTACTTGCTCTATCAAAACCCCTCATAATTTTGAACATCTCTATTAAATCTCCACTTAACCTTCTCTGCTCTAAGGAGAACAATCCCAGCTTCTCTAGTTCCGCCACATAGCCGAAGTCTCTCATCCCTGGTACCATTCTAGTAAATCTCCTCTGCACCCTCTCCAAGGTCTTGACATCCTTCCTAAAGTGCCGTGCTCAGAATTGGACACAAGACACCAGCTGAGGCCTAACCAGTGACTTATAAAGGTTTACAATAACTTTTTGCTTTTGTACTCTTATACTTCTGTTGATAAAGTCAAGGATCCCATAGGCTTTTTTTTATAACAGTTTTATCAACTTACACTGCCACCTTCAAAGATTTGTGTATGTAAACTCCCAGGTCTGTCTGTTCCCTTTAAACTTGTACCATTTAGTGCTGTTGTGTGGAGAGATAATTGTTAAGATTGTGAATGGGATCAGTAATTGCAGCAGGAAGCAGAATCTCATATCTCACTTACTACAACCAGACTTAACTTAATGTAGTCAGAGGTAACATTGTACAGATTGCAGTGCACACTCAGACTCCATAATGATGACCATCACTGCATCCGAGTGTAACACAAGCAAAAACCAAAGGGATGTGTGCTAATAATGTTACCTAAACTGGGATAGCACTGCATGTTGGGTAACATAGCAGGCTTTGGCTACAACATCACACATAACGCTCCTCATTACTTGGCATCTGTGTTCTGGCACCAAATTTACTAAGGTCGTTACACAGAACAAGTTGTACCTTTCACGGCCGACACAGGATTAAGGATGATCTAGCATAATCTGTGTTTGGAGTCAATAGCAAGTGCGGCTGTAATGAAATATTTTAAGTGATTTTAGCTCCTTTTTCTTCTCGCCAATTCAGAATGCGGCCCCCCCTCTCTGTGTGGCAATCTCTCTCTACAGCTGCTATGTTTACTTTTCAGCACACCATCTTCAACCAAGTCACCACCAAGGCTGGCATGCTATTGGCAAGAGTAACGTTTGAATGCCACTTCACCCACATCAACTGTGCTTAGTTCACTGTCTGAACAGTGATATTTATTACAAGACTATTTGTGCACACCATACACTGATATCTCAACATCAATCCATGTTGCAGAGGACAACGTTTCTTGCCTTGAAGGAAAGCAAAAAAATAAACCAAAGTGTCAAAACATGTTCACAATATAAACAGAGTACTGCGGCTCCAAATGGCTCAGGTTTGCATGTGAAGTAGTCAAGCCGTACATATCGGGAAGAGCTTCGCTACCTCTCTCTCCTCCTTTATGACACTCCTTAAAAAGCTACCTCTTTGACCAAGCTTTTGGTCACCTGTCCTAATGTAACCTTCATTGGCTCGATGCAATTTTTGTCTGTTTATGCTCTTGCGAAGCACCTGGGCACGTTCTACTAAGCTACCCAACCCTCCAGTGGCAAATTGCACCACAATTTACTGAAAAAATAATTAGAATACACAGCAGCGAGCGTAGTGGTGGAGCGGGAAAACCCACTGCAATGTGATTCTACTCGGTTCCGGAAGTGTCTTTTTTAAAAATTCGTTCATAGGATATGGGCGTCGCTGGCAAGGCTGGCATTTATTGCCCATCCCTAATTGCCCTTGAGAAGGTGGTGGTGAGCCGCCTTCTTGAACTGCAGAGGGCAGTTAAGAGTCAACCACATTGCTGTGGGTCTGGAGTCACATAATAGGCCAGACCAGGTAAGGGCGGCAGATTTCCTTCCCTAAAGGACATTAGTGAAGCAGATGGGTTTTTACAACAGTTTCATGGTCACTATTAAAAGGATATAGAAGCACTGGAGAGGGTGCAGAGAAGATTTACAAAGATGATACCAGAAATGCGAGGGCATACCTATCAGGAAATCATAAACAGGCTGGGTCTCTTTTCACTTGAAAAAAGGCTGAGGGGTGACCTAACTGAGGTCTTTAAAAGTATGAAAGGTTTTGATAGAGTAGACACAGAGAGAGTGTTTCCACTTGTGGGGAAGAGCAAAGCTAGAGGCCATCAATATAAGATAGTCACCAAGAAATCAAATAGGAAATTCAGAAGAAACTTCTTTACCCAGAGAGTGGTGAGAATGTGGAACTCGCTGCCACAGGGAGTAGTTGAGGCAAATAGTATAGATGCATATAAGGGGAGGCCAGATAAGCATATGAGGGAGAGGGGAATAGAGGGTCACGCTGATAGATTTAGATGAGGAAAGACGGGAGGAGGCTCGAGTGGAGCATAAACTGGTTGGGCCGAATGACCTGTTTCTGTGCCATATATCCTATGTAATCATTACTGACACTAATATTTTTATTCCAGATTTATTTAATTAATTTAATTTAAATTCCTCAGCTGCGTGGTGGGATTTGAACGCATGTCTCTGGATCATTCATCCAGGCCTCTGTATTATTAGTCCAGCAACATAACCACTATTACAATAGCAAAATACTGCGGATGCTGGAAATCTGAAATAACAACAGAAAATGCTGGAAAAACTCAGCAGGCCAGGGCAGCATCCGTGGAGAGAGAAACAGAGTTAACGTTTCAGGTCGATGACCTTTGGTCAGAACTGGAAAAAAGCAGGAAGTGGAGCAGATTTAAAAGCAAGTTTAGGGGCTGGGAAATGGGGGAGGGGATGAAAGAACAAAAGGGAAGGCCTGTGATAGGATGGAAGGCAGGAGAAGTAAAGAGGCATTAAGAGATATTCAAGGCAAGAGGAGATGGTAATGGGACAGGTTAAGAAACAAAGGATGGCTCTAGATGAAGTGTGAATTGTGCTGGCAGAATGAAAGACAGCTGCCATGTGGGGAAAAAAGCACAAACAAAAAGTGTGGATAAAAAATATAAATGTGATAGGGGCCGAGGTTATGATCTGAAATTGTTGAACTCTATGTTGAGTCCAGAGGGCTGTAAAGTGCCATACCTGATATATTCGAAGGTAGAACTGCTGGGCAGAAACAATGAAAAATTCAAATTATAGAGAGCTGATTCGCGTTAAGGCCTGGTTTTTTAATCTGTCTGGTAAGTTCATTCGATGGATCAGTGACCGCCTCCCTTCCCATTGAGGTTGTATGAACAACACGGAAACCAGAGTCTTTTAGTCTCCAATTGCTCAACAAATCTGTAATCCCAGTGCTGCGTCTGATTTATTACTTGGATTTTAATAAGGTATAAATGGACACATGGTCATCACTGATGACCACATTCGCAACACATAGGATTAATGATCCAAATTACATATAAAATACATATTCGGTTGGTAGTTTAAGGCTAGGAACCTCCAACCCGCTCCCGCCAGATATATAACATTTCTGTTCCTTTGCACTTTGCAATAATGACCCTAGACAATGTCAGAACTGCTCCACGGATTAATTTTTGAAAAGCTCCTAACGAGAGCAGCGCACTTATTTCTTAATTTAAACTACGATTCTAGCAATGGCACTAAACATACTGAGCCCTCCAGCACCATTCTGTAAGGGTCCAAGTGCCTGCGATGACCACAGTGGTGTTAATTCAGCAAACCCGATCTCTCAATTGATTTTAATGGGGGGGGGGTGGGGGGGAGGGGAGTGCAGACAATGAGCTGTTCAGCTTTCGCAGCGAGGGTCTCTGCAGAGAAAACGATGGTGTGATGTATGCAACGGCTTAAGTCACTCACGCTGTCGTTTTCTGGAATTTCTGCAGCGCAAGTTTTCAGCAAATTCAGACCCATTATTTTGTGTTTCTATTAAATAGAAAAAAACAAGAAAAATAAACCAGTCCTCCTAGTTTCCCTGGTGAGAAACAGGAAGTTCTCCTAAACTAGAAATTTGCACCACTTATGTCTTCAGTGGTTTTTTTCTTCTTTAATAACCAATAATAATTCAAGGTAAAGGTTTTTTGTGCTTCATATTATTACTGTGCAGTGTTGAGTCAGATGATCAGTGGGAATGAAGCGCCTCACACTGCCTCTCACAACCTTTGCATACAGGATGCCATCTAATAAAAGCAATGGCCTTTTTCATCTTTGTGATGCAATGACAACATCCCATAGCCAAATGAAACATTTACTGTTATGGTCAACAACATGTTTTTTTTCCTGCAGAGAATATCAAATTACTTCCTGTGACACTTCTGGGAGCCAAACAACGACACTGTTCTCCTCCAAATTCTGCACTTTCCAATTATTGCTGTCCTGCTGACTGTTCTCCGACACCGCTATTTAACTGGGATGTTATTTATAGACAAGGATATGTCTCGTAATATCACGGGTGGCGAGCAAAGGCAATTTTTTTTTTAATTAGGAGGGTGTGTTAAAACATTACTGCAGAGTGACATAGCAAGATAAAAGCACATTGTCCTCATCTGAATCTCTGTAAATAATTGTGTTCTTTTTTTAAAAAAAGGATTTTATTTTACTTTTAAATTGTAGTCATGCGACTCTTTTAATGGGTTATCATTGTTGCTAAAAAGCTGGATTTTTTCCCCACTGTTTTATAAACAAACATGCAATAGGATAACTTAATTCTTATGTCATTATGATACATAAACAGCATAATGTTATTTTGTGCATGACACAGTTATGCGCAACTCAATACGGCGAGCAGCCCTCTTTTAAATCAGCGGCGCTCAAAGCTTTCTGGATGGCTTGTAACAAAGGCAGCACCTTGGCTGCTCTAGGTCTCTTCTCTTCTTAGGCAGTCCCTCGGAACCGAGGATGACTTGCTTCCACATTAAAAAGGAGTTCGCAGGTGACTGATGAGTCCAATGCGGGACCTACAGTCTCTGTCACAGGTGGGGCAGACGGTGGTTGAAGGGGCAGGTGGGTGGGGTGTTTGGGCTGACGTGCGCTCCTTGCGCTGCCTGCGCTTGGCTTCCGCTTGCTCCCGGCGAAGAGACTTGAGGTGTTCGGCACCTTCCCGGATGCTTCTCCTCCGCACCTAGGTTTAATGGTCATTTCAACCTCTCTCAGAATGCAGCATAGAAAAGTGTCAGCAAAGCCCGCCTGAACATATAACAGGAAGATCGGTGGCATAGTGGTTAGCACTGTTGCCTCACAGCGCCAGAGACCCGGGTTCGAATCCGGCCTCGGGCGACTGTCTGTGTGGAGTTTGCACATTCTCCCCGTGTTTGCGTGGGTTTTCTCCGGGTGCTCCGGTTTCCTCCCACAGTCCAAAGATGTGCAGGTTAGGTTGATTGGCTATGATAAATTGACCCTTAGTGTTAGGGGGATTAAATATGTGGGGTTACAAGGATAGGGTGGGATATGTGTTGGTGTAGGGGTTACGGGGATCGGGTGGAATATGTGTCGGTGCAGGCTCGATGGGCCGAAATGGCCTCTATCTGCACTGTGGGGTTTCTGTGATTTCTGTGATCCAAAATCAAGGCTTAACCTTTTGTGTCCATAGGTACATTTGTACACAATGGAAAAAAAATTAGAAATTGATTTTTTTTTTTTTTACTTTCATTAGCAATATCTACGTAAAACGGCAAACTAGAAAAATGATCTTTTCTGCTTTGGAATTATTGTAACACAGAAGAATTGTATGTGTGCCAGATATGTTTATGTGGCCACCAGTGGTGGACACAGAAATATGCTAGAATTCCACGTGATTTAAGGTGTTTTTTTCCCGGGT
Organism: Somniosus microcephalus; assembly: GCF_052327205.1. Taxonomy (NCBI): domain Eukaryota; kingdom Metazoa; phylum Chordata; class Chondrichthyes; order Squaliformes; family Somniosidae; genus Somniosus; species Somniosus microcephalus. Next base: position 62,392,120 of record NC_141007.1, read on the forward strand.
TTATCAGCAAACATTCAGCTTGCTGTGGTAATGCTCGGGGCTAGTAATCAAATCTCTTCTCATTACATTGACTGGGAAAACCCAGCCATGAGTATGAGTGTCTTCCTTCCACAATTGTCTGATTTCATTCACAATTTCTCACTACACTGGATGACAGAAATAGCACTCCAGAAGTTATGGAGTTCACAGAATGGGGAAAGCGCATCAAATAATTCCCTTTTGTCTTCTCAACCTCTTAACCGTCATAGACGAGCAAGAAAAACCTCTCGTCAGACAAGTGATGGCTGTTTCCCATGCAAACTGGGTTCTGGGTTGGCCTAGGTGCCCTTTCATGTTAGGAGGAAGGAAGACTCGGTCAGCATTAAGGCTTTGTGGAAGTCAGGCAATATTTCTAGCTCAGTGTCAACTGGGATGTGTTCACAGCCAAAAAACTAAAAATATGCATCGAGTGAAGTGATTCAGTGTGGACAGGGCCTGGAGTAAGTGTTGGGGCAAGGATGTGCGTCAAAACAAAGTGCGTCAACAGTGGCAGGTGGCTGAAAACACCACTTCATGACAATAGACATATATTGTGGAAGCAGGTGTTGACAAAAAGCAACATAAATAAGCTTTTTTTTTCCATAACAAAGGCAAATAAATGCTCATTTCTGGCATGTTTGCAGCAGTTGGGAGTATGGTTTGTTCGTTATTTTTAACATGTAAATTAAGTCAGCATTTATTATTTGTTATCAACGTCCTGCTATCTTGCTTCGTCACCATTGGCCCACTGTTTTGTTTTGGAATTTTGATTGAGGGACCTGTTAAGTTTTTTTCTGCACTTTCCACAGGACTGTGTGAAAAAATACAGGAAGTTTAAAGTTTATTCCCTACTGTATGAATTCCTGCAATTGTGTTTTTTATTGTGTTAAATGTTATTAAAATATTGCATTAGCAGTTTGCTTAGCTATGGAGCTGGCTGGAATGTGATTGGGTGTAAAGATTCAGTTGAGAATATTCTTCGAATTGACATGCAGTTTTGTTGGGACACTGTGGGGAAGATTGTGTCTATCCTTTATTTGTACCAGAGTTAAATGTTTATGATTTCACTACAAATGATGAACAGAGGAAATCTTCACCAATGTTCCCTTTAAGGCCTAGGGGTTTCAATATTATAACATATAAAGTTAAACATTTCCCTTTTCCACAGAATACAATGACAGTTGTATTTAGGGAATATCAGTTTTCCCTGCAAATGTGTATGGATCAGGATTTCTATAAACTGCTTACTAATCTATTGATCAGCCTGTTATAATTGTGCCTCTGCCCATATAGTCACTCATGTTCACATAAATCAAAGTATTTTCTTTCATGTTACAGCGGAGTCTAAATTTGAACACTTTGATTGTCCACATTAAAGAAAGAACAAACTTGCATTTCTATAAGTGCCTTTCGCAACCTCAGAATGTCCGAAAGGGCTTTACAACCAATGAAGTACTTTTGAAGTGATTCACTGTTGTAATGTAGGAAATGCAGCATCCATTTCGCCCACAAATAGCAATGTGATAATGACCAGATAATCTTTATTAGTGATGTTAGGGGCCTGATCTTCTTCACGGCAACCAGTGCCGAATCGTGCCATAAATTAAGTGGTGTTATTTTCCGCAACAGTTCAGTTAGAATTTTTTGCCCTTTTAAAAAATCGTTTTGTGCTGGTCAAGGTGAAGGATGCCATTGCTGGGGAGAATATTTTTGTTCATTTTGCCACCCAGTATCAGCATCATGAACTCCAGTTCAAGTATATCACAACCATCTCCAGAGCAAAGCTACCTCTACTCTGACCCAATAATGAATCTTACCCCTTTCAGGCAGAATAGAATGCAGCACCCTGGAAGAGATTGTTTAGATGAACATTTTCAGCAGTTCAGGCACAATTATTGCTGTAAAATCTGGGTGCGATTCCCCTACTGGATGTCGTTCTTGTCGCAATTGTTTGCTGTGGCTCAGTTGGTAGCACACTCGCCTCTGAGTCAGAAGGTTGTGGGTTCAAGTCCCACTCCAGAGACTTGAGCACATAAAGCTAGGCTGACACTCCAGTGCAGTGCTGAGGAAGTGCTGCACTGTCGGAGGTGCTGTCTTTCGGATGAGACATTAAACCGAGGCTCCGTCTGCACTCTCAGGTGGACGTAAAAGATCCCATGGCACCATTTTGAAGAACAGGGGAATTATCCCCGGTGTCCTTGCCAATATTTCTCCCTCAACCAACATAACAAAAACAGATTATCTGGGTATTTTCACATTGCTGTTTGTGGGAGCTTGCTGTGTGCAAATTCCCACATTACTACAGTGACTCCACTTCAAAAGTACTTCATTGGCTGTAAAACGCTTTGAGATGTCCGGTATTCGTGAAAAGGCGTTATATAAATACAAGTCTTTCTTCCTTCCTTCCTTCCAAAAGCAGAATGATTGTAAAATGCCAATAGTATAAATTATGCTTAAATAATCCCTGTTCCAACACAAACATCGTGAAGTAAAGTATGTTGCGTGATAAGGTGGCTCTTTGTCTCTACATTGCAAAACCAATTCAGTACTCAATGATTACATTCTCCTCATCGAGATCTATTCACATAACTTAAATGTTGTATTTTAACTATGAATTTTTGGTAAAAGGTTAGAGTATTCATTTTATCATTTATTTTGTTTGGTACAGGTGGTTGCAGGACCTTCTAGTTTGATCTCTTTTGAGCACTTATCTTGAGTAACTACTTGGACATTTTCACAGTCACACTAAGGAGTCCAGATATGCACCTCGAATGCGAACATTGGAATACAAACATAATTATGAAAATTGAAATAAAGTGAGGATCAAAAATACTTCGTTTACTGTCCATCAGCATTTTGGTAGTTTTTAAAGAAATGTTGCACGATTGTTTGACAAGCACCAAAGTGAAACACAAATCAAGCCAAAATGAGTCACCGCATCACTAAAAATTATGTGCGGCTTTTCCATTTTTTTCTTTTCCTCAAAGACAGCACCTCTTCAAAGCATACATTTAGCTCATTGTTTATTGACTGCAAGTATCAGTCCATGTTCTGGTGTATACCATTGCAAAAACTCAAAACATTATACTCTATACGGAGAGTAAAGACACGGGGCGCTTGCTCTATTAGCTACTAAACATTTATTATTCTTAGTACAGTTACAAACCTTAGTAGAAAAATTATACTAGTTGGAACTTGGAGGCCCAACAGCTACTAAATTTAATCAATAATATATCATTAGCGTGACTAAGAAAGCTATGATAACCCAGGTATTAATATTACGCTGTAAAATCTGATGCACTGTAAAATTTATTGACTAGTTTCATGCATCATATCGTTTATTTTCAGCTCACCAAATAAATTTGGCTGTAAAATTATGCTTGGTGAGTCCCTCTGCATTGATTCTACATTATTTCCACCACTGTTTATGTAGCCATGTTCTATGCCATACCCTAAACTCTTTTGAATCTAATACATTTTACAAATTAGCAGGTTGCACGTTGGCAAGAATACAAGAGTAGTTTAGGGTGCAGCACAGAACATGGTGACACAAGGAGTGTCGGAAACATTGTAGAATCAATCCAACAAAAAATATTTGGTGACCTGCAAATTCTAGTCAGTGTCCCGTGGTGTTGCGTAAGTGGTGCAAGACCAAGTGTAGTTTAAAGATTAACATAGAAACATAGAAGATAGGAGCAGGAGTAGGCCATTCGGGCCCCTCGAGCCTGTTCCACCATTTAATGAGATCATGGCTGATCATCCAAATTCAGTACCCTGTCCCTGCCTTCTCCCCATATCCCTTGATCCCTTTAGCCTTAAGAAATATATCTAACTCCTTCTTGAATATATTTAATGAATTGGCCTCTACTACCTTTTGTGGCAGAGAATTCCACAAGTTCACCACTCTCTGGGTGAAGAAATTCCTCCTCATCTCAGTCCTAAATGGCTTACCCCTTATCCTTAGACTGTGACCCCTGGTTCTCGACTCCCCCGCCATCGGGAACATCCTTCTTGTAGCTAGTCTGTCTGGTCCTGTTAGAATTTTATAAGTTTCAATGAGATCCCCTCTCATTCTTCTAAACTCCAGCGAATACAAGCCTAATCGACCCAATCTCTCCTCATAGGTCATTCCTGCCATCTCAGGTATCAGTCTGGTGAATCTTTGCTGCACTCCCTCCATGGCAAGAACATCCTTCCTCAGATAAGGCGACCAAAAGTGCACACAATACTCAAGGTGTGGTCTCACCAAGGCCCTGTACAACTGCAGCAAGACATCCTTGCTCCTGTACTCGGGCAGTGGATAATTGGATCAGGGCATGCCGACAGAATTCACTCCACATTTTAAACTTATACATTCTGTCCTTATTTTTGTACAACACTTTGATTTTATTTAACTGTTCACAGTTAAAGAAGAAAACTTACTGCAACTTGAGAAGTAGAGCTGGTTGGAGCACAGGAAGTTGTGGACAGTACAGACCGAGGAGCTGGGAGATGCAAACCTGAGATACTACAGCGGCGCCACTGGTGGCTGGGTGCAATTACAGTGTGACAAGTTTACATAGGCAGTTTCCATTATAAATGTGGACATAGGAGTTCCTAATGGGAAAAAGTGGATACAAAAGTAGGACAAAAACATGGCAATAGGAAGTAAAGATTTCTAGCTAGGAAGTGTGTGCAGAATTAAGATTTTTAATATATTATACAGATGGTGCTTGCTGATAACTTTCTTTTCCTTCCTTCAATTTGCATTCACTCAGCATTGATTTATAAGGAATAAATTTCCTTTCTTCAAATTGCATTAAGGGATAGGAATGAGTGAAATGCCTCCGATCAAATCTGCGCCAAATCTAAACTACAAATATCCCCATTCCCTCACATTAGTTTAACACAAAGCACAATCCAATAATAAATACTTTGTAGAGACATTGCAACTGGGCTTAAAAGAAAAAACCCCACAGCATTTCCTTCAACCGGCCGCGGAGGACACGCATATCCAAAAGGATTTGAACATGGATGTGGAAGCATTATCTGGCTTGATCCAAATTTGCCCTGCTCAGATCTATTGAATCTCAGCCGCCCCATCCCCCAGAGCAAAATACCTTGTCAAGTATTTTAAGTATGAAAGTGAAAACTTGTTTCGGCTCCAAGTTTCCATTTCACCATTGAAAAAAACATGTCCAAACGATTCCAAACCTGAATCTAGCGGGGCTCTGCTTTGTCCTGGTTCTTAATCAAATCGTCTCTTCAGATAAACTCAACTTTCAGGCCCTGACCTCTGCTCACCCCTAATTGGGAATCACATAAAGGGAATGGATTCCTTTGCTGCTCCGTTTTGCTGCTCATTTAGTAAGTGGAATCCTGTTGAAGTTATGTATTTTGCTGCCCCTGTGTGGCCAAGTGGCTCTTTGTCAGAACTGAAAGCCTGATTTAGTGCATCCCTTGCTGAGTTTCACCTTTCTCTGATTCATTTCTTCAGCATCTACAGTAGATATGCTTAGAGTGTCAACAATGCAATTGCAGACAATATGCGGAGTACTAGTGTCAAGCACTTGTGCAGATTCACCTGCGGAGCACTGTCCACACCAACCTACAGGTTTTACGAATCCTAAATCCAATGGCTGGAAGCCAAGGTTCGTCCGTTATCTCTATGTATATTTCTGTATCTCTACATATATTCTCTCTCAATTTCAATTTTATTTGTCACGTAACCAAATACAAGAAGTGAAATCCAGTCAGTGAAATGCTTTTTTCTTAACGAGCCGAGAACACCAAGCAGCAAAGGACACTTAGCTGCCTGGTACGCACGGAGCCCGCAAGGACGGCAGCCATCTTCATCGGCGCCATCACAATAGGGTCCGCTCTCGCCTCGCCCCGCCTTTCCCGCACTCCTGCCCGACAATCTTCAGCCGCCGTGGTACCGACGTCCCAGGGCCTGCTTCTCCCTGGCTCTCCTTCCACTTATATCCTTCTCAATCTTTATCTTAAACCTTCTTTGTGATCTGGTACTCTATGTATATCCCTATGTCTATCCTTGAGTCTCTACGCCTATCCCTGTGAACTGCGGATCCTTATGTCAGGTAGTTCATATAACTTTATCATTTTTCATTTCCCACATCAGACCAGATACCGGAACCCTTCCCAGATCTCACAGATCTCAAGACTCCTTCAGAATTGTATGACCCTTACAGTGCTCTCACGTCCCAGAAGGCATTGACCAGCTAGCAACTGTCTTCCTTTAGGTAACTGGGAGAAGTATGTAGGGTCAAGTTCACTCTGAGGCGAAACATCTGCCGATGGAAAATCAGAATGGATTCAACACTGTGGCAGACTCAGTGGGTGAATTTCAACCCCCCAAAAATAGGTCGGTTGTGGTCAGGTGAGAAATTTTTAAAAATGTAATCTCAAACTTGACCCGAACCTGCCCACTTCCGGGTTTAATGGAGGCGGGATAGTGGGTGGGCAGCCAATCTGCTCCCAGGAGGCGGGAGGAGGCAATTTAAATATTATAATGAGGCTGAGAGCCTCACATTTAACTTGTTTTGCAGGTTTAACCCTGGCCGGCCGGGTTTCCCAGGCCTTGGGAAACCCAACAGCTCAAAGGAGACAAGGACAGCTTCGAGGGGGGAAAGTAACTGCCTTTACAGCACGGCTTGTGGGCCAGGAGGAGCAGGAATGCTTCCCCCAAAGTTCCCCAAGTTTACCTGCTTCCCTTGGATCAGACCCCACCACCGCATCAGACCCCCAGACACCCCCCATACAAAGCCCCGCCCCCCCGGGATCAGACCCCCCCCCTGCCTGTGGTCGGTGATCAGACCACCCCCTGGGGTCGGGGATTGGGGATCGGACCCCTGCCCCATGCTCCCAGTAACAGCTGCAGGTTCTCTACCTGCTACTGCGGCCTGCTGCGAGTGCTCCCCGCCCGACTGGAAACCAAGCCTGTCAATCAGGTTGACTTCCAGGCGGGACTCCTGGCAAAGAAAAAAGTTGCTCGCTGTAGAGTTAAAACTCCACAACCTGCGGGGAAGCCTGGGTTTCCCGTCTGAAACTCTGTCCCTGTGCCTACGCAACCCGCCCCTGTCAATATTGGGTCCAGTATTTCTATCCCTTAGCCAAGTATCTGCAGTATGTCAGGGCACTGCTGATGTTTGACCAGCCAGTCTGGTTTATTGCTCGGAAGCGAGATTCTTCCCACTTGACTCCAGATAACCCTGCACCCTGACAGGTAGTGTGCGCTAGCTCGACAAGCAGCAGTAAGCTCATCGGTGGTAAACTGAATCATTTTAGCTGGTTAAGCTCCAGTTGTACGGTTAAAAAAACTTGGTGGCTCCAAAGCTTCGCCCCTTGCCAACATGCAGTTAAACTTTCTGAAGGGAGAGAGTATGCACTCCCTGTCAGCCAGACAGGTGCTGTGTGTGGATTGGAGCTCTTAAACACGGTGATGGGTTTCCATGTGTCAGATATTGGGGGTAATATATTAGCATGGATGGATAGAGAATTGGCTAACTAACAGAAAGCAGAGAGTTGGGATAAATGGGTCATTTTCTGGTTGGCAAACGGTAACTAGTGGGGTGCCACAAGGATCGGTGCTGGGGCCCCAACTATTTACAATCTATATTAATGACTTGGATGAAGGGATCGAGTGTAATGTAGCCAAATTTGCAGATGATACAAAGATGGGTGGGAAAGCAAGTTGTGCAGAGGACTCAAAGAACCTGCAAAGGGATATAGACAGGCTAGGTGAGTGGGCAAACATTTGGCAGATGGAGTATGTTATAAATCTCATCATTCATCAAAAAATTACTCATGAAATAACGCTGGATGGCCAGCTGGTGGCACCGTCCAAGGAGTATAAATACTCGGGCGTGGGCCCAGCTTTCCAGGGACATTTTGTAAGACAGGAACTAGTGAAGTACAACTAGACCTCCATGTTCTGAAACAAGTTGATTGAAGCCTTGCTTTATGCTCAAACCAAGTGCGTAGTGAGTTTTATTACCTCAGAGTATAATGTGGGAAAGTGCGAGGTTATCCACTTTGGCAGGAAAAATAAAAAAGCAAACTATTATTTAAATGGAGAGAGATTACAAAATGCTACAGTTCAGAGGGACCTGGGGGTCCTTGTGCATGAAACACAAAAAGTTAGCATGCAGGTACAGCAAGTAATCAAAAAGGCAAATGGAATGTTGGCCTTTATTTCAAGGGGGCTAGAGTATAAAAGCAAGGAAGTCCTGCTACAACTGTACAAGGTATTGGTGAGCCCACACCTTGAGTACAGTTTTGGTCTCCTTATTTAAGGAAGGATATATTTGCATTGGAGGCAGTTCAGAGACGATTCACTAGGTTCATTCCAGAGATGAGGGGTTTGATTTATGAGGAAAGGTTGAGCAGGCTGGGCCTATACTCATTGGAATTTAGAAGAATGAAAGGTGATCTTATCGAAACATATAAGATATTGAGGGGGCTTGGCAGGGTAGATGCAGAGAGGCTGTTTCCCCTCATGGGAAAATCTAGAACTCGGGGGCACAGTCTCAGAATAAAGGGTCGCCCTTTTAGAACTGAGATGAGGAGGAATTTCTTCTCTCAGAGGGTCGTAAATTTGTGGAATTCTCTGCCCCAGAGAGCTGTGGAGGCTGGGTCATTAAATACATTTAAAGTAGAGAGAGACACATTTTTGCAAGATAAGGGAGTGAAAGGTTATGGGGAGCGGGCTGGGAAGTGGCTTTGAGCCCTAGATCAGCCATGATCTTATTGAATGGCGGAGCAGGCTCCAAGTGGCCTATTCCTGCTCCTATTTCTTATGTTATGTTCTATTCCTAAGACCAAAAAACAAAGTCAATAAGGAAAATTCTGAGTTCCCAGAGGGGAAGCTGTGCTGCAAGAGAGCATAGGTCGGAGGTAGGGCTACAACACTGTAGTCCCAATTCTGCAGCCTGCACTCCCTGAAAGGAACACAGAATTAGCCCTAATATGACCAAGCCTGTATAGTACTGGACAGTGAATAGCCCGTGGATAGCTTCTACTGAAATTTGCGATAAATGCTTCCATGCTGCCAAGCTCTTATGCCCGGGCACCATAAGGGTAAAATCCACCCCATAAGATTATCTGGACTTCAGAATTTCTGTCAGTGTTCATTGGAAATTGACTGAAAACTCAGCTAAATGCAGCGCTTTTTTTTTTTACGGCTGTATTAAAAATCCAGACTCCTATTTCTAATTGTCTTTGATCTATCAGTGATATTTATACAGAAACATGATCTACCTCCCTCTTCAGAAAGCTTCTGGGAATTTGTTAAAATGGGAGGGGGCTTTTTGTAACTTTTCCCACAAGAGGTGGAATTTTCCCAAACAAATTAAATAATTATAGAAAAATGACTTTCAGCCGAAATGTTATGGCTCGCAGTCCAGACAGCAAACTATACTTATATTGAATGCCTCAGAACTTAGCATCAGAATAAGTGGCGAATACCTTAAATCAGACTGTGATCTAATGGCCAGAATGAAGTGATGCCATTTATCTAAGCACGAGCCCAGTAGTGGAGCTCAGTTTTCACCTTATAGTCCAGGTCATGAGGATGGCTGGCAATCCCAGTCGCCACGCTGCGCTGACGTGGTCCCCCATCGACCACATCCCATTGTAATCTCAGGCGTCTCAACTTTTAGGGAACTCGACAACATTTTGTTTCGGAGATACAAGCACGTTTTATATCTTTTTTTCCAAATCAAGTGACATTTTGCAACAGCCTAACGAACCTGAAGTGTAGTTGATGTACTGGAATGGGGACAGAGAGACGACCAAAGGCAAGGCACAGCAGATGGTTCAAATCTGAACTACTTTTACAGCTATTCAGGGTAAACTATTTTGTTCTTCTGCTTTTCTATCAGAGCCATTCTATGCTGTTCACGCACTAACAGAAAACAGTTGTACGTGCAGTTCATTACCATGTGCTACTTGTGAGTTAGGGACCACGCATGGTCTTAATGGGGTCTAAGATTTTATTCGCCTGATTTCCAACACTGATTACCAGATTACAGAGGCAGGTGTCCCTCTCTACAACATTAGTTCTGACTTTCTGAAATGTGATGTTATGAATACAGGTCGTTGCGAGTAGGTAAGTGGGTTGGAATGTTTTCACTGCACGTTGAATTGGAACTATTGAGTAAATATTCCACTTCTGAAATTATTGCAAAGTTGCACACTCCCAGTCTGTGACTTGCTGCCCATTAAAATGAAGTGGTAAATCTTCCCTTCGATCTCTAGAATGTGCCGGATTTTCCCCTCGCTAGTCAATGGATGCTGAGGCCAAATGAAGCCTCGCCAATACCCCAGTTCAGCATGTCTAACTCAGCGACTGAACCTTTGCACTCTGTTGTGTTCAGTACCCCACTGCATGGTACATTTATCCACTAAACCCGTCAGAGGGCTGGGGGAGGGTCACCAATACTCACAGTTAAAAAGTAATGCCATCACCGTATTTATCGATCAAATTTGGTCTTAGCAGATGAAGTTAAAAATTTTTAAATGTATTTTTCGATCAGCAGCACTCATCGGAAACTACCAATAGAACATAAAAAATATCTGATGCCAGCTTTCACTCCCTGGTCACTGAGGCAAAGCACAGATAGAATTGTGAAATATCAGAAGTAATGAATCTGAGGATCTAGAATCTGAGGACCTAGACTGAGGATCTCGAATCTGGAATCAGCAAACATGTCTAAAGATCTGGAATCTGTGAACCTAGACTGAGGCTCTGGAATCTGAGGACCTAGACTGAGGATCTGGAATCTGAGGACCTAGACTGAGGATCTGGAATCTGAGAACCTAGACTGAGGATCTGGAATCTGAGGACCCTGTCTGAGGATCTGGAATCTGAGAACCTAGACTGAGGATCTGGAATCCGAGGACCTAGACTGAGGATCTGGAATCCGAGGACCTAGACTGAGGATCTGGAATCTGAGAACCTAGACTGAGGATCTGGAATCTGAGAACCTAGACTGAGGATCTGGAATCTGAGGACCTAGACTGAGGATCTGGAATCTGAAAACCTAGACTGAGGATCTAGAATCTGGAATCGGAGAGCCCTGTCCAAGGATCTGGAATCTGAGGACCTAGACTCAGGATCTAGAATCTGAGAACCTAGACTGAGGATCTGGAATCTGAGGACCTAGATTCAGGATCTAGAATCTGAGAACCTAGGCTAAGGATCTGGAATCTGAGGACCTAGACTGAGGATCTGGAATCTGAAAACCTAGACTGAGGATCTGGAATCTGAGAACCTAGACTGAGGATCTGGAATCTGAGGACCCTGTCTGAGGATCTGGAATCTGAGGACCTAGACCGAGGATCTGGAATCTGAGAACCTAGACTGAGGATCTGGAATCTGAAAACCTAGACTGAGGATCTGGAATCTGAGAACCTAGACTGAGGATCTGGAATCTGAGGACCTAGACTGAGGATCTGGAATCTGAGGACCTAGACCGAGGATCTGGAATCTGAGGACTTAGACTGAGGATCTGGAATCTGAGAACCTAGACTGAGGTTCTGGAATCTGAGGATCTAGACTGAGGATCTGGAATCTGAGAACCTAGACTGAGGATCTGGAATCTGAGAACCTAGACTAAGGATCTGGAATCTGAGGACTTAGACTGAGGATCTGGAATCTGAGGATCTGGAATCTGAGAACCTAGACTGAGGATCTGGAATCTGAGAACCTAGACTGAGGATCTGGAATCTGAGAACCTAGACTGAGGTTCTGGAATCTGAGGATCTAGACTGAGGATCTGGAATCTGAGAACCTAGACTGAGGATCTGGAATCTGAGAACCTAGACTGAGGATCTGGAATCTGAGGACCTAGACCGAGGATCTGGAATCTGAGAACCTAGACTGAGGATCTGGAATCTGAGAACCTAGACTGAGGATCTGGAATCTGAGGACCTAGACTGAGGATCTGGAATCTGAGGACCTAGACCGAGGATCTGGAATCTGAGGACTTAGACTGAGGATCTGGAATCTGAGAACCTAGACTGAGGTTCTGGAATCTGAGGATCTAGACTGAGGATCTGGAATCTGAGAACCTAGACTGAGGATCTGGAATCTGAGAACCTAGACTAAGGATCTGGAATCTGAGGACTTAGACTGAGGATCTGGAATCTGAGGATCTGGAATCTGAGAACCTAGACTGAGGATCTGGAATCTGAGAACCTAGACTGAGGATCTGGAATCTGAGAACCTAGACTGAGGTTCTGGAATCTGAGGATCTAGACTGAGGATCTGGAATCTGGGAACCTAGACTGAGGATCTGGAATCTGAGAACCTAGACTGAGGATCTGGAATCTGAGGACCTAGACTGAAGATCTGGAATCTGAGGATCTAGACTAAGGATCTGGAATCTGAGGACCTAGACTGAGGATCTGGAATCTGAGGATCTGGAATCTGAGAACCTAGACTGAGGATCTGGAATCTGAGAACCTAGACTGAGGTTCTGGAATCTGAGGATCTAGACTGAGGATCTGGAATCTGAGAACCTAGACTGAGGATCTGGAATCTGAGAACCTAGACTAAGGATCTGGAATCTGAGGACCTAGACTGAGGATCTGGAATCTGAGGACTTAGACTGAGGATCTGGAATCTGAGGATCTGGAATCTGAGAACCTAGACTGAGGATCTGGAATCTGAGAACCTAGACTGAGGTTCTGGAATCTGAGGATCTAGACTGAGGATCTGGAATCTGAGAACCTAGACTGAGGATCTGGAATCTGAGAACCTAGACTGAGGATCTGGAATCTGAGGACCTAGACTGAGGATCTGGAATCTGAGAACCTAGACTGAGGGTCTGGAATCTGAGAACCTAGACTGAGGATCTGGAATCTGAGGACCTGTAATCTGAGAACCTAGACTGAGGATCTGGAATCTGAGGACCTAGACTGAGGATCTGGAATCTGAAAACCTAGACTGAGGATCTGGAATCTGAAAACCTAGACTGAGGATCTGGAATCTGAGAACCTAGACTGAGGATCTGGAATCTGAGGACCCTGTCTGAGGATCTGGAATCTGAGAACCTAGACTGAGGATCTGGAATCTGAGGACCTGGAATCTGAGGACCCTGTCTGAGGATCTGGAATCTGAGGACCTAGACCGAGGATCTGGAATCTGAGAACCTAGACTGAGGATCTGGAATCTGAGGATCTAGACTGAGGATCTGGAATCTGAGAACCTAGACTGAGGATCTGGAATCTGAGGACCTAGACTGAGGATCTGGAATCTGAGGACTTAGACTGAGGATCTGGAATCTGAGGATCTGGAATCTGAGAACCTAGACTGAGGATCTGGAATCTGAGGATCTGGAATCTGAGAACCTAGACTGAGGATCTGGAATCTGAGAACCTAGACTGAGGATCTGGAATCTGAGGACCTAGACTGAGGATCTGGAATCTGAGAACCTAGACTGAGGTTCTGGAATCTGAGGATCTAGACTGAGGATCTGGAATCTGAGAACCTAGACTGAGGATCTGGAATCTGAGAACCTAGACTGAGGATCTGGAATCTGAGGACCTTGTCTGAGGATCTGGAATCTGAGGACCTAGACTGAGGATCTGGAATCTGAGAACCTAGACTGAGGATCTGGAATCTGAGGACCCTGTCTGAGGATCTGGAATCTGAGAACCTAGACTGAGGATCTGGAATCTGAGGACCTAGACTGAGGATCTGGAATCTGAGGACCTAGACCGAGGATCTGGAATCTGAGGACTTAGACTGAGGATCTGGAATCTGAGAACCTAGACTGAGGTTCTGGAATCTGAGGATCTAGACTGAGGATCTGGAATCTGAGAACCTAGACTGAGGATCTGGAATCTGAGAACCTAGACTAAGGATCTGGAATCTGAGGACTTAGACTGAGGATCTGGAATCTGAGGATCTGGAATCTGAGAACCTAGACTGAGGATCTGGAATCTGAGAACCTAGACTGAGGATCTGGAATCTGAGAACCTAGACTGAGGTTCTGGAATCTGAGGACCTAGACTGAGGATCTGGAATCTGAGGACCTAGACTGAGGACCTGGAATCTGAGGACCTAGACTGAGGATCTGGAATCTGAGGACCCTGTCTGAGGATCTGGAATCTGAGGACCTAGACTGAGAATCTGGAATCTGAGGATCTGGAATCTGAGGACCTAGACTGAGGATCTGGAATCTGAGAACCTAGGCTGAGGCTCTGGAATCTGAGGACCTGGAATTTGAGAACCTAGACTGAGAATCTAGAATCTGAGAACCTAGACTGAGGCTCTGGAATCTGAGGATCTAGACTGAGGATCTGGAATCTGGAATCGGAGAACCCTGTCCAAGGATCTGGAATCTGAGGACCTAGACTCAGGATCTGGAATCTGAGAACCCAAATTTGAAATCTGGAAAAGTAACTGTGGATCTGAAAAGGTGAAATCTAAGACAACAAACTTAGGGTCCAAGAATCTGGGATCTGAGAATGCGATAAAAACTAACAGATATGTGGCCTTGTCTCAGTTAGACAAAGTCTTAACTTGTATGGATTGTCGAGATGTGCTATCTCTGGTTTGTTGCAAATGTTCTTCCAACCTGTTCATCTAATAACTGCAAATTAAACATTTCTATTAGCCTCAATGATTCAATCTGAAAGCTTTTATTTCTTCAAGTTTAATTAATTTCTCTACATATAACCTCTCCTGGGTCTGATCAGCTTCCTCCACACTGCTCAATAAATGTAAGTGAATGTCCCAAGATATTTACTGACATCGAAACGTTTACTTTAAACAATGACTAATCTCTCGACTGCTTCACTGATGGCAATGTTTTCATGAAGTGGAAATGTCACTGCTATTCCACATTGAGTAAACTGCTAAATAAAAATCCTATCATTCATCTACAATGCAAGAGTTTCAGGTGCACTTTTATTAATAGGACTGGGGCTTTCATCGTAAAGAAAGACAATTCTTATGTCTCAGGAATCATTCATAGATGAGGCAGTTTCATAAGGACAGAAGAATTTTTAGGTACAACAATAAGTTGCATTTATATAGCGCCTTTAATGTAGTAAAACGACCCAAAGCGCTTCACAGGAGCGTTATCAAAACAAAATTTGACACCGAGCCACACAAGATGTTCGGTCAGATGACCAAAAGCTTGGTCAAAGAGGTAGGTTTTAAGGAGCATCTTAAAGGAGGAAAGAGAGGTGGAGAAGCTGAGGGGTTTAGTGAGGGAATTCCAGAGCTTAGGACCAAGGCAGCTGAAGGCACGGCCGCCAATGGTGGAGTGATTAAAATCAGGGATGTTCAAGAGGTCAGAATTGGTGGAGCGCAGAGTTCTCGGGGGATTGTAGGGCTGGAGGAGATTACAGAGAAAGGGCGGGGGGGGGGGTGGTGCGGGGGTGAGGCCATAGAGGGATTTGAAAACAAGGGTGAGAATTTAAAAAATTGAGGCATTGCTTAACTGGGAGCCAATGTAAGTCAGCGAGCACAGGGGAGAGGGGTGAACGGGACTTGGTGTAAATTAGCACACAGGCAGCAGAGTTTTGGATGACCTCAAGTTTATGGAGGGTAAAACTAGGGAGGCAGGCCAGGAGTGCATTGGAATAGTCAAGTCTAGAGGTAACAAAGGGGAAAGTGGGGGAAAAAAATCAAATCCAACATGTCCAACTCTTTTTGATAGATCAAGCCCACATACCCTTCTCACCACGTCCGTCTATTCATTCTGTCTTTAGAAATGCAGCTGATGGTTAGGTGATTCCAAGACAACCATCTGCTTCAGTGGCCTTCCTCTCCACAACACCATTATCTCTGAAGATATTCTGCCTAATGTCCTTTCTTGCTCTTAACTTCCTAATTTTTTTTTTACTTGTGTCCTCTGGCACTTGAACCCTTTACCGTCCTGCACCAGTCTGGATTCACACTGGCTGCAGTATAACTACAATCAATGTAAAACCAACTACTTCAACTTTAAAATAAAAACTTAAAAATATGCCAGATGGTCCATTAGATTACGATCAAGATTTTCATAAAAAAGCCCAATGATTCAGTTGGTTAAGATGATAACCTGCCATATAGGCCAGCAGATCCCTGTCAATGACTTATCTATGCTGAGCTATTTATCTCAGCCAAGGTTGCTGTACAGGTGCTATAAAAGCCTCAGTGGCTCTGGGCTAGGAGGAGAAAAAATCCGCAAGGAAGCCTGTACCTGATTGGTATTCAGTGACTGGCACTGGAAAGGACAACTGCATGAGTGTCAAGTGAGGATAGGATCCATTGGGATGCCACTATCGTAAATAGCTTGCCAAGGCTCAGATATGAAAAATGGTCATGGGTGAGGTAATGAAGAACTCTTGGTCTCATGAAACCTGTACTGACAACAAGATTCAGCGCCTTCAAGAGAGAGAAGGGGAAGAAAATCCACAAAACCAATCCTGATGTTGCAAAAGAGCCAACTGTCATTGAATTACATCACAGAACCGGGTTGTTTAGTCCAACTAGTGTGTGTCGATACTTATTCCCCACATTACCTGGAACTCGCTGCCGACGGAAGTGGTGGAAGGGGAGACTGGATAGGCACTTGAGGGAAATAAACTTGGCAGAGCTACGGTGATAGAGCGGGGGAATGGGACTGACTGGATCGCTCCACAGAGAGCCAACACAGTCTTGATGTGCCAAATGGCCTCCTTCTGTGCTGTTATGACTCTATGGGCGCGATCTTACCTTTCAGTGCGAGTTGGGAGCGGGTCAGCTGACTTGCGGGTTCCGATCCCGCCCCGACGCAATTTTGCATCAATTGGCCTTGTTAAGCCCGCCCTGCAGGCTTGCCGGCCAATTAGGAGAAAACTGGTGTCAGATAATGTCAGTTGATGTTTTTCTTAAAGGGGACACCCTCATTTTTGTTTTGACAGATGATTTTTCAGTGTTTGACAGCATTGAGGTGCTGCAAAGACTGCCAATCACTGTACAAAGGTGAGCCCTTGCATCCAGGCTCTCCAGAGACTCTCTCCTTAGGATAAAACAGATGGCAGCTGCAGGTGAGGTTACAGAAGCGATCTGTCACTGGTGAGAGAGGTTCTCCCAATGAGGTGGGACTACACAAACACTTCAAACCTTATTACCTACAGAAAAGTATAAATATATTCAAAATGATTTTCCCAGCATTTCCTTACCTCTGAAACTCACCAGTGCACCATTGGATCCTTCACACCACTTCTGCAGCTGTCATCAATGCAGAAACATTACAGTAGACTCACAACACGCCACACTTACCTGGTGTGGTGTCCGGACGTCGGGAAGCCCGCAATCTGGCAAAATTGAAAAAAGCCTCTTAACTGCCTGTTAACAACCTGTTAACAGACAGTTAAGTGGCTATAATCCTCTTCCCGCTGCTAGGTGTCGGGTCCCTGTGCAAATCAGGGACCCGACACTTGGGAAGATTGTATGGAGGCGGATTGACAGCAGGTTCGGGACTCGCCGTCAATCTTTGCGCCTCCAAACCCGCCCCCTAAGCACTGGCAAAATTACCCCCTATGGCTCTATGAGCAGTGGTCCTAATGCTGCCTTTTCCCATATCCTTTTATCATCCATTCCTTCATCTATCTATCTAATCTCTTCTTAAAAGGATGACATGGGCCAGAAATGTCCCCTAAAAAAACAGGTGGGTTTGGAGCATGGGGGCAGTGAAAGTGTTAAAAAGGTGAATCTCGACCTGATCCCGCCTCCAACCCGTCCACTTCCGGTTTCCCTGGAGGCGGGAAGGGGGTGGGCAGTCAACCCGCTCCCAGGGGGGCGGTACGTCAATTTAAATATTGTAATGAGGCTGCAAGCCTCTATCTTCCCCTCCATTTTGAATTTAACTGCCTGGCGACGGGTTTCACACAATTCGTGAAACCCAGCAATTAAACCGAGGCGGGAACTGCTGCATCCAGGAGGTAAGTGGCTTTATACCCGATCCTCTGCCCCCCACCACCCTGATCCCTGGCCGACCACCACGCCCACCCCCCCGTGATCCCTGACCCTCCCTTTCCGCTGATCCTTGACCCCCCTCCCGCCGATCCTTGACCGGCGATCCGGAACTCTGGACTGGCGATCCTCGGCCCCCACCCCTCCGGACTCCGGATCGACAATCCTTGGCTCCCCGACCGGCAAACCCGACCCCACCTCCTGCGATCCCGGACTGACGATCCTAACTGAGGCCCACCCGCCCACAGCCAGCCAGCCTCTCAAGCTGGGAATCCGAGGCCTCACATTCAAATTAGGCCCTGCTGTTAAAACCAGCAGGACCTGCGGGAAATCCGGCCTCCCGGGTCTCCCGCCCACCTCTGACCTCCCGCCCTCACCCCCCTGTCCCCAACTCGCCTACCTGGGGAAAATTCCGGCCATGGTCTCTGCTTCAATCGCCAACTCTGGTAGTGGATTCCACAGCCTCACAACTCTGTGTAAAATAGATTCTGCTGCTCACTGTCCCAAATCTCTTACATTTAATCTCATACGTGCGTCCCCTCATTCTAGATCCCTCAATCACTGGAAATAGTCTATCCATTTTGTCCTGTCCCTTCATAATTTGAAACACCTCTTATCAAATCACCCTGTAATCGCCTCTGTTCGAGTGGGAAGCAGCCCCAACATTTTATTTCTTGCTTTGCATTTGTGTTTTCTCATACCAGGCAGCATCCTAGCGAACCTGTGCTGTATCCTCTCTATAACCTCAATTTCCTTCCTTTGGAGCCCGAAGATACACACACAGTTCTCCATAGGTCAAGATGGCGGCCGTGACGGTCCGGTGCTGAGATCGCTCTCCCTGTTTCGGGCGGCCAGCTCTCGCCGCTCGCTCCCGCAACTGGAGCGAGGTGCTCGGCGAGTCGGGCAGAGGCAGCGCAGCACGGTGAGCAGCAGCAGCAGCCAAGCCGACCCGCTGGAGCACATCGGCCGGCAGCTCCTCGGCGGGAAGGAATTCCAACTGGGAGGAGGGGAGCCGAGCATGGCGGCCAGAGCGGGAGAAGCAGGCCACCACACGTGGAGCCGGCAACAGTGAGGAGGAGGCCGCGGTGAAGAGGAGGACGGAGCGGCTGAGGGACATCGGGCTCCCACTGCCACGGGAAGCCATTGTATTGACTCTGAACGCAGCGCTGTTTGTATAGCTGACGCGTCCCTACGGGGAACAAGCATTCCATTGTACTTGTTACATATGGCAAATAAATCTAATCTGAATCTGAATCTGAATCTGTTAACTTACTAAGTTACATCTTGATTTTATATTCGATACCTCTTGCCACAAAAATCAGAATTCCGTCAGCTATTTTTTATGACCCTATCCACTTGAGGTACTGCTTTTAATGTCTTGTGAACCTGATCCCCAAATCTCTCTACTCTCCCACATCACCCAACCTTCCCCTATTCAAATTATAATGATTATTTTTATTACCAAAATGTACCACCTCACAGTTACCGACACTGAATTCCATCTTTGGCCATTCCACCATCTTATTAACATCCCCTTGTAGCTTTCTTTGGTCCTCAGGATAATTTATTATGCCTCCCATTTGCAAACTATCTGCAAATGTGGACACTCTAGTCCTATATGCAAATAATTGTTGTATATAACATATTATCCCAGAACAGAATCCTGTACTGGGCTGGATTCCTGTACTCAGTGGGCTGGATTTTGTCAATGGGGAGCTTTTAGAGGCGGGACTCACACTTGTCGGGTATTAGTCCCGCCTCCATCAACTTGTGGACAACCCACGCTATTTTCCCTTGATTGACCTTTTTAAGCACGCCCAGCGGGGTGATGTGCCTCAATTATTCCAAGACTCGAAGTTAGCAGAACAAAAGTAAGGCTTTTATTAACTCAGAACATAACACGTAAAATAGAGAGATGTCTTCCTTCAGGAGGCTGATGCCCGACTGAACTTAGATTACAAAGGAGCCAGGTATGGGCGGAGCCCTGCACACAACCAGTTCCAGCACATTCCAATACATAATACATGAGGACTGGGGGAAGGGCAAAGACACAGAAAGCAGGCAGTTACAAGACACAGAAAACAGGCAGTGATGAATGGAATATATTTCATCACATTCACCCCTTCTATAGATTTAGTCTGTTCGGGGGTTTGATAGTCCTCTGCGACCGACGTGGCTGTTGTGGTGCCGCGGGTGTCGGCTGGGTGTCCCCGGTAGCCTCCTGGGTCTCTGCCGGGGGTGCCGCCGGGGTTGTTGAAGGGGTAGTTGGTGGGGGTGCCGTTGGTCGATGTTCTTCCGGGGGTGATGAAAGAATAGTGGGTGGGTAAGGGTTGCTGTGATCGTCGTCGCTGCTATTGCCGTGGTTGTTGTCGATGCCGGCTGGGGCGACGTCTTTTATGGACACGGTGTCCTCCCTTCCGTCGGCGTGCCGGACATATGCGTATTGGGGGTTGGCGTGGAGTAGGTGTACTGGCTCCACGAGAGGGTCCGTCTTGTGGCCCCTCACATGCCTTCGCACAAGTACCGGACCTGGGGTGGAGAGCCATGACGGCATGGATACGCCTGAGGTGGATTTCCGAGGAAAGACAAACATTCGTTCATGAGGCGTGGCATTAGTGGCCGTACACAATAGCGACCGTATCGAATGGAGCACATCCGAGAGGACTTCCTGCCAGCGGGAGATAGGGAGGCCCTTGGTCCTTAGAGCTAGAGTGACTGCTTTCCACACTGTCCCGTTCTCTCACTCCACCTGGCCGTTACCCCGGGGGTTGTAGCTGGTGGTACGGCTCGTGGCGATCCCCTTGGACAGCATGTACTGGCGTAGCTCTTCACTCATGAAGGACGCCCCCCTATCCGTGTGGATATAGCTCGGCATACCGAACAGGCAGAACAGGCTGTTGAGGCATTTAATGACCGTGGCGCTGGTCATGTCTGGGCAGGGGAAGGCGAATGGGAAACGGGAGTATTCGTCCACAATGTTCAGGAAGTAAACATTGCGGTCGACGGACGGGAGGGGGCCCTTGACATCTAAGCTGAGCCGCTCGAAGGGCCGTGTAGCTTTGATTAAGTGGGCTCTATCAGGGTGGTAGAACCGAGGCTTGCACTCAGCGCAAGTGCGGCAGTTCCTGGTCAGAGACCGAACTTCCTCAATCGAGTAGGGTAAGTTACGGGACTTTATGAAGTGGAACAGCCGCGTGACCCCTGGGTGGCAGAGGTCGTTGTGGAGGGTCTGTAGCCGATCCTCGGTGGCGCTGGCACACATCCCTCGTGAGAGGGCGTCAGGGGATTCGTTAAGGGCCCCTGGCCGGTAAATGATGTCGTACTCGAAAGTGGAGAGCTCGATCCGCCACCTAAGAATCTTATCATTTTTAATCTTCCCCCTCTGTTTATTGTTGAACATAAACGCTACCGACCGCTGGTCGGTAAGTAGGGTGAAGCGTTTGCCGGCTAGGTAGTGGCGCCAGTGGCGCACTGCCTCCACGATGGCTTAGGCCTCCTTTTCCACGGAGGAGTGTCTGATCTCGGGGCCTTGGAGGGTCCTCGAGAAGAAAGCTACGGGCCGCCCCGCCTGGTTGAGGGTGGCCGCCAAGGCGAAGTCGGACGCATCACTTTCCACTTGAAATGGAGTGTTCTCGTCCACTGCCTGTAGCGTGGCCCGCTCAATATCCTGCTTAATGCTTTTGAAGGCGGCGTGGGCCTCAGCAGAGAGCGGAAAAGAGGATGCTTTCAAGAGGGGGCGGGCTTTGTCGGAGTAGTTGGGGACCCATTGGGAAAAGTAAGAAAATAACCCCAGGCACCTTTTCAGGGCTTTGGGAGTGTTGGGCAGGGGCAGCTCCCGTAGGGGGCGCAATCGGTCGGGGTCTGGTCCGATTTCCCCATTCTCCACCACGCTGCCCAGTATGCAGAGGCGCGTGGTGTTGAAAACGCACTTGTCCTCGTTATAGGTGAGGTTGAGTTTTTGTGCGGTTTTCAGGAACCTCTCGAGGTTCGAGTCGTGATCCTGCTGGTTGTGACCGCAGATGGTGACGTTGTCGAGGTAGGGGAAGGTTGCCTGCAAGTGGTGGTCATCGACCATGTGATCCATCTCCCTCTGAAAGACCGAGACCCCGTTCGTCACCCCAAAGGGGACTCTGAGGAATTGGTAGAGGCGTCCGTTCGCCTCGAAGGCGGTGTACGGGCGGTCCTCTGGTCTGATAGGGAGCTGGTGGTACGCTGACTTGAGGTCGATGGTGGAGAACACCCGGTATTGGGCGATTTGGTTCACCATTTCTGATATGCGGGGTAGCGGGTAGGCGTCTAGTAGGGTGTACCTGTTGATCGTTTGACTATAGTCGATCACCATCCGTTTCTTCTCGCTACCCCTTACCACTACCACTTGGGCGCGCCACGGGCTGTTGCTGTGTTCAATAATGCGCTCTTTCAGGAGCCTGTCTACCTCGGTCGCGATAAACCGCCTGTCCTCCCAGCTGTACCTCCTGCTTTTGGTCGCTATTGGCCGGCAGTTAGGGGTAAGGTTCGCGAATAGCGAAGGCGGCTTTACCTTCAGGGTAGCCAGACCGCACACTGTGAGGGGCGGCTGGGACCCACCGTACTTGAGCGTGATGCTTTGGTGGTTGCACTGGAAATCCAAACCCAAGATCACGCTCGCACATAGATTCTTCATGATTAATACTTTAAAATTATCATACACAGTTCCGTTAACGCACAATTGTACCGTGCAGTAACCCAGAATGGTCGATGTCTGGGTTTTATCGGCCATAGAGATGGTACCCTGAGCAGGGACCACCTTTAGGGAGAGTTGTTGTGCCAGTTCAGGGTGGATAAAACTCTCCGTGCTTCCACTGTCAATTAAGCATTTAACCCGGCACCCGTTTACCTCGATGTCCACCATTGATTTGGATAGCGGATGCGGCCTGGTCTGGTCCACTGTGACCGATGCCACTGTAGGGCCCTGATCGAGACAAGATGGCGTCCACGCTGTCTGCTCACAAGATAGCGGACCCCACGAGGTCGGGCAAGATGGCGTCCAAGATGGCCGCTCCCACGGCGCACATGCGGCGGTGGCGGGTTTTCCGGCGGTTGGTTTTCTGGCGGGGTTCCCTCTGCACACCTTCCCGAAGTGCCCCTTCTTACCGCACTTAAAGCAGGTGGTGCCTTTCGCCGGGCACAGGTTTCTGGTGTGCTTTGGCTGCCCGCAGAAGTAGCAGTTGGGTCCTTGACGCATCCTTGACGCATCCTTGGCGGACCAGCGGCTGCGCTTCCTCGCCCCGTTAGGTGTAGGTAGAGGTTGCACTATGCTTCTGACATGAAGATAACCATAGCCAGCCTCAACATCAACGGCAGCAGGGAGGCGCGCCGCAGATTCAATAACTTCTCGGTCCTTCGGGACGGGAAGTATGCGGTGTGCTTCCTGCAAGAAACCCACACCGTTCCGGGAGACGAAGCCACGTGGCTCCTGGAGTGGCAAGGAGGGGTCAGCATGAGTCACCTCTCCAACAATTCCAGCGGGGTGGCTATCTTGCTGGCCCCGCATTTTCAGCCGGAGATCTTGGGGGTCAAGGAGCACGTGCCGGGCCGCTTGCTCCATGTCACTGTTCGCCTGGGGGGCGTGCCGCTCCATCTAGTGAACGTGTACGCCCCTCAGACCAGTGCGCAGCAAGTGCGCTTCTTCGAAGAAGTGTCCGCTCTCTTGGGCTCCATCGACGTGGGCGAGTGCGTCATCCTAGGGGGGGATTTTAACTGCACCCTCGAGGCGAGGGACCGTTCGGGTCCCCCGCGAAGCCCGGCGGCGATGGAGAAGTTGAGGGACCTGGTTGGGTCCTTCGACTTGGTGGACGTCTGGCGAAATCTCCACCCCGACTCCAGCGCCTTCACTAGCGTGAGGTCTGGGGGAGGAAGGTCCAGAATCGACCGCCTCTACATTTCCCGGGCGTTCGTCTCCTGCGTTCCGGCAGCTTCCATGCGGCCGGTGCCGTGCACGGACCACCACCTGGTGTGGGCGGAGCTTGCTCCGCTGCACGCGCGGGGGGGTCCGTGTACTGGCATTTTAACAACCTGCTGCTGGAGGACGCACGGTTCCGGGATTCGTTTCGTCGATTCTGGGCCGACTGGAGAAGGAAGCAGGGGGGCTTCCCCTCCTTGAGGCTATGGTGGGATGTGGGCAAGGCTCACATCCGTCTCTTCTGTCAGGAGTACGCGAAGGGGTCGACCAAGAGGCGGGAGGCCCGGGTCGGGCGGTTGGAGAAGGAGGTGCTCGACCTGGAGTCCCGTCTCGGTCAGGTCGTCGAGGACCCGGCCCTGCGGAAGGTGTACGAAGAGAAGAAGGGCGCGCTGAAGGACCTGCAGCTCGTCGGGTCCCGAGGCGCGTACGTGAGGTCGCGGATCCAGCTCCTGCGGGACCTGGACCGCGGCTCCCCCTTCTTCTACTCGCTGGAAAAAAGACGGGGGGTCCGTAAGCAGCTCTTGGGGCTGCTGGCCGACGACGGATCTCTGGTCTCGGATCCGAAGGGAATCAGCGCGGAGACCCGCGCCTATTACGGGGCTCTGTTCTCTCCGGATCCGTCCAGCGAGGATGCGCGCAGAGTTTTGTGGGAGGACCTGACGAAGGTTGGCCCGGAGGGCGCCGAAAAATTGGACGCTCCGCTAAGTCTGGCGGAGCTGACCGGCGCCCTCCGCCAGCTCTCTAGGGGAAAGTCCCCGGGGCTGGACGGGCTGACCGTGGAGTTCCACAGGGCGTTCTGGGACGTCTTGGGGGGCGACTACGCGCGGGTCCTGGGGGAAAGTTTGGCGACCGGGGAGATGCCCCTCTCTTGGCGCAGGGCGGTCATTGTCCTGCTGCCCAAGAAGGGCGATCTCCGCCTCCTTAAGAACTGGCGCCCGGTCTCCCTCCTCAGCACGGACTATAAAATCTTTGCCAGGGCCATGTCTGCTCGCCTTGGCACCGTGCTGGCCCACATGATCCACCCCGACCAGTCCTACACGGTCCCGGGCCGGACCATCCACGATAACATCCATCTGGTCCGGGACCTGGTCCACCACTCCCAGAGGGCTGGTCTGTCGGTCGCCTTCCTTTCCCTGGATCAGGAGAAGGCGTTCGACAGGGTGGATCACGAGTATCTCTTCGGGACTCTGCGCGCATTCGGGTTCGGGACGCATTTCGTCGCCCGGATCCGACTTCTGTACGCCGCCGCGGAGTGTCTGATTAAAGTTAACGGGTCCTTGACGGCGCCCCTTCGCTTCGGGAGGGGGGTGCGTCAGGGATGCCCCATGTCCGGTCAGTTATATGCCATTTGCGTGGAGCCTTTCCTGCGCCTCTTGCGGAAGAGGTTGACGGGACTGGCTCTGCAAGGGCCGGGCGTGGAGGTGGTCCTCTCGGCTTACGCCGATGACGTGCTCCTCACGGTCACGGATCCCGCTGACTTGCGGAGGATGCGGGAATGCCAGCAGATTTACTCGGACGCATCCTCCGCCAAGATCAACTGGGAGAAATGTTCCGGACTCCTGGTGGGTCAGTGGCGGGTGGACTCCCTGCCGGAGGAGTTCAGGCCTTTCGCCTGGAGCACCACGCACCTCCTCTATTTGGGAGTCTACCTTAGCCCTGCCGAGGACGCTTGGCCGGCGAACTGGCAAGAGCTGGAGGCCAAAGTCACCGCTCGCCTAGGACGCTGGACAGGACTGCTCCGAGTTGTCCTACAGGGGTCGAGCGCTGGTCATAAACCAGCTGGTGGCCGCCATGTTGTGGTACCGGTTGGTCACTTTGATCCCTCCCCCTGCGTTTGTCGCCAAGATTCAGAAGAAGCTCATCGACTTCTTCTGGGACAAAAGGAAGCACTGGGTCTCTGCCGCGGTTCTGTGTCTCCCGCTTAGGGAGGGCGGTCAGGCGCTGGTGTGCCTTCGCACCCAGGCTGCGACTTTCCGTCTTCAGACGCTGCAGAGATACCTGTACGTCGAGAATCCTCCGAGATGGTGTGCGCTGGCGACGTTTTTCTTCCGCCAGCTGCATGGCCTCAATTACGACACGCAGCTCCTGTTTGCGAAAGTGGGCAGCAGGCGTGCCGGCCTGCGGGAGCTGCCTGTCTTCTACCAGGAACTACTATGGGTTTGGAACTACGTCGCTTCCAGGCGGAGCTCTCCCCCGTCAGGAGTGGCGGCTCTCCTTCGGGAGCCGCTGCTCAGGAATCCGCACCTCCACGAACACGGGTTCGGGCGGCTGGCGGAGGGTAGGGCTGTGGCTGGCAAGGTGACCAGAGTCGGGGACCTGCTCGATGGCGGAGGAGCGGGCTGGATGGCGCCGGAGGAGCTGGCACGGCGCCTGTCCTGGGCCAACGTCCAGCTCGCGGTCGAAACCATCGAATCGGTAAAAGCGGCACTGGGCCCCGACTCCACTAGGTGTATCGAGGCGGCTCAAGCACGTGGGGCGATCCCGTCCGAGCTTACCCCCGTTCGGACGGAATTCCTCATCGGCGCCCGGCCCCGAAACTCCCCTCGGGAACCGGCGCCTCACAACTTGAGCCGTCTCGAGGAAATACCCTCCGTGCCTTTTCATTCCGCGCGGAGGGGTTTCCTGTACGGGCTGCTCCTGCACACTCTCCACTTTGCCATCTTCGTCTACCGTCCGGACACGCCTTGGCGTGGCGTTTTGCCGACCGGCGGTAGCGGAGGTCCCCAATGGAGGGCTCTCTATGCGGGAGTCCTCCCTTGTTCCATCGGGGACTTGGCCTGGAGGGTGTTGCATGGAGCGGTCCCGTGCAATAAGGTTTTAAGTAGGTTCACGGACTCCCAGGCCGCCTGCATTTTTTGCGGCCTGGAGGAGTCCGTGTTTCACGTTTATATGGATTGTGAGAGGTTGCAGCCCCTCTTTCACTACTTGAAGGGGCTGCTCCTCGATTTTTGGTTGCACTTCAGTCCCACGCTCTTGATCTACGGTCACCCGGTGCGGAGGGGAGCGGACAGGTTGGAGGACCTCCTTGTGGGCCTGCTCCTGGGCCTGGCTAAAAGAGCCATCAATTGGTCCAGGCAGCGGGCGGTCGAGGGGGTCGTCCAGCCGGATTGCCTGCATCTCTTCCGCGGCCATGTTCGCGCCCGGGTGGCCCTGGAGATGGAGCACGCGGTGTCCGCCGGTGCGCTTGAGTATTTCCGCGACCGGTGGGCGCCGCGGGGACTGGAGTGCATCATCAACACGGAAAACCAAATTTTAATTTGATTTGTTAAGCTTTAGTTGAACTTTTGTTTATTTACAGTCGAATTGGTTTTTTTTGGGTCCAAATAAAAGAGTACCCTAAAAGAGTACCCTCTAAATAAAATAAATAAAAGAGTACCCTCTGTTCAAGTAAATACCTGTTTTATTGTTCTCCTGCAGTCCGAGTATTATTGATACCCGGACACTACACTGGCGATGGGCAGGTTTGAACTCACCTGCAGTACTGCATCACCTCACGGGGATCTTTTCCCTGAAGAGAAGCTTCTTGGAGGTCGAAGTCAGAATGGCGGGCGTCGACCGCGGGCAACCGCCCAGGGATCCATCGGAGAGTTGCAGGGGAGGCTGTGGAGAGCTGGGCCTGGCTCCCCAGTTGAGGTGTTCCAGCAAGTCGTGCTGGTAGCAGGTAGTGCGCTGACCCTTCCGGACTGCAGCGGGCTCGGGCTCGATCAAGTGGCTCTGCAAAGGGGCCGTGCAGCGTTGTCGGGAGGAAGAGAGAGAGAGAGAGAGGGGAAGGGTGTATCGCACAGGGCGCGGTCAGTGCTCAAGAACAGGGCAGCGTGGAGAGGATAGAACGCGGGGAAGGAAAAGTGATACGCGTCGAAGCTGCGGGTCGCTGCCATTACCCTGCAGAATGCTAGGAGCAGCGTGGCAGCAAGGGGAAGAAGGAAAAGCGTGGGAGGCGCCAGTTTATTACATTGGGGAAGAAGGAAAAGCGCGGGAGGTGCCATTTTATTCCATTGGGGAAGAAGAAAAAAGCGCGGGAGGCGCCATTTTAAATCACTCAAGATGCCGAAGAGTGGCAGTATCACAGCTTTCGACAACGAGGTAGAAGACTGGATCACGTATGTGGAAAGAATTGAAGTGTACTGCAAGGCAAATGAGGTGGCCGATGGAAAGAAGGCGTCGGTATTATTAAATTTGATGGGCGCGAGAACGTACGGCCTATTGCGGAACTTAATTACCCCAGCTAAACCAATGGAGAAAAGTTTTGAAGAGATTGTTAATATCTTACAGGAACACCTAAACCCTACACCGCTGCTGATAGCAGAAAGATTCAAGTTCCATAAAAGAAACCAGCACAAAGATGAGAGCAATGCTGACTATCTTACGGAACTACGCAAGTTATCGAAGCACTGCCAGTTCGGAGCAGGACTGGCAGACACCTTGCGGGATAAGTTTGTCTGCGGGCTCCAGAGTGAAGGAACCCAGAAACGACTACTTTCGGAAAAGGACCTGACGCTAGAACAGGCTTTCAGCGTGGCAGTATCCTACGAAGCAGCAGCACGGGGAGCTGCGGAAATACAACAGAAACCACAGGAATACAGCGCTAACGAAATGGCGTATGGAGCAGAAAAGTGCTATCGCTGCGGCAGAACAACCCATGATCAGAAGGACTGCTGGGTTAAGGACAAAGTATGCAGGCAATGTGGGAAAATGGGACACATAGCAAGAGTCTGCAGGTCGGGAAAGAAAACCAACACTACAAGAACTACTAAGGAAAAGTACAAGAAAGTAAAGAAATTGACAGACAGTAGTTCGGAAGATCAGGAGAGTGATAAGGACTCCGGGAGCAGGAGACTAAGTTGTCTAAAGTTACACAACGTGATCGCAAAGGAGGATCACCGAACCATTTGGGTCACCCTCATGATAGCAGGGTCCCCAGTAAAGATGGAATTGGACACAGGATCAGCCCTAACTCATGAATCGACGACACTATGAGCGGCTATTCCCACACATACCCTTGAAGGACACGTCCATTGTATTGAAGACATACACGGGGCAAAAAGTCTACCACAGAGGAAAAATAAGGGTGCCAGTTGAATACAATGGCAAGGAAACACAGAAACTGTATCTATATATACTACCAGATGGAAGACCACCATTATTGGGACGTGAATGGATCCGAAAAATACAATTGGATTGGCATTCCATTCAGGCGCTAACTGTGACTGATAAAAAGGATGATGACGTCACACCTGGACGACTGTCAAAAATTCTAACTGACGCGAAAGAGGTGTTCCAACAAGGACTTGGGACTCTAAAAGGAGTAACGGCAACGATAAAAATTGAAGATAACGCAAACCCAAAATTTTTTAAGGCCAGACCGGTACCTTACGCCGTTGAAGCAGAGCTGGAGAGTCTGGAGCGTTCGGGTGTGCTGTCCAAGGTGGACTGGAGCGAGTGGGCCACACCCATCATTCCTGTAATGAAGAAATCATTGAGCAGCACGCCTGGGGAACCGAAGAAGGTTCGCATCTGTGGAGACTTCAAGGTAACTGTGAACCCAGTCCTGCACACAGTACAATATCCACTTCCACGGAGAGAAGATATTTTCGCCTCACTATCTGGAGGGAAACGCTTTTCAAAGATTGATCTGGCCCAAGCGTATCTACAAATGGAGGTGGAAGAAGCGTCTAGGAAATACCTCACGATAAACACTCACAAAGGCCTTTACAAGTACAATCGACTGATATTTTGGGTAGCATCAGCCCCGACTATTTGGCAGAGGGCGATGGAACAAGTCCTGCAAGGGATCCCGGGGACCCAGTGTTATTTGGACGACATCCTGGTTACGGGCGAAAATGACAGTGAACACCTTGCCAACCTGGAGCAGGTGCTCACGAGATTACAGGAATATGGGCTACGAGCCAACCGCCCCAAATGCGAGTTCTTCAGGAGATAAATCTCGTATTGTGGCCACATGATTGATGAGGAAGGGTTGCATAAGTCGCCGGACAAGATTGAGGCTGTAGTCAAGGCTCCAGCACCGGAAAATGTGTTGCAACTGAGGTCGTTCCTCGGGTTGGTGAACTACTACCATAAGTTCTTGCCGAATTTATCCACAATTCTGCACCCACTGAACGCCCTACTGCAAACTGGAGTAACATGGAAATGGAGTGATGAGTGTAAGCGTGCCTTTCAGAAATGTAAATGCCTAATCACTTCAAAAGAAGTATTGACCCACTACAATCCAACACTACCGATTCGGTTAGCATGTGATGTGTCTCCCTACGGCATCGGAGCGGTGCTGTCACACAAATTCCCTGACGGTTCAGAGAGGCCAATAGCCTTTGCGTCGCACTCGTTAACCTCAGCCGAGCGTAAATATGCCCAGATTGACAGGGAGGCCCTCAGCCTGGTGTGGGGGGTGAAGAAGTTCAATCACTATCTGCACGGGCAGAAATTCACCCTACTGACTGATCATCAGCCCCTGGTCTCCATTTTTAACCCAAAGAAGGGCATTCCGGTGATCACGGCCCAACGGCTGCAAAGATGGTCACTTTTTCTCGGGGCACATCAGTACGACATAGAGTACAAGGGTATGAAACAGCATGGAAACACTGATGGGCTGTCGCGCCTACGGTAGAGGAAGCACCTGCAGTGGACCCTGTTGAGATATTCCATGCGACCATAGTCGAATGTCTACCTGTTACAAACTCAAGTATAGAGAAGGAAACCCGAAATGACCCAACACTCTCTCGGGTCTATGATTTGACGGTGAAGGGATGGCCAGCACATGGCGACTCACTGTTGCCAGCATTCTCGCCAAGGAGAGAACAGCTGTCAGTGTGCCGGGGGACCTTGATGTGTGGATCCCGAGTGGTAATTCCACCCAAGTTGAGAGATAGAGTGCTCAATGAGCTTCATGAGGGTCATCTGGGAGGGGTAAAAATGAAGAGCCTAGCCAGGGCGTTTGTGTGGTGGCCGGGAATCGATAAAGAAATCAAGGATATGACCAAGAGATGCACAGGATGCCAGAAGGTCCAAAACGCTCCACCACAGGCCCCGCTACATCCATGGGAGTGGCCCTCATCTCCATGGCAACGGGTACACATTGATTTTGCTGGTCCATTTATGGACTCAATGTTCCTAATCGCTGTGGACGCCCATTCGAAATGGCCAGAGGTCATCAAAATGTCCTCCACCACCACGGAGAAAACTATTACAGTCCTACGGACCATCTTCGCCAGGAATGGCTTGCCAGAACAGATTTGCTCCGACAATGGGCCACAGTTTGTGTCAGAGGATTTCCGGAGGTTTCTGAGGAATAATGGGGTGAAGCATTACACATCTGCCCCATATCATCCAGCCACAAATGGATTGGCTGAGAGGTTTGTTCAGACCTTTAAAAAGGCCATAAAGGCAATGCATAATGACGACATACCACTACAACACAAGGTGGATAATTTCTTGTTTGCTTACCGGAATGCGACACATGCAGTCACCAACCAAGCTCCAGCCATAATGTTCTTCAACCGAAGGCTAAGATGTCGCCTGGATTTGCTCAAACCAAACATAAGACGAGATGTTGAGGATAAGCAATTCCAGCACATAAATGAGAAGCCAACCAGGAGCTTCAAGATAGGGCAACCAGTCTTGGCCCGCGACTACCGAACAGAAAAATGGCAGCCAGGAACGATATGCACACAGCAGGGACCACTAATGTACACAGTGGACGCTGGAGAGAGCATCGTGAGACGCCATGCTGACCAGATTCTAGAGTCACAGGAACAAGCCAAACCCATACCACGAGCAGATGCACCTGGTAATCAACCCGAAGTACAGATTGCGTCTACCTCAGAAGCAGTGGTATTGGAAGCTGATGAACCAACCAATGACAATGAGCCAGAATCAACTCCGCCACAAGAACAGGATACTCGAGAAAGGCGCTATCCAGTCAGGATCAGGAAGCCTCCTCAAAGACTGAACTTATAAATGATTATTTCAGTTGATGTATATAGTACAGAGAAAATTGTAATTGTAATTAGTTATTATTTAGTTGTTAAATGAATGTTATGTACTGTTTATCTAAAAGGGGAGGAATTGTTGTGTATGTGCCTTTAAGAGAAGAACTGATTCTATGCTGCAGTACCGGCAGTGACCACCCCTGTATATAAAGCCACAGCAGTCTTCTGTATTTCAGTCTTGTTACCCTCTGTTCAAGTAAATACCTGTTTTATTGTTCTCCTGCAGTCCGTGTATTATTTATACTCGGACATTACAGTAGTCACTGTTTCTATACACTTGTCTGTCTTTTATCGCTCATGAAGACATCACGTTACAAAGCTCCGAAGACGTGCAATTCCAAAGGATCGATTCTCCCCCCCGCCACCCCCATCCCCCTCCCCAAATCTCATTCCTGTACAGCTAACCGCAAAACAGATTGTGGTGCAAACACTACAAATTATTGAGGTTAAACCAGGGTTTTAAATCTCCCCGTACAGCCGCTCGATGGAAAGAATGCAAGTGCCTACGTGATCGAGGCCTCGCAGAAACCCAGTGACGTGCAAAAGCAGCAAATTATTTTCAAAGCACTTTATAATTTACCTGCATTTTTCAAATAGCCTTGCGGACAATTATGCAATTTGGACCAATGTATTTTGCCGTGCCAAATGCCTTAAAGGGTTGACAAATTAATGTTTTTCTGGTATTCGCCTTTTAAGAAGAAACAAAAAAGCCAAACAGTGTCCAATTGCAGTGTGTGGGCCTCACAGCAGAACGTTGTCCAACAAGAGCAGTAGCTTGTTAACTGAGAAAGTCAGCACCTGGTTCAAATTGGACATTCAGGGAGAGGGTCGTCCATTTGCTATTTCAAACTTACTGCTCCAAAAGCTCCTCAAGATATAATCAGAGCACAGCGCCAAGTTTATTTATCTGATGAAACCAATCTATAACAACAGCTTAAATATACTGCATGCCAACATTCATTTCTTATTTTTATTCTTGGCAAACATTGTGTGCTTATTGAGGTTGAGGGGATCACAGTGCAGGACAACAGAATACTTTCCACTTTGTATTTAACTATGATATTCGCGTCTCTGAACTCCACTGGACCCCCTCAAGGCTGCCCGAGTAATTCACCTTAAATACACCCACACCCGGCTCTCCAAGTCTGATGTACTCCTTCATCAGACTTTTATGGCCTAGAGTCTGGTGTACTCAGCGCCAGTTTTTCAGGCTGCATGGTCCAAGATGTGGTGCGCTCTGTAGTCGTCCAAGGTACTCGCCTGAAACAGATGTTAGGCCCCTTGCCTCTGCAAATCGAGGGCCCGATGCCCGTTTCAGGCCCATTTCCAATATTGGATAGTGACTTACTGCAACCTGAGCCGTTCATGCTGCAGTCAGTTTTCTCAGGCGAACGGCAGCCAAACCAGCGGTCTTCAAATGGAAATGTTTTACTCAACAGAGCGTGGAGCCAAGAGGAGGAGTGCTCCTTCCCAGCTCCACCTAAAAACCGCAGGCAGCAGCCGCCGCCACATAACCCCCGTTCCAATCTCCTCCTCATCCCCCACCCTCCCTACACGGGCTCACGGTGGGTCCAGTGCTGGCATCTCCTCCAATCAGTCTTTGTCTATTTTGCAACCGGCGATCTGCTTCTCGGGGCATGATCGGCATCCCCAGACAACAGTCGCGTCCTGGTGATGCTCTTGCTGGTCAGGTCCAGCGGTGGTTTATGGTTGACATGGGGTTTGCGCCCGAAGCCTGCCGTGAAGCAATTTCTAGGCCTACATCTTTGGGCTCAGAATAAAAGTGACCAATCAATTCTAATTAGTGTTAAATCTTCATGCCCACATTGCAAATTATTTAGCATAACAATACTCCATTCAATAAACTTTAAGTTCCCCGTATGGTTACTCTGTGTTATGGGCTTAATGGGTATAGACTTGGTAAAAATGTGCTAAACCAGCATGGGTCACAGAGTAACATTTCAAGAGTGTCCAACCCCAATTGCAGAAGGATTTCCAATCCATTCATCGAATTTACAGCACATAACAGGCCATTCGGCCCAGCGGATCTATGCAATGTTTATGATCCACACGAGCCTCCGCCCACTCGACTTCATCTCACCCTATCAGCATATCCTTCTAAGAACATAAGAAATAGGAGCAGGAATAGGTCACTTGGCCCCTCCAGCCTGCTCCGCCATTCAATAAGATCATGGCTGATCTTGGGCTCAAAGCTACTTCCCTGCCCGCTCCCCATAACCCTTCACTCCCTTATCTTGCAAAAATCTGTCTATCTCCACCTTAAATGTATTTAATGACCCAGCCTCCACGGCTCTCTGGGGCAGAGAATTCCAGAGATTTATGACCCTCAGAGAAGAAATTCCTCCTCATCTCTGTTCTAAAAGGGTGCCCCCGCGTTCTAGATTTCCCCACGAGGGGAAACATCCTCTCTGCATTTACCTTGTTGAGCCCCCTCAGTATCTTATATGTTTCAATAAGATCTATTCCTTTCTCCCTCATGTACTTGTTTAGCTTCCCCTTAAATGCATCTATGCTAGTCGCCTCAACTATTCCATGTGGTAGTGAGTTGCACATTCTAACCACGCTCTGGGAGAGAACCATTCAATAATGATTCAATCTTTTTGTATAAATCTGTGTCTGTCCATTTAGTGGTACTTTCCCACAGCAACTCAGCAGAGCAAGATTTTATACCTTCCAGCCCTGAAATTGTTATCAAATGTTCAACACTGTTGCCTGCATAGTCTGGCAGGTTGACACTGTACTGAGTCACTTATCAATAATCCTACTGGATTGAAAAGGGTTCCAGCGAATGTGTTATGAAGCTGCCCACACTAGTGTAGAGCAATATGATTCCAATTAAAGCTTCCAATCACTTCTCAATGTGGCATGTGCACCGACTGATTTGCAAGTGACTGCATCCATGAAGGAGATCCGTTCGGTCTCTTTTGTGACACGTTAGAGACTTGTGTGGTGACTCCAGAGATTCCTTACTGGTGTCAAGTACTGCTGGAGATAAAGAACTGCCACAGCAAATGGGATTTTAAAACGTACCTGTGAATTAAATCTTCCAGCCCTGAAATTACCCCGTGGGATACTGGGTTCAAATTCTTAACACGTTCTGTGAAACTCCCACTGTTGCTTTAGCGGAAGTGTTATAACAGCAACAGAGAGCATTTTCAGAGGAATGTGTCAAGCAATCTGATGCTAGAGGAATGTCATGGCCCAAATGTTCTTACTTTGACACATAAATGAACTCCTTTTCACACACATCAAGTGTCAACATTGTGTTATTGTTCAGATAATTGTATTGAGAAATAAAAATCCAAAACAGTGGTGTATTGTGGAAAAATACCTCTTTATTGCGTTAAATCAGTACAATTGCACACAATTAGAATGAGCAACCTGAATATATATTTGTTTTCCAAAATCAGTAATAATTCTTTACAAACATCTTACAGCAACAATAGGATATGATGTACAAATAGCCACTGGCAGGGGCTTGGGCTGCTGCACAGTGGATCAAAGGTCAATGAGTAGGACCCTGCAGCATAGTGAGTTTGGATTAAGGTGAGAAACCAGCATCACATCAGAGTTATTAAACCAAGGGAAGGCTCGGTATCTTTTCATATTGCAAGGATGAATCGTTTCATCGCCTATATAAATACTGGAAAGGCCATTGAGAGAGGATAAAAAAAACATGTACATCTGTTTAGATCGCAGAATGGGTTTACAAAACCTCAGAAAAAAATATGCCCTTTTGAAAAGGTCGACAGTAATGGACTATTTACAGTCCTACTGCCACTTCTGGTAAATTCAGTTTCAAACAGGTCATTACGGGGTGGAAATTTCAGTCCTCGGTTTTTATTGTACAACGCACAAGGCAGACTGATATTATCTTTTGCTTTTATTAGTCTATTGGGTTTATAAACAGGCTTTTGGTTGACCATATAAATCACACTTTTATCGAATTGCCATTTATTTAACTGAAGGCCTTTGCCATTGTTTTTTTTTTGTATTTTCACCGAGAGTTCTCTCTCCCAGGCACAGAATTTCAGACTTTAATCTATGCCAGGGTGCAAAGCAGGGTATTAAGAGCAATATTCACTGAGGTCTACAAAGATATTTAACTAGGAAGGGTTTTAGTGGCCCCAGGAGACAATGGTCAATGCTATATGTGCTCTTAGAGCACCACCTTCTGGCTGTTGTGAAGCAGATTTTGTTCAGTGTTCAATACTTCAGGTGGTTTGGCGAACACTGTTGGTGGGGGTGGGTGGGCAGGGGGCAAGTTTCTGCTTCGGGA
Source organism: Somniosus microcephalus (assembly GCF_052327205.1). Classification (NCBI taxonomy): domain Eukaryota; kingdom Metazoa; phylum Chordata; class Chondrichthyes; order Squaliformes; family Somniosidae; genus Somniosus; species Somniosus microcephalus. The sequence goes on from NC_141007.1 coordinate 62,428,338, forward strand.
GCTAAAGGGGCTGATTCGGTTACAGTTCAAGCCGCCGCTAAAATTCATTTGCATAATCACAAAAGTAAAATCTTCCATGAACCAGCGCAATCGGTCAGCGTAACAGTTTTTTGAATTAAAAAATATTCATTGCTGTATTTAAGAGTGGGCACCTGATCCACTTTTATTAATACAGCTGAAAATGGGTTTATCACCAAAAAATACACATTTTTACTAAGTGTCTAGTCCACCACCTGCGAGTAACCTGATTTTAAAATCACTGAAAATGACTTAAAGCTATACTGAACCATTTACTAGTTGCACTAGTGTACACTAGTCAATTTCTTAATAAATTAAATATTTAAGATGGAAAAAACTTTTAAAATGTGCCCACTAGTGCCCAAGAAAGCAAACTCAACTTGAAGACCCTCCTTGAACAGCCACAATTGGCGGAAACTTGCCATCCTCATTATTTCGATCGGTGGGGGGGCCAGCTTTGTGGGCGGGGCTGGCTTTGGGCCAAATGATTTTTAAACCAGTGTGAAAGGTCATGGCAGCGCGAGTGGCCTAACTTGCATTTAAAATTCCCCGATCTTTTGCGCTGGTTTGACCGATTTCACCAGGATTCTGCTGATAAAACTAGCAGGAAACGCTACCCCTTGGTATTCAACACTGGCCTTCTTACTGTGCAGTTCACTCACACACCTCCACACAATGGCCTGGAATTTCCTGGATCGCACTTACGCTGAGATTTACGTTGCTTTGCAGGTTTCTGCGCCAACCTTGCCGACGGGAACCTACGTCTAAGTTTCCCGCAGGGCCCGTTTACCTACGCTGGAGCGTAAAAACCAGTTTCAAACAAGCGCAAAGGGGCAATAGCGAGTGGGCCGCTATGTCCTGCCATGGCGCCTCACTCTCAAGAGCCTCCTGCCACTGCTGCTCCTCATCTCTTTCCACTACTGTGCCCATTGGGAAGGCCGTTTAGTTCCTACCGAAGGCCTGGGGAAGAGGGCGGGGGTTCCAAACAATTTCGGATCCACCGAGACTGACAGCACTTTGGTTAAGTATAGTGCAGGTCGCAGCAAGAAAAACTCAATACAAAAAAAATGCGAAGAAAATCTCTATCAAACTCCAGCAATCTTAGCTGTGCCCCAAATATCGGGTGCTTCAGGCCGGGCTGTGCCTAAGTATTTGTGCGTAGATCTGCGCCAGCGCCTAAATCCAGGAAACTCGTGTGAGCCGGTCTTTCGCGTGGAGGCAGAGTCATGTCAATGAACGACAGAGGGTTTCAGCGGCCGGATCTTGGAAGTGGCGCTAACGACCAAGGAAATTCGCTGTACCGATGTTTCGGTGCAAAACCAGCGGAAATCGGTTGCACGCGAATTTGCTCAGAAAAATATGGCACAACAGTGCTCCTACGTCGCGGTTACTCTGAAACTTTCTAGGAAATCCAGGGCCAGTGTGGCATCTTGCTGGAACTGCCAGCAATGAGCAGAAAACTAACTAAACTTACAGATAAATGTAGGTGGTTTTACATCTCAACAGTGCAGAAGTAATTAGTCAGAAAACTATGCAGCACTGTCTCTTTGGTTATTACTTTACACATGAAATGCCTCTCGCTTTTTCACACTGAAAACCAAAAATGTGCCACTGTTTGTGTGAAGTCAGTGGTGAGCTGGAGTGCCACTGCACACACTCCTATTGAGGAGGGCGTCAAATGTGTTATTAAAGACCGTCACCAACAGCCAGGAGAGTTAGAATAGCACAGGGCGGGTTAAGAACTATAAAACCCCTCACCTGGACAGGGAGATCAACATGCCCACAGATTGGACTCTGAACCTGGCACTGCCAACAGAAAAATCTATCCGGTATAGTCAGCCCATTTATTTCTCTCCTTTCACTTATTGCCAAGCTCAGGATATCCCATTTGCCTCTTCAGAAGAAATCAAGATGTAAATGAGGATCCTCTGGATGAAAAGTCATCTCAAGAGGATGGAATAAAGCAACTGTCTTCGCAGACAGTAATCCTATTCCTTAGCAACAGTTTGTACCCTGGCTCAGACACAAGGCAACAGAGTGCTGTGAAAAATATAAGAACAGCAGAATTATTATTATTATTTTTTTTAATAGCAGGTAGCCTGAACTGCCTTAGATTTAGTTTCTTTCAAAGTGCGAGGCACCAAACCATCTTCTTTACAAAAGCAAGTGATTTCTGACCAAAGGTCATCGACCTGAACCGTTAACTCGGTTTCTCTCTCCACAGACGCTGCCTGACCTGCTGAGTGTGTTCCAGCATTTTCTGTTTTTATTTTATATTCTTTAAAAAACATGCGAGTAAATTTTTAATGCCCTACAGGATTTTTTTTTTTTTTTTAAGTTTGTAAAAAATTACTAATTTTGAAATGGATTCAAATTGACTGAGGGAACAACATTTTTCTTTATAAATCCAATTTGATCCTCCATGAAAATAGTTAATATACTGCGAATGAAAAAAGTCTTTCTGTACAGGTAGTGCAGGATAATCCTGGGTAAGTAAACGGCTCATGATAACCAAGACACGTGTTACGTTCGTGAGATTTCCAGCCGTTCCTATAAGGCTTTGGGCCTTGGCTTGCTCTTGATAACAAGGGCCTGATGACACAAAAATCGGCCTGTTTTCTCATGAAAGAGCAGCTGAACGTCAAGAGGGCGTGTCTGTGAAACCATGGGAGATTGTAACTCTCCTCCAAACTCCTCACCTAAAAGCTCTTGCAACATCAAAAAAAAAGCTTTCCTCCGTCCATATAAACGTGGGACTCGGGGCAGACTAGCTGGTTCATAGGTCACTATGCTGCAGCCTTTTTCCAGCACATCAGCTTATCCTGCGAGTGGCAACATGCCCATTGTACCTTCAAGTAATAAAATAGCCACTCACATCATTCGCACAGCAACTTCAAGCTAAAGTCATTTGCATACAAGTCCAAACAGTATTTTTTGCATATTGCATGCTCATCCCTTTGAGTATAGAGAGGTAAATAGCACATCCAGAACACAGCTTAAAGATAAACAATATCTCAGACACCAGTTGAAAGTACTTTAAGGGGAATGCTCAAAAAAACCACGACTGTCATTTTGGTTTTCTTACATTTCAATACCTGATCATCTCTTTTTTAAAACATTCTGGAGTATTTGACAAGTGACATTTGTATGGAGATGCAACAAGGATTACACCTAAGGTTTTGAAATCTCTACAATTGTACAAACATCAAGTTGCCAAAATACTTGAATGCAAGTGTACAAATCAAAACACAAAGCCAAACTCAAGACTGAACCACGAGCAGCAAATGGCATTTTCAGATTCACTGCAGAAACAGAATGGAGACCTGCGAATGGTCTATGGAGTTTCTTCATCTTGTGGTAATCCAATTAGAAAGTTAGATTTGACTCAATGACTGAATTTGATCAGCTCTCCTGCATCAGGCATCTGCTCGATTCAAACATTCCCAGTTCCAGTTGTGGACTGTACCACAACACTGCAGGTTCACGATTGCCAGACTTGCCCTTTGTTTAACCAGGGGCAGCAGAAGCTGGCAAATCGGCCACGCAGAGCAAAATAGTGGCACATTCAAGTAGCATGTGATGCAGCACGGCTAGTGTTCTGGTTACATTTCACAGGCCAACTGTCCCGGGGCTGTGTCTGATAGGGACAAAGAGCATCGGAAAATCCAAAATACAATTCATCACGGCTGTACAGTACTGGAGCGTGCATTAGTGAGATACATCGCTCAAACCATAACGGGGCAAAGACTGACTGCAACCCAGTTTCAGGTACTTTATCTCCGGCACAGACACGATCGGCCGAATGGCTTCCTTCTGTGCCGTAAACTTCTATAATTCAACGATTTCAAAACACTCTGCTCAAAACTAAGCTGCAATGGGGAACGGGGCCATCAAAGTGATTCAGACTGGACAAACCCCACCTAGTGTAGAATGGAATCAGGCCAAATCATAAACAAGTCAAATTCACAAGCTACTTTTCCCTTTTATACATACCGCCAGAGGTTTTGTTTTAATTTACACTTCCTTTTTAAAAGGAGCAGGGGCCGTGGGTGGGGGGGGGGGGGGGAAGAAGGAGGATTTTGCTGGCATCGAAGTCTTGTTTTGTAACTCTGAATAGTAAGTTATGTATAAACATTTCAAATAGCCAGAATACTTTACACACAAAAACAAGGATTGAATGTCCTGAAATTAAAATGGCCCCGAGGCACACTGGACAAAGCGAGACATGATAGCATCCACTTGCTTCATGGGCCAATATAAATTTAGCTCTTTCCATGTTCAAATAAGCAGTGCAGAGCATCGGAGACTGCAGGGCTCAAATACACACACAAAAAAAGGAATGAGATTCAGACCGAGTAGCCTCAGTGGGACCAAATCCTCAGTCTTGAACAATGGGGCATTAATTTGAAATAGAACTTATAGTCCATCAAATAAAGTACTTTTAGAAACATCAGCTTCAACAAGTCAGAAATCACATGTCTTAAAACATATTAAAAGGCTCAAAGAAGTTTAAAAAAAAACCAACTTGATTGTTCCAAATATTAAAATGCTAAATGAACAAAAACACGTCATTTATGCTGCATTTTTTGAGTGTCCCCCTTTAAAGCTGCAGTATCCCTTTCTGTTTGCCTGCAGGATACATTTCAATGTTAATGAGTATCTCACACACACACGCAACACTTCATTTAACAGTCCTTAGGCTACACACAAAATGTAGTTTTAAATTAGCATTGACACAGTGTCATATCCACTTACTCAATTCACTGCTGATGGGAGAAAGATGATACCCATTGTTGCATTAACAGAATTTACAACAAGCTTATTAAACCTCCAAGGTGACAAAATAGGCATCGCTGGTACATTGCAGGCTAGACCACCAATTATTATTATGTACTATAAATAAGCTGCCTGTTGGCAGCTGGGCAGAGTTGTGCTTGCCTTACAACCAGACGGTTTTAGTTTCAATGAGGTAGGCTGCTGGCCACTTCAATTCACTTGCCACACAGTGTTCAGCCAGGCTGCCTACTGGAGTGGCTTACCACAGAAGGGCATTGTTGCGTAGATGGATTCAAACAAAAACATGGTTTCTCCACTCCCAATTAGAAACATGCCCCCCTGTCCACTAGTCCTGAAGTAGTATTCGAAGCAGCGGTGAAGCCTTTGGTCGACACCGACCCTATTCTCCCCTCCGCTCAGGAGACAAATACTCCAGGGGAAGTAACCGCATTAACTAACAAATCGCTCTGAGCAGTTACAAGAGAATAATCTCATTAAGGGGTTACGGTGCCAGCCTAAACCTCCAGAGGAGATGTCATCATGATGAATCCATGAGTTTTATTATCCTGTGGAGGTGAGGGGAAGAATTATTCTACTTTTGTGCCTATTTATCTTTTCTGGTAGCACATCGCGGCCGACATCACCAGCCAGGGCACGGTGCGGAGAGAAGTGATGACGCCCTCAATGAAAGACTAATGATTGTGACAGAATGGCTGGGGCTTTACTGAATGATCCTCTTTAGTTGATCAGCAAAGAGTAGCAGTAACAGTCAGTCCACATTATAAATAAATAATCAGTGTACTATAAATAACATCATAAATCATTGCACCACCCTTTGTCATAAGGCTCTGTTGCAAGTGGCGATGCAGTTTCCAATACGTGAGTAGACACTTGGACTCCTCACACAGCACCTTCTAGCAGCAGGCGTGCACCCCGTAAGCATCATCACTACACGAGAAACCAAGATTTCAGCTATGGGTCGGCTCTCAAATCACTTCAGATGCTTAAAATATTCCTCCAATCCTTTTGCCCTGTCCTGAATAAATAGCTTTATAACCTTTTGTATTTCTCATTTACCACCGCTCACCCCCCCCCCCCCCCACTTTCCCAGTGTAGTGCTCAAGTGTAACAGAGCCCCCCCCCTCCCCCCCGTCCGAGGTCTGTTACATTAAATGTTCTGTGTGCTATACGATAACAGTCATCACCCCAAGGCCATTTTATTTCCCTTTACTCCATGCTGCCCCCCCTCCCACGCTCACCGTGATGCTGCCTCCAAGAGATGGGAGGACAGGCGAGCCAGCTGCAGCCTTCACCATTTCCACAACAGCGGTGTGCTCAGCTGGCCAACAGAGTGCCTGCTTCGTGAAAAGAGGCACTCATACTCATCTCTCCCTCTCTGAGGCAAGACTCTTCTCACTCTCTGAGTGACTTGGCTGAGAAGTGATGAAACAGTGCAAGAAATTCCTGCCACAAGATCCCATCACCCTGGCTGACTGCAGGAGCAATTTTCAGCCAACACTCATTTGGGCTTCCTAGTCAGGGGCAGGGCACAAAGTTGATAATTTTTGTGTCGGAGGCTCATGTTCAACAGAACACAGCTGATCATTAGCTATCAAGACTTTTTAAACTCAACAGCCCATAACTTAACAGTACTATCTGTCCACAGCAAATGGTTACTAGTTCCCCGGAAAACAAATAACCATCAGAAAGGAATACAGCAGCTTTACTTTCTCGTTCCCACTTCCCTGGCTCAATACATGGCCTCCAGACTTCAAATAAATCAAGTTAAATTATACACCAGCGATAAATATAATAACCTCAAACAAGTTGTGCAGTACATTTGCGTACATGTACATTTAAATGAACAAGCTTATCTTACACCACACACACGCGCAGGCACACAGCAGAATGGTTAGGAGACGAGATCCACTGAGAGTTGTTAGATTCTGCCTACCTCTCACCTCAAACGCAAATTGTAAAGCAGTTCAAGTGTTTAGAAATGCTTTTCACCTTAAATCATCCTAAACTACGTATTAAATAATAATCTAGCGTCAGAGACTGACGAGATTAAAATGTGGTTACAGTATCTAATGGGACTATGGCATGTGGCTAAACTTATCCCTTCCACAAGTTGCTAAGAGTCAGTCAGAAGGGCACATACTAGGGAGTTAAACCTGGTTAAATCCTAGGTGGGTTTAGCAGCACAGGAAAAAAAGGCCACTGACTCGGGCAGCATTATCCAAATAAACATCTGCGGGTTGTACAAGAATCACGGCTCAATGATTCGGAGCTAATGTCAGCATCAGTTGGATGGTGCAAGAGGGATGGGGAGTGGGCGGAGGGGGGAGTCAGCCTGAACGAACCACAACCTTTCAGAAAAAAAAACACAAAATGCTGTCCTCTCCTCGAATGCCAGGTTCAGTGTGGTGTCCTAGCGTCAGACCAACCCCCAAATTCTTCAATGCATTTATCCTGTTCGCTCGCTAGAATTCTTCAATACGATTCTCTACCAAAAGAAAAGTTCACTTACTGAACCCGACCGCTGGAACAATTTTCTGGTCAAACCGCTGATCGTTTAACAGATATGATGAAGATCGCACACAGACCACTGGACGATTTTCAATGATAAAATGTCAGTTCTCAAAATAGGGGAAGAGAACTAGATAGAAATAGCACTATGGTTTTTAAATCAACCAAACATTTAACAATTTCTAATGGATTTCATTTGCCATCACATATCCAGTCTTTAATAAACGTGCAAATACTACACACTGTAAAAAGTATCTTATGATCTTCAACAAACAAAAATATATTAACCACATTACTTTTGGTTCCTCATAAGAAACTAGGGGCTCGATTTTCCAAGCCCCGAGGAGGCGGGTTTGGAGGCGGGAAAATTGCAGAATCGGGGGGCAGGAACCCATCCCGCCCCCAACCCGCCTCCGTGCCAATGTCCCAGGAGGCGGGTATCCGACCTGTGCTGGGAGCCGCCTCCCCGAGGCGGGAAGGGGATTAGCGCCAATTAACTGCCTGTTAACAGGTAGTTAACAGGCAGTTTTTTGCCTAATCCCTATTTTTAGCCCTGAAGTGTGGGCTGTCCGACGGCTCCGAACCACGCCAAGTTAGTAAGGCGGACCGCCAGTCGGCAGGGGTTGGAGGGGTCGAGATGTCCGTTGTGCAGGTGAGTGATGGGTGCATGTGTGCAGAGGTAAGTGTGTGAGGTAAGTGTAAAGTGTTTTAATAAGTTTTACTTACCTTTACTTTCTCCTGCAGGCTTCCTTCCTTCAGTTCTCGGGAGTCCCTCAGCTCACCGGCACAGAAAGCAGAATGGCCGCTGAACTGTCAAAAGCTGCAGCCTCTGCTTTCTGGTCTGGAGAGATCTCTAACTGAGTCTGAGTAGAAGGACTCAAGTTAGAAGACAGATTGTCAGTGTTTGACAGCTTCACAGAGCTGTCAAACACTGATTTTTCAGCTGTCAAAAGCTCTTGACAGATGAAATGTCAATCGCTGATGCCACCAGTAACCAGGTGTCCCTTAATTGGCCTGCTGAGCCCGCTGGACGGGCTTAACAAGGTCAATCAAGGAAAAATCGCGTGGGTTGGCCACAAGTTGATGGAGGCGGGACTACAACCCAAAAAAGTGGGAGTCCCGCCTCCAAAAGCACCCCATTGACAAAATCGAGCCCAAGGGACGGATGGCAAAATCTAAAGGGTAAACTGAACTGGAGCAAAATGGAATTACAAGACCTCAGAAAGAGTCCCTGGATCACAGTGAATTTACTGATACATTGAGCTGGCGAGCAGAGATTCAAGCTTTGTAGGAAACAAAATGCGGGCCAGGTTACCGCCATGCCCCACAGTCCAACACCTCCCAGAACTCGCATATTGTATATTGAAGTCCCAGGGCTGGCTGATACTCTCACCTGGCCTGGGCAGCGCCATTAAGGCAATAGAGAACTTTTCTTTATAATTCAGGGAATTTTCGGATTAAAAGAGGGATGCTGAGTTTCCCTCGCTGTGGAGTGAGCTCGATAGCCAGTAGCAAGAGATGTTCTTATTTCCACTGAAGACACATTAACAGGGCTCAATCTGTGGCAAAGAGCTAGCCTGATTCAAGGTGTCCGAGCGCTCAGTGTCTCTGCACTTCAATGCATAACCCTATCTAAGGGTTGGCTCTTACTATGCCTCCCTAGCAATATTAAGCTAATGCAAAATGCCATTTAGTCTTTTGCTTAAGATGTATCGCAACACAGAGTTCAAAGTTACCAGCACCTAGTAATGTTTTAGCCCTGTACCCATGTCACTCTATTTAAAACAAAATACGTCATGATAGTCTGGTGAGGGCTAAAAATTTAAATATTACAAATAATAGATGGCTGACCAACTCTTGCAAGGTGACAGTGACTGAAGTGATGGGCATCACCTAAACTTACACAACAGAAGGTAAGCCCAGGATATTACTGCAGTAAGTCAAAGTAGGGCCAAAGGCCAGCAATGAAACTAGTGAAAAGTAAACTTGGGCCAAGTAACAGGAAAATCAACTACTGATCACTGCATTCTGTTTTTTTGTATCCATTCATGGGATGTGGGCGTTGCTGGCAAGGCCTAGCTTGCAGAACAGGCCCGAGTCCAATGTGTGGTTCAATTGAAAGGATACCTGGCACAGTGAGGAGCAGCCTGAAACTGGCGCTGAGGAGGCCTTATCAAGCGAGAGTGCTCCATCTCAAACTAAAGCTAACTTGAGGCTTAAGCTTCCAGTCTCCAAACTGAACCTTACACTATAGCTTTGCTAATTGCTCAGATTAGCCAACACATTGACAAAGTTGAATGCAGAAGTAGCAACATAAGTAACTTTGGGAATAATATGACAACAATACCGTGTAACTTGAAATTCATCCAAGCACAAACCAAGTTGCTGTCTTCTCATTATAAGGCTTGAGCTTTTAACCGTCTTCCTCATGACAAGTTAACTAGCATTGTTGTACCACACTTGACCCTGTGTATTTTTACATTTGCTGAACTGCAAACAAGCAGTTATTTTATCCCTGAAAAAAATACTGGTAATTACTGGGCTAAAACAATTTGGCTACTTCTGTTCCATCTAAATGTAGCCAGACTGCTAACCCTCTACCGCCCAGATTCAACTCTGCCAATCTAAAGCTGCCTTTATATTGTGTGAGACTCAAAGCCAGGGCACCAGCTCCTAACTCACTAAGGCTGAGAAGATCTTCTATTTCACCGGGGCCTCCTGACTACCAGCCTTTGCAAATCAGGCAAGTTAGCTTTTGAGTTGTTACCCTGTGCATCAGGACCTGGCAATCCTGGCAGAGCACCAAAGACAATGTAAAAGTAGCTCGAGTGCCTGCTGATAAAGCACTGCACAACCTTCTCCTATTTATTCTCACTCCAACAGTCAAACTGCGCAGGGACCAGAAACTAACATTCCAAATATTAAGTAGACTGGTTAAATTGCAAATGTTTTCAACCACATCAACTATCTAGATTTAGTATCTGTAGATCATTACGCTCGGTAAGTGCCCACTATTACCTCCAGATGTTTAAAGGTACTGGAATAGGCTGTGATTTAGCAAAGTGGAGATTGTGCTTGCTTTTAGCCATGATCATAGAAAGCAAGAGAATTCTTTGGGTTTGTGTATGAGTGTATTATTGAAAAAAGGTTTAGCAAGCTACCAACTCTGGCCGGTGGGCACTTAAGAATTAATCTGGAATTAGAAACTAGTATTAGTAATGGTGACCCATTACTATTAATTAGTAACAGTAATCGTTAAAACCCATCTGGTTCACTAATGTCCTTTAGGGAAGGAAATCTGCCGTCCTTACCTGGGCTGGCCTATATGTGACTCCAGACCCACAGCAATGTGGTTGATTCTTAACTGACCTCTGCGGTTCAAGGCAGCGGCTAAGCACTACCTTCTCAAGGGCAACTAGGGATGGGCAATAAATGTCGGCCTTGACAGCGACGCCCACATCCCATGAACGAATTTAAAAAAAATATTTTTTAATCTTAATTTCAACCATCTCCTGTTTTTTTTAAAATTCTGCACAAAAGTTTTGGTTTAGATGTAGCACCTTCAAAGGCCTATTAAATATTGCCCTGGACAAGTATATCTTTTTATGTAGGATATCTCCAAGCTGTTCTAGGAATAGGGTCAAAAAAGTGGGGATTTAAAGCTGCTGTATATTACTGGACGCACTGTTCTTAAAGCACTCTTAAGGACTATCCTAACACTGTCATTTTTAAACGTGATCAGTTTTTGAAAAACTGCATCGAAAAAAGGAATCTAAAAAATGTTTCTCGGGAACTGAAGGAAGCTAAGTTTCTGGCACAAGCAGCGGTTTTGGGCAATCACCAAGTGCGGGGTCATTAACAGAGCTGAGGAACAACACATTCTTCACAAAAGCTTCCAGTGGTCTTAAAAGGTCCTGTATCAGGCAGCGCACTAGCAGCAAAACAAAGCTCACCCAGAACTCCTCCAACAGTGGACTTCAATTCCAACTGGAAACGCGCAGACAAAACACTGACACGTCACACACTTAACCCTGCGCTTCCCAGCATCCAGTGAAACTGCAGCACTGCTTATAAGACTTCAACATGGGGCTCATGGTCAACAGCCCATTAGTGTTGGGATAACAACACTGCTAGAAAGCAGCTCACTGCGGATTGAAAATTCAGAGTGTAGACAAATGATTTTATATAGAACCTCACAAAAGTAAGGCATTCCACCCCAGGGGAGGGAAGCATACCTCACTTACTACATGATGGGAGGGAAATCGGTGTAACATAGAAACATAGAAGATAGGAGCAGGAGTAGGCCATTCGGCCCCTCGAGCCTGCTCCGCCATTTAATGAGATCATGGCTGATCATCCAAATTCAGTACCCTGTCCCTGCTTTCTCCCCATATCCCTTGATCCCTTTAGCCTTAATAGATGTAAAATCTAGGGATTAAATATTGGCTCCTTGAGTGATAGGAGTAGCAGTGGTTGTGGAACCACAGGTTTAGCTGGATTTAACTTCAGGAAAGGAGGGAAGAAAAAAGAGAGAAAACAAAACATAATCTTATGAAAGGAAGGCTAGAAGTGGCAGTAATTAGAGTTTTCAATTTGCAATGGGGAGGGACTCACAGTTACTGTAAACAAACATTCACACTTGAGCTCTCCCGAGAGAACGAGCTTCCCCATCTCATCCCGCTCATTGGGGAAGAAAGGATCCTTCCCACGTCACACAGAATTGACCAGGAAGTTCCACTGATGGCAACAGCTGAGATGTCATAGCTGGACCATCATATTCTCCCGATCAAAAAGAGGACTTAATAAAAGTGAGGGAGGGAATGATATAATTACCAAAAGCATGGGAAGAAAGTGTCAGTCTTCACTTGAATGAATAAAACTCAAGAGTTAAATAAGTAGTTCCTGTCTCAATTATTTCTTTTCTGCATGGTCCAGGAGATGGGATGTGTGCCCCAGAAGGCAATGATGACACGTTAAAGAGTAAAAGGAAGGGCAGATGAGTTGTATGTAACCAGACAGTCTTTCTTGTAAGGTTTGTACTACTTGTGGGCCACAAGTTCACGACATTCAGTTTCTTTGCCAATTAAAAAAAAAAAATCAATTCAAATGTACCTTGCTTTTTAAACAGCAACTAAGTAAAATCAGTGGGTTTATTAATATCTACCACAGCCTTAAAAGTGACCTGTACAAACGTTATGTATAAATACAATCTTCGTCCTGACCACTTCATAAAATACTACTTTTAAAAATTAATAGGATGTGCACGATATACAATATTCGGCTGGATAAACTAACATCTGAACTTTTTTAAAAAATAAATTAAATTTACGAGGGTACATTTGCTGATCGGAAACAGTTTCCTTTAGTGGCTTCAGTATCTAGCACTGCAGGTGAAAATACAAAAAGATACAGTCACTTAATAGTTCTGGACTGTATTGGATCTAGTCTGTCTGGGGGGGGGGGGGGTCATTACTTCTACGTGTCCAGAGTCTACATTTATGGAGGTGAGCACGTATTTACACATCACATTATTTACATACAGCCAAGTCACACCATATGTAGGCAGGGAGGGGGTAGACTTGTCGAGGCTATGTCTGGCTCCACCATGGTACCTGCCCAATTGAGCTGGTTGTCTGCACATCCCCTGGTTTGCCTGCAGACATACAATTTTCAGTGCACCTATTTAAAAACACACGCACACGCACCCGCACACACGGTACAGACTTGCATCAAATCTCTACATTTTCAGAAGCTAAACTGGCCTCTAAGACACCAATTTATCGTCTAAGTCAATGCAAGTCTTTATCACAGTCACACAGTGAGTCCTTGCAGATAATTAATTATGAGAACACAACCCTCTAACTATTCACTTAAATTTTTAAAAAATCAAATCATTAAAAAGTGAACTTACTACCAATTATTTGTTTTTCCAAGTCGGTTAAAAATATTTAACAAAAGATTTTTCCAAAGGACTCCACTGCAACACTCGGACATTTAGAGAGGCGAGTGCTGGACTTTTTCTTTCAACTGCACAAATTTGCTAATGAGTTTTCCCCCCTATCCCGTTCTTGCCAGTGACCGGAGTTACTTCTGAAACTCTTGACACATTTCCAAGATCAACAATGGCAGAAAATATCCTGTGATTTCATCCCAAAGCAGAATGTGTAGACGGACCAATGGTGAAAGCCGTTGCACTGTACGGGAACCTTTCAATCTCCCAAAATAAGCTTCACAAAAGATGCCACGTCCGTTTCTTTGGATTCGTGCAGCGTAAAGAAGGGATGTTGCTACAGAGAACAGAGAAACACAAGCGGTTAGAATTCAAGGAATGATTTTACTTCCACTTTCAATTAGAGATGTGAAACAGAACTCAGTTTTACCCGTGTACAACACCCAAAATTTTAACCCAGCTAGCTGCAGATTCACCGTCAATATACTGATGTCCAGGTTAGTCATAATATTTTAACTTAAAGACGAAAGAAAGAAAGACTTGCATTTATATAGCGCCTTTCATGACTTCAGGACATCCCAAAGCACTTTACAGCCAATGAAGTACTTTTGAAGTGTGGTCACTGTTGTAATGTAGGAAACACAGCAGCCAATTTGCACACAGCAAGGTCCCACAATGACCAGATAAACTGTTTTAGTGATGTTGATTGAGGGATAAATATTGGCCAGAACACCAGGGATATCTCCCCTGCTCTTCTTCGAAATAGTGCCCTGGGATTTTTTACGCCCACCCGAGACAGCGCTCCCTCAGCACTGCACTGGAGTGTCAACCTAGATTTTTGTGCTCAAGTCTCTGGTGTGGGTCTTGAACCCGCCACTGTCTGACTCAGAGACAAGAGTGCTGCCCACTGAGCCACGGCTGACACAACAGTTGTGAGTTAAAAAGAGCTGAGCATTTTTTAAAATTCAAAACCTAGTATATGTTGGTCAACCAGTTAAATGCAATGGGAGCCAATAGACACTCATTTTAACTGAGGACACGAATAGTGCTTTATATAAAAGCAAGTTCTTTCTTTTCAAATACTTACATGGGCAAAATCCACTAAATGTGGCATAATGCAACGACAAGTTTGATAGTCGAACAAACATTAATTTTCTTCATCACCTCACCTCTCAGCTTTAAGAACACAGCAAGGGAGAAGGACCATTTGTCCCAGTGAGATCTCTTTCTAACAAACTATGAATAAACTATACTATAAACCCGAGGGAGGTAAATAGTTGTAGGAAACTCTACTTACCTACAAATGAAAACAGATGAACTCCGACTCGACCAAAATCAGATATAGAAAATCATCAGTATATCAATCCAACGTTCCAATCTACATTATTCAACATTGCAATTTACATATCCAATACTGCTGTCGACATTACAATCTACATTAACCAACAGTACAATCTATGGTTATTCACCACTGCAGCCTGGACTATCCAACATTGCAAACTACTAAGTATTAACTTGACTCAATTGGTAGCACTCTCGCCTCTAATTCACAAGGTTGTGGGTTCAAGGCCCTCTACAGAATTGAGCACATAATTTAGGCTGACACATCAGTGCAGTACTTAGGGAGTGCTGCATTGTTCAAAGTGCTGTCTTGCAGATGGGACGTAAACATAGAAAACATAGAAGATAGGAGCAGGAGTAGGCCATTCGGCCCTTCGAGCCTGCTCCACCATTCAATGAGATCATGGCTGATCATCCAAATTCAGTACCCTGTCCCTGCTTTCTCCCCATATCCCTTGATCCCTTTAGCCTCAAGAAATATATCCAACTCTTTCTTGAATGTATTTAATGAACTGGCCTCCACTGCCCTCTTAGGCTCCAGGTATATGTAGAAGATCCCATGACACTATGAGAAGAAAAGCATAGAGTTCTCAGTGTCCTGGCTACCATTCAGCTCTCAACCAACACCAGTAGAAAATGGATCATCTGGTCATGCATCTCCTTCCTGTTTGCTGGGCCTCTGCTTTGTGCAGATTGGCTGCTGCCTTTGCCTACATTACAATAGTGATAGCACTTGAAAAGTTGTCTATTGGTTAAGTCTTTTCGGATGTCCGGAGGGACATGAATGGCGAATTCTATCTTCTTCCTTTTTTAAATACTTATCCAATTTCCTTTCAAGTGATGTTACAATCTTTGCCTCAATAGCAAACTGTAGTAAAGGATTCCATTTTCTCTTAATCCCGTGTGTGATAACTTCAACCTTCATTATGCTCATGATATTCCTGAGTTGATGCCTGGCTACTGATTCACTATGTACCCTCTCAAATCCTTTCATAATTATGAAAACTTTTAGTTGGTCCCCTTAACCTGCTAGAGAAAAACAATTTTCAAGCCTTTCTCCATGGCTTTACCCTTTCATTCCTGGGTATTGTTCCAGTGAATCTTCACTAACTATCTCCATCGCTCTAATATCCTTCCTACAATGGGAAACCCAGAGCTGCACACAATATTCCAAGTGTGGCGTAACCAGTATCGTGGACAAATTAACATCACTTCTTTCCTTTTGTATACAATGCATCTTTATATAAAATCCAGAAACTTCTATCTGCACTCACAGTTTTAAAGATTCCTATAAATGCACCCCGAAATCTCTCCCTTCTTCCACTTGCTTCAGAATCATACCATTTATAGCACATGTCCTTTTGCTATTCTTTTTCCCCACAATATACCATTTCACATTTCTCTGCACTGAACTCTATCCACTCCCTGCTTTCTGATCCCTAGCCATGTATCTATCCATGCTGCCACAGTTCCTTTAATAACATGCGTCTCAATTTTCACAAGTCTCTTCTGTGACACCTTATCCTTCTGAAAATCCATATATACAACATCCAACATATTCCCTTTACACACGCTTTCCATGGGGGGGGGGCGGAATCCCATTAAATTAGTCAAGCCTGACCTGACACGTTAGGCGAGGACACAGTCGAGTTCAGCTGCGATGCTCTCTGTAGCGTAACAGCATGAGGGCATTTACTGTCGGGGCTCACCCCTGAATAATGACCACTTGTGGAGGACAGAGGTAGTACTGCAACGTCACAACCTCAGTCTGGGTGTCAATGCCTTTGGGAGGAAAGTTGGCCAGAAACAGAAAAAGAAAAATTCACCATACATCTGGATTTTGAATAAAAGCTACCTTAAGCAGGCTGGTTTGTGGGAGTTTATAACAAGGCCCGAGTACTTACACAGCCAATTATATCAGGTTATTAACACCATCTGACAATTTTATGGCATTGTTTCTGCTAAATTAATATCTTCTAAACAAGTTATTTCAGGATAGCTCCTTCCTGTATTCTTGTTTTTCCCACTCAGATTTTCTGCTTTTATTCTTTTTCTCCTGAAGGTGTGGATTCCTGTCCTGACAGTACCTCACCCACGTAGTTCTTACTTCTGTGAGCCTGGACAGTGAACGGCAGGAGGCTATTCATCCATAACAGGCCATCAAGCACAGTTAAGACCAATCCGACCTCAGCTGAAGTCCACACATACGCACTTTCCAGCAAAGTCCAATAGACAGTAATTATGAATGGAAACCCCTGCCAATTATCTGCCCCCTCCAGCCCCCCACCCCCAGCCCCAAGCCTGGAGATGCAGAAGCCAGCTGCAGCATCCCATCACCATCCCTGCTTAAATTGTCTGACACAGCACAGATCAGTAATCGAGCCCGATACCTTTTTAATCTACACCATTCAGTGCCACATAACTGAGTGAGTTTACTTATCACTAGGGGAGCTCTATCTGTGTTTAAGGTTATATCTGGGAAGAGTTTCCAAGAAACTGTCTGGACTTCCTGATATAGGAGGATACCAATTCCTGCCAGCTCTACAGGCTGTGTCAATCTCTGGCAACTTTTAGACTCAAAAAAATCTAATTTCCATGAGGCCATTGCAAGGAGATTAAAAAGAAATGATTTTCAGGCAGTAACATTATGAAGCACAAGGAACAGCTGAATGGTGGGAAATGGACTTGCACCAGCAATGTTCCCCACTCACTTGAGCTCTTAACTGAGGGGTTCACGGCAATATTGAGCGGGGGCCACATGCTTCTCCTTGAGAAGGGCAGGGGAATGACCTTGGGATGGGGTGGGGCCGCCTCTGAGCTGCTTTAACAAACTTCATGCAGGGGGAGTTCCGAACAGGACTGGCAGAAACCTTGGAGCAAATCACATGCCCATTCCGCTGTAGAAAGTGTGCAACACAGGGAAAGCCAACTAGAGAAAAGGGGCGAAATAATAATTTACAGTAACTAAAGCAGATTCTGTACATTGAAAGCACTTCCTCTACAGTAACGTTTACTTAAGTTATTTAAGCGTACATTAATTTTTACAAATGGACAAACGGAACACTAAATACAGTTCCAAACGTGGCCACTGTCATAAGGACTCTCATGCCCGTGGACAAAAGAACACTTCAGCATTTTTTTTAAATCTCCTATGACTCGGGCGTCCAGTGACGTGGACACGAGACGTCCACTGAGATGCAACATTGAGATGTTGCACGGAGCAGTGATGGGACAGGCGACATCCCCACAACACACTGAATCTCTAATCACAGTCCAGCAATCCAGAGAGGCAAGAAGCGGAGAGAAAAAGCAAACATGGGCAGTAGAAAGAGAGTGAGTAAATCCACAGATAATACTTCCGAGCAACCAGGTCGACAGCGCCTGAAAGCAAGCTGTCTGACCTCACTGTTGGTGGAGGAATGGCGTGTGCCACTGGAATATCACAACAGAAGATACAGATCAGCTATGATCTAACTGAATGGCGGAAAAAGCTCGAGGGGCTGAATGGCCTCCTCCTGTTCCTATGTTCCCAAGTGCGAGAAAGTAACTTACAAAATGGAAGGAAGGGGAAATAGGTTTTAAACTAAAGAAACACCCAATGAGATACATGGATTGGAGTGGCTCTGCCCAGTTTTTAAATTCTGCCAATGTCTGATCATTATTATTTATTTAAAATCTGATGTGTTTTAAAAATTACATAGAATTTCATAGCATTTACAGCACAGAAACAGGTCATTCGGCCCAGCTGGTCTATGTTGGTACAACAACAGAAAATGCTGGGAACACTCAGCAAGTCAGGCAGCATCGTGGAGAGAGAAACAGAGTTAACCTTTCAGGTCGATGACCCTTTGACAGAACGTTCTGACGAAGGGTCATCGACCTGAAACGTTAACAGTATGGTATGGCACAGTATGGTATGGCAGCTGTAGCTACTATGACCGGAAAGCCCTGCAGCGGGTAGTCAAAACTGCCCAACGCATTACCGGCACCCGGCTACCGACCATAGAGCACATATACCAGAAACGCTGTTTACGGAGGTCACGGTCCATCATCAAAGACCCTACCCACCCCAGCCACAGTCTGTTCGCCCTCCTGCCATCTGGGAGACGCTACAGAGGCATTCGCACCCGTACGACCAGATTTAGGAACAGCTTCTTTCCCAGGGCTGTCATCCTACTGAACTCCACAAATAAACTCTAAAGCCTGCACATCTGCCAATGCACTTTATTATGGTTATGTTTATGTTAGTGTATTACAAGCCAAATGTATGTTGAATGTTTAAATGTCTTAATCTAAATGTACACTCTCGGGAGCCGCAAGCCTACATTTCGTTGTACTGCACTTGTGCACTAACAATGACAATAAAGTTGATTATGATGATATGATGATGTACTTATCTAGCTTCCCCTTAAATGCAGCTATGCTATCTGTCTCAACTGCTCCATATTGGTAGCAAGTTCCACACTCTAACCAGGCTCCAGGTAAAAGAAGTTAAAGGTAACAACTACAGGCGGAAGGTCATAATGCACATCCCCGCCCCAGATATCAGTTTAAGTGAGGTGGGCAGGGAGATTAAACATGAATAGCAGACCCATCCTGCATTGTCCCCATAGCACATCAGGAAATAAGTACATTTATATCAGAAAGCAAAGATGTAAACTGGATTTGGAAAAGCCTTAAAAGGAATTTTCGTCTGGAAGTAATTTTGGTCCTGAGCTTCCGCTGCTCACTCAGATGCTGTACTGTAGCATCAATAATGAGGTTGTGTGTATCAGGTGCCCAATCAAACCCCCCAACTTCAATTTCAACACTTCAATTACGGGCAGCCTGTCATCGCAGCATTCTATTGGAGCAACATTAAACTAACAATAGATGGAGCAATACAAATGACCTCTTCAGACAACCCACATCATTTCACAAGACTGTAATCCTAACCCCAAACAAAACCATTTGCCAGTGATTTACGCTCTTCGTGACGTAAAGTGTCAACGATTCAAGGCTTCCAGGTCTGCTTATTTGAAAGTTGAGATCTTTTTTTCCATGACTAACCTTCGAAATGTATTAAAATACTCTGTGCAGGGTTTGTTTACATAATATTTTTTTTCATAAAGCTCCATCTGCTCTGATGTGGAACTCCCTCCAACACGCTCCAGTCACGGACACACAGGGAGCTGTGAAATCATTCTCCCAATTTAAGGTCCAGCGGCTGCTCCTTAAATTACTGCCATGCTGACTCAAATTATACTGTGATTCAGCAAAACAGTAACTTACCGAGCATACAGACCAGTATTCTTTCCATAAGAACATAAGAAATAGGAGTAGGCCATTTGGCCCGTCGAGGCTGCTCTGCCAATCAATAAGATTATGGCTGATCTTCTACCTCAACTCCACTTTCCTGCACTATCCCCATATCCCGTAATATTCACAAATCTATCGAACTCTGTCTTGAATATATTCAATGACTGAGCCTCCACAACCCTCTGGGGTAGAGAATTCCAAAGATTTACCACACTCCGAGTGAAGAAATTTCTCCTCATCTCAGTCCTAAATGGCCGATCCCTTGTTCTGAGACTGTGGCCGCGATTTTGCTGCTGCTCAGAGGGCGGGTTTGGAGGCAGGTCAGAGGTTAAATTCGATTTTATTGACAGTGGGTTCCGAATCCGCCATCAACCCACTTCCAAACAGCTTTTCCAAGTGTCGGGTCCCCGATTTGCGAATGGACCCAACACCTAGCGGCGGGAAGCGGATTAAAGGCAATTGCCTGCCTATTAACAGGTACCTGTCAGTAGTTTTCAGCCTGTTATTGGATTTTCCCGCTTCTGGGTCGGGTTTCCCGACGTCCGGACACCACGCCAGGTAAGTGTGGCGTGTTGAGTCTGGTGTAATGTTTGTGAAAAGATGACACCTGCAGAAGTGATGTGAAGGATGCAATGTTGCACATGGTGAGTTTCAGAGCAAAGAAAATGTTGGTTACTACATTTTTAAAACATTTACAGATTTCTTTAGCTAACAAGTTTTTAAATCCAACTGTATGTCCAGTGCCACCTCATTGGAAGAACCTCTCTCACCAGTGACAGATCACTTCTGTCACCTCACCTGCAGCTGCCATTTATTCCAGCATATGGAGGGAGTCATTGGAGAGCCTGGGTGCAAGAGTTTACCTTTATGCAGTGATTGTCACTATTTTCAGCACCTCAATGCTGTCAAAACACTGAGAAATAAACTGTCAAAATAAAATTGTGCGTGGTCCCTTTAAGGAAACCGGCAGATGAAGCTTCATCAAATGACATAATCAGACCCGCTTCCTGCTAATTGGCCGGCAAGCCCGCAGGGCAGTCTTAACAAGGCTAATCAAGGAAAAATCATGTCTGTGGAGTGGAGGCAGCTGGGGATGGGACTGGAAACCGGAAACCAGCTGGCCCGCCCCCATCCCGACACGGTTGACAAAATCGCGGCCTGTGACCCCTAGTTCTGGACTCCCCAGCCAGGGGAAACATCCTCCCTGCATCTACCCTGTCAAACCCTGAAATAATTTTGTATGTTTCAATGAGATCATCTCTCATTCTTCTAAACTCTAAAGATTATAGCCCTAGTTTACTCAATCTCTCCTCATAGGACAATCGCCCCATCCCAGGAATCAGTCTGGTGAACCTTCGCTGCACTCTCTCTGGCAAGTATATCCTTCCTTAGGTAAGGAGACCAAAACTGTACACAGTACTCCAGGTGTGGTCTCACCAGGGTCCTATATAATTGCAGTAAGACGTCTTTACTCTTATACTCAATTCCTCTTGTAATAAAGGCCAACATACCATTTGCTTTCCTAATTGCTTGCTGTACCTACATGTTAACATTCAGTGATTCATAGCCAAGGACACCCAGGTCCCTCTGAACACCAACATTTCCCAATCTCTCACCATTTAAAAAATACTCTGCTTTTCTATTTTTCCTACCAAAATGGATAACTTCACATTTCTCCACATTATATTCCATTTGCCATGTTCTTGCCCACTCACTTAGCCTGTCCATATCCCCTTGAAGCCTCCTTGCATCCTCCTCACAACTTACATTCCCACCCAGCTTTGTATCATCAGCAAACTTGGATATATTACATTTGGAGCCCTCATCCAAATCATTGATATAGATTGTGAATAGCCAAGGCCCAAGCACTGATCCTTGCGGTACCCCATTAGTTAGAGCCTGCTAATCCGAAAATGACCCGTTTATTCCTACTCTGTTTTCTGTCCGTTAACCAATCCTCAATCCATGCGAGTATATCACCCCCAATCCCATGAGCCCTAATTTTGTTTAATAAACTCTTGTGTGGCACTTTATCGAATGCCTTCTGAAAATCCAAATACACCACATCCACTAGTTCCCCCTCATCTATTCTGCTAGTTACAACCTCAAAAAATTCATTTGTCAAATACGATTTCCCTTTCATAAATCCGTGCTGATTCTGCCCAATCCTATTATTATTTTCTAAGTTCCCTGTTACCACGTCTTTAACAATAGATTCTAGCATTTTTCCTACTACTGATATCAGGCTAACTGGTCTGTAGTTCCCTGTTTTCTCTCTCCCTCCTTTCTTAAATAGTGGGGTTACATTTGCTACCTTCCAATCCGCAGGAACAGTTCTAGAATCTATGGAATTTTGGATAATGACAACCAATGCATCCATTAGCTCTATAGCCACCTCTTTCATAACCTGAGGATGTAGGCCATCAGGTCCAGGGGATTTATCGGCTTTCAGTCCCATTAATTTCTCCAGTACTATTTTTTTTACTAATACTAAATTTCTTTCAGTTTTTCATTCTCTAGACCCTTGGTTCTCCACTATTTCCAGGAAGTTTTTTGCGTCTTCTTCCGTGAAGACAGACACAAAGGGCTCGAATTTCATCGGGCCGTTGAGGCAGGATTGGAGGCATGTGGGGGGTTAAAATCGCAAAATCGGGGGGGCACGAACCCATCCCGCCCCCATGCCCGTTTCCCAGGAGGCGGGTACCCGACCTGTGCTGGGAGCCGCCTCCCCGAGGCGGGAAGGGGATTAGTGCCAATTAACTGCCTGTTAACAGGCAGTTTTTAGCCTAATCCCTATTTTTATCCCTGAACTGTGGGCTGCCCGACAGCTCCAAACCACCCAAGTTAGCGAGGTAGACTGTCGGACTTGGACGGTTCGAGATGTCTGGTGTTCAGGTGAGTGATGGGTGCATGAGTGCAGAGGTAAGTGTGTTTGGTGTGTGTAAAGTGTTTAAATAAGTTTTACTTACCTTTACAAGCTTCCTTCCTTCAGGTCTCGGGAGTCCCTCATCTCACTGGCACAGAAAGCAGAATGGTCGCGAGCTGTCAAAATCTGCAGCCTTCTGCTTTCTGTTCTGGAGAGATCTCTAAATCAGCCTGAGAGGAAGGAATTAGAGTACAGATTGTCAGTGTTTGACAGCTTCAAAGAGCTGTCAAACGCTGATATGTCATCTGTCAAAAGCTCTTGACAGATGAAATGTCAACCTGTGACGTCACCTGTTGCCAGGTGGCCCTTAATTGGCCTGCTGAGCCCGCTGGGCGGACTCAACAAGGTCAATCAAGGGAAAATCGAGTGGGTTGGCCACAACTCGATGGAGGCAGGACTACAACCCCAAATGTGGGAGTTCCGCCTCCTACTCGCCTCCATTGATAAAATCCAGATCAAGGTATTTGTTTAATTTCTCTGCCATTTCTTTATTCCCCATTATAATTTTTCGTGTCTCAGCCTGTATGGGACCCCTATTTACTTTCGCTAATCTTTTCCTTTTTACATACCTATAGAAGTTTTTACAGTTTGTTTTTATGTCTCTTGCTAGTTTACTCTCATATTCTATTTTTCCTTTCTTTATCAATTTCTTGGTCCTCCTTTGCTGAATTCTAAAATCCTCCCAATCCTCAGGCTTACTACTCTTTTTGGCAACATTATAAGCCTCTTCCTTTGATCTAATATTATCTTTAACTTCTCGTTGACCACGGTTGAACCGCTTTCCCTGTGGGTTTTTTGTGCCTTAAAGGAATGTATATTTGTTGTAAATTATGTATTAATTCTTTAAATGCTAGCCATTGCTTGTCTACCATCATACCTTTTAATGTAGTTTCCCCAATCTACCTTAGCCAACTCGCCCCTCATACCTGCATAGTTTGCTTTTTTTAGATTGAAGACCCTAGTTTTGGATTTAACTGAATCGCTTTCAAACTCAGTATAAAATTCTATCATATTATGGTCACTCTAAGGCCCCTTTACTACAAGGTTAATAATTAACCTTTTCTCACTGCACAATACTAGATCTAAAGTAGTCTGTTCCCTAGCTGGTTCCTCAAAATACTGATCTAGAAAACTATCTTGTATACATTCCATGAACTCGTCCCCCACACTACAGTATTACTGCAAATTTGGCTTGCCCAGTCTATATGTAGATGAAAGTCCCCCATGATTACTGTATTACCCTCGTTACAGGTGCCTCTAATTTCCTGATTTATACTCTGCCCTAAATTACAACTACTGTTTGGGGGTCTATAAACAACTCCCACCAATGTTTTCTGCCCCTTGCTGTTTCTTAGCTCCACCCAAACTAATTCTACTTCTTGATTTTCGGAGCTAAGATCCTTTCTCTCTACTGTCTTTATCCCATCCTTTATTATCAGGGCTACCCCTCCTCCTTTTCCATTTTGCCTATCTCTTCTAAAAGTTAAGTATCCTGGAATATTTAGTTCCCAACCTTGGACACTTTGCAACCACGCTTCTGTTATACTATTAGATCAAACCTATTAATTTCTATCTGTGCTATTAATTCATCTATTTTGTTGCGAATGCTTCACGCATTCAGATATGGTGCCTTTAGCTTTGACTTATTTCTATTTTTCCCTGACGTCACCTTAGTCACTAATGCCTTATTACCTTTGTTACTCGCTCTGTCCCTTCCTGACCCATTTTGCTTATTTTTACCCAAAATTCTACTCCAGAGCCTTAACATTTCTCTCGCTGCTTTTAAATTTACTCTTTCCTGAATCCTCCCACGCCCCTTCATTAGTTTAAAGCCCTGTCTACTGCCCTAGATATTGGGTTCACCAGGACACTGGTCCCAGCCCGGTTTAAGTGGAGCCCATCCCAACGGAACAGCTCCCTCTTTCCCCAGTACTGGTGACAGTACCCCATGTACTGAAACCCCTTCCTCCCACACCACTGTTTGAGGAACACATTTAAACCTCTAATCTATTTATTCCTATGCCAATTTGCACGTGGCTCAGGTAACAATCCAGAGATTACCACCTTTGAGATTCTGCTTTTTAAATTGGATCCTAGCTCCTCAAACTCCCTCATCAGAACCTCATTCCTAGTTCTACCTATGTCGTTGGTTCCTACGTGGACCATGACATCTGGATCCTCCCCCTCCCACTCCAAGTTCTTCTCCAGCTGTGAGATGTCATCTCTAACCCTGGCACTGGGCAGGCAACGCAACCTTCGGAACTCTCGGTCGCAGCTGCAGAGAACAGTATCTATCCCCCGCCTATACTGTCCCCTACCACAACTACATTCACTTTTACTCCCCCCACTTGAATGGTCAGTTTGCTCATCCATCATGCAGGCTTTTCCCTCATCCACACAAGCAGCAAGAACGCCATACCTGTTGGACAAGGGCAGAGTTGTCGAATCTGGAGGTAACCAAGTCGTGGGTGAGGGTTTCAGCAGACAAGGGGCTGAGGCAGAGATGGGGGATATTACAGAGGTAGAAGTAGACGGTCTTGGTGATGGAGAGGATTAAGTCTATTTCTCCTGGATATTCCATTCAACACAAGTACTTAACCTCCCTGGGATTAACGTGGCATCTTATTTCCAAACCAGTACCTGCTTCAGATGGTATGCAACTAAATGTATAACACATTATTGTACATGAGGGCCAAGAGCAAATACAGGTACAGTAGTGCCGGGGTTATGGTGCTGGGCCAGCAATCAGGCAAGTTGTGAAATTTATTTCAATGTATCTGGTAATTTGTGGGATATCAGATTGTCATAAAAACCCAATGTCCTTCATTAGGGAACCTGCCAATTACCATCAAGTCTGGATGTCCTACATGTAACACTAAGAGGTTGACCCTCAATACCCTCGGAGTTAGCTGAGCAAGTTCCCGACTTGTACGAACCATCGCTATTCAAGAAGGCGGCCTACCATCTTCTCAGGGCAACCATGGATGGGCAATAAATGTGGCTTTGCCAGCACTGCCCACATCCCAAGAATATTTTTTTTAATGAACATCTGAACCAGACCCTATTCAAATCATGTTTATTTTGTAGTTATCAGGAATTGGTGTCTTAGCTTGAACATTGGCCACTCACCCATATTCACTGGGAGAATTTACACATGGAGAAAGAATGTGAACTCACAGCAGTGGTGTAAACCAGATGTGAGAATGCATCATGTTCTCTATAGCTGGAGAGTGCAGTGTAACACGAAACCTGTAGGGAGCAGGGCCTCACGGGGTGACGCAAACTCACATTGAGCTACGTCCAAAACTGAATGCTGTTTCAATCTGCAGTGGCAATGATACTGCTTTGTAGTAATGAGATAAATGACAGTGTACCTCCAGATTCCTGCTGGAGGTGGTGCAACCAACCATTTTGACATCATTGATGTTTTAACATCAAGTCACGGCAATATTTAATTAAATATGTAGGATAACATAAGGTGGAACTTCAATCGAGCAGTCTGAATGTTAAAATAACAAGTCCTGCCAGTTTATTATCATCTGGACTCTTGAGCCTGGCTGCTGCGTTGAACTCCATCCCATTGTCTGCTGTTTAGTGCAGGAAGGTAGAGTTGAGGTAGAAGATCAGCCATGATCTTGTTGAATGGTGGAGCATCCTCGAAGGGCCAAATGGCCTACTCCAACTCCTATTTCTTATGTAATATAGAACCGTAATACAGTACAGCTAATTTCACATACAGGAAACTTTCTGGTATCCGGCACTGACGGGACCGAGCTGGTGCCGGTCGATCAACATTGCCGGAAAAACGAGCACTAATATTAAAACATACGGAGCTTCTGAGCTCTGTCTGAAGCAACAAACCCTGTTGCTTAGCAACAGCTTCAAAACAGTCGGCGCAGCTTGCAAGCGTCTCTGTAGCTAAGCAACAGCTTCAGCTAGACGCTTGCAGAGCCAGGACTGGAGAAAAAAAGCAACGAAAAGTAAAAAAACTTATCTGAACCGACTCCTGAATTTTGCCGGTGGCTAGAGCATTCCAGATATTTAACCTCTGGTTAAATGAAAGTTTCCTGTACTTATTACTGTTGTGATGTTGAAGGCCAAGCAGAGTAAAGCTGGCCCGTGTATGTGGCCTCGAACCTGACATCATGTGACAGGTACAATAGTATCAGAAGTTTTGCACTAAGCAGCAGGTTAGTGGGAAACAAACTGTATGGATACAGAACAGCAAAGCCCGGAGAGTGCGTTAAAAGGGCCGCTATTCCACCAAGTCTGATTAATTGTGAGTGAAGTACCCCTGCACAGGCTCCGATAACCACACATGCCCGTGCAATAGGAACCTTTAATACCGCCCCAAGAATACTGTAGATTATGGAATGCTCTACGTCCTCCACCATCATACATTAAATCATCTGAACAGTTCAGCCATCAACCAAACCACTTTTTCCATGTTGTAGGAGAAGGAGGGAAGGATGGGTGGAAAGTCTGTACAGACTGGATTACTTTGGCAGTAATGTCATTCAGACAAACTAAAGAAAGGCAATGCAGAGTCCCACAATAGTCAATCCACAGTCAATTTCTCAAAGGATAAAGAATATAAGAAAAAGGAGCAGGAGTAGGCCATTCAGCCCTTCGAGCCTGTTCCGCCATTCAATAAGATCATAGTTGATCTTCTACCTCATCTCCACTTTCCTGCACTATCCCCATTTCCCTTGATTCCCTTAATATTCAAAAATCTATCACTCTCTGTCTTGAATATACTCAACGACTGAGCCTCCACGGCCCTCTGGGGGAGAGAATTCCAAAGATTCACCACTCTCAGCCAAGAAATTTCTCCTCATCTCAGTCCTAAATAGCAGACCCCTTATTCTGAGACTGTGACCCCTGGTTCTAGACTCCCCAGCCAGGGGAAACATCCTCCCTGCATCTACCCTGTCAAGCCCTGTAAGAAATTTGTATGTTTCAATGAGATCATCTCTCATTCTTCTAAACTCTAGACCGTGGATGTTCAATTCACATATTCAATTAATAAAAGACACTTCAGGTTTTGAAAAAGATGTTTTATTTCAGCAAGGTCTTGTTGACATACTATACTGGGGGATCCATGCAGCTTCTGAATAGGCTCACTTCTGGTGTAGGATAAAGATTAACAATGATGATGATGATGTAGTACATGAGGTAACATGGCTGATACTATACTGCTCTAAAACAGCTGTGGGGGCAAGTGTGGTTTTCATAGAGTCAGAGTTATACAGCACAGAAAGACGCCCTTCGGCCCATCGTGTCCGCGCCGGTCATCAAGCCCCGTCTATTCTAATCCCATTTTCCAGCACTTGGTCCGTAGCCTTGTATGCTATGGCGTTTCAAGTGCTCATCTAAATGCTTCTTGAATGTTGTGAGGGTTCCTGCCTCTACCACCCTTTTAGGCAGTGAGTTCCAGATTCCAACCACCCTCTGGGTGAAAAAGTTTTTCCTCAAATCCCCTCTAAACCTCCTGCCCCTTACCTTGAAACTATGCCCCCTGGTTATTGACCCCTCTACTAAAGGTGAAAAGTTCCTTTCTAGCTACCCTATCTATGCCCCTCATAATTTTGTACACCTCGATCAGGTCCCCCCTCAGCCTTCTCTGCTCTAAGGAAAACAACCCCAGCCTGTCCAGTCTCTCTTCATAGCTGAAGTGCTCCAGCCCAGGTAACATCCTGGTGAATCTCCTCTGCACCCTTTCCAATGCAATCACATCCTTCCTATAGTGTGGTGACCAGAACTGCACACAGTATTCCAGCTGTGGCCTAACTAGCGTTTTATACAGCTCCATCATAACCTCCCTGCTCTTATATTCTATGCCTCGGCTAATGAAGGCAAGTATCCCATATGCCTATTTAACCACCTTATCTACCTGTCCTGCTGCCTTCAGGGATATATGTACATGCACACCAAGGTCCCTCTGATCCTCTGTCCTTCCTAGGGTCCTACCATTCATTGTGTATTCCCTTACCATGTTAGTCCTCCCAAAATGCATCACCTCACACTTTTCAGGGTTAAATTCCATTTGCCACTGTTCTGCCCATCTAACCAACCCATCTATATCGTCCTGTAGCCTGAGGTTTCCCTCCTCGCTATTTACCACTCCACCAATTTTCGTGTCATCTGCGAACTTACTGATCATACCTCCTACATTCATATCGAAAATCATTAATGTACACTAAAAAAAGCAAAGTACCCAGCACCGATCCCTGCAGTACACCACTGGGCACAGGCTTCCAGTCACAAAAACAACCTTCGACCATCACCCTCTGCCTCCTGCCACTAAGCCAATTTTGGATCCAATGTGCCAAGTTGCCCTGAATCCTATGGGCTCTTACCTTCTTGACCAGTATCCCATGCAGGACTTTGTCAAAAGCCTTACTGAAGTCCATGTAGACCACATCAACTGCACTACCCTCATCCACACACCTAGTCACCCCCTCGAAAAATTCAATCAAATTGGTCAGACATGATCTCCCCCCGACAAAGCCATGTTGACTATCCCTGATTAATCCTTGCCTCTCCAAGTGGAGACTAATGCTGTCCCTCAGAATTTTTTCCAATAATTTCCCTACCACTGATATTAGGCTCACTGGCCTGTAATTCCCTGGTTTATCCCTACTACCCTTCTTGAATAATGGCACTACGTTAGCTGTTCTCCAGTCCTCTGGCAGAGGTTCTGAAAATGTGTGTCAGAGCCCCTGCAATCTCCTCCCTTGCCTCACAGCGCAGCCTGGGATACATCTCGTCTGGGCCTGGGTATTTAACCACTTTTAAGCCCGTTAAAACCGCTAGTACCTCCTCCCTCTCCATACTAATTTGTTCAAGTATATCACAATCCCCCTGCCTGATTTCTATGCCTACATCGTCCTTCTCCATAGTGAACACAGATGCAAAATATTCATTTATAACCTCACCTACATCTTCTGGCTCTACACACAGATTGCCACTTTGGTCCCTAATGGACCCTACTCTTTCCCTGGTTATCCTCTTGCCCTTAATATACTTATAAAACACCATGGGATTTTCCTTTATTTTGCCCGCCAGTGTTTTTTCATGCCCCCTCTTCGCTCTCCTAATTTCTTTTTTAAGTACCCCCCTGCACTTTCTATACTCCTCTACGGCTTCCACTGTTTTTAGTCCTTTGTAACTGCCAAAAGCCTCCCTTTTTTTCCTAATCCATTCTCGTATATCCCTTGACATTCAGGGTTCCCTGGGCTTGTTGGTCCCACCCTTGACCTTTACGGGAACATGTTGCCATTGTACTCTCTCTATTTCCTTTCTGAAAGACTCCCACTGCTCTGATGTGGATTTTTCTACAAGTAGCTGATCCCAGTCCACTTTGGTCAGATCCAGCCTTATCATCATATTAAAATTGGCCTTCCCCCAAATTAGAACCTTTATTTCCGGTCCATCTTTTTCCTTTTCCATGACTACCTTAAATGTCACCGAATTATGGTCAGTTACCAAAATGCTCTCCTACTGACACTTCTACCACTTGCCCGGCTACATTCCCTAGAATTAGGTCCAGTACCGCCCTCTCTCTTGTAGGACTTTCTACATGCTGGCTCAAAAAGCTCTCCTGGATGCACTTTAAGAATTCCGCACCATCTAAGCCTTTCACACTCTGACTATCCCAGTTAATATTGGGGAAGTTGAAATCCCCTATTATCACCCTATTATTTCTACACTTCTGAGATTTGCCGACATATCTGTTCCTCTATCTCCCCCTGACTGTTAGAGGGCCTATAGTACACTCCCAGCAAAGTGCTTGCCCCCTTTTTGTTTTTAAGTTCTACCCATATGGCCTCATTAGAGGAACCTGCTAAGATATCATCCCTCCTTACAGCAGTAATTGACGCCTTGATGAATATTGCGACACCCCCTCCTCTTTTACACACCCCTCTCTCTCGCCTGAAGATTCTATACCCCAGAATATTGAGCTGCCAGTCCTGCCCCTCCCTCAGCCATATCTCTGTGATAGCAACAATATCATACTCCCATCAACACCTTCAATTCATCGGCCTTACTCGCAAGACTCCTTGCATTAAAATAAATGCCATCCAGCCTTGCCATACTCCCTTGTGCCATTACATATTTGCTCTGCCTTCCAGGCTGACTTGATTTTTCCTCTATATTTGGCTGTGCATCACCCCCTACTATAGCTCCACTCCGTATCCCATCCCCCTGCCAAGTTAGTTTAAACCCCCCCCCACCCCACTGCCCAACAGTACTAGCAAACCTCCCCTCAAGGATGTTGGTCCCGTTCCGGTTCAGGTGCAACCCATCCGACTTGTACAGGTCCCACCTTCCCCAGAAGCAGACCCAGTGATCCAGGAAACTAAAGCTCTCCCTCCCGCAGCAACTCTTTAGCCACGCATTCTCCTGCTCTATCCTCCTATTCCTGTACTCACTAGCACATGGCACCAGGAGTAATCCAGAGATTACAACCTTTGAGGTCCTGCTTTTTAATCTGCTACCTAGCTCCCTAAATTCTTGTTGCAGGACCTCATCCCTCTTTCTACCCATGTCGTTGGTACCGATATGGACCACGACCTCTGACTGTTCGTCCTCCCCCTTCAGAATGCCCTGCAGCCGTTCAGTGACATCCTTGACCCTGGCACCAGGGAGGCAACATACCATCCTGGAGTCACGTCTGCGGCCACAGAAACGTCTATCTGTTCCCCTTACGATAGAATCCCCTATCACTATTGCTCTCCCACTCTTTTTCCTCCCCTCCTGTGCAGCTGAGCCACTCGTAGTGCCACAGACTTGGCTCTTGCTGCATTCCCCTGAGAAACCATCTCCCCCAGCGGTATCCAAAATGGAAAATCTGTCGGAGAGGGAGATGGACCCAAGGGACTTCTGCACTACCTTCCTAGTTCTTTACTCTGTCTGGCGGTCACCCATTCCCTGTCTGCCTGTGCACTCTTTACCTGCGGTGTGACCACCTCGTTAAACATGCTATCCACGAAGATCTCAGCTTCGCGGATGCTCCACAGTGACTCCAGCTGCAGCTCCAGCTCCAAAACATGGATTTCGAGTAGCTGCAGCTGGAGACACTTCCTGCACATGTGTTCGCCCTGGATACCTAAAGTGTCCCTGAATTCCAACATAACACAGGAGGAGCACTCCACGCTGCCGAGCTGCCCTGCCTTGTCCTACTCTTAAATTACTCCCTTTAAATTAAAGAATATTAAATACACTAGGGACCTTACTTCCTTTTAAACACTACTTACTCTAAACTAGAGACCTTACTTTTACTTTAATGACTGGAATGTAGAAATACTGTAGAAATACTCACCGCTGGTTCTCTGTCCTCTCTTGTACAGCTTTTTAGCTCCTGCTCTCCTGGAAGCTGACAAAGATGGAAAAAGAAAGGAACACCTCCCTCCCCGATCTCCCTCACTCACCAAACTCGCAGCTTAACACTCTGTTCCGATCTGCACTCCATGACAAACTGCACTCTAGCTTCCCTTTGGAGGATGGTGACAACCTCCGTTGCCTCCAGTCCAGATCCAAGGTCGTCTCATCCTCTGTCGTCGAATTACAGTATGCAGACGACACTTGCGTCTGCGCTCACTCGGAGGTTGAACTCCGAATCATCGTCAACACCTTCACCGAAGTATACGAGAGCATGGGCCTTACACTAAACAGCCGTAAGACAAAGGTCCTCTACCAACCTGCCCCCGCCACGCAGTGCTGCCCCCCGATTATCAAAATCCACGACAAGGCCTTGGACAACGTGGACCACTTTCCATACCTCGGGAGCCTACTGTCAACAAGGGCAGATGTCGACGACGAAGTCCAACACCGCCTTCAGTGCGCCAGTGCAGCCTTCGGTCGCCTGAGGAAGAGTGTGTTTGAAGACCAGGACCTCAAACCCGGCACTAAACTCATGGTCTACAGAGCAGCAGTGATACCCGCCCTGCTGTACGCCTCAGAGACATGGACCATGTACAGCAGCCACCTCAAAGCACTGGAGAGGTACCACCAACGCTGCCTCTGCAAGATCCTGCAAATCCACTGGCAGGATAGGCGCACCAACGTCGGTGTTCTTGCTCAGGCCAACATCCCCAGCAAACATCCCCAGCATCGAAGCTTTGACCACACCCAATCAGCTCTGATGGAAGGGTCACATTGTCCACATGCCCGATACGAGACTCCCAAAACAAGCGCTCTACTCAGAGCTCCGGCACGGCAAGAGAGCCCCAGGTGGGCAAAGGAAACGCTTCAAGGGCACCCTCAGAACCTCCTAGAAAAAGTGTAACATCCCCACCGACACCTGGGAATCCCTGGCCCAAGACCGCACAAAGTGGAGGAGAAGCATCCGGGAAGGTGCCGAACACCTCGCGTCTCTTCGCCAGAAGCAGAAGCCAAGCGCAGGCAGCGCAAGGAGCGCACATCAACCCAAGCACCCCACCCACCCGCCCCTTCAACCACCGTCTGCCCCACCTGTGACAGAGACTGTAGGTCCCGCATTGGACTCATCAGTCACCTGAGAACTCATTTTTAATGTGGAAGCAAGTCATCCGCGCTTCCGAGGGACTGCCTAAGAAGAAGAAGAGCCTCCCTTATTTATACCGCTGAGATTTAAATAAGTGAACTCTCTGGCAGTTACAGAACCAGATTAGACCACTTAATTAATTAATTACTCTCACCTGCTCTCCAGCACAGAGCTTGCTTAGCCCTGCCCAAGCCTGGAAGAAACTTAAAGCTTGAAACAGTGGGGGAGAAATTGGGTGAGTAGCGCCACCTGTTAGCGCCTAAAGAGGCAGTCAGTGGCTGTAGCGCCACTGGCTGCACCTCCCACGATATTCAGCAGGGGCGCTAATGGTTGCGTTAGCCTGTTGCGCTGCAACCGATGACGTCATCGGTGTGCGCAGCGCCCCATTAGCGCCCCGATCGCGATATTTGGTAGCGAACGCCGCTGTAGCGCCGTTTGCTACCCGCGCCCGGCTCACGGGGCCTTACTGTGCCAGCAGTGGCGCAAGTTAAGGTGGAGGTGTGGGGCGGCCGCTTTTTTCGGCAGCCGCCTGCCAGCACCTCCGTCCCCGGCCTCCTGATCCCCCCCCGCGGCATTGCCGGCTGTTTCCCGAGAGCCCGGCACTTCTCCTCGGTGCCGGGCTCTTTTGCCAGCACGCGCGATCGGGGATCCCGCTGTTGCAGGCCCCTCCCCCTTAAGAATGGGAGGAAGGCCTGCAGTACCGCAGTGTGCCGTGCCGCAGCGCGTGGCGCTGCGGCACGTTGCGCTGCGATATTCAGTTTCAGCGCCCTAAGAGGGACACGGAGCGCCTCGAGCCTCGCCCCGTCTCCTCTAGGGACGCTGAAACTGAATTTTTGGCGATCGGTATTACTCCGAATGCAGCACAACAATCAGCGCCCAGGCGAACTTGGCGCCTCAACCCAATTTCTAGGCCAGTAAATTTAAATGCTAATTGCAAGCACACTAGACTTGAATTTATAGAAATAAGAGATTAACCTTTAAGATTTACTCCCTCACTCACCAAACTCGCAGCTTAACACACTGTTCTGATCTGATTTTCCAAAGTCTATGCAGGAGAGTTTAACTAATAGTTAACGATAACCTCGCATTCCTCAGTCAAACTATGGCTTTTTAAACACACTTTGAGTCCCACGGCTCTGTTATTCTGTATCTGTCCCAAAGCGTACAGTGTGGCACAATACAGCAGCCGGTGAAAGATCCATCACTCTGGCGCAAAGCCGCACCTTCGGGTTGCAAGTTTAAAATATTGTGTGGCATAACGGTGTGAGCTGTGGTCTACATTTAATAGCAATAACACTAATTCTCGTAGCTAGTTACCGGGAGCATGTTGTACATTGTACGGCAGCGCATAAAGGTGCTGAGTACCATATATTAAGTTCCAATATCTAACAATACTTTTAATGGCTTTTCGGGGCTGTGTTATAAACAATATCATTTCAAAAAAATAAACTAACAAGCTTTCTCATCTTGACCTGGTAATCCCTGTGGTAGATTATCTGTTCAAGTATTGAGCTGCGACATGAGACAGCTTCAAGACTGAAACACACCTGCTTCTCCGAGTCAATGATCTCCTGGCCTACCAAAAATCCAATTGGTTCACCTGAGCTAAACACTGCCGAGGTCTTTATTTTATCAATACTACTATAATCATTGTTCCCATCAGCTCTCTACTACAGGTAGACTACCCTTTATCCGGACTTCCGAAAACCGAAACCCTCTAAAAACCGAAGGTTTTTTCGTTCAGCGTAAGTCGTGCGTACGAACGAAAAAACCTTCGGTTTTTAGAGGGTTCCGGTTTCGGAAGTTCGGATAAAGGGTAAGTCGTGCGCACGACCCCCCCGCGGACCCCGCCGGCCCCGACAACCGCCGACCCCCCCGCGGACCCCGCCGGCCCCGACAACCGCCGACCCCGCCAGCCCCGACAACCGCCGACCCCCCCGCGGGCCCCGACAACCGCCGACCCCGCCAGCCCCGACAACCGCCGACCCCCCCGCGGGCCCCGACAACCGCCGACCCCGCCAGCCCCGACAACCGCCGACCCCCCCCCGGACCCCGCCGGCCCCGACAACCGCCGACCCCGCCAGCCCCGACAACCGCCGCCCCCCCCGCGGGCCCCGACAACCGCCGACCCCGCCAGCCCCGACAACCGCCGACCCCGACAACCGCCCCCCCCGCCGGCCCCGACAACCGCCGACCCCGCCAGCCCCGACAACCGCCGACCCCCCCGTGGACCCCGCCGGCCCCGACCCCCGCCAACCCCGACTGACTTACGCTGAGCGTCAGCGTAAGTCGTGCGCACGACCCCCCGCCGACCCCCCCCGCCGACCCACCTTCCGAAATCCGAAATTCTCCTTTATCCGAAACTCGGCTGGTCCCGAGGTTTTCGGATAAAGGATAGTCTACCTGTACTCACATAGGATATACAGCACAGAAACAGGCCATTCGGCCCAACCAGTCCATGCCGGCGTTTATGCTCCACACGAGCCTCCTCTTGTCTTTCTTCATCTAACTCTATCAGCATAACCTTCTATTCCCTTCTCCCTAATATGCTTATCTAACCACTCCATAAATGCGTCTATACTATTCGCTTCAACCACTCCCTGTGGGAGCGAGTTCCACATTCTCACCACTCTCTCGCTAAAGAAGTTTCTTCTGAATTCCCTATTGGATTTCTTGGTGACTATCTTATATTGATGGCCTGTAGTTTTGCTCTTCCGCACCAGTGGAAACACTCTGTATCCACTCTATCAAAACTTTTCATAACTTTAAAGACCTCTATTAGGTCACCCCTCAGCCTTCTCTTTTCAAGAGAAAAGAGACCCAGCCTGTTCATCCTTTCCTGATGGGCATAACCTTTAACTACTGTTCCCCCTAAGCTGTAAATATCCCAGCCTACATTTTCTTCCTCCAAACAGTCTCATTCTTCAAATCTAGACAAGTCTCCTAGTCTAACTTACTCTTCCCCTACAAACTGTGGAACTCTTTAACCGTACCCCCCTCCCCCACTCAGTTTTCTTTGTTGTTCAAGCCTACAGGCTTTTAAAGCCCAAGTTAGAGATCACCGAACCTCCAGCACGGTGGCATAGTGGTTAGCACTGTTGCCTCACAGCGCCAGGGACCCGGGTTCAAATCCGGCCTCGGGTGACTGTCTGTGTGGAGTTTGCACATTCTCCCCGTGTTTGCGTGGGTTTCCTCCGGGTGCTCCGGTTTCCTCCCACAGTCCAAAGATGTGCGGGTTAGGTTGATTGGCCATGATAAAAATTGGCCCTTAGTGTTAGGGGGGATTAAATACGTGGGGTTACGGGGATAGGGCTTGGGTGGGATGGCTGTCGGTGTAGGGACCGGGTGCTAGGGTTTGGATGATCAGCCATGATCTCGTTGAATGGCGGAGCAGGCTCGAAGGGCCGAATGGCCTACTCCTGCTCCTATCTTCTATGTTACTCTTCAACTTATCCCATCTTCTCTTGTGATCTGTTCTACCTCAGTGGTGCCCTTCAATTTGGGCCTTGGCCCTTCACACGGATTTTCAATGAAAACCAGACGGGGTCTCCACAGGGCCAACTGCCGATCGCTGCTTGTTTAAGGAAGGCATGAGGTGGTACAAAGGCATCCTCCACAGAAAAGTGTTGCAAAGTGTCAATAAGTGGTGTGCGACCACTTAATCCTTTGAAGAGCAAGATGTTTGATCTTACAAGCCCCACTGCGTATAGCGGGCGCGGTCGTGTGTACACGATTTGTCCACGGCACACAATGGCCAGCATAATGTGGCCAGGGTCGTCCCCGGTTACGATACCGGGACTCGAGTATAGCAGCGTAATTTGATCTGCTGTCTGTAGATTCAATTGTTCCGAGGTTTCCTAATTATCCCGTGGCATTTCCAAGTTCAAATTGGTAACAGGAATCAACAGAGAAGAAGTTTCACCGTCGTAGTAAAGATAGGTCTTCGTTTTTCACGTGTTTTCTGTCTGCTGAAACAATGAAACTAAAACCCCCTTTCCATGAAAAGAAATAGTAATGGACATGCAGCAAAAGGTGCATGAACCACACGGGAGCAAGCGGTATCAAGAAGTTAAATGGGCACTAGAGTCCCTTTCTGAAGATGACTGACAAAGGCGAACTTACTGAAAGACGACCGTTAGCACTGGCAGGGGGGGGGAGGGGGAGGGGGGGGGAGGAGGGGGCGCCTGTTTCTACAAAGATACGCCGTGGAAGTTGCTTTTTTTTTAAGAAACAACTATTTCTCCTTAAGGAATCAATAGCACTTTCAATTTTCACATCAGGAATAACATTTGAAGGCACACCTTGACTTCAGCGTTTGTGTGGTTTAAATGCTGCGCGAGCTGCCCGGAGTAGTCGGCGCGCATCATACGGTGTAACCGGCACCTTTGTAATTGACGCCCAACGGTGATGACAAATGGTCAGCACCATGTGCCCGATGTAGGCGGCTGTCTGGGGATAAGAGGGGACGGCGACAGGGGTGGGGACTGTACTGCCAATAATTAAGTGGTTCCATTTGTTGAAAAATTCACAGATTAGCTGCTAGGAAACATGGGTGAGAGGAATCCCAAACATCAAGAAGGATTTCTCTGGGCAGTGTGTGCAGTAATTGCGCCCTCTATGAAACATTCAGTGCTTAAAGGGAACTTTAGCGTGCGGGAAATGGTCTGTAGCAACCCTAATGTTAATCCGCTGGTTTGAAGGCATAGATGGTAAACATTCCAATCCCATCGTGACCAACAGCATCGACCCATTAGGGCTCGTGCTGTAAGGGAAGCGTGTTGCTCTACATCCCACTCCACTAAAATAGGCAAACAAATTTCTGCAAAAAGGATTTGCGTGGAATCCTGCAGATGGAAGTCTGCAAAAATGTCAGGATCAGCAGCCTTGTACTTCCCAAATTTCAGTCAGCCTTAAAAATAACCAGCTATCCTGAAATTAAACGTAGCCTCAGGGCCACTGCACATCTGGCTTCTTTACAGCAAACCCCCTCCGACCCCACAAGCTGCCGTTCCGATCTGCTGGCAGGTGAACAAATAGGCAGACCATGTCCGCGT
This sequence comes from Somniosus microcephalus, assembly GCF_052327205.1. Classification (NCBI taxonomy): domain Eukaryota; kingdom Metazoa; phylum Chordata; class Chondrichthyes; order Squaliformes; family Somniosidae; genus Somniosus; species Somniosus microcephalus. The sequence goes on from NC_141007.1 coordinate 62,466,758, forward strand.
GACCTCGAACCTACAACGCTACCCTGGAGATAGCAAGCGGCAAGACACGAGGGACTGGGTCACCGCGGCAGCTTCTACCTTTCTGCTGCCGAGGGGGGGGGGGGCGGGGGGGGTGCGGATATAGGAAAAAGGCTCCATTTCGGTGAAAGGTCCTCTGACAAGAAGCTGGTTTCACTGACTGCAAGGTGGCTGGACCCAAGTGTCAGGCAGCAGTGGGACTGTAACCACAAACTACAAGTCTCCAGAAACTATTTTTGCTCTTGCACTTTGGGACCACACGTCAACATATTTTGAAAAAGGATACACTTCCTCCCAGCACAGAGTGTTCTTTTTAATTATTATATTAAAAAAATAATGCATGCTTTCTATCACCTGTGACATCTGCAACAATATTTTCCTGGTAAAATGCTAATACAGATTACAATCATGTGGAATGAAAAAGAACCACAGAAGGACACAGTTTCTAAGATGTAGCCTCTCTCTGCTGAGGCGGGCTCCCTTTCATATTATCTACTCGCTGTCAGTGTGGCTGGGTTTCAAAGGTAAAATGAAAGAAACTGTTCGTTTTGTTTTTGATTGAATAATACTGGAGGGTAGAAATCACTGCTGGTGATGCTATCTTACACATGCTCAACACCCTCCGGTCAAGTTCTTAGCTGATTTCATCATTTTAAACATTTATCCCACTGCCTGTTTGTGGGAGCTTGCTGTGCACAAATTGGCTGCCGCGTTTCCTACAGCAGAACAGTGACCACGCTTTGCAAATAATTCATTGGCTGTAAAGCGCTTTGGGACGTCCTGAGGTTGTGAAAGGCGCTATAGAAATCTAAGTTCTTTCTTTCTTAAACAATTTCTATCCTTTGGAAAACAACAACAACTTGTATTTATACAGCGCCTTTAACGTAGTAAACCGTCCCGAGGCGCTGCACAGGAGTACTGTAAGACAAAATTTGACACTGAGCCACATGAGACATTAGGACAGGTGACCAAAAGCTTGGTTAAAGAGGTAGGTTTTAAGGAGCCTCTGAAAGGAGGAGAGGTAGAGAGGCGGCGAGGGAATTCCAGAGCTGAGGTTCAGTCACTTAACATTCCGTTCGTGTTACAAGAAGTAGCGACGTACAAAGATTCACTTCCACAATGAAGGGTGCAAAACATTATCCAAACTTTTAATACAATCTTGGAAAGACATCCGAGAGCAACTTGGGCACGGCAGGTTGCACATTTTTAAACTTGGGTTCACTCCAAGTTCACTGACTGATGCAATGACATTTGAAAGTTAAGCACGCAAGGACTGAACTTGCATCAACCATAAAACACGTCGGCAGCAGAACAAATGTACAGCAGGAGCACTGTGGTTTGTGGAAAGATCTGCACCTCTGCGACTCTCTCCCGATCTAGAAAGCTCGGATTCATTATATTAGCGGTGCCTCGCTCAGTTTGCAGGGGGCACTTGTACAGTTGCCTTTCTGTTTGTGACACTGGGGCAACTCAGTGCCACCCCTATTGGTTTATCTAAAATAGGCAACCAAAGCCCCCTCCTTCTCTACAAACTCCACATTTAAATAACAAGGTGAACGACATCATCAGACAAGGTTAAAGCTCAAAAAGACAATCAGCTGCCTGGCACTGCGCAAGGGGAATGTGCTGCCCAAAGTAAAGTAGTCAGATGCCACTGAGGAGGTGGCAAGACAACAGGAAGATTCTGCTGTAGCAGGGCATCTCACGGCGTCTGCCATTAGTTAGACTTGGCCCTGCGCCCGTCAGCTCAGAGTATGTTTGCCCACAAAGTTGCTGAAAGTGCGAGCTGATAACGGCGCAGCGAGGGAAACAGGGCATCTGGGACCAGAGTGAACAGGGCAACCAACAGGGTATCTCCTTAACCAATGCGATTTAAGGGGGTATCTCCTTAACCAATGCGATTTAAGGGGGTATCTCCTTAAGCAATGCGATTTAAGGGGGTATCTCCTTAAGCAATGCGATTTAAGGGGGTATCTCCTTAACCAATGCGATTTAAGGGGGTATCTCCTTAACCAATGCGATTTAAGGGGGTATCTCCTTAACCAATGCGATTTAAGGGGGTATCTCCTTAACCAATGCGATTTAAGGGGGTATCTCCTTAACCAATGCGATTTAAGGGGGTATCTCCTTAACCAATGCGATTTAAGGGGGTATCTCCTTAACCAATGCGATTTAAGGGGGTATCTCCTTAAGCAATGCGATTTAAGGATTGGGAAATAAACACAGGAAGGACTGAGGAGGGTGAATTAAAGGGGGTGAATTCAATGTCAAATCAGGTTCAGAAAGAGAAATAAAGAGGGAGAGAAAAATTGGATTAAGAAAGAGAGAAAAAAGAGACAGAAAGGAAAAGTAAGACTTTTTTTTTTAAGTTTGATATTTTTTAAATCTCCCCGAAAAATTCAAAACCTGAAGGAATGCGACTCCACACTTGGAATAGTTAATTTTCTGCCAGAGAGGTTGATTGGCAGTCATTAACACTCATCACATTGTCAAAAGGGTACTTACGCTTGTAATGAACAGCCTTAACTTTCTGAGCCGAGTTTAATGGGCAATTGATGAGCAAGTACAGCAAGTTCCAAAAAAAAACAGGGCAGGGGTCTAAGGGCGAGATGCCGTTTTCGCCAAGCAACTCGGACAGCAACTTTTGGACAGTCACATTTAACCGCGCATCTGCTCCTCGCCTGAAGTTGCTGTGCCATTTACCCATAAATAACGGCGAGCGCATTAGCCTTGCTGTTATTCTGACAGCAAATTCTGACCCATTGTGCCAACAGCTCCCAAATAAAAAAGCAGTGGAAATGTCCAGCAAGCTGCTTCCGCAGAGTTCATGATGTTGAGGATTGCAAAAAACTGCAGTCAGCACACAAAGAGTTAATCTGGACTGACTTGTAATACAGAACAAGCAAAGGAGCGCTCTCATATCCCTGCACACAGTCTCCTGACACTCGAGGACTACTCCTGCAAGCCACTGATTTGTTTATGTCACGACGCTATTGTCACCTTATTTGCTTTCATCACAACACTGCTTTTCAAGAGTTAAGTTCAAAGCGAAAAAATCATTCACGATCTACACCACGCTCTCAAATTGCTCTTACTCACCCTGCTCACCAACTAAACTGGGTACACTCTCCCAGCACAACCAGAGAACTCCCTGGAGCTGTCGGCACAGCTGCCAAATTCGACTTAGCTTCAATTCAAAAATCGCTGCTTCCTGGAGAGAATCAAGGTTCAGCAGCATTGGAACAAAGACTCCAGTAGGAGCAAGGCTTGTGAGGATGCACTTTACAAAAACAGCTAATACATATTTATGTACACACACCCACCTTTGACCAACAATACCAGCCATGTTACTAATTCTCACTGGATATCTGGGAGGGGTCAAGGGCAGTGAGCCGTTTGATCGTTAGCTGACCGAGAGCTGCTGGTCACAAGCAGGAATGAACTTTGCACACTGACCCTGATGCAATAGGAAGTAATAGAGTGCTATAAACACACCAGCGTGAGCTGCAGGAAACATACTCACACTGATTATGTTATCGCTGCCATTTAATGCTCAGCCTCATACCTTCACTTGCTGCATTTCAGACACAATTCTGGCACAATTGTGGAATCCTGAGAGTGCTGTGGGGGGCTTAATAACGGCACTTGCTGCACATAAAGGTCAGATTATCCGAAGTGTGCACACAGATAATGGCATGCCCTCTGTACAGTAAGGAAGATGAACTCCAGAGCTGGGATTGGCACAGAATTGATCCAAGACCCGGTCTGGTCCAATGTTCCCTCTAAATTAGCTCCGTTGTACGCGGCCTGTTTATTTCAATGGGCGGTCCCTTTAAATTTTTGCGCATGCGCGGTATTTCAAACGGAAAAGCTCATGAGCGGCCTGTGCGCTATCTCGCAGATTACTGCACGGCCGCACACGCGCTCAGCTTAAAGGGAACACTGGTCTGGTCCCAAACGAATGAATGGAGCAGACTGGCATAGTGGGCTCCACTCCCAGCAATTCCATAACCTATCCTGACTGCTACGCAAATTCCAAAAAACAAAAAAGGTAATTACTTTGTTTTTTAAATGTACTCTGTGTATTAGCACCACGGCCTAGAAGTTGGTTCACTCTCGTACGCTGGTCGGTGCGAACTAGGCATGAGGAACGCTCGCTGCGCTGAAACACCTAGGCCCAAGGCACACCCAATATTGGGTCTCGGGCCTCATTTACATCAGGTCGGTGAGCTGCCAACACCTGCTGAGGCATCCCCAGGCAGCTCGTTGGCGAAGAGGATTTTAATTTCAGGCCCGTGGGGAAAAGTGGGAGAGGCGACTGGGAGAGAGAGGGGGCTGAGCAGGGACCGCCAACCTGCACCTCGCGGCTCCACTTTCAGGCTAACTATTCTCTATGGTGGTGGCATCCAGCAGTCCCTTCAAGGACCGCTGGTTAGGCCGTATTTAGACCACGATTTCATAAACACTGCCAGCCCCGGTACTAGCTGTGTTCAGGGCAGCTCAATATTACAAAGGGAGCCTCAAACCGGCAATAGGCCCCCCTATCTGCGTATGGAAAGGACCCAACGCCCGTTTCAGGCGCAGGCCCCAGATGCCCCTTTCTCTGCCTTCATCAATATGGCATGTAGCGCACGTCCGGCATGTAATGAGCGCACTTCACCCGCCATATTGAATGCTTAGTTACCTGAAAAATGGGCGCGGCACCATCGAATTTCGAGGCCACTGTTTCCATAGTTTCTGTTGAAGATTTATTCCACTGGTAGGCACGCAGTGAACAATGGGAAAGTGAGCCAACTAAGCCAGTGTGTAGTCAGTGGGCATTTCTTTCCTATCTACAGGCAGACATAACCATCCCACAGTTTAAACAGCAGGAAAATGCACCACTGATTCATACACAAAATCCAACAGAAGCTCCTACATTTAATGAAATATAATACGTTCAAATGATATTTGCAAACTCTAGCTTTTCTCACCCAATATAGAACATCACCTAATCCTCTCTGCATTCCCCCATAAAAATGAGACACTGTCTGAAAAATCAGTTATTCCCTGCAGATGCAGCAGTTAAACGGGATATGGGATGGTCGCCAGCCTTGTTACCCTCAATCCAATCTGTTAACTAAATTCAAAACAAGTCCAACATAGCAACCAGTCCTTAGATTGGGAAATACAATTTATGATTTGTAAGAATTAGTCACCAGGTCCTTACCATAAGTTCAGAGTAAGTTGGTCTGTCTTTGGAATTTTTCTTCAGGCTGTAATAGAAAGAGAGAACGTCACGTTAGTGAAATGCCGTGTGGAAATTCTATTCATTATTTGCTGTAGATGGGATTGGATTCTTGCTGGTCGACTGGCTATCAAATCCTGAATAACTACAAAGGTCGGCACCTAGGCAGCATGCTTAAGTCAGAGCTTTAAGAGCAGACATCAGTTTTAGGCAGGGGGTCTGGGTAAGGATGCTGCTAACCTCTGCTCTTCATTGGAGGCTTCTGGGTCAGTGATTGGCAGCAGCGAAGACCATAGAATCATACAGAATAGCACAGCACAGTCTGCGCCAGCTCTTTCGAAGAGCAATCCAGTCAGTCCCACTCCCCCGCTCTTTCCTCATATCCATGCAATTTTTTCTCCTTCAAGTATTTATCCAATTCCCTTTTGAAAGCTGCTATTGAATCTGTTTCCACCACCCTATCAGGCAGTGAATTCCAAATCCTAACCACTCGTTGCATAAAAAAGTTTTCCCCCATGTTGCCCCTGGCTCTTTTGCTGATCACCTTAAATGTGCCCTCTGGTTATCAACACTTCAGTGATTAGAAACAGTTTCTCCTTATTTACTCAATCGAAACCCTTCATGATTTTAAACACCTCTATCAATCTTATAGAAACATAGAAGATAGGAGCAGGAGTAGGCCATTCGGCCCCTCGAGCCTGCTCCGTCATTCAATGAGATCATGGCTGATCATCCAAATTCAGTACCCTGTTCCTGCCTTCTCCCCATATCCCTTGATCCCTTTAGCCTTTAAGATATATATCCAACTCCCTCTTGAATATATTTAATGAATTGGCCTCTACTGCCTTCTTTGGTAGAGAATTCAACAGGTTCACCACTCTCTGGGTGAAGAAATTCCTCCTCATCTCTGTCCTAAATGGCTTACCCCTTATCCTTAGACCCCTGGTTCTGGACTCCCCGACCATCGGGAACATCCTTCCAGCATCTAGTCTGTCTAGTCCTGTTAGAATTTTATAAGTTTCGATGAGATCCCCTCTCATTCTTCTAAACTCCAGCGAGTACAAGCCCAATCGACCCAATCTCTCCTCATACGTCATTCCTGCCATCCCAGGTATCAGCCTGGTGAATCTTCGCTGCACTCCTTCCATGGCAAGAACATCCTTCCTCAGATAAGGTGACCAAAACTGCACACAATACTCAAGATGTGGTTTCACCAAGGCCCTGTACAACTGCAGCAAGACATCCTTGTTCCTGTACTCAAACCCTCTCGCTACGAAGGCCAACATACCATTTGCCTTCTTAACCGCCTGCTGCACCTGCATGCTTACTTTCAGCGACTGGTGCACAAGGACGCCTAGGTCTCGTTGCACTTCCCCTTCTCCCAATCTATTGCCATTCAGATAATAATCTGCCTTCCTGTTTTTGACATCAAAGTGGATAACCTCGCATTTATCCACGTTATATTGCATCTGCCATGCTTCTGCCCAATCACCCAACCTGTCCAAATCATACTGGAGTTTCTCGGCATCCTCCTCACAGCATACCCTCCCACCCAGCTTTGTGTCGTCTGCAAACTTGGAGATATTACATCTAGTTCCCTCGTCCAGATCATTAATATATATTGTGAATAGCTGGGGTCCAAGGACCGATCCCTGCGGTACACCACTAGTCACTGCCTGCCACTTGGAAAAAGAGCCGTTTATTCCAACTCTTTGCTTTCTGTCTGCCAACCAGTTCTCTGTCCAAGTCAATACCTTCTCTTAGCCTTCGCTGCTCTAAGGAGAACAACCCCAGCTTCTCCAGTCTATCCATGTAACTGTAAACCCTCATCCTTGGAACCTTCCTAGTAAATCTCTTCTGCATCCTCTCCAAAGCCTTCACTTCCTTCCTAAAGCGTGGTACCCAGAATAGGACTCAATACTCCAGCTGGGGCTGGACTAGTGTTTTTTAAAGGTTCAGCATAACTTCCTGACTGTTGTACTATGCCTCTATTTATAAAGCCCAGGATCCCATAGGCTTTATTATCGGCTTTGTTAACCTGTCCTTCCACCTTCAAAGATTTGTGCACAAACACCCCCAGGTCCCTCTGTTCTTGCACCCTCTTTAAAATTGTACCATTTAGCTCGTATTCTCATTCCTCCTACCGAAATGTATCACCTCACACTTTTCTGCATTGAATTTCATCTGCCATGTATCCACCGATTCCACCAGCCTTTCTATGTCCTCTTGAAGTCTATTACTATCTTCCTCACTGGTTACTACACTTCCAAGTTTTGGATCATCTGCAAATTTTGAATTGTGCCCTGCACCACCACCCCCCCAAGTCCAAGCCATTAATGTTAACCAGTAGTGTCAGTACATAAAGCACGTATTCCCGCAACTAGTCTCCCAGACCATCCCACGAACAAATGGAGGCATTTCACAACAGGCCGTCATACTGAGTGCCCACCTTTACAACAGAACAAAAATCTGAACTATGAATAGTGCCTTGAAAGACCAACTTCAACTCAAAGGTAGAATAATTCAATCCCATTTCAAGTGCTTTCCTTTTTTAAGCATACACTTTACCAAGGGCATACTTGTTTGCAAACAACTTTTTAAATCCCAAAGGAAACTACAAATAAAACATCCCTAGATTAAGATGAATGGAATTACTCTCCAGAAACTATTCTCAGTGTCACAGAAAACAGACCCCAAGCAACAGAAAAAAAGGCAAAAAAGTTCGATTGGATGATCGAAGACAATAAACCTCATCAAAACGAGCTGGAAGCTTAAAATGAGGAGATGAACATGAAGAACTGAGACCAAGATATAAGGGAGCAAAGAGAATAACTAATCCAACATATCCTGTTGCCACGACTGACAAGTCGCCGACATTCATGATCGAGAGCAGCCAGGTCCCCTGCCTATAGGAGGCAACAGTGAGGATATAAAAGGGAAAGATACAGGCAAAAATACAGCAATTCGGTTGCAAGGCAGCCAGAGATATTTCAGCGGGGGATTTTCCTTGACCCACACGTTCGCAATTAGCACACATCCTCTCTAAGCTAAAATAAGGACCGATACGGAAAATGACGACTTTCAATCGAGCAGAATGACTATGACTTGATTCATGCATTTGAACAAAATTATTTTTAATCCAAGTTACATGACCTTTGATTCAAGACTCTGGATCATCCACCATTTCCAGGCAGGAAACAATCCAATCTCATTTCCTGCCCAACTTTGGGAAAATCATCAATGGTGACACATATTACAAGGCTGCCAGTTGTAATGGGATTGGGGAGTTATGACACCACAAATCATTTCCTTTCCTGCACCAGTCAGGTCATTCCGTGCCAATAGTCAAGGAAGCGCACACAACACACATCCTGCACCTGCATCACACAGCATCCCTCAGCTCTCTAAGTTGCGTCTCTCCAACAAACTGTGTTTGAATCCGAGCTAGGTTCCTCGAACACATTCATGAAAAACCGTCACGGGCTTCTGTGAATCACAGCAACCACCATCACTTCAGTCGCATCCGGCCTTCGAAAGACGTGAACATGAATAGTGCCTCTGGATACATTAATTATGTTCCTATTATGTGGGGAACAGTGACACCATCAAATATTCTTATGTCACAGTGTCAACAGGGCAGATTAGATTCAGTCTAGAAACTCACCTCCGACACTGACTGGCAATGTACCTCACCTTCAACATTCCCAATCAGCCCTTACCGAGTTAGATTTCCAGTCACAAGGCTCACCATGTCGTATCTCACAGCAAGATTGCGAATTCAGCAGCATTTAAATTGAATTTAGCAACCACTTATCTACAGAGTACTAGGTGGAAGGGTTGTGACTCTGTAAATATTGCTTTCTATACAGTCTGTAGGGTCAAATTTTGACCAATAAAATACACTTACATTCAATGCAAGTTGGTGGGGGGGAATGAGGCAGAGGGAAAAATAGAGAAAATGAAGAGAGAGAAAACACACCATGGGAGTTGTAGTCTTGCAACCTGCTCCTTATAGAACTACAATTCTCAGAGAGTATGCTACGACAGCCAGACAGAAAATGTCTAAATAAATAACTGGAGGCACCAGCACTGGGGAAAAACACTTTCAGCCCTTAAATAAAGACGCTGAGCGAACAGATTTTTTTTCCTATCACTGAGGAAGACATTTACGAAGTGCTCTGGACATTGCGGCCGGGGTCACTCCGCCAGGACTGGTCATTGAAGACACAATAGCTGGGGAAAAAATCTCCCTGCCTCTGTGGCACCAATCACTCCTTCAGCAGGTACAACCAATCCAATATAGGGAGAGAAAATATTGTTTATAGTCATGTAAACAATGAAGCAAAGGCTTCGAGGAGGGAGTAGTGAAGAATAAAGAAAAGTATTTGCATCGCTAAAGAAATACTGCAAATCCACAATAGAAAATATGTATTTATATAATGTAAATAACCGAGAATTCAGGAAAAAAAACAAATTTACTTATATCTTAAGCAAGTTTTGTAAAATGGTAGGTAAATAGTATTCCAAATATTATTTCAACACTAGTAAAATTAGTAATATTTCCACCTATCAGTCATGTGATCTATTTTTTCAGTAATTTTGCTGTATGGCAGCAATGTTTCTATTGCTGGGACTGGACCATGGTGAACATCAGAGATTGTTAGATGGAAGAACAAAGTTACTTGCATCTTCACGTTTTGTAAAGTGGTAGGTATGAGCTTACAAATTATTCTAATTTTATATCTTTTAGTGTCCGTAAGCTGTGTAATGCTTTTACCTCGTCAGTCATGTTCTGTATCGCTTCAGGAATTTTACTACATCACAGTGAGGGGTAAATTTAGATAGTAGCCAGACCACAGTAAATCCCAGGCTACCCCTGAGCAATGAGAGATTAGAGTAGATCTGCAGCAGTTGAGTGTTTTTGAAGTGGATCTTTATTCACCACAGAGTTATGATGTGCCAAGCAACAGAAATCATTTCCAATAGCAACAGCATCTAAATGGGCAATAATTGATGAAAAGGCCCACTGCATCTGCCCATGACTCTGCCCGTGTAACATCATACAGATACCGTTACATAACACAGGAAACTAAAGCCATGCACTGCAATGGATTGCATCTCTCCACAAAATAATCTATTTGAGCAGGTATTTCAAAACTAAGACACAAGCCACATTCACTTCACGTCAGCTGTGGCTCAGTGGGTAGCACACTCGCCTCCGAGTCAGAAGGTTGTGGGTTCAAGTCCCACTCCAGAGGCTTGAGCACAAAAATCCAGGCCAACACTCCAGTGCAATACCGAGGGAGTGCTGCACTGTCGGAGGGGTCGTCTTTCAGATGAGACGTTAAACCGAGGCCCGGTCTGCTCTTTCCGGTGGACATAAAGATCCCATGGCACTATTTCAAAGAGGAGCAGGGGAGTTATCCCCGGTGTGCCGGCTAATATTTATCCCTCAATCAACATCACTAAAAACAGATTATCTGGTCATTTTCACGATGTTGCTTGTGGGAACTTGCTGTGCACAAATTGGCTGCCGTGTTTCCCACATTACAACCAGTGACTACACTTCAAAAGTACGTCATTGGTTGTAAAGTGCTTTGGGACATGCTGAGGTCATGAAAGGCGCTATAGAAATGCAAGCCTTCATTTTTTTTTTTTTTTAAAAACAGTCATTTTAAGTTTAATGGTAAACAACTCTTGAAGTCACAGCTCTGCAGTAACTGGCCAGTTATGTCTAAATTACTGCAAGTGCGAGTATTTCTCTTTTCAACAGTGTAAAACACACTTCTAAATTGCAACACCTCCCTCTCTCCATTTCTCTCAGAATACACTCTCCCTGCACCCAAAGGGAACATGCATGTATAACAGAACAGATTATAACTTGTGCATCATGACACAACAACATACAAATCAGTGCACACGGTGGGATGACTGCATAGTACGAGATGCATTAAGATGGTCACAATAAATGTAATTTATGTAAAAGCTGTAATAAATTCAGCAGCTATCACTCAACTCAGTGCATTTACAAACATTCTACATTATGCCAACAACCTTTGCGCTTTTGTCAATCCTCAAGCACGCTTGCTCTTTGGAGATAGCTTTGAATTATTTCCAAAGTTATTTTGTTCTGATTTTCTGAACTGCTCTTGATTCGATCTTGTGATTTTATTTTCCCTATCCAATTGCAAAAACACCGAATAAATTCTAAATTAATTAAGATAAGGGCATCGTTTTATGGGAACACTCTAAGCCATTCCAAGTGGGTGCGTGTTGCTGCCCAATCAGGAAGGGCCATTTGTTAGTACAAGATGCAATCAACAGAGAGCACGCGAGTCCCATCTCAGCAATTTAGGACAGGTTTTTTTGTTACCCATCAAATGTCTCCTTTCCCCTGACAGCACTGACTCCTTGCTGGGGTCCAGTCCCAGTCAGCCTGCATTATCTAGCCTGTGGCCATTATTCACGTGACCCTCGGCAGTGAGTCCCAGCAGCCTATTCATCCAGAGAGGACACTGCAGCCAAACCTGATTCCACTTCCAACTGATAGTCACTCGAGAGTGGGAAGAACTGGGAACCTCAGCTGGTTTTCCCTTCCTTAACCCAGGGGCTTCTGAAGCTAAGGGCAGTGCCCTGGTAGAGATCAGCAAACTCCAACACAGACCTGGGATTGAACTTGGGACCTGCCTTCTGTGTGGTTCAGCTTCTCCCCGAGCCTTGACAAGCCCCATCTAGGAACAGGAGGCGGACAGTCAGCCCCTTGAGCCTGTTCTGCCATTCAATTAGATCATGGCTGATCTGTATCTCAACTCCATCTACAGACCTTGGTTCAATATCCCTTAATACCTTTGCCTAAAAAAAGTGAGCTAAATCTATTTAAAAAAAAATCTATTTTTATTTTTTTTAAGTGGGGAAGGCAGTCCTGCTCTTTTGTACAGCGATTCAGTGTGCACTTATTTCTATGTTGGGACCTGATAACCAGCCTCACTTCAAGGTCCATTCCAAGCGGTCTTCTGATGTAACCGCTGGCAAATTTGGTTCAGTTCGTCAGGCAGTTGTTCAATTCGTGTTGACACAGGTTTTAAGACATGGGGCCCTCTCACAGATCTCTGCTCAGAACACCACAGTGGTGAACGGGAAAGTAAGTCCACTAAAAGATGGCTTGAAGCGGTTTGGCAAGCAAGAGGTGTTCTTCAGGGCTAGAGGCATGATCAACGGCAAAAAGTTTGGGATTATTTGCGCTCCGTAACACCGTAGCAATTGGATAGTAAGCAATCCCTTTCCCACTTAAAGGCCAAGGTATAGTCATGAGCCGAGTATGAGTCAGAATGCAAGCTCTCTTCATCAAAATAATAAATAGTCCAAAACACTAAGGGGGAGAAATTGAGTCGCGGGGGCGCTAACTTTGCACCCTGAAAAATTTGCGCCCCCGCGGCTGAAATTGAGTGGTAGCGCCCTAAGAGTGAAGCGGGTTGCTACTGAAACGCCCCGCCTCCCTCTTGGGGTGCCGCGGAATTGCAGGCCTTCCTTCGCTTCTTAAAGGGGAGGGGCCTTGCGCAGTGCGACCCAGGGCCCAGCTGGGCCACCGGGGATCGGACTGCCGGCAAAAGAGCTTGGCACTCCAGAGAAGTGCCAGGCTCACGGAGCGCAGCCGGCACTCCACAGGGGGAGGGCGGGTCAGGAGGCCGGGGACGGGAGCGGAGGCAGGTCCTGGCAGGCGGCCAGCAACAAAAATGGCCACCTGGCACCTCACCTTTAAATAGCACTGCCCCAGCCGCAGGTAGGCCCCCCTGACACCGTCGGACATAGCATCCAGCATTAAATCAGGGGGCGCTACTGAAGGTCGCGAGCGGGGCGCTGCGCACGGTGATGATGTCATTGCCGGCGGCGCCGCGCCACGGGGCGCTAACGGTTACCGCCGCTAACCTCCCGCTGAATTTCGCAGGAGGCTTTGCTTTGCGCCCCATTAGCACCCTCTTAGGGCGCTAATGGGAGGCGCAAAGCAACCAAATTTTTCCCACTAAATCTTTAAGTATTCTGCAGTCTCCACTATATTGAGTTACTCAGATTGGTGTTCCCTCATGGCCTGTCTACATTTGCTTGTCATAGCCTGTTTATGTAGAGATTTAGATGCTGTACGTGTTCATATCTCTTATTACCCACCTTAAAACACTGGCATCCCACCAAGATTTTTATGTTCAGAATGGTTGAGACACAGCTGCCCACCAGTGAAATGATTCACTAGCTCAGGCCGTTTGTTTTGAGTTTTCTATGGAAAATGAGCTGCGTGGGGACTTTATTTTCAGAACCTAATTTTCCAGTGAAAGGTGGAGGGACTGTTTGCTTTGGATTGGGTCCATTGGGAATAGTTTAGGTTCGCAGTATTTTGAATTTGTTTTATAGGAGCGGTCTCAGAAGATCAAACGAGCGATTTGCAGCACTGGAAGAATTTGGTCTTCCTAACCTTATCGTTTTTTCAAAAATGTCAAAACCCATTTTACAACGCAAGTTGAATGGGGTTCTTCACTGTGAGAGTGCAGATTGCACTTTGCCATGCGTGATTAAACTGCGCAGCTGAACTTTGCTGTTTGAGTCAGGGAGTCTGAGCACTGTGCTTTGAAACTGTGATAACACCTTAAAAAACATTACATCTTTTGTTTAATTTTTTTTATTCAAGAGCATAAATCTCAAATCCATATCCCTAGTCAGTGCAGCTCAAGTATGGCTTATCTAAGAATGGTATTTCGACTTTTTATTGAGGCGCCATTTCATTTTGGCAGTCTGAAAACTAGCAAATCACAATTTCCCGTTTAGCCCTTACTTACAAGTATTTAGCTCTTTTTCTCCCAGGGATTTGGATGAATTTCCCTGTAGGTTAGTCGGGAGTTGATTAATAGTATGGGACCAGTGTCGTTAGGGGTCTTATTTTTGTTCAGTAGTTTGAATCAGTTAATAAAAAAGCAACACAATTTCACGCATTGGGATTGCACCAATCAGGAAAAAACCCACACAGCTTTTAAATATTCTCTAAAACTTCAAATGTGGAATTGAGCAGGACATTTTCTGTTGTCTACATTGCTCAATGCCTAGCCAGCTGAGAATTACAAGGGGCTTTATATTTACACAATGGCTGAAAAGGCAAGGTTGCCAGTTATGTCGATGCCATCCACAGCAACCGTAGCTAGCGGAACACCTCCGTTCAGTCCGTAAGGGTGACCCCGAGCTTCCGGTCGCCTGTCATTTCAATTCACCGCTCCATTCCCACTCGGACCTCACCGTCCTTGGCCTCTTGTACTGTTCCACGGAAGCTCAACGTAAACTCGAGGAACAGCACCTCATCTTCCGATTAGGCACTCTGCAGCCTTCTGGTCTCAATATCGAGTTCAACAATTTCAGATCATAACCTCGGCCCCTATTTCATTTTCACTTATATTTTTCCACTCCTTTCCTTTCCCCCCCCCCTTTCCTTTTGTTTCTCTCTCACACCTGGCAGCTATCTTTTGCCCTGCCAGTACACTTTACACCTAATCACAGCCTATTACCATCTCGTCTAGCTTCTAATCTCTTTTACTTCTTTTATTCTTTTGTCCGATCGCAGCCCTGCCTTCGATCTAGTTCCTTTTCTCTCCAGTTTTGAAGAAGGGTCAAACCCGAAACGTCAACTCAAATTTCTCTCCACGGATGTTGCCTGACTTGCTGAGTTTTTCCAGCATTTTCTGTTGTTATTTCGGATTTCCAACATCTGCAGTATTTTGCTATCGTAGCTAGCTGGTATCTGCTGGCTGGGACCTGCGCTCAAAGTTCCTTCCAGTTGAAGGGTTGGAAGTCAGCTAAACCCAACTAAATAGACTAAGTGCATTTGCCGAAACCTCAAGACACACTTTTAACTTGTTCGCCGCCCAAGTCACAAATCCCACTCCAGTTTCCAGGTCTCAGCCGCTATGTTCACAACCAACTGGCATTTCCTGTGGTCTGTAGCAAGCGGCAGCATGGAGGATCACAACAGAGTGAGTATGGGCCAGTGGGCACCTCTGCGAGATCGTGAAAAATGCAGCAGGTTATGTATTGGGATGGGTAGAGAGCGCCAATTAATGTCCCACGTTTTGGGTTTGCTACTTCATTACAAGCATCAAGGGAAGTTAATTTTGTTATTTACGTTAAGCATCTTGGTTGCATTTTATAGGTTTTTTTTGGTTTTCCCTGTCGCAGTTGGCAGATAGTAATTTCAAATTGATCCTGACTGGTCTTGATATTAACACAACACCCCGCCCCACACACACACACCCCCTCCCCCCCACCCACACCCCGCACAGGTGGGAGAGGGTTGGGGGTTAAAAGTTTATAATTGGCTTGGTCTGCAACCACTCTTTGCTGCTGCAATCGACAACCCCCCCACCCCACCAATTCCCGATTCCATCCCTCCCTCTGTCCCAATTGTCAGACTCTTTCCCCCACCCAGTCCCCCACCAAGCTCCAATCCCGAGCCCCGGTCTCTCCTTCCCGATTGCCAGGGACCGTCCTCATCAGTCCCCGGCCGCAGCCTCCTGCCACCGGGTTTTCCCATCCGGCCGCCGGCCAGCCTGTCAATCTGAGCGGCTGCCGACGTGAGACGAAGGAAGAAAGTGATAATGAGGTCCCGCCGTAAAATTCGGCAGGGCCTCTGCATTCCTTGGATCTCTGGGTTTCAGCCCGCTACCATGCTCCCCCACACCCTCCCCGCAAGGATCGGGCCATTTATGCTCAGAACCGAACTAAAAAAAATAAGCAGGGAAGAAGAAACTGTCATTCGGCCTATCAAGCCCATTCTTTCCACAGACGCTATACAATCTACTGTTAGAATTACGCCCCACTCACTTTATCCCTATTCATTGTTGCACCAATTAAACAACTGCACAAGTCTACTTAGCAATTAAAAAAAACACATTTTGAAAAAGGTAGTTTATCAAAGATTTTGTCACTTTTGTTGGGAGGGGAAATTGCCGGACATGAACTACAACTAACCTCTCTTTGGACCTCAATGTAAAGGATAGAGATAAACGGCTCCGAAATCTCTACATGGATTTAACTAAGAGAGACAGTGGCCCTGAAATTATTCAGGGGATAGCAGAACACAACACGCATTCATCTGAAATTCCTCTCTCCTATTCCCACACAGGCATTAACCCACTGTGTTAATTAATGCCTCTAGGAAAATAGTGGAGAGTGTAGTTTCAAACCAACACATGAAGTGTGTGTACACTAGTATCCCACGGCATAATTTTAAGGTGGCAAGAATTATTTAAGATGGATCTAGCTGGTCTCTTTACTCGAGTGCAGCGACACAGCAAATTTAGCGCTGCATCAGTTTTAACATCCTCCGCTCAACAGAATGCTGGTCCTTTTTCATTGTGGCTGTTCATCCAAAAATTTCTGCAGCTCCTCAGCAGAAACGAGGCAGCAATTCCTCAGAATCTACTGCTGTGAAGAACACAAGAACAGAAGAAATAGGAGCAGGAGTCGGCCATTCGGCCCGTCGAGCCTACTCCACCAATCAATAAGATCATCGACCTCAACTCCACCTACCCGCACATGTCAGACACCTGGCTAACAAAAAATAAATCAAGATTAAGGAGCATCTAAAGTTCTTTTCCTTTTCTCAAGGGTACAGAAAGTACTTGTTTTCCCTATCTAGCCCCCCACCCAAAAGGGCATAAAAATAACAAAAATTCTCACTCTCCTCTCTTTATAACACAAAATACACGGAGCCAGAGTATTCATTCTATCAGTTATGAATAGCCCCAACATAAAGCAGTTCAATCTTTCCAATACTGACTACAAACAGAGATTCCACTGCTAAAACATCTATTAAAAACTGCATCTCAGAACATTCTTTCCTGTTTTTAAAAACAATTTCTCACATTTTACAGCAACGCTCATTACTATGACCATTTGCAAATCTTAACAGTATCAAGGACCACATTCCGACTGGTCACCCCTCCCAATGCCTCCTTTTCTGACTCGGCGTTTAGTTCTAACTTGCGCCTCTATGAAGTACCTTGGGATTTTTTTTTTTTTTTGCTTATGTTAAAGGCGCTGTACAAATGAAGTTTGTTGGGAGAAATATTTCCCAATTGAGCTGAAATATTTATACAATTCCACTGAGCCGCTCTCAGTACTGTGTCCTTGTATTTCCTGTGAACCACATGCTGGTTTTAAAATGTATTTTGAAAAAGAAATACAACATTTGAAACAAAAAAATCGGGGAGTTAATTTATACAGGAAATTCTTACTAAGTCAGTCATACATGAATTTGGGTAATTTCTAAAAAAAAGACGTACTTCCTGCAGTTTCTGACATTAAATAAAACCAAAACGACCTAAATTATATTTTGACCAGTTTAACTGGAAGTAGAAGTAGATATGGACAACCTTTCAGGAAAGGCTGTTACTGTCCACAGCTAGCTTAAAAGGCCACACTAAAAGTTGCTATTTTCAGCTTTGTACCAGAGATCAACTTGTCAAAATAGGCAGCTTGAAATAAGTACATTAAAGCCCATACTTCACATACATAAAATACATCACCAGTTAAATCTTCACCAGTCCCACGCCAGTCTTTTCTCAAATATACATTTATATGCAAAGAAAAAAGGAGCTCTTTACAGCAAATCCGACTGAAAAGTTATGGGGCAACCTGCCAAATCCTGTTGGCCTTTGGAGAGGGGTCAAAAATCTAGAAACCCCTCCCAGGAGAGAACAGTTGCCTACATAACAAAACTGGACAGAGAACAGATGTTACATTTTATATTAGAATGTTTATTCCACAGTACCAAGAAATTTCCAGCACAGAAGGGGGCCACTCAGCCCATCAAAAACTAATCCCAGTGCCGAGATCTTCCTCCGCTTCAAATATTTATCCAATTTTCCCTTGAAATAACCGATGGCCTCTGCTAATGCAGGGCAAACTCAGAGTAATCAAGTCATCTCTTTTTAAAAGCAATGATGTTATACACAACATGGATTTTCAGTATATCTTACCTTGTGCAGTGCAGTACTGACTAAGTGCTATAATAATGGAGGTGCCGTTCTTTTTGTGAAACATTAGACCAATAGCACAGTGAATGTTAAAGACTCCAAATTACTAGTTGAAGAACAAGGAGTTCTGTTTGTGTCTTGACCAATATTCCTTCCTCAAAGGAATTAAGGGACCACATTTGGCTACAAAACAACAATCGCTGTACTTTAGAGCAATTTATTGTACATGAAGTGCTTTGCAATGGAAAGAAAAGACAGAAAGAACTTTCATTTATATAGTGTCTTTCACCTCAGGATGACCCAAAGTGCTTTACAGCTAATGAAGTACTTCTGAACTATTGTAATGTAGGAAACATAGCAGTAAATTTGCACACAGCAAGTTCCCACAAACAGCAAGGTGATAATGACCAGATAATCTTTTTTGGTGATGTTAGTTGAGGGATAAATATTGACCAGGAACTCTCCTGCTCTTTTTCGAATAGTGCCATAGGATCTTTTACATCCACCGGAGGTGGTGACGGTGCCTTGGCTTAACATCTCATCCCAGAGACATGAGCAGGCATGATACAATTCCAAGGCATTCTTCTTACTTGTGAGTAATGGACATCTTCACCGAGGCTATCTATGCCTGACGTAACTTTCAGAGTCTGGCTAATTCTCATTCACCCAAGAGTCCTCCTTGCACTGTGATCAAGCTTTCCCTACAATTCCAAAATTGTAACAAATAACAGGCTAAACGCTAAAACAGCAAGTTTTAGTCTAAGGCAAAGAAGTTCCACTTTTTTTTTATTTCTAAAGAGAATGGGCAAAGGCATTTAGAAACTCCAGGAATTAAAGAACATTGAAAGAGAGCAGACATTTGCAACTCATTAATCTTCTTACCACTGGGCACTGAAGTCGACAAACTCTTTGGAGAATCTGTCAGCAGGAAGCTGTGGGGAAGGCTCTTCCACCACCTGTTTGAGTTGCTGGAAAGGCGTACCCCAGGAATCGTATGGGAATCTTAAGATCGCCATCTCAATCTAAACAGAACATGCATATATAGGCAGTGTTAATGTACTGGCAGTCCACAGTAGCTGGCAACACTCAAGAATCCTCACAGTGCCACGGGTTGATTGAGGCAGTGGTGAAATCGTTTAAAAGTGGCAAAATATCAAATAGTACACAGAGAACTAAAACATTAATTCCACGCTATTTGTACCACAAATTGTGGCTGGGTCAAGATCCTGCAGCTCTCGAGTTAACAACACTGTGGGAGCACCGTCATCCCCCGGACTTGGGTGGTTCAAGAAGGTAGCTCACCACCACCCTCTCGAGGGCAAGTGGGGATGGGCGGTAAATGCCTGCCTTGCCTGTGATGCCCCGTGGATCCAGGCCTGGTTAAAAACCTGGTTCCTTTGGCTGAAATCTGCTGAATAATTTTTTTTATTCATATAGGTAAAGTGCTTATGGAGAGTTTCATAACATGCATTACTGTGCTTCCAGTGAGTTGGTGGGGGGAGTTGGGTCAGCTGATTATTTCAGCACAGAATCTTATTTAAAGGTAAAACATTTCCCGGCTGAATTTTCTGTCCACAAACACTCTTGGGGTGCAGCCTCAAAACTAATTCCCATAGGAAGCTTGTGCCTGCTTCTTGCTTTCGTAGCAACAGGCCCCTCAAAGCTTGCTCCAGCAAGTCTCTGACCCCAGTTTAGTGCAACTCTTCGGGGGCAGGTCAGGGCACCGACTGCCCGTGTACAGCCAGGACTTGTCTGGGGGGGGGGGGCGGTGGGCATTGCCAGGGCTTGCACACCCATCAGAAAATTCAGGCCTCTGAGCTTCTGACTGGGAGCAACCACTAACTCTGTACCAGTCTGCCCACTTTAACGATCCCTTTAACAAACAGGCCCTCAGGTTTAAATCAATCAATCAGTTGATGGAATTAACAGTTCCAGCATGCAAGCATCCCCACGTCAGAATTTTGAATAACTGAACATTTATCATTCAGTTCCAGACAAAACAGACACAATGGAGTAGAGTTTCTGCAACCAGGAAATTGAGCTTGGAATGGAGCTGGTTAGGTCACAGTTCAAGTTTCCGATAAAATTAATTTGCATAATTTCAAACGTTAAAATCTTCCATGAACCACCGCAACCGGGCAGCGTAATAGAACGTAATCATTTATTTTTCCTTTCCATTAAAAAGTATTCCGGGATATATTTCCGTGTAGGAAACCTGGTTTCATTAATACAGCTGAAAATGGGTTCATCACCTGAAATAAGCATTTGTACTAACAGTGCCCAGTCCTCCACCTGTGAGTAATCGGATTTAAAATGACTTAAAAAAAAACACTATACTGAACCATTTAATAGTTTTATTGGTGTACACTAAGCAGTTTCTTAGCCAATTAATTTTTTTTGATATGAAAAGCTTAACGTCCCTACCAGCGCCTGTGCGCCTGAGAAAATGAGCGCAATTTGAAGTCTTCCCGAGCCAGCTTAATCAGCAGAATCTCGCAATTCCAACCTTTGGGGGGGGGGGGGGGGGGGGGGTGGCGGCCTAGTCACTTTTGTGGGCAGGGCCTGATTCAGGCGAATTCAATGTTGAACCATTGTAAAAGATCGCGGAAAACACAAACGCAAGTGGTTTTGGACGTAACTCACTTATGTTTAAAATTCCCCGATCTTTTGCGCCGGTTTGCCCGATGTTACTGCCGTAAAAGAGCGGAAACTCTACCCCAGTGTTCTGTATGGTCAGCGGCCACCTCCAGCCCCTGGCGGAGCACTACCTCTGTAGCTGGTGGCTAAAACAAAGAGGTTTCGAAAACTCAATATATGGCAGCTTATTTATTTCTATCCTTTGAACCAGATAAACTGCAGTGAGGGAAAAACTTCAGTTAAATGAAAATACCAGCAAGACTATCCAGCAATCCCTGGTTAATGTCAAAGCTCAGAAGGGAATGTGAACAAACTGAAGGTGGCAGCATGCAAAAGTCTGGTCACTTGAAAACCAAATTATAAAGCAGTCCCTTAGAGGGATCCAGTAGAATGCGTCATTATTCCTCATTCCAGGCTAATCGAATGACGTCACAAGAACTCTCATGTTATCCGATTGTTTCCAAGAGCGGCTTTACTCCAGTTAGTAATAATAGCTTTTAATTTTGTCTATTTTCTGGGGGCCTGTACACAATTGCCTAAAAATAAACTCATACAGGATTTCAGGCAATAATTTATTAACACAGGATACAATGACTTGTTGCTCTCTTTTTTAAAACACCCGTAAATTTACAAATCTCCGGTCTGATGCTGAATCATCTCCAGCGTAAGCACTTACCATGGTGATTCCCAGACTCCAGATGTCAGACTTGACACTGTAGCCCTTCTGGTTCATCTCGGGGTTAATCCTCTCTGGCTGTAGAAAGAGACAAGGTTTTACAGTTCAGCAGATGACTCGCCTCCCGAGACTACATTCAACCCCCCTACCGTACAACATCAGGAACATCTGTCCTACAAAAAGACTCTCAGCTATACCCTGTGACCAAAAATAATGGATGATAGGAGAGCCTAATGCCATTTCTCGGGAATGAAGTATGCTCCTTATATCAAAGGGTTTCTATAAAGATTACACTGTCACACCATTGCTGTACAGATCAGAGTTTACGCTGGTAACACGGGATTTTTATTGATCTATTCTCATTAAAGATTAGATTTTTTTAAGCAGTTACCACAAAACACTTCAAAAAAAATCACCACCTCTTTGGAGAACTGGAATATATATTTTTTGAAGCAATTTCTCCCCAACCACTCCCCCCCCCCCCCCCCCGCACACACACACAAGTTCTCTCAGGGCATTCAAACTGCGGATCATTCTCGGTGAGTGTGACAGCTGGTGTGTGGAGGGCCTCCCCCAAAGTTCTGCCTCATGCTGTGCACCCACTCTCGTACTGGAAGCAAAGTCATGAAAGCTCATTAAAAGCTACTTTAATTCAAGTCTCCCAGCTAGAAACCCAGTGCTCTGTTGCTGTAGACCAATAAAATAATATGGTTTTAAGACTATACACATTGAAATTTTGGTTATGCAGTGATACGGACTTCTGAATTACCCAGTAGTCATCATTCCGTAACAAGTGAGGCAGCAGCTCCCAGTGTGAGCGCTATCAACTCATGCTCTAATCCAGAAATCTGCCCGGTTTTAGATTTCTGGCTTCGAAGTCACATAAAAGAAACGCTTGCATTTATATAGCACCTTTCACAACCACCAGATGTCCCAAAGCACTTTATAGCCAATGAAGTACTTTTTTTGAAGTGGAGTCAACTGTTGTAATATAGGAAACGCAGCAGCCAATTTGCACACAGCAAACTCCCACAAACAGCAATGTGATCATGAATAGTTAATCTGTTTTTGTGATGTTGATTGAGGGATAAATATTGGCCAGGACACCGGGGATAACTCCTCTGCTCTTCTTCGAAATAGTATCATGGGATCTTTTACGTCCACTTGAGAGAGCAGACGGGGCCTCGTTTTAACGTCGCATCTGAAAGACGGCACCTCCGACAGTGCAGCACTCCCTCAGCACTGCATTGGAGCGTCAGCCTAGATTTTCCTGCTCAAGTTCCTGGAGCGAGATTTGAACCCACAACCTTCTGACTCAGAGGCGAGAGTGCTACCCACTGAGTCACTGGCTGATACTATTGGTACCCAGTTTGGGCCGGGTCGGCTGATCTGACCCAGAGGGTGCAGCAATTCATTTTGGCTGGGGGTGGGGGAAAAGATCAACCAGGGCGACTCCTGAATGGAGGCCTGTGCTCTATGTTGGAAAGTGTATATGTGTGACGGTGAGCTAAGATAGGGTGGAACTTAGCTATAATGTTGCCCAAGGGGAACAGCCTAATGACAGCTGCCTATCTCAGGCCACACATGAAGAATGGCCACTGGGATGTGCTACTGAAGGACTGCCACAGTGTGCAACCCTGGGACGTCACAGTTTAGCACGTGCAACTTTCAGGCTAATTAATTATTTTTGGGGGTTCAAAACAGCAGTGGTGGACAGCTGCCCAATTCCCAACACGAAAAGCTCTTAGCTGCTTTAGTTGGTATCATCACAGAATCGTGGACTTGGACTTTTGATCTGAACACGGACATAAACACACACACACGCGAACACACACACACACACTCACTCTCCAGCCTCCATTAGCATTCCCAAAGAGAGCTTAGCCCTGAAGAAGACAAAGGTGTAAAGACGTTGGGCAGGATTTTCACTGGGCCGTGGAGGCGGGATTGGAGGCATGCGGGGGGTTAAAATCGCTAAATCGGGGGGCACGAACCCATCCTGCCCCCAACCCACCTCCATGCCAGTTTCAAAGGAGGCGGATACCCGACCTGTGCTGGGAGCCGCCTCCCCGAGGCGGGAAGGGGATTAGTGCCAATTAATTGCCTGTTAACAGGCTGTTTTTAACCTAATCCCTATTTTTATTCCTGAAGTGTGGGATTCCCGACAGCTCCAAACCACGCCAAGTTAACGAGGCAGACCGTCGGGCTGAAGGACTTGGAGGGTTCGAGATGTCAGTGTTCAGGTGAGTGATGGGTGCATGAGTGCAGAGGTAAGTGTGTTTGGTGTGTGTATAAAGTGTTTAAAGAAGTTTACTTTCCTTTACTTACCTTTACAGCCATCCTTCCTTCAGGTCTCGGGAGTCCCTCATCTCACTGGCACAGAAAGCAGAGTGGCTGCGAGCTGTCAAAAGTTGCAGCATTCAGCTTTCTGTTCTGGAGAGATCTCTAAATCAGCCTGAGAGGAAGGAATTAACTTAGTGTACAGATTGTCAGTGTTTGACAGATTGTCAGTGTTTGACAGCTTCAAAGAGCTGTCAAACGCTGATATTTCATCTGTCAAAAAGCTCTTGACAGATGAAATGTCAATCTGTGACGTCACCTGTTGCCGGGTGGCCCTTAATTGGCCTGCTGAGCCCGCTGGGTGGGCTCAACAAGGTCAATCAAGTGAAAATCGCGTGGGTTGGCCACAACTCGATGGAGGCGGGACTACAACCCCAAAAGTTGTAGTCCCGCCTCCTACACGCCTCCAGTATCAAAATACAGCCTGTTGTCTCAGTTACTGTGTTTAGTTATTTATCTTTGACCCGTCATTACCAAAACAGATGCCCAGGAAGAAATTCTAACATAGGAGAAATTTTACCCAATATGGAATAGATGCGAAGTAGTTACTGTACCTGAGCTTACTGGATGGCGGCTTTGAGTATTTTGTTTTCAACGAATTAAGAGCACAATCACAGCTGCAGGTTTCTCCATACGGTGTGACCAATGTAGCCGCTATCATTACACCGTCAATCAGGTCGCCAGTAACAGTGCAAAGCAGGAAAAGCTCATTTTAAAAGTTCAACTGAGCAGTGTTAGTTCCTTTAGCACCGGCAAATTAAAGAAAGATTTGCATTTGTATAGCGCCTTTCACGACCACCGGACGTCCCAAAGCGCTCAACAGCCAATGAAGTACTTTTGAAATGTGGTCACTGTTGTAATGTGGGAAACACAGCAGCCAATTTGCGCACAGCAAGCTCCCACAAACAGCAATGTGATAATGACCAGATAATCTGTTTTTTTTAGTGATGTTGATTGAGGGATAAATATTGGCCAGGGGAGAACTCCTCTGCACTTCTTCAAAATAGCGTCGTGGGATCTTTCAGGTCCACCTGAGAGAGAGCAGACGGGGCTTCGGTTTAACGTCTCATCCGAAAGGCGGCACCTCCGACAATGCAGCACTCCCTCAGCACTGCGCTGGAGCGTCAGCCTAGACTTTCCTGCGATTTCTGTGCTCACGTCTCTGGAGCGGGACACTGCTCAGCTGAACTTTTGCAATGAGTTTTTCCTGGTTTGCGCTGTTGCTGGCGACCTGACTGACGGTGTAATGATAGCGGCTACATTGAGCACACCGTCTGTTAGTTACTGAGGTAACTAACACTCTCAGCTAGGCCACCTCATGTGAACGTCCTAACACGACAAGTTGCTAGGTTTATAAGGATGTTCTTAAAAATTCTCATTCTGACGTCAAACATACAGGCAGAGAAATTCGACTTCTGCCCAAAACAGACGCGATATCAGCGGAGTGACCACTCTGCCCGCCCGTTCGCGCTGGCCTGAGGCCCTGAATCAAATTGGACCCAGATCAGCTCTCCACATCGTGGTTGAAGGGTGTAAGGATTTTTACTTACGGCCATGTAAGGCTTGCAGCCTGCATCCATGGTTTTAGCTACCGAATCCACCAGGTAGCCACTAATGCCAAAGTCGCACATCTTAACCTGGCCTTGTACATTAATCAGGACATTGGATGGCTTCACGTCTGAAAGAAAAAGCAACAGTTTATGCAACACCCATGCTTGTTCAAAACAGACTGAGCCAGGATGAGCAGAGAGTAAACCCTCACTATATCCGAGCAGCTTTTAGAAAAAGGATTAGAGGCGTTCCAACAGTTTAAGATTCACAGGTACCACGATCGTGCTTATGACATGCCAACAAGGACACAACTTAAATTACAATCTTTAGGAAGGACGTGAAGGTTTTGGAGAGGTTACATAAGAGATTTACTAGAATGGTTCCAGGGATGAGGGATTGCAGTTACGTGGATAGACTGGAGAAGCTGGGGTTGTTCTCCTTGGAGCAGGGAAGGCTAAGAGGAGATTTGGTAGAGGTGTTTAAAATCATGAAGGATTTAGATCGAATAAAGAGAAACTATTTCCAATGGCTGAAGGGTCAATAACCAGAGGGCACAGATTTAAGGGGATTGGCAAAATAACCAGAGACAACATGAGGAAAAACTTTTTTACACAACGAGTGGTTAGGATCTGGAATGCACTGCCTGATAGGGTGGTGGAAACAGATTCAATAGTAGCCTTCAAAGGGAATTGGATAAATACTTGAAGGAGAAAAAACTGCAGCGATATGGGGAAAGAGCGGGGGAGGGGGACTGACTGGATTGCTCTTCGAAAGAGCTGGTGCAGACTTGATGGGCCGAATGGCCTCCTTCTGTGCTGTACTATTCTATGATTCAAGATAAAAATGTGAAGTTTCTTCTCAAGTCCCAAAGGTAATTGAGTGACAACTTTGAACTTGGGTACGTTGTTGGGGCATTGTTGGGGGTGGGGGGGGGGGCGGGTGGCACGGGGAGCTTGGGGCCAAGTTAAGTCCAAGCTCAGAAGTAGCTGCCTGACAGGTTCACTGTTTGTTTCCATGTTATTTTTTTTATTTTTTTTATTTGTTTATGGGATCAGGGCATCGCTGGCAATGCCAGCATTTATTGCCCATCCCTAGTTGCCCTTGAGAAGTTGGTGGTGAGCTGCCTTCTTGAACCGCTGCAGTCCGTGTGGTGAAGGTGCTCCCACAGTGCTGTTAGGGAGGGAGTTCCAGGATTTTGATCCAGCGACAATGAAGGATCGGCGATATATTTCCAAGTCAGGGCAGTGACCTGGAGGGGAACTTAGAGGTGGTGGTGTTCCCATGCACCTGCTACCCTTATATCCTTCTAGGTGGCAGGGTTATAATCTATGCAATTCAACTTTTGAATAGTCCTAGCAGAACTGGAACCATAGTACCTTTGATCGCCCACACATATCTTTATAATCTTCAATCCTTTGTAATTTTGAGCTTATGCCTGGCATTCATAGTTCAAGTTACACAGCCTGCTTATATCTACACTAGCCGTGCATTTTTGCATATAAAAGACCAGGAGCACGACCTACCAGCTGAACAGAATACCACATTTTGCATGACCATCTATCAGTACCGTAGGCAATGTTGGTTACAAAAAATGGATTCGTCTTGGAGAAATGCTTAGTGGAGACAATCATAGATTGTGTGCTTACATGCACACGATGCAGTGCGTTTGAGGTTACTCCATATTAATTGCATTGGAAACGCATGCGAACCCACCACGGTCACCCCCCCCAGTGAGAGTTTAACATGTCTTGTCCATATAGAGGGGGATGCTTTGCTGCGATGTGTTTAGTATACATACCCTGGATTATTACCTGAGCCACGAGCGAATTTGGCTAGGACAAATAAAATTAGAGAGTTAAATGCGTGGCTCAAAGACTGGTGTGGGAGAAATGGGTTTTGCTTCCTGGGACACTGGCACCAGTACTGGGGCAGGAGGGAGCTGTTCTGTTGGGACGGGCTTCACTTGGCCAGTGCTGGGACTAGAGTCCTGGCGGATCATATAACTAGGGCTGTAGAGAGGGCTTTAAACTAACTAGTGGGGGGGAGGTTCCTAGAGAGCAAATAATAAAAATGACAACAGAGAAGGTCATAGACTTAGGTAGCAGAGGGGAAATTAAAAACCAGAGCGTGTCAGGAAGGGGCAGAAGGTATGGAGTAAAAGGTAAAGTAATAAAAAGGGCAAAAGCAGGAACTAAGTGTCACAAAACAGCTTTGAAAGTTCTCTATCTGAATGCACGTAGCATTCGTAACAAAATAGATGAGTTAATGGCACAAATAACTACATATGGGTATGATCTTGTGGCCATTACAGAAACATGGCTGCAAGGTGACAATGCCTGGGAATTAAACATACCAGGTTATTTAATGATCAGGAAGGACAGGCAGGAAGGAAGGGGAGGTGGGGTGGCTATGTTAATAAAGGAAGGAATCACTGTAATACAGAGAAATGATATTGGGTCAAAAGATCAGGATAATGAAACAGTTTGGGTGGAGGTAAGGAATAATAAGGGGAAAAAAACACTAGTGGGCGTAGTCTATAGGCCTCCGAACAGTGGCAACTCTGTTGGACGGAGTATCAATCAGGAAATAGTTGAGGCTTGTAATAAGGGAACATCTATAATTGTGGGGGATTTTAACTATCATATTAATTGGACAAATCAAATTGGGCAGGGCTGCCTTGAGGATGAGTTCATTGAGTGTATTAGGGATGGGTTTCTGGAGCAGTATGTAACTGAACCGACCAGGGGGCAAGCAACCTTAGATCTGGTCCTGTGTAACGAGACAGGATTAATTAAAAATGTCCTAGTAAAGGATCCCCTTGGAATGAGTGACCATAACATGGTTGAATTCCATATTCAATTAGAGGGTGAGAAGGTTGGCTCTCAAACAAGCGTGCTAAGCTTGAATAAAGGGCAGCACGGTGGCATAGTGGTTAGCACTGTTGCCTCACAGCGCCAGGGACCCGGGTTCGAATCCGGCCTCGGGTGACTGTCTGTGTGGAGTTTGCACATTCTCCCCGTGTTTGCGTGGGTTTTCTCCGGGTGCTCCAGTTTCCTCCCACAGTCCAAAGATGTGCGGGTTAGGTTGATTGGCTATGATAAATTGACCCTTAGTGTTAGGGGGATTAAATATGTGGGGTTACGGGGATAGGGTGGGATATGTGTTGGTGTAGGGGTTACGGGGATCGGGTGGGATATGTGTCGGTGCAGGCTCGATGGGCCGAAATGGCCTCTATCTGCATTGTGGGGTTTCTGTGGTTCTGTGAAAGGAAATTATGAAGGTATGAAAGCATAAGAGTAGAGTGGATTGGGAAAATAGATTAAAGGGTATGACGATACATGATCAGTGGTGTACATTTAAGGAGTTATTTTACAACTTCCAAAAAATATATATTCCACTGAGAAGAAAAGGGTGTAAAAGAAAAGACAGCCATCCGTGGCTAAGTAAAGAAATTAAGGATAGTATTCGACTAAAAACAAGGGCATATAAGGTAGCCAAATCTATTGGGAGGATAGAGGATTGGGAAAACTTTAAAAGACAGCAAAAAATAACAAAAAGATTGATTAAGAAAGGGAAGATAGATTATGAAAGTAAATTAGCAAAAAATATAAAAACAGATAGTAAGAGTTTTTATAGTTATATAAAAAGAAAAAGGGTGGCTAAAGTAAATCTTGGTCCCTTAGAGGATGAGACCGGGAAATTAATGGTGGGAAATATGGAGATGGCAAAAACACTGAATGAATATTTTATATCAGTCTTTACAGTAGAAGACACTAAGAATATCCCAACACTGGACAAACAGGGGGCTAAAGGGGGGGGAGGAGCTAAACACGATCAAAATCACTAAGGAAGTGGTACTCGGTAAAATGATGGGACTCAAGGCGGATAAATCACCTGGACCTGATGGCTTACATCCTAGGGTCTTGAGGGAAGTGGCGGTAGGGATTGTGGATGCATTGGTAATAATTTTCCAAAACTCCCTGGACTCGGCAAAGCTCCCGGCAGACTGGAAAACTGCTAATGTAACACCCTTATTTAAAAAGGGCAGTAGACAGAAGGCTGGAAACTATAGACCGGTTAGCCTAACATCTGTGGTAGGTAAAATTTTGGAGTCCATTATTAAGGAGACAGTAACAGGACATTTGGATAATCATAATTTAATAGGACAAAGTCAGCATGGTTTTATGAAGGGGAAGTCATGTTTGACAAATTTGCTGGAGTTCTTTGAGGAAGTAACATATAGGGTGGATAAAGGGGAGCCAGTGGACGTAGTGTATTTAGACTTCCAGAAGGCATTTGACAAGGTGCCACACAAAAGATTATTGCTTAAGATAAAAAATCACGGGATTGGGGGTAATATTCTGGCATGGATAGAGGATTGGCTATCTAACAGAAGGCAGAGAGTTGGGATAAATGGTTCATTCTCAGACTGGCAATCAGTAACTAGTGGTGTTCCGCAGGGGTCAGTGCTGGGTCCCCAACTCTTTACAATCTATATTAACGATTTGGAGGAGGGGACCGAGTGTAACATATCAAAGTTTGCAGATGATACTAAGATGGGAGGGAAAGTAGTGAGTGAGGAGGACATAAAAAACCTGCAAGGGGACATAGACAGGCTAAGTAAGTGGGCAGAGATTTGGCAGATGGAATACAATACTGGAAAGTGTGAGGTTATGCACTTTGGCAGGAAAAATTGTAGAGCAAGTTATTATCTTAATGGCAAGAAACTGGAAAGTACTGAAGTACAAAGGGATCTGGGGGTCCTGGTGCACGAAACTCAAAAGGTTAGTATGCAGGTGCAGCAAGTGATTAAGAAGGCCAATGGAATGTTGGCTTTCATTGCTAGGGGGATAGAATATAAAAATAGGGATGTATTGCTTCAGTTGTACAAGGTATTAGTGAGACCGCACCTGGAATACTGCGTACAGTTTTGGTGTCCATACTTAAGAAAGGACATACTTGCTCTCGAATCAGTACAAAGAAGGTTCACTCGGTTAATCCCGGGGATGAGGGGATGGACATATGAGGAGAGGTTGAGTAGATTGGGACTCTACTCATTGGAGTTCAGAAGAATGAGAGGCGATCTTATTGAAACATAAGATTATGAAGGGGTTGGATCAGGTGGATGCGGGGAAGATGTTCCCGATGATGGGTGAAACTAGAACTAGGGGGCATAGTCTTAGAATAAGGGGCTGCTCTTTCAAAACTGAGATGAGGAGGAACTACTTCACTCAGAGGGTGGTAGGTCCATGGAATATGCTGCCCCAAAAAGCTGCAGAAGCTACATCATTACATAAATTTAAAACAGAAATAGACAGTTTCCGAGAAGTAAAGGGAATTAAGGGTTACGGGGAGCGGGCAGGAATTTGGACATGAGTCTAGGTTCGGATCGGTCATGGCCCTGTGGGTAGCGGAGCGGGCCCAGGGGCCGTGTAGCCTGATCCTGCTCCTATTTCGTGTGTCTAATTCTGTTAGATTCAGGAGATGGTTCTGTGATAGTGGATTGGTGGTTAGGATCAGATCAGCCATGATCTTATTGAATGGCGGAGCAGGCTCGAGGGGCCGATTGGCCTACTCCTGCTCCTATTTCTTATGTTCTTATGTTCTTATAACCTTTTAGATCTACTACATAGAGTCAATTCAGCAAATGGTGGCCTGGAAATTCCTTGAGGCCGTTTTTAAATCCGATACACAGGAGCAGGGAACAATCCCAGCACCTGAAGGCGGAGGCCTGGGACCGCGAGCAATGAGTCCTTGGGCCTCATGTAAATATCCCGAGCGAACCACTGACGCCCGTCACGCTTCCACTGGAAGCTCGTCCGACAGGAGCATTCAATCTCGGGTCGCCTGCCTCATCCGGTAAGTCCCGGGAACTGGGGGAGGGGGTGCCTGATTGCAGCCGGCTAAAGTTCTGTGGAGCCGGGAGGAACACTCTCCTGCTCCTCCTGGCTCCACGGAACGTTTTGTTTTTGAATTTCACTTATCTTTTAGCAGGCCGCATCCAGGTCCTGAAAACCTGAGTGGGGCAGGAACAAGGCCTGCTCTGCTCAGGGCAGCCCGATTTCCTGTAAGGGTCCTTAAACAGGCGGGAGGTTCCCCCCCCCCCCCCCACTCATTAGCAAAAGCAAGGGGCCCAACGCCTGATTTAGGGGGCCACCTGAAAAATGGCCCAATCTAATTTTAGGTGGCATGTTTTTCAGGCACCCTTGGGGCAGGACAGCGTGCTCTGTAACTTGGTCCTTTTTGCGCCCGTTTTATGCCAGCAGATTTACATTTTTGGCACCTCTGTGCTTCCTTTATTTCCTTGTGGTTTTTGGAAACAGGATTTCTCCGAGTAAGCAACTCCTGTACTAGACTTTACTGAAAGTCAATTTAAAGTGAACAATTCAAAGACTATGATAGTATAGCATGAAACAAAAGTAGACTACTGGGTAGCAGCGCATAAAAAATGGGAGAAAGAGCAAAACGGTATTATATCACTATTACCCAGCTCGCCCAAAGAAAGCAAAGCATTAGGATTCATTTACTACAATGACAGCAATCACCTTTTAACTCTACAGCAGCCAGTCTCATGTTAGACACAATTTTATTACACTATTACCACTTCATTCTTGCCCTATTACATACCCACATGCTGTTAAGGGCAGTTCAGTACTTAAAAGGATTAATATCAGGCACGCACCTCTGTGTATTACAGACAGCTTACTGTGTAGATGCTCCAAGGCTTTCACAATCTGCAAAAACAAGTCCAGCGCAGGTCAGCTACGTGGCTACGGACTGATACAGTAGCAACATTTGTTTTTTTATATTAAGCTGTGGGATACTACTGAGTAAATTCAGTCTGCCGAGGGAATTAACTTAATGCAAAGGTGAAGACTTCTGCAAAGGCTGGATGAAGAAGAAAACCACATTGGAACAGGGAACGCTACATTGACTCAAATTAAAACTCCAACATGAAAAGGATACAAAAAAAGCTATATGTACTATACGAGAGCCTTATTTACAAATGGTGCCCTCTGCAGTTTCCCAAAACGAAGTATCTGGATTTTCACCTGTTAATTACCGAGCGGGTTTTATCTACGGGTGCAGATGGAATAAATACAGCATAGAAGGAGCTAACCATATTAAAGAGGGACTCACAGAAACTGCTATTTTTCCTAAGATATCTTCAGGGATAGTCATTCCTTTGTCTATCACTTGTTTGTAGAACTTGTCCAGCGAGGTGTCCATTAGCTCCATGCAAATCCACACATCGCCCTGCGAGAAAGGGCAACAAGCAAAGCTGCAATAGTTTCACGTACACACACAGACAAACCCATCAAGATTGAAGGAAATAGAACGAACAGTATTTTCAATAAATCTGGACACTTGCAAGATTGGGGTAAACTGCTAATTGTCTCTTATGTGGAAGGGGCGTAACAAATTCTTCAAGCCTTGATCGCTCTACTGGGCTTTGAAGCTGGAGCTTGGCTATGCAAGGGCATCAAACTGATATAGAGGCTGAAGATTTGGCTACAAAATTCCCCTTCCAACACATTTCTACAGGCCGCATGGCCAAGGTGCAAACTCACCCCCCGTTTGGAAGAACTGGAAACTTTTCACACCACCAAACTGTAAAGTCAACCATCCATTGGGCAAGGTGTCAAGATCTAATCAAACCCTTTGTTTAAGGAAGAGCGCAATAAGTGACTAAAACAATACCCTGCCAATAAAAGGATCAATAACAAAAAATATAATTTCAGTGCGGTAGCACTATTCATCACCTGAAAATTAACAATTAGGAAGCACTTGACTTGCGTGTTCAAGCGCTTTGTTATATTTTATAGAGCAAAGCATCCGGGAAGGCGCCAAACACCTTGAGTCTCTTCGCCGGGAGCAAGCGGAAGCCAAGCGCAGGCAGTGCAAGGAGCGCAGGTCAACCCAAGCACCCCACCCACCCGCCCCTTCAACCACCGTCTGCCCCACCTGTGACAGAGACTGTAGGTCCCGCATTGGACTCATCAGTCACCTGAGAACTCATTTTTAATGCGGAAGCAAGTCATCCTCGGTTCCGAGGGACTGCCTAAGAAGAAGATATTTTAAAAGCAGAGAGAAATTAATTTCACGAGGTTGGGCGTATCCAATTTTAGAATTGCAATTGCAGAGGGGACCATTTCCTCGCCCCACCTTTTCAAAAATGCAGAACCCAGGTCATGACATCATACGACTCTCATCTATAAAGTGTTGTCAGATTACACCGAGACATCAACAAACATGGCTGCCAACTTGGGATATATTCCAACAGTTCATCTGATAAGCCCCGAAGAGAGACCATCACATTTGGACAATGGGTGTGGGACGAAGCACAACCGCCCTTTCAAAGAGCCAGCATGGGCTCGACGGGCCAAATAGCCTCCTTCTGTGCTGTAAATTTCCATGATTCTACGATACCGAGAAACATTAAAGCTGCAGCCTCGGTTTCAACGTCAGGAACCAATCAATATGAATGGAATGGGAAGCTTTGGAACTGCTGGAACAGAACGTGTTGGAAATTCAGAGTTGCAAAATAAACACACAGCGAAAGGTTCAAATGGGGAGAGGAGAAGATAGATTATATTTAAACAGGGTCAAGTTCTGTTGCTGTCCCAACACCCAATATGGCAGCTGGAATCACTGTTAAAATGTCATCCACGACTTCAACAAAGGTGTATCTATTGCAAACATCGGGTTTGGACACCAGTTGGTACAACTTCTAATTGCAGTTTTTATATTTTAGAAATATTGTCCAAATGTGCTGGTCTAACATAGGGGCTTATAAAATTGGAACCTCACCTCACCTTCCCCTCCCCAAACACACTACAAGGCCGGCAGAATTACCTCACGAAAAAGTGCTCCATAAAAGGTGACAGTAAAGGGACAGTCCACGGTGCGCATGGAGATATCAAGGTCCATCAGCAACCGCTTCTGCTCCTGGCTATTCACTGTGGCACGGATCCTCTGAAGAAAGATGAAACATTAGGGCATTACAAAGTAGAGGGAAAAGCGGAGGGAAAGGCTCAGGTTCCTTAATTTTGGTGCGACACCTCAGAGAGCCATTCTCTGAGCAGGTCAAAAGACACCATCGGCCAATATCAATCACAGCATTGCACGGTGTCTCAGCCGGTCAACACGCTCAATAATTTCCCCACAGAACCCGGACATTGCTTTTAATACCATACAGCTTTAGACCAGCCACACAATCTTAAAAAAAAAAGGGTTTTTCCTCCAGATACGCACACACAATGTTGAATTGTGTCCTTTGTACTTGCATAAAGTCTCTTCCGGTCAGTAGGTCTGCTCCAACAAAACAGTTACCTCAAGGCCTCAAGCATGGCCTCAGCGAGGCCTTGAGAAGGTGCAGAAGACATGTACTAGAAACGTACCAGGGATGAGGGACTTCAGTTATGTGGAGAGAGCACGGTGGCATAGTGGTTAGCACTGTTGCCTCACAGCGCCAGAGACCCGGGTTCGAATCCGGCCTCGGGTGACTGTCTGTGTGGAATTTGCACATTCTCCCCGTGTTTGCGTGGGTTTTCTCCGGGTGCTCCGGTTTCCTCCCACAGTCCAAAGATGTGTGGGTTAGGTTGATTGGCTATGATAAATTGACCCTTAGTGTTAGGGGGATTAAATAGGTGGGGTTACGGGGATAGGGTGGGATATGTGTAGGGGTTACGGGGATCGGGTGGGATGTGTGTCGGTGCAGGCTCGATGGGCCGAAATGGCCTCTATCTGCACTGTGGGGTTTCTGTGATTCTGTGAAACTGGGGTTGTTCTCCTTCGAGCAGAGAAGGTTAAGGGGAGATTTGATAGAGGTGTTCAAAAATCAAGAAGGGTTTTGATAGAGTAACTGTTTCCAGTGGCAAAATTGTCGGTAACCAGAGGACACAGATTTAAGGTAATTGACAAAAGAACCAGCGGCAACAGGAGGAAAAAAATGTTTACGCAGTGAGTTGTTATGGTCTGGAAATCACTGCCTGAAAGGGAGATGGAAGCAGATTCAATAATAACTTTCAAAAGGGAATTGGATAAATACTTGAAGTATAAAAATTTGCAGGGCTATGAGGACAGAGCAGGGGAGTGGGACTAATTGGATCACTCTTTCAAAGAGCCGGCACAGGCACGATGGGCCGAATGGCCTCCTTCTTTGCTGTATCATTCTATGTTAACTTCTGCATTCACACATAAACCTTTATTGACAACAGCAAGTTCACGGTCTAATTGGTAACATAGATGCAACTGTGCAAAACTAATGGCAAAATGACCCGTAACGAATCATTTTAGATATGTAAAAACACACACACAAAATATAGATATAATACACACACACCATTCACTGTATGTGAATGTCATTGTAAGCCAGCAATACATGGATGCCATAGTCATATAGTATTTTATAAGAAACGCATAATGTGCATTGCATTCAATCAGCTCAAATAACAATTCAAATGCAAATAGCACTGCTATTTTTAACCAAACTGCTCATTAGATAATTCAGTCTGAAATCAAATATTCATACATCCTGCCTGTATACTTACATAGCTGATTCATTAACTCTTATGGAGAATTCTTAGTCAAACCTACTCCATTGTGCAAGTGCTTTATAAAGTTTCACAATAAACTTTAAAATGAGTAGTGAACTATGATTTTTGTTTTCCTTGATGTGAAGTCTCTATTTCCTCAATGCTGGGAACTAGTTACTGCGGCGGGGGTGGGGGGGACTGACAACGACGACATTAAGGAGTGTCCAGGGCCTTACTGGAAGTCAGTGAAGATTCTCCTTTGCTACTTGGAGTAAAACTGTATGTGCTTTCTTTACACACCTTCCTGTAAGCAGGGAAGCCTATGGAATTGTAAGTTATTTATGAATACGTTTAGCCTATCACTCCAAAACGCACAGAGAGAAATTCTCCCACCACTTCTTCTGGGTCCAAATTATTATCGGGGGCTGTTTCAGATTTGATTTTATTAATAGGAAGCTACCAGGGGAAAAGCTCAAATCATTTTCAAGCAGGAAGGCGGCCCAAGGGAACAGGAGGTGGGATGCTGGGGCTTTACCGTGGTCGCTCACCTCCTGCAGCTCATTTCTGGTGACCTTTGGGGGTCGGAGAGCAATTTCCCAAAATTTGCTTTTCCCTGAACTGGCCTCAGTTTTTTGTTTTATTAATCTTTAAACGTCAGGAAGGATATATTGGCCTTGGAAGGGGTACAGCACAGGTTCACCCGAATGATACCGGGGCTTAAAGGGTTAAATTACGAGGACAGGTTACATGACCTTGGCTTGTGCTGCCTTGAATTTAGAAGGTTGAGGGGGGTGAGCCATTCAAGATATTTAAAACGTTTAAGGGATACGAGAGGGTAGACACAGAGAGACTATTTCCTCTGGTGGGGGAATCCAGAGTGAGAGGGCATAATCTTAAATATTAGAGCCAGGACATTTAGGAGTGAAATCGGGAAGAATGTTTTCACACAAAGTAGTGGAAATCCAGAACTCACTCCCCCAAAAGGCTGTGGATACTGGACCAATTGAAACTTTCAAGACTGAGGTCGATAGATTTTTGATAGGCAAGGGTATTAAGGGATTTGGAACAAAGGCGGCTAAATGATGTCGAGGTACAGATCAGCCATGATCTGATTGAATAGTGGAACAGACACAAGGGGCTGAATGGTGTAATCCTGCTCCTACATTATTTTGACTGTCCATGAGATGATATGGCTGCTGGTGAAGGGGGAGTATTGGGCGGGGGTGGGGAAGGGTCATGTTGTCTCGTTGCAACATGGCTGAATGGGACAGACTCCATGGACCAACTGGTCTTTGTCTTATGTTCGTATGATCCACAAGCCCATGTCGACACTCATGAAGGTGAAAGCTTCTCTTTCATTCATTGTAATATACAAGAACACAGGACTGAGGAAAGACCATTCAAGCCATCCTCCTTACTGTCAACTGGCCATTTTAGAATCCTTTCCCCTAACCCAAACCTATATCCTCTTACTGTGCAGAATTAGGAACAAATCAACTTCCTCTTTGAACACGTTAATAGTATTTACTGCATTGTACAAGTTGGTAACTCAAAGTATGATGTTATTCCTCTTTGTAAGTTTAATTCTTGGCTTCTTCAGTTTATAATCAGATGATATTGTCCTACCCCTCTGACGTTGCAGAAAATCATTCCCTCATCCAGTCTCAACATTATTCAAGAAACCTAAATGATGTCCCTTATTTTATTTTTATCCCCAATTCTTTGTTTACACTTCATAATTCAATGATCTAAACCTGGGAATGGTCTTGATTATCCTGCTCGTAATTTTTTCCATTATCAGAACATCTGTGTTTTCTTAACAGCTCACCAGCATAAGACAATTTCCATTAAAAAGCAAGATAAAAGAGACCGACACAATGAGATGATGTTATTTCACCATTCAGGGCAAGTTCTGCATCGGAAGAGTATGTTCGACGGTTGCGCACAGACTGGGGCGCTCATTTACTGAAAGCCCAGTCTCCACAAAGCAGAGGTCACCAGTCCAATAGCAAACAACTGAACTCTGTTATAATGACTCATGGAAATGGAACAATGGCACTCATATATACGGTAATAAATAAAGTGGCGTGCATGTGAGAAACAAATCCATTCGTCAATTAAACTTACAGGAAAGGAATCTGAACCTTCCAGTCCCATGATTTCTGGGGGCTTCTTTCTTTTTCTGCCAATTCTTTCCCTCCCCTCCTCCCAATTCCTCCTCCCCCACCCCCACCCACCGCCCCACCCCTGAACGTATATTCATTCATCTTTGTGCTTTGCTGGATCTTACTGTGCACAAACGTTACTTCAGCAAATGCACCGAACAGTCACTGTACTTCGAAAGTAATTTGTGTGAAGTAATTTTAAGCCATAAAAATATAAGTCGGTCTTTCTTTTAACAGCAGGATGCATGTTGGGAAGAGGTTGAAAGGAGAGTTTAAAACAAAATATTAAAATTTAAAAAACTAAAGAACATCGCAACACTACATGATATGGATTCAGACCCTCTGAAATACCAGTTAATGGGAAGCTAATCAAACCTACACCAGACAGGTTGTATTAACCAGTTCACCCGACACAGGTCAAAAAAAACCCATCAGCTTTAACACGGCACAAGTGACATTATTCCCGCAGAACATCAACAGTTCATTCTTCAGGCTTCGTAAAAAGTTTCTCTATATTAAATTAGCTCTGCCTTTTATAAATCAGGTTTAAGTGTGCTGGTTCATTATCAAATTCAGTTATGCGACCTTGTGACTATGACAGTGACCAATACAATTGCAGAAACATGGCAGATGCAATGTAACGTGGATAAATGCGAAGTTATCCACTTTGGTGGCAAAAACAGGAAGGCAGATTATTATCTAAATGGCAATAGATTGGGAGAAGGGGAAGTGCAACGAGATCTGGGTGTCCTTGTGCACCAGTCGCTGAAGGTAAGCATGCAGGTGCAGCAGGCGGTTAAGAAGGCAAATGGTATGTTGGCCTTCGTAGCGAGAGGTTTTGAGTACAGGAACAAGGATGTCTTGCTGCAGTTGTACAGGGCCTTGGTGAGACCACATCTTGAGTATTGTGTGCAGTTTTGGTCGCCTTATCTGAGGAAGGATGTTCTTGCCATGGAAGGAGTTCAGCGAAGATTCACCAGGCTGATACCTGGGATGGCAGGAATGAGGTACGAGGAGAGACTGGGTCAATTGGGCTTGTACTCGCTGGAGTTTAGAAGAATGAGAGGGGATCTCATTGAAACTTATAAAATTCTGACAGGGCTGGACAGACTAGATGCAGGGAGGATGTTCCCGATGGTCGGGGAGTCCAGAACCAGGGGACACAGTCTAAGGATAAAGGGTAGGCCATTTAGGACAGAAATGAGGAGGAATTTCTTCACCCAGAGAGTGGTGAACCTGTGGAATTCTCTACCACAGAAGGCAGTAGAGGCCAATTCATTAAATATATTCAAGAAGGAGTTGGATATATTTCTTAAGGCTAAAGGGATCAAGGGGTATGGGGAGAAAGCAGGGACAGGGTACTGAATTTGGGTGATCAGCCATCATCGCATTGAATGGCGGAGCAGGCTCGAGTGGCCGAATGGCCTACTCCTGCTCCGATCTTCTATGTTTCTATGTTTACAAAAGAATGCGAAGTAAATATGGACTATAGCCAGTGAAAATGCGGAGATTAGCTCCAGGACATAGATTGGAAGCAGGGATCCTTGCTGGCTAGCCCAACCTGCCCCTGATCGTTCCTGCAATACTGGAGTGGAGCAAGATTAGACTAGAGGGTTTGGAAACCATCAGGGTTTCATTAGAACAACGAGAGATTTTTTTTCCATCTATTCTCGCACAGATCAGGAGTGAAGTCGTTTGTAGATCTGAATAAAATTAGCCCTAGACTTCAGAGAAAATATGCATATTTTGCCTGGAGCCTGGGCCATTTGTCTCCTCACTTCAATCAAATCTTTGAATGTCAGGCTTTATAGACACTCTGTATTACATTCCCCTAATTCTTTGGATATTTACCAACTAGCTTTCAAAATACAGGAATCTTAAAAACCGGGACAAAATTCACAAGTGACATTATAAATTCAAACCCGGAGGATCCACGACCTAAAGTTATCATGGTAAAATGGGAGTACCCATGAGCTTAAACCTTGCTTCTAAACCTATGCAGATTCTGGCTGGGTCGATGCCAAGTCCTGTATAAGGAAATTCTTCGGCATGTTTTAGTTAGGATGAAGTGTTCATTTTCTGGCTACGGTGATTTATCATTTCCCATAGATGTATAAATACCATCTCAAATTTGGTTGAGAACCCAGTCACACAGGATTTCGGTTAAAATTTGGTGAAGCTTTTTAAATATATATGTAATTTAAAGTGCCTGAATTTTAATTTGGTCTGTCTCTTTGTTAAAATTGTTGCTGACTTCAATTTCAAAAAATGATATGGGTGAATTTGGTAAAGGAATGAATTACCTATTGACACTAAATGGCGCCAGTAAGTTTCATGGAAGCAGCCAATGAGTGTTTACTGTGGTGGGGCAGCGGAGTGCTGCATTGTGCTAGTGAACAACAAAAATAGTACAATCACAATAAGAACCTACTAAGACGTCCCAAGGCACTTCACAGGAGCGATTATCAGACAAAATTTGACGCCGAGCCAGATAAGGAGATATTAGCACAGGTGACCAAAAGCTTGGTCAAAGAGGTAGGTTTTAAGGAGCGCCTTAAAGGAGGAGAGCGAGGTAGAGAGGCAAAGAGGTTTAGGGAGGGAATTCCAGAGCTTAGGGCCGAGGCAGCTGAAAGCACAGCCAGAAATGGTGGAGCGAAGGAAATCGGGGATGCACAAGAGACCAGAATTGGAGGAACACAGAGATCTCAGAGGGTTGTAGGGCTGGAGGAGTTTACAGAGATAGGGCGGAGCAAGGCCATGGAGGGATTTGAACACAAGGATGAGAGTTTTAAGTTCAAGGCATTGCTGGACTGGGTACTAAGAATCAACACACTAGGCAGAAACAAAATATATTATAATACATTATAAGAGTTAGATATATTTCTTAAGGCTAAAGGGATCAAGGGATATGGGGAGAAAGCAGGGACAGGGTACTGAATTTGGATGATCAGCTATGATCTCATTAAATGGCGGAACAGGCTCGAGGGGCCGAAAGGCCTACTCCTGCTCCTATCTTCTATGTTTCTATGTAATACCCTCCTTCCCCAAATACCAACTAGATAATGGAATTGGCAAACGGTTGGATTAATATTCTGGAAGAAGGTGATTAAAAAGTCTGAACCTTGTGAACAGAGCAAATTTAAGCTGATACGATAGCAAAATACTGCAGATGCTGGAAATCTGAAATAACAACAGAAAATGCTAGAAAAACTCAGGCCAGGCAACATCCGTGGAGAGAGAAATGGAGTCAACGTTTCGGGTAAAACCCTTTGTCAAGACTGGAGAAGCACAGGAAATGAAATAGATTAAAAGGCCGGGCTGGGAGAGAACAAAAGAGAAGTGAAGAGACATTAAGAGGTATTCAAAACGAGACGAGATGGTGATAGGACTAGTGGAGACAAAATGGTGATAGGACTAGTGGAGACAAAGGAGTCGTCTTGACTCTATTTTCTCTCCACGGATGTTGCCTGGCCTGCTGAGTTTTTCCAGCATTTTCTGCTGTTATTTCAAATTTAAGCTGATGCCAGATTAAACCCAAACACTGCACAGTACCAATAAATCACACGTTCAAAACAGGCTATTCCAACCTGTATACTGTAGGGTTAATGCTGGCCTTCAAGTCAAAGGGCATCAGAAAAGTTAACGACGCCACTGCATAACTGACATAATTTCCACGCAGACCAGCTATCTTAAATTAGAAATGCAGTCTCCAGCTTGTCCTCATTTGTAGTAAACTGGTCGTTTATTGAATTACCTTCGCCTGCTATGAATAACACTTTTATGAGCTGCCTCTTTTAAGACAAATTTGGGTAATGGAATGTGAAAAATTGGTCTTGTGATCACGACTAAAAGCAGCAACATTTTACAAAGAATACAGAGAAACAGAAAAGGGCAATAAAACGCATCTGGAATGAAGTGCGAGTTGATAAACAATCAGAAAGAAAATCAACTTCCATATTAGAGAGAACGGAACTACACTAATATTAGCACCTGACCTCACCAGTTCAGCTCATCGCAGGAATCGCTGCACATCCAAAACATGCTATGTGTATGCTAGTGATTAGGTGTTAAATCTCCCCAGCATCGAAGCTCTGACCACGCTCGATCAGCTCCGATGGGCGGGTCACATTGTCCGCATGCCCGATACGAGACTCCCAAAACAAGCGCTCTACTTGGAGCTCCGACATGGCAAGAGAGCCCCAGGTGGGCAGAGGAAACGCTTCAAGGACACCCTCAAAGCCTCCTTGAAAAAGTGTAACATCCCCACCGACACCTGGGAATCCCTGGCCCAAGACCGCACAAAGTGGAGGAGAAGCATCCGGGAAGGCGCCGAACAGCTCGAGTCTCTTCGCCGGGAGCAAGCGGAAGCCAAGCGCAAACAGCGGAAGG
Source organism: Somniosus microcephalus (assembly GCF_052327205.1). Taxonomy (NCBI): domain Eukaryota; kingdom Metazoa; phylum Chordata; class Chondrichthyes; order Squaliformes; family Somniosidae; genus Somniosus; species Somniosus microcephalus. The sequence continues at coordinate 62,509,309 of NC_141007.1, forward strand.
AGCGCACGTCAACCCAAGCACCCCACCCACCCGCCCCTTCAAACACCGTCTGCCCCACCTGTGACAGAGACTGTAGGTCCCGCATTGGACTCATCAGTCACCTGAGAACTCATTTTTAACGTGGAAGCAAGTCATCCTCGGTTCCGAGGGACTGCCTAAGAAAAGAAGTTAAAGCTGCCAATGTGGGCAAAGGATCATTTACTGAATCACACAGAAAAAATGAGGCGTGCACAAAGCACAAAGCATTTCATTAACAATATGCAAAAGTGCAGAGTGAGTTTCTCCTCCCTGCCTAAGAACCTGCCTTGTTGTTCATTCATGGTGAGGTCACTATATGACCCATTGTACCCCAGTTCAGTTACCCAACATCTTCAGCTGTATTCTAGTGGAATCGAAATAGTGCTCAGAAAGCTTTGAAGGAAAAGTGATGGACCAGCTCATCTTCTCCTCTCCGTCATATTCATATGTTCTTATGACGCGGGGGGGCGGGGGGTAGATAGTTTATTCCATTAAAGTTCCTGAAAGAAAACTTGACAGAAAGGGCTCATCTGCTACGAAACCATTCTGCCTTTCCAACACAGTTATTGTCCATTAATATCCTACCCGGGCAGAGCATCATCCCAGGACACACGAACCTTGCAGAATGAGCGGGCTTGCTGCTGGCACTTCCAAAAATCGGAAGCATTTTCATGACCTTAAGGCGCGTGTGCATTACACTGCCACAGGTTGGTCAGCTGTAGGGAACCAACAGCAGCGCCCACCCGTGGAAAAAAAAAATCACACGTCGGTTTGGCTCAGTTAGTAGCACTCTTGCCGTCGGGTCACACACCTGTGGGTTCAAGCCCCACAACGGACTGGAGCAATAATCTGGGCTGACACTTCAGTGCAGTACTTGTTGTGTCCGTGTATAATAAGACACAGACTGCAGGAGAACGGTACAACAGGTGTTTACTCAACGTGGCTCACACGGGAACTGATCTGCACAGATTACTACTCAGTGCTATATACAGGTGTGGTCACTGCCGGTACTGCAGTATACCTGAGCTGTAAAAGATAGTTCCCCCCTTAAAAAGGTATATACATTACAATTCCTCCCCTTTTAGATTAACAGTACCATAACACTCATTTAACAATTAAATATCAAACTAATAACAATTAACACTTTTAACATGCAACATTAGCTGAAAATAGTCTATTTATATATTCAGTCTTTGGGGAGGCTTCCTGATCCTTTCTGGATAGCACCTTTCCCGAGTGTCTTGCTCTTGGTGCGGAGGCGATTCTGGCCCCCTGTCGTCGGTTGGTTCATCAGCTTCCAATGCTACTGTTTCTGGGGTAGATGCGACCTGTACTTCGGGTTCATCACCAGGTATGTATGGGCGAGGCATGGGGTTGACTTGTTCCTGTGACTCTAGGATCTGGTCAGCATGACATCTCACGATGCTCTCCCCAACATCCACTGTGTACATTAGTGGGCCCTGCCGTGTGCATAACGTTCCTGACTGCCATTTTTCTCTTCGGTAGTCGCGGGCCAAGACTGGTTGCCCTACATTGAAGCTCCTTGTTGGCTTCTCATGGATGTGCTGGAATTGCTTACTCTCAACATCTCTTCGTACGTTTGGTCTGAGCAAATCCAGGCGAGATCTTAACCGTCGGTTAAAGAACATCATGGCTGGGGTCTGGTTGGTGGATGCATGTGTCGCATTCCGGTAGGCGAACAGGAAATTGTCCACCTTGTGCTGCAGCGGAATGTTGTCATTGTACATAGCCTTTATTGCCTTCTTAAAGGTTTGTACGAACCTCTCAGCCAATCCATTTGTGGCTGGATGATACGGGGCGGATGTGTAATGCCTTACCCCATTCTTTTTCAAGAACCTCCGGAACTCTTCGGACACAAACTGTGGTCCGTTGTCGGAGCAAATCTGTTCTGGCAAGCCATTCCTGGCAAAAATGGTCCGTAGGACTGCAATAGTTTTCTCCGTGGCGGTGGAGGACATTTTGATGACCTCAGGCCATTTCGAGTGCGCATCCACGGCTATTAAAAACATTGAGTCCATGAATGGACCAGCAAAATCAATATGCACCCATTGCCATGGAGATGAGGGCCACTCCCATGGGTGTAGAGGGGCCTGTGGTGGTGCATTTTGGACTTTCTGGCATCCTGAGCAGCTCTTGGTCAGGTCCTCGATTTGTTTATCGATTCCCGGCCACCATACATAAGCCCTGGCTAGGCTTTTCATTTTTACCCCTCCCAGATGACCCTCATGAAGCTCATTGAGCACTCTATCCCTTAACTTGGGTGGAATTACCACTCGGGATCCACGCATCAAGGTCCCCCGGCACACTGACAGCTGTTCTCTCCTTGTCGAGAATGCTGGCAACAGTGAGTCGCCATGTGCTGGCCATCCCTTCACCGTCAAATCATATACCCGAGACAGTGTCGGGTCATTTCTGGTTTCCTTTTCGATACAAGCGTTAGTTACCGGTAGGTATTCAACTATAGTCGAATGGAATATTTCGACAGGATCCACTGCTGGTGCTTCCTCCGCAGTAGGCAGTGGCAGGCGTGATAGCCCATCAGCATTTCCATGCTGTTTCGTGCCCTTATATTCAATCTCATAGTGGTGCGCCCCTAGAAAAAGTGACCATCTTTGTAGTCGTTGCGCAGTCATCAGCGGAACGCCCTTCTTCGGATTAAAAATGGAGACAAGAGGCTGGTGATCAGTCAGCAAGGTGAATTTCTGCCTGTGCAGATAGTGATTGAACTTTTTCACTCCCCACACTAGGCTGAGGGCCTCGCTGTCAATCTGGGCGTAGTTACGCTCGGCTGAGGTTAGTGATCGTGACGCAAAGGATATTGGCCTCTCTGAGCCGTCCGAGAATTTGTGCGACAGCACCGCTCCAATGCCATAGGGTGACGCATCACATGCCAACTGAATTGGTAATGCCGGGTTGTAATGGGCCAATACCTCTTTCGATGTGATTAGTGTTTTGCTCTTCTGGAAAGCTCATCTACATTCATCACTCCACTTCCATGGCACCCCAGTTTGCAGTAGGGTGTTCAGTGGGTGTAGTATTGTAGGCAAATTTGGCAAGAACTTATGGTAGTAGTTTACCAGCCTGAGGAACGACCTCAGTTGTGACACATTTTCCGGTGCTGGAGCCTTGACTACTGCCTCAATCTTCTCTGGGGACTTATGTAACCCCTCTTTATTGATAACGTGGCCACAATACGAGATCTGTTTTCTAAAAAACTCGCATTTGGGGCGGTTAGCTCGGAGCCCATATTCCTGCAATCTAGTGAGCACCTGCTCCAGGTTGGCAAGGTGATCACTGTCATTTTCGCCCGTGACCAGGATGTCGTCCAAATAACACTGGGTCCCTGGGATCCCTTGCAGGACTTGTTCCATTGCCCTCTGCCAAATAGCCGGAGCTGATGCTACCCCGAATACCAGCCGATTGTATTGGTAGAGAGCTTTATGGGTGTTGATTGTGAGGTATTTTTTTGATGCTTCTTCTACCTCCATTTGCAGATACGCCTGGGCTAGATCAATCTTAGTGAAGCGTTTCCCTCCAGATAGCGAGGCGAAAATATCTTCAATCCGCGGAAGTGGATATTGTACGGTGTGAAGGACCGGGTTCACTGTTACCTTAAAGTCCCCACAGATGCGAACCTTCCTTGGTTCCCCAGGCGTGTTGCTCAACGACTTTTTCATCACAGGGACGATGGGTGTAGCCCACTCGCTCCAGTCTACCTTGGACAGTACACCTGAATGTTCCAGACTCTCCAGCTCTGCTTCGACGGCTGGGCGGATCGCATAAGGTCTGGCCTTCAAAAATTTTGGGCTTGCGTTTTCTTCAATTTTAATCGTCGCTGTCATGCCTTTTAGTGTTCCGAGTCCTTGCTGGAACACTTCTTTTGCGTCAGTTAGGATCTTTGACAGTCGCCCAGGTGTGACGTCGTCATCCTTTTTGTCAGCCACAGTCAGTGCCTGTATGGAATGCCAATCCAGTTGTATTTTCCGGATCCATTCACGTCCCAGTAATGGTGGTCCTCCATCGTGCAATACATACAGGTCTAGTTTTGGTGTTTCTTTACTGTTATATATAACGGTCACCCTTAATTTTCCTTTGGGGTAGACTTTTTGCCCCGTGTACATCTCCAAAATAATTTTTGTGTCTCTCAAGGGTATGTGTGAGAATAGCTGCTCGTAGTCCCGTCGGTTTATGACTGTTAGGGCTGATTCTGTGTCCAATTCCATCTTTACCTGGACTCCTGCTATCTTGAGAGTGACCCAAATGGTTCGGTGATCCTCTGTTGTGATCACATGATGTAGTTTCAGACAACTCAGTTCCCTGCTTTCGGAGTCGTTATCGCTCTTTTGTTCGTCTGAACTATTCGCCGTCATCTTATGTACCTTCTTGTACTTTCCTTTGGTAGGTTTCTTATTGCTGGTTTTCTGTCCCGACCTGCAGACTCGTGCTATGTGTCCTACTTTTCCACACTGTCTGCACACTTTGTCTTTGAACCAGCAATCATTCTGGTCGTGTGTTGTTCTGCCGCAGCGATAGCACTTCTCTGTTCCATATGACATTTCGTTTGTGCCATATTCTTGCGGTCTCTGTTGTATCTCTGCAGCGCCCCGTGCTGCTGCTTCATATGATACCGCAATGCTGAAAGCCTTTTCCAGCGTAAGGTCCTTTTCAGATAAAAGCTGTTTCTGGGTTCCTTCACTTTGAAGCCCACACACAAACTTGTCCCTTAAGGTATCTGCCAGTCCCACTCCAAACTGGCAGTGTTTCGATAGTTTGCGCAATTCTGTTAAATAATCAGCATTGCTTTCATCCTTATGCTGGTTCCGTTTGTGAAACTTGAATCTTTCTGCTATCAGCAGCGGTGTGGGGTTTAAATGTTCCTGTAGTATCGTTACTACGTCTTCAAAACTCTTTTCCATTGGCTTCGTTGGGGTTACTAGATTTCGTAATAAACCATACGTCTTTGCACCCATTAAATTTAACAATACCGACGCTTTCTTGTCATCTGACACCCCATTTGCCTTACAGTATACCTCTATTCGTTCGACATATGTAGTCCAATCTTCGACTTCATTGTCAAATGCGGTGATACTGCCACTCTTCGGCATTTTGGGTGTGGTTTAAAATGGCGTCTCCCAATGGCTTAAAATAGCATCTCCCGCGCTTTCCTTCCTCCCCCGCTGCTGCCAACGCCGCTCCCGGCGATTCTCGTGGCAATGGCGGCGCCCTGTAGGTTTCGCACGCTTCTCCTGCGCTGCTGCCAACGCCGCTCTCGGCAGTCCTCGTGGCAATGGCGGCGCCTCGCGGGTTTCTGTGCATCTCTCTCTCCCTCTCTTCGATGCTGCTCAGCCCTTGAACACCGGCTGCGCCCTGTGCGCTCTGCCCTCTCTCTCTCCCCCGTCAACGCTGCTCGGCCCTTTGCTGTGCCGCTCGGTCAGGCTCTAGCCCGTCGCTGTCCGGGAAGGGTCTGCGCACTACCTGTTGCCAGCCCGTTTCGCTGGACCACCTCGACTGGAAAGCCAAGCCTGGCTCTCGACAGCCTCCCCCGCAATTCTCGAGTCTCTGCTGGATGACTGGGCGGTTGCCCGTGGTCGACGCCCGAGTCTCTGGCCTTGACCTCCAATCCACTGATTTCCAGGAACGAATCCCCGGGAGGTGATGCAGAGTTGCAGGTAGGTTCGAACTTGCCTTGTCGCCAATGTTGTGTCTGTGTATAATAAGGCACAGACTGCAGGAGAACGGTACAACAGGTGTTTACTCAACGTGGCTCACACGGGAACTGATCTGTACAGATTACTACTCAGTGCTATATACAAGTGTGGTCACTGCCGGTACTGCAGTATACATGAGCTGTAAAAGATAGTTTCCCCCCCCTTAAAGGTATATACATTGCAGTACTGAAGTGGGTGCTGTATTTTTGGAGGTGTGGTCTTTCGGATGAGATGCTGAAACCAAGTCTGCCTGTTCAGGTGGAAGTAAAAGATCCCCTGGCACTAAGAGCAGGGAGTTCTCCTGGTGTCTTGGCCTGCACTTCTTCCTCAATCAACGCCACTAAATATAGATTATTCATTCATTCGTCGATAGTGGGGCCCTTCTGTGTCTGAATTGGTGACCGTGTTTACCTCCATTCAGAACAGTGACTGAATTTCAAGGCCTGAAAAGTGCTTTGGGATGTCCCGAGGTGGCGATACACGGCTGTATATAAATGTAAGATAACATGAATCTTGCCATTCATGTAGAAATGACTTATGAAATAATACTGGGCGGCCTGCTGGTGGCGCTGTCCAGGGAGAGTATAAATACTCGGGCACGGGCCCAGCTTGCTCAAGACATTTTGTAAACAGGAACTAGTGAAGGACAACTAGACCTCCATGTTGTGAAACAGTTGATTAAAGCCTTAATACTCAGACCAAGTGCTTAGTAGTTTTCTTACGTCATAAGGTTTTATTTTTCTTTCTTTACATCAGATTAAGGCTGCCTATTCCATGAAAGTGAACACAAGAGTCATGGTGCCCCATATTTATACTCTGGGTCTCCATACTGCGGGGAGCCTGGCACACAGCCGGTGGCACAGACTGCGTTAACAGTGGTGCACGGAGGTGGCACTCTCCATGGAGGGCAGGGAAAACCTGGCCATCTGAAAACGCCTTTAGTTACTGTTGCTCGTGATGCAGATTAAACTATTGCACAATGGTCAAAGGCTGCAGCACCTTCCCGCGAGGTGAACCGCAGATTAGCCGCCATTCAGAGACCTGACCTTACCTTTACAGCCATTAGCATACCGCTGGGCGTGTGGTGCATCTTCTCCACGACCCCGTAGGCACCGCGGCCCAGCTCCGACAACGGCTCCAGGTCATCAGCTTTCACTTCAAAGTTCTACAAAAAGACAAACACTTGGGTTTAACGGTCTCCGACAAATGGGCCAGCCTGAGCAGGTTTAAAAACCACAGTGCGCACCTGTGGCAGACTTTTCTTCATCTTCAACAAGAGCATCTTATCCCACAATACTGTGCAGCTGGTTATTCAAACACCGATGAATTCACAGAAGGTAATGCAGAGCGGGGGATATACATCTCCAGCAGGGCTGATCACTAAGTTGGAGGATACGCTGCTTTTTAAAGGACAGGAGCATTATGTCACCTTGGACACCATGTATTATTCTGCTGCTAACAGAGGAGCTGTGTGTAACATGCCGTGTCCATTTAAGGCCACAAGTGCTTAGTGCTGTAAATAAGCACATCCTGAGTCAAATGGAGGCTCGTTGCTCTTTAGGTACCGAGAGACAATCAGAGTGTATTTTCTATTGTTCGAGAAGTTTCACCAAAATCTGTAGCACATAAATTATTTCTTTCTTTTCTGAAGTCATTAATACAATACAAGTATACCTGCTGGTTAGGTAGAACTGTTGCATGCAACAGGCACACAAAAAAATTATAAAGGAAATTATGTAAATATTGTTAAGTATGACAGACTGAACTATGTAAACATAGCTAAGAGATAATCTAAAAATAATGAAAACGGACAATATAAGTATGCTTAAGAGAAGTAGATTTAGTTCTATAATTATCACGGAGTAAAAAACTTTAAAATATATACAGGAAACTCTTTGGTATCCGGCACCGACGTTTTGCCGGTTGATTAAAAATTCTGGATGACGGAGGGGGGTTATCTACCGAGGCTATTTTTAACACACAAAAATTTAAAAAATCAAGAAATGTGCAGTATACAGTAATTGGGTTCTCACCTACAGAATCCCATAATGCAAGATGGGGGAGATAATTCACGATAAAGATGGAGAGACACACAGAAAAATGGCGGATCGGAAGAGACTACAGGCAGCACAGGAGAGTCAGACTCCTGTTATTGAGGTGTTCGGACTTCCGACAGCGCCAAGAAGCCGAGTAGTGGCAGTTTGAAGAACTACCCCCACTGACTAACTCGGCCACCGCGGGAGACTCGGACTTGGCAACATTTCCGGTTATTGAGGTGTTGTTTTCGGAGTATGAATTTTGCCAGTTAATAGAGAATTCCGGATATTTAGGTGCCGTTTAAACGAGAGTTTCCTGTACTTGATGGACTAATTGACAGGGATTGATTGCTCTGATTAGTCAACAGTTCCATTATCATTGGATTATTACCTGACCCACAAGCGAATTTGGCTAGGACAAATAAAATTAGAGAGTTAAATACGTGGCTCAAAGACTGGTGTGGGAGAAATGGGTTTTGCTTCCTGGGACACTGGCACCAGTACTGGGGCAGGAGGGAGCTGTTCCGTTGGGACGGGCTTCACTTGGCCAGTGCAGGGACTAGAGTCCTGGCGGGTCATATAACTAGGGCTGTAGAGAGGGCTTTAAACTAACTAGTTGGGGGGAGGTGCCTAGAGAGCAAATAATAAAAATGACAACAGAGAAGGTCATAGACTTAGGTAGCAGTGAGGAAATTAAAAACCAGAGCGTGTCAGGAAGGGGCAGAAGGTATGGAGTAAAAGGTAAAGTAATAAAAAGGGCAAAAGCAGGAACTAAGTGTCACAAAACATATTTGAAAGTTCTCTATCTGAATGCACGTAGCATTCGTAACAAAATAGACGAGTTAATGGCACAAATAACTACATATGGGTATGATCTTGTGGCCATTACAGAAACATGGCTGCAGGGTGACAATGCCTGGGAATTAAACATACCAGGTTATTTAACGATCAGGAAGGACAGGCAGGAAGGAAGGGGAGGTGGGGTGGCTATGTTAATAAAGGAAGGAATCACTAATACAGAGAAATGATATTGGGTCAAAAGATCAGGATAATGAAACAGTTTGGGTGGAGGTAAGGAATAATAAGGGGAAAAAAAACACGAGTGGGCGTAGTCTATAGGCCTCCGAACAGTTGCAACTCTGTTGGACGGAGTATCAATCAGGAAATAGTTGAGGCTTGTAATAAGGGAACATCTATAATTATGGGGGATTTTAACTATCATATTAATTGGACAAATCAAATTGGGCAGGGCTGCCTTGAGGATGAGTTCATTGAGTGTATTAGGGATGGGTTTCTTGAGCAGTATGTAACTGAACCGACCAGGGGGCAAGCAACCTTAGATCTGGTCCTGTGTAACGAGACAGGATTAATTAAAAATGTCCTAGTAAAGGATCCCCTTGGAATGAGTGACCATAACATGGTTGAATTCCATATTCAATTAGAGGGTGAGAAGGTTGGATCTCAAACAAGCGTGCTAAGCTTGAATAAAGGAGACTACGAAGGTATGAGAGCGGAATTGAGTAGAGTGGATTGGGAAAATAGATTAAAGGGTAAGACGATACATGACCAGTGGTGTACATTTAAGGAGTTATTTTACAACTTCCAAAAAATATATATTCCACTGAGAAGAAAAGGGTGTAAAAGAAAAGACAGCCATCCGTGGCTAAGTAAAGAAATTAAGGATAGTATTCGACTAAAAACAAGGGCATATAAGGTAGCCAAATCTAGTGGGAGGATAGAGGATTGGGAAAACTTTAAAAGACAGCAAAAAATAACAAAAAGATTAAGAAAGGGAAGATAGATTATGAAAGTAAATTAGCAAAAAATATAAAAACAGATAGTAAGAGTTTTTATAGTTATATAAAAAGAAAAAGGGTGGCTAAAGTAAATGTTGGTCCCTTAGAGGATGAGACTGGGAAATTAATGGTGGGAAATATGGAGATGGCAAAAACACTGAACGAATATTTTATATCAGTCTTTACAGTAGAAGACACTAAGAATATCCCAACACTGGACAAACAGGGGGCTAAAGGGGGGGGGAGGAGCTAAACACGATCAAAATCACTAAGGAAGTGGTACTCGGTAAAATAATGGGACTCAAGGCGGATAAATCACCTGGACCTGATGGCTTACATCCTAGGGTCTTGAGGGAAGTGGCGGCAGGGATTGTGGATGCATTGGTAATAATTTTCCAAAACTCCCTGGACTCGGCAAAGGTCCCGGCAGACTGGAAAACTGCTAATGTAACACCCTTATTTTAAAAGGGCAGTAGACAGAAGGCTGGAAACTATAGACCGGTTAGCCTAACATCTGTGGTAGGTAAAATTTTGGAGTCCATTATTAAGGAGACAGTAACAGGACATTTGGATAATCATAATTTAATAGGACAAAGTCAGCATGGTTTTATGAAGGGGAAGTCATGTTTGACAAATTTGCTGGAGTTCTTTGAGGAAGTAACATATAGGGTGGATAAAGGGGAACCAGTGGACGTAGTGTATTTAGACTTCCAGAAGGCATTTGACAAGATGCCACACAAAAGATTATTGCTTAAGATAAAAAATCACGGGATTGGGGGTAATATTCTGGCATGGATAGAGGGTTGGCTATCTAACAGAAGGCAGAGAGTTGGGATAAATGGTTCATTCTCAGACTGGCAATCAGTAACTAGTGGTGTTCCGCAGGGGTCAGTGCTGGGTCCCCAACTCTTTACAATCTATATTAACGATTTGGAGGAGGGGGCCGAGTGTAACATATCAAAGTTTGCAGATGATACTAAGATGGGAGGGAAAGTAGTGAGTGAGGAGGACATAAAAAACCTGCAAGGGGACATCGACAGGCTAAGTAAGTGGGCAGAGATTTGGCAGATGGAATACAATACTGGAAAGTGTGAGGTTATGCACTTTGGCAGGAAAAATCGTAGAGCAAGTTATTATCTTAATGGCAAGAAACTGGAAAGTACTGAAGTACAAAGGGATCTGGGGGTCCTGGTGCACGAAACTCAAAAGGTTAGTATGCAGGTGCAGCAAGTGATTAAGAAGGCCAATGGAATGTTGGCTTTCATTGCTAGGGGGATAAAATATAAAAATAGGGAGGTATTGCTTCAGTTGTACAAGGTATTGGTGAGACCGCACCTGGAATACTGCGTACAGTTTTGGTGTCCATACTTAAGAAAGGACATACTTGCTCTCGAGTCAGTACAAAGAAGGTTCACTCGGTTAATCCCGGGGATGAGGGGATGGACATATGAGGAGAGGTTGAGTAGATTGGGACTCTACTCATTGGCGTTCAGAAGAATGAGAGGCGATCTTATTGAAACATATAAGATTGTGAAGGGGTTGGATCGGGTGGATGCGGGGAGGATGTTCCCGATGATGGGTGAAACTAGAACTAGGGGGCATAGTCTTAGAATAAGGGGCTGCTCTTTCAAAACTGAGATGAGGAGGAACTACTTCACTCAGAGGGTGGTAGGTCCATGGAATATGCTGCCCCAAAAAGCTGTAGAAGCTACATCATTACATAAATTTAAAACAGAAATAGACAGTTTCCGAGAAGTAAAGGGAATTAAGGGTTACGGGGAGCGGGCAGGAATTTGGACACGAGTCTAGGTTCGGATCGGTCATGGCCCTGTGGGTAGCGGAGCGGGCCCAGGGGCCGTGTAGCCTGATCCTGCTCCTATTTCGTGTGTCTAATTCTGTTAGATTCAGGAGATGGTTCTGTGATAGTGGATTGGCGGTTAGGATCAGATCAGCCATGATCTTATTGAATGGCGGAGCAGGCTCGAGGGGCCGATTGGCCTACTCCTGCTCCTATTTCTTATGTTCTTATGTTCATTGGATCATGTGAGTACCGGAATGGTAGAAGGCGAACTATATGGGCCTCAGCCTTTTTCCGTCTAGCAATTCCTGTGTTCCTATAAGATAGTGTGTACTTTTAAAGATAGACATGGGACAAATTGTAAAACAGAAGAAAAATATGTTGTTAAAATAAAGAAACGTTGAGGGAAAAAAGCAACATTTCCTAAGCAATGTAGAGAAAATTGTGGCACGACCCTTAAAATAAGAAAGAGGAAACTGGCCCAATATAAATACGGAGCGGCTACGTACTGCTGATTCCAAATGGCGCGTATACAACTGAGCACCAGAATTGCGAGGGGAACAGTGCTCAATAGAACAAAAATACTGGATGCAAAAACTAAAATCGATGGAAAAAAATTCATAGGAAATCATGGCAGAAACTTGGGAATAAATAGGTACAGATAGCACGTGCGTGATAGCACCTCGAATTGAGATGCCATACATGCACTATAGGATACTCACTACCAGTCCTGTGGAAAAATAAAAGGAATGAAAAGGCAACAACATTTTCAAAAGAACAAGATGAAAATGGGCAACAAGAAACACGGCACAATCAGGCACATGCCGAGCAGCCGCCATAGACAAGGGCCACACGTGCACGAGAGAACAAAAAAGCTCAAATATCGGATTAAAGTCAAAACCGTAGTCACATCTGTCTGAGAGGAGAACAGGCCTTTGAGGAGAAACATTCAGGAACAGAAATCTATTGGCAAATTTAACAGTTTTGAAAAGTACATATTTAAAAAAAATATTTGTTAGGAATCTTATTTTTAATACAAAATATTTTAGATAATGAGAAAACAAAGAATTCGGAGCAAATATTTTGAGCAATATGATTGTTTGTTTTTTAATTGATAAGATTTCCTCACTATTTATAGTTAGAGTTGTGATTTGTTCCTGTTTTAGTAATATAACATTTAAGGCAATCAAAAAATGTCAGGCTATGGCACAGGAATTGTGTCGCCAGAGGTTTGGCAGACAGTAAATGTGTGTGGTCAGACCGTTTTTATACCATTCATACCAGCGGACTCTGTCATAATGCTCCTTGCACTAAGTCAGATGATTTGTCGGATGATGTGCTGCTTTGTCAGGACAGTAATTTTGTACCGTGTAATGCCCAATGTATTATTCTGCTGGCTAAGGTGAAGCAGTGATTCATTAAGGCCATAAGAGCTAATTGCTGTTAAGTAAAATAGTTGGTGAGGTCAGAATTCAATTGTTCTTGATGCTGCAGCTCCAGACTCTTGGCAACCTTTGTAAGGTCAGTCAGAGGTTGCAGACGTTCTGGCTCCTGTGTCAAAGAAGGTTTTTTCATTTGCTGTGGGATTTAGTTCAATGCAGGTGACTGCCACACTTTAAAAAAAAAATAGAAACAGAGCCAAAGAAGTGTGGCAGATAGAAAATGCTGTTAGAAGCAATGTTCCCTTTAATTTCTTTTTGGGTGCGTGGCCCTTTTAGGGGCTGCACGGCCCATTCAAAATACCGCACATGCGCATTTTTTCCCCATTTAAAAGCCGGTGAGCCGGCTGCACAGGAGCTCCAGAACGCTGCACAGCCACACAGCTTAAAGGAACATTGTTTAGAAGAACCTTTTTATTATAAAATATAGAGACAATTAGATAGAAGATATGTGTTATCAAGGTTAAGAAAGTAGTGCTACTTGAATTAATTGGTGATTTAAAAAAAAATGAAATCACTAAAAGCATCAGGTTAAGCGTGCACCCAAGTTCTCCCGTCTGGTAACTTCAACAGAGCTGAGCAGACCATAATGCACTCTACTCCAAAACGCAATTTAAAAGAAAACAGTCTGATCGACTTAACGAAGCAGATGTATTCTGGGCAGGCTCGGATCTTTTAACAGCAGGAAAGTTGCACCATTGTTTTAGTGAAGAGGTTGGGGGGTGGGGGGGGGGGGGTGGAGAGCACGGTTTGTTCATGCTTCTTTAGAGGTTTAATAATCAATAAGGATGGACACAATCAGTGATGTGGTGTCACTCTACTGTGCACATATACACGATCCATGTAGTACTTTTGTAGAAAAGTCAAAATTTCCCAACCGAATTAATAAGCTAGAAGCTTGGGAGGAAAAATTGCAGTTACCGTCTGGGGGTGCAATTATCGGCCGGATGCAAAGTTTATCGCCAGGCGCTAATTATCGCCTCCGACTGCAAACTTGGCTTCTATCGCCCCTGGAGGTGATTGGAGTGCTAAATCAGGCGCTACACACCTCTCTTAAGGCGCTAACGCCGAGGAGCGAGGTGCTACCTCAGAGCGCTGGCAAAGCTCATGTGATGTCTGTCAGCAATGGAACACAGACACACTGGCGCCGGCCAGTTCTTAAAGTGAAGGGTCGGTCTTGCTCTCCATCCACATCCTGCTCATTGCAGCCTTGAATCTCGGCCTGGAGAGACCTGTACATGAAATCTGCTGGAAAGAACAATGGAGAGGCCCAGGGAAAGAGCTGAATGCAGCCCCCATAGTCTCCTCTAAATCGATGCAAAGAAGGTCAAATCAAAATGAACCTGCAAAGTGCTGCTCAGTACCCAAAACTCCTTCACACAGCGTTGAATCTCTCCAGAAGTCTCTCTCTCTCTCAGAATGTGTGGTGCAAAAATGCCGCCGACAAAAAAAGGCAGGAAGCGGTCGCCTTTACATAGCGCTCCCCCAGTCCCTTCCTGACTGCAAAACGTTCCCCTCAGCCTGTCGTTGCTAGCGACAGGCGGTAAGGGGCGCCACTCAATATCCGGTCCGGGGCGCTACACGCTCGACTGGCGTCACAATCTGCGGGCGCAGGAGATCGTGGCGGTAGTGTTTAGCGCCGCCGCAAAAGTCGGCAATTTCACGAGCAGCGCAAACATCGCCGCACCCGGGCGCTAGTTGCTTTGCACCCCATTAGCGCCCTCTAGGGCGCTAACGGGAGGCGCAAAGCAACCAAATTTTTCCCCCTTAGACTTTTGACAGTCTTTACATTGTAATCATATACTGCTGCTGCCCCCTAGAGGCCACCTATTTCTATCGCACATTTCTATTGCAGGAGGAACGGTAAGGGCAGATTACCACATAGACTGCAACGATAAAGTTTCGAGCCCTTTGTGTGCGTGGACAGTGCATTTTTTTTGCAATTTTTCCCCTTCTCTCCCGAAGACATAGCCTGTCCTGATAATCTACATCCTAGGGTACTTAAGGAAGTGGCCCTAGAAATAGTAGCTGCATTGCTGGTCATCTTCCAAAATTCTAGATTCTGGAACAGTTCCCATGGATTGGAGGGTAGCTAATGTAACCCCACTATTTAAAAAAGGTGGTAGAGAGAAAACAGGGAATTATAGACCGGTAAGCCTGACATTGGTAGTGGGGAAAATGCTAGAGTCCATTTTAAAAGATGTAATAGCAGAGCACTTGGAAAACAGTGACAGGATCGGACAAAGTCAACATGGATTTACAAAAGGTAAATCATGCTTGACTAATCTACTGGAATTTTGAGGATGTAACTGGTAAAATAGATAAGGGAGAACCAGTGGATGTGGTGTATTTGGACTTTCAGAAGGCTTTCGATAAGGTCCCGCATAAGAGATTGGTGTGCAAAGTTAAAGCACATGGGATGGGGGTAAGGTACTGACTTGGATAGAGAACTGGTTGGCAGACAGGAAGCAAAGAGTTGGAATAAACGGGTCTTTTTCCGAGTGGCAGGCAGTGACTAGTGGGGTACCGCAGGGATCGGTGCTAGCACCCCAACTATTCACAATATATATTAATGATCTAGACGAGGGAACTAGATGTAATATCTCCAAGTTTGCAGACGACACAAAGCTGAGTGGGCGTGTGTGCTGTGAGGAGGATGCTGAGAAACCCCAGTATGACTTGGACAGGTTGGGTGATTATATTGCATCTGCCATGCATCTGCCCAATGTGGATAAATTCGAGGTTATCCACTTTGGTGGCAAAAACAGGAAGACAGATTATTATCTGAATGGCAATAGATTGGGAGAAGGGGAAGTGCAACGAGACCTGGGTGTCCTTGTGCACCAGTCGCTGAAGGTAAGCATGCAGGTGCAGCAGGCGGTTAAGAAGGCAAATGGTATGTTGGCCTTCATAGCGAAAGGATTTGAGTACAGGAGCAAGGATGTCTTGCTGCAGTTGTACAGGGCCTTGGTGAGACCACATCTTGGGTATTGTGTGCAGTTTTGGTCGCCTTATCTGAGGAAGGATGTTCTTGCCATGGAGGGAGTGCAGCGAAGATTCACCAGACTGATACCTGGGATGGCAGGAATGACGTATGAAGAGAGATTGGGTCGATTAGGATTATATTCGCGAGAGTTTAGAAGAATGAGAGGGGATCTCATTGAAACTTATAAAATTCTAACAGGACTAGACAGACTAGATGCAGGAAGGATGTTCCCGATGGCCGGGGAGTCCAGAACCAGGGGTCACAGTCTAAGGATAAGGGGTAAGCCATTTAGGACAGAGATGAGGAGGAATTTCTTCACCCAGAGAGTGGTGAACCTGTGGAATTCTCCACCACAGAAGGCAGTTGAGGCCAACATTAAATATATTCAAGGAGTTAGATATATTTCTTAAGGCTAAAGGGACCAAGGGGTATGGGGAGAAAGCAGGGACAGGGTACTGAATTTGGATGATCAGCCATGATCTCATTAAATGGCAGAACAGGCTCGAGGGGCCGAATGGCCTAATCCTGCTCCTATCTTCTATGTTTCATGACATTCACTTTTGCCGAGATCTGATTCTCCAGCCCGCAGTACCTCATTAAGTTAGTCTAGTCTCACACAGGAAGAATGGCTGAGTGGATAGAGTGGTGCAGAAATAAAACCCGAGAAGCATTTAAAAAAGAATTGGATGCGGCCGTGGGGGAAGTTAGGACTTGCTAGATGGATGAATGAATCAAGATTGGGCCAAATGGCCTTCCTCGTTCGTCGTGGACTTGCAGCATCTGGCTCTTCTACCACGGGGGACATACGGATCGAGCCTTCTCCTGGACCTCACTCAACATCCACAATTGCTGCAGAGTCGTCACTTGACAGCAGCTGGAGCAGGATTCCGAGCCAGTGGTGCTGAGGCCAACTGTGATGCTTCACCTGGTTCCCTGGTTGCGATCAAGCGTGGGATCTTTTGGCCCCTGTGGCTCAGTACCGCACCACGTGGTGTGTTAACTGCCGGGCCATGGTAACAAGGCATCTTAACCTCTTACAGATATTTTAATACCAGAAGTAAATGGCAGGTTGCATTTTTGAGGATATTGGTTAGTCTTAATCTCTTCCACAATTCAAGCTCACAGGTGCGACCTGCGACTGTACACACGCCATGGCCAACAAGAACAAGGGTGTCTTGCTGCAGTTGTACAGGGCCTTGGGGAAACCACATCTTGAGTATTGTGTGCAGTTTTGGTCGCCTTATCTGAGGAAGGATGGTCTTGCCATGGAAGGAGTGCAGCGAAGATTCACCAGGCTGATACCTGGGATGGCAGGAATGATGTATGAGGAGATATTGGGTTGATTGGGCTTGTACTCGCTGGAAGAATGAGGGGATCTCATTGAAACTTATAAAATTCTAACAGGACTAGACAGACTAGATGCAGGAAGGATGTTCCCGATGGTCGGGGAGTCCAGAACCAGGGGTCACAGTCTAAGGATAAGGGGTAAGCCATTTAGGACAGAGATGAGGAGGAATTTCTTCACCCAGAGAGTGGTGAACCTGTGGACTTCTCTACCACAGAAGGCAGTTGAGGCCAATTCATTAAATATATTCAAGAAGGAGTTAGATATATTTCTTAAGGCTAAAGGGATCAAGGGATATGGGGAGAAAGCAGGGACAGGGTACTGAATTTGGATGATCAGCCATGATCTCATTGAATGGCGGAGCAGGCTCGAGGGGCCGAATGGCCTACTCCTGCTCCTATCTTCTATGTTTCTACACTGGGGGAAAGTAAAGGCTTTGGCACAAGACCAAACTACATCCAGGAGTGTAAATCCCAAGAGCGATTGAAGTGTAAAAATATACATTAGTAAACAGTCTGACACGACGATCGTCACTCTCTCTTGGACCCAGGTTGTGTCCTTTTCTTTTTTTTAAAGATCAAAGCCGCAACATTACAGGTGGTCTGCTCAATTCGTTGTCAGTCCAGACAAGTTCAGCTGCCACCCTCATTGCTTCTGCGAGATGAAGCCACGGTGAATGGGACAGAAACAAGTGCTTCGCGGGCTGTGCTTGCAGCAGTCAGGTACCGCCTCATGCCATCAGCAAAGCCTTTTCCTGGCTGTTGCAACTGCCACCTTTTAAATAAACCCATCGCAGCAACGTGTCCCCTCTAAAATCAGCAGACAGGGGGGAAGAGGGGCACACAGGCCACGTGCTCCAGCACAACCTTCGACAGGAACAGGAGGAGGCCATTTAGCCCCTCGAGCCATTCAATGAGATCATGGCTGATCTGCGACCTAACTCCATATCACTTAATACCTCTGGTTAACAAAATGCTATCAATCTCAGATTTAAAATTAACAATTGACCCGGCCTCAACTGCCATTTGCAGAAGAGTTCCGAACTTCTTACTGCCCTTTGTGTGTAGAAGTGTTTCCTAATTTCAACTAATGCTTTAATGCCGCTCCGCTGATAGATGTGCAGTCTTCAGGAAAAGACTCAGACCCCCTATGTGAACAGCAGCACCCTCTCATCTGTGCAAGGGTTTACCTCACTGGACTCTTTCTTTCTGTCACTAGTGTGGGCACACACACTAAATTCTCCACCTTAAACCATCATGTAGACTGTGTGCTTCTGCTTTTACACACAAATTTAAATTTTAAAAAAAAGATTGAAAATAGAGTCTGGTTTTAACTTGGGTCAGTTGGGAAATGCTTGAAATGCTTTTGAGAAGCAATAAAAAGTGAATGAAGTGATGCCTGTGCCTAGCAGAACGGAACAATAGTATTTTAGACTGGGGACATTATACAACAGTGGCACATCGCCCTCAAGTGAACAAAGCCAGCATAGCAACAGAAATAACTGCATCAGAAGTCTGATCAATTATGGTGTTACTCCTTTAAAAGTACTGTAATACTCATGCAATGGCCCTAAAATGAAGTCAAAAAAAAAGAGAATGAAAAAAAACACACACTAAGTGAGTGGTTTTATTGTGGGCATCAAATTCACCACATTTGCAAAGCCAGGCAGAAAACACGGCAGGTTTTTGCCCAGATTCAACATCCACAACTAGTGCTACTCATCCGACCATCTCCGACTTCAAATTACTCATCAGGCCCTCTTTTTCACACAAATATTCACGCATTTACAGAGTTTTTACCCTCGACAATTCTAACAACACAAGGATTACATGCTCAAAAATCAACGGGGCACTGGTGGCCAAAGAAGTCCACCGACGAGATGAAGCAAGGTGGGAGGAGGCTCGTGTGGAGGATAAACACCGGCATGGACCCGTTGGGCCGAATGGCCTCTTTCTGTGCTGTGAAACTCCATGTTCTTTTATCCTAATTCCACCCCTATTCATCTAACAAATAAACAAAATCCTTAAAATAGCATTGCAATGCAGGTCTCTGATCTGAGGGGACAAGCAGCAAACAACTTACAATCTCACTCGTGAAATTACAGGAAAATACATCTCCTTAAAAGGGCCGTGCCACCCCATCACCTAGGATGAAGTGCCGATCATTCATTTTGCATCTTAAGGATTCGTTACAGCCTTAAGATTTAGTTGCCAAGAAGTCACAAGAAATTAAGAATATGAAATTTTTATTTTAAAGCTTTGCTATAAAGCAGTGTCCCTAAAATAATGATTTGGTGCCATATTCTTTCCACATGCCATGCTTCCAAGAGAGAGGTGGGGCCGTGTGGAATAAATCAGAAGCAACCGAGTGAGTGACTCTTACCTTTTCACCTATAGCAATGCAAGCCTTTGAATCCAGGTCTCTTGGGGGACTGCGGAGAGAAAACAAAGAGATTTCAGCGACACAAAGTCTTCTCGGCAAACTAACTCGAGAACTCCCTGAAACGTCCGCGTCACCGAGGGAACAGGCTGCACACTGGTCAAACAGCGACACAAGCGTCAAGTCCAGGGAAAGGGTGCGGAAGAGATTGACCAAGATGGCACTGTGAACGAGAGGATATTTTGTGACGGCTGACTGGAGAAACTGAAGTGCTTTTCGTTAGAATGAAGGAGGAGATCTGACAGAGGTGTTCAAAATTATTAGGGGTTTTGAGCAGGTAAAGCAGCAAAGATTATTTCCACTGGTTGGCGAGTCAGCGACGCGGGTCTTTAAGGGAGTTCTCGAACTAGACTGCATAAATTTGAAAACAACGCCAAAAGAACAAAGATGGAGATTAGTAGCAATTTATTTTATTAAGAGTTAAGACATGGAATGCCCTACCAAAAACAATGTTGGAAGCAGAACCTCAATACAGTAGTTGTATTTAAATAAAAAGGGAACTGGATAAATAATTGAAAAAATAAAAATTCAAAAAGGGTACAGGGAAGGGGCAGGAGAATGAAATTAAATAGACCGCTCTTTCAGATACGGCATAAGCATGATGGGCCAAATGGCCTCCTTCTGTGATTCTAAACTATAAAAGTAGTTACTTATAGTTTTTTTTAAAATAAAGTACACAAATACAGTAGCTTTAACAGTATAATCAAAAGGTTGCAAGTCTCTGAGTGCTGAGGCTATCGTCACTTGGCAAGTCTGGCTGGCCAGCTATGTGTAGTGCTCCCAGGCAGCTGACCGCACGGCATGGAGATGTCTGCGGCCGAGAACTCCATCTCCCACAGGGACGGAAACTGGATGGAGAGCAGGGAAAACAGGCCTTGCATTTTGCCCACATATTTAAACACCGAGTCACATGTATAAGTTGAGCGCCTGGAATGGTTCTTTATTCCAGAAATATTTCTATGCCACATCCAAACAAATGTCAATTTTCCAATCCCCCCCCCCCCTCCCACTTAGGCAACACTGGAAACGCAGACAATTCAAAGTCGCTGCACTTTTGCCTTAATTATTTCTGTTTTTCCCTTTTAAAACATGCTCCCAGCCCCCTGGCTGTGCTTAATTTCTGGCCACAAGGAGGCACACAAGAGGAGCACGGATAGACATCTCTCCCCTTTCCAATGAGAACATGCCTCGCAGCTCCTGACCATCCGCTCCCCCACCCCCCTGCCACACACACCCCTCCTGACCATCCGCTTCCCCCACCCCCACACACTGCTCCTGACCATCCGCTCCCCCACCCCCACACACCGCTCCTGACCATCCGCTCCCCCACCCCCCTGCCACACACACCCCTCCTGACCATCCGCTTCCCCCACCCCCCTGCCACCCCCACACACCCCTCCTGACCATCCGCTCCCCCACCCCCCCACCTCCTGACCATCCGCTCCCCCACCCCCACACACCGCTCCTGACCATCCGCTCCCCCCACCCCCACACACCGCTCCTAACCATCCGCTCCCCCACCCCCCTGCCACACACACCTCCTGACCATCCGCTCCCCCACCACCCCCACACACCCCTCCTGACCATCCGCTTCCCCCCCCCCCAAAACACACACACCTCCTGACCATCCGCTCCTCCACCCCACACACACACGCACCTCCTGATCATCCACTCCCCCGCCACCCCCGCAACCACACACACACCTGACTGAAGTTTTGATAACACTCATTAATAACCACTTCTGTATTCCACAATACAATTTCTTACAAAACAGAAAACGCCTTTTGCCAATTTATCCGTAGGAAACTGCTATTCCTCTGCCATAAGCTGTGCCAATTTGGAGCGTCACCTCTGGCTCAGTGGGTAGCGCACTCGAGGTGGGAGGGGCTAGGAGTGAGCCAGGTGTTACTGGTTGCCTGATTGTAGCTGGGAGTTGGAGGAAGTTTTGTAAAAAGTTGGTGGTGGGTTTTGGGGTGGTGCTTTCAAGTTTTAGGGCCTTTTTGGCCCACAAAAACAGCCAGATGGTTGCTGAGGGGTCCGGAGTGCCGGGCCCCTCAGAGGACAATGTTCCCGAGAGGAATTTAATTAGGGAAGAAACTGTGGTGGGAAGGGAAAAAAAAGGCCCAAAGATTTGGGCCGGAACCCCAGGAGGTTTGGTAAAGAAAACACGGTGGTGGTTCAGTGCGAGGATAAGAAGATTCAAGCTTGGGATATTATCCAGGCGGTTCATGAGGACTGTGGCGAGGGAAGCTGCTTTGCCTGCCGACCAAAGCCAAATGCGGGATTTGAGGTGACGGTCAGTGGCCGTGAGGAGGTGGAAAGACTGTTACACAGTCTGAAAGTTGGTGAGAAATTCTTGGAGGTGACTCTGTTATATTCAGAGGAAGTGGCGGTTTCATTTTTAAACTTGCCAGTGTACATTGAGGACAAACTGCTAAGCAAGAAGTTGCAGTCGTGGGACATTAAAATCTGTTCTGCAATAAAGAGGAGGTACTATCCGGGAACACGGGTAGCAGACGGAACCCGGTATGTAAAGGTGCAGTTCCCAGAGGGGGTGAGGTCATTGCCGTACAGTACGAAGTTCGAGACACTGGAAGGAGTGCAGTACTTTCGTGTGCTGCATGATAATCAAGTAAAGATGTGCTATTATTGTCTTGGACATGACCATCTCGTAAGAAATTGTCCAGACCTGTATTGTTACAATTGCGGTGAGTCGGGACACATTGCTCGGAGCTGCAAGGCGGAGAGCTGTGGGGTGTGTCGCAAAGGCCCCACCCGCTGTGAGTGTATGGCAGAAGGGAGCGATATGAGTGATGAGGAGATGGGAGAAGGAGCAGGAGATGAGAGTGGAACGGCCGGAGGAGCGGTGCAGTCGGAGGACACAGCCGGTAAAATGAAGGAGAAAGGAGCACAGGAAGAGGCAGAGGATGGCGGAAAACACGCCGAGTGCTGTGGAGGGGAACAAAGACAGCAGCGGGCAGCGAGGGTCGAGTGCAGACTCGAGCCTTAGTGCGGTTCGGCTCCCCCTGGGGAGTCTGGTGTCTGCGGGGGGAGAGGTGGCGGGAGCGGGGTGTGTGGTGGATGTGGGTGCTCCGGGGAGAGGTGGGGAGTCGTATATCTTGGTGAGCGGGAGGGGGCAGGACGGGGAGAGGGTGCAAGAGGCAGGAGCCTTAAAGGGACAGCAGGATGGGATCGGCGAGATAGACGTCAGAAGGGAACAATTTAGGTGCGGCATTGTCCCATGGAGTGAGGGAACAGGGTGCAAGGGTTAGAGGTGGAGATGTGGTCGAAGGGAGCAGCACAGTGGGAGAAACTGCGATAGCAGGAAGACTCTATGGGAGATGAAGTATCTGACGGGGAGCAGGCACAGGGGGTTGCAGAAGAGCTTGAGTGTGAGGAATTAGAGGGGGACAGAGACATGGAAGTCGGGGGTGGGGTGGCATCATGTGGAAAGGGAAAGGTTAGCGAGGGGCAGAAGGAGGGAGAAAGGGCAGCTCCTGGGCCCAAACTTAATGCAAGGAAGAGGCTGAAACAGCAGGGAGGGGTCAAACAGGAGGTGAAAAAGAGCCGGAGGCTGCAGGAAAAAGCAACAGCTGCCCGAAAAGTTGAGAAGGAGCATGAGAGGAGGGAAGAGCCAGAGATTAAATGATGGGGAGATTATCAGGCATACTTCCTTTCTTTGGAGTCATGATTACATTGGTCTCGATTAATGTGAACGGACTGAGGGGTGAGAAGAAATTGCAGCAGTTGTTGCAGGGTTTTAAAGGTTCGGACTTGTTGTGTCTGCAAGAAACCTTTTGGGATGAGGATATTCTAGAAAGAGTTCAGAAGGTTTGGAAGGGAGAGGTGTTTGCAAGTTGTGCAAACAATAACCGTAGAGGGGTGGCTGTTTTGGTAAGTCCGTCCATAAAAGAGAACGTTGCCTTGGTGGACAAGGACAGAGAGGAGATTTTTACGGCTAAGGGTAAAAATTGAGGGATTTAATTGCGATCTCTTTAATGAATATCTATGCACCGAACGACCATTGCAAGCATCGCGAGTTTTTTCGGGGGTTATTCACTGAAGCGGCAGAGGTGGAAAATCCTTGTATAGTGGGGGATTTTAATGTATTTTTATCTCGGATGGACATTTCAGCCCAGATGACCTTTAAGGATGATAACTCCAGAGGGTTGATTGTAAAAATGATGGCAAATTTAAATTTGAGAGACTTATGGAGGGACCGGAACCCCATAAAAAAAGGGAGTTCTCCAGAGCAGGTTGGGTGGGTGATGTTTTAAAACAGAGCCGAATAGATTTTGTGTTAATGCGGGAAGGGTTAAGTTCAGAGGTGATGGAGATTTATTATAAAAATGTATTTTTTTAGTGATCACTCGGCTTTGGTTCTTAGAATTAGGAACAGCAGAGTTAAGATCGGTTCAGGGGTGTGGATTTTAAACAATCAATGCCTGAAAGAAATTGCTTATAAAGAAGGGATTATAAATATAATAAGGAATGCTTGGAAGGAACCTTTGTTCTTGAAAGAAAGAAGAGTTTGGTGGGACAATTTCAAATATGAGGTAAAAGTTTTTTCGGTACGTTATGGGAAAGAGGGCGGCAGCTAACCGGCATCGAGAAGAGAATATAAACAAAAGGTTTACGGATGTCTGTAAAGCAGTTGATGGAGGGGATAAGGGAGCGGAGACTAAGTTCCGGGTGCTAAAGGAAGAGTGGGAATTATTGCAAGCTGAAAAATGCAAGGGGGCCATTCTCCGTGCAAAGGCTAGAGATGCATTGGAGGACGAAAGATGCACTAGATATTTTCTAGAGCAAGAGAAGCTGTGACAGAGATTATCGTTAATTGAAGAGTTGAAGGTTGGGGAGAAGATCATTCATGAAAGTGGGGAGATTTTAAGAGGCGGCTAGCAGCTTTTATCAAGAGTTATATACAAAAGACATTTCCAATTTGGCGATGGAGAAGGTTACTGCTTTTATTGAAGAGGGTTTAAAGGAGGATGAGAGAAGCATGTGTGACAAAGAAGTAGGATTAGCGGAAATAAAAGTAGCAATAAGTGGAATGAAGGGGGGGGAAAGCCCAGGGTCCGATGGACTAAGTGCAGAATTTTATAAAGAATTTTTTGAGATTTTAAGTCCATTGCTCTTAGAAGTTTTTAAGGAAATTAAAATTGAGGGAAGCCTGGCCCCATCTATGAGGAGAGGTATTATAAGCTTAGCTTATATAAAAATAAAGGGGATAGACGGGATCTGAAGAATTGGAGGCCCATCACATTATTAAATATGGATTATAAGATCTTGGCGAGGGTTATGGCAAATCGTTTGAAGGAGGTGTTACCGGAGATAGTTTGGCCCTCTCAGTCCTATGGAGTCATAGGCCGGGACATCGCAGACTCTGTGGTCTCAATCCGAGATGCGATAGAGCTCATGGAAGAGAGTGGGAGGGAGGCTTATGTATTAAAGATAGATCAAGAGAAAGCCTTTGATAGGGTCTCTCATGAGTTTTTATTGAAGGTTTTGGAAGCATTTGGTTTCAAGGAAAATTTCATTCAGTGGGTAAGGATTTTTTACTCAAACATATTTAGCTGTGTTAAATGTAATGGTTTTTTATCTAAGTATTTTCCTATACAGAGATCAGTGAGACAGGGTTGTCCCCTGTCCCCACTGCTGTACACATTGGTAGCAGAACCATTAGGTTACATGATGCGAAAGAAACAAGGTGGTGTAGTTGGGATTGTGGTTCCCAGTTCTGGGCTGGTGTCGGTGATACACCAATATGCAGATGACACAACCTTAACATAGAGAAATGGGGAGTCAGTGAGGAAAGCTATGGATGTAGTGGAGGAATATTGTAGAGCTTCAGGAACCAGAGTGAATTATAGTAAGTCCCAATGCCTGGTTGCAGGGAGGGGTAGGGGGAATGTCCCTTTAAGGTGGTGGAGGTTTTGGAAGTTCTGGGGATGCATATGGGGTGCAAGAAAGACAGGGATGAAGTGGATCGATTAAATTGGGAACCGAAGGTTATGAAAATTAAAAAGATTTTGGGAAGATGGGGAAAGAAGGTGGTTGAAAGTGCAAGGAAGAGCGACAGTGGTGTCTGCTCTCCTGTTATCTAAGCTATGGTACTTATTGACGGTGGAGGATATTCCTGAGTGGGCGGAAAAGTCCATCCGAGAGGCTTGTGTGAGGTTTTTATGGGAAGGGAAACCAGCCTTGGTGGCATACAATACCATCATTGGATGGAGAAATCAGGGAGAACTCAATTTTCCAGATATTGATTTGAAGAAGAAATCCTTTAGAATCAAATGGGTGAAGAGATTTCTTCAGAAGTCAAATACAAGTTTTTGGAAGAGATGTTTTGAGCATTTTTTTAAACGAAGTGGGATAGGAGGGCAGGGGATATTGTATATGGAATACAATAATATGTTTTTGAAATCGATTAAACTTCTCCCTAGGTTTTAGAAGGGGGCTGTAGAGACTTGGGCCCAATTTTTAAAGAGTGTGCAGTTTATGCCCAAGGGGGCTGAGGAATTTTTAGAACAGCCCTTATTTTTGAACAGGTGGGTCAACATCGAAGGAGAGGTTTTATTTAATCAAGCTTTTATAAAAGCTGGGATTATATCTGTGAAAGCTGTATTATACGAGGTAATTCCAGGTTGGTTGCCGGAAGCGATAGTGAGGGACATGGTGTGGGAGGAGGATCAGGAGGTAGAAGGAAAAGCAATAGGAATCATGTATGAGAAGATTGTGAGGGCAATGCCACAGGATTGGATGGAGGAAATAAATGCGGAAATCTCCAAAGGAAGTAAAATGCGTCCTGCTTTTCCAAGCTTTGTACTGGAGAAAGGGGGAGAGTTGGTCCAATTTGACAACTGTAATACTCGAGATTTCTATGAGGTATTCAGAGAATGGAGATTCAAGACACCTGCTGGTCAGGAGTTTTGGCAGAGTATATACCCACAGTTGGACTTCAACAGGATTTGGAAGGGAGTGTGGGCGAATTTTAAATGCCCAGAATGGATTGAACTGGATTTCAAATTGGCTCATAACCGGATTTTTACCATGACAGTCTTGTGCAAGATTGGACGAGTGGAGGCGACAACTTGCCCAGTGTGTGGGACACGGGATGAGACTCTGTCCCATTTACTGGTGTTATGTCCGCAGTTAAATGACTTTAAGTACTATGTTCGACAGTTGTGTGAAGCTTTTTTGCTGGGTGGGGACCGAAGAGCGAGAATGGGAATCCCGCGGGACTCAATTTTGAGATGGGGATTGCAGGAGAGTCTGCCCGAGTCTAGCGGAGCGGCAATTAATTTAATGTTCAGTTTGGCTAGATTCATGATTGTACAAAGAAGGGATGCTCTGTTTTTTTAAGGGGAGGAGAATCAATCTAAAAGAGTTTTTTAAATATAAGCTAAAAGATCATTATAAGGCTCTGTGGAGGTTTTATTCAGGAAGGAATTTAAGGACAGTATTTTACAACCAATTTTTAAAGTACAATCGATTAATATATATTACAGGTGACAGGGTGCTCCGGTTTCCTCCCACAGTCCAAAGATGTGCGGGTTAGGTTGATTGGCTATGATAAATTGACCCTTAGTGTTAGGGGGATTAAATACGTGGGGTTACGGGGATCGGGTGGGATATGTGTCGGTGCAGGCTCGATGGGCCGAAATGGCCTCGATCTGCACTGTGGGGTTTCTGTGATTCTGTGAATACAATGTAATGATCACGATGTTGTAAATGTTCTTAATGTTCAATAAAGTATAATATATTAAAAAAAAGTGGGCAGCACTCTCAGCTCGGAGTCAGAAGGTTGTGGGTTCAAGCCCCACTCCAGAGACTTGAACACAAGAATCTAGGCTGACACTCAGTGCGGTACTGAGGGAGTGCTGCACCGTCGGAGGGGCAGTACTGAGGGAGCGCTGCACTGTCGGAGGTGCTGTCTTTTGGATGAGACATTAAACCAAGGCCCCGTCTGCCCTCTCGGGTGGATGCAAAAGACCCCATGGCACTATTTCGAAGAAGAGGGGAGTTATCCCCGGTGTCCTGGCCAATATTTACCCCTCAATCAACAGCAATAAAAACAGATTATCTGGTCATTTATTACAGTGCTGTTTGTGGGAGCTTGCTGTGCGCAAACTGGCTGCTGCATTACCCACATTACAACAGTGACCACACTTCAAAAGTGCTTCATTGGCTGTAAAGTGTTTTGGGACGTCCGGAGGTCATGAAAGGCGCTATATAAATGCAAGTCTTTCTTTTCTTTTAAACGAACAGCTCTGCAGGTCTGTATCAACTTGATGACAAGGGCAAGGCACGTTTGATGGAGGCCAGCACCGCACGCAACAACTCAGTGGCGAAGAGGAAAAACAATAGCAAAATACTGCGGATGCTAGAAATCTGAAATAACATAAAATGCTGGAATCACTCAGCAGGTCAGGCAGCATTGAGGAGAGAGAAACAGAGTCAACGTTGAGTCGGGGACCCTTCGTCAGAACGGGAAAAGGTTATAGAAGAGAGATTTTTAAGCTGGGAGAGGGAGGAGGGGAGGAAAGAACAAAGGGAAGGTCTGTGATAGGATGGAAGAACAAAGGGAAGGTCTGCGATAGGATGGAAGAACAAAGGGAAGGTCTGTGATAGGATGGAAGGCAGGAGAGATTGACTGATAAAAGGGATGATGGTGCGAGGCAAAAGGAGAGGTAATGGGACGAGTTAAGAAACAAAAGATGTGTCTAGATGAGGTGTGAATGATGATGCCATGTGAGAAAACAAGAGAAAAAAATAAAAAAATATAAAGAAATACAGGTTATAGTCTGAAATTGTTGAACTCAATGTTAAGTTCAGAAGGCTGTAAAGTGCCTAATCGAAAGATGAGGTGCTGCTCTTTGAGCTTATGCTGAGCTTCATTGGAACAGTGTAAGAGGCCGAGGACAGAAAGGTCAGAGTGGGAGTGGAGCGGAGAATTAAAGTGACAGGCGACCAGAAGCTCGGGTCACCCTTACGGACTGAACGGAGGTGTTCCGCAAAGCGGTCACCCAATCTGCGTTTGGTCTCCCCAATGTAGAGGAAACCGCATCGTGAGCAGCGAATACAGTATACTAAATTGCAAGAATTACAAGTAAATCGCTGTTTCACCTGGAAGGGGTGTTTGGGGCCCTGGACAGTGGGAAGGGAGGAGGTAAAAGGGCAGGTGTTGCATCTCCTGCGCTTGCACGAGAAGGTGCCGGGCGAAGGGGAAGGGGTGTTGGGGTGATAGAGGAGTGGACCAGGGTGTCGCAGAGGGAGCAATCTCTTCGGAATGCTGAAAGGGGAGGTGAGGGGAATAGGTGTTTGGTGGTGGGATCATGCTGGAGGTGGCAGAAATGATGCAGGATGATCCATTGAATGTGGAGGCTGGTGAAAGGTGAGGACAAGGAGAACCCTATCGTGGTTCTGGGAGAGAGGGGAAGGGGTGAGAGCAGAAGTGCGGGAAATGGAACGGACGCGGTCAAGGGCCGTGTCAACCACAGTAGAGGGAAATCCTCGGTTGAGGAAAAAGGAAGACATGTCGGAAGCACTAGTGTGGAAGGTGGCATCGTCAGAGCAGATGCGGCGGAGACAGAGAAACTGGGAGAATGGAATAGAGTCCTTATAGGAAGTGGGGTGGGAGGAAGTGTAGTCCAGGTAGCTGTGGGAGGTAATGCTGCTCACGGTGAGGTAACAAAGAGGTAATGCTGCTCCCGGTGAAGGCGGAAAGCAAGGTGAAAGGAGGTACGAGAATCACAGCTCTAAATCCGGCAGCTACCGGATTTTGACTGTGTGGAATTATTTCAATTGACAAAGTTTTATTACGCTGTACATTTTAGTTCATTGCAACAGGTTTTTGAGCGATCTACCTGTACATAATATAACCCATCTTGAAGTTGATAACACCAGGCTGAATTTACAGCGAATATAGATAGATTATAATGTGTGTTTTTTTTTGTAATAATGTCAAAGTGCTTGCAATAATTTAAGGAATTAGAACTGATTTTGTGGTTAAATATGGCACTGGCACAGGCATGTATCACAGTGTATCCTTTTGAGGCCATGCCGCGGGACATGAGAACACTGTTTTCAAGTACACTGGTCTCTGCAAATAAAAGTCCTTCCAGTCTGGCACGGTTCAAGTCAATATACAATGCGAATGCACCTGGCGCAGGTCCAATTCCTTCAAAAGGTTAACATGAGCACATCAGGACTTACCTTAAGGATGGGCATATATGTATTATAAGAGTGAACATTAGTTTAAATGGCTGACGGCAGCAAAGAAATGAGCTACATTTGTTTTTTGATACTTTGCAGATGAAGCGTTTCAGCATTACAGATTCCTAATAATCGCCGAATTTTCTCAAGAGCAATAGCATCCATCATCATTGAACATCTGGGGTTTACTATGGCATTTGTGCATCAGAGTCAAAAGAAAGATTTGCATTTATATAGCGCCTTTCACAACCTCAGGACCTCCCAAAGCGCTTTACAGCCAATGAAGTATTTTTTGAAGTGTAGTCACTGTTGTAATGTAGGAAACGTGGCAGCCAATTTGCGCACAGCAAGCTCCCACAAACAGCAATGTGATAATGACCAGATCATGTGTTTTAGTGATAGTGATCGAGAGATAAACATTGGCACTGGGGAGAATTCCACTGCTCTTCTTCGAAACAGTGTCATGGGATCTTTTACGTCCACCTCAGAAAGCTGACGGGGCCTCGGTTTAATGGTCGAAGAGAACAAGCATTTTGCAAAAGGTTTCGTGTGCTGAAACACACTGCTATTTAACAGGGTATTTATGGATTCAGAACATTTCTTCACTTTAACTTCCTAACTTAAGAAACAGGTCCAAACACTTCACGTGGGCTTGTTAAATGGAAACAAAGAACGACTTGCATTTATATAGGGCCTTGCACATCCTCAGGACGTCCCAAAACTGCTTCACGCCCATTGACCTTTGAAGTGTAAATCGCCTGTACCGGCAACCAGTTTGAACACAGCAAGATCCCACAAAAATGAAACGGTGCCATGGTTGGGTAAAGGGAAAGAGGAGCAAGCGGAGAGGAGAACAAGGCCCAAGGAAGGGCCAGAGATAAGGTCATAGCAGTAGTGAGCTCAGGTGCAAATGGACACAAAGGGAAGCCCGAGTTACACAAGCAATGACGGAGGTTTCACTGAAACAGGTAGGAGTCTTAAACTGAGGATAGCGAAGAGAGAGATTATGAATCAAAAACCCAGGAGTGCATTATATACAACTGCTGCATGGAAAAAAAATGATGACGTTAACTTTCAAAAATCCTAATGAGCTGCAAATTGGTTGGAAAATGGTTATAGAAATCATAGAATAGAAGCACAGAAGGAGGCCATTCGGCCCATCGAGTCTGCGCCAGCTCCTTCGAAGTGCAATCCAGTTAGTCCCAACTCCCCCCCCGCTGTTTAAAAAAAGAAACATTCACACGTACAGCTGGCGATTGGCAAAAGCACATCTGTGGCCTGTAGCTAAAAAGTGACGGGTAACATCATCAGATAGCAGTATGCCCGGGAAAGAAAGAGCAACACAGGCAGAAGGGAGGAGGAGACTGCAATACTTCGATTCTGAGTGTTCCAGAATTTTAATCAAAGTCTCACTACATCCTATACGGTAAGCACTGCAATAATATATATGCAGGTCCTTTCAAACACATGCAAGTGTTCTTGACCCATGCTTTTTTGTCAGTTCAACAGTCGTGATGTTCAGTACTCTTGGAAACTCTTATTGTGACATGATCCTCAGTGTATGTGCACAGTACAATGTCCATTAAACAAAATCTTGTCTCATCTTCATGAGTAATTCTTGAACATCCTTAACTTTTGGGTCAACATAATAGGGCACCAGTGTGATCTAGGAGGGGCGGGAATGGGTGGTGTGACAGCTCACCGAGAAGAAGCTGTTATGGCTGAAGACAACATTGAAACTCAAGAGCAGCAACAAAGGGGACAGACCCACGAGTGTACAGTTGGGCAGTGTGCTCATCAACAGGGCAACACTGGTAAAGGGGACACATCAGTTGGAGTACACACTGTGCCGTCTTTTCATCGCCCTCGCCAGAGTCCCAGATCACGCAGTAGTCAGCAGCTAACCTTACAGGTTAGAGACTATAATGGGAGCCTGCGCGGGTTCAACTATACAGATAGGAACAGGAGTGCACGGCCAAATATTTAGCAGCATTGCAGGTCTGTCAGAGCAGATAGTTCCTTTGTCAAGGTGATGCCCACTCTTGGGCACATCAAGTGATCCTCCTCTGGACCACATCGTCAGCTGAAGGCCCTCTCGAGGGGAATACCAGGTATCATCCTGTGGCAGTGCCATTCCATCCAGAGGGCAATTGTGGAGGGTAATTCTACTGAGGATTCCTCGCAAAGTTTCAGAGACTGTGGTGTCTGCACACTGTCAGTAAAGAATATGTAAGTGGTCTCAGAGAAATTGGACTTTACTTCAAAAAATGTCTACAATTTAATGTACAGTTACACATTTATACGACAATGTTTCAAAGTTTATTTTAAAAAGGCTTACATCCCGACAGGATTTATTGCTGATATTCATGTGATTTGAAAGAAAAGTATATTCTGTTGAATTGCCCCGTCATTCTAAGTATTATGAAGGGAGTAATCTATGCACTTGGGATGGGGGGAGGGGGAGGGGGCGGGGTCAAAGTTGACCCTTCTTACTTCAGAACTGATGGTCAGATTTTGGGAGCAGACAGTCTGTGTACAACTTATCCTCCTGTGCCAGTGACATGGCATTCCAGTGACATCATGAACAGGAAGTGGGATTAGGGCTGCACTTGCAGTCATGCAAGGAGGAACTGGATACAAGATAAATGCTCCAAGACTGCCTCTACCACATAGTGACCAGGAGAAAGATTGAAAAACGCCAATAGGTGTTAAAATATCTCTATTTATCACGAGGGGACTATGCCTCCTCTTTAAGTTATGTAGTGTCAGTAACTTCATTATCTCTTAATCAGTTTATAATACAGATTTATTTTTAACACTTGCCATCAATGTTCTGCGGAAGGAAAGGTTTGCATCCATCACCACTTTGCCTTATGTCTCTTT
This sequence comes from Somniosus microcephalus, assembly GCF_052327205.1. Taxonomy (NCBI): domain Eukaryota; kingdom Metazoa; phylum Chordata; class Chondrichthyes; order Squaliformes; family Somniosidae; genus Somniosus; species Somniosus microcephalus. The sequence goes on from NC_141007.1 coordinate 62,541,996, forward strand.
CTTCACCGGGATAGCATCTCTTGTACTTCTTGTTTAAAAATAACAGATCAGCCCCAAGTTGGCACCGCAATACCACATGCCTACTAGAGTTTGTGAAACTATCTGATCCAAGAGATGACCCTCTGGGTCTCATCTCCATTTACAGAATGTCCTGCATGTGTTTGGACTGTATTGCTTCACATACCTACAAACTATGTGTCATGCGCAAATCCTCCCAAGCACTCGTGAGCATTCCTACGAATGCAGCAATGTAATTATACTGATGAGATTCAGGTCATGAGAGATAAGCACTCAGTAACGTAGGCATACGTCAGTGGCCCGGAATTCGCGGTCGGAGGCTTCCCGTGGGGGAAATGCCTCCGATCCGCAAATAAAATGCCCGCGTACCTGGTGGTCCGGGAGGTACGGAGACTCGCAGTCTTGGGCCTCTCCGGGTACCCGCGGGCAGAGGCCCACATATCCCGGGCGCAGGTGGTTCACCAATGCCCCTGGGATCACGTGAGCCGGCCCAACCAATAAAAGGGAATCCCCATTCGTGCTTCTGTACGTACGGAAACCCCACAAGCATGAATGGGAATACCCCAAAAAATACATCTACACATCAAATCAATACATTAAAAAAATTATATTTTTAAAATTAATTAAAATGCCATTTAATTAAATATTTAAAACAAAAATTTAATTTTTTGAAAAATAAATGTAAATGTTTTAAAGGGGCTAAAAATAGCCGTACCTTATTTTACAGGTTTTTTTAATGTTTAAATGATCAAAAAATAAATGTTTTTCAGTTCATTTAAACTCTCAGGTGTAAGAATTTCACAGGCATTTGCTAGGCAGAAATTGGGCAAATAGCCCAACTCGCCGCCCGTGGATGCCCTTTTCCCGGGGATGTGTTGGATTGGTCAAGAAGATTCCTGACAGATCGCAAGTACCCGGTTTCCATGCATGCGCTTCACGCGCGAAAACCTGGAACTTGCGCAGCCCTTACGGGCGTGTATGCACCATGTACCACCCGTAGGGGCCACAAATTACGGGTCATCAGTTTACTGCAATCAGAAAGAAGTTTTGAAATACACTAAGAGCCATTTCAAAAACAAGAGAAGGGAAGACAGTTTGCAACCTCAGCATCCTATTCAACTCCAAGCCGAGACTCCGACTCCACACGCTCTTTGTCACAAAGACCACCTCCGTAACATCGCCTGCCTTTACCCCCCCTACCTGACCGCGTGCTGAAACCTTCTTCCATGCCTTTGTCACCACCAGACTCTTTACAATGCTCTCCTGGTCAGGCTCCCATCCTTCAACTTTTATAAACTTTAGCTCATCCAGAACGCTGCTGCCCACATCCTACCTTGACCAAGTCGCAGTCATCCATCACTCCTGTCTTGGCTCACCTACATTGGCCCCCAGTCCTGCTACACCTCCAATTTAAAATTCTCATCCTTGTGTTTAAATCCGTTCATGGCTACTCACCTCGCCATCTCTATAGACTCCTGCAGCCCTACAACACCCACCCAATCGCCACCCCCCAATTCCTCAAATTCTCCATTCCAACACTCTACGCATCCTCTTTCACCCCACTCCCTGTCATTTTGCAAAACCACTGGCAGCCATGTCTTTAGCTGCCTAGGCCCCACACTCTAGAATTCCCTCCCTAAACAACTCCACTTCTCCATGTCCCTCTCCTCCTTTAAAACCCTTCTTAAAACCCACCTCTTTAACCAAGCTACTGGTCCCCCTCTTAATATCTCCTTCTTTGGCCCAGCATCAATTTTTTTTGGCTCGGTGAAGCCCCTTGGGATATTTTATTCTATGTTAAAGGCGCCATATACAGTAAATGCAAGTGGTTGTTGTTGTTGATGACGACAAACATGGTGGGCACCAAATTCCCATTTTAACAATATGCAACTTTTCTCAGGCTTGTCTTCCACAACAGTAGAATCAAGGAGAAATTATATTTAAAGATTTACCTATGTGCTGATGCAATGTACAGGAAACGCTCATTTAAATGGCACCTAAATATCCGAAATTCTCTATTAACCGGCAAAATTCTCACTCCAAAAACAACACCCCAATAACCGGCAATGTTGCAGAGTCCAAGTCTCCCGCAGTGGCCGAGTTAGTCAGTGGGGGTAGTTCTCCAAACTGCCACTACTCGGCTTCTTGGCGCTGTCGGGAGTCGGAACACCTCAATGCCCCTGTAACAGGAGTCTGCCTCTCCCTCACTGCCGGTAGTCTCTTCTGATCCGCCATTTTACAGGGGTACTGTGTGTCTCCCACGCTGCTGGTAGTCATTGCATTGCATTACCCTCAACTGGCAGTACTGTACTTAATCAAGCATCTTCCACCATCCATTTAACACAACATTCTGTAAGTGAGTACCCAATTACTCTATACTGCACATTTCTTGATTTTTTAAATTTTCTTTGTTAAAAATAGCCTCGGTAGATAACCCTCTCCGTCATCCGTAATTTTTGATCAACCGGCAACACGCCGGTCCCGGATACCAAAGAATTTCCTGTACTTTTTCTTAATTGAAGAAAATCTCCTTTTTCACCCATCACAATCTTACTCAACAGTCAGGAGAAGCCCAGTGAATTTAGGTGACTGTGGTAAACCACTGTTTGTATTCCACTGTGTACATGCCTGGACATGCCTCGGCTGACTCCTCCCACAAGTCCTAGTATAAAGGTGACTGCTCCCCAGCCCTTTGTATTCTGGACCGGTCGACCACTCGAGGCAGACCTTCATTCTTTTGTTAATAAAAGCCTTTAGTTACTCTCTTAACTCTCAGTCTTTTATGAGTAATTGATAGCGCATCAATTTTATTAACAAAATTTTTATAATGGAGAAGATCCTCACACCAGCATGCCTGGACTTAGATCATCGGGAGGCGGACTCATCCACCAAGTTTACTCACTGGCTTAAGTGTTTCGAAAAATTCCTGACCGCCTCCGCAGCAATCAAATCGGACGAGGACAAACTGGATGTCCTGACCTCCAAAGTGAACCACCGAGTGTACTCGGTCATCCAAGACGCGACCTCGTACGCGGACGCTATCAAGCTCCTCAAGGACCAGTACACGCGCCCAGTGAACGAAGTGTACGCCAGGCACCTTCTGGGGAGTCGTAAACAACAACCTGGGGAATCGACCGTGGAATACCTTCAGGCACTGTCTGTGCTTGGCCGGGCCTGTGGTTGTAAGGATGTAAAGGCCGCCGTGTACACAGAGGAACTTATCCGGGACGCTTTTGTAGCGGGCCACAGATCCAATTACACCCGACAGCGACTGTTGGAGCAGAGTGACCTCGACCTCAACAAGGCCTCTGAACTCGCACTATCATTGGATGCAGCCTACCGGGGCATGGATGCCTACTCCTCTGCACCGTGGACGCCGCGGGGAATGACAGCCTGGGACACGGTAGGACCGCCTCATAGCGCCGTGCCACCCCAGCCACGGCCCAACTACCGCAGCAGTGTCCCAAGGCCAGACAGCAGTGCCCCAAGGCCAGAAATGCTACTTCTGTGGCCAGGCAAAACACCCCAGAGCGCGCTGCCCGGCGAAAAACGCGATCTGCTCGGGCTGCGGGAAGAAGGGACACTACACTAGCGTCTGCAGGGCCAAAGCCACCCCGAACCCCAGCAGCGCCGCGTGTGGGCCATGCGGGCCGCCATCTTGGGCCTCCCCGGCCATGTGCGAACCACCGGTACAGCAGCCATTTTGGACGCCTCCAGCCACATGGGGATCATGGACGCCGCCATCTTGGACGACAGCCGGAACGCAGCAGGCCCCCAACACCGCCTCATCTGATACCCGCAGCGACACACCGACCCCTACGCTGGCATCCGTTACACTGGACCAAGCGAGACCGCACCAGCTGGCCAGTTCCACAATGGACATTAAGGTAAATGGTCATGATACAATCTGCCTTTTTGACTCTGGGAGCACGGAGAGCTTCATCCACCCCGACACGGTGCGGCGTTGCTCTCTCCCAGTCCTGCCTGCGCACCAGCGGATTTCTATGGCCTCCGAGTCCCAGTCGGCGGACATCAGCGGCTACTGCGTGGTGACACTCGTAGTAGACGGGACTGTGTACGATCATTTTAAACTTCTGGTCCTGCCCGACCTCTGCGCTGCTGTCCTGCTGGGGTTAGATTTTCAGTGCCACCTTAAAAGTGTTACGATGGCGTACGGTGGACCCCTACCCCCACTCACAGTCCGCAGCCAGCAGCTTCCAAATTGCCCGCCGCGCACCAGGTGCAACCTCTCCACACTCAGAGTCACCCCCCCCACCACTGTTTGCTAACCTCACCCCCGACTGTAAGCCCATCGCCACAAAGAGCAGGCGATACAGTGCCGGGGACAGGGTTTTCATTAAAACCGAAGTGGAGCGGCTCCTGAAGGAAGGGATTATTGAGGGCAGCACCAGCCCCTGGCGAGCCCAGGTCGTGGTCGTTAAGACCGGCGAGAAGCAGCGCCTGGTCATCGACTACAGCCAGACAATAAATCGCTACACCCTGCTGGACACCTACCCACTCCCCCGCATAGCTGATATGGTCAACCAGATCGCGCAGTACCGCGTCTTCTCGACCATTGACCTGAAGTCAGCGTACCACCAGCTCCCTATCCGCCCTGAGGACCGCCAGTATACCGCCTTTGAGGCAAACGGCCGCCTCTATCACTTCCTTAGGGTTCCCTTTGGCGTCACCAACGGGGTCTCCGTCTTCCAAAGGGAGATGGACCGGATGGTAGATCAAAATGCGTTGCAGGCCACTTTCCCATATCTGGACAATGTGACCATCTGCGGCCGTGACTTGCAGGACCATGACGCAAACCTCGAAAAATTCCTCCGCACCGCCCAACTCCTGAACCTGACATATAACAAGGAGAAGTGCATATTCCGCACAAACCGCCTCGCCACCCTTGGCTGTGTTGTGGAACACGGAGTCATCGGCCCCGACCCCGACTGGATGCGTCCCCTTATGGAACTCCCACTGCCCCACTGCCTCAAGGCCCTGAAGAGGTGCCTAGGGTTTTTCTCCTATTACGCCCAGTGGGTCCCCTACTATGCGGACAAGGCCCGTCCGCTGATCAAGTCCACCTCTTTTCCCTTGACGGCAGAGGCCCGCTTAGCCTTCCACCGTATCAAGGAGGACATTGCCAAAGCCACCATGCACGCAGTGGACGAATCCATCCCCTTCCAGGTGGAAAGCGACGCGTCCGACTTTGCCCTGGCCGCTACCCTCAATCAGGCGGGGAGACCCGTGGCCTTCTTTTCACGAACCCTCCAAGGCCCGGAGACCAGACACTCCGCTGTTGAGAAGGAGGCCCAGGCGATTGTGGAGGCTGTGCGTCATTGGAGGCACTACCTGGCCGGAAAACGATTTACCCTGCTCACTGACCAGCGTTCAGTTGCTTTCATGTTTAACAACAAGCAGAGGGGCAAAATCAAAAATGACAAGATCTTGAGGTGGAGAATCGAACTTTCCACCTACAATTACGAGATCTTGTACCGGCCCGGGAAGCTCAATGAACCCCCGGATGCGCTATCGCGTGGTACCTGCGCCAGCGCGCAGATCGATAGACTGCGGGCCCTCCACAATGACCTCTGCCACCCGGGGGTCACCAGGTTCTTCCGCTTCATCAAGGCCCGCAACCTGCCTTACTCTATTGAGGAGGTCAGGACCATGACCAGGAACTGCCAAGTCTGCGCTGAGTGCAAACCGCACTTTTATAGACCAGACAGGGCCCACCTGATAAAAGCCACTCGCCCCTTCGAGCGCCTGAGCGTTGATTTTAAAGGGCCTCTCCCCTCCTCCGACCGCAATGTGTACTTCCTCAATATTATTGATGAGTACTCCAGTTTCCCGTTCGCCATCCCCTGCCCGGACATGACCAGTGCCACGGTCATTAAATGTCTGAACGACCTCTTCACCCTGTTCGGTTTCCCCAGCTATATCCATAGCGACCGGGGCTCATCGTTTATGAGCGACGAACTCCGTCAGTACCTGCTAACTAGGGGTATTGCCACAAGCAGGACCACCAGTTACAACCCCCGGGGGAACGGACAGGTGGAAAGAGAAAATGCGACAGTTTGGAAGGCCGCCCTGCTAGCCTTAAAGTCTAGGGGCCTTCCGACCTCCCGCTGGCAGGATGTGCTCCCCGATGCGCTCCACTCTATTCGGTCACTGCTCTGCACTGCCACTAACGCCACCCCTCATGAGAAAATGTTTGTCTTCCCAAGGAAGTCCACATCGGGGACATCGCTACCGCCATGGCTGACGTCCCCAGGGCCGGTCCTACTGAGAAGACACGTGAGGACCCATAAAACGGACCCCCTGGTCGAGAGGGTCGACCTCCTCCACGCCAACCCCCAGTATGCTTACATTGCATACCCGGACGGGCGGGAGGACACAGTCTCCATAAGAGACCTTGCACCCTCGGGGGCCGCAGTAACCCACTACTCACTACCACACCCCCCCACGATCCGATATCCAGCCCCAGCAGACGGCAGGCCTGGGCCCCGCGACCCGCTCGACATCTACGAGGACAACACGCCTGTGCCACAGCCTACGCAGGACTCGACGCCGGAAGCTCCACTACCCCTGCCGTCGCCACGCCGATCACAGCGGCAGACAAGACCTCCGGAGAGACTCCAATACACTAACTTTTAATACACTTCACCCCGCCGGACTCAATTTTAAACAAGGGGTGAATGTGGTAAACCACTGTTTGTATTCCACTGTGTACATGCCTGGACATGCCTCGGCTGACTCCTCCCACAAGTCCTAGTATAAAGGTGACTGCTCCCCAGCCCTTTGTATTCTGGACCGGTCGACCACTCGAGGCAGACCTTCATTCTTTTGTTAATAAAAGCCTTTAGTTACTCTCTTAACTCTCAGTCTTTTATGAGTAATTGATAGCGCATCAGTGACATCAGGGTCAACTTGCGTCTTCACTGCCTGAAAGTTAATTCGACGGACTGGCTCGTTTCCCGCTAACCGCATTTAGACCATTGGGGATAAATTAAACCCAACAAAAAAGGTGCACTGAAGGATGCTAAGGTCTCTAATCCAATTCTTTCCACTGACTGCCTTGGCACTGGGAGCCCAGTGAACAAGGCACAGATGACCACATTTCCCAAACAACAGGAATTTTTTCCTGGAATGCTGTCCTCATGACATTTCTCTGGACGCTATTTTAAATTTAAACACCACCACATCTGGACTGAATGCACATCAAGCCAGATTTCTGACGAATACTGCACAAGATCAGAGTTCTATTTATATACACATTTCAAATAAATTACATTTATTCTGTCCTTGCGTAATTTAATTTCAGGCTGTGTTGAAGAGACAGAACATTACCAACTTTTTAAACGGTATTTAGCGACAGTCATTTTGGAGAAGTTCTGAAATTGTTATACAGTACTATTAATAACTGACCATTATTATTACTTTTAAGTCCTATTCCTGCTTTCTGAGGCAATAAAATAAGAACTATACCCTGACCCTGAAATAAATCCATCTGAAAAACATGACCACATCACCAGGAACATCACATCAGCAACACTAGAGATGGAAAGATCCATGCTGAACTAAAGGGTGTTAGTTCTACTTGTAAAATTTAGTCATGTTTAATTAAGTGACTTCAGCTCTTTTGTATTTGGGCCTGTGGCAATACCTGCAGAATCCTTGGTTGAATATTAGTGGCTAATTTAAACATATGCTGGCAGTGAAGAAAATAAAGCTCAGAAGAATAAGGGTAAATCGTTCAGTCCAAAGCAAAATTAACCACTTGGAAGGTATCTTTGCAGTTTCTTCACAATAGGAACAATAGGAGATGCCTTTTCTCTCTCTCTCTCTCTGTCCCCCAACCCCCATTTTCTGGAGCTTGCCTCTCCATCAGCCAAGGGGGCAGTTGATCAACTTGCTCTCAGGCCACTTCCGATGCTGGTCTTGATCTAGCCACTAAAAGGCAAAGATCTGTAGGCTAGTTGCGATTCCCCTCCTGGTTTAATCTCTCTCCCTGTGCCTCTCCTCAGTAGCAGTCCGTATGAAATCTAGGAGCTCAGTGGGGTGGGACAAAACAAACCTCTGTCCCACTGCTCCACGATGCCAGGCATCAAAGGTTCCCACACCCTGAACTCACTCTAATTTCCCTTTTTTTTTAATATATAAAACAAAGCGGGATGGGATTGCTCAAGAGTACAACAAATTAGAACAATGTTCTCTTGACATCAGAGAGCTTTAAACTGAAGCCCTGACAGATAAAAAAAATCTCTTCTCTCTCATTATTAGTAGCCCAAATCAATGGATGGATCGGAGCAGCAATAATCTAGTCCACAGGAGATAAGTGCCCTCAAAATAAAACTGGGCTCATATAGGGTACAACTGGCCCTATTTCAACACAATCTCAAAGGGGCAAAAAGATAAATAGGAAAGAATGTGCAAATACATCAGCTAGAAATTAAATGATAAAAAACAGAGATCTGTCTAAATGAACGAATGAATGAAATTGTCACCTCTCGGCCCTGAATCAGGTTTTGAACACAACCAACAGTGGTTTGAGCCACTGGGCAGCCCGGACTTGCTCCTGTGCTGGGGCTACTCACTCCCTCAACGTGCTCTCCAGCTAGCAAATACAAAGCAACACTCGCACTTTGTGAGCAATGGCAGCTCATCTCTCGCTCAGCTCCTCTCTCCGCGCCTCCGCGAAGACCTTTGTAGTCGACAGTGACCGTCTCACCACTCCAACCCTCGGCAACACCCTGCCACTACCAAAGGGATCATTTGTTCCTGTGTAGGTTATGTCCTTCAGTTAGAACCTTATTTCCTGGGACAGGCTAAAAAGCATATTTTACAGAAAGAGTAAGTTCTACTTGCCAACTGATAAACATTTCATATTACATGCAACAGTCCCACCTGCCAGTTAGCAGAGATGGTGTTTCATTCACATCATTACCAGTCATGATGAAACATCGCGCGATGTCATCTATTTCTTATGAAACAATCTTTCCAAGATATTTTCTAAAAGCTATCCGCCTGATTACCCCAACTTTGCAAACGCTCTATGATTTTAATAACTTCTGTAGTACTGCCTAGCATTGAATGATCCGGAGTTTCATATAATTGTGGTTACTTACGTGGGGCTTGCCTGTGGCTGCTCAAAAACCTCCTTCGGCAACTTCAACCCCCGGTTCTTTTTCTTACCTGTTAAGACACAATCACAGAAAGAGAAGACGATGAGCTGGTGCCCCACACATTTACTGGGGTCAGATCACAGCTTCACAAATATGCCATCATGCCCTTTTAATTGGTAAAGTTTACTACATTCTCTGCAGTTGAAATCATAGAACCATACAGCACAGAAGGAGGCCATTCAGCCCATCGTGCCTGTGCCGGCTCTTTGAAAGATCTCTCCAATTAGTCCCATTCCCTTGCTCTTTCCCCATTGCCCTGCAAATTTTTCTTTTTCAAGTATTTATCCAATTCCCTTTTGAAAATTACAATTGAATCTGCTTCCACCGCCCTTTCAAGCAGTGCATTCCAGATCAGAACAACTCGCTGCATTAAAAGAAAATTCTCCTCCTCTCCCCTCTGATTCTTTTGCCAATTATTTTAAATCTGTGTCCTTTGGTTACCAACCCTCCTGCTACTGGAAGCAGTTTCTCCCTATTTACTCTATTAAAACCTTTCATAATTTTGAACACCTCAAATAAATCTCTCCTTAACCTTCTCTGCTCCAAGATCAATCCCAGCTTCTTCAGTCATGCCACAGAACTGAAGTCCCTCATTCCTGGTACTATTCTGGTAAATCTCTTCTGCACCCTCTCCAAGGCCTTGGCACCCTTAAGTAAGACATGTCCCTCCTTTCTCTCGGAATAGAAAAAATTAGGAGGTTTACTAGCTGTGTGAAGGAGATGAGGAGAGGGCGAATGATTACTACTCTAATTAAGCCCTCCCTGCTTTTCCCTGAATTATGTTGGGGGTGAGGAGGGGGGTGGGGGAAGAAAGGAAAATTCAAATGGGACAAGTGTAACGCCTAATCACCCAACAAAACAAGCCAGGTGCCTTATCACAGCTCTATTCCAGTCAGGGCATTAATATTTTACTTCAACAGTCAAAGTTACTCATGGGAGGCATTTAAACATCTAAAATAAATCACCAGTGCTGATGTTAATGCAGGAATGGTCTTCCAGTGATAAAACTTCAGCTAAAATATTAAAACAAAAATGAGACAGGGGGGGGTGAGAGCAGGAGGAGGTGAAATTAGTCCCAATTGCCATGACCATATTTGACCCATCTGCGGTTGTGTTGAGTTCGCTCAGGCAGTTAAGCACCAACTTTTGTTTACGCACACCATGGGGGAAAGGGGAAGAGGATAAGCCCCTCTTATCACACGTCAAAAAGGGGTAACCACCTGTTAATCAAACCACCCATCTGAAAATAGACCTCACGGTGCTTCTGGTAGGAATAAAGGAGGAGAATCAGGATCCTTTTATGAGGGCACAGGGTGCACTGCAATAACAGCAATATTTAGTAATCTGAGGCTTTTAGCTCCCCTGTGTGGTGTTGTTTTTCATTTATGATATAATTACCAAAGTAACATAGCAAAATAAATATTGACCTCATGCTTCAGTGAATAAAAAATTATATTTGCCAAGTCATACACTTAAACAATTCAACTTTCAAGGAAGTAAATATATTTTTCATTCACCTCACGTGAAGTTGATGTTTTCATATACATATGCGCCAGGCCAACACATCATTCTTTCAGTTTTCAAAAATTAAATAATCAACTATCAAATTATTTTCCTTTTTAGAAATGATGAATGCTCCATATTTAATTTGGCTTCAACAGAACAGTGCAATAAAAAAATCTCAATCACTTGACCTTACAAGCCAATTCACCACCCTTCCTATTGTTTCTGTGGTTTTGGGAGTGGATCATAGTTTAAAACAATAAGATAATGCAACAGAAAGATCTGTCCTTGCATTTTTACATCACAGGAGCACGTCAATTCAAGTAGCGCTGGTTTTTAGAAATGACAGAAGTGCTGCCAGACCTACTGCACATTATTACATAGAATTGCAGCCACAGACAGGTCTATCGCGTAGTAAATCAACTGGACACCAACTGCAGGCTGCGTCATCCAGCCTGGAGTATCCCCGCCCTGCCCTCACTGGAGGAACTTCCGAGCTGGCAGATTACTCTTCGTAGGTGCCTGGAGACATGTACCTTCACGGCAGGTAGTGCGGGGGTTCATGGGCAGCACTGTGCATTCTATAGCCCACTTGTGGTTATTTGCAACCACTATGGTTGCTGTTTAGGTTCTGCGCAGACTCGGTATAATTGGATGTCTATCCAAACAGCTACCATTCAAACAATATTACGGGTCCTGTGCTCACTGTTTTCACTGGCGCATGCATTTACACACGTGTTCAAGTGAAGTTATCAGACAACTTCCACAATGCCACCAGTCTCCAAGTAAAGTAGGATCTCAATTACCATTCTGTAGCTATTCCATACTACACTTGATGCTTCAGTAGTCACAGACACAGCACTGGCCGTAAGGAACCTACTTGAAGGCAAACTCCCAAATAACTGGGGGTATGTGGATGCCTCTTATTCACAGCACACTCGGCAGGTTCTTCATTGCTCAACGTCTACTGTAGAATGGATAGAGTAGACTTGGCTGATGTCCAGTGGGGATACTTGTGACCAATGGGCATGGGTGTGGGTGACTCCGCCCCCCCTCCACCTGTAAAGGTGGGGTTCTTTAGAAGGTCCTACTTTTAGTCTCTACTCACTGGGGCTGTCTGGAGTGGGGCTCGTACCCATCACCTGCTGACGGAGAGGCAGGAATGCTGCCACTAGGTCAGCGGCTCACTTCCATTTTCAGAATGCACTTCGGCAACCATAGCAGCATTCTTTGCAACTGTTAAGAGTACAGCTAGGAGAGGTAGAGAGGTTTCTTCAACTCTCCAAGTATAGGTGTCAGCTGTGGCTCAGTTGGTAGCACTCTCGTCTCGGAGTCAGAAGGTTGTGGGTTCAAAGTCGTACTTCAGAGACTTGAGCACAAAAATCTAGGCTGAAACTCCAGTGCAGTACTGAGGGAGTGCTGCACTGTCGGAGGTGCCGTCTTTCGGATGAGACATTAAACCGAGGCCCCATCTGCTCTCTCAGGTGGATGTAAAAGATCCCATGGCACTATTTCGAAGACGGGCAGGGGTGTTATCCCCGGTGTCCTGGGCCAATATTTATCCCTCAACCAACATCACTAAAACAGATTATCTGGGCATTGTCACACTTCAAAAGTACTTTATTGGCTGTAAAGCGCTTTGGGACATCCTGAGGTCAGGAAGGCACTATATAAATGCAAGTCTTTCTTTCTTTCCAAGGCCACATGGTCAGTCTCAGTCATAGGGATGGGCAATAAATGCTGGCATTGCCAGCGACGCCCTGATCCCATAAACAAATTTTTTTTTTTTTTTTTTTTTTTAAATGACTTCTCTGTGCACATATTGCTCAAACTATTCCCATCCATCACGTATGGCAAGCAGCTTTCTGTCAGCTTGTGCATAATCCCTTTCCACTGGAGTGGGTGATCTTGAAGCATTTACCACCTGCCAATTATTTTTATGCATCAAAGCTGCACCAAGAACTGCTTCCGATACATCCTCCTTCACGTTGCACTACCCAACAACTCGGCATGCGTTTGCATCCTCTGTTCAGTTTCAGGCAGTACTTTTGTCACTGTGGAATGATGCCCATTATTCACAGTACACTCAATAGGTTCTTTACCTTTTGGTAGCTATTGCAGAAAGGCTAACTTTCCTCTGGCTGCTTCTTATAATCATATAAAAAATTGGAGCTAGGCCATTTAGGAGGGAAATCGGGATGCACTTTTTCCACACAAAGGGTAGAAGAAATTTGGAATTCTCTCCCCCAAAAGGTCGAGAGTGCTGGGACAATTGGGGCTTTCAATCGATAGATTTGTTAGGTAAGGGTATCAAGGAATATAGAGCTAAGGCGGGTATTATTGGAAGTAAAGATCAGCCACGATCTAACTGAATGGCAGAGCAGGCTCGAGGGGCTGAATGGCCTACTCCTGTTACTGTGTTCCTATAAATACACACAACCTTAACACAGTATGTGACAGATCTGGATCCCTCTAGCTTTGCACTCAGTTGGTGAGTGGTGTCCTACTAAGCAGCCGGGAGGCACTCAATGGTCCCAAAACATAATGATCTGTAGTCTGTGCATTTTGCAAATATTGATGAAAACTTCATTAGGGAGAGGGAGATAAGAAACAAAAAGATGCAACATTATATGTTAACTAAAAGCAGACTGTTGAAACAATCACCTGACATTGGTACAATAAGGACACCTCTAGATCAGTTATTTTATTTTATTTCATCTGCATAGTCACTTCTGCCTGAACAGAATCTTTGCCAATTAAATCATGAAATCTAATTAAGCAGAGCTGATCTGGGTGGGCCACAACTATATCGTTAACTTCTAGGTGAGACAACCATTCCTCTTTAAAAGTACTGTAATGCCATAAACTAGTCGCAATGTAGACAAAGGTAACCAAGTGCAGCACTACTGCCTTATAAAGTTGGTAAGGAGGAAAGGGTCAGACAGCTGTTGTAGTCACACACGGGAGTTTGTGTACTATTGTCTCAGCCGATTAATGACCTGAACGAATAACAGTCAGAGAGTGCTGGGGTGGTAAATCATTCTATAGGGGTGTAGTTATGGCACAGTAGAAGCTGCCAAGATGAGGCAATTTGTCAGCACGCACAGACCCACAGGTAGAAAACTGTACTGAATAACTTGCATCTTGATCTTGCCCAATGTACATGAATACAGGACTTTGGATACAGTCCAAGACAAGGAGATTAATTTCACTAAAAGCTTCTGGTGAAACCAACCTCCAAGAGATAGACTATCTCTGCCTGGTGCATTGCAGTAAGTTGTGGCAATATACCCAAATGTCATACGGCTCCAAGAGAAACTTGATCATCAGAATTCAGATACAGTTAAGGGGAAGCTACACAAATACATGAGGGAGAATGGAATAGAAGGATATATTGTTAGGGTGAAATGAAGTAAGGTGGGAGGAGACTCATGTGGAGCATAAACACTGGCCTGTTGGGCCGAAGGGCTTGTTTCTGTGCTGTAAGATTGTATGTAATTCTATAAATGCACTCTGGCTTTGTTTCCTGGAAAGTGGGCAGAGAGAGATCCCTATGTCAACTCTTAAAATATATCACCTGGTGAATGATCCTGTGAGGTGCCTTGGGACATTTTACTATATTAAAGGTGCTATATAAAAGCAATTTATTGTTGTTGATCCAGGGAGTGGTATTGATGGCAACCATGGGCTGATAATGCTGTCTTCGAGTGAGGGTGGCAAAGATGTAGGAGAAACAATTATACAGAATTGAGGCGGAAGTTAAATTTTATATTTTTAGAAAATGCACACATACAAAACAAAATTCTATTCAATGTGCAAGTACCACATAATCTGCTCCAAAATCACCACAAACAGGGATGTTACAAATAACAACAGAGGTCATTAAAGGCTGGTCTTCGATCCCTCCGAGTGAGGAAAGACCCAGAATAATCCTCAGAATCCCATTAGGAGGCACTGGTAGAAGTGGTAAAGAGGGGCCGGGGGGGGGGGGGGGGGGGGGGGGGAAATCACACAAAGCTCCAGTCAAGAATGTAAATGTGTTTACTTGGAGATATTTCCATTCCACACAGTCAGGATAACACTTGTATCTGCAGTAACTCTCCTCCCGTTTCCAAGGATAGGAAGGGAACACACAAAGCCACGCCAGCCCTGTAAATGAACAACTTGCTTCTGCATTTTATCTATTCCCAGGAATTCACAGGTCAGCGCCTTCTTACTGTTATTAAATAATATTTACTGTACTTTGGTGAAGCAACACTTGGAAGGTGAGCTTGTGCAGTTTTAAAACGGTAATCTGCAGCCCAAATACAAGGATTCATTTAACCGGGGTTAACGGTTAAAATTCAGGAGAGTGAACACAATGAGAGCAAGAGAATGGTTTGGGATTTTCAATTTCTATTTACTTGTGGAGTATTGGAGTAAAATTCATCTTGGTGGAGCTCATGTGCAGCAATACCCAAGTGAACCCAGCCCACAATTCCTGAATAATAATACTTAATAGTACAAACCGGGATGCCTGTGGTGTGCCATGCTCTCCTCACACGTTGTTCAATGACACATCAATCCAGAACGGTAACAATCAGCAGTTGTCCGTACTCTCGAGGTTAGACCAAATGGTGTTACCAACTTTTCAGCTGCTGTTAAAAGCTACAACCCTCCTCCTCGCCCTTCCCCCCCAAAAACCCCCGACAGATTAAAGAGAGATACTGGCTCTAAAAATAGTCAACTCAAAAGGGCGTGATGTCATGATGAATCTGGTTTGAGTAATTCACAAAATGCAAGAATATATTGTGCCGGGAGAGGCAGAAGAAAGCAGCTGGTTTATGATTTTCACCATTAATTGAGGATTGGCAAGAGAAGCTTTTATGTTAACAGTTCGGAACAGCCCAACCGTTAACAGAAACCCATCCCCTCATCAGTATGGCTGAAGATACCGTGAAGAGTGAGCAGGGACTTTACAATTGACAGCAGCTGCCTGGTGCTTTTGGGGAGGGGCGGAAATAATAATAATAATTCAACTTTATTGTCATTGTACAATGCACAAGTACATGAACAACGAAATGTGATCTTGCAAGCTCCCATGAGTCCAGTACAAATAACATTAACATTAAACGTAAATAGCACCGTCCTGGGAGAAGCAAAGCCGCTGCGTCTGTGCGCGCCGCCATTCCATTTCCACCATTCCTCCTGTCCGACAATCTTCAGCCCAACGCCCGGGCCTGCTCACCAGCCGCCCCTCCCGGGGCTCCTTCCGTGACCTTCTCACCAACCGCCCCTCCTCGGGGCTCCTTCCGTGACCTCCTGCACCTGGTCTTCCCTGATGGTCACCCCTCCAGGTACTAACCAGGCCTGGCTCTGCTTAGCTTCCAAGCCTTGCCAGTGACCCTGTCCCTAGTCCCAGGAACAGGGTCCGCGCTCCTGCCATCTAGAGACCCCTTCTAGGAATAGGGTGGGTGGTCATCTGTGAGAATAGGATCATACTCGACTCCGATGCTCTCCATGTTGAATAGCCAGCGAACCACCCGATTCAGTGCCTGGGAGTCAGCATCTTCAGAGAAGACAGGTGAAATTAGGGAGAAAGTTGGAGGGGGCGGAATTGGAAAGAGAAAAATACCTTAAAAGGCCAGTCGCACCTTCTGCAATAAAATATTGCCCTGGACTGGCAGTCTGCGACTGAACTAGCTAACAGTGTAAATTATTAGTCACTTATACGTAGGGAACAATTTTCCTGACCGTTGCCCCTCCCGGGAATACCTATTCATAGAAACATAGAAGATAGGAGCAGGAGTAGGCCATTCGACCCTTCGAGCCTGCTCCGCCATTCAACGAGATCATGGCTGATCATCCAAATTCAGTACCCTGTCCCTGCCTTCTCCCCATATCCCTTGATCCCTTTAGCCTTAAGAAATATATCCAACTCTTTCTTGAATATATTTAATGAATTGGCCTCCACCGCCCTCTGTGGCAGAGAATTCCACAGGTTCACCACTCTCTGGGTGAAGAAATTCCTCCTCATTTCAGTCCTAAATGGCTTACCCCTTATCCTTAGACTATGACCCCTGGTTCTGGACTCCCCGGCCATCAGAAACATCCTTCCTGCATCTAGTCTGTCCAGGCCTGACAGAATTTTATAGGTTTCGATGAGATCCCCTCTCAATCTTCTAAACTCCAGTGAGTATAAGCCCAATCGACACAATCTCTCCTCATACGTCATTCCTGCCATCCCAGGTATCAGCCTGGTGAATCTTCGTTGCACTCCCTCCATGGCAAGAACGTCCTTCCTCAGGTAAGGCGACCAAAACTGCACACAATACTCAAGGTGCGGTCTCACCAAGGCCCTGTACAACTGTAGCAAGACATCCTTGTTCCTGTACTTGAACCCTCTTGCTACGAAGGCCAACATACCATTTGCCTTCTTAACCGCCTGCTACACCTGCATGCTTACCTTCAGCAACTGGTGCACAAGAACACCCAGGTCTCTTTGCACTTCCCCTTCTCCCAATCTATTGCCATTCAAATAATAATCTGCCTTCCTGTTTTTGCCACCAAAGTGGATAACCTCACATTTATCCACATTATAGTGCATTTGCCATGTTTCTGCCCAATCACCCAACCTGTCCAAATCGTACTGGAGTTTCACGACATCCTCCTCACAGCATACCCTCCCACCCAGCTTTGTGTCGTCTGCAAATTTGGAGATATTACATCCAATTCCCTCGTCCAGATCATTAATATATATTGTGAACAGCTGGGGTCCTAGGACCGATCCTTGCGGTACCCCACTAGTCACTGCCTGCCACTCGGAAAACGACCCGTTTATTCCAACTCTTTGCTTTCTGTCCGCCAACCAGTTCTCTATCCAAGTCAATACCTTGCCCCCAATCCCATGTGCCTTAATTTTGCACGCTAATCTCTTATGCGGGACCTTATCGAAAGCCTTCTGAAAGTCCAAATACACCACATCCACTGGTTCTCCCTTATCTATTTTACTGGGCACAACAGTCAGGAAAAAGGGAGCAGAGACCAGGTTAATTGGAATTTGAAGTCCAGTCACTGCTCTTCTTCAGGCAAAAGTGTCAGACAGCTAACTGGAACCCAGCAAGGTCCCGCAAAAGCAAATTAATGAATGACCAGATAATCTGCTGGTTAATTGAGGAATACTGGCCAGGACACAAGGAGAACGCCCCTCTCATCTTCAACTAGTGCTACAGGACCTTTTACATCCACCTGAGCAAGCCGATGGGACCTTGGATTAACATCTAATCCAAAAGACGACACCTGTGCAATACAGCATTCCCTCAGTACTGCACTGCAAGAAATGGTAGCACAGCGGTAATGTCAATGGGCTAGTAATCTCAGAGACGAGAGTTCAAATCCCACCACGGCAGCTGGGGAATTTAAATTCAGTTACTTAAATAAATCTGGAATAAAAAGCTAGTATCAGTAATGGTAACCGTGAAACTATTGGATTGTCATAAAATCTGTTCCTGGGACTAGGGACAGGGTCACTGGCAAGGCTTGGAAGCTAAGCAGAGCCAGGCCTGGTTAGTACCTGGAGGGGTGACCATCAGGGAAGACCAGGTGCGGAAGGAGCCCCGAGGAGGGGCGGTTGGTGAGGTGGTCACGGAAGGAGCCCCGAGAGGGGCGGCTGGTGAGTAGGCCCGGGCGTTGGGCTGAAGATTGTCGGAATGGTGGAAATGGAATGGCGGCGCGCACAGACGCAGCGGCTTTGCTTCTCCCAGGACGGTGCTATTTACGTTTAATGTTAATGTTATTTGTACTGGACTCATGGGAGCTTGCAAGATCACATTTCGTTGTACAATGACAATAAAGTTGAATTATTATTATAATGTCCTTTAGGGAAGGAAATCTGCTGGTCTGGCCTATATGTGACTCCAGACCCACAGCAATGCGGTTGAATTTTAACTGCCCTCTGAAATGGCCTAGCAAGCCACTCAGTTGTAACAAACCACTACGGAAAACAATACTGTAAGAAGAATGAAACCGGACAGACCACCCCGCATCGACCTCAGCACCGGCTACGGACACAGCAATGGCACACCCAGCCCAATCAATCTGCAAAGTCCTCCTCACCAACATCTGGGGACTTGTGGCAAAATTGGGAGAGCTGTCCCACAAACTAGTCAAGCAACAGCCCGACATAGTCATACTCACAGAATCATACCTTTCAGCCAATGTCCCAAACTCCTCCATCACCATCCCTGGGTATGTCCTGTCCCACCAGCAGGACAGACCCACCACAGGTGGCGGCACAGTGATATACTGTCGGGAAGGAGTGGCCCTGGGAGTCCTCAACATTGACTCTAGGCCCCATGAAGTCTCATGGCTTCAGGTCAAGCATGGGCAAGGAAACCTCCCACTAATTACCACCTACCCTCCTCCTTCAGCTGATGAATCAGTACTCCTCCATGTTGAACACCACTTGGAAGAAGCACTGAATGACTTTGAAGTCCTCCACCCAGAGTACAATCACCAAGAGTGACTCAGTAGCAGCACTGATGAAGGACATAGCTGCCAACCTGGGCCTGCGACAGGTGGTGAGAGAACCAACACGAGCGAAAAAAAACTACTTGGTCTTGTCCTCACCAATCTACCTGTCGCAGATGCATCTGTCCATGACAGTATTGGTAGCAGTGACCACCGCACAGTCATTGTGGAGACGAAGTCCCGTCTTCACACCGAGGACACCCTCCATCGTGTTGTGTGGCCCTACCACTGTGCTAAATGGGATAGATTCAGAACAGATCTAGCAGCTCAAAACTGGGCATCCATGAGGCGCTGTGGGCCATCAGCAGCAGCAGAATTGTATTCCACCACAATCTGTAACCTCATGGCCCAGTACATCCCTCACTCTACCATTACCATCAAGCCAGGGGACCAACCCTGGTTCAATAAGGTGTGTAGAAGAGCATGCCAGGAGCAGCACCAGGCGTACCTAAAAATGAGGTGCCAACCTGGGGAAGCTGCAACACAGGACTACATGCATGCTATAGACAGGGCTAAGCGATTCCACAATCGACGGATCAGATCCCAGTTTCTGTAGTCTTTCCTGATAACTGATGCATCTCCTCTCATCTCATCTCTGGTACCACCTTAGTAAATCTCTTCTGTGCTCTCTCCAATCCTTGGCATTCTTCTTAAAAGTAGAGCACCTAAAACTGGACACTTTTTTTTTTGACTCATGGTCAGGATGTGGGAGTCACTGGCAAGGCCAGCATTTATTGCCCATCCTTATTTGCCCTGAGTAGGTGGTGATGGGCCTTCTTGAACCACTCCATTCCATGTGGTGAAGGTGCTATCACAATGCTCCAGTCGAGTGGCTTGCGAGCCAGTTCAGGGGGCAGTAATGCTCCCTTTGAGCCAGCTTCTAAATTGAAAAAAAAAACTGCGCATGTGCGGATTTTTGAATGGGCTGCCTGGCCCCCCAAAAATATTGCAGGCAACATTGGAGGGCAGTTGGGTCAACCACACTGGTGTGGGACTGGAGTCACATAGCCAGCAGGATTCCTTCCCTAAACAGACATTCGTGAATCCGCTGGGTTTTTAAACAATAAAAAAAAAGCTGGAAATTTTTTGTTTAACTGCATTCAGATTCTCAAGCTGCCATAGTGGGATTTGTACCATCATTCTCTGGTTCATTTACTAGTCCAGTAACATAACCACTGTAACCATGGGATTCTAAATGCTGCCTAACTAATGATTTGTATAGCGTTAGCATTATTACTTTGGGTTTCTTCCCCTGCTCCCGCAACACAACTTCATCAAATTGTCCTCCCACTTTTAAAGAGTTATGTATCTGAAACCCTAAGGGCGCGAAATTCGGCTGCTTTTCGCCCGCCGTTAGCGCCTCCATGGGGTGCTAACGGGGCGCAAATGGGCTTTCACCCGGGCGCGGCAATATTAGTGCCCTGCGCTAAATTGGGCTGGGCTTGTCTGGAAACGTTAAGAGTTAACGCCCCGCTCTTGTAGGTTCGGCTGCGCCCCGGATGCAAAATTCGGCCGCGCCCCGTCACTTACCGCCTGGTGCAAACAACGACAGCAGTCGAGCTGCAGTCGGGGGTCGGCTTCGCGTGCGCCATTTAAAGGCACCATCTTGGGGAAACTTTTTTGTCGGCCATAACTCTGCTGAGACATTGTCAGCCGAGATTGGGTAGCGCTCCACAGAGACCAATAGCGCCTCACTTACCGCCCCGCTTCACTCCTGGGGCGAAAATGCCCAATTTTGCAACAGTTTTCAACGGATTTCGCTGGGCGCTAACTTCAAAAAGCTAAAAGGTAGCACCCCTGAATTTCACACCCCAAGTCTCTCTGTTCCTCTAATCCTTTTAACGTTTTGCCACTTAGTGTGCATTTCCTCTGTTTATTCTTCCTCCCAAACTATATAACCGTACATTCCTCTGCGTTAAACTTCAGCTGACATCTGCCTGCCTGATCTACTAACGATACAATAGCCTCTATAGGAGATTATCCACCAACTGAGGATTGTCAGACTAGTCCAGTGAGCCAGTTTATCCCTTTCTTCCCTTCTCAAGCAAAGCTTTAAAAAAAAAGGACATCACAGCAAATTTTCTACAATCAACACATCCAAAAGTACGTGGAGGGTAAACAAAAAAAAAGTTGCAAAATTGAAACTGCTATAAAACAGTTACAAGGGTTTGTAAACGAAAATCAAAGAAACCAACAGAGCACTTTTAGCCATTCTGAGTGCGAAAGGGTTAAAATTCAGAAGTCCCTTGCAAATTGAGTAATTTCTAGGCTTCTGGGACTTGGATGTCCTCAGACCACCAAACCTATCATTATGAGCAATCTTCATCATCTCAGTCAAAGGAAGTCAAGCCATTTTGTGGTAACACTGCTCAATACACTTGATTTTTCCCAGGAGCAGTATAAACTGTCTTCATTAGAAGTCTGCACATACAGAAAACCCACTCTTAATGTGAATTTGTGCTTTCAATTGTAGTCATTTTGGCCCAAATATTGTAAGCAACGCCTAACACCACAAGTCCTGCTTGGGCAGGGCACCGCGAAAGATTTTCAGAACTACTGCAGTATGTTACTGTCATTGCACAGAAAGGATAAAGAGGGATAAAAGGCTAATATCACAAATCTCAGAGACATCGTCCCATGCTGCAAATCTTCCGTCTAGTTTCAACAATTTATTCTACAGCCGAAGGCTGGGTACAGCAAACATATAATTACCTGGGCTAAAAATGCGCTCAGGGAGATTCCTCGAGGAAATGGAAGGCGCCCATTAAAGGAACAGCAGCTCTGATGGTCTAAGCCCAAGATAAGTGATCAGTAATTCTTGAAGAAAATGTGCTTCTGGAGCTTCCTAACTAGTTTGGGGAACCTCCCTAAATTGTAAATGGTGTCCAAGGACCCTGTTTCAGTAATATGTGAGCACACGTCAAAGACATCAAGTGCCAATTGGTCTATGCAATTGCTCTTATTTTGGTTTAAAGCATGTCCAAACCTTCTCCATCTCCTCTGCTGTACAGGAGAATATTCAAAATTCTGAATGCTAATCTCCAAAATGAATACTCCAGGATAAGGTCCTAGTGTGTAACCCCAGAAACAGGGGGGGAGCGGATAATTTTAGTTTAGTTTCCTTATGAGCGGGTTAGGCTAACAGCATCAGATCAGCCACCCATTTTACGCCCCGCCTGATTTTGGCCAAGACAGGTACGCAGAACTCAGTTGATGTGTGAACACCTATTCGTTACAAGTCTATGTAATAATTCCTAGTATTGTGTTTTTGCTCATGAATGATTGACAAGTCTCACTTCAGCTTTCCAGGGAGATCTAAACACCATGGATAAAGTGAGGTTCACATCACCCACAACTGCAAAGTTCACCACGAGACAAACCTGGCCATTCATCCAAGAGTTCGAACGTCTATACAAAAAAGACACTGAAAAAAATAGGGTATTCTTACCCCTTATGGGCTGATTGGAATTCTTATATAATGGTATTACTATCAGATATTGTGGACATTCCTTTGAATAAAAAGAAACAGGTGTGGCGTACCGATCACAGAAAGGACACAATCCGCTTTTCGGTCCGTAGACTATAAATCAGGCGTCATGCCTTTAAGAAGGATCACACCTTTAAGAAACTCGATCTGCAACATAGTTAAGCCCAGAGCAGGGGAGGAGCAGTCGAAGCTGTGGACTGATGAAAGGCAGTCGGACTTGGTGTAGTCTCTGATGCCATTTTTGTGTTCAACATGCAGTCTCAACAATTAAACCTTTTCTGTTGAACCTCTCCGAGTTCAGTATTTTTTGCTAGGAGTACGTAGACTCCTACATTGGTGACCCTGACACTCAGGACAACTCCAAAGCGTAACCATGGCTGACACAAACGCAGTTTCTGTGAAGCTGCTGGAGTTCTGGGAGAACCTAGCCACCGCCTGGTTCCTTCAAGCCGAATCGCAATTCCGGCTCCGTGGCATCACCGCCGACGCAACGATGTATGACTACCTCCTCGCCTCCCTGGGCAGCTCCACAATCACGAAAGTCTGGACAACGCTACAAAACCCTTCGGAGGAAGGCAAGTACGCACATCTCAAGGCAGCGCTCCTTAAAAAATTCACAGCCTCCCAATTTGTGCGCAACTGCCGCCTCCTCGACCTCCCGGGCCTCGGTGACTCCACGCCGTCAGACTTGCTCTCACACATGCTTGCTCTGACCGACAAGAAACCGCCCGGCTCCCTCTTCCGCACGCTCTTTATCCGCCAACTACCTCTCAGCATCCGCCCGGCGATCGTGGCGTCCAGCCTCACGGACCTCGAGGCCCTGGCCGACGAAGCCGATAAGCTCCTGTCCGCCAGCTCCAACCACGCCGTCACCCCCGACCTGGCCTCCGCAGCGTCGGCGCGCGCTCCACCCTCTATCGCACAGCCACACAGCTCGGCCACGAGGCCCACCAGGCCCCCACGTCCCCCAAGCCCTCCGACCCAGGGCTACTGCTACTTCCACACCCGGTTCGGCGCATGGGCACGCCGCTGCAGCCATCCCTGCACGTTTCCAACCGCCGCCACACCGGCCTACACGATGGCCGTGGGGCAAGCAGGCGCGCTGCTGTATGTTACGGACAGCGCCTCCGGACGCCGTTTCCTATGCGACATGGGCGCGCAGCGCAGCATCATCCCCGCGTCCGCCCTCGAGATCCAGCGAGGCGGCCGCGGCCCTGCGCTGGCTGCCGCCAACGGCACCCGGATGTACGGCACCCGCACTGTCACCATCGACCTCGCAGGCCGCCGCTACCACTGGGAGTTTATCACTGCCATGGTGCTCTCCCCGCTCCTCGGTGCGGATTTCCTGTGCGCCTACGGCCTGTTGGTCGACAAGCCTCGGCGCCGCCTCGTGGACATGAACACCATGTCACCTATCCCGGGCGCCATGGCCCCCCAACCCGCCGAAATGACGTGGCAGTGCTGCGCCCGCTCAACGGACGACTACTCAGCACTCCTGGCTAAGTTCCCAGCCCTCACCAACCCGACCTTCTCCGCGAAAGTTGCTAAGCACGGGGTAGAACACTTCATCCCCACCACAGGCCCACCGGTGTATGCCCACGCCCGCAGGCTGGACCTGGCCAAGCTGGAGATCGCGCGGGCCGAGTTCGCCACAATGGAACAGCTCGGCATTATCCGCCGCTCCAACAGCCCTTGGGCCTCCCCACTCCACATCGTCACCAAACCCGACGGGGGATGGCGCCCCTGCGGGGACTACCGACGCCACCACGCCGGATCGGTACCCCATACCGCACATTCAAGACTTCTCGGCTAGACTGGCCGGCCGCTCAGTCTTCTCCAAAGTCGACCTGGTGCGCGGTTACCATCAGGTGCCAGTCCACCCCACGGACGTTCCCAAGACGGCCATAATCACCCCTTTTGGGCTATTCGAGTTCCTCCGAATGCCCTTCGGCCTCAAAAACGGAGCCCAGGCCTTCCAGCGGCTCATGGACTCGGTCCTCCGGGACCTGAAGTTCCTCTTTGTCTACCTGGATGACATCCTGGTAGCTAGTTCCTCCAAGCAGGAACACATCGAGCACCTCCGCACCCTGTTCCAGCGGCTCAGTGAGCACGGGCTCATCATCAGCCCAGCCAAGTGCCAATTCGGCCTCAGCAGGATCGAATTCCTCGGCCACCACAGCACGCAGGACGGAGCCATTCCCCTGCCCGCCAAGGTGCAAGCCGTCCAGCAGTTCCCCCGGCCTACCACCATCAAAGGCCTCCAGGAGTTCTTGGGGATGATCAACTTTTACAACCGCTTCATTCCCGGAGCAGCCTCCCTCATGCGGCCCCTATACGAAGCCCTCCGGGGTAAGAAAGACAGAATGGCGATCGAGTGGTCAGCGGACATGTTGACCGCTTTCGACTCGACCAAAAAGGCGCTCGCCGACGCCACCATGCTCACTCACCCACAGCCCAACGCCAGGGTGGCCCTCACCACGGACGCCTCCGACCACGCGGTCGACGGGGCCTGGCAACCGCTGGCCTTTTTCAGCCACCAACTGTGCCCCCCGGAGGCCAAATACAGCGCCTTTGACCGCGAGCTCCTCGCACTGTACCTGGCAGTCCGCCATTTTAGATTTCTTCTGGAGGGCCGCCCCTTCACCGCGTTTGTTGACCACAAACCCCTGACATTCGCGATGGCAAAATCTGCGGACCCGTGGTCAGCCAGGCAACAACGCCAGCTCGCCGCGGTGTCCGAATTCACCACGGACATCCGGCACGTCTCCGATCGAGACAACGTGGTGGCCGACTGCCTATCCCGCCCCGCCGTCCACGGCGCCCACCGGGCAGTGGACTATGCTCAACTGGCAGCGGAGCAACGCACCGACCCCGATCTGCTCTCCGCGCCCACAACCCTCCCAGGGCTGCGACTGACCAACGTCGCCTGCGGCCCGTCCGCCGTCACAGTCAAATGCGACACCTCCTTGGTGCAACCCCGCCCCGTAGTCCCGGCGTCCTGGCGAAAACGGGTGTTCGGCATCGTCCACGGCCTCTCACACCCCGGCACTCGCGCGTCCATTAGACTGGTGGCCAACCGATTTGTCTGGCGCGGCCTGCGCAAAGATGTGCGCGTCTGGTCCAGATCCTGCATAGCTTACCAGCGTGCCAAAATCCACCAGCACGTCAAAGCACCACTCGAGGAGTTCACCGTGCCAGCAAGAAGGTTTGACCACGTCCACATCGACCTCGTCGGCCCCCTGCCGCCATCACAAGGTCACACGCACCTGCTGACAATCGTGGACCGTACCACCCGCTGGCCCGAGGCCATTCCACTGACGTCCACCGCCGCCGACATCGCGAGGGCATTCATCGGTACCTGGGTCGCTCGGTTCGGTGTCCCCTCCGACATGACGTCGGATAGAGGCCCGCAGTTCACCTCTGATCTGTGGGCCGCCATCGCCCGAAACCTCGGGGCGGCCGTTCACCGCACCACGGCTTACCACCCCCAAGCCAACGGACTGTGCGAGCGATTCCACAGGTCCATGAAGGCGTCCCTCCGCGCCAGCCTCGAGGACGCGGCTTGGATCGACCGCCTCCCGTGGGTGCTACTTGGCCTACGCTCCGCGGTCAAGGAAGACCTGCAAGCCTCGGCGGCGGAACTCGTGTACGGCCAGCCGCTGCGCGTACCCGGAGAGTTCCTGCTCACCGCCACGACCCCCTGGTCGGCTGACCAGCAACGCCGCGCTTTCGCCAACCGAGCACAACAGTTCGCTCCGGTACCCACCAGCCGGCACGGCGAACCAGCAACCCGCGTACCACCTAGCCTGCACATGGCCAAATTTGTTTTCGTGCGCCATGACGCCCACCAAGGACCTCTACAGCCCCCATACGACGGACCCTACAAGGTACTCCAGACGGGGAACAAGTTCTTCCTCCTCGAAGTGGGCGGCAGAACTGACAAGGTGTCGGTCGACCGGCTCAAGCTGGCGCACCTAGAGCCCGACGAACCCGTTCAAGTGGGCCAACCCCCACCGCGGGGCAAACCGCCTAAGAGCCCGACGCGTCCGACCGCCCCGCTCCCGACACCAACCGCCAAGAGCCGTTCCGGCCGTGCCATCAAGCCGCCACGCCGGTTCGTACACTCCCTACTAGCGGATTCTGGGGGGAGCTGTGTGGTGTACCGATCACAGAAAGGACACAATCCGCTTTTCGGTCCGTAGACTATAAATCAGGCGTCATGCCTTTAAGAAGGATCACACCTTTAAGAAACTCGATCTGCAACATAGTTAAGCCCAGAGCGGGGGAGGAGCAGTCGAAGCTGTGGACCGATGAAAGGCAGTCGGACTTGGTGTAGTCTCTGACGCCATTTTTGTGTTCAACATGCAGTCTCAACAATTAAACCTTTTCTGTTGAACCTCTCCGAGTTCAGTATTTTTTGCTAGGAGTACGTAGACTCCTACACAGGAAGGAATATGACTAAGCACTTGGTTGAGTACAAAACAAGGCTTTAATCAACTGTTTCACAACCATGAGATTCTAGTTACATCACTAGTTCCTGGTTACAAAAATGTCCTGGGCAAGCTGGGCCCACGCCTGAGTATTTATACTCCTTGGACGGCGCCACCAGCTGGCCGCCCAGTGTTATTTCATGAGTCATTTCTTCATGAACAAAATGATTCATGACAGAATATATACAGATTCTGCCCAGGAGATTGATAGGCCACGGACAGCAATCACTTGACCACCTTAACTCTTGCAGCAATATCTGCAGCACCCTGTAGAGTTGTCATGAGATCCATCTCTGGGCAGCCCCAGATGCCAGACTATCCAGACTGCTTCAAGATGCAAGTGTATGTTGCTTCTGCTGTGGGAATCTACTACGCCATTCTGAACACTTGTAAGGTATTGAGCAGAAAAGGTTAAGAACGTTCTGTGTCGTGTCCAGGTACAAGAAGCAAAAGAGGGAGTCCCTTCTTGCTTGTTCACAAATGAAGAAAGGTCACTTGGTGAAGTACCAGATAGCTGTGGGCTCCTATGGAACTTTACTCCAGCAGCAAACAGCTTCAGAGCAGGAGGGGCAAAGGAGGATAAGACTGGGAGCAAAACTTAAATGAAGCAAACTGCAGTCTGGAAGCATCAAACCTCAAATGATCTTTGTAACCCTCCAATCAGGTTTTTGCCCCTACCACAGTACTGAAACAGCCCTCATCAAAGTCACAAATTACATCCGATGTGACTGTGGTAAACTATCCCTCCTCATCCTTCGCGACCTGTCTGCAGCTTTTGACACGGTTGGCCACACCATCCAACTCTCCTCTGTCGTCCAGCTGGGTGGGACTGCACTCACCTGGTTCCATTCCTATCTATCCAGTCGTAAACAGAGCATCACCTGCAATTACTTCTTTTCCCGCTCCTGCACCATTAACGCTGGAGTCCCCCATGGATCTATCTTTGGCCCCCTCCTATTTCGCACCTACATGTTGTTCCTTGGCAACATCACCCGAAAACACAGCGTCAGTTTCCACATGTTCTCTAACAACACAAAGCTCTACCTCACCACCACCTCTTTCGACCCCTCCACTGTCTCTAAATTGTCACACTGCTCTTCTGACATCAAGTACTGCAGGAGCAGAAATTTCCTCCAACTAAATACTGGGAAGACTGAAGCCATTGTCTTCAGTCTCTACCACAAACTCTATTTCCTCAACACCGACTTTATCCTTCTCTCTGGCCACTGTGAGGCTGAACCAGACCGTTCACAACCGTGGCATTCTATTTGACTCCGAGATGATCTTCCGACCCCAAATCCACTTCATCACCAAGACTGCCTACTTCCATCTCCATAACATCACCTGTCTCCACCCCTGCATTAGCTCATCTGCTGCTGAAACCCTCATCCATGCTTTTTTTACCTCTGGACTCGACTATTCCAACGTTCTCCTGGCTGGCCTCCCATCTTGTACCTTCTGTAAACTTGAGCTCATCCAAAACTCTGCTGCCCGTGTCCTAACACGCACCAAGTCCCGTTCACCCATCACCCCCGTGCTCACTGACGTACATTGGCTCCCGGTCCGGCAACGCCTCGGTTTTAAAATTCTCATCCTCGTTTTCAAATCCCGCCATGGCCTCACCCCTCTATCTCTGTAACCTCCTCCACTCCTACAGCCCTCCGAGATCTCTGCATCCTCAAATTCTGGCCTCTTGCACATCCTCAATTTTAATCGTTCCATCATTGGCGGCCGTGCCTTAAGCTGCTTCGGCCCCAAGCTCTGGAATTCCCTCCCTAAACCTCTCCGTCTCTTTACCTCTCTCTCCTCCTTCAAGACGCTCCTTAAAACCAACCTCTTTGACCAAGCTGTTCTAATATCTCCATATATGTGTCAAATTTTGTGTGATGATGCTCCTGTAAAGCACCTGACATTAAAGGGCGCTATATAAATGCAGGTTGCTGTGGAGCTGCAGGATAGCGGTGCAGGTACTTTTGCTTGTATGCTTTAAGATCTACTTTGAAATCTAGAGCAAAATGTTAGTTTTGTGTCTAATTGTCATATTATGTTTTAATATTCATTTATTTATGCATTAACATAGTGTTGTCCATTGCGTTAGCTATTAGCTACACGTGGCTAATTGCATTTCTGATTAGTGACTAAAAGATGAATAACAGACACTGTTATTGGCATGTGATCTAAATATGAATATTCATACGGCATATGCACGTGTGGTTTAATTTTTGTGCATTTGTTGGTAAAACGGTAAGATGACTAGCAGGAGTATGTGAGTGTTTTTATCATTATGAGTGCTTTACTTCCTTGGTTACTGAATGGTGCTAGATGTTTAAGTAAATACACACACGTGAAGTAGGTTTATCCGTCAGTGTACGCAAGGTGTTTTCCACTCAAATTAGTGCATGTGGCTAAAGTGGTGTCGCCGTAGCAAGTCCTGGGCTAGTCGGCAATTTCTGTTGGACAACACTGTGCTAACAGCTGTGATTTTCAAAATTAGCCGAAGCACAAAATATCTCACCCGTGAGTCTATACAGATACGTACAACGTACCCGTTTTATGGATGCATCTCTTCACGCATCAAAATTTGAAATGTATATTAAAATTCAATAACACTGACCATCTGAAGTTAATTCTGACTTGATGACCCAAGACAGGTCAAGGGTCTGAGTCCCAGCAGTAGCATTGACTCAGAATCACTTTCCTGGTTCGATGAGTTGCAGCAGGGTGTGTGATGGAGCAAAGTATTGCACCTAAAGGGGAGAGGAAAATAGTGGGTGGTCCCCCTCTAGTTAGCCAATGAAAGTGTGGTCCAGGCAGTGGTCATTGAACTTTTGGAGAAGCTCTTTCTATCTCAGTCTGCAGGGGTTTGGGGGGGGGGGGGGGGGGTGGGAGAGGGAGAAGGAGGTTTTTGCATGGAACGGCATGCAATAATGAGCAGGATAATAACCCTTTAGAAAAACAGAAAATAAATCAAAATCCAAAACACGGGAAGAGCTAAATCAGTCACAATCCAAAGTAAATACTATACATTTGGAGGTAGCGGTCAGGTTCATTTCGTTTCATTGCGTCCCAAATCCGGGGAAACTAATAACTAGCCCTGAAATGTCACAAATAAATAGGAGAACGAAAGTTTATGTTGAACATATCTGCCAATAGTCCATCAATCTTAGAAACGACAGAGTACCCTGGTATTTGTCTGACCCCGTGTTGCACACACGTCAGGAAAATACTGTACATTCTGGAACTGTACTTTTGATTAACAACTTGCATTCAAAAATAGGAGTGGCCTTCAAAAAACCAGTGGGCAAAGAGCCAAGAGAAAGAGTACTGGGACAGTAAAAAGCTTGTTGTATATAGAAAATAGCAAGTTCCTGTCAAATTAGCAATTGCAACAAATCAAATGTAAAGCATTATTGAAGTTGCATGATTACAATTCCTTGATTCTAAGCAGCAGCAGAAATGCTTTGATTTCTAACTATTACCAGCAATGTTGCTTGGTAAAAAGTATCAATCATTAGCTCTTTTGCACCCCCCAAACAAAATGAAATTTGTTGTATTCAAAATATAAAACCGTCCAAACTTAATTAATTATTCTCAACATTAATAGTTCTAAAATGACTCCCACTACAGCCTGCCATGTTAACAAGCCAATTTATAATTAGACCCAGACCCTACCCATTATCAAAACCAATCACAAGAAGCCATATATTAAAATTAATCAATAAACTTGATGAACCCTTAAAAATCTGAGTCACGGAAGTCGCTGTGCTAACCACAGTTCCTGTGTGTTTAGTGGAGGGTAAAGGTTAATACCTATTAGGTATTTGGAAACAGCTTTAACATATTTCAGTTTGAGAACATTGCATAATTGAAAACATTCCACAATTAAAAAAAAAAAAATTATTAAATGAGCTGAACTATAAAATTCGGATTTATCAAGTTTGTTTTATACCAACTTTCAATTTTGTAAAACTCTGCATCCTATTTGAACTGAACTGAAATATGAAAGAGTGGGTCCAACATCTTACTTACAGCGGCAAATATTAGTTAGTAAATTTTAAACGTTTTCCTCCAAAAATGGATCCAGCGGGAAATCATGGGCCTAGTTAGGCAAAGCGAATTACAATCCTCGTGATACTTTGCTTCACATGTTTTATATGTGGAATTAGAGGCGTTGCTACTGAGCAAAATGACATAGGACTTACCATATGTTCACGTGATGATATTCTCAAAGTAAAGCTTCATAATCATTTACATCTCCCCTAGCTAAACAGGTTATTTTCTTCCATTCCCTCCCCACAAAACCCATTCCAAAATCTTAACTTCAATTTGCATTTAATTTACTTCCACCCAGTCTTCCTGCACCATTCCTGGCTGAGAGGATAGCTACTACGCGACTGTATTGAGCAGAGGCCTGGAAGAAATGTAGTTGGCAGATCAGGAGGAACCACACAGTGGGCAGGATATTTACAGTAGAAAAAAAGCCTTCGATTTTAGCTGTAGCACATTTATTGAACTTTATCGTTTGGTATCAGAAGGTGTGAATCCCCAGCATCAAACCTTGCATTATTATCCTCGTGACAACCTGTTCACCTTCTGATCAAGAGCCAGTAAACAATTCATTCAGCGGGATGTTTAGATTTTAGAGACAGGAGCAAGTTGAAAACACAACATGAAAGGTCTACTGCGGTCTCAAAAAACATATCCCGGATATTGTTTATTCCTTCTAAAACATGAAGAAAATCAAAGCAGACAGCAAAACAAATACTTACCAGAGAAAGAAATCTGGAAACAGAAACAAAAAAAAATCATCAGCCTCAAACTCAAGTACGTAATTTGAAGTTGTGTTTGACGATTGGCAATAGGAGACATCATGCATTGTGTGTACTTTACTGGAATGAGTTACATACAGAGAGGGAAATGAAAAAGGTTGAGCAAGAGGACTTGTATATGCAGGCTGGAAAAGAAAGCGATGGAGATGTGGGGTCAGATGTTTTGCAGTTGTGCGAGGGTTGCAAGAACAAATGCACCTGTAAAATCTGAGGCCTTCCCAGCGACGGAAAACATTGAGCAGTCATAAAAAAAACTACCGGTGCAATTGTGAAGCTGTCATCATTTCAAAAACATTCAGCAAGAGGCCACGATTGTGACCCACGTTAAAGATAAAGACTTCATGCCTGCATATTAAATAAACACATAATTAGACATAAGTGGGACAACCAAACAAAAGTGGTAGTTGGTCTCCCAGTGTACAGACTTACAGGAAGCCTACAGAAAAACCGGAGAGAAGAGTGTTGTGTATGTACCTTTATAAGAGAAGAACTGATTCTATACTGCAGTACCGGCAGTGACCACCCCTGTATATAAAGCCATAGCAGGCTTCTGTACTTCAGTCTTAAGTTACCCTCTGTTCAGCTGCAAGCACGAGCAGAGGGAGCAGCCAGACTTTGGAGAGTGGATTAAAGTGGTGGTCCCCTGACCAGGAAGAGGAGGAGAACGTTGGACCACCACCACCACCAACATTACATCAACTGAGGTGCCTGGAGAGAGAGGACAGAGGAGGAGAAGGAGAAAGGAGGCCTACATCAACATCAACCAGGGGAGAGGCCTTTCTATCACTGCCTCCCCAATTTGGCCTCCACTTCAGGAGAGGGAGAGAGGGGAGAGAAACCAACTGCTTGAAAGGAGGGAAGAAAACTTCATCCGGAACATCTACAGGTGGGTGTTATTTGGGGCACTCTCCCAAGACTTTGTATTTTAGGTGGGGGGAGAAAAGAAGAAGCAAGGCCGGATCATCAAGGGGTGTAGTGTGTGTGTGTGTGTGTGTGTGCTCTTGTTAAAAGCTAGGCCACACACACCACTAATTAGCATCCCTTCTATTGCCTGCCCTGGGAGAGCTTGGAGCTGCCCAAGGTGAAGTCCTTAATTTAATTTAATTACCTCGTTAAGACCTGTTGCAGGACTAAGCTTGGGCTTCTCCAGCTTTTCCAGGTGAAGA
Organism: Somniosus microcephalus; assembly: GCF_052327205.1. Taxonomy (NCBI): domain Eukaryota; kingdom Metazoa; phylum Chordata; class Chondrichthyes; order Squaliformes; family Somniosidae; genus Somniosus; species Somniosus microcephalus. The sequence continues at coordinate 62,575,182 of NC_141007.1, forward strand.
CGTCTTCTCCCCCTGCCAGAAGACCACCATCACCAAAGACTTTTTCCATCGGAGAGTGCAACCCTGCCTACACCCACCCACCATCCTGAGTGGCAACACTGCCCTTTGCGGCCTCCCTCCTTCCCACCCCCCCCACCTCTCTCTCTCTCTCTCTCTTTGTCTCTCTCTGCCTGTCTTTCTAAGGCACCTTAGTTTCATCTATTTTATTAATTGCCAATTGAAGCAGAGGGGCGAGGGCTCCTCTCCCAATTTAAATCAATAAGGAGAGAGGTGTGTCCTCATTTTAATCAGCTCCCTCTGCTCAATAGAGGACAAAAAAATATATATATACACCGAGGCCATTAACACCTTCAGGCCTGTGACTTGGGGTGAGTGTAGCCCTTAAAAAAAGCACCCCAGAATGGCGACTGCATCTTCGCCGGTGGCGGGGCCAGCCGGGACCTATGCGAGAGTGGTAGCCACAGCCACAGCTGCTCCCGCTGTTCCTGCTGCCCCGTCACCTTTTCGATTAATAACAAAAAAGCTTGGGGTGAAGAGCTACACTCACCCCACTATGACCATCGAGGCCTGCGTCAAGGCCATGGCTGGGGTTGTCGGCCCCTCAGCCATCGTCGCGGCCTCGAAAATGTATGGGAAGGCTGTGTTCTTCCTGGGGTCGGAGCGGGCGGTGTCCCTGGCTGTCGCCAAGGGGCTCACCGTGGGCGGGACTTTCCTGCCGGTGGATCCTCTCGAGGCCACCGCGCAGAGGATCATTATTTCCAACGTCCCGCCCTATGTTCCTGGTGAGCTCCTCCTTCCCCATTTGCGACAACTTGGGGAGGTGAGGTCGGGGATCACGCCCATCCCGCTCGGCTTCCGGGAGGCCAGCCTTCGCCACGTCTTCTCCTTCCGGCGCCAGCTGTTTATCCAGCTGGCGCGGGAGGAGGACACTGAAGGGGCGTTCGTCGTCCTCCACGAGGGGACCGCCTACCGCGCCTTTTGGACGTCGGACGGTGTGAGGTGCCATGCCTGCAGGGAGGTGGGGCACATCAGGAGGAACTGCCCTGCCTCCAAGGCCGCCGGACCGTCTCGTGCGGCCGAGGCTGGCGCCGCCGCCCTTCCCCCCGGATCTGCCCGCGCGTCAAGTACGTCTGATGCGCGGTTGACGTCGGGGGCCGATGCCACCAAGGCCTCCGGCGGGGGGGAGGGAGCGTGTCCGGCCGGAAAGAAGGCGCGGGGAAAAAAGAAGCACCTTAGGGCAGGTCCGCCCGTGGATGGTGAGCCCTTGCCCCTTGAGCCCCTTACACCCGCGCTCCTCGCGGAGTTGATCAGGGCAGATGTGAGCGGGAGGGGCCCCGTGCCCGAGCCTGTGGCCGCAACCGCCGCAGCGGTAATGCCAATACCTGCGGCCGGGCTCGGGCCCGAGGAACCCGACAAACCTGCTCCGCCGGAGGGAGTCGAGGAGGAGGCCTTTGCAGACATGGAGGTCTCCCTCGCTCCCTCCGTGCTAAAAAGAAGGCGCGACCCCCTGGATGAGGAGGAGGACCGGGAGGAGGAAGGTCCCTCCGAGCAGGGGGAGTCGTCGCCCGCCGCGGGTACTGCGCCCCCCCGCCCCCCCAGCGCTGTCGTCATCACCAGCGATCGGCAGGGGTCGCCTGTCCCTCGGGAGGCTGAGGCAGATGTGTCTGTCCAGCACGTGCCTCCCGGGGATGGGGATGAGACCCTGCCCGTGGGGGGGGTTGCAGAACAACCCGCGGCAGTAATTGAAGTTGACCTTTTATCGGTGTCGTTACCACTCGCCGGGTCGGGCAGCCTGGGGGCTGGGTCGGGCGAGCTCGAGGACAATGAGCTCGCCCAATGCGACCCGGACGTCTCCCAGGGGATGCTCGTCCTGGTAGAGCTTTTAATTCAAAACCCCCCGTCCGCTGGGTCGGAGGTTGGTGGCGGGGAGGAGGATGGCCCCCTGGCTGCGTCTCTGGTGCCGGACGTACTGGAGGAGCTGGAAATTGTTCTCTCCCCGGTTTCTCCGGTCGTTCCGGCGTCTGAGGCGGAGGGGAGCTCTGAACCGCCGCCGTCTTCTGGCCCGGCACCCCTAGAGGAGCCCAGGGAGAAATCCTCTGCCGCCGATCCTGGGGGTGGGATCCGGGCGGAGGCGGGGCTGGCTGGCGCGGCCGAGTCGTTCGCTTCGCACTGCGCGGCGGACGGGTCGGCCGCTGGTGACGACCCCCTGGAGGAGGATGGGGACTCGGTGATGGGCACGGAGGACGATTCGGACTCCAGCGCCGATGTGGCGATGGATGACCTCGTGCCCCTTGCCGAGTCTCCCCTCATTTCCGTAAGGGAACTCCGGGATTTTATGGCCACGTGCCTGGGTCAGCGCAATAAGGTCCGGCTGGCCCTCGACAGGTGGTCGGAGCTGGCGCTGCTCATCGATTCCGTCCGCGCCGCCGTTAAGATCTTGGGCGCGGACGAGGGTGTGAACCCGCTCGAGCTGCGTCGGCTCACAACGTTTCTCACTGGGCTGCTGAGGAAGTGGCGGCGGACCAGCGGCTGCGCTTCCTCGCCCCGTTAGGTGTAGGTAGAGGTTGCACTATGCTTCTGACATGAAGATAACCATAGCCAGCCTCAACATCAACGGCAGCAGGGAGGCGCGCCGCAGATTCAATAACTTCTCGGTCCTTCGGGACGGGAAGTATGCGGTGTGCTTCCTGCAAGAAACCCACACCGTTCCGGGAGACGAAGCCACGTGGCTCCTGGAGTGGCAAGGAGGGGTCAGCATGAGTCACCTCTCCAACAATTCCAGCGGGGTGGCTATCTTGCTGGCCCCGCATTTTCAGCCGGAGATCTTGGGGGTCAAGGAGCACGTGCCGGGCCGCTTGCTCCATGTCACTGTTCGCCTGGGGGGCGTGCCGCTCCATCTAGTGAACGTGTACGCCCCTCAGACCAGTGCGCAGCAAGTGCGCTTCTTCGAAGAAGTGTCCGCTCTCTTGGGCTCCATCGACGTGGGCGAGTGCGTCATCCTCGGGGGGGATTTTAACTGCACCCTCGAGGCGAGGGACCGTTCGGGTCCCCCGCGAAGCCCGGCGGCGATGGAGAAGTTGAGGGACCTGGTTGGGTCCTTCGACTTGGTGGACGTCTGGCGAAATCTCCACCCCGACTCCAGCGCCTTCACTAGCGTGAGGTCTGGGGGAGGAAGGTCCAGAATCGACCGCCTCTACATTTCCCGGGCGTTCGTCTCCTGCGTTCCGGCAGCTTCCATGCGGCCGGTGCCGTGCACGGACCACCACCTGGTGTGGGCGGAGCTCGCTCCGCTGCGCGCGCGGGGGGGGTCCGTGTACTGGCATTTTAACAACCTGCTGCTGGAGGACGCACGGTTCCGGGATTCGTTTCGTCGATTCTGGGCCGACTGGAGAAGGAAGCAGGGGGGCTTCCCCTCCTTGAGGCTATGGTGGGATGTGGGCAAGGCTCACATCCGTCTCTTCTGTCAGGAGTACGCGAAGGGGTCGACCAAGAGGCGGGAGGCCCGGGTCGGGCGGTTGGAGAAGGAGGTGCTCGACCTGGAGTCCCGTCTCGGTCAGGTCGTCGAGGACCCGGCCCTGCGGAAGGTGTACGAAGAGAAGAAGGGCGCGCTGAAGGACCTGCAGCTCGTCGGGTCCCGAGGCGCGTACGTGAGGTCGCGGATCCAGCTCCTGCGGGACCTGGACCGCGGCTCCCCCTTCTTCTACTCGCTGGAAAAAAGACGGGGGGTCCGTAAGCAGCTCTTGGGGCTGCTGGCCGACGACGGATCTCTGGTCTCGGATCCGGAGGGAATCAGCGCGGAGACCCGCGCCTATTACGGGGCTCTGTTCTCTCCGGATCCGTCCAGCGAGGATGCGCGCAGAGTTTTGTGGGAGGACCTGACGAAGGTTGGCCCGGAGGGCGCCGAAAAATTGGACGCTCCGCTAAGTCTGGCGGAGCTGACCGGCGCCCTCCGCCAGCTCTCTAGGGGAAAGTCCCCGGGGCTGGACGGGCTGACCGTGGAGTTCCACAGGGCGTTCTGGGACGTCTTGGGGGGCGACTACGCGCGGGTCCTGGGGGAAAGTCTGGCGACCGGGGAGATGCCCCTCTCTTGGCGCAGGGCGGTCATTGTCCTGCTGCCTAAGAAGGGCGATCTCCGCCTCCTTAAGAACTGGCGCCCGGTCTCCCTCCTCAGCACGGACTATAAAATCTTTGCCAGGGCCATGTCTGCTCGCCTTGGCACCGTGCTGGCCCACATGATCCACCCCGACCAGTCCTACACGGTCCCGGGCCGGAGCATCCACGATAACATCCATCTGGTCCGGGACCTGGTCCACCACTCCCAGAGGGCTGGTCTGTCGGTCGCCTTCCTTTCCCTGGATCAGGAGAAGGCGTTCGACAGGGTGGATCACGAGTATCTCTTCGGGACTCTGCGCGCATTCGGGTTCGGGACGCATTTCGTCGCCCGGATCCGACTTCTGTACGCCGCCGCGGAGTGTCTGATTAAAGTTAACGGGTCCTTGACGGCGCCCCTTCGCTTCGGGAGGGGGGTGCGTCAGGGATGCCCCATGTCCGGTCAGTTATATGCCATTTGCGTGGAGCCTTTCCTGCGCCTCTTGCGGAAGAGGTTGACGGGACTGGCTCTGCAAGGGCCGGGCGTGGAGGTGGTCCTCTCGGCTTACGCCGATGACGTGCTCCTCACGGTCACGGATCCCGCTGACTTGCGGAGGATGCGGGAATGCCAGCAGATTTACTCGGACGCATCCTCCGCCAAGATCAACTGGGAGAAATGTTCCGGACTCCTGGTGGGTCAGTGGCGGGTGGACTCCCTGCCGGAGGAGTTCAGGCCTTTCGCCTGGAGCACCACGCACCTCCTCTATTTGGGAGTCTACCTTAGCCCTGCCGAGGACGCTTGGCCGGCGAACTGGCAAGAGCTGGAGGCCAAAGTCACCGCTCGCCTAGGACGCTGGACAGGACTGCTCCGAGTGTTGTCCTACAGGGGTCGAGCGCTGGTCATAAACCAGCTGGTGGCCGCCATGTTGTGGTACCGGTTGGTCACTTTGATCCCTCCCCCTGCGTTTGTCGCCAAGATTCAGAAGAAGCTCATCGACTTCTTCTGGGACAAAAGGAAGCACTGGGTCTCTGCCGCGGTTCTGTGTCTCCCGCTTAGGGAGGGCGGTCAGGCGCTGGTGTGCCTTCGCACCCAGGCTGCGACTTTCCGTCTTCAGACGCTGCAGAGATACCTGTACGTCGAGAATCCTCCGAGATGGTGTGCGCTGGCGACGTTTTTCTTCCGCCAGCTGCATGGCCTCAATTACGACACGCAGCTCCTGTTTGCGAAAGTGGGCAGCAGGCGTGCCGGCCTGCGGGAGCTGCCTGTCTTCTACCAGGAACTACTATGGGTTTGGAACTACGTCGCTTCCAGGCGGAGCTCTCCCCCGTCAGGAGCGGCGGCTCTCCTTCGGGAGCCGCTGCTCAGGAATCCGCACCTCCACGAACACGGGTTCGGGCGGCTGGCGGAGGGTAGGGCTGTGGCTGGCAAGGTGACTAGAGTCGGGGACCTGCTCGATGGCGGAGGAGCGGGCTGGATGGCGCCGGAGGAGCTGGCGCGGCGCCTGTCCTGGGCCAACGTCCAGCTCGCGGTCGAAACCATCGAATCGGTAAAAGCGGCACTGGGCCCCGACTCCACTAGGTGTATCGAGGCGGCTCAAGCACGTGGGGAGATCCCGTCCGAGCTTACCCCCGTTCGGACGGAATTCCTCATCGGCGCCCGGCCCCGAAACTCCCCTCGGGAACCGGCGCCTCACAACTTGAGCCGTCTCGAGGAAATACCCTCCGTGCCTTTTCATTCCGCGCGGAGGGGTTTCCTGTACGGGCTGCTCCTGCACACTCTCCACTTTGCCATCTTCGTCTACCGTCCGGACACGCCTTGGCGTGGCGTTTTGCCGACCGGCGGTAGCGGAGGTCCCCAATGGAGGGCTCTCTATGCGGGAGTCCTCCCTTGTTCCATCGGGGACTTGGCCTGGAGGGTGTTGCATGGAGCGGTCCCGTGCAATAAGGTTTTAAGTAGGTTCACGGACTCCCAGGCCGCCTGCATTTTTTGCGGCCTGGAGGAGTCCGTGTTTCACGTTTATATGGATTGTGAGAGGTTGCAGCCCCTCTTTCACTACTTGAAGGGGCTGCTCCTCGATTTTTGGTTGCACTTCAGTCCCACGCTCTTGATCTACGGTCACCCGGTGCGGAGGGGAGCGGACAGGTTGGAGGACCTCCTTGTGGGCCTGCTCCTGGGCCTGGCTAAAAGAGCCATCAATTGGTCCAGGCAGCGGGCGGTCGAGGGGGTCGTCCAGCCGGATTGCCTGCATCTCTTCCGCGGCCATGTTCGCGCCCGGGTGGCCCTGGAGATGGAGCACGCGGTGTCCGCCGGTGCGCTTGAGTATTTCCGCGACCGGTGGGCGCCGCGGGGACTGGAGTGCATCATCAACACGGAAAACCACATTTTAATTTGATTTGTTAAGCTTTAGTTGAACTTTTGTTTATTTACAGTCGAATTGGTTTTTTTTGGGTCCAAATAAAAGAGTACCCTCTGTTCAGCTGCAAGCACGAGCAGAGGGAGCAGCCAGACTTTGGAGAGTGGATTAAAGTGGTGGTCCCCTGACCAGGAAGAGGAGGAGAACGTTGGACCACCACCACCAACATTACATCAACTGAGGTGCCTGGAGAGAGAGGACAGAGGAGGAGAAGGAGAAAGGAGGCCTACATCAACATCAACCAGGGGAGAGGCCTTTCTATCACTGCCTCCCCAATTTGGCCTCCACTTCAGGAGAGGGAGAGAGGGGAGAGAAACCAACTGCTTGAAAGGAGGGAAGAAAACTTCATCCGGAACATCTACAGGTGGGTGTTATTTGGGGCACTCTCCCAAGACTTTGTATTTTAGGTGGGGGGAGAAAAGAAGAAGCAAGGCCGGATCATCAAGGGGTGTAGTGTGTGTGTGTGTGTGTGTGTGCTCTTGTTAAAAGCTAGGCCACACACACCACTAATTAGCATCCCTTCTATTGCCTGCCCTGGGAGAGCTTGGAGCTGCCCAAGGTGAAGTCCTTAATTTAATTTAATTACATCGTTAAGACCTGTTGCAGGACTAAGCCTGGGCTTCTCCAGCTTTTCCAGGTGAAGACGTCTTCTCCCCCTGCCAGAAGACCACCATCACCAAAGACTTTTTCCATCGGAGAGTGCAACCCTGCCTACACCCACCCACCATCCTGAGTGGCAACACTGCCCTTTGCGGCCTCCCTCCTTCCCACCCCCCCACCTCTCTCTCTCTCTCTTTGTCTCTCTCTGCCTGTCTTTCTAAGGCACCTTAGTTTCATCTATTTTATTAATTGCCAATTGAGCAGAGGGGCGAGGGCTCCTCTCCCAATTTAAATCAATAAGGAGAGAGGTGTGTCCTCATTTTAATCAGCTCCCTCTGCTCAATAGAGGACAAAAAAATATATATATACACCGAGGCCATTAACACCTTCAGGCCTGTGACTTGGGGTGAGTGTAGCCCTTAAAAAAAGCACCCCAGAATGGCGACTGCATCTTCGCCGGTGGCGGGGCCAGCCGGGACCTATGCGAGAGTGGTAGCCACAGCCACAGCTGCTCCCGCTGTTCCTGCTGCCCCGTCACCTTTTCGATTAATAACAAAAAAGCTTGGGGTGAAGAGCTACACTCACCCCACTATGACCATCGAGGCCTGCGTCAAGGCCATGGCTGGGGTTGTCGGCCCCTCAGCCATCGTCGCGGCCTCGAAAATGTATGGGAAGGCTGTGTTCTTCCTGGGGTCGGAGTGGGCGGTGTCCCTGGCTGTCGCCAAGGGGCTCACCGTGGGCGGGACCTTCCTGCCGGTGGATCCTCTCGAGGCCACCGCGCAGAGGATCATTATTTCCAACGTCCCGCCCTATGTTCCTGGTGAGCTCCTCCTTCCCCATTTGCGACAACTTGGGGAGGTGAGGTCGGGGATCACGCCCATCCCGCTCGGCTTCCGGGAGGCCAGCCTTCGCCACGTCTTCTCCTTCCGGCGCCAGCTGTTTATCCAGCTGGCGCGGGAGGAGGACACTGAAGGGGCGTTCGTCGTCCTCCACGAGGGGACCGCCTACCGCGCCTTTTGGACGTCGGACGGTGTGAGGTGCCATGCCTGCAGGGAGGTGGGGCACATCAGGAGGAACTGCCCTGCCTCCAAGGCCGCCGGATCATCTCGTGCGGCCAAGGCTGGCGCCGCTGCCGCCGCCCTTCCCCCCGGATCTGCCCGCGCGTCAAGTACGTCTGATGCGCGGTTGACGTCGGGGGCCGATGCCACCAAGGCCTCCGACGGGGGGGAGGGAGCGTGTCCGGCCGGAAAGAAAGCGCGGGGAAAAAAGAAGCACCTTAGGGCAGGTCCCCCCGTGGATGGTGAGCCCTTGCCCCTTGAGCCCCTTACACCCGCGCTCCTCGCGGAGTTGATCAGGGCAGATGTGAGCGGGAGGGGCCCCGTGCCCGAGCCTGTGGCCGCAGCGGTAATGCCAATACCTGCGGCCGGGCTCGGGCCCGAGGAACCCGACAAACCTGCTCCGCCGGAGGGAGTCGAGGAGGAGGCCTTTGCAGACATGGAGGTCTCCCTCGCTCCCTCCGTGCTAAAAAGAAGGCGCGACCCCCTGGATGAGGAGGAGGACCGGGAGAAGGAAGGTCCCTCCGAGCAGGGGGAGTCGTCGCCCGCCGCGGGTACTGCGCCCCCCCGCCCCCCCAGCGCTGTCGTCATCACCAGCGATCGGCAGGGGTCGCCTGTCCCTCGGGAGGCTGAGGCAGATGTGTCTGTCCAGCACGTGCCTCCCGGGGATGGGGATGAGACCCTGCCCGTGGGGGGGGTTGCGGAACAACCTGCGGCAGTAATTGAAGTTGACCTTTTATCGGTGTCGTTACCCCTCGCCGGGTCGGGCAGCCTGGGGGCTGGGTCGGGCGAGCTCGAGGATAATGAGCTCGCCCAATGCGACCCGGACGTCTCCCAGGGGATGCTCGTCCTGGTAGAGCTTTTAATTCAAAACCCCCCGTCCGCTGGGTCGGAGGTTGGTGGCGGGGAGGAGGATGGCCCCCTGGCTGCGTCTCTGGTGCCGGACGTACTGGAGGAGCTGGAAATTGTTCTCTCCCCGGTTTCTCCGGTCGTTCCGGCGTCTGAGGCGGAGGGGAGCTCTGAACCGCCGCCGTCTTCTGGCCCGGCACCCCTAGAGGAGCCCAGGGAGAAATCCTCTGCCGCCGATCCTGGGGGTGGGATCCGGGCGGAGGCCGGGCTGGCTGGCGCGGCCGAGTCGTTCGCTTCGCACTGCGCGGCGGACGTGTCGGCCGCTGGTGACGACCCCCTGGAGGAGGATGGGGACTCGGTGATGGGCACGGAGGACGATTCGGACTCCAGCGCCGACGTGGCGATGGATGACCTCGTGCCCCTTGCCGAGTCTCCCCTCATTTCCGTAAGGGAACTCCGGGATTTTATGGCCACGTGCCTGGGTCAGCGCAATAAGGTCCGGCTGGCCCTCGACAGGTGGTCGGAGCTGGCGCTGCTCATCGATTCCGTCCGCGCCGCCGTTAAGATCTTGGGCGCGGACGAGGGTGTGAACCCGCTCGAGCTGCGTCGGCTCACAACGTTTCTCACTGGGCTGCTGAGGAAGTGGCGGCGGACCAGCGGCTGCGCTTCCTCGCCCCGTTAGGTGTAGGTAGAGGTTGCACTATGCTTCTGACATGAAGATAACCATAGCCAGCCTCAACATCAACGGCAGCAGGGAGGCGCGCCGCAGATTCAATAACTTCTCGGTCCTTCGGGACGGGAGGTATGCGGTGTGCTTCCTGCAAGAAACCCACACCGTTCCGGGAGACGAAGCCACGTGGCTCCTGGAGTGGCAAGGAGGGGTCAGCATGAGTCACCTCTCCAACAATTCCAGCGGGGTGGCTATCTTGCTGGCCCCGCATTTTCAGCCGGAGATCTTGGGGGTCAAGGAGCACGTGCCGGGCCGCTTGCTCCATGTCACTGTTCGCCTGGGGGGTGTGCCGCTCCATCTAGTGAACGTGTACGCCCCTCAGACCAGTGCGCAGCAAGTGCGCTTCTTCGAAGAAGTGTCCGCTCTCTTGGGCTCCATCGACGTGGGCGAGTGCGTCTGATATGCCTATCAATTAGTCCAATAAAAGGCGACGAGTTAAGAACGTAACTGAAGGTTTTTATTAGCTAAATAACAGAGCCCACCCTCGTGGGTGATCCGATCCAACAGGGAGGAATACTAGCCAGTCAGCTACCTTTATACCTGGGCAGGTAATGGGCGGAGTCGGAGGTGGTCAGCCCAGGTATAACAGTGCGACAAGAGGCGACCTCGTGTAGTGATGTGACAGTGAGAACAGTGAGAACAATATACAGTGATAACTATAACAGTGGTTTACCACATTCACCCCTTGTTTAGATTAGAGTCCGGCGGGGTGAAGTGTATTACCAGCTCTGGTATGTCAGTCTGTCCGGAGGCTTCGTTAGCCTCTCCGATCGTCGCAGCGGCGGTGTTACATTATCCGGTGTTAAAGCTGGTGTCTGCGTAGTCGGCAAAGGCTCGTGGGGTTCCGGCATGCCGTCTACCTCGGCTGGACTCGGGGGGTTGGGAGGGGGGGGTGAGGGTGCGAGGTCTCGTAAGGAGACAGTGTCCTCCCGTCCGTCTGGGTAAGCCACATAGGCGTACTGGGGGTTGGCGTGCAGGAGGTTCACCTTCTCGACCAGGGGGTCCGTTTTATGGGCCCTCACGTGCTTTCGCAGCAAGACGGGTCCCGGAGAGGTCAGCCAGGTTGGTAGGGTGGTTCCCGTAGTCGACTTCCTGGGGAAGACAAACATTCGGGCATGGGGGGTGGTGTTAATGGCAGTGCAAAGTAGTGACCGGATGGAGTGCAGCGCAATCGGGAGGACCTCTTGCCAGCGGGAGGTTGGGAGGCCCTTAGACTTTAAGGCTAAGAGGGTGGCCTTCCATACCGTCGCGTTCTCTCTTTCCACCTGGCCGTTCCCTCGGGGGTTGTAGCTGGTGGTCCTGCTTGCTGCAATACCCCTCTCCAATAGGAACTGACGGAGTTCCTCGCTCATGAAGGAGGCGCCCCGGTCACTATGTATATAGTTCGGGAACCCGAACAAGGCGAAGAGTTTGTTCAGGCATTTAATGACCGTGTTACTGGTCATGTCTGGGCAGGGGAAGGCAAAGGGGAAACGGGAGTACTCATCAACGATGTTGAGGAAGTACACATTACGGTCGGATGACGGTAGGGGCCCCTTGAAGTCGATGCTCAGACGCTCGAAGGGGCGGGTGGCCTTGATCAGGCTTGCTCTGTCCGGCTTATAGAAGTGCGGTTTGCACTCAGCACAGATCTGGCAGTTCCTGGTCATGGTCCTGACCTCCTCGATGGAGTATGGCAGGTTGCGGGCCTTAATGAAATGGTAGAGTCTGGTGACTCCGGGGTGGCAGAGGTCATTGTGGAGGGTCTGAAGTCTATCACTTTGCGCGCTGGCGCATGTAATGCGTGAAAGAGCATCAGGGGGGTCGTTCAGTTTACCGGGCCGGTACAAGATCTCATAATCATAGGTGGAAAGCTCGATTCTCCACCTCAAGATTTTGTCGTTCTTGATCTTGCCCCTCAGCTTGTTATTAAACATGAAGGCAACCGAGCGTTGGTCGGTGAGGAGGGTAAATCGTTTGCCTGCCAAGTAGTGCCTCCAGCGCCGTACTGCCTCCACAATTGCCTGGGCTTCCTTCTCGACCGACGAGTGTCGGGTCTCGGGGCCCTGTAGGGTCCTTGAGAAGAAGGCTACCGGCCTACCCTCCTGGTTAAGGGTAGCGGCTAGGGCGAAGTCGGATGCATCGCTCTCCACTTGGAAGGGGATTGACTCATCCACTGCGTGCATTGTGGCCTTGGCTATGTCTCCCTTAATGAGGGAGAAGGCCGCGCACGCCTCTTCCGTGAGGGGGAAGGATGTGGTTTTCAGGAGGGGTCTGGCTTTGTCCGCATAATTGGGTACCCATTGGGCATAGTAGGCGAAAAGCCCCAGGGTTCTCCTAAGTGCTTTTGGACAGTGGGGGAGGGGTAGCTCCATGAGGGGGCGCATTCTTTCGGGGTCGGGGCCGATGACTCCGTTCTCTACTACACAGCCAAGGATGGCAAGGCGCGCTGTGTTAAACACGCATTTCTCCTTATTGTAGGTGAGGTTCAGCCGTTGGGCCGTACGGAGGAATTTCTCCAGATTCACGTCGTGGTCCTGCCGGTCGCGGCCGCAGATGGTGACGTTATCTAGGTAGGGGAATGTGGCCTGCAGTCCGTTCTGGTCAACCATCCGGTCCATCTCCCTTTGGAAGACCGAGACCCCGTTGGTGACACCGAAGGGGACCCTAAGGAAGTGGTATAGGCGCCCATTCGCCTCGAAGGCGGTGTACTGGCGGTCCTCGGGGTGGATAGGGAGTTGGTGGTAGGCCGACTTAAGGTCGATGGTCGAGAATACGCGGTATTGTGCAATCTGATTGACCATGTCAGATATGCGGGGAAGGGGGTATGCGTCCAGCTGGGTGTATCTGTTTATGGTCTGGCTGTAGTCGATGACCAGGCGATTTTTATCGCCGGTCTTAACGACCACGACCTGGGCACGCCAGGGGCTGTTGCTCCCCTCGATGATGCCCTCCTTCAGGAGACGCTGCACCTCAGAGCTAATGAAAGCTCTGTCCCCAGCGCTGTACCGCCTGCTCTTGGTAGCGACGGGTTTGCAGTCGGGGGTGAGGTTAGCGAACAGGGAAGGTGGCGGCACCTTGAGGGTGGATAGGCTGCAGGTGTTACGCGGTGGGCGGTTTAACCTTCGCTGGTTGTCGACTGTGAGTGGGGGGAGGGGTCCACCGTATGCTAGGGTTACACTTTGGAGGTGGGATTGGAAGTCCAGCCCTAGTAGGACGGCAGCGCAGAGCTGGGGGAGGACGAGGAGTTTAAAGTTTTTATACTCTGTACCCTTAACCGACAAGGTCACAGCACAGTAGCCGCTAATGTCCGTGGCGTGGGACCTCGATGCCATCGAGATTCGGTTGCGCGTTGGCAGGACAGGGAGGGAGTAGTGGCTCACCGTGTCTGGGTGGATGAAGCTCTCCGTGCTTCCGCTGTCGAACAGGCAGGTCGTGGCGTGGCCGTTTACTTTGATGTCCATCATCGACTTGGACAGGTGGTGTGGGCGGGCTTGATCCAGAGTGACGGAGGCTAGCGTGTAGGTAAGCGAGTCGTTGTCGTCTGCGGGCGAGGCGGTCGTCGGGTCCGGGGGCCCGGTGGCAGTCGGGCGTGGTGTGTAAAATGGCGTCTCCCACGAGGTAGGACAAAATGGCGGAGAAGATGGCTGCCCCCATAACTCACATGAGGCACTATTGGGGTCGGTTGCCTTGATCAAAGATGGCCGCCCCCATGACTCACGTGTGGGGATACTGGCCTCAGTTGCCGTGAAAGAAGATGGCCGCCCCCACAGTTCGCATGAGGCACTGCTGGCCTCTGAAGATCCGCTCCTGCAGGCCTTAGAGAAGTGGCCTTTCTTCCTGCAGGTTGTGCAGGTAGAGTTCCTGGCTGGGCAGCGCGACCTCGGGTGCTTCTCCTGGCCGCAAAAGAAGCAGCCGGCGGCCCGATCGCGGGTGCCCGATGTCGGAGCCGGTACCGGGGGTGGCGGGCCCGGTCGGGTCCGGGACGCCGACGCTGAGGTAGGTCCCGGGGGCGGCGCTGCGAAGGGTATTGCGGTAGGGGTCGGGCCCGAGTCCCAGGGTCGCGAGCAGTACCTGGAAAACGCCTCCTGGTCCTGATGGGCCACCTCCAGGGAGAGAGCGAGGGCTTCAGCTTTGTCCAGGTCGAGGTCTTTAGCTTCAAGCAGTCTTTGCCGTGAGTAGTCGGACCGTAGGCCTTTCACAAAGGCATCGCGGATATTATCTTCCGTATTTTCAACAGCCGTCACCGCTTTAAAGTCACAGTTCCTGCCGAGTGCTCTTAGCGCCCGTAAAAATTCAGCTACAGACTCTCCTGGCTGTTGCGGGCGGGATCTTAGGAGGTGCCTGGTGTACATGTAATTTACCGGGCTGCGGTACTGCTGTTTCAGTAGGTTGATAGCGGCCTCGTACGTAGTCGTGTCCTGTATGAGTGCGTATACTCTCGGGCTCGCTTGGGCGTTCAGAAGTCTTAGTTTGGATCTCTGCGGGGCGCCGGATTCTTCCAGGTAGGATTCGAAGCAGTCCAGCCAGTGTTTGAAGTTGAGGGCTGCGTTTGGTGCCTGTGGGTTTAGATCCAGGTATGGTGGTTTCAAGGCTTGCAGCCAAGCCGGCTGGTGTGGCCCGTTGTCTGGAGGCTGCTGTTGCTGTGCTGCTGGGTGAGCTCCTTGCTGTTGCTGTTCATTATCAGACATCTTTAAAATTTAGCCAATAAAATTGATATGCCTATCAATTAGTCCAATAAAAGGCGACGAGTTAAGAACGTAACTGAAGGTTTTTATTAGCTAAATAACAGAGCCCACCCTCGTGGGTGATCCGATCCAACAGGGAGGAATACTAGCCAGTCAGCTACCTTTATACCTGGGCAGGTAATGGGCGGAGTCGGAGGTGGTCAGCCCAGGTATAACAGTGCGACAAGAGGCGACCTCGTGTAGCGATGTGACAGTGAGAACAGTGAGAACAATATACAGTGATAACTATAACAGTGGTTTACCACAGCGTCATCCTCGGGGGGGATTTTAACTGCACCCTCGAGGCGAGGGACCGTTCGGGTCCCCCGCGAAGCCCGGCGGCGATGGAGAAGTTGAGGGACCTGGTTGGGTCCTTCGACTTGGTGGACGTCTGGCGAAATCTCCACCCCGACTCCAGCGCCTTCACTAGCGTGAGGTCTGGGGGAGGAAGGTCCAGAATCGACCGCCTCTACATTTCCCGGGCGTTCGTCTCCTGCGTTCCGGCAGCTTCCATGCGGCCGGTGCCGTGCACGGACCACCACCTGGTGTGGGCGGAGCTCGCTCCGCTGCGCGCGCGGGGGGGGTCCGTGTACTGGCATTTTAACAACCTGCTGCTGGAGGACGCACGGTTCCGGGATTCGTTTCGTCGATTCTGGGCCGACTGGAGAAGGAAGCAGGGGGGCTTCCCCTCCTTGAGGCTATGGTGGGATGTGGGCAAGGCTCACATCCGTCTCTTCTGTCAGGAGTACGCGAAGGGGTCGACCAAGAGGCGGGAGGCCCGGGTCGGGCGGTTGGAGAAGGAGGTGCTCGACCTGGAGTCCCGTCTCGGTCAGGTCGTCGAGGACCCGGCCCTGCGGAAGGTGTACGAAGAGAAGAAGGGCGCGCTGAAGGACCTGCAGCTCGTCGGGTCCCGAGGCGCGTACGTGAGGCCGCGGATCCAGCTCCTGCGGGACCTGGACCGCGGCTCCCCCTTCTTCTACTCGCTGGAAAAAAGACGGGGGGTCCGTAAGCAGCTCTTGGGGCTGCTGGCCGACGACGGATCTCTGGTCTCGGATCCGGAGGGAATCCGCGCGGAGACCCGCGCCTATTACGGGGCTCTGTTCTCTCCGGATCCGTCCAGCGAGGATGCGCGCAGAGTTTTGTGGGAGGACCTGACGAAGGTTGGCCCGGAGGGCGCCGAAAAATTGGACGCTCCGCTAAGTCTGGCGGAGCTGACCGGCGCCCTCCGCCAGCTCTCTAGGGGAAAGTCCCCGGGGCTGGACAGGCTGACCGTGGAGTTCCACAGGGCGTTCTGGGACGTCTTGGGGGGCGACTACGCGCGGGTCCTGGGGGAAAGTTTGGCGACCGGGGAGATGCCCCTCTCTTGGCGCAGGGCGGTCATTGTCCTGCTGCCCAAGAAGGGCGATCTCCGCCTCCTTAAGAACTGGCGCCCGGTCTCCCTCCTCAGCACGGACTATAAAATCTTTGCCAGGGCCATGTCTGCTCGCCTTGGCACCGTGCTGGCCCACATGATCCACCCCGACCAGTCCTACACGGTCCCGGGCCGGACCATCCACGATAACATCCATCTGGTCCGGGACCTGGTCCACCACTCCCAGAGGGCTGGTCTGTCGGTCGCCTTCCTTTCCCTGGATCAGGAGAAGGCGTTCGACAGGGTGGATCACGAGTATCTCTTCGGGACTCTGCGCGCATTCGGGTTCGGGACGCATTTCGTCGCCCGGATCCGACTTCTGTACGCCGCCGCGGAGTGTCTGATTAAAGTTAACGGGTCCTTGACGGCGCCCCTTCGCTTCGGGAGGGGGGTGCGTCAGGGATGCCCCATGTCCGGTCAGTTATATGCCATTTGCGTGGAGCCTTTCCTGCGCCTCTTGCGGAAGAGGTTGACGGGACTGGCTCTGCAAGGGCCGGGCGTGGAGGTGGTCCTCTCGGCTTACGCCGATGACGTGCTCCTCACGGTCACGGATCCCGCTGACTTGCGGAGGATGCGGGAATGCCAGCAGATTTACTCGGACGCATCCTCCGCCAAGATCAACTGGGAGAAATGTTCCGGACTCCTGGTGGGTCAGTGGCGGGTGGACTCCCTGCCGGAGGAGTTCAGGCCTTTCGCCTGGAGCACCACGCACCTCCTCTATTTGGGAGTCTACCTTAGCCCTGCCGAGGACGCTTGGCCGGCGAACTGGCAAGAGCTGGAGGCCAAAGTCACCGCTCGCCTAGGACGCTGGACAGGACTGCTCCGAGTGTTGTCCTACAGGGGTCGAGCGCTGGTCATAAACCAGCTGGTGGCCGCCATGTTGTGGTACCGGTTGGTCACTTTGATCCCTCCCCCTGCGTTTGTCGCCAAGATTCAGAAGAAGCTCATCGACTTCTTCTGGGACAAAAGGAAGCACTGGGTCTCTGCCGCGGTTCTGTGTCTCCCGCTTAGGGAGGGCGGTCAGGCGCTGGTGTGCCTTCGCACCCAGGCTGCGACTTTCCGTCTTCAGACGCTGCAGAGATACCTGTACGTCGAGAATCCTCCGAGATGGTGTGCGCTGGCGACGTTTTTCTTCCGCCAGCTGCATGGCCTCAATTACGACACACAGCTCCTGTTTGCGAAAGTGGGCAGCAGGCGTGCCGGCCTGCGGGAGCTGCCTGTCTTCTACCAGGAACTACTATGGGTTTGGAACTACGTCGCTTCCAGGCGGAGCTCTCCCCCGTCAGGAGCGGCGGCTCTCCTTCGGGAGCCGCTGCTCAGGAATCCGCACCTCCACGAACACGGGTTCGGGCGGCTGGCGGAGGGTAGGGCTGTGGCTGGCAAGGTGACCAGGGTCGGGGACCTGCTCGATGGCGGAGGAGCGGGCTGGATGGCGCCGGAGGAGCTGGCGCGGCGCCTGTCCTGGGCCAACGTCCGGCTCGTGGTCGAAACCATCGAATCCGTAAAAGCGGCACTGGGCCCCGACTCCACTAGGTGTATCGAGGCGGCTCAAGCACGTGGGGCGATCCCGTCCGAGCTTACCCCCGTTTGGACGGAATTCCTCATCGGCGCCCGGCCCCGAAACTCCCCTCGGGAACCGGCGCCTCACAACTTGAGCCGTCTCGAGGAAATACCCTCCGTGCCTTTTCATTCCGCACGGAGGGGTTTCCTGTACGGGCTGCTCCTGCACACTCTCCACTTTGCCATCTTCGTCTACCGTCCGGACACGCCTTGGCGTGGTGTTTTGCCGACCGGCGGTAGCGGAGGTCCCCAATGGAGGGCTCTCTATGCGGGAGTCCTCCCTTGTTCCATCGGGGACTTGGCCTGGAGGGTGTTGCACGGAGCGGTCCCGTGCAATAAGGTTTTAAGTAGGTTCACGGACTCCCAGGCCGCCTGCATTTTTTGCGGCCTGGAGGAGTCCGTGTTTCACGTTTATATGGATTGTGAGAGGTTGCAGCCCCTCTTTCACTACTTGAAGGGGCTGCTCCTCGATTTTTGGTTGCACTTCAGTCCCACGCTCTTGATCTACGGTCACCCGGTGCGGAGGGGAGTGGACAGGTTGGAGGACCTCCTTGTGGGCCTGCTCCTGGGCCTGGCTAAAAGAGCCATCAATTGGTCCAGGCAGCGGGCGGTCGAGGGGGTCGTCCAGCCGGATTGCCTGCATCTCTTCCGCGGCCATGTTCGCGCCCGGGTGGCCCTGGAGATGGAGCACGCGGTGTCCGCCGGTGCGCTTGAGTATTTCCGCGACCGGTGGGCGCCGCGGGGACTGGAGTGCATCATCAACACGGAAAACCAAATTTTAATTTGATTTGTTAAGCTTTAGTTGAACTTTTGTTTATTTACAGTCGAATTGGTTTTTTTTTGGGTCCAAATAAAAGAGTACCCTCCGTTCAGCAAATACCTGTTTTATTGTTCTCCTGCAGTCCGTGTATTATTAAGGCGCGGACACGATAAAGAGGTGGCTTAGGTTGATCTATGCGTCACATTGTCCAAAAGAAACATTAAACCCCATGTTATTCCTGAAAGGGCAGTGGAAGCAGATTCAACAGTAACATTCAAAAGGGAATTGGATATAAATTTGAAAAGGAAAAATGTACAGGGCTGTGGGAAAAGAGCAGGGGAGTGGGACGAATTAGACAGTTCTACCAAAGAGCCGGCATAGGCATGTTGGGCCAAATGGCCTCCTTCTGTACTGAATGATTCTAGGGGGAATTTTAACATTCTGACACGCTGGGAGCCTTTCCCCCACACTGTGGAGATTTAACTCTACAGCATGCATCTTACATCAGTGACCGGTTCTCCGCCCAGAGGTCAGCCTGATTGACAGCCCTGCCTTCTAGTCAGGCGGGGGAGCACTCCAGAAGAGCCACAGGACCAGGTAGATCCGATCCCTGACCCTGGGAGCAGGCGGGGATCAGTTCCAATGGGGGGGGGGGGGTCTGATCCCTGACCCCGGGGGGCGGGGGGGGTTACTCTGGGAGGAAGCACTCCTGCTCCTCCTGGCCTACAAGGAGTGATCCCTCAGGTTGTCCTCACCTCGCTGCTGCTGCCAGGTTTCCCGAAGCCCAGGAAACAAGGCCGGCCACAGTTAACGTGCAAAACAGGTTAAATCCGAGGCTTCCAGCCTCATTAGCATATTTAAAATGCCAGCCCACCTCCTGGGAGCGGGTTGGCTGCCCGCCCCTTGTCCCGACTCAGTAAAACCCGGAAGTCGGCAGGTTGCAGCCAGTTTTCCGACACGCTTCCATTTTTTGCCCGTTTAACACCCCACCAGCTCCCACATGTTAAAACTTGTCCCGTGATTCTAAATTGTCTGCTCCGTAAGGAGAAAATGTTTAGATTCCACCTAAATGCCTCCAGGGCAGCAGAAAGCTATTATTTAGACTTTCACTCTGACTATTTTTGTGCAATAAACCTAGAAATATGATCTAAGTATGGTTTTAGTGCTGAACAATTATACACTCAATCAATCAGAATTTTTCAGTTGTGTGAACTCTTCTGTGTTGTGGAGTCACAGGGGTCTCACACATACATCTCGGACAACATGAAGGTGTCAGACTGAAGCCTGGGTTCTTTCACCTGCTACCTGAACCCTGGAATGTTTCTGGTCAAATCGTCACCTGGCTAAATAAATTCAGAATAAAAATTCAAAATCAGAGTGATAAGCCAACAAGGAAAATCAATACTTATTTTTTTTTAAAAGGGACAATGTACAGCAACAATCAGCAGCCCGTATAGGTGGATCAGAGATACTGACAGACTGCGACTCAGGCACAATCTTTTAAAAAAATCAATGCATTTTTAGCAGTTTTAAAATGTGCAACGTATACAGTACTTAAAAAGACAAACAACCTACTAACACTCAGTTCCTGGGCTAATACAAGAATGGTCACTTGGATGAAGTACAAGAGGGCTGATGGAAACCACGGAGTCATGTCCCAGCGTGAATCACCATCTTTTGGGGGAGGACGGGAGAAATTGGAAGAAAATCTGGTTGGGGGGGGGGGGGGGGGGGGGGGGAGAAAGGGGGATAATTTGGGAGGTAATTATTGAGTATCTGCAATCGTTTTGCACTTGCCACCCCTGAACTGGGTACAGGAGGCCCTCTGGCAACATTATTTCATTTATTTTTAAGAGTACAGTGAACAAAAGCAAAATCTGAAATATTCTGTGTACAGTAATTGCTCGGTAATCCAGAACAAAATATCACTAAAATGAGCTAGTCTGCAGTAAATCAGCACTAAACATGTGGTCTAGACAAGTGGAGACAGAGCAGAATGGAAATGACTATCACTGTAATTTGACAAAATAACCCATAGCCATAGCTCCATCTGCCTATTAGTGTCTTGGTAAGTTTACAATTTATTTATTCTCATTCCCACTTGCTCAAGGCATTCTGAGCTTCAGTTCCCAATAACAATTGCTGCCTCAAGTTTGTTTTACTGAATGCCTCACAAATTCCACCACACAAACTTTTCATGAAACCTACCTAACGTGTTAGCCACATATGATATAATCTAGGGCTCCTCCAGTGAAATATCACTTAAAAACATAAAGTGCTAGTTACAGCTCTGTACGGGAATCCATCTTAATTTATTGTTTCACACAATGCTTCCCCCAAGACAGCTAACTTCCCAGGCCTTGGCTGGGATACCATGGGGAAGGCCAAAAACTGGCTCAGGAAGGTTCTCTACCCACATCATTCAAGAGATGTTCCACAGACCAACAATGGAAATGACCAAGAAAATATGCACAGTCTGAACCATCCCATCCTTCCAAACAGAAATGACAGGTAGGGTGGCAAACATTATGGGAACACAGCACAACAGAAAATAGTTAGGGAATCAAAAAAAACAGCATGTTCTAGATAAAACAAGAGTTTTGTAAAAGGCACCTGAATTTTCTTACAGTAGGTGGAGTCTATATTTGAATGTATGAACAGGTCAGGCTGTTATTGAATAAGTCAATGACCAATTACGATTATTTATGTAAAATGTCAGATATTGTAAGTGATCTCAGCGTAACTGGAGCTACACAGGAGATACTCTTTGTCCATCAAACTACCAAATTAAAAATGAGGTCCAAGTAGGTTGGAGACTATTTCTAGAAGAGAAAGAAGTCACGAGTAGGAATCATCGCACTTTAAAATTAAAGGGGCATTTTCACTGTACTGATTATTTGGACAGGCTTAATAGCTACAATAACCAGGAACAGCTTACTCTGAAACTTCTTCTAAAAATATCTGCGTTGAACATCATAGCGGATTTATGGCACAAATTTTAACAAATCTTTTAGGTCTGTGTCTTTTTAATTAAAAGGTCTACTTTTTGGCTCAGTGAGCACGACGTGGTTTTTGTACTGAGCCATAGATCAGAAATCTACCAGATGCAATTCCCTGGCTGTGCCTAGTTCTCCAATCTTAACTTTGGCAATGGTTGGGGGGGTTGGGTGATGAGGGGGCTGGGGGAGAGGGTAAGGAAGGGGCCACTATCTTGGAGCTCAGCATCCCTGGGCTTAGCAAAGCAGAATTCCTGCTCCTGATCGCCAACACCCACTACTGGAAGTGTGCCGGCGTGAACATCAGGCGAGAACAGGATCAGGTATGGTGGTGATAGAACTCACTGTCCAGATTCACAGTGAACAATGGGAACTTGGTGAAAATTCTGAAGCCTGACACATGACCATATCCGAGCAGGAATTGCTGCTTTCAGAAGTGTTGAGGCAAAAAAATTAAATGAAGTATAGTTTATACTAACAGGCAAGTATGATGGCACTCACATGACCATCTTACAGTCTCACTTTAAAATGGGGATCTTTAAATTTCAGGGTTTTTTTTCCACCCTCAGGCCTACATGGTTGGGTAGACAATGGTTTCAACACTACAATAAATTTTGGTCCCGTGTGGTAGCTGGTGTGCAACGGCCACCCCACGTTAAAAGAATTCACGCACAGGCATCTTCCACCCTTTAAAATGAAGTTCGGGACATGGAATGTCAGGACCCTCATGGCAAGCGGAAGCCAAGCGCAGGCAGCGCAAGGAGCGCACGCCAACCCAAGCACCCCACCCACCCGCCCCTTCAACCACCGTCTGCCCTCACCTGTGACAGAGACTGTAGGTCCGGCATTGGACTCATCAGTCACCTGAGAACTCATTTTTAATGTGGAAGCAAGTCATCCTCGGTTCCGAGGGACAGAAGAGGAGGAAGAGGAAGGAGGAGGAGGAGAAGAAGAAATTTTGGTAATAATACTGCAACTTCTACATAAAATACAACCAACCAACACACTTTGATTATTAGGAATGGATTTAGAAACAGGAAGATCAAGAAATAAGTTACTGCAAATATTTATTGACCTGTCACTTTAATGGGTTTCTAAATATTTCAGTGATCTATGTGCTGTTTCCCTCAATTCTAAAATGTGTCGCAAGCTCAGTCGTTGAAAAATAATGACTAGAAAATGTAAAACTCATTGTAACTCAGCCTCTGAAAAGCTCAGGTTTTCTTCTCAATATTATTATTTCTGACAGACAAGAAAATCTTCATTAAAAGAATTTCAAAAGGAGAACTGGATTTACGGAGAAATTTTGATTGAACGAATGCAACAAGGATATAGTGCAGCTCATTGTGTAACACTAATTTAATAGAAGTATTTCAGATTATTAAGGGTTTTGAAAATGTAGATTCACATGGCTTTACAAAAATTCAAGTACAAGGGGTCGTTGTTTCAAATTAAGGGAAACAGAAGAAAATGATCATGGTTTTTCTAGTGCAAGGGTGTTAAACATATGGAACATGCGAACCAGTGAGGCTGGCAGAGAAAGAAACCATGACAGATCCAAAATCAAATTTCTGTCAGCAAATAAGATTCAGGATTATTACATTTCATAGGAAGCTAAACGCACAGGCTAGATGGACCAATAGTCTACCTTTGCCTGAAAATTGTTGCTAATTTAATGGTTAAATCATGTTAATATGGGACAAACTGGTGTTCATTTTTAAAACATTTCAAATGGAATGTTAAAAGTTACAATAATCGTGATTCTAGACAACACCACCATAGCTCGGATATTACGCAGGCAAAATTACTTATCATTTTGGTTTAATTTCCACTTGTGTGGGAAAACATAAGGAAAACTCCAGTTCATTTGTATTCATTTTATTTTATTTTACTTTACATCAAGACTGTGTGCGTATTATTATTTTACTTGGTTAGCGATTGGATTTTGTTTTTTTTTTCTTATTCATTCATGGGATGTGGATGTCGCTGGCAAGGCCAGCATTTATTGCCCATCCCTAGTTGCCCTTGAGAAGGTGGTGGTGAGCCGCCTTCTTGAACCGCTGCAGTCCGTGTGGTGAAGGTACTCCCACAGTGCTGTTAGGGAGGGAGTGCCAGGATTTTGACCCAGCGACGATGAAGGATCGCGATATATTTCCAAGTCAGGATGGCGTGTGACTTGGAGGGGAACATGGAGGTGGTGGTGTTCCCATGCGCCTGCTGCACTTGTCCTTCTAGGTGGAAGAGGTCGCGGGTTTGGGAGGTGCTGCCGAGTTGTTGCAGTGCATCTTGTAGATGGTACACACTGCAACCATGGTACGCCAGTGGTGGAGGGAGTGAACGTTTAAGGTGGTGGTTGGGGTGCCAATCAAGCGGCTGCTTTGTCTTGAATGGTGTCGAGCTTCTTGAGTGTTGCTGCAGCTGCACTCATCCAGGCAAGTGGAGAGTATTCCATCACATTCCTGACTTGCGCCTTGTAGATGGTGGAAAGGCTTTGGGGAGTCAGGAGGTGAGACACTTGCCGCAGGCTACCCAGCCTCTGACCTGCTCTTGTTGCTACAGTATTTATGTGGCTGGTCCAGGGTGACCCCAGGGTGTTGATGGTGACGGATTTGGCAATGGTAATGCCGTTGAATGTCAAGGGGCGGTGGTTAGATGCTCGCTTATTGGAGATAGTCATTGCTTGGCACTTTTGTGGCGCAAATATTACCTGCCACTTATCAGCCCAAGCCTGAAGGTCGTCCAGGTCTTGCTGCATGCGGGCATGAACTGCTTAATTATCTGAGGAGTTGTGAAAGGCACTGAACACTGTGCAGTCATCAGCAAACATCTCCACTTCTGACCTTATGATGGAGGGAAGCTCATTGATGAAGCAGCTGAAGATAGTTGGGTCTAGGACACTGCCCTGAGGAACTCCTGCAGCAATGTCCTGGTTCTGTGATGATTGACCTCCAACCACCAAGGCTGTAATGAGGTCTGGAGCCGAGTGGCCCTGGCGGAACTCAAACTGGGCATCAGTGAGCAGATTATTGGTGAGTAAGTGTTGCTTGATAGCACTGTCGCCGACACCTTCCATCATTTTGCTGATGATTGAGAGTAGACTGATGGGGCGGTAATTGGCCGGATTGGATTTGTTCTGCTTTTTGTGGGCAGGACATACCCGGGCAGTTTTCCACATTGTCGGATAGATGCCAGTGTTGTAGCTGTACTGGAACAGCTTGGCTAGATGCGCGGCCAGTTCTGGAGCACAAGTCTTCAGCACGACAACCAGGATGTTGTCGGGCCCACAGCCTTTGCTGTATGCAGTGCGCCCAGCAGTTTCTTGATATCATGTGGAGTGAATCGAATTGGCTGAAGACTGGCTTCTGTGGTGGTGGGGACCTCAGGGGGAGGCCGATATGGATCATCCACTCAGCACTTCTGGCTGAAAATGGTTGCAAACGCTTCAGCTTTGTCTTTTGCACTCATGTGCTGGGCTCCACCATCATCGAGGCTGGGGATATTCCTGGAGCCTCCTCCTCCCGTTAATTGTTTAATGGTCCACCACCATTCACGACTGGATGTGGCAGGACTGCAGAGCTTTGACCTGATCCGTTGATTGTGGGATCGCTTAGCTCTGTCTATAGCATGCTGCTTCCGCTTTTTAGCATGCATGTAGTCCTGTGTTGCAGTTTCCCCAGGTTGGCACTGCATTTTTAGGTAGGCCTGGTGCTGCTCCTGGCATGCTCTTCTACACTCCTTATTGAACCAGGGTTGGTCCCCTGGCTTGATGGATCTGCCGGGCCCCGAGGTTACAGATTGTGCTGGAATACAATTCTGCTGCTGAAGGCCCAAAGCGCCTCATGGATGCCCAGTTTTGAGCTGCTAGATCTGTTCTGAATCTATCCCATTTGGCACGGTGGTAGTGCAACACAACACGATGGAGGGTGTTCTCAGTGTGAAGACGGGACTTTGTCTCCGCAATGACTGTGCGGTGGTCACTGCTACCAATGCGACAGGTAGATTGGTGAGGTCAAGGTCAAGTAGGTTTTTCCCTCGTGTTGGTTCTCTCACCACCTGTCACAGGCCCAGACTGGCAGTTATGTCCTTCAGGACTCAGTCAGTAGTGGGTGCTACTGAGCCACTCTTGGTGATGGAACATTGAAATCCCCCACCCAGAGTATATTCTGTGCCCTTGCTACTCTCAGTGCTTCTTCCAAGTGGTGTTCAGGAGCACTGATTCATCAGCTGAGGGAGAGCGGTAGGTGGTATCAGGAGGTTTCCTTGCACATGAGAATTCATGGGGTCCGGAGTCAATGTTGAGGACTCCCAGGGCCACTCCTTCCCAACTCTATACCACTGTGCCGACACCCGTCAGGCTGTTTGGAGTAGAAATCCTGGGTCGTTGTTGGCGCAAGTCCATTTTTTTTTATTCTTACTGTTTTTCAATAGCGTTTTTTTTTACAACTGAGTGGCTTGCTGTGGATCTGGAGTCACATATAGGCCAGACCAGGTAAAGGGCATTAGTGAACCAGATGGGTTTTTACAACAATCCGATAGTTTCATGGTCACCATTACCGATACTAGCTTTTTATTCCAGATTTATTTAATTAACTGAATTTAAATTCCCCAGCTGCCGTGGTGGGATATGAACTCATGTCCCCAGATCATTAGTCCAGGCCTCTGGATTACTAACCCAGTGAAATTACCACCATGCTATCGTTCCTGTTGAGTTGTCAGTTGAAAGGTTTTTTTGGTGTTGTTTTAAAGTTGCTTCTTTTTTTAAAAAAAAACCAGGATTTCTACTCCAGAATAAAACTAAACATTTTTTTTTTTAATAAAGAGTGCACAATCAAAACTAATCACTGTGCAAGACATCAGGTCACTGGAGAGAGAAGGGCAACATTGTGGTGGGCCAGAGCGCTGGAAAACCTTCATTATTTACAGTCTGAGCATTCAATTCAAATTCCGTATGTTTCATCTGACCACCTTTTCTTGCATATACTGTAGTCGTCTGCGTTCAATTCTATCAGATAATAAAGTGCCACTAAATGGTATCTTTTCATATTTAACCCAAGAAACCCATATCCAATGGCAATAATGAATGCCTCGGCTTAGCCAACATACATATTCTTGGTAATTTTTTACGACCAATTTGAAACTGCAATTTAAAAGGGGCGCATAAAAATGGTGCCATTTTCATCATCAATTTTCAAGATTCATCCATTCCAGCTACATAAATTATTTCGTATTACAGAACAAGGCAGGCGTGAAACACTACATTTTGAGCAAGCTCAATTATCAGCCATTTTGGAAACATTTCTGACCATTAGTCTAATGCTAACCAACCTCAAAAACTTCAGTTATCACACTCAAGATCCCAGTCATATTAGACGTGACCAACCCCTTATAGAAATATACCTTGGGCTTTAAAAAAAAGTGATGACCTTCAAATGTAATGCCAGTGCATAAGTAAGTGTAATGAAAGGAGCATTACCATCTGAAGGGGGCTTTCACATGGGAACAGTAGCTGATAGAACAACCATAAACTGCCCATAAACTGCCTGCACCATAACATTGCATGTTCCCTAATCACAGATGCAAATAGATCAGAACAGCTCACTTCAGCAGGATTGTTCTGAAGGATTTTAGTACTTTATAAGAAATAATAATGTCTAACCAATTCCAGTTTTGATGCATGAATCAGCTCACTCTGGGGTAAAGATTGCCCTGCACCCACAGCAGAGAAAACAAATATATCAAGTAATTGTTTCCGGGAGTTGGAGGAAACTCATCATTAGGTCTCCTTCAAAAAGAGTGTGTAAAAATTATAATTAACATGAGCATCAGTTTGTATTTATTTTATATTACACACTAAGTACCAATGCAATCCAAATTCTGAGAAAGCTAAATTAATGTCAACCATCACTACCATTATCCAAAGACGAATTAGTATGCTATTCAGTTCCTTAATACCACTGGGCTCTCATACAGCCAAGATATTCTGCTGATAAAGTCAACACTTACCATCGAATTTTTTTTATATATTTAAAAATTGAGGTATTAATCATGATGCTTCGTAGCCATTTGATTTTTTTCAATAAAGCCTTGAATTCTTCCAACATGTTGGCAGCAGAATTAAAAGTATTAAAACAGTTCTATCACCAAAATAAATATATTAAATTATGAATTCATTTCTAGCAGCTACCTTACCAGGGCCACTGAATGTGGATAATCTGAGCAGGTGGTACCTGTGCACAGCACCTGGGTGGATTTCCCAGTGGGGTATGCACCAGGCTCAATGATATCACTCCAAATATCGGTTGGGGGAAGATATAATCAACTCGATTACACCACTAGTTTGCTAACTCAGAAATATAGGCTTACTGGTCAAGATTTATCCCTCAACCTACATCACTAAAACAGATTATCTGGCCATTTATCTCATTGCTGATTATGAAACCTCACTGTGTACAAATTGGCTGACATGTTTGCCCCACTTACAACAGTGACGACACTTCAAAATTACTTAATTGGCTGTGAAGTGCTTTGGGAGTCCTGTGGGCGTGAAAGACGCTATATAAATGCAATGGTTGGACAGTGGTTTCAACACTGCCTGTTACAGATCAGCCACGTGTCACAAATTAAAATAATCATTTTAAAATAAGATTTAAAATAAATACTGCTCTATATACTTGAAATAGTTCTGAAAGTTACATCACTCTTACTGATCATAGGTACCACTCCCAGCAGCTCCCTCTCTTCCAATACTGATAACTCAGTCTTTCACCTCTAGGACAACAACAACTTGTGTTTATCTAGCACCTTTAACGTAGTAAAACGTCCCAAGGCCCTTCACAGGAGTGTCATAAGACCCGGGTTTGAGTTCACTCAATTTTGATGGGGTAAGTCTCCCTTCTCCGAATGGTCCAAAGTAAGATGAGTCGATGCAATGGGCTCAGTCACACCGTAAGAATTGAGGAAATTCTGAAACGGGGAGTGCAGGCAAAAAGAGGGAGGGAGAATATAACCAATCCCAAAATATGTATTTTTGAATAGTGGGAAATATATCCTCCTCATCCCTCCAGTGATTCCACACATAATTGAAGCGACTTGAAGCAAAAAGCCCCGTCAACACGAAGCCATCAGCATCTGGCGTGAAGTCTCACTTGAAAAGAATTGCTGGAGTTGGTCATGAAGATCATCAGCCTGCTGCAGGCTGGGGATGGGGGCAAACATGGGGCTTGTGTAAAGGGTGCTTCACTGTTCTTCCCATTCTGGCTAACTTGGAGCTCGATGCAAGCCCTTGAAAACAGCAGCAAAAAGGGTCCCATTCCCCTCACTGACATCCTGAGCCTTGATGAGCGCAAATTTTAAGAGGGGGGTAAAAAAAAAGTCTGGGTTTATTAATGTGGGTAACTCTATGCAAAGTACGATAGCAAAATACTGCAGATGCTGGAAATCCGAAATAACACATTATTGCATGCTGAGTTTTTCCAGCATTTTCTGTTATTTTTAACTCTATACAAAGCAAGCGTCACTTTCAAATGGTCAAAGGTGAGTTGTGATTAAAAGGCTCACTCGGAAGGCTGTCCAGAGGCAGGACCCTGCTATTGTGAATGGGCACCAATAGAGCGGCCGGGGCTGAGGTCATTGTTAAACCCGTTCTCATAGCGCGGCGACAGATGCGTCCATTCTTTTGTGGATTGCAGGGGATAAATGGCCAATTCACACACATTGCGCCAGACAACATGATTTTATTATAGTTGGAAAACGTGAGAGTGCCTTAGTCTAATATTAGCATGCTGTTGGTCAGATGTGACTCGTTCTATGTAATAATATACGCTCGGTGTTGAAAGCGGCGAATAATCTCTCGAACATTATTGCATGCACAGATCGTTAAAAGTCAATGAAGGTGCACACTTGGTCTCGTTTACAATTCCATAATGCAATGCATAATTAATAGCTTTATGTATTTCAAATATGCTGCGACAACCTTATTAAAACCTACTAAATACCAGTCGCTTCTTTTTTTGCAAGTTAGAAAATTACTTTTGCAATTTAGTCCTGTATTTGCGAATCATGTGTTGCACTTTTTTTTTGGTTTGGCGAACTGCACTGCACGTTTCTGCTAAGTTTGTGCATTTATTACGTGTTTAAAAGAAACGCTCTCAATGCAAATTACGGTTGCGCGCAGCTCTGCTTATGAATGCAACGCATTTAAACGCTTCCCCCCTCCCCTCCTACCCTACCCTATTTGAGAGCCCTGCTTTACGTAACATATTAGCACCTCGATCGGTTTGCAAAAAAGCACCCTGAGCTCAGTAATCGGAATGCAAATACGTCAGTGACCAGCTGAACAGCAAAATCCAGCCTCAGGATCCTGTCTGCAAAATGCAAATTCAGTATGTTCAGCTAAAACAGGAAATGCAATCAGCTCTGCAAGCCTTGAAACTTAGCACTGACATTGCAAAGCTCAAGGTGCACCATTGCATTTTGCATTAAGCACAGGTCTTTTTGCATTCTACTCAAATATCGCCCCATTTAACTGCAAACCTTACCTCCTTTTGACAGCGACATTTTTTTTTCTTTTTTCCCCCTGCTGGGAGGGGAGAGGGGGAGGGGATCACAAAAGACTTTGCCTTTTCAGCTTTGCAACAAAGATGCAAAAGATTGCTGCCTCCCAATTTTCATCCACCTGGGAATCCTGAGCGATTTCTTGCAGCTGCGAGCTAATGCAGAGGGAATGGCTGGTTGCACAGCTCGGAAGCAAGCTGCAAACAGCAGAAGATTTGCAATTGCAAAAAAAAAGCTGTTCGGTAATTACGGAGCTGCAGCTACATGCTCGGCCGGAGCTGAGTTCACCAGCTCCAAACTTCTCAGCGTGTCATCACGTTCTTCCTGCAGGAGGAGGAAGCATTCTGGGAATTGTAGTCTTCATCGAGAAGGAACTTTATTTAAAGGGGGGGGGATCTTTCATTAAATACATTTTAAGCTGCTGCACTTGTTATTGTGCAAGTTGCAGGAATACAGAAAAAGATATATTAGTTAAAATTCCAAAATTCTATAGGCTCTGGAATAGTTCCCATGGATTGGAGGGTAGCTAATGTAACTCCACTATTTAAAAAAGGTGGTAGAGAGAAAACAGGAAATTATAGACCGGTAAGCCTGACATCGGTAGTGGGGAAAATGCTAGAGTCCATTATAAAAGATGTAATAGCAGAGCACTTGGAAAACAGTGACAGGATCGGACAAAGTCAACATGGATTTACAAAAGGTAAATCATGCTTGACTAATCTACTGGAATTTTTTGAGGATGTAACTGGTAGAATAGATAAGGGAGAACCAGTGGATGTGGTGTATTTGGACTTTCAGAAGGCTTTCGATAAGGTCCTGCATGAGAGATTGGCGTGTAAAGTTAAGGCACATGGGATTGGGGGTAAGGTACTGACTTGGATAGAGAACTGGTTGGCAGACAGGAAGCAAAGAGTTGGAATAAACGGCTCTTTTTCCGAGTGGCAGGCAGTGACTAGTGGGGTACCGCAGGGATCGGTGCTAGGACCCCAGCTATTCACAATATATATAAATGATCTAGACGAGGGAACTAGATGTAATATCTCCAAGTTTACAGACGACACAAAGCTGGGTGGGCGTGTGTGCTCCAAGGAGGATGCAGAGAAACTCCAGTATGATTTGGACAGGTTGGGTGATTGGGCAGATGCAGTATAATGTGGATAAATGCAAGGTTATCCACTTTGGTGGCAAAAACAGGAAGACAGATTATTATCTGAACGGCAATAGATTGGGAAAAGGGGAAGTGCAACGAGACCTGGGTGTCCTTGTGCACCAGTCACTGCAGGTAAGCATGCAGGTGCAGCAGGCGGTTAAGAAGGCAAATGGTATGTTGGCCTTCATAGCAAGAGGATTCGAGTACAGGAGGATGTCTTGCAGTTGCACAGGGCCTTGGTGAGACCACACCTTGAGTATTGTGTGCAGTTTTGGTCGCCTTATCTGAGGAAGGATGTTCTTGCCATGGAGGGAGTGCAGCGAAGAGTCACCAGGCTGATACCTGGGATGGCAGGAATGACATATGGAGAGAGATTGGGTCAATTAGGATTATATTCGCTGGAGTTTAGAAGAATGAGAGGGGATCTCATTGAAACTTATAAAATTCTAACGGCGGGAGAGTCCAGAACCAGGGGTCACAGTCTAAGGATAAGGGGTAAACCATTTAGGACTGAGATGAGGAGGAATTTCTTAACCCAGAGAGTGGTGAACCTGTGGAATTCTCTACCACACAAGGCAGTTGAGGCCAACTTATTAAATATATTCAAGAAAGAGTTAGATATATTTCTTGGAGAAAGCAGGGACAGGGTACTGAATTTGGATCATCAACCATGATCTCATTAAATGGCAGAACAGGCTTGAGGGGCCGAATGGCCTACTCCTGCTCCTATCTTCTATGTTTCTATGTTCATGCAGAATAGATGCCCAGGATTGGAATCGATGCCAAAAACACAATCCAGTCAAGGGTTCAGACCGCAAGAACTCAGTACAAGTAGTTTATGAATGTCAACTGTACTCTCTGGTTTCAATTACAAGTATTACTGCAATCCCGTGCATTTTGTTACTACTTTGCACATAAACGGTTTTGACACATGATTTGATTTCTGCTGGGGTTGGTTTCGTTCCTATGCAGTTCGGGACAGTGTGACCAGGATGATGCATATTACTGTCATCAACTTGGGGTGTAACAGAATCAAGTGATTATTTAAGTGGTTGCATAAGATTGCGTTCAGTCCCTCTTTTTTTTTTTGCACTGCTTAATATGCATTGCATATTTATATAGAGGTATACATTTTTCTAAAGGAATGGACCAACTGAATGGCTGTTACCAAAATGGGGTCTCCTCCTGTCAAACATCTGGTTTGACAAATAATTGCTTCATATAAAGAAGCTGGATAATGTATTCCTTTTTATGCAATGTAAAAGATGTCAAAGGGCAGAGTAGCCATCAGCCATTTTCTGTGAATTTAATGTGCTAGATTATCTGGTCTGCTGGGGACAGAGTTGCTGTATTCAGCTATGCAATTCCAGGAAGGGTAAAAAAAAATGTAAATTATTCTCAGTCTGCTGTTGCATATTTCCCAGCAGCATCAGAGGAAACCTGAAATCCGATTGGCTGCAGCTAATATGTGTCCTGGTTGGGAAGGGGGGAGTGGGGGAAGCAGGAGAGCTATTTGTACCCTCCTAAAAATTGCAATAAAAAAGACACGATGTTATCCCAAAGGAGCAGCAAAGAAGAAAATGCTGTACTGGCGACAGAATAGCACAACCTAAGTTGTTGCCGTGGCAATGGTTTAGTTAAAATCAAAGCCAATATTAGAGCATTTACATGCACCTTTTCAACCACCCTTCAAAGAAGACAATCCATAATTTAAAAAAAAGCCTCAATCCTAAGTTTAGGGAGAGTGCTGCCAATCAAAACTAAATGACCATCCTTATCAAATGTACAGATGCCAGCCTATATATAAAATTGTTAAGAGCACAAGATGCTACTGTAGCAACACAACTACTGATAAGAAATAATCACAATTAACTCCGTTTACTGACTTTCCTACCAGCCTACCTCTGCACTGTGAAATGGGATTTGATCGGGAACTCTTGTCATTATATACCATTAAAGAATGGAATTAAACTGGTCCACTTAGTGGTACAAATGTATTTTAATTATATCGGAAAAATGACATTTAATTTTTTTGGTGGCATCAGTGGAGTTTTCCACTCAGTCATTTTGGAGAGAAGGGCGGACAATTTGTCTGAAGCACAGAGATCCCAACAACAATGGATTCTGAAACTAGGCAGTCCATTCAGACTCTCGGATTCAATATTCAGGGATCCAATCTAGGATGGAAGCTGTCAGAAATAAAGGAAAACCTGTTGATGGATACTGGGTATACACCCTTTTAAATAGATATTTGAATACAGTAATTATTAAACATATGATAGACAATACTAGATCAATCTTGTGTTATTTGGGAAGTTTATCTAATTTGGGTAATTGGGATATTTCCTGTACAATCGGTTATACATACAGCAAAAGAATAATATACCTTGTACCTGACTGGAGGTGTGATCCATGCAGCATTTCAGAAAATATGAGTTTATTTTCCCCCCTTCAATAAAACTGCTCTAATACTTGGCTAGCACTGATTTATTATCTCAACTACACAGGAAAAATAAGGTTAAAAGTGAATGTGTTCCACTTACTGAGTGCAGCTATTTACTGCCTTAGAGAGGCTGTTAGCTTTCTTGTGGTGACATACTGTTTGCTGCTCGCTGAAACTGTTTGAAAATGGGAATTCAAAAAAAATCAACTTTTACAAATCTCAGCAAAAAAAAAAAATCTTGTTTTAAGATTCACTGCAGATACATTGATGCAAGCACAGCAGGTGCATATTTTAAAATAAATACAAAGAATGCTAATTAAA
Source organism: Somniosus microcephalus (assembly GCF_052327205.1). Classification (NCBI taxonomy): domain Eukaryota; kingdom Metazoa; phylum Chordata; class Chondrichthyes; order Squaliformes; family Somniosidae; genus Somniosus; species Somniosus microcephalus. The sequence goes on from NC_141007.1 coordinate 62,608,819, forward strand.
TTAAATTAAATGCACATAATTAGGCTGGAGTGTAGAGTGATGAAGTGTAATGGATTGTGTTCCCAGTCAAAATGTCAGTATAATGTAAAAATATATAAAATGAAAGTGCTGTAATTGTGGAGTTGGTTCTGGCAGCCCTTCCTGTATCTGAAATGTAATTCAACATTACCAACATGTGACTAGTAACAATATGAACAAGGATGAAGGCAGTGCTTGTGGGAACATCCTCAGGAAATTGCATTTCTGAATCCGCCAGATAATCATTCAGAAATAAAAGGCCCACTACCAAATTTATAAAATTTGGTCATTATTCAAAATTTTACCAAGTATTTGGGGATTTTTAAATGCTTTGTACGGCAGCCAGCTGACAATGTACTACTATATTGTTTCAGAGTGATGCGACTCCCTTCACTGAGTCCCTGCTGACTGTGCACTCCTGATCTGTGCTTCATCATAAGCAGAAGCTAGAGAGGGGAAAAAAAATCAATGGCTGTTTAAATCTGCATTTTTCCTAAGCACTGTGCATCTCAGTGGCCAGTTAGTGTTTTTTAGACACTAAGGGAATCAGGCGATAGGGTGGGGAAGGTAGAGTTGAGGCAGAAGATCAGACATAATCTTATTGAATGGTGGAGCAGGCTTGAGGGGCTGTATGACCTACTCCCGCTCCTATTGTGTCAGCCAGTGGCTCAGTTGGTAACACCTTCGCCTCGGAGTCAGAAGGTTGTGGGTTCCCACTCGAGACTTGAGCACAAAAATCTAGGCAGACACTCCAGTGCCGTACTGAGGGAGTGCTGCACTGTCAGAGGTGCCATTTTTCGGATGAGACGTTAAACCGAGGCCCCGTCTACTATCCCATGGCACTATTTTGAAGAGCAGGGGAGTTATCCCCAGTGTCCTTCAGAAAGCACGTCATTGGCTGTAAAGCGCTTTGGGATGTCCGGTGGTCGTGAAAGACGCTATATAAATAAGTCTTTCTTTTTCACATTACTTTCCATATTTACACTAATGGCGTGAGTTAATCATCTGGCTACACCTTTCCATCAGAGAATGAAGGGTTGCATGAGAGAAAGAAAAACAAGTAGACACGATTACCAGTTTACCACAATGCAGATATACCTGGAATTTGTTCCCAGAAATACCTATAAAGTTTATTTTTTAAATGAGTAGCTTAATGAGAATGTTTCTGATCTTGATCCTGTAAATGGGTGGGCTAGAGCCTTCTTCAGAGCGGCAGAGGAAACAGATAAAGATCAGGTCACTAAGGCAACTCACACACCTCCTAGTGGCAAGAGCAAGACCAGCACTGGGAGGGCTGGCAACAGGTTGCCTTTTGCCCACCCTCTCGTACAGGTAGTTCTATGATGCAGAAAGGCCAGGGGAACCAACATGTGAACAGTAGAGTTGGATAGCTTCAGCTTTTTACTGAAGAAGCCTGCTTACATTGAAGTAATAAAAGGAGAAGTGCATTTTTTCCTACCCAAAACAAACTATATAACAAAGAGAAACTAAAAAGGTAAAGACACTCCATGTAAAGTGCTTTCACGTAGGAAAGGAAAAAAAAGTACAAGAGAAACGTAAAGTTTAAATGCGAGTCGATTTTCTGTAAAGTAACTTAAGGAACAAATGGAAAATTAAAATAGGCGAGAGTGAATTAGCAAAGACCTGGTACACAACTGCAGATCGTGTAATTGCAGGTTGGCTATCTAAGCTATACACCATTCAGGTGTCACTTAATAAACCTCTTCCATTGCCATTAAAACAATCACGTATGCAGGCGTTAACCTGGAAAAAACATGCACTATCCTCAGAACAACACAAGAGGGAGACATTTTGCATTTCCATAGGGGAACATGAATTTTACAAAGACAAATGTAAGGCAATGCAGTTCGAATTGGGATGACACCTGGTGGAACAGTTAGAGAAGGTTCTTTTAAAAAAGACTTTCTGCTTGTAACGAACGTACATTCTTACAATTACCATCTGTATTTTTACTTTCTGCTGTTTTCTTCTGATGTGCATTGCTCAACGCAGAGCAACAACTTGCATTTTACTGCTCCCCACAAGAAAGATGCTTCAGAGCATTTGAGCATTAGGTGGACCAGAAACAGTGGACACCACACAGGCAGGGGGGGAGTTAAATGGAAAGGGTACCAGAGGAATGATTAAAGTGAAAGATTTTGAGGAGGTTTTAGGCAGAGAGAAGAGGCAAGGCCAAGGGAAATAGTAAATAGGCAGATAGTTCCAAAGGACAAGAATATATTGGCTGAATGAGGGCCGCCAATGGTAGAGTGGGGGGAGTGGGAATAAGAAGAAGCCTTGTGTTAGAGGCACATAAGACAGGAGGGATCATTGAAGTAGGGTGGAGTAGGGACATGGAGAGGTTAGAATGCGAGGACAAAGATTTTGAAATCAACTCACTGGTGCACAGGCAGCAGTGGAGATTAGAGAAGATGGGTGATGGAAAGTGTGGGTGAGAACATGGACTGTAATAGTTTGAGTTGATGGAGTACTGATGCAGGGAGGCATACAAGGAGAGTATTAAAGAAATCAAGCCTCAAGATGATGTAAGCAGGGACTAAGGATTTGTCAGAAGACGGAGTGGTGGCAGATAATCCTTCAAAGACAAAAAAGTGATCTTAATTATTAGAGATGCAAGGTAAGAAAATGAACTAAAGGTCAAGCAGCATGCCAAGGTTCTGCACCTCTTAGATTACCTTGAGTTACCAACTAGGAAGGTGATGGAGTCATGGCCAGCAACAAAGAGATTTCAGTGGGAATCAAAGAGGATAGCTTCAGTTTTGCCAAGATTAAGCTGGAGGACATTTTGGCTCGTTCAGATCTGATCATCAGTTAGGCAGTTGGAGATTGAAGCAACAGCAGAGAGGCAAAGCTAGACGTCATCAGCATACACGTGGAAACATAACTGCATGATGACAATACACTTCAAGAATTTGGAACGGGAAGGTTGAGATAGGGCAGCAATTGGAGATAATGAAGCGGCTATGGGTCGATTTCTTGAGGAAGGATGTAATAACAATGGGCCTAAAGGAGGGGAATTGCTAGTGGAGAGGTAGGCAAGCATGGGACTGAGGACATGGAAGTTGGAAGGTGAGAAGCCTGTGTAGGAGGTGATCAAGGGAGCAGGTGGTAAGGTTCATCAATGAGTTGAGTATGCTGAAGAGAAGGGAGTGAAATGATGAGAGAATAGGATAGGTGGGGGCTCAGTTGGATGGCAGACAGGGGGGAGAACTGGGGGTGCACCACAGAGGAGAAACCATAGAGGAGGGAGTAGCTCACTGCCAAATAATATGGAGGTCAAGCAGGATCAGGATGGATAACAAGGTCACAAGGCTGACTTTGACTAAAGCAGTCAGTGCTGTGGGCAAGGCAGAAACCAGATGTAGGTATTTTCAGAGTAAATTTTGGGAAGGGAACACACAGCTGGGTAAGGGAGGTTAGATATGGGATGGCAGAAAGTACACAAGGGTCAAGAGTAGGATTTTTGATGGAGGTGGTGATATTGGTTTCAACAGTGGAGGATGTCAGTGCATGACTAAAGGAAGTCATTTAAGTCAGCAAGCATTGAGGCAAGGATAGTCGAGTATCAGATTTGGGTGGTATGGGGGGGGGGGTTGAGAAAGCAGATGAATCAGATAGAGGAAATGGTCAGGTGAGGAGGGATCACACCTCAAATACAGGAGAGGTTAAGGGTGGGCGAATGAAGCAGGAGGAAGAGATGTCAGCTTGATTTTTGAGACAGAAAGGTCCATAAGCTCCTTGCATTTGGTACTGGAGGCAAGGATGGAAGGTGCAGGAGGGCAGGAAGTGAGAGGAGGTGGTTGGTCTTTGAGGAGTCCATGAGTTTGCTTATCCTCAAGGATGATCCTGGAGTAGTAGGAGGATTTAAACTTGGAAACATTAAATATATCATAATGAAGAAACATTTGAGCTGAAGCCTTGGTCCTGCAAATCAGGTTAAAGCAGCAAGTTTCTCCAAGTTCAAATTCTCTGAGGTTTGCACATATAATCAACATCATACATGAGTAGACAATCATAAAAACTGTGAAACTGGGGCAGGAGTATCATTCATCACCATAATTTGTCAATCCAGTCAAGGTAAATGATGAGGAACTGACTCTGAAACTTGAGCCCCAAAGGTAGGTTGGACAAAGTGTCTGTGACTACAAGGTTACCCTTAAGTGTCTCATACTGGATCATTATAGTTCTCCCAATGGAACAAACACATTTCCAGGAATGATCTCTCCTTGTGCTCACCTCCAGAGTACCCCAATGTTCCATCCTTGTCCCCCCCCCCACCCCCCACTCCTTTACGTGCTGTTCCTAGGAGACATCAAGGTCAGTTTTCATATATTTGCTGATGACACCAGCACTACCTTTCTTTCACCATCTGCAGTGGCACACTGCCGAACTGACATCAATTTATTGATGCGCTAGAATTTTCTCCAGTTGAACAATGGGAAAACTGATCTTCTGAACGAGCTTCAAAGGAAACTACAAAAGTGATAGTCATTGCTTGTTCACTCTTTCCATTGTTACTGAGATTTTTTTTTAATTTCACTGACAGAGCAAACTGTGCTCTTTTAGACGCCTAGTACTTCCAAGATGTTTTGTTCTCAGTAAGAATTGATATATTTTATGTAATCAAGGTCGCAATAAGAACTATATAATGAATAGAGTTTATAAAGTAGCTAAGTGTGCAGTTTAAGTACCTTTCGAATTTAATATGTACTAGAATTTCAGGCCAGCCTCAGGCCTCCCGGTTCGGCAGCGCATTATGGCCACATTGCTGCCTTTGGCCCAAAACCAGGCAGAGATAAATTTGTATTCCCCCATGTTTCAAAGAACACCACCCCACCCATACTTATCAGTGTGAAAGAGTATGGATTTTGTCATTTAATAAGAAGCACTGTCAGATGATTTATGATCATTTTAGGAGTAAAACAGATTATAATTCAGTAAGACAATATTATTTGGGACTATCCCTTTCATTGACCATGACAAACGACAAAGGCTTTCAGCTTCTGATGACACTTTACGTACCATTAGGTTTGAATTCGTTCTAGTCAATGACACAGCCGTTCACCTGACAGGGCAAACTACGCTTTGGTGCCAGTCTTGGTTCAAACTGAAAATCTATTGGCTCAAGGAACTAAACAGAGAACAGCTATCATTTCTAGGTTTGGAGTTAATGCCACTCAGCAGGTTCCTTTTATTTATCCAACATATTCCCTTTTACCAGAAAGTACCTTGCAATTCTGATACAAAATAAATTAAGTTTCAGATCATATGGGTTCCTGGCTGCGAGTACATATGTTTGCCCAATACCAGGTCGGGGACACATACCAATAAATAATTTAGCCCTGACCATATATTGAGCTATATTTAATACTAGCCAACCACAAAATGTGTGTGAAATCTCTACAATGTCACATGATTTAAAACTAACATTAGTGGAATAGATCCGGATTAGCAGAAAGCTTGTGTATCAAAATATGGCAGGATTCAATGTCCAACCATAATGCTGCAATCAGAAAAAAGCTTTGGGTTCAATGAAATTAAATGACTTTTCAGGCAGTTTCAAATAAAAGTCTACAGTAGGCCCTCAACAGGGGATGCAAGTTGAACATGTGGTGCTCATCTATTACAGAGGCACTGGAACCTCAAGTGCTGAACCATTTACAAGCTTGGATTATGAAATTCCAGTTAAACTTCATAGTTAGGGCAAGTTACTGGCCGCTATTATTTGGCAGTGCAGCTTCATTTAGGAGGTTATGAGAAAGTGTGCTTTTTCTCTTGCTGAGCTACAAGCGCTGCTTCGAGCACTAATGTATAAACATGATATAGCAATAATCCAACTATTCATTTCCACAAGCTCTAGTAAAACGTTTGTGTCGATTTTTCTGGGGAGAGAATTCCATTTTTTTGTGATTTGTAATCTGTTTTGTGTTTGGACTGATCTCTCAAAACACATTATGCTCCAGTTTATGATTTTGCCAGATAGAAGAAACAGGAAATCTTCCCGAGCTCGGTTTTATTTACATCTTCCTTTAATAGGGCACAGATGCAAACATTGGAAGATATCGTATGGGACTTCATCATCAAAATAGGACTACATATCCCATAGTGCTAATGGAATGGAAGTTTGCGATTTGATGGATGTGTACTGACAAAAACTGCACGTTGAGAGAATGGCCGCACATGTGAACAGCTGAAGAAGCCATTCATTAGAATGCTGCCCCTGCACCCTGGAGACATGCTCATGTTACCAATCTGGTTAACTAATTCAATGTCATTAGGAATTGATCTATATTTCAATTCAATAAAGGTCCAAGTTGACATACTGCAGTCCACATGATACCGATATGTTTATAGAAAAAAAATGTACCCTAATAATGGCAACAGATATGATCATTGCTATATTAAAGCAGCTGCACGTGGTTAAAAATACATAATTAGTAGATTTGTGTAAGTTATAGACAGCAATATCATTTTTACATTAGAGGGTAGTTGGTGATACTATTGTATTTATTCATTTTCATCTACATCACAGCTTGCATCCATCAGTATTTTCTTTTTGAAAAGCTGGCATTATCACTTTGTCATACTAGATAGCCACCCTAGTTTAAAGAGGGATGGTGATGATGAGGATGATGATGCATCATCTTCCTGAAAAGCTGCCAGCTGATGAAATAAGGAGCCAGGCCTCAGACTTGCATCTTCTGTGACGGATGTGGGAAGCATCTATACCAAAAAAGACAAAAGAAGTTTTAAACACCATATCCTGGGTACATTTACTGTTCAATACTCCAAGTGCAATAGTGAAACAACAGAGCTATTATTAAGCTTTTTCATTATTCACAGCTAAACCAACAGTGTGGTTTGCAATAATTATACATTTGTAACTTCACGATGAACATTTTGGCTTCCTCATCAGGTCAACTAGCTCAATCAGCAAATACATGGACTCACAACCACCCCCGCGCCCCCTCCCAGAACAAAGAGGGGGGGAAAAATAACATCCCAAATGTGCTCCCTTCCTGCCCCCACAGAAACAAGGTTGAATCCGCCCTGAGCATCTCTATCCATAAACTGCGAGATTGGTTCAGAAAGATTCCTCTTTAGAGTTCAGGTGGATCATATGTTTCAAAGCACATTATTCTATACACACTTGCCACTGTGAATTAGAAGATCAAGTAATCTACTCGTCATAGTTCACTAATAAAAATGCGCAAACCAGAAATCAAGCTGATTTGTCATGATTCAGGATCATCATTTTTGGAGTAAAACAGATCACACAAGATAAATAGATGCTATTATTGTGACAGTTCCTTCTATTAATTATGACAAAATGATAAAGGCTTTCACTCCGCTTCTGGAGATGACATTAAGTACGATTAAGTTTGGATTAGTTCTGGTCAGTCACACAGCTGTTCACCTGACAGAGCAAACTAGATCTATGGGACCAGTTTTGGCTCCAACTGAAATTTCCATTGGCTCAAGGTACTAAACAGGGGATAGCTAATCTTTGGAGCCAAACTCTTTTCTATGTTTGGAATTAATGTCACTCAGCAAGTTCAGATTAATTTCCCCCAACACCTTCTCCTTCCTAGCAAGTTAAAAAAGCAATGACACATATAGTCTACTTGACAACACAATCAAATGCTATAATACATTACATTTTCAGCAACATATGGATAACTTGCCCAGGAAAAATACATTGGAACCAAATATGAAGCTTTTGTAGTAATTTTGTAGTCAAAGCTATTATTCATTTGAGTACAACTAGAGCTGTTTGCCAACAGTTCACATTTACAACACATTCTATTTGTCCTGCGCACATCATTAGTACAATATACTAATTAAGAAATTCCTGATAGAGATGATCAATCTCGTCTCATACAAATCAATAGGAGAAAGGGAAGACCTGAATTTAGAACAACCCTTATTCAAAAGCCCCCCATAACACATGGACTTGTTAAACTCCTTTCAACACCAATAACTAATTATGCCTCAATAAAATGGCCCTGGATGAGGTCAACATGGATTTTTGTTTGTGTTAAAAATGAATTACACATCTGTGTAGCATTTCATAAAAATACGCACTTCGCACATGCACACTGATGAAACACGCTGATTGGCAAAATAGCAACCAACAGCAACACTTCAAAAACAAGAACAACCAAAAGGTACGGCAGTACAAACATATTTTCCATAGCAGTAAATTAAGTTATTGAATTTAGAATACAAACAATTTATAGGTGGTATGCAGTGAGCATCACAGACAAAGACTATTAATCCTCTGAGGACTAGGACAGCATTTTAGTCTACAATTCTCAGCTGAATCATCAATACTATGACAAAGTAATAATTTTGTGGTTCCACATGTTTAATTTTACTTCATAGCACTCCGCACTAGATATTTATTTGTAGAACATAATTTTTGTATATGATGCCAGATAAAAAAGTGTAATTTGAAAGCTACTTAAAAATTCAGTCCTCAAAGGATTTGGCACATTCAACTGCAGCCAAGTATTAAAATTGCTACGTCTTCAACTGTGGTAGCCAAAGTGAGAGAGAAAAACTGTCTCTTTCACCTGGCCTGCCTGCTTCCAGAGTAACTTCTGAAACCTCTGAGTAATCAGTCGATCACCACAAGTCACTCTTGACCACATCCAGGTGATTATTCACAGCTTCAGCTAGAGAGCTCAAATGATGCACACTAAAACAGTACACACTCAAACCACAGAAAAAGTATCAACTGGGCAACAAGGGGGAAAAAAAAAAAGGTAAATTATTACAATTGGGTAACTATAAAACCAGTGCATTTGAATTTAGCAGAGCATCCGAGCCTCCACGATATCAACTTCAATTTACCAGAGAATAAAAAAGAATCTTAAAAGTAACTATTAAAGGTTATAGTACTCTCAATATCTTCATTATTAACCTTTAGACTGCTGGTATTTTTTTTTTTGAGGTACATACTGCATGGCAAAGGACCTCAACTAAAATCATAATAAATTGAACTCTCGTGTATAAATCCACGACACTACTTTTGTCAAGACATTTGTACTTTTTTTTTATCCCATTTGGAGTAACCTCTGTTTTGATGCAGGTTCGGTTAGTTACAAAATTTGCACTGCTAACCAAGGACTGAAAAAAAAAGTTTTTAAAAAACAGTTTTGTGCCATTTTTATACATTACGAGATGCTGGGATCACCTTTCCGTCCCCAGTACTGTCGCTACTCTCAAAGTACATGGCAGGAAGCAGGATGAAGAAAAATGGTAACTAAAAAGGTTTTGCAATTAGCAAATGGCTAGAAAAGGTAGATCGGGTAGAAAAATACAAGTTAAATTTAGAAAATAGAAAAAGCACAGATATAGAATGTGAAAAAGTCGTCGGAATGGGGGTAGAGAAGATAGGGCAAGCACAATTTTTTTTAAATTTAACATTGTTTTAAGTTTTAGCAGTTTAGGATCAATAAGTGTGTAATCCTGACATTTTAAACCTTCTGCTTATTTCTCATTATGGTGTTAGCTGAAAACTCAATGTCAGTCTGCTAAGGAAATAGGAAGCTCTTAGCTTAAAAACCAATGTGAAGCTCATATTATTCTTTAGGTACTTGGAAGAGATGAGATTTCTTACCTATTTTCAGAGGACAATTTAATTGAGTGTCACATTATTTAACTTTGAATTGTGCTGGTTCAAAGTAGGATTTGGTTTTATCAGAGTAAGTAGGCATGATTGCAGCTTCACACTACCACTAATACACTGGTATTGGCAGTTACCTGATCATAATACTATCTACTGTATATGGTTACTCAAGCTGCAATGCAAAGCCAATACACTGCACACAGGACCATGAAATACCCAGCGAGGCTTCATCAAGAGGTTGTAGCTGTGACAGCTCAATGGGTCAACTGAAACTGAATTTACAGAAAGCAGTTCAATTAAATCTCACACACATTACAAATAAAAATGTAACCTTTTTACTTAAATGTCATATTTGAAAGACTATGTAGTGCAGTACTGACAATAAAAATAAAATACAGGAAACTTTGTGCTATCCGGCACCGACGGGACCGAGCTGTTGCCGTCCCATCAAAACTGCCGGACAAACCAGCGCTAATGTTGAAGCATACGGAGATTTTGAGCTCCGTATCTGGCAATAGAAGCTGTTGCTAAGCAACAGGGTTTGAACAGTCGGCCGTACCTTGCAAGCGTCTCTGTAGCTTAGCAACAGCTTCAGCGAGACCTTGCAGAGCCTGACTGGTGAAAAAAAAGCAACGAAAAGAAAAAAAAACTAACGAAACGGCTCCTGATTTTTGCCGGTGGCTCGAGCATTCCGGACAGTTAACCTCCAGATAAACCAAAGTTTCCGGTGGCACCCATACACAATCAAAATCATCCATTGTCTTGGTCACTGGAACAAGAGAACAGCCAAGGGTTGTTTTTGTCAAGATGATGCACTTGCTCCACTGAATCCGTGTTTGGTATTTGCAGAAAAAAGGTCTGCCACTTGTTCAGAATATCAATGTACAGGTAGACTACCCTTTATCCGAACTTCCGAAAACTGAAACCCTCTAAAAACCGAAGGTTTTTTCGGTCAGCGTAAGTCGTGCGCACGACATGACCAGAGTGGCGCACGACCCCCCGCGGAACCACCTGACTCTCTTCCAAAGGCTCGAAAGCAACGAGAGCTCTGAGCCCGCGGCGGTGCCGGCCCCTGTTCCGACCGAGCACGACGACCTGTTGGTGGAAATGCGGAACTTCATTGCATTCCAGGCTAGCAGCGACGGACAAGCGACGACTGCGGACCCCCCCGATCCCCCCGCGCGGACCCCCGCCGACCCCCCCCCCCCCGCGCGGACCCCCGCCGACCCCCCCAGCCGACCCCCGCCGACCCACCTTCCGAAATCCAAAATTTTCCAAAAACCAAAACACGGCTGGTCCCGAGGTTTTCGGATAAAGGATAGTCTACCTGTATTTAATTATTATCAGTATCTGTATGTGGCAGTGTACATTATAAAAGAGCAGTACAAATAGATTTTATTCATCACTACTATAAAGACCACAGTTTGAGTAGCACTTCGTAACCGTGAATGACAGCTAACACTAATTTGTCAGAATACCATCTTGCTATTGTTGAGGAAAAACAGGCTAATATACTAAATGCAAACAAACAGAAACTTCAATGAGGTAAATAAACACATTTGTAAAAGCTAAGGATTTAGACACTATCTTTTTATAGTACTAGAGTAAAATTTTAAACCAAATCTATACATCACAGTAATACTAAAAAAACAAAGTAATTATACTGACCCGATTCTTAACTTCATTTCCCCGGACAGATGATTTAGGCTTTCGTGAACTTGCCATACTAAGTGGCAATAGACCAAATCTGGAACACAGATTCACAATACTAATGTTGTGTACGGTTTCGTTAACCACAAGTGACAAACTATTATGGATCAGAACAAGTGAGCAAATTAGCTGCATAATAATGTATTAAAATGCTGTAAGTTAGCTGAATTGCTGACCTGCTAATGTGTTGTGTCAAAGCAGAAATTGAAATATGCTTCTTTGCGCCAGCTGCACACACGTCTTCATTTTTACCAGGGCCAGTTTGTAAGCTGGCACGTCAGGGATAGAACCTCTCACCAAAAACACACATTGGAAACTAAGTTGTTGCCAAAAACTCATGTGGTCTACATGCACTTGAATATTAGCAACATTATTCAGCCAAACATGAACTGACCACAATATGGACCTTTCACTTTACTGAGTTAGTGTTAGTTTTGCTGCCTTTTAATGCAAGAAACATATTATAAAGCAAGTGCTACCCTGTCAAAAGGTCAACGACCTGAAACTTTAACTCGGTTTCTCTCTCCACAGATGCTGCCTGACCGGCTGAGTATTTCCAGCATTTTCTGTTTTTAATTCACATTTACAGCTTCCGCAGTTTTTTGCTTTTGCTATCCTACTGGACCACTTAAAAAGGAATACTTTACTAAGGTGCATTGGGAGGATTTGATCTTAGAATTTCAATCTGTACAATAAACGAGCTACAGCAATGCCGGCATGGTGCTAAAGTGGAATCAAGGTGTTGGCTGATGTATTTCAACCTTAATTAATGGGTTTCAAGAAGGAGCCAGACAGATTCTAATCAACAAATGAGATTTAGGGTTATTAGAAATGGAAATACTGTGGATAGGTAGGCTGGATGGACTGAAGATCTTCTGCCTGCCTGAAAGTGTTACTAGGTTACAAAGCATAGAGTTAAAAATATGAGATTATAGAGGGTGGTGTCCAATCAAGCAAACTTAAAATCAGTACAACAACAACAATTTGCATTTATATAGCGCCTTTAACACAGTGAAACATCCTGAGAAGCTTCACAGGAGCGTTATCAACCAAAATTTGATGAGCAACTCTTTAGAATGGAGGTCTTCTAGTTTCCACAATTGTTAAATTCCTACTGTCCAAGCAAAATTATATTGGCATTGAGAGCTATGCAAGTCTTATCTGCTCCCCATTTGGATAGAAAACAGTTTGATAGTATCTATTATCAAGTTTGGACTGTATTTCAATTCCTTTCAGACCACATAAACATGTGCGTAAGCTTACTGCAGTACAACCCTTTCAAGCTTGCTGCAGAAATTCAATAAGGATTCACTTACCGGATCTGACTAGAAGCCAGTGGCAAGATGTTATGAGGTTCTTGTGAATTAAAGGTTGCACTTCTGCTGGTATATTGTTTCTCTGTGCCTGTTAATAATCCAAACAGCACCTAAAGGACAGAAATATGTATTTTACAGTGCGATTTTCTACATCAATACAACATTTTTCTGTCAGACTCTACGGGCCGCTAAGATTTGTTCATCAGAGGCCTGGCCTTGCTTTGGCAAGTTTTACATTTCAAAGATTGATGTGGTTACAAGAGCCTGAGCTTTTAAGGGTGGGTAAACACGTCTTTAACCCCAATTTCAGCCAATGAAAAAGCAAATTTTTTGGAATTAGGGATTTAAAGATGAACACTCTAAATTTAAGGCACTGAAGGATAGGGAGTGAGAATAGGGGTGATGCAAGAGCAGGACTTGGTACAGGACAGGATACAGCTGTGTTTTAGATTTTTTTTTTTTTAAATATAGTATGGTTAGCAGTACAGCAATGAGGCTAATTCTGACATCTGGAGTTGCTTCATCACAGTATCATTAAGGATTTGCTTCAGTGTCACGGTACATCAAAACTGGTTAGCATAAGGGGACAGCAGTCAATGTGCCCATTTTATATGAGTACCTGCCAGTACACAAAGGCTTACAAACAGGATGTTCTATGAGTGTTCCTCAGAGAATATACTCCTTTAAATAATGGTAGGTTATAAATAATAATTGTATTTGCAATATTTAACTCAGGCAATGCTAAATATACTGCAAAGCTTGTAAAGAGATAAATAAGCAATTAGACATCATTTTTTCCCCACTTATAATGGAAAGTATACACATTTTCTAGTAAAATATGTTTTTTTTTTCTACTTTATCTATACTGCATCTCAGAAGGGAAGCATGAAAGCATGCAACCTTAGATATCAATACAGACACCGCTGTCACTCTGCGGCCAGCCAAGTGCAAACTATGGTAATAATCCACCAGCTTCCTGTTTCACCCATCAGCTAAACAATTCAGTTTCACTTAGTACTGTTCCTGCAGATTGGAAGGCAGCAAATGTAACCCCACTATTTAAGAAAGGAGGGAGAGAGAAAACGGGAACTAGACCAGTTCGCCTGACATCAGTAGTAGGGAAAATGCTAGAATCTATTATTAAGGACGTGGTAATAGGGCACTTAGAAAATAATAATAGGATTGGACAGAGTCAACACGGATTTATGAAAGGGAAATTGTGTTTGACGAATCTTAAGAGATTTTCAGGTTGCAACTAGCAGAACAGATAAGGGGGAACCAGTGGATTTGGTGTATTTGGATTTTCAGAAGGCATTCGATAAGATGCCACACAAGAGGTTATTAAACAAAATTGGGGCTCATGGGATTGGGGGTAATACACTAGCATGGATTGAGGATTGGTTAACGGACAAAAAAAAGAGTAGGAATAAACGGGTCATTTTCGGGTTGGCAGGCTGTAACTAGTGGGGTACCGCAAGGATCAGAGCTTGGGCCTCAGCTATTCACAATCTATATCAATGATTTGGATGAGGGAACCAAATGCAATACAGGTTGAGCATCCAAAATCCAGAGTTCCGGAATCTGGACGATTGGTGGCAGGGTCGTCTGGAATCCAGAACTTCGGATTTTGGACGCTGAACCTGTACTTCAAAAAGCCATTAACTTTTGTTATCTTTTTTTGAAAAATCCTATGAAAAATGTGAGTGATACAATAAAACTTGAGTGTTGTGTGTTATCCTCCTTAATCTGCACAGCTCCACCAAGTGTTTCCGCCAGGCTGCGGCCACAGCACCACGCCGCCCTGGTGGCCTAGTGTGGGCCATCGGATGCTCTGCAGAGCTCGCAGCGTCCCTCCCCTTTAACAGAAGGGGAGGGGTGGAGAAACGCATCAGCGCTACGCAGAGCGGCCCAGGCATTTCCGGACGCTGAACGTCTTTCTGATGTCCGAAGTCCGGAAACGCCCGAGCCCAGGTTGCGATATTTCCGGACTTCGGACATCAGAAACACGTTCCGAAGTCCGGAAACACATGAAAATTTGCTCGGGCTCGGTCCAGAGGTTGCCGGATTTTAGACACTCAACCTGTATATCCAAGTTTGCTGATGATACAAACCTGGGTGAGAATGTAAATTGTGAGGAGGATGCAGAGAGGCTTCAAGGGGATATAGACAAGCTAAGTGAGTGGGCAAGAATATGGCATAATGTGGAGAAATGTGAAGTTATCCATTTTAGTAGGAAAAATAGAAAAGCAGAGTATTTTTTAAATGGAGATTGGGAAATGTTGGTGTTCAGAGGGACCTGGGTATCCTTGTACAAGAATCACTGAAAGTTAACATGCAGGTACAGCAAGCAATTAGGAAAGCAAATGGTATGTTGGCCTTTATTACAAGAGGATTTGAGTATAAGAGTAAAGACGTCTTACTGCAATTATATAGGGCCCTGGTGAGACCACACCTGGTGTATTGTGTACAGTTTTGGTCTCCTTACCGAAAGAAGGATATACTTGCCATAGAGGGAGTGCAACGAAGGTTCACCAGACTGATTCCTGGGATGGGGAGGTTGTCCTATGAGGAGAGATAGACTAGGCCTATGATCTCTGGAGTTTAGAAGAATGAAAGGTGATCTAATTGAAACATACAAAATTCTTACAGGGCTTGACAAGGTAGATGCAGGGAGGATGTTTCCCCTGGCTGGGGAGTGTAGAACCAGGTCACAGTCTCAGAATAAGGGGTCAGCCATTTAGGACTGCGATGAAGAGAAATTTCTTCACTCAGGGTGGTGAATCTTTGGAATTCTCTGCCCGAGGGCTGTGGAGGCTCAGTCGTTAAGAGTATATTCAAGGCAGAGGTCGATAGATTTTTGGATATTAATGGAATCAAGGGATATGGGGATAGTGGAGTTGAAGTAGATGATCAGCCATGATCTTATTGAATGGCGGAGCAGGCTCGAGGGGCCAAATGGCCGACTCCTGCTCCTATTTCTTATTGGCCCAATAACTCAGCCAAGGTTGCATCTTGAGAAAGCAGAGACAAATTTGTTTTGAATCTGGCGACTGTACTTACAGATGTCCTTTGAGAAAGTTTGTTCAGATTGTTGTTAAGGTGTGGGGTAAAAACATCCAAATCAAACGGATCAATATGGCTTTCCAAAGTATCAGCCACATTCTGAACCCTGATTCAATAAACACAGAGAAGAATATCAACCTTGATAGAGACTCGATTTGTCTCTCCAATACCAGGAGTATATATAAAATAAGAATTTAAAAGTGAAATAACTTTGCTATTTAAAGGAAATCAGTACCTCGGGTCCAGCTGGATCCTGCTGCTTTTCACCTCTTCATTTCTGGCTGTTAAAACTGAACCAAGGTACCGAAGATCAAAAAGCAGTTGCAGAGCTCTATTCTGGGTTAAAGGGAATGCAGAATCAACCTGAAACAGAACAAATTAGTGCCACATTTAGCAGTTATGCTCCAAGGAAATTAATTCAGTAACCTCTCTTTTTAAGTTGTTTCTAAGTCAGAAAGAAACTGTTTTTGAATGAAGGACTTCTGATCCTGAAGTACTGTAGATCTTAAAGCTCCATAATCACACCCTGTATTAAAAGTAGCAGAGTTCCGGTGATTCCCGATAAGATGGGGAATTTATAACTGAAGGTCACCAAGAGACGATTATATCCTTCTAACAATGTAATATTGCCAGAGGTAGTTCAGCTGGTTGCCTGCCTACCCCCCCCTTGAATGAGGAATAATTTGAGGCAATGAGGATGTAAAGCATAAAACAAAATAAACTTTAATAAAAGAATAAAACAAACAAAGCCACAAGTTCTCTCCAGGACCATGACTCGCCAATGTTGCTGGTGGCTCATGCAAAACACATTGTGGACTTCAACATCTTCCAAATACTCGGAGATCAGATTATAATTGGAGAGTGTGAGGGAGGTGCTGCCAATGTAAGCAGGATCTGTCAGTGGACTCTCAGTGCGATCAGGAACTAGCAATTTTTGAATGGCATTCATCTGACTGCAAATCAAATAAAGAGGGATTATTCAGGGTTGCAAAGAAAATGTTTCAAAAGTCTGTTGTATTTACACAAGTCATTTTCTTGAATGCAGAAACAGATGGAAAGTCAAAGCAACTATTTGAGACAAGTGATGTGGGGGAGGGTACCAAATTGCTGCTGCCTCCTAAAATACTGAAAGATTTAAAAGAGTTAAATGATTTGCTTCTTTAATCTGCTTTCACATTTCAATGAGAGAATTTCATTTGACACTTTTCATGCTTGGGTGATGAATGATAAAAGTTTTTCTCGTGTTTGAAGA
The DNA here is from genome assembly GCF_052327205.1 of Somniosus microcephalus. NCBI lineage: Eukaryota > Metazoa > Chordata > Chondrichthyes > Squaliformes > Somniosidae > Somniosus > Somniosus microcephalus. The sequence goes on from NC_141007.1 coordinate 62,625,833, forward strand.
ACTGTAGACCATTTTTGCAAATTAACTGTTTCCACTGCACGTCAAAACGAGTCATCTCCAACTTCTGTGCGATCGCAGCTCTGGTTACTTATTTTCACAGCAATAGGTCTGGAGCAATGTTCGCGTTAAACTGCGTGGCGGTCTGGAGGTCCCATGCAGGCCGCTCAGCAGCTTTTAAATGGAAAAACCGCACATGTGCGGGAATTTGAATGGCCCGCGCACCAAAAAAAGAATTAGCAGGAACATTGGTCTGGAGGATCAAAGGTCAAAACTTTGTTGCAATATCGAATAACCACCACCAGATGTCTTTAGCACACTTTTGAACATGATCCATGCTTTATAGAGACCTGCAGTGGACCAGACACAGGGATAGGGGGATAAAACAGGCCATCTGTAGGAACTTTAAGATATTCATAGATTTACTGCCAGAGAATACATACTGCGTATCATAAAAATTGAGGATTAGAAGGCTGGTTTTAGTATTGGCATTTTAAGGCATTAAAAATATCATATTTTAATCATTAGATGCAGTAAACCAACAATGTCTTGGAGCTGCTCCTGCTCCACCAATGTAACTTGGCTGGGAGAGTGGCGGAAACCCCGTTTACACACAAACAGGGTTTCTGCCGCACTGCTGATGAAGTTACGGTGGCAAAACAGGAGCAGCTCTGAGGAAATTACTACCCATCAAACTCAAGTTGTGCCAATAGAAAAATGGTTAAAAAGCTTCAGCCTTCATCACAATCTCTTACTTTTGAGTTTAATGACACAGCAAAGACACTGATTGTCTGGGTGGATGCACCAACTACATAGTAAATTAGTAACACTTCCAAGACTTGATATACACCATGTACATAAACCTTTGAAATTAAAATCAGACTGGCAATAAGTAATGGATTGCACAGATTGCTTAATTTCTATGTTCTTCGAATTATTTCATTTTTGCTTTATGAAAACAATGTCTATGACACTGGTTTTATTTAAAGCCATCATCAACTAACCAAATATAAAACACATTACAAGTTGAGGTGGAGTGGGGTGTTGATACCACCAGGCCTGTTATTGTGAACATGGTCTGTCTTGGATGACTGTGGCTGCATGTGCAATTTCCTGGGCAACACAAGTGACAGATGCAAAATAAATTCCACTATCCCATTGAAATTAAAGACACTGTGTAGCACTTTTACAGCCATTATCCAATCAATAAATGTAGATTTGCTCATCCCCCAATACCAAACTGAAGGACACAATTCTTCATACGTGTATACACCAAACTGGTCAATGGATCTGAATAAAAAAAACGGATGGGCTAGAAAGGAATTAAAGAGAGCGACGCATAGGTGGGTTCAACGAGACTCACGATTGTTACTTTTTTGAAATGCATGCCATGACTCAGGACTTTGTTTGAATACTTAGTGTAGTTATTTTGCAGTTACAGCATTATTTAGAGGACCAACAATAGCCTGCTAATTTAAAAAAAAAAAATAAATACACACCTTATCCAGTTTTGTGGAACACAATTTTTCATAACCAGTAAGCACCTCATCCAAACAAGACTTCAGCAACTCCTGAAGTGTGACCTTAGGAACAGCATGACCTCCAACTCGGTTTACTTCTTGGCACAAGTGAAAAAGCAGTGACTGGACGTACCAAGATGGCTATGGAAAAATCAAAGACACAAAACAAATTAAGTGCTAGAATAATAATTTAACATTCTAGAAAAATTAATTTTCTGAAAATAAACAGCCCAAGCGGTTTAAGAACATAAGAAATAGGAGCAGGAGTCGTCCATCCGGCCCCTCAGGCCATTCAATAAGATCATGGCTGATCTACCTCATCTCCACTTTCCCGCCCTATCCCCACATCCCTTGATTCCCTTAATAGCCAAAATTCTATCGATCTGTCTTGAATATACTCAACGACTGAGCCTCCACAGCCCTCTGGGGTAGAGAATTCCAAAGATTCACCACCCTCTCAGTGAAGAAATTTCTCCTCATCTCAGTCCTAAATGGCCGACCCCTTATTCTGAGACTGTGACCCCTGCTTCTAGACTCCCCTGCATCTACCCTGTCAAGCCCTGTAAGAATTTTGTATGTTTCAATGAGATCACCTCTCATTCTTCTAAACTCGAGAACATAGGCCTAGTCTACTCAATCTCTCCTCATAGGACAATCCCCCCCATCCCAGGAATCAGTCTGGTGAACCTTCATTACACTCCCTCTATGGCAAGTATATCCTTCCTTAGGTAAGGAGACCAAAACTGTACACAATACTCCAGGTGTGGTCTCACCAGAGCCCTATATAATTGCAGTAAGACGTCTTTACTCTTATATTCAAATCCTCTTGTAATAAAGGCCAACATACCATTTGATTTCCTAAATGATTGCTGTACCAACATGTTAACTTTCAGTGATTCGTGTACAAGGACACCAGGTCCCTCTGAACACCAACATTTCCCAATAGCTCACCATTTAAAAAATACTCTGCTTTTCTATTTTTCCTACCAAAGTGGATTACTTCACATTTCTCCACATTATATTCCATTTGCCATGTTCTTGCCCACTCACTTAGCTTGTCTATATCCCCTTGAAGCCTCCTTGCATCCTCCTCACAACTTACATTCCCACCCAGCTTTGTATCAGCAGCAAACTTGGATATATTACATTTCCTACTTTCCAATCTGCGGGAATCGTTCTAGAATCTATGGAATTTTGGAAAATGACAACCAATGCATCCGCTATCTCTATAGCCGCCTCTTTCAAAATCCTAGGATGTAGGCCATTAGGTCCAGGGGATTTATCGGCTTTCAGTCCCATTAATTTCTCCAGTACTATTTTTTTTTACTAATACTAATTTCTTTCAGTTTCTCATTCTCGATAGACCCTTGGTTCTCTGCTATTTCCTGGAAGTTTTTTGTATATTTGTTTAATCTCTCTGCCATTTCCTTATTCCCCATTATAATTTCTCCTGTCTCAGCCTGTAAGGGACTCACATTTACTTTCACGAATCTTTTCCATTTTCATACCTATAGAAGCTTTTACAGTCTGTTTTTATGTCTCTCACTAGTTCACTCCCATATTCTATTTTTCCTTTCTTTATCAACTTCTTGGTCCTCCTTTGCTGAATTCTAAAATCCCCCCAATCCTCAGGCTTACTACTCATTTTGGCAACATTATAAGCCTCTTCCTTTGATCTAATATTATCTTTAACTTCTCGTTGACCACAGTTGAACCGCTTTCCCTGTGGGGCTTTTGTGCCTTAATTTACAACAAATATATATTCCTTTATGTATTAATTCTTTAAATGCTAGCCATTGCTTGTCCACCATCATACCTTTTAATGTAGTTTCCCAATCTACCCTTAGCTAATTCGCCCCTCAGTAGTTTGCTTTGTTTAGATTTAAGACCCTAGTTTCAGATTTAGCTAAATCACTTTCAAACTCAATATAAAATTCTATCATATTATGGTCACTCTTCCCTAAAGGTCCCTTTCACTACAAGGTTATTAATTAACCCTTTCTCATTGCACAATACTAGATCTAAAATAGCCTTAAAAAAGTTAAATGCAAACTGCTAAAGCAACTTTAAAGAAAGGTCACTGACAAGTTTGGAAATTCAAGTAAAATATAAAAGGAATGTAGATTTTAAATATATTGGCTCGGATTTTGCGGTGGGTATGACGGCGTACTCGGAGAGTATGCTGTCATACTGCCTTTGAAATATATCGCAAGTCCAGGATTTCCGCACACGCTGGCGCTAAATCCCGAACTTGCGATCGGTCAAGGTACGCCTTGACAGATCATCCGCACAGCCTTGGAAATCGCAATTGCTGGCGCAGAGTTGGGCTTTTGCCCAATTACATTCAAAAAATTTACAGTTAGTGAAAGCAGACACAGGAGCCTGTTTCACATCTTAAAAGATCCAAGTGTACATTTTGGTGGAGGAAACTTTTTTTGGTTGGTCGATTAAGGTTCAAATGGCCGTGCCTTTCAATTTAAAGCATATATAGTGTGACACAGTACAGTACTGTCACCCAGTCTTCAAAACCAGGAAACATGGCAAACTAGAATAAAAAGGTTTCAATTTTTCTAGCTCGATGTTCAATATAAATTGGTGCTTTTTATGTGTATGAGAGAGAGATGTACACAAGCACACAAGTAAATATTTAAATAGCCTGAATAAAAACCATCTCCTAAATTCAAAACACTCTTCTCACAGCGCAGTGCGGCTCAACGCTCGACTTTGCAGACTTTGAAGAAGAAATCAATTCAAGATTTCACAGATAACTTAGTTGTTTCAACAATGTGTACTTTAGTTCTGTATCGTTAAATGGAGAGCACACATCCAAATCATACAAACAGTAGTTAAAGATTTTAATCATTTAATTTTGCAAGTTTCATGTGAACACACTATTTAGCATGCTCTATTTTACTTTGTTAAATTCTGAAAATTAAATTGATTGTGCATGAAAAAATATCCTTTAGAAACACAGAAGGCCAGGCAGATCGAAAGTCTTCATTATAATTACTTGGGAAGTTGAATAAGAAAGTTAAATAAAGTGAACAATTATCAGTTTTCAGAGACCAATTCTATCCTTTCAACTCAAAAAATGAACGTAAACAATAGAATACATCTACAACAAAGAAAATAGATTTCTCTATTACTGTACCAGTCTAAAGAATATATTTTAATCCTGAAAATTACCATTGAATATATGGCTGGGAATCGCTTTCTGAAGTTCAACAACATTACTTGTAGGAGATATAAAGCATTGTCAGGCCTTTACTGAGTATCAAAACAGGAAGTTGTATACATAGAGACTAATAAATTGAGAGTTTGGATGAAAAAAAAAACAAAATGCTGATATGAAATATGTCCAAGTACCAGTTTAATTAAAAGTTTTTAGAAGTTTTCAAAATGTAATTTCAATGGAAGAGACTGAAAGAAGTTTCTGTGGGCATGGCTTAGTTTTGACAGATTTTGTGGGCATGTGTTCCCTTACACATAGGCTGTATGCTGCGCTCCTGAGCTCACTGATGTCATACGCTACGCACACTCTGCAGCGCCGAAGAGGAAGTCTCCGTTCTGGGCCTCGCACAAGCCAAGTTCGTGTTCTTTTCGTAGGTCGGCGGTGTACGCCGTAGCTACGCCACCGACCATCATTTTTGGGCCGTTTAGTTTGCAATATCACTGGTCATCCAAAAAAGCTATTATATGGATGAAATCTTGTCCATTGGTACCTCTTAAAAAGAAAAATCAAACTTTTACAAAATATGGCTAATAGCCTTTCCACCTCAGCTTTTTAAAAAATATTTTAACATGGAGCACTGCTGCTATCACTCAAGGAGTTAACTCCAAGAAGTTGCTGTGGCGGACAAGGGAAGCGGAGTGAACTTCAATTGTTAATCCAAGGTGCTTCAACAATCTTGTCATTCGAACTATGAATATTAATTCAGCTCCTTCGATGGCACGGTGGCATAGTGGTTAGCACTGTTGCCTCACAGCGCCAGGGACCCGGGTTCGAATCCGGCCTCGGGTGACTGTGCAAACTCCACACAGACATTCTCCCCGTGTTTGCGTGGGTTTTCTCCGGGTGCTCCGGTTTCCTCCCACAGTCCAAAGATGTGCGGGTTAGGTTGATTGGCTATGATAAAATTGACCCTTAGTGTTAGGGGGATTAAATACGTGGGGTTACGGGGATAGGGTGGGATATGTGTTGGTGTAGGGGTTACGGGGATCGGGTGGGATATGTGTCGGTGCAGGCTCGATGGGCCGAAATGGCCTCTATCTGCACTGTGGGGTTTCTCTGATTTCTGTGATATAGGGCCCAGCAACACCTGTCAAGCTGCCTAAAAAAAAGTCCACAGTGCTTATTAAATATTCCAAAACATGCACACAAAATCAGTCAAATATATCACAATTCTTTGATACAATTCAATTTTTTTTTTTATAAAAGCAAGTACTGATATGGGACTGAATGGCAGAGTGGATTAGGGCACCGTTCTTGCACCTCTGGCAGCTGGAGGCGAATCCACCCTAGATTGCTGGGTTGTTAACATCAATGACCTGGATTCATACACTCAAAGCAGTCAAATTTACAGATGAGACAAACTAGATGGGCCAGTGGAAGTGGAGGAGCCAACTCAAAAATTACAAAATGAATTGAACAAAAGGTGCAAGTGGGCAAAACAATGGGAAATAATTTAATGCAGACAAGTATAAAATGATACACATAGGAAGAAAAAAAGACAACATGGATATTCCATGAATGGTGTTGAAATGCTACGGATGAAGTTGAAAGACACCTAGGAGTCTTAGCAGACTCAACATTAAATATGCCCCATCAATTTGCAGCAGCAATCAACAACATTGAACTACATAGCCAGAATAGTAGAATACAAGTCAGAGGAGGTAATGATGAACCATATAGTGCTCTGGTCAGACCGCACCTTGAATGCTACATCCGGTTCTGGTTCCCAAGAAACAAGAGCGAGATCAAAGGGCTGGAGGCAGCGCAGAGAAGAGCCACAAGGCTGATGACCAGTATTTGCTGTCTGATTGTGAGGCAAGCCTTGTGCTTTCAGCTTGGAAAAGAGGTGATCTTAGATTGTTAAGGGTATAGAGGAAGTAAACCTGGAATATTACTTTAAATTAAACTGTGGGAGTACAACTTAGGAAACAGGTTCAAACTAGTAAAAAATTTATTTTGGTACTGGCATCAGGAAATTCTTCTTCACACAAAGAATGATCAACATGTTGAATAAACTTCTAGCGTAATGGAGACAAAAACCTTGGAATAATTGAAGAAACAACTGGATGCTACACCATGGAAGTCCATTAGGATCTCTCTAGAAAGATGAATTAAGATGGGCTAAGTGGCTTTCTTCATTTGTAATTATCCTGTGATCATGTACTTCCTGCCACCTATAAGCTTCTTTCAGGAAATTTGTGCAGTCCAAATCCTGTTCTTAGTGGCATAGCTCCACTGTATACAATTTGGCATAAATAAGCAAACCTTTGCAAAGAGGCCGGTGTCTGAAAAGGAAAAAAAAACTTACTCTGGTGAAGTGAGGTTGCTCTCCTGAGGTCGAGGTTAGGCTGCAACATGGAGAGCTTTACTCTGCACCTGCCACATGTGATACCTGGCCCAGAAGTGCCTAATAAAGGCCCCAGGTGCTTAAAGTTAAAAGTTATTCCATTCTCTGCCACAAGGCCACCTTGATGAGCAGCAATATTCACCAAAAATAAAAGTATTTGAGGTATGGATTCTTTCTAATCAGGGTGCCTGCTATTGTTCTTAAAGCCAATTCCTAAACTTCTCTCAGCCTTTTGTTTCTCAGATAAATGTTTTATTTAAACAAAAATAAGTATGTAAGCATAAAGCGTTTGAGAAAGTAAGTGCAGGACATCTCCAAAGTATAAACGAAACTAGGAGATAAATCAGCAAGTAGTGATTAGACAATGACAAAGTTGGGGATTAAAAATCTATTGCAGAAGCATGGAAAAACTGAGGAAGATGAAGAGTTCTGCAGTTCTGATGTCCTGGAAAAGAATGAGGCAAAGTAGGAGACTGTGCAATAAAACTTGATTTCAACACAATGAAAATACAGGGAAGAGGATGTATTTGGAACAGAGGGAAGAAAAGGTCAGGGAAGCAATAACCACAGCAATATCAAAAAAATAAAGACAGGAAAGGCTATAATGGAGAGGGGTTTGAGGTGAGAAGAGCATGAGGGGCCACCTACCAGGCAACAAGCCATTTCTTGTATCCTGCCCAGGTGTCGAAGAGATGTTTTGGAAAAGCCTTCCCACATATGGGAGCATTATTATTAAACACTTGGATAGATTTGGGCATTAGAGAGTTAAGATTTGTCGAGGGAACAAAAGATTGTATGTTCAGCATGCCCATCTCTCCTGTTCCGACTCTATGACTTTACTCAATAAAAATCACATCAGTAATGATCAGGGCTCACAGGAGGAAGAAAAAAGCCTGGCTGGATGGAATTGGTCAATCAGTAAGTCATACTACTCATGCAAGTTTAAAAATGCATGTGATGAATGCTTAAAGAACTCACATGTTTGGACTACCTTATTCTCATCAGGGCCCCATTTTTTCCAAGCATCAAATCAGTACAAGCACAAAAAGGAGCCTTCTAAAAATGGAGTTCCCATTCAATCAATAATGATCAGATTCAATGTTTCAGTAAGTGTTGTAATTATCCATACAATTTTACATTTCAATTCTGTGTTGTATATAGACAGGATTTATGTCTTCGCCACATCTACAGTACTGATAGATTAGATTACAGACATCTGTGGTTTCACATTACTGTGAGCACTACTTTTATTGCCTCAGAAATAGCCCAGCAAATTCCAGCAGCAGTCAAGTAACAGTTGTACTTCACTATAAATAACAGGTCTTTTCAAAACTATGGAATGAAATTTATTCTTTCAACATTGTTGCTTTTCTCAATTCCTGCAGGTAATATCAACACTAGATAAAAGAATTCTGCACGTGAACTACTGAATGGTCCACACCACATGCGGCTTTCTGCAACGATCCTAAATCCTGGGCCAACAATGTTGCAAAATAAAGAGTGTCAATATGGGTTATCATTTCTGAGTTTTATATCAAGTTAAATGACTCAAAATTCAACAGCATTGGAAGCTTGTGCTAAAGGTTACACTTGTGAAAATTTTGGGGTTTATCTTTTCAGACGTGGAGCAAGAACTTTGACATAATTGTAATTCTTCAAGGAGCCCTCGCAAAACCAATGTCAATGGGGGTCAAAGGAAAAGCCCTCCAGTAGTTGTTGTCATAGCCGACACAAAGGATGATGGCTGTGGTTGTTGGAGGCCAATCATCGCAGCTACACTGCGACAGCTCCTCAGCCTAATCATCTTCAGCTACTTCATCAATGATCTTCCCTCAGTCACAAGGTCAGGATTAAGGCTGTTTGCTAATGATTCCAGAGTGTTCAGTTCCATTCACAACTCTCTCGATAATGAAGTAATCCAGCAGGACCTAGATAACATCCAGGTTTGGGCTGACAAATTGCGGGTAATGTTCAGGCCGCATAATGTACAAGGTAATGAGCATCTTGAACAAGAGAAAGCCCAGGCATCTCCTGCTAACATTCAAGGGGACCACCATTGCGGAGTGCCCCATCATCAATATTGTGGGAGTCACCACTGGCCAAAGGCTTAACTGGATCAGCTAGTTCAACACCATGGCTATAAAAACAGGACAGAGGCTGGGTACTCCGAGTGGCTCATCTGAGCCCTCAAAGTCTCTCTATCATCTACAAGACAAATATTGACCTGGATGCAGGTGCAACCACAAGAACTCAAGAAGCTCGACTTGTGACCTGCTGTCTGTCTATTGCGGGCTCAAAGCTGCACTTAGCAGGTTTTTTCAATATTCGTTCCTGGGGTATGGGCGTCGCTGGCAAGGTCAGCAGCTATTGCCCATCACTAATTGCCTTTGAGAAGGTGGTGGTGAGCCGCCTGCTTGAACCGCTGCAGTCCGTGTGGTGAAGGTACTCCCATAGCGCTGTGAGGGAGGGAGTTCCAGGATCTTGACCCAGCGACGATGAAGGAATGGTGATATATTTCCAAGTCAGGATGGTGTGCAACTTGGAGGGGAACTTGCAGGTGATGGTGCTCCAATGCACCTGCTACCCTTGCCCTTCTCGGTGCTAGAGGTTGCGGGTTTGGGAGGTGCTGCCAAAGAAGCCTTGGCGAATTGCTGCAGTGCATCTTGTAAATGGTGCACACTGCAGCCACGGTGTGCCGGAGGTGGAGGGAGTGAATGTTCAAGGTGGTTGATGGGGTGCCAATCAAGTGGGCTGCTTTGTCCTGGATGGTGTCGAGCTTCTCGAGTGTTGTTGGAGCTGCACTCATCCAAGCAAGTGGAGAGTATTCCATCACACTCCTAACTTGTGCCTTGTAGATGGTGGAGAGGCTTTGGGGAGTCAGGAGGAGAGACACAGGTTGCAGAATACACAGCCTCTGACCTGCTCTTGTAGCCAAAGTATTTTTATGTTAAGTTTCTGGTCAATGGTGACCCCCCCCAGGACGTTGATGGTGGGAGATTTGGCGATAGTAATGTCATTGAATGTCAAGGGCAGTGGGGTTAGACTCTTGCTTGTTGGAGATGGTCATTGCCTGCCACTTATGTGGTGTGAATGTTACTTGCCACTTATCAGCCCAAGCCTGAATGTCGTCCAGGTCTTGCTGCATGCAGGCAAGGACTGCTTCATTATCTGAGGAGTTGCAAATGGAACTGAACACTGTGCGATCTTCAGCGAACATCCCCACTTCTGACCTTATGATGGAGGGAAGGTCTTTGATGAAGCAGCTGAAGATGGTTGGGCCTAGGACACTGCCCTGAGGAACTCTGCAGCGATGTCCTGGGGCTGAGATGAATGACCTCCAACAACCACAACGATCTTCCTTTGTGGTAGGTATGACTCCAGCCAGTGGAGAGTTTTCCCCGATTCCCATTAACTTCAATTTTACTAGGGCTTCTTGATGCCACAGTCGGTCAAATGCGGTTTTGATGTCGAGGGCAGTCACTCTCACCTCTGGAATTCAGCTCTTCTGCCCATGTTTGGACCAAGGCTGTAAAGAGGTCTGGACCCGAGTGGTCCTGGTGGAACCCAAACTGGGCAGGTTGTTGGCGAGCAAGTGCTGCTTGATAGCACTGTTGACTACACCTTCCATCACTTTGCTGATGATTAAGAGTAGACTGATGGGACATTAATTTGCCGGATAGGATTTGTCCTGCTTTTTGTGGACAGGACATACCTGGGCAGTTTTCCACATCATCAGGTAGATGCCAGTGTTGTAGCTGTACTGGAACAGCTTGCCTAGAGGCAAGGCTAGTTCTGTAGTTTAATAGCCAACTAATTTCCTTAGGAAAGAGATGAGCAGATCAAGTCAGTCCTAGATGACTTGGCTGGCAATGAGAATCTAATCAATCCACTGTGGCAGACTCTGTAATATAATAACTATGACTGGCAGGTCCACAGTACTCCAGGGCACTGTTGATGATTGACGAGAAACCTGTCTCACAGATGGGGCCTGGAGGGACACACCAGTTAGTGTAGACTGAAATTATTCTCAACTGGTTCCAGATAACTCTAGAACACAGTCTTTTTGTGACCACTTACCAAACACACAAGGTGGTAGTCCTAGCTGAATAGGCAGTGGGAAGTTTAGGAGTGCCCTCTCCTAGTAAGAATGACGTTTTTTCAGCTGGTTAAAATCCAGTAATACTTCATACACACCAACTCTTGCCAACTTGCACCAAAATTTTCTGGGCTTAGCTATGATTAGGCTCCCATTTACCATTAATGTCATAAATCAGAAAAAAACAGCAAGAGTACTGTGACAGAAGCAAAATAAAGTCAACAGCAACCACTGCTCTTCCCCAAATTAGTACTTCAGTATTTTTGTGACCAGTTACTGTTAATGAGCTCCCTTACTAATACAGGAAACTTTGGTTTATCCGGAGGTTAACTGTCCGGAATGCTCGAGCCACTGGCAAAATTCAGGAGTCGGTTCAGTAAGTTTTTTTTCTTTTCGTTGCTTTTTTTTCCCCACTAGTCAGGCTCTGCAAGGTCTAGCTAAAGCTGTTGCTTAGCTACAGAGACGCTTGCAAGCTACGGCCGACTGTTTAGAAGCTGTTGCTAAGCAACAGGGTTTGTTGCTAGATACGGAGCTCAAAAGCTTCCGTATGTTTTAACATTAGCGCTGGTTTGTCCGGCAGTTTTGATGGGACGGCAACAGCTCGGTCCCGTCGGTGCCGGATAGCACAAAGTTTCATGTAAAGGGAAAATATTTTTTTTTTTTTTTTTTTTTTTTTAAAAAGGGATTTCACATGCAATAATGTTGAACATGCACACTGCATGCAAACTTTGTGAAAATATACATTTTTTAAAAACACTTTTACTATCACCACCATCGCACCCCACCCCGCAAATTCGAGTACTTTGGAGATAACCCTCCGTAACAACAAGCAGTCCTACAATAAGTACAACACATATATAGGGAGGAGCTGAAGAGCATACGCGGTTGTTTGGGGTGCGGCAGGGGGAGTAGCCCGTGTGTTAGGGTCCCAACTCCTCCCATCTTATTGGTAAAATCATCGTACAAAAGAAGTGGAGGTTTTATACCAGCATGAAGGCAAATTCATACACTGATAATTAAGGAAGACTGTCAGTGATTAACTAGGTCTATGAATTTGAGCCAAACAGCTCCAAAATAAACAATCCTTCCAACCTGGACAGGAAGACGAATTTTGGACGTTACACTATTTCCAGCTTCTGTTTCCTCTTGAATTTCAATTTCATCCCAGCTGGTGGCCGTAGATAAAATAGCTCCAGCTGAATGAGTGTGCAATGTTTGAGTGAAGCGGTAAACAAGAGCCTTAAAGAAGAAAATCAAAAATATTAAGTGGCAATAAAAGGAATGATAAACCAAGAAAGTAGAACGACTAGTCTTCACATCAATCCTAAAGTAAGTGAGTGTTTCTGTTTCCAGCCTCCAGTTACAACAATCCCAATGCACCATGATCGAAGGAACTGGTGGAATTGTTCAATTGGAACAAAAACCTCTATTATATAGGGTTAACAGATGAAATTAAATCAGACAAAAGAAGCAATTACCTGTCAAAGTGACGAGTGCTCCGTATAAAGCAACAAACCCTGTTGCTTAGCAACAGCTTCAAAACAATGGCCACAAGTTGCAAGCGTCTCTGTAGCTTAGCAACAGCTGCAACCACACCCTTGCACAGCAACACATGGAGGAAGGCAAGTAATAAAAGTAACCTGAACCTACTCCTGAATTTTGCCGGTTAACCGAGATTTCCGGTTATTTAGGTGCCGGTAAGTCGAAAGTTTCCTGTATGTGTGTTATATATGCAATTCACTCTTCCAGCTCTCTGATATTTGAATAGCAACTCGCCATTCAATCTCCAGTCTCAGCTCCCACTATCTATTTTGCTGGGGTGTCTTTAATTTTAAAATCAGCATCAGGAGCCTGGGCTGAAGGAAAAATTATGATCTAAACATTACAGTCCCAGAGGAGTGGAACAACAACTGACAGTAATGTGCTCACCTCCTCTTGTGCAGCGATGTAGCAACTCTGCCTCCCAACTTTAATTCTGGTTCTTACAACCAATTTAAAATTGCCGATAGAGGGACATGAGATTAAAAATCAGCAGCACAAAACTGAACTGAAATCAGAAGGGAGCTGTCATTTAAATATCATCGTGCTGGGGGAGCAGAGCAATAGCCGACTGGAATACACTCCGGGACAAACATACTTTCCACAAGGAAAAAAAAAATCAATCTCACGGTCCTGTAACTGCTCATCAAATGTTTGTGCACCAGTCTTTCTAACCTTTGGTTACCCCTTTGAGCAGAGGGATGAAATCCAAATTGACAGAACCCCTTTTTAAAAACAATTCTATAGTATGTAAGCACTGTAAAATTCTCCCTTAATAAACAAACATCAGCAGATAAAAGTAGTCACTGACCTTTGATATGCTAACAGTCCAAATCCTATAAGCACTCGTGCTCTGTTGCAACAGCTGATCCTTGACTTCCTGCCACTTAGCCTGTGCTGGTTTCACTTCGTGCAGCTTCCCCTTGCCCAGCTTCTTGACAGGACGGGGCTCACGTACAAACAGATCATTACTACTCGACTTGCCCAAAATGCACTGCTTTAGGTGAGGGCAGAGTTCTCCTATAGACTGGCATAACCGAGCCATAAAAAGGACAGCGTTGAGATTGCAATCGTTAGGAGAGTACGTGCAGTTCCGTAATCTCCCTTCTGCCATTTTAAGCTCTGCTTTCACACAGTCCAGGATGTATTGTACGCAAGAAAGGCAATGTGTCCGTAGCATTTCTTCAACCTTAGCTGTATCAGCGTACCTATCAAACGCCGAGCTCTGTAGCTGTGAGGATGAGTGGTCATTTAAACTGTCCTCAACAGTAGAAGAATCTGGTGGAAGGTACATCACTAAATCATCCAATTTAACTTTTAACTTGGAATCAAGTGCCGAACAGAAACTTTGAACACAAAGTGTGAGAGCTTGGGCCTTCATAGAGAGTCCACTCTTTACAAACTGGCTCCGGTTGGCAATGCTGACCCAGGCAGTGTCTGGTAAAAGGTCATTACTGCTCTCTGACCAAAGAAATGCAGCCACATTGTATTCAAACTCAACGGGTTTGTTCGAAAGAACGCTGGGGTTCTTGGCCTGCAGTTCCTGGAGAGCTGAAACTAAGAGCTGTTTGGAACTGTTTGAGATGGATTCCAAACCTTCTTTTGTTAGTGCCTGTAAAGAAGAAGAGCTAGTAATAGTGCCCAATAGAACCAAGTTCCCCAATTATCACCTACAATATTCTTAATATTCATTAATTACATTTTAAATTTTGTTAACTAAAAGTGACAGCATTCTTTGATTTTGGTCTCAATGGCGACAACAATAGGCATTTTATAAAGTGCTTTTAACAAAGAAAAACTTCTCAGGTCTTTACAAAGATAAGAGCTCACGGAGTTGGGGGTAATATATTAGCATGGATAGAGAATTGGCTAACTAACAGAAAGCAGAGTCGGGATAAATGGGTCATTTTCTGGTTGGCAAACGGTAACTAGTGGGTGCCACAGGGATCGGTGCTGGGACCTCAACTATTTACAATCTACATTAATGACTTGGATGAAGGGACCGAGTGTAATGTAGCCAAGTTTGTGGATGATACACAGATGGGTGGGAAAGCAAGTCGTGCAGAGAACTCAAAGACTCTGCAAAGGGATATAGACAGGCTAAGTGAGTGGGCAAACATTTAGCAGATGGAGTATAATGTGGGAAAGTGCAAGGTTATCCACTTTGCCAGGAAAAATAAAAAAGCAAATTATTTTAATGGAGATTACAAAATGCTACAGTTCAGAGGGACCTGGGGGTCCTTGTGCATGAAACACAAAAAGTTAGCATGCAGGTACAGCAAGTAATCAAAAAGGCAAATGGAATGTTGGCCTTTATTGCAAGGGGGTTGGAGTATAAAAGCAGGGAAGTCCTGCTACAACTGTACAGGGTATTGGTGAGACCACACCTGGAGTACTGCGTACAGTTTTAGTCTCCTTATTTAAGGAAGGATATACATTGGAGGCAGTTCAGAGATGATTCACTAGGTTAATTCCAGAGATGAGGGGGTTGACTTATGAAGAAAGGTTGAGCAGGTTGGGCCTATACTCATTGGAATTTAGAAGAATGAGAGGTGATCTTATTGAAACATAAGATACTGAGGGGGCTTGACAAGGTAGATGCAGAGAGGCGGTTTCCCCTCATGGGGAAATCTAGAACTCGGGGGCATAGTTTCAGAATAAAGGGTCGCCCTTTTAGAACTGAGATGAGGAAGAGTTTCTTCTCTGAGGGTCGTAAATCTGTGGAATTCCGTGCCCCAGAGAGCTGCGGAGGCTGGGTCATTAAATACATTTAAGGCGTAGACAGATTTTTGCAAGATAAGGGAGTGAAGGGTTATGGGGAGCAGGCAGGGAAGTGGCTTTGAGCCCTAGATCAGCCATGATCTTATTGAATGGCGGAGCAGGCTAGAGGGGCCAAGTGGCCTATTCCTGCTCCTATTTCTTATGTTCTTAAAGCTTTAAGGATAAAATGAACACCAAGCCAAAGAAGGAGATGGTAGGAGCAGTGACCTAAAGCTTGGTCAAAGATATGGGTTTTAAAAATGGTCTTAAATGGAGAAGAGGGAGGTGAAGAGGCAGGGTGGATTATAGAGAGAATTCCAGATCATGGGGCTTGGATGTGGAAGACATAGCAGCTAATGGCAAGACAATGGGAGGTGGTGCCTAAAACGGCAGCATCTGAGGAACAGAGAGCTTGGGAGCAGAAGAGGGTGGAGGATATAAAAGGCATCAAAGGATATGGGGAGAGAGCAGGAATATGGTATTGAGATAGAGGATCAGCCATGATCATACTGAATGGCGGAGCAGGCGCGAAGGGCCGAATGGGCTACTCCTGCTCCTATTTTTCTATGTTTCTATGAGAGTTACAACACTGGAGGAGGTTACAGAGATAGAGAGGAGCGAGGTCATGGATGGATTTAAACACAAGGATAAGAATTTTAAATTTTAGGCATTGAGAGGACTGGGAGTCAATGTAGGTCAGTGAGGACGGAGGTGATGGGGGGAGCAGGATAGGATATAGGCAGTGGAGTTATGGATGAGTGAGGTTTATGGAAGGTGAAGGATAGGAGGCCAGATTGGAAAACATTGGAATATTGAGTCTGGAAGTCACAGAGGATTGGATGAGCGTTTCCGCGGCAGAGGCAGTCAACGTTACGGATGTGGAAGCAGGCGTTCTTAGTGATGAAAAGGGCACGGGTCAGAAGCTCAGCTCGATGTCAAATATGACTTCAAGGTTGTGGACAATCTAGCTCAGCCTAAGGAAGCGGCTGGGGTGGGGTAGGGAATGGAGTCAGTGGCCAGGGCTGATGATGATGGCCCACGTTATAATTCTAAACAATTGGCAGGTTTGTTCTGCAAGTTCAGAACGTATGACGAGAATCTGATACTCTGTCTCCCTGTGTAATGTTATATTGCTGGAATTGTAAGAGGTAAATAAAATTAAATTCTTGGCTTGATTTTTCAAACATTTTAGCAATTATAAAATATAATGTTCCCGGCTTTAACCTTTGAAGCCCATCTTTCGCAGTTATTAAAGAGGCCACAGGGGGAGTGGATCATTTCCTTTCGTAAATCCACAGATAAAGAACAGATTTACAATGTCACTATACGTAGCACATTAGTGATTTGAACAGTAAATAAGAGATACTGTAAAACGGAAAATTTCAAGGAATCACTAGCAATGGATTAACAACTAAGTTGTTTGCATTTGTTCGGCTAAGGCTTGATGTTATCTACCTGTAATCTGTCGAGGAAGAGCTGCTGAAGGAAGTCCTCCCAGAAGGAGAAAGGTTTCTCCAGTAGTCGGCAGCACACAGTTTCCCAGTTCTGACTTATAGATTCACTGGTGAGGAGTTCCCACACGGCATCTCGAATTCCAGCAAGACCCTTCAGACTTTTCACATAGATCAGCAGGTTCCCAATTCCCATCTTTATGTCATCCTTACACCTTTAATAAAAGTGAAAGTCTAGGTCAGTACTAAAAGATTAAATCACCGCATTTGAGAATCTATATATTAAAAATCTCACAATGGGCACACACTTTATTCTCACAAATTTTACTTCCTGTTTACATGATTTTTGGCCATAAATTTCTGTCAACATCTAACATTTTAAATTGCTATACCCTGTACCAGTATTCCCCATTCTATTTTGCCATATTGACTATCATGATGCAAATTCAGGCGCTGACTACTAGGTGGCTCTGTCGAGCAAAATTCTGAAATCTCTTCCAATTTGATTGTCATCTTGTATATAAAAATTTTATGCTCATCGTATATAGTGTCAATGTCACGAAAATATACTGGTAATGAATGAAAAGTGATGGTCTTATCGAAGATAAGTGTTACAACAGATCCTAAAAACCAGCTAAGCATGTAATTTATTATTGGCATAAGGCTATGATAAAATGTATCTGTGAATAAAATTTCCAACTTAGTTTATTGCTGTGTACATTTCTCTGTTACAATAGCATTAGTTACAATCAGTTTCGCTCAGTGGCAGTACTCTATATTAGGACATAAGATGTAGGAGCAGGAGGCCATACGGCTCCTCGAGCCTGCCCCACCATTCAGTAAGATCATGGCTGATCTTTGACCTCAACTCCACTTTCCCACCCGACCCCCATATCCCTCGATTCCCTTAAAGTACAAAAATCTATCGATCTCGGCCTTGAATACACAACGTCTAAGCATCCACAGCACCTTGGGGTAGAGAATTCCAACGATTCACAACCCTCCGAGTGAAGAAATTCCTCATCAGTCTCAAATGGCCGACCCATTATCCTAAAACTATGTCCCCTAGTTCGAGATTCTCCAGCCAGGTGAAACAGCCGCTCAGCATCTACCCTGTCAAGCACTCTCAGAATCTTGTATGTTTCAATGAGATCACCTCTCATTCTTCTAAACACCAGAGAGTATCGGCCCAATCTACTCAATCTCTCCTCATAGGACAACCCTCTCATCCCAGGAACCAATCTAATGAACCTTCGTTGTACCCCCTCGAAGCCAAGTATATTCTTCCTTACGTACAGAGGCCAAAACTGAACACACTACTCCAGGTGTGGTCTCACCAAAGTCATGTACAATAGCAGCAAGACTTCCTTACTCTGTACTCCAACCCCCTTGCAATAAAGGCCAACATATCATTTGCCTTCCTAATTGCTTGCTGTACCTGCATGTTAACTTTCTGTGTTTCATGTACAAGGACACCCAAATCCCTCTAAATACCAACATTTAATAGTTTCTCACCATATAAAAATATTGTTTTTCTATTCTTCCTACCAGTGAATAACCTCACATTTCCCCACATTATACTCCATCTGTCACGTTCTTGCCCACTCACTTAACCTGTCTATAACCCTTAGCAGACTGCTTGTAACCTCCTTACAGCTTACTTTCCCACCTAGCTTTGTATCATCAGCAAACTTGGATACATTACACTCAGTCCCTTCATCTAAGTCATTAATATAAATTGTAACTAGCTGAGGCGCAAGCACTGGTCCTTGAGACACCCCACTGGTAACAGCCTGCCAACCTGAAAATTACCCGTTTATTCCTACTGTTTTCTGTCCGTTAACCAATCCTCTATCCATACTAATATATTAACGCCCACCCACCACCCCCCAACCCCATGAGCCCTTACCTTGTGTAACAATCTTGTGTGGCACCTTAGCGAATGACTTTGAAAATCCAAATATACTACATCCACTGGTTCCCCTTTATCTACCTGCTAGTTACATCCTCAAAAAACTAGTAGATTTGTCAAACACTATTTCCCTTTCATAAAGCCATGTTGACTCTGCCTAATTATATTATGATTTTCTAAGTACCACTTCCTTTATAATGGATTCCAGCATTTTCCTGATGACTGATGTCAGGCGAACTGGCTTGTAGTCCCCCGTTTTCTCTCACCTCTTCTGACTATTTGGAGTGAAAAGTTATGGGTTCAAGTTCGACTCCAGGACACAATGGCATAATCTAGGGCAAACCAAATAGATGTTGCAAGGAGGAACTTTCGGGCTTTCCAGTTGGATGAACTATGGTCTCTCATATGTAGTGATCCAGTGACACTAAGTAAATGTTGATATCCTTTCATAAATAAAATGCCAGTTTGTATTCAGATCATTCTCAAAAACAAACAAATTGAAATACTTTTATAGGCAGAGGCATAGTTTGACTTCTCCAGAAAAAAAATCTTTTGGAACTTTTGCATAAATAAAAATGACCACAGGTGTGTAATCAGCAGTCTGTCACACTTGAAATATTAAAGAAATAAACACATTTTCTTCATAAAATTTCCCTCAATGTGAAGCATAGTGCTGTTTTTTCTTTAAACAGGTATGCTTACTCACACAAACACGTGGACAGCTCCTCCGTTTTAAAAAAGCACAATATTAACTTCACTTCAATAAAACTTCTGAAATTTGTACGCAAGCTTTTCTTTAAATAATTCTGAAAAACCACCAGACACTGGGAAAGCTCAGAGTAAAGAGG
Source organism: Somniosus microcephalus (assembly GCF_052327205.1). NCBI lineage: Eukaryota > Metazoa > Chordata > Chondrichthyes > Squaliformes > Somniosidae > Somniosus > Somniosus microcephalus. Next base: position 62,645,535 of record NC_141007.1, read on the forward strand.
GACACGCACAAAAAAGGGGAAAGGAAGGAAGGAGGCGAAGAGAGGGGAAGAGGCAGTAAATCTCAATCTTAGCGATGAAGAAATCCATAAGCTCTTTGCATTTGGTGCTAAAATTACTGTTGGTAGGTCATCCACAAAGTGACTTATTCTAATGCCACTGGTTTCTGCTCTTCAGTCTTCAACAATGTGCAACTAAAACCCACTTGCTTACATGTTGATCCATTGCTGAAGAGTATCTCTCAGGTAATCACGGTTTATTGGATGAGCAAGGGTCCTCAGAGATGGCTGAAAATCCACAATAGAAGGTGGCAAATATTTGAACCAGGTCTCAGATTTCATCTCCTCTTTTAACACTGTGATTCCTTTATCTGCAAACATTAAGCAAAGATGTGTTTAGTTGCCTTGGCCCATATTGTGAACACAGCCAAAAATTCTCACCAATATTTGCAAATATGCACTCTGGCTGACATTGCATTCAAAACCACAGCTCCTCACAATTGGAATTTTCGACATGACACAATCTGATGCTGTTTTTATACACCAGTACTTTCATCAGCGTAGCGTGAGCAATCAGTTCCAAGTTAAGCAAGCAAAAAGGGTAAGATCTAGAATCACTTCTGTAGGCATGTTACATCTTTAAGAACAAATTTTAATAGCAACTGACATTAATAGATCCGCACATACCTGCTGGGGACTCACTTGTGATGGATTCCAAGGTAGTGAAGAGAAGGCCACAGGTTAGTGCAGTGTCTGGCACTTTCCCTTGAGTCGGTGTGTAAAACACAGCTTGAGCCTGATACATTGTGGTGGCTAACAGCTCAACCAGTGAACACACCTGTGCCTTAATACCAGCACCTAAAGACAGAACACTAATTAACTTCTGCAAGGTTCAAAAAATGTGACTTAGCTCTCAATCCTTGAAAGTACCATTAAAAGGTAAACCCAAATTCTCAATCCATTACCATCAACCTCAGTCCTTGGTCACAATAATAGACAGTTTCTCTTTTCATTTATTCAAAGGCTAGATTCAAACACTTACTCCTTTTTCTACAGAAACGGGACCAAGACTGGTACTCACCATGGTGGGGTTGGTTAAGTAACTGCTGAATCGCTGATTTCCTTGCCAGAAGAAAATCAGCGAGAGCTTGGCGTGGTGAGCTGTCTTCCAGGAGCATTATGGAACAGAGAGCCTCCGCAATAGCTTGGTCCGATACTGCCCGGCCCTTCAGAAGGATTTTACTCTCCTGTAAAATGGATGCTCTAAATTAAAAAAAACAGATGGACTTAGAAACTGTATTCGTCCCATTCCAGAACAAAATGAAGCTTTCACTTCACAGATAATTAACTTTGACACAATAGCCCTCACCAAAAACACAGATTTCATTCTTTAGGACTTAGAGTAAGACCAAGAATAAGTTCTTCCCACAAAGCGGAAGAACCACCAATGAAATACTGTATAGTACATGTAAAAACTGTTAGACAGCGCTCATTTCTGATCATGTAATAGAAAAGACAGGAATATTTTCACTTTGCATCCAATAATTACAAACTATTTCAAGTCCCATGTGTGTCATATACAAACTACAGCTCTCCTACATTCGTCACTCACTGCACTTTTAACCCCACCTTCAGAAGTGCGAAATCGCCGACTGCCGTTTCATACCAACAATCTTTATCTGTGATCACTCTGACTGAGACTGTTAAATTCATACCAACTACAAGTGATTCGGAAGGCAGTTTTAAATCCAAAAGGAACTGAATTCATTTTTTTTTTATTCAACAAAGCTGCAATGTTGCTGCAGAATTGGTAAGCTTTTGTGCAAACACATGCAATTACTAAACGATCACACTGAAAGGTGCAAATATACTTCACATCCAGTCCTGTACAGTGGGACACGCTAACTGGGGGATGGCAAAAAGGTTTTTGTCTGATACCAAGTGGATTGTATAGCCTGAGTGAACCTCATTAAGCATCCTACTATGGATGTGTGGTTGATGGAGAGACAACCCCACCAACTGGATCAGCTAAGGAAGAATTTCAAGTGTGGCAGTGGGAATGGGGACCAATATGCCTCTGGTTATCCCAAGAACCCTGTAACCTGATAAATTTTAATATAGAGAAGGATCATAAATTCTCTGTGCAATCTATTCCATGATCTAGCATTTGGAAAGAGATAGCCATGCCTGTTGACAGCACAATTTCTGCACGCAGGTTGAATATTTACATTATAGCTATATTTGCAGCCTTCAGGCTATCTTCACATCTCTAACCGTTCATAAAGCCTCTGACAGTCCTGACACCAGGTAGTGAATGGAGCCATACCCATTATCAGCTAAGATCTACTTCTACAGAAACATGGTTCATAATCCAAACATGGGTTAGTCATTTTTTTTTATAATTGGGGATTGTAATTAACACCCTCCAGGTCTGTTGGACGTAGTGACTCCCCAAAGAAAGGAAAGCTTTCTTGGCAATTATTTATCATCTATATCTGATGTTTTTGTTTTTAACCTATCGCTAAAATCCCAGCAACAAATTTGATCATCTAAACCGAGGTATATAACTCTGATCAGTATTGACAAACAGGGAAGCATAAAGAAACAAATCAACAAAGCTGTACATTTTGTTGTAAAATGTTAAGTTAGTTCATTGTCTAATCAGAAGTAACATCTACTTAGATTCAAGGTGGGCTAATTTTCCCAATTCCCTGAAAGCATTCAACAAAGTACTATCTGGCACATCTGACCTACATCCTTTTGTCGGTATCTTGAAAAGGTTGCCAAACGTGATATTTGGCATTAACACGGAGCAAAAAGGAACCTGCTGCCTCGAGCTGGCACCCCACCGATCATTCAAAAGAACCAATCCAAAGATTAATTTGGGATCAGAATAGCTAGGTCCTATCTAATACTGCAATGTACTACATCCTCTCAAACAAGTTACAGATTGGCCCTGTCTCACTGTCCTGGTTTACTTTAGAAGTGGCAAATAAGCAAAATGCTTTGGTAAATGGAAAAGTTCAGATGAGCAAGGAGATAGAAAAGCCTACCTCAATTATGAATTTTTAGTATAAAATTAAGACAGTCATCAAGAATAATGTCACATTAGAGTGGTGGATCATAACAACAACAACTTGCTTTTATGCCAGACGGATTCCTGGGATGGCAGGACTGTCCTTTAGGAGAGATTGGGTCGACTAGGCCTGTATTCACTAGAGTTTAGAAGAATGAGAGGGGATCTCATTGAAACGTATAAAATTCGGACAGTGCTAGACAGACTGGATGCAGGGAGGATGTTTCCCCTGGCTGGGGGGTCTAGAACGAGGGGTCACAGTCTCAGGATACGGGGTAGGACATTGAGGACTGAGAAGAGGAGAAATTTCTTCACTCAGAGGGTGGTGAACCTGTGGAATTCTCTACCACAGAAGGCTGTGGAGACCAAGTCACTGAATATATTTAAGGAGATAGATAGATTTCTAGACACAAAAGGCATCAAGGGGTATGGGGAGAGAGCGGGAATATGGTATTGAGATAGAGGATCAGCCATGATCATATTGAATGGCGGAGCAGGCTCGAAGGGCCGAATGTTTCTATATAGCACCTTTAACATAGTAAAACGCCCCAAGGCACTTCACAGGAACATTATCAAACAAAATTTGACACCGCGCCACATAAGGAAATATTAGGGCAGAGTGGTAGGTTTTAAAGAGCATCTTAAAAGGAGAAAAGAGAGGTAGAGAGACGGAGAGACTTAGGGAGGGAATTCCAGAGCAGCTGAAGGCACAGCCACCAATGGTGGAGCGATTACAATCTGGGCGGCTCAAAGAGGCCAAAATTCGAGGAGCGCAAAGATCTGAGAGGGTTGTAGGATGTTACAGAGATAGAGAGGTTTGATCCATCATTCTGCTAAGCTTACAGCTGGTGGATGTCATCAAAAGTGAAGCTGTTCTTTTTGTTCAGAGCAGTTAACTCATTGTCTGAAAGAGAAGCAACCAAAACACTACAAACACTGCAAGTATATTAAGGAACTGCACACTTTGTGGGCAAATTACATTATCTTCAATGCTACACAATTCGGTTGAAAACTGTGGTAGTGGATTGCACAACCACCTCTCCACAAGGGTACCATGCTCACTTCAGTTACAAATATCTAACTATTGATAGGTGATTACATTTGAAACACATTGAGGTAGATTTTCGAATTGTTGCTCCGGTGTAAAACTGATGTTGTGGATCAGCCGCCCATTGTAGAAATGGATGGCTGACCAGCAACACTAGTTTTACACGCGGCAAGTTGAAGATATACCCCACCAGGTAAAACAGTTGATGAAGTGATTATGAAAACTGGTATATGTCTGGAAGTTCTTAAGTAAACTACTTTTCAGAGTCAGTGACTCAATATCTACTCAAGTGATGGAAGGCAGGCAGCCTTCTACAAGATCATAACCAGAGCAGTACCACAAGAGTTGCTGCTGTGTAAATTGGTTCTTCAGTTTGTATTAGCAACACAAGGAGTTTTAAGAGCCACAGCTACATCCCAGTATTCTGTATTAACTAGTGATGAATCTCAACATCGTGTCTCCTGTTTTGTAGAAGTGTTTCCTAGCTTGCGCAATGTCTGAAACTCCATTGATCAAGAAATTCAAATACAACATTTACCACTGTCCTTTCAACAAGATCACTGGAACAGACGCACACCCATGGGAAAGCTCAGACTTGCCCACTGGCACACCAGTAAACATTTTCTCGTTTTTTGTATGTTCTCCAGAATGATCAATGTTAATTTCGAAACAGCTGCCCTTTGTTTCCATTTCACTCAATATACAAAAGTTAACAAGTCTGACTTAAAACTATGATAATCTTCAGAGAGGCAATTTCACAGGTATAGAGTCAAAACTAGAAACCATGTGTGAAAGGTGATTTTAAAACATTGTGACACTGCTACGCAAGCCTCCAAAATTGGTATTAAAATAATGCATAAGGTGCCAGTGGTATTTGACTGCTGGATGAAGTGAGAAGAGTAAAAGTTATTTTCATTCATGACTAACTAACCTGAAATGACCTGCTGCTGCTACTTGTCGAACAAGGATGGGAAAGCGTGCCAGGACAGGACTGTAATGGGAACCGGAGGAGTCCAACTGGAGGATACTATGAATGTGACAGCACAGCAGATACATCTGAGTAGCATGGAGATACTGAGATGATTCTAAGGCACTCCAAATCTTCTCTGGCATATTCAGAAGGAGTTTGATCTGTGCTGCCATACTGTAGAACTTCTCCTGGGACTGCTGCTGAGCCTGAAGCAGAAATATAAAATCACTGTCTGCATTGCACATTACTGTTACTCACATGTCAGTAACACAGTTTAAAGATCAAGTTTGCCAGGATCATTATAATCACACAGAATCACAGAAACCCCACAGTGCAGATAGAGGCCATCTTGGCCCATCGAGCCTGCACCGACACATATCCCACCCTATCCCCGTAACCCCACGTATTTAATCCCCCTAACACTAAGGGTCAGTTTATCATAGCCAATCAACCTAACCCGCACATCTTTGGACTTTTACCTTTACAGATGCTGCTGTGCTTGGTTCTACTTGTCCCATAGTCAGAACACTGCCTGAATTTGCTTTTCATTCTCCCACAATTGCTTTTAGTGGCCCAAGGCTCCACCTCTGGCTCCCTTCCTAACCTCAGCTACAAGCTGTCCCTCTGCAGCGTTATTCATAGGCATGGAGTCAGCTTCCATATGCCACCACTGTGTTATCTGCTGTCTTTTCCCAAATCAAGTCGTAGATGGTCCACAATTTCTCCAATTTAGTTTTGAAAAACCGCCGCCACCCTGCTCCAAAATGTGCATCTTAGCCCCCAAATTCACCCCTTCCCTGGGTGCTTAAGACTGAACCCAACGGTATGCAACATCGGTGACCTATTTCATGAATGAGCTTCAAACCATATACAATGGCAGTGCAAGATGGCTACCAGGCTGACCACTAGGTTCCTCGCCTTTGCAATCTGATCCATTGCCATTCCTAGTCCTGAACCATGCCTCCCACCCCAACAGCTGCTGAACTTCCGACTTCATATCCACTCTATCACAAAGACTACCTATTTCACCTCCATACCATCACCCACTTCTGCCCCAAACTCATCCCATCTGCTCCCGAAATCTTCATCCATGTCTCTATTCCATCCAGACTCAACTGTTCCAAAGCTTTCTTAGCCAGTTTATCATTCTGCAACCTCTACATAAACATCAACTCATCCAAAACTCTGCTGCCCAGACCCTACCCTACACAATGTCCTCCAACACATCAAATTTTAAATTCTCACCCTCGTGTTTAAATTCCTCTAAGGCCTCACCCCTCCCTATCGCTAACTTTTTCCAGCCCTACAACACCCCTTTATGAAATCTCAATTCCTTTGATGTCAGCTTCTTGAGCATCCCCCTTCCCTTCACCCCACTATTGATGGCCATGCCTTCAGCTGCCTAAGCAACACTCTGGAGTTCTCTTCCTATATCAACATAACAAAAAAACGATTATCTGGTCATCACATTGCTGTTTGTGGAAGCTTGCCGAGCGCAAATTGGCTGCCGCGTTTCCTACATTACAACAGTGACTACACTTCAAAAAGTACTTAATAGGCTGTAAAAGCACTTTGGGACGTCCAGTGGTCGTGAAAGGCGCTATATAAATGCAAGTCTTTCTTTCTGAACCCCTCCACCTCTTTGCCAAAGCATTTAGTCACTGCTCCTACTACTTCCTTATTTGGTGCAGCATCCATTTTTTGATTACACCTCTTGGATTTTTCTACATTAAAAAGTGCTGTATAAATGCAACTTCATGTACTCAAAGACTGACTATTTCCACTTCAAACATCATCTACCTCTGCCCATACCATCTGCTCAAATCCACATCAATGCCAGTCATCTCGAAGATCCACTTTGCCAATCCTTTGAGGATCGCTCTACATAAACTCAAACTTACCTAAACCACTGCTGCCTGCATCCTAACCCATACTAAGTCCCACGCATCTGTCACCCATCTCACTTTCAACATTCTTGATCCTATACACTGGAATTCACTCCCTAAATTCCACTCCCATTGGTATATCTTGTCGTACTTTCAAAAGCCTCCTCAAAACCAAAATGCTTTGGCCACATATTCGGTCACCTCCCCTGACTACTTACTACTAATGCTGGCGACTGGTTTCTTGTTCAGTACGAGATGTTTACTATTTCATAAAAAGGTACCACATTAATGCAAATTGCAAACGCTGGACGAGATGGGTCTTTGTAATGTCATAATAAAACACTGAACTGAAAACATGTTCATTAAAAATTGATAACATGTACAAAAAAAACTGAAATTAAATACCCTATGCAGACAATTAATTATAAGCTTAGTACTGATTTAGAAACCAGTCGAAATTCCACCTGAAAGATTTCATACAGAAGAGACCAGTGGGATGGGGAGCGCCAAAACGCAACAGAAAAATAAACGACAATAATGTATGGCACAGTGCTACAAGAGTAGTTTTTTCCCCCTCCCTTAGGCTTCTGTGAAGCGCTTTGGGACATTGGGCACTGTATTAACGCCGGGTGCTCTGCAGACACGGGCGAGCGCTGGGGGGTCACACACCTGGTTGCGCTGGGCGGTGAAAGTCGCTGCTTTGCCGGCGGCCGGTTTGATTCTGGTGCAGTACTCGTACATATCCTGCACCGAGCTGACCACTTTCTCGGAGCACAGCCGCATCTCGGTGATGGTGTCGGCCGCCTCGATCAGGTCGCGGTACCGCTCGCCCACCATCTGGCGCAGCTCCTCCTTCTTCTGCTCGATGTCGCCGCGGACCCGGCGTTCCACCTGCCGGATCTCCTCCGTGCTGTAGCGCTCGAAAAGGGACACGGTGTCCTGGATGTCGCTGACGCGGAGGCTGCTGGCGGAGACGGCCATGGTCCTCGGGGCGGGAGGGGAAATGGTCGCCGCTCCGGGCAGAAAGTGACCGTCGGACCAGACCTCAAAACAACCAACCTCCCGATTTAAAAAAAAAACACAAGACGATTGTGAATGAAACAATGGTGAAAGCTTGAAGTCACTGTTTTTTTTCCCCCCCCCTTCACCCGTAATTCTCTCTTGATCAGAAAGACGTGGCCCTGAAGAAAAATGAGAGGGCGGGTTGGGCATAATACGCATGCGCGCGGGCTTGAACCCGCCCAGTCCCGACGCATGCGCAAATGTAGCTGTATGCTTGCGCCTGCGCGGACATGATTCCTCCCCCCCCCTTCTCGCTTCGGAAGGGGGCGGGGCAGCTGCTCGAGCGGAAGTTCACAGGTGAGCTGAGCGGCGTGATAGCTCTCCACCCTCGGCTGTAATGCGGGAGTGAAGCGCTGGAGGAGGCGGCGATACTCAAACTGCACGTTCGGTAAGCGTTATCGGCTCTTTAATGGCTGTCCCGATTCCGGTGTTGGTCGGTGCCTGCACACGGCGAGGCGAAGAACCCGAGTCACCGGCCCCAGCCGCCCCCCCCGGCGTTACCAGGGCAATGCGGTGCGTGTGGCGCCTGCCCCCCATGCCCCGGGGCGCCGCTTGCTCTGCACAAGAAATGTCTGGGACTAGTAGGAAGTTCAGCTGCAAAAAGAATATCCGTGGTCTCGCCCTGATCCTGTACCACTGCTGCATAGAGGCCGAGTTAATTCTTTTAAAAAAGAGTACGAGGTGATCGATAAAAGCAGGGAAAATGCGATTGTCAAACTCATTAATACACCCTGCAAATCGATGTCACCTGTTACAATGTGTGTCATAGTTTTGTACCCAGTCTTAACTGCTCGATTTCCCCATACGCTGCAGTCTTTATGCAACTATACCCTTTCGTTTTGCATGTACAGTAGTACATAGAAACATAGAAGATAGGAGCAGGAGTAGGCCATTCGGCCCTTCGAGCCTGCTCCGCCATTCAACGAGATCATGGCTGATCATCCAAACCCTAGCACCCGGTCCCTACACCGACAGCCATCCCACCCAAGCCCTATCCCCGTAACCCCAGGTATTTAATCCCCCCTAACACTAAGGGCCAATTTTTATCATGGCCAATCAACCTAACCCGCACATCTTTGGACTGTGGGAGGAAACCGGAGCACCCGGAGGAAACCCACGCAAACACGGGGAGAATGTGCAAACTCCACACAGACAGTCACCCGAGGCCGGATTTGAACCCGGGTCCCTGGCACTGTGAGGCAACAGTGCTAACCAGTGCAATATTATTCAGTTACTAAACCTTAATTTAATATTTTAAGAATCGCAGGTATCTGCTACGACTAGAATAGGATCCATTTCCTGTAGGAGCAAGTTGTAAGTTTGGGGCATGAATTTGCAAATTAATTTTTTTTTCGTGTTGATTCTGGCATAAGCACTGCCACAGGTTTACATGTACTGTCAATTTCTGTATATTTAAGCATAATTATGGGTATAAAAGTTACATGCATCCATGACAGAATCACTGGTGGTTATCTGAGAGAGGCTGCAATGTTTTTGGAATGTGGGTGACACTGGCAAGGCTCCATTTCTTGCCAGTTTCTTGTGCCCCATGGAGGCGGTGGTGGGCCGCCTTAGCCTGGTAACTACAGAGCTAATTTGCTGCCCGCAACCTGTGGTTAATACTGTCTGCTTAGAATGAAGCTCAATCACACTTGTTCTTTCTCCACCCCCTGCCCTGGTCCCCATTCCCTAGCCAGGGGAGATGTGCACCCACATGCAGAGCTCTCTGGAGCTGATACATTTTGGATGTTTTGAAAGCACAAGCAGGAACATTGCTGCACTTGAAACAAAAATTAATTTCTTTAAGTTTATTAAGTGCTCCAAATGTCCAACCGACCACCCCCCCCCCCCCCCCCCTCCCCCTTGACTTTTTAATTTAGCTTGATGCCACACTGGAGTTTTACTCCTTGCAATATCAAGCCTGAGTTTTAGATGGCCTTGAGGGGTCTCACATTACTGCTTAAGTTGGATCAGGACCTGAATCTGAAGTTACTTCTGCATCATAGCAAAGTGGAAACTGCTTCACAGCATTGCAGAAGCAGCCATATAATTACACTTGTGACACATTTTTATGGCACTACTGTGAAGTATTGAAACATAAAATGTTGATGCATCTATAAGGAAGCTGAAATTTGAATGTTTCTTAATAAAGCATATGGGTACATTTACATTTTTTGACTATGAAATGAATAGTGTTGGCCTTCCCTATCCAACCATTCTTACCTTCCTCCACCCAGCCTTGGGGCAGATTCAAGTGACGTTTAACAGTGGATTGAGTAACATCGTAGCAACAGTGAGCAGTGCCAGTGTATTCATGATTGGAATTATTTACAGTAGTTTAAAAATTATTTCACTGTAGATTTGTGATACCATAGTAAACAATTCATTTAGTGTATAGTTTTAAAATTATGTTGGTTTTCCCCTCATAAAATTCCAGTAACTTGGAACATCCTAATTCATTGGTAATGAATCTTGCATAAGAATGATTTAGGTAATGATTGGTACAACTTACTTCAGGTATTTTATAACAAAGTTAATTGCTTAGTTAGTTTTATTACCATTTATTGCAGATTACTTGCGTGCTGTTTCTCCAGTGAACTATCTTGTAGGATGTACTGTTCACAAAGATGTGCTGGTGATGATGCAGCTTTATGCGCATCTGAGCTAAAAGCAAACTAAAACTTCTGTGAAATCGGCTGATGGCCGACAGGAGCTAAGTCAGTTGCTCAAACTTTACCCAGCTGTGACTTCAAAGTAAGAAATTGGATCTGTTTGCCAAGTTCCTTGCCAAGACTTCACCACCCTTTTACTGCAGTTCATAGATAGTGATGAAATTTACTGACCGCATTGGTCAAAAGACAATTCACATTCAGTTTATAGGAGGGAGTTAAACCAAGTTTTAGATACGATTTGTAATCCAATAGTGCTTAAATAAATTATTTCCAAGCCGATGTACTTGGATGGCGGGGGTGAGGGTGGTAGGAGAGAGAGGAATGGGTAAACTGGAAAAAACACACTCTCTCTGCTCTTGTGGAGTGGCAGCAATGGGAAGTGAAGGAGAACTGGAGATGTTTTTTTTATTTTTGCCGACTTATTGGCACCATTATCCTTGGAGGGATACAAGAGGCTGAGAATTTAATGGTCGTATCCCACTGGAATAGTTTGAGACCACCGATCTAACCAATAGCACCCATATTACATGTGTGTGCAGTGTCAGTCTCCAATTAACGCACTATTGGCTTTAGTTATTTCTTGTGGAGATCCGGGAGAGCTGAGAGCCATTTACTGATGATGGGCACATTTGTCAGATGAGAAAAAATGAAATGGTTTCAGACAAGTTTTTTTTCCTGTTTAGTTAACTTAATTACGCTCAAGTAGTTGGGCAGATGGGAGATAGTGAAAGCGGCAGAAAGTTAGAGGCTGGAGAGACCAGGACTGAGCAAACAGGATGATGGGAATTAGAGAGTGATGGAAGCTGAAGGGTTAGAATGTAACACAAAAACTGCAGATGGTGCCAACCGATCGGGCAGTATAGGAATGAACATTTAAAGCAAAAAGTTATTTGCAGGTAGCAGGGCTTCTTTGCTTGGTTCCAAGCATGAGGAATGGTTGCTGTTGGGGTTTAGTGGGTCCTTGCTATAAAAGTTTATTCTCTGACTTACTGACAACAAACGCTTTAAAATAATTAATTGTAAGTGGAAACCCTTTGGGATGTTTGAGAAGCTTGATGAGTTGCTATATGACGAAAAGTATTTATTCTTCACCATGTAACAACACCATGGGAGATCTCTGTTTACTTAATTTATCTATACATAAACACTGGAAAATGCCTTTTTCTCTACAATCCACAAATGCCAATGAAATCAATCACACGGTCAGAAATGTCCAACATTTAATTGCAAAATTAATTAATTGCTGTGAAAAATTGGTATTCTCTAATTTAAGAATTTCATCCCCTTCATGCTACAGATGTTGGTGTTTAGAGAGATTTAGGTGCCCTCGTAAAGGAAACACAAAGTTAGCATGCAGGTACAGCAAGCAGTTTGGAAGGCAAATGGAATGTTGGCCTTTATTGCAAGGGGTTGGAGTATAAGAGTAAGGAAGTCTTACTACAATTGTACCGGGCTTTGGCAAGACCACACCTGGAGTACTGTGCACAGTTTTGGTCTCCTTATTTAAGGAAGGATATACTTGCCTTGGAGGCGGCTCAATGAAGGTTCACTAAATTGATCCCTGGGATATGAGAGCTGTCCTATGAGAAGAGATTGAGTAGATTGAGCCTATACTCTCTGGAGTTTAGAAGAATGAGAGGTGATCTCATTGAAACATAAGATTCTGAGGGGGATTGACAGGGTAGATGCTGAGAGGTTGTTTCCTCTCGCTGGAGAGTCTAGAACTAGGGGGCACAGTCTCCTGAGATAAGGGGTCGGCCATTTAAGACTGAGATGAGGAAGAATTTCTTCACTCAGAGGGTTGTGAATCCTTGGAATTCTCTACCCCAAAGGGCTGTGGATACTGACTCGTTGAGCATATTCAAGGCTGAGATCGGTAGATTTTTGGACTCATGGGGAATCAAGGGATATGGGGATTGGGCGGGAAAGTGGAGTAGAGGTCGAAGATCAGCCATGATCTTATTGAATGGCGGAGCAGGCTCGAGTGGCCGTATGGCCTGCTCCTATTTCTTATGTACAGTGTATTTGCATGTTCCCTTCAGTACAACTTTTAAGAGTACTTTTTTGGGTGGAGAGGGGAGGAGCAGCAAATGGGGAAAATGTACAGGAGGCTGATAAGCATCTAAAAAAGATTGACATTTCAGGTGTGGCCTGGTATGTGGTAGTAATCATTACATCATAATCTGTTCCTGGGTCACTCTAGAACCACAAATTACACTGAACAATGCTACCTTATGAATGCGTATACTATTTCCACTATTTTAATGGGGGCATTAGTCCCTTGGAAATAAAAGGGTTAATGCCTCTCTTAAAATAGCAGAGAAGAACTTGCGTTGGAATATTATACAATAACATTGCTCACAGTGACTAGTTTCAGTCATGCTTTTTTCCCCCAAGGTGCTTGATGTTGGTCAATAATATCAGACAAACAACTGTGACATCATTGAAAGCTTTTTGGTTCAAGTGTGAATCTTCAATTGATTATTTGAAAAGTCTTTGCTTGCCTATATTGTACATCCATAATACAAGCAGAATGGTGACAGCCCAGCCGCTCGAGGTGGAATTAGCCTGTAATTTCCTGTTGCCAGATTGAACTAGGAACAACCAGTGAATCTATCATTAGCTGTTTTCTCTGAATAAACATATATTTTCGTAACTATGTGCCACTGCAGTTCTTAATATTCATTTTAAATAAAAATGTTGAATCTAAATGACATAGAATATTGGTGCTTTATGAGCTCAACCCATTAGAATGTAAGTTTGCTTCTATGAACCTCCCATGTAAGCTCCTGATCATAGTTGTGGCATTAGGAGAAGCATAGAGCTCACAACTAAAGCATTTATTTGAAAAAAACCTAATGTAAATATAAAGCAAGATTCAGCCACTGAAGCTTAAACCCCGCTGGAGTACTGAATAATGAACTCTTTTATTAGTTGCTATTGGGTGAATGCGACATTCGAGAAATCTGTGGCGTATTTGTAGACAGATGTAGTCTGCCGAGGTGGGTTTTCTCTAAGTTGATACCCTCTGGCAAACAGCCACATGTGGTCATATCTGTAGTTAGCCTGTTTAAATCTCAAGGCAATGTTTGTCTAAGTTGTGTGCCTCTGATTCTAAAGCACTTTTAAGTTTAGAAACTGGTGGCTTGAGTATATCATAAACACATTACAATTATTCTTAAATACTGTTTCTCGTACATGAAGCTATCGGATGCCAAGACTAATAGATGCAACTTGTGTCATGATGCTTATCTATTATGGCCCTGTTGCTGAGATAACTATATATAGTAAAATCATGTAACCTCTTTTATTGAGTTTGTCTGAAAACATAAAACCATTGTGCCCTCCCAATACGGGGTGATGAGTCATTGGTTAAGTTCTCCTGGGTCTCTAATCCTTAAAATAATTTAGACTTTTCTACTTAAACTTGTTTGTTACACATAGAACGAAAATCTGGCAAGATCAGCTCGTAAAAGAATGGAAACGACCTCAGCTCAAAAAGGCAAAGCTTTTGCTGTGTGCCAGGTTGAAACCTTGTGATTGCAGTGTTTAATTTTATCTTGCAATGCGATATTTTGTTTAAATTGCGCAGTAATCAAATAGTATTTTTTTAATTGAAGTATTGAACATATTTCAGTGCGGTCTTCATTGTAATTACTGGTTAGCGAGCAGATATAAATTACTGCATGTTGTTCAGCAGGATTTTTTTTCCACAATCTACATGTATAATCTGCAGAATTAGTATACTTAGATCTGTTTTCATAAAATTGGCTTAGTGCACTATCACAGGATTATAGAGAATGCATTATGAAATAGTAATAAACATAGCAAATGTTATCTGAATTGAAATTACAATGTTCAAAAATTGTCAAAATAGTCACCAGTTTGCAGTGTTGGGGTCAAAGTTAGTCACCATGGCAGTTTTGTTTGGCAGTTCTGATTTTGGGACAGTAGCACCATATTAACATCCTTTTGCAATTTTTGTCCTTTGGTCTCTGCATTTTCCATTCTCGCCCAGTTCTCCATCAGACCCCAGGCAGATGCGGAAAGTGCATGTCCAGCAGTTCAAAATAAAATCCTTGAAAAATGCGTATCTTCCTGTTGTCTGAACACGATAAGTCGGCACTTTAGTATTTCCTAATGCAGTCTCTAATGAGACCTGTGCCTTTAACTGCATTTGGAAAAACTTGAATGAGGAATTAAACTTATTGCTGGTACTCCACCCCAGTGGAATATAGCCAGGATATAGAGGCATACTGAAGAAGCAGTTGGACAAGTTGGGTTGGTTCTATTCACCGTACAGTTGACGACCTATGCCCTTTACACTGGAAAAGTATCAACAGCAGTGTTGTTTATTTTGGGTGGATCTCTTGAATAATTGGGCCATGGGTAATGCTAATGCAGGGCATTTGTTTCTGGACAGAATTGAAGATAAACCACTGAACATCAATACAATTCCATTGGGCCAAGGCGGCTGCAGGCACAGCCACCAATGGTGGGGCACAGGGTTGGGCCCAATGTTCCCGCTCAACTAAAATGGGCCCTTTAACTGGCTGTGCGGCCAATTCACATTTTAGCACATGCATGATTTTTTTTCCCCATGTAAAAGCCGGTGAGCGGCCTGCAAGGGACCTCCAGACCGCTGCACAGCCGTGCAGCTTAATGGGAACATTGGTTGGGCGAATGCACAATAGGCTAGATTCCGAGGAATTCGGGCGGGGCTGGGGTTACAGCGATAGAGGCACAAGGCCCTGAAGGGATTAAAATACCAGGATGAGAACCGTCACTGACCTCATCTCCTCTGGAGATCTCCCCTCCCCACAGCCGCTACCTCCTTCCCAAGATCCACAAACAGGACTGCACTGGTAGACCCATCGTTTCAGCCTGTTCTTCCCCACGGAACTTATCTCTTCCTATCTCAACTCTTTTTTTCTCCACTTGTCCAGTCTCTTTCCACCTACACCCGCGACTCTTCCGACGCCCTCCGCCACTTTAACAGTTTCCAGTTTCCTGGCCCCAACCGCCTCCTTTTCACTATGGGCGTACAATCCCTCTACAACTCCATCCCCCACCAGGATGGCCTGAGGGTGCTCCGCTTCCTCCTTGTACAGAGGCCCAACCAGTCCCCATCCACCACCACCCTCCTCCGCCTGGCTGAACTTGTTCTCACATTGAACAACTTCTCCTTTGACTCCACTCACTTCCTCCAAATCAAAGGCGTTGCTATGGGAACCCGCATGGGTCCCAGCTATGCCTGCCTTTTCGTGGGATATGTGGAACACTTTGGTCCAGTCCTACACGGGTCCCCTCCCTCACCTCTTTTTCCGGTACATTGATGACTGTATCGATGCCGTTTCCTGCTCTCGCCCTGAACTAGATAATTTCATTCACTTTGCTTCCAATTTCCACCCTTCCCTCACCTTCACATGGTCCATCTCCGACTTCCCTTCCTCAACTTCTCCGTCTCCATCTCTGGGGATAGGTTATTGACAAACATTCACTACAAGCCCACCGACTCCCACAGCTACCTGGACTACACTTCCTCCCACCCCGCCTCCTGTAAGGACTCTATTCCATTCTCCAAGCTTCTCCGTCTCCGCCGCATCTGCTCGGACGATGCCACCTTCCATACCAGTGCTTCTGACATGTCTTTTTCCTCAACCGAGGATTCCCCTCTACAGTGGTTGACACGGCCCTTAACCGTGTCTGTTCTATCTCCCGCACCCCTGCCCCTCCCTCCCAGAACCACGATAGAGTTCCCCTTGTCCTCACCTTTCACTCCACCAGCCTCCACATTCAACGGATCATTTTCTGCCACCTCCAGCGTGATCCCACCACCAAACGCATCTTCCCCTCACCTCCCCTTTCAGCATTCCGTAGGGGCCGCTCCCTCCACGACACCCTGGTCTACTCCTCTATCGCCCCCAACGCCCCTTCCCCCGGCACCTTCCCGTGCAAGCGCAGGAGATGCAACACATGCCCTTACACCTCCCCCCCTTCCCACTGTCCAGGGCCCCAAACACCCCTTCCAGGTGAAACAGCAATTTACTTGTACTTCTTACAATTTAGTATACTGTATTCGCTGCTCACGATACGGTCTCCTCTACATTGGGAAGACCAAACGCAGATTGGGTGACCGCTTTGCGGAACACCTCCGTTCAGTCCGTAAGGGGCACCTCGAGCTTCTGGTCGCCTGTCACTTTAATCCACCGCTCCGCTCCCACTCTGACCTCACCGTCCTTGGCCTCTTGCATTGTTCCACGGAAGCTCAGCGTAAGCTCGAGGAACAGCACCTCATCTTCCGATTAGGCACTTTACAGCCTTCTGGACTCAACATAGAGTTCAACAATTTCAGATCATAACCTCGGCCCCTATCATATGTATTTTTTATCCACACTTTTTGTCTGGGTCTTTTTTTCTTCTCTCCCACAGGGCAGCTGTCTTTCATTCTGCCAGCGCAATTTACACTTCATCTCGAGCCATCCTTTGTTTCTTAACTTGTCCCATTACCACCTCCTCTTGCCTTGAATATCTCAATCTCTCCTACCTTCTATCCTATCACAGGCCTTCCCTTTTGTTCTTTCATTTCCCCCCCCCCCCCGCAATTCCCAGCCACTACACTTGCTTAACAATGTGTTCCATAAAAATCTGTTCCATTTCCTGCTTTTTTCCAGTTCTGACGAAAGGTCATCGACCTGAAACGTTAACTCTGTTTCTCTCTTCATAGATGCTGCCTGACCGGCTGAGTTTCTCCAGCATTTTCTGTTTTTATTTGAGAATTTTAGGTTTGAGGCATTGGGGACAGTGGAGTGGTATGAAAAATCACCACTGATGTTATAAGTTTCATTTCCTTCCATAAATGAAAATGGGTCCACAGAAGACGTTAAAGATTTCTGAGAAACTGGGGAAAAAAGCAAAACCAACCATAATATTGAATTAATTTCATGAAAGTTATTTGTAATGGGAAACCTTTATTCAACCCACTATAAATTAGGAAACCCAAGTGGGTTAGAGTCAGAGTTGGTATATGTAATGCAGGATTGCATATCTTGACCTGCTATTTCTAAATGACCCAGATTACATACAAAAAGTAGAAATCATAGCACCCCTGGGGATAGTGACTGCAGAGCAATCAAGTTTGACATAATCTGGACTGAGTAATATCAAAGACCAGGAGCCAGGTTTATAATTTTTAAAGGGGTTAAATTCAAATAGGTGAGTGAAGAATTGAGACAAATGCATTGGAGGGAGGATGTTTGCCAACATTTCAGTAGAAAGCAAATGGGACGCCTTGGAAGTATATTACAGTGAGGAGGATAGTGATAGACTTCAAGAAGACATAGACAGCTGCTGAAATGGGCGGACACAAGGCAAATTAAATTTAACGCAGAAAAGTTCAAAGTGATACATTTTGGTAAGAAGAACGAGGATAGGCAATATAAACTAAAGGGTACAATCCTAAAGGGGATGCATGAACAGAGAGACCTGGAGGTATATGTGCACAACTTGTTGAAGGTGGCTGGGCAGGTTGAGAAAGCGGTTAAAAAAGCATACGGGATCCTGGGCTTCATAAATAGAGGCATAGAGTACAAAAACAAGGAAGTTATGATGAACCTTTATAAAACACTAGTTTGGCCTCAACTGGAGTATTGTGTCCAATTCTGGGCACCACACTATAGATAGGAAGGATGTGAAGGCCTGAGAGAGGATGCAGAAAAGATTTACGAGAACAATTCCAGGGATGAGGGACTTCAGTTATGTGGATAGACTGGAGAAGCTGGGGTTGTTCTCCTTAGAGCAGAGAAGGTTGAGAGGAGATTTGGTAGAGGTGTTCAAAATCATGAGGGGTCCAGACAGAGTAGATAGAGAGAAACTGTTCCCATTGGTGGAAGGGTCGACAACCAGAGGACACAGACTTAAGGTGATTGGCAAAAGAACCAAAGGCGACGTCAGGAAAAACTTTTTTACGCAGCGAGTGGTTAGGATCTGGAATGCACTGCCTGAAAGGGTGGTGGCGGCAGATTCAATCGTGGCTTTCAAAAGGGAGTTGGATAAGTACCTGAAGGAAAAAAAAATTGCATGGCTGTGGGGAAAGGGCGGGGGAGTGGGACTAGCTGAAGTGCTCTTGCAGCGAGCCGGCACGGGCTCGACGGGCTGAATGGCCTCCTGTGCTGTAACCATTCTATGATTCTAAGGAAATAATGCTTCACATGCAGCACAAGTACATATCTAAGATCAACAAGCTCAGACTATCAAGCATGACCCTAAATGGATAACAAACAATCAAGTGGAAAAGTGACCTCTACAGATCCTTCAGTGAGCAATGAGAAGGTGCTCACTGTGAATATAGGATTATGTTGAAACAAGTTAAGAGTGATCAGAGGAGCTAAGAGACACTGACAAAAGACACAGCCGTAGAGCCAAAATAGAACAATAAATAATCTCGGTATCACAGTAGCAAGAGGACTAACTGAGCGGAAGTGAAAATACTAAAAGATGCAAATGGACTTGAAACTGATGATGAGCACAAGACAGTAAATATTCTGAATGACTACTTCCTCAAAGTATTCACAAGGGAAGATATGAATAACATGTTCTGCCTAAAAAAGAGTGCCAAGGTGCAATTCAAGGCTTTGATATAAATGAGATGGAAGTCCTAGACAACCTAGGTTTAAAACAACTAAATCCCCAGGGTTAGATGATATTTAACCCAGAATGTTGAGACTAGCAAGGAGATTTGCAAGGCGCTGACAATCATTGTAATGGAGTCAGTGGACACTGGGGAAGTACCAGTAGATTGCACTCAGGCTAATGTGATGCCCATAGTCAAAGAGTGACAAAACAGACACGGGCAACTATACACCTATTTGCCTTCTATTCCATGCAAAATAATTTAATCATTTCGTGGGAGTGAATTTGAGGATTATCTGTACAGCAACCTAGTAAACAACAGTCCCAACCTCCTTGATTTCCTTTGAGAAAGTAACAACCCAAGTTGACTAGTAAACCATATAACATTGCATAATAAGACTTCCAAAAAGGTATTTGATAATTAATAATCTTTCATGTGTATCTTTAAATTTAAAGCTTATGGGGATTCAGGGCAAAACTTGGTTATGGATAAGAAACTGGCTGAAAGGTAGAAAACAATGGGTATTTTTGGTAAGTGGGGTGGGAGGGGAGTATTGAGTGAGTGTGCCCCAGAGCTCAGTGTTGCTACCACTACTATTTCTAATTTACACCATAACTTGGATTAGATTCTAAAATTCAATGCAAATTGGTTGAATTTGCAGATGATACCAAGAGAGACCGTGGAATCGAAGGAGACAGCCAGAAACTACAGAATGAGGGAAACAAAATGTGTGGGGCAAACCATGGCAGATTAAATTTAATGCATTTGATATTGCACATGGGAAGGAAAAATTAGCAACATCCATACTTGATAAAGGGTGTTGAAATAGCTACGGATGAAGTTGAAAGAGACCTTAGGAGTCTTAGTCGACTCGACATTCAACGTGTCCAGCCAATACAGAGCAGTCAACAAAGTCAATAGAATGTTGAACTACATAACCAAAACAGTAGAATAAATGTCACAAGAAACCATGATCAAACTGTACGGTGCTTTGGTCAGACCATTCATTGAGCACTATCCAGGTCTAATCGCCAAGAAAGAAGGGAGACATTTGAGCACTGCAGGCAGTGGAGAAAAGAACCACGAGATGGATTCCTAGGGCTGGATTTTGTCAATGGGGATGTGATGGAGGCGGGACTGGGTTGTAGTCCCGCCTCCATCGATTTGTGGCCAACCCCCACGATTTTCCCTTGTTTGACCTTGTTGAGCCTGCCCAGCGGGCTCAGCAGGCCAATTAAGGGACACCTGGTTACAGGTGATGTCAGGGATTGACATTTCATCTGTCAAGAGCTTTTGACAGATGAAATATCAGCGTTTGACAGCTTGACACTCTCCCCTTTACTGGTTGCTTCTCTCGCGCCGCACCCACTCTCACCGTTGCTGCTTCCCAGCTCTGCAGGAAGTGCTGGTTTCCATGCCCACTCACACCCCAGTCTCCCTAGCTCCAAACCCCCAGTCCATTGTCGTCCTCTCCCCAATCCATTTCCACTCTCTTTCCCTTAGTCCCTGTTCACCCAACCCAACTCCATCCCACAACTGTTCCTGCTCCATGTCTCTCCTTCCACTCCCTCACCCCAGCTTCCCCCAGACTCACCCCTGATTTTGCACCAACTGGCCCCGTTTCTGGTCACCCCAAAGCGGGAGCTGGCTCTCTGTGGCGGAGGGTGAGGGTGGCGTCACTGAGCTGGAGGCTTCTCTGTAGCGACAGCCGACAACATTATGGAGCGAGGTGGGCACTCCTGTAGGGAGAAATTTAAAGGGCCAAGTTCTCCCGGGCTGCTAACAGCAGTGCCCTGGAGAGTCATGTCCCATTCCGGGAGATGCTTGGACAATCCAGGAGGGTTGGTAATCCTAGCCCTTTGAGATCTGGCAACAACTTTATTCTGTGCTTTGTTGGGCTAGAAGGCAACCACTCACTGGTTGTGATGCATTTTTCAAAGATTGTGATTGTGTCAGTCTACACAAGGTAGACTTTGTAATGGCTAAAAAAAAAAGGATTTTAAAGCTGGGTTTTTTCAGCCAATAAAAAACATATTTTTGTAAAAGCTAGTTTCACCTCTAAAATGGGAGGAGGAGGCAAAAGAAGAGTAAAATATTTGTCAAAACAAGTAATGAAGAGTTGGAATAAGTTAACATTTAAAAAGACACACTGGGGAAAGTGGGAGCATTGAATTGAATTTTTTTAATGCAAGTTTTGTTTTAGGTTTTTAGTTGTGGTTTCAATTAGTACAGGTAGACTATCCTTTATCCGAACTTCCGAAAACCTCTAAAAACCGAAAGTTTTTTCGTTCCGCGTAAGTCGTGCGCACGACGCCGACCCCCACCCCTGACCCCCCGCCGACGCCGACCCCCGACAAATTTCCCAGTCTTATAAAATACCTTCTGAAATCCGAAATTTTCCGAAAACCGAAACATGGCTGGTCCCGAGGTTTTCGGATAAAGGATAGTCTACCTGTAATACGAAAAGGTAAAATAATCAGAATGACAGAAGAAATAGGGTGAGCAAGAGTGTGTTCAGTTTTTACTAATCAAAAGCTGAAGTGTGTTTTGTGGAAGGTCAATATTACAGCTAGAAAGTTATCTTTTGCATTTGAATAACTATTATTGTAATATTAGGCTTTGTTTCAGTTGTCAACTGAAAAGTTTAAAACCCTTGAGTGTTTGAAATTCCCTGACTGCCGTTGCTGCTGTGAGGATTAACGTACACATGATCATGTACGTTTTATTGTAGACTTGCTATATGTGGTAAAGATATACATCTTGTGGAGTCTCGTAGCGCCAATTATTGTAAAAGTAACTTATTTGGGTTGAAACCACAATAGTTCTCAAAGCAATATCTTCTGTTTTTGCTGAATACTGTAATTGTGCTGAGATTACATACAATTATCACCTTTTATAACCATCTTGCAACATATTCTTTGCATGTTTTTTGTTGATAGTCTGACGTTTATTTTGCCTAACTCTCTTTTTTCCCCCCTTCAAATAGGTTTCTGCTTCTGCTGTGGCCTCATGTCTGTACTCCTATATGGTTTACCGGATGGAAATGATTCTATGAGCTCCCTTCGCATATCCGTTGGTGGTCTTCCTGTTATAGCTTCCATGACAAAAACAAGAGATTCTCGTTTTCACCTGAAATGGAAGGCGATACTAGCAGCTGCTATAGCTCTCTTCATACTATACATGCTATATTTTCACAAGGGTTCTCCAAATAGCCCTCATCAACGAAATGTCCACAACTGGCAGATTGATAACTTTCCAAGGGACAGATACAATGACACTTACCCACTTTCGCCCCCACAGAAGACCCTGGAAGGCATCCGATACCGTATCGGGCTTATTGCTGACCTGGACACAAACTCAAAGAATGAACTGAACAGTGACACTTGGTTCAGTTACCTAAAGAAAGGCTACTTGATTTTATCAAACAGCGGTGACAAAGTGACTCTAGAATGGGACAAAAATGAGTCCATTCTCAAAACGCATTTGTCAGAAAAAGGACGTGGCATGGAACTGTCGGAACTCATAGCATTTAATGGAAAGCTTTACACTGTGGATGATAGGACAGGAGTGGTATATGCTATTGATGGGGACAAGGCGGTCCCTTGGGTAATCTTGTCAGACGGAGACGGAACTGTTGAGAAAGGTACCATAGCAACTTACTCTAATTTTTCATTTGCACAAGTCATTTCTACTAGCCTTATGGAATACTGTAGATTGCCAGTCACTATAAATCTTGAAACCTTCACATGGGAGTCTTTACTCTGAGTAAAGATTGGTGTATTTAATTTTCTGCTTTTTATATTGTCACAAGCGCAGTAGGCCAGGATTAGACGAGCCGAGGATGTGAGCTGAAATGTAGATTGGAGGATGTTACAGCAGTAGGATCAGGAAAGGCATTGTGAACAAGAACAAGGATTTCTAAGTCCATGCATTGGGGGCTGCAGAGCCAATGGGATCATCTGTCAAGGATGTTGGGTGAACAAGGCTTACTGCAAGGTAGGATGCAAACAGCTACTTGCATTTATATAGAGGGACAGAGACCTGATTTAAACAAGTAATGGGAGAAATGGGTGTATATTTGGGAGGTGACAACCTCTATTCAAGGACTTTGCAGGGAAAAAGGAGGTTGGAGATGGGGCATAGTTTGCAAGGACAGTGGGGTCAAAGGTGGGTGACGACTGCAGGTTTGAAAGAGAGGAAGCCCTTTATAATGTTAGCTAGCATGGGTCCAGGAAGGGAAATTGATGGTCAGCTTACTGGGAAAGGGTCAAGAGAGCAGGAGGTGGGTTTCATGGAAGAGATAAGTGCAGAGAGATGGGGGAGAAACTAGACAGAGACCAGGATTCTGGGGAGCTTTAGCTTGGTGGGCAAGGGAGAAAAAGGGATGCAGCAGAGGGGGCTGAACAGATGAGGGGCTCAATACCTTGGTGCAACAGAAGAGCACTTCAGAGGTGAGGGTGGAGGGGCAGGTGGAAAACTTACTGAATGTTTCCAGGCAGAGCGTATTGTTGTAGTATTTACTCATTTTAAGTTACTCTATTATAGCCGTCACTGATAGTCAATTCTTGGATTAAATGTTACTGTTTTGTTAAACTGAAATTGTTATTTGTATGTATGACAATGACAGTAACATTTTTTTTGCCCATTGTGTTGTTTCTGAGAGGATGGGCAGGTTACCTGCTCCCAATCCATTGTCATTGCCAATATAACTAGCTGTTGGCTTTGGAATGTTACCGAGTGTACAGAGGTGTTTTTCTCCCTCTCACTCTGCAAAAAGACTTGCATTTATATAGCGCCCTTCATGACCACCGGATGTCCCAAAGCGCTTTACAGCCAATTAAGTATTTTTTGAAGAGTAGTCACTCTTGTAATGTAGGAAACGCGGCAGCCAATTTGCACACAGTAAGCTCCCACAAACAGAAATGTGATAATGACCAGATAATCTGTTTTTGTTATGTTGATTTGAGGGATAAATATTGGCCAGGACACAGAGAATAACTCCTCTGCTCTTCTTCGAAATAGTACCATGGGATTTTTTACGTCCACCTGAGAGAGCAGATGGGACCTCGGTTTAACGTCTCGTCCGAAAGACGGCACCTCCGATAGTGCGGCGCTCCCTCAGCACTGCACTGGAGTGTCAGCTTAGATTTTTGTGCTCAAGTTGCCAACCACCTTCTGACTCGGGTGAGAGTGCTACCCACTGAGCCACTGGCTGACACACAAGAAATGTGTGACCACTGATTCCTCCCAAAACCTATACAAAAAAAGGTTTTTGTAAGAAAATTAAAATAATGGGCCAAAGGAGGAATTACTCCGTACAGCTCCATGGGAAGCTTTTATGAACTGCTGTTTGAGGCAATTTGGTTAAAGTACTGAAACCAAAGCTTTCCCGCTGTAACTGTTTAATGAGAGTACTATGGGAGCAGTGATAGGAGCCCCAATCACTGCAGCACTCCAAAACTACCAGTGGCAACTAAACATGACTGTATCCTCAAAATCAGGATACCACCCTTGGGTAGCTGGAGATATATTTTCAGCTGATTGCTATTTTACTTTATATCAGTGCAACAGTGTATATATGATGCAAAAACAGAATGTGCTGGTTATACACAGGTCAGCCTGTAAAGGGAAAGGGCTAGTTGATGTTTCAGATGTATGCCCTTCATCCAGAACATTACTTGTATAATACCTTTGCTGTGACCCTACTTTTGCTGTGCTATTCCTTAAGGTTTCAAAGCTGAATGGTTGGCAGTTAAAGACGAGCACCTTTTTGTGGGTGGACTTGGTAAGGAATGGACTACCACCACAGGAGAGGTAGTCAATGAAAATCCGGAGTGGGTGAAAGTTATTGGTTACAAAGGTGATGTAAATCATGAAAATTGGGTGTCTCACTACAATGCACTCCGTGCAGCTGCTGGAATCAAATCTCCAGGTAAGAGTTTTGGGGATAGGAAAGGTGTTTTAGTGACTCGATGCATGTACGTGGAGAAAACCTGTAGTGTATATATATTTGAGCTAAATGGAGTAATTTTTGACCTTTAGTAATGGGTGTGACAACATTAGATACGGGTGTTATTTTCCAGGACACTGACGAGCAGCGATCCTTGATCATGATTATGGATGCATCCAAAATTTGTAGTTTGGTGTGGGCATGCATCAAATAGATATAATTTTTTTAATACCCCAGTGAGGATGCATTATACATAAACATCAAAATCTCAGATAAATGTCCCAGTGCTGCTTTTATTGATACTAGCCATCTTGACTAAATTCTGTGGTTCAGTCTGCTTTGACGAATGTACTTCAGAGTTCATGGGGATTTTATTGACTCTAGTAAACCGTTGTCATCTCTGACCCCAAGATAAGGCTATGGATTCTGGAATTTGTATCTCATTGTCTCCTGATCAGATTTAAATTGATTTACCTAAAGAGCATTGACATTGGGTGTACCTTTTAGCTGTGATCTGCAACTTCAACGACAGTCCTGGATCTTTAGGAATTGCCCACCTCTATGGACCTCCCCTTCTTTCCTTCCTCCCCGTCATTCCTTCACTTCCCCACCTATTTCCTCGTGGGTTTATCTTGGAAGAGTCGGAGAGAATTTTCTTTAGCCCCACCCAGCCAATGTTAAAGCTCTTTTTAACTTCCTCTAGAATTTAGTGCTATTCTAAACAAAAAACAAAGTCCACTGCACTCTGGAGAAACAAACCTAGAAATCTGATGGTTTGGTGTAGATGGCGCCACTTTACAAAAACATCTTGGCTACATTAGATCTTGTGTTTTGTCATAGAAATTGAAGTCTGATCATTTTAGATCAAGAGGTTACAGTACTCTGGCCACCACAGCCCTCAGAAGCTCATAATCTTCACTTCTTTAGAGCTCTGGCACACTATACCACTAGTGGTTTCCATCACAGTTATTTGTTTTGTTTGTAATAAAATGTTAGCCAATCCTATCACTAAGCAATGTATTACTCCAAATTACTTTAAAAATCAGATTATGATTGCATTAAACTATAGCCTACACTGCAGTTTATTTTGTGAAAGAACACTTGTGGAACACTGCTATTGGCATTGCTTGCCTAGATTTATTACCATGTATGCTAACCGTCTTAGCTTTACTTTTCTGCTTTACACTAGAAATGTGCAATTTAAAGTTATATTTCCATGCAAGGACAGAGAATAGTTAATAGAATTGTATAATCAGCTGGGAATTACACCAATTAACTGGATAACCAAAAACTTAAATTTTTACTGATTACCACATAACTATTCGTGCTATAGCTTTTAAAGTAGGGTTTAAGAGCAGCCAAATAATGCTGGTGGTGATTATCAGCTCTCATTTAGAGGGGCGTGTTGTCAAATGACCCTTTTTCAATGCCTTTTATTTGTAACTAACATGCCTTAATCATGGAAGGATCTGCTCCAGGGGCATCTGTTGATTATCTGCATAGTTTTGATTTAATCGATCAAAACTCTGGTTTCAGACCACCTCAGAAGGGTCATTGATGCCATTGTTAGCCAATTACCTGATGCTGCCTTTGTCGTCAGCACTGCCTTCTTCTGCATTCGAGGGTTGTGTCCATTAGTTACATTTATAATGAGATTTAGCTATTTTCACTTTTGCCATTTTCAAATGTTGGTTAGCCATTCTAGATAGCTTATTGTGTTTTTGTATTATCAACATGTGATATCTGAAGTCAGGAGGTAATTTTAAAAATAGCTGCAGTTTATAGTATGCTGTATATGTTTGATCGTGTTCTATGTACTGTTTTAGTAATGAAAGTTAACATTTTATTTACTGTAGTTTTTCTTCTGTTAAACAACTCTGCTGTGGTCACTAAAATAAAACCAATTCAGCAAGATTTTTATGGGAAGCTTACAAGGAAGGATAAAGTGTTATTGAATCTTCATAAGGAAAATTATACTGTAAAATCACTGTCTGAAATTTAAACTTTGCATCTCTTCTCTCCTCCTCCTCCCCCCCCCGCCCCGCCCCCCGTAGGATATCTCATTCATGAATCTGCAGCCTGGAGTGATCGACTACAGCGCTGGTTCTTCCTGCCACGGCGAGCGAGCAGTGAGCGCTACAATGAGAAAGATGACGAACACAAAGGAACAAACCTCATTATTAAATGTACTCAAGATTTTAAGGAGGTCTTGGTGAGCAAGATTGGAGTGGTTAACCCTACTCATGGATTCTCTTCCTTTAAGTTCATTCCAGATACGGACGATCAGATCATTGTGTCGCTGAAATCCGAGGAAGATAATGGGAAAATAGCAACTTATATTCTGGCTTTTACCTTAGATGGACGCTTCCTTTTAGAGGAAACAAAAGTGGGGGATATAAAATATGAAGGAATAGAATTTATATGAGCTATTTCCTGATCAAAAGTGCACAGATCTGGATGAAAGTACTACTGTTTCCAAGAATATTCAGAAGGGCAGTTCCCCATGTTGGTATTATCCTTTTAAATGCTTCTTGGTCGCCATTAATCTGAAGTGTTCTTTTGTGATACCCTCCTCTTTGTTTACATGTAAGAAACTGAATACAAGGTATTGCAAAATTAGCCCTTTTCTTCTGCTCTTTTTCAAACTTCAACATTCTTTCTAATTTTGCTGAAATTAATAAAAATATACTGGGATGTTGCCTTGTGCTTACATGGTGTAAAATCTGCAACCAATCCAAGAAATTTGCAAATCAGTACTGGTCTGGTTTGCTCATTTGTTTTTGAACTTGTTAACATTACACTTCCTGTAGTTGCATATCATAGAACCAGAAAGAATTGTAAAACTGGTCAGCTCACAAGGATTGGATACCAAAGTAATTACCATGGTACAGGAAACTTTATCTGGGACCGACGTGGTGCCGGTTCATCAACAATTCCGGATAACCGAAAGCTATAGTAAAAGATACGGAGCTGAGAGCTCCGTATAAAGCAACAAACCCTGTTGCTTAGCAACAGGTTCAGAACAATGGCCACAAGTTCCAAGCGTCTCTGTAGCTTAGCAACAGCTGCAGCCACACCCTTGCACAGCAACAGATGGAGGAAGGCAAGTAATAAAACTTACCTGAACCTACTCCTGAATTTTGCCAGTTAACCGAGATTTCCGGTTATTTAGGTGCCGGTAAATCAAAAGTTTCCTGTAGAATTTGGTCAATGTCGCTGACGTTTTAAAAGATATCCCAAACTCCACTAGCAAAGCAGCTATTAATATTCTGTGTCATGTATGTGGCTACTTCAAACTTGGAGTACTACTTTGCGTTTTTTTGAGGGGACAGACAAGTGGCAAAGTTTCTGCGAGGTTACGCTGGTTTTCCCCAGCACAATTCCCCTGAAATCGGCCAAACCCGTGCCGACTTTCAAGTGCAAGTTATGTCCAGCACAAATTGCGTTTCCGCAAATTTTTTTTGTGCTGGTTTAAAAAAAAATTGCGCTGGAAGCCCACCAAACGGGCCACGGCCCCGATCGAATTAATCACCATGGTGAGTTCCTGCTAATTGAGCTCGTTTGCAGCCCTTTGAGGAGGCTCTTAAAATTAAGCGGCTTTTTTTTTTTAGGTGCCAGTGAACTAATGGGCACCTTTTTAAAACGTTTTTAAAATATTAAATAATTTACTGAAGAAACTGACTAGTTTACACCAATCAGACTAGTAAATGCTTCTGTAAAGTTTTTAAAAGTCATTTTCAGTTATTTAATATCGGGTTATTTACAGGTGGTGGTCTAGATAATATTAAAAAATGCTTATTTTTTGTGATAAACCCATTTTCAGCTGTATTAATAAAACTGCACCATGTTACCACTCGGAAATATATATCCAGGAATATTTTTTTAATGCAGATGGGGACAAAAAAACAATTACGTTCTAAAACACTGCTCGTTTGTGCTGGTTCATGGAAGATTTTACATTTGTGATTGTGCAAATGAGTTAGAGCGGAAACTTGAAACCTAACTTCACTACGGAAAACTAGTGCAATGTGGAATGTAATTTGTGCCTGGATTGCCAATTGCACCCAAAGCGGAAACTCTTCTCATAGAATCTTGATTACCATACAGCTTTTGGGGAAAGGTTATGGCAGAAAAGGGCACATAAAAGCTGGAATTGATTTCTTATCCTGTTTTCCAGTATGTTCTGCAGTTTGCTTCACTGCTTAAGTAGCGGTGGGGAGAGGAAAATTGTATTAAAGTCCACAAAATAAGCACATTCTGTTTCATCACTGCATGATTTGAGGAAAATGCAGCATATAGATCAGCCTGACTTCCAAATGTACCGGGGCTCCGATTAACAATGAGATTCCGAGTTACACAGACTCTACAATGACATCACAAGTATTTAGACAATACCTTTGTCAATTACATATTTTTTTAATAAAATCTTCAAAAGAACTGCACTGTTTCAAAATTTCAAACTCTGCTAGTTGCTGTTCCACTTAAAGTGGAAGCTAGCAAAGAAATGTCACTTCTTTTATATTGGATTGAGTTCCAGAATCCAGAAATTACATTGAGCTGTTGGAGAATATATTTTTTGATCCATTTTAAGTAATTACACCAGCTATCTATTCTGTAATACGATTCTGTAAATCAAACAAGATTGAATCATCTTTCTAGTTTTGGTGCCAAAATAGATCTTAAGTCAACTGGTAAATCAGTCACATGGTCTGCACATTTTGATCATTACTTGCCCTCTGAATTGTTATTTTAGCTTCTGTGATCCACATAATGGTTATTGTCATGGGAAGTTGTATCTATGTCCTTTTTAATATGGTGGATCAATTTTTTTTTAAATGGTTCTTAATTGTTGATTTTCTTAGTTTGATTTGAACAGGCTACTTGTCTTAAACTGTTTTATGTAAGGTCAACCTTGTCAACTTCCGTCGCAGGGGTTACTCCTTTCCACAGTTCCTCATCTACTTGTTGAGATGATGTGTTCGAAGTGGTTGGTGTGTTTGTCTTTTGTAAGTGCAATTTTGGTGTCAGAAGTCAGAACTCTATGGCCTCTATCTACTACATGGGTATGGTAGGATAGAATCAGTCAGCACATTGTGCCTGGGCTGGATCTTTGAAAGAGCTATCCAATTAATCCCATAGCCCTGCATAGTCCTTTAAGTATATATCCAATTCCCTTTTGAAAGTTAATATTGAATCTGCTTCCACTGCCCTTTCATTCCAGATCATAACTCGCTGCATGAAAAAAATTCTCATCTCCCCTTTTTTTCTGTCAATTGTTTCCTCTGATTACTAACCCTCCTGCCACTGGAAACAGTTTCTCCTTGGTTACTCGATCAAAACCTTGATAATTTTGAACACCTTTTAAATCTCCCCTTAACCTTACAACAAAAGCAAAATACTGCGGATGCTGGAAATCTGAAATTAAAATTCTAAAATAAAAATCCCCTTAACCTTCTCTGCTCTAAGAAGCACAATCCCAGATTCTCTTCTCTACTCCAAGTAACTCAAATCCCTCATCCCTGGTATAATTTTGGTAAATCTTGTCAGAAGCTAGAATGCTATGGCATCTCCTACGGTAATATGTTTATGGCACTAGACTAGCAGTCCAGACCTATATAGGACCCCAATTGCAATTTCAAGGTACAAATGGGCGAAGCGTAAAACCCAAATGGCTGCCAGCCGATCCTTCCCTCCCAGGCTCTGACTGTCAACCAGCTTGGCATGGGAGCTGGCCAATTTCCCATCCTCCCAGAACCAGTGGGGCACCCACAACTGGCCGACGGACTGGAAATGATGCCCATGCCTCAATGGCTTGGGCCTCCCACTGGCAAGAAGGTGTGGGCAGAGGGCATGCGCTACCGGTAGTTAAAATCATCCCTCATGTTTCTACTAAATATCCTTTGTATATCAAATCTTACCTGTATAGGGTCAGTTTTTTAAAATGTTGTAGTGCAAACAGACCACAACCCTACACAATCACCATATTGTTGCCTTTATCAGCAGAAGGGTATCCTACAGTTGTTCATCCCTCTACCAATATATCCACAGCCAAGAATTAAATACATGTTTAGGATTTATATACAATGTCTAAATTTGTTAACTTCCGACTGCTACATAACCCAGTCTGAAAGGTACCAATTACTGACCAAACCAGATTTGTCAACAGCAGGACTGCAGCCCGACACGGAGTTAAGTGCAACTTAACTCTTGCCAGAGACTTCCAAGACAGATATAGTACCAGCTACAATAGCAAGGGTACAGTTGATGCCCTCATAACATTAGAAGCCAGATTTTAACTCCGGGCGAGTTGAGCGGGTGGGTAGCATGGAGTTAGAAACTCCCACTACTCTAGAAGTGACTTTTAAACTCTGGGACCTCATTTAAATCCCACTGGCTGACTTCCTATCCATTCCAGGTGGGTAGTCAGCGGGAAATCTGCGTGGCATGGAAGTAACTCGGTGACACTTACCTGTTTGGGTCACTTTGGGCCCCAATCATCTTCCCCGCTGTCGTCACCTGGCAGGAATGTCAGTTAAAATCGCCCCTGAAGTATCAGTGATTACAGCAAAGGTATGTTGATTCTGAAGATCATCAGAATCCAAAACGTAATACTGTAAGTACAAGTTATTTAATTGTAAAGCTCACAATCTTGACATTAGCCAGGTTACATTTGTTAATGGTATAATAGTTATAAGATTGCCCAAGATTAACAGAATGGTATTAATGTGTTTCTAAGTTCCAAGTCAATATTCAGTGCATCATTGGTGCAGATCTCTTGCATTAAGCGTTCTGCTGGTGACAACATAAAACTCAGCTATTGACACTTTCTATTTATGACATGCATATGCATCCTTGATCTTTTGAATCGAGGCAGGCAGGACAGGTTCAACAAGTTCTTGCTGAATGGAGTTTAACTTTAAGCTAATGTGAAAAGAATCCTACTTCACATGATTTAGGCAATTAAAAGTCAATTTAATAACAGACCTATTTCTAAGGTATCAGTCAAATACACAACATATCTTCAGTTACAACTTTTCCCTGTGGGATCTCTAACAAGATATAATGCTATATTGATAACTGGGTCACAGAGTCCTTGCACAAGGCCTTCAGTGGCAAGATTAGTTCATAGTTTTTATCCTAGGTCTCTTGAACCAAAGAATCTTTCTTTGCTCAATTGCACCTGCTTCTTTATGCATTGCACTGCCATTTTGTCTGAATACTGAAATCACAAGGGAATTAATTAATTTCCTGTTAGGTTAATTTCCAATAATCTTTGATTGGACCTTTACTTCAGTTTGAATGAGTGTATTAACAACAACTTGTATTTATATAGCGCCTTTTAACCTAATAAAACATCCCAAGGCACTTCACAGTGTTATAAACAAAATTTGACACCGAGCCACAGGAGAAGAAATTAGGGTGGATGAAGATGTAAGTTTTAAGGAGTGTCTTAAAAGGAGGATAGAGAGGCGGAGAGGTTTAGGAAGAGAATTCCAAAGCTTAGGGCCTAGGCAGCTGAAGGCATAGCCACCAATAGTTGAGCGATTAAAATCAGCAATGCTCAAGAGGTCAGAAATAGAGGAGCGCAGATACCTCTGAGGGTTTTCGGGCTGAAGGAGATTAGAGATGGGTAGGGGCGAGGCCATTGAGGGACTTGAAAATCAGGATGAGAATTTTAAAATTGAGGCGTTGCTTAACAGAGCCAATGTAGGTCAGTGAGCACAGGGGTGATGGGTGAACGGGACTTGCTGAGAGTTAGGACACAGGCAGCAGAGTTTTGGATGACCAAGTTTAGATAGGGTAGAACGTGGGAGTGCGTTGGGTTTTGGTATCGACATTCAGAACCCAATCAGACATGTAGGATTTAACAAAATGGGTATATGTGGATACAGTAACATTCAGCATGTTGGGTAAATGTTTTGCAGTGAAGTTTTATGTATTTTGTATAGTACATGGATCACAGAATTACCTTAAACTTGTATTAATTGCACAAACCATGTTTTTAAATTGGCATTCCTCATCTGTGTTAAAACGGCTCAAATTCATGAATGGATGGATCTCACCGATGAATTGCAGTTCTGTTGTTTTTAACCACCATTAAGCACTCAGGCTGAACTAGGATGTTTGTAATTATCACAGTCAACTCTACTATATTTTCAAACTGTATCAAACTTTGATTTGCTGCTTTCACATGGGCTATTTTGTATGTGCTAGCTCTATTGGTGAGGTTTAGTATCAAAAAGTTAACTCCAATTAAAATTTTACTGTCTTCATTTTTTGATACTGGCTGTAAATCTCTTGATCCCCTTTAATAAAATGTGAAAAAGAACAAGATATTAATAAATCTTTTGTCCATTAGGTGTGCAGCCTGTCTTTAGTTCCATACTGCTTAATTGAACAGGATTAAAGAGAGCCTAAATTAGCCATATAATGTTCAAATGCTGCTACTTTCAATTCAGTACAGGAGAAGCCAATGGCCATTTCCTCTTGCTGTTGTAGTTTGCATAGAAAAATTGAAAGAACAGAGTTTCTGATTTAACTGACCAAAGTTTAAGCCATGTTTCTATTTTATTTAGATTATTACACGTTGTGAATATTTTGTTTGCTCTTATGCTGTGCATACACTCTGAGTAAGGTGTGCAAAGAAACTACCAGCCCTACCCCTTTGGTAAATCATACGCAGTTTTTTCTTGTCCTCTGCATACTTGGGACTTCAATATGATTGAAGATCAATTCATTCTCCTACATTGTCAAAATAATGGGATCGATTTAGTAGGAGTAAACTTGAGGATTATCTACTACAACAACCATCTAGTAAACAATACTCAGCTTGACTTCAGAAGTGGAAAATCCTGCCGGACTAACCTTGATAACTTTGGACTGGGAAACCCAACTGTGTGGTGCACTTAGATTTCCAAAAGGCATTTAACAAGGTTGAACACAAATGGCTATTATCAAAGAAAGAAATACTTGCATTTATATAGTGCCTTTCATGACCTCAGGACCCCCCAAAGCACTTTACAGCCAATTAAGTACTTTTGAAGTGTAGTCACCGTTGTAATATAGGATATTATCTAAGCTCAAAGCTGTAGATTCCAGGGTAAATCTTGAGAATGGACAATAAATTTGCTGAAGTGTAGAAAACAAGTGTTACTTATTAGAGGAATAATGGAGTGAGTGCCACAGTGGGCAGTGTTGGGACCAATATTGTTTCAATGATTTGGATTCATAAACTCAAGTCACATTTACAGATGATACAAAACTAGAAAGAGCTTTTCATCTTTTGTCCCATGTTGAGTATTCAGGGGACCTGGTGTTTGCTTTCACAAAATCCTTCAGATTGGTATTGAATGTTTTTATTTAACATTTTGTCCTTAGATTAGGATTTGAGTCTGTTGCAATGAGCCCGTTGTAATAATTTGAAATATCTATAAAGCTTATGTTCTAGGAACTGCATTTCCCTATGTGTTGGTAAATACACTAAATAGACCATTGGTGATCTCCCACCTGAAAATTGTTGCTATGTTATAACCATAGCATAGTTAGATCTAGTATTTAATTTTGTAACTGAAGCCCATACCCAGTTAAAGGTCTCTTAATGACTACCATGCCACTCAGTCCACATGTGGGGTAAGGAATTCTTAATTTTCATCCAGGCTACATTATTTTACTTTTTGAGAAAGGACCGCGTTTGTGCTTACAAAGATGAAGGACATGGTGCTGAAAATGAGAAAACTTTTGACTGTAATCATCTTTGCCCCCATTACAAATTACGTACCCCTGCCATGGATTCTACCATGCCGCCCCGCCAGCCATTGTCTCAGGATAAACTAGACAGTTTGCAATCTTTGCCATTCTACGACCCGGAGTTCCATCACAAAAATTGCCAACTTCCATCTCTAGTATGCCACTACCCCGCCTCAGAGACCATCTTCTGCTGAAACCCTCAGCCATGGATTTGTCTTCTCCAGACTATTGCAATGCTCTTCTGGCCAACCTCCTATTCTCTAACCTCTGTAAATTTCAGCTCATCCAAAATTGGTGTCCATATCCAATCCCACATCAATTCCCACTCACCCATCACTGCTGTCCTTCCTGATTAACATTGGCACCTAAAAATGGACCTAAAGGAATTTTCATGAAGTCTGAAAGTAAACAAGGCATACACAAGACTATTATGGCCAGAGGTAGGCAATGTTGCAAATGTTGAAGTAAGCAGTTAACCACTGGAAGCTGGATCCCAGTCATAGCCATCCATCGAACCAGTCCCAGAATTAAAACTAAATACACAGTTCACTATTCCCCAATTCATTTTCTTGCCAAATACTTGTCAAACTTCCTCTTAATATTATGGGCGTCATCAACCTCAATAGCCTCTCTCAGCAGTCTTTCCCAAACATTCACTATCATCTGTGTGAAAGTCATTTCTGATCTCTCCATCCACTTTCCCTTCTCTGAGCTTCATCTCTCATCATTCTCAATGGAACGTGATGTTCTTAGAGATTTTGAATGCCTCAGTAAGATCTCCTCTCGGGCTCCCCTTTTCTAGTGCAAACAAACTCAAGTTCTGTAGTCTTTCCTTGTAACTTAGGTGTCTGATGTCAGGTATCATATAAGTAGCCCTTTACTGGACGTTTTCTAGTGCCCTGTCTGTCATATGGAAACCAGCACTGCACACAGTGCTCCAGGTGCGATGAACCAAAGACCTACATAGGCTCAGTATCACATTCTGTAATGTGTGTTCTATTCCATGCAATACACAACCAAAGATCCTATTGGCTTTATTTACCACCGCCACACCCTGTAGACAAATTCTTTGCCTGTAGTACCTCGTCACCTGCTTGAACTACTGTACCCTTCTCCCCACCCTGTTCCGTCCCGCTGCTGCTCCCACCCAAAGCACCCATACCTTTTCCTCTCGCCACTCTATCTCCATACTGAGCACGTATGCCTTTCTCCCACTGTTCAGCAGCTGACCCACCCCTGACAAATCATGGTAAAGTGTTTAAAGATCTTTAAGCCTGTTCCGAGCAATGGTCAGACTTTTGCAACTGTGGGAGGCAGAGTCTAGGGAATTGAGGTTGGGTTGGTGCTAAAGTCTGATTGTAGCAGGAGGGTGAGCCAGCAGTAATCTCGAGAAACCTGTATTATTTGAAATAGGTATGCAGCAGTGGTGCTGGCAAAGCGCTTTTCTACATTTCTGGGGACTAATACTCCTTCAACTCCTCATCCTAGCTCCTGCAGCTCCCCCCCCTCTCCCACTTCGAGTACCCGAACCTTTCCCCTTCCCCACTCCCTCCTGCCACTTCCACACAGCCCCACGCTAAGAACCCATAAATCTAACCTCCACCAGTCTTCATTGCTGACACACCCTGAGCACGCCTGCTCTGTCTGGTTCCACATTAAGATAAGTGAAACAACTTGAAACTTGCCTTTTGGATAGCAGCCACCAGCCGTCAGTTTAAGGACCACTGGTTTGGCTGCTGTACGCTGAGCATTCTGTGGTCAGTCACAATCGTATATCACAAAGGAGCCTGAAGCAGGTGTTAGAATCATTGCTTATACAAATCGGGGGCCTAAGGCCAGTTTCAGGCAGGCACCCTGGATGACTACAGGGTGCACTAACCAATAAGGCACTTCTGGAACGGAATGAGCAGCGTGCACCATATTGGGTCTTGCAGTGGACCTGTCTGACCTGCTCTTGTAGCCACAGCATTTCTGTGGCTGGTCCAGTTACGTTTCTGGTCAATGGTGACCCCCCCAAGGTGTTGATAGTGGGGGATTCGATGATGGTAATGCCATTGAATGTCAAGGGGAAGTGGTTAGTGTGTCCGTGTATAATAAGACACAGACTGCGGAGAACGGCACAACAGTTGTTTACTCAACGTGGCTCACAGTGGAACTGATCTGTACAGATTACTACTCAGGGCTATATACAGGTGTGGTCACTGCCGGTACTGCAGTATACATGAGCTGTAAAAGATATGGTGTGGAGATGCCGGAGTTGGACTGGGGTGGACAAATGTAAGAAGTCACACAACACCAGGTTATAGTCCAACAGCTTTATTTGAAATCACAAGCTGAAGAAGGAGCAGCGCTCCGAAAGCTTGTGATTTCAAATAAAGCTGTTGGACTATAACCTGGTGTTGTGTGACTTCTTACATCTGTAAAAGATAGTTCTCCCCTTAAAAGGTATATACATTACAATTCCTCCCCTTTTAGATTAACAGTACCATAACACTCATTTAACATAAATATCAAACTAATTACAATTAACACTTTTAACATGCAACATTAGCTGAAAATAGTTATTTATATATTCAGTCTTTGGGGAGGCTTCCTGATCCTTTCTGGATAGCGCCTTTCCCGACTGTCTTGCTCTTGGTGCGGAGGCGATTCTGGCCCCCTGTCGTCGGTTGGTTCATCAGCTTCCGATGCTACTGTTTCTGGGGTAGATGCAACCTGTACGTCGGGTTCATCACCAGGTATGTATGGGCGAGGCATGGGGTTGACTTGTTCCTGTGACTCTAGGATCTGGTCAGCATGGCATCTCACGATGCTCTCCCCAACATCCACTGTGTACATTAGTGGGCCCTGCCGTGTGCATATCGTTCCTGGCTGCCATTTTTCTGTTGGGTAATCGCGGGCCAAGACTGGTTGCCCTACATTGAAGCTCCTTGTTGGCTTCTCATGGATGTGCTGGAATTGCTTACTCTCAACATCTCTTCATACGTTTGGTCTGAGCAAATCCAGGTGAGATCTTAACCTTCGGTTAAAGAACATCATGGTTGGGGCCTGGTTGGTGACTGCATGTGTCGCATTCTGGTAGGCGAACAGGAAATTGTCCACCTTGTGCTGCAGCGGAATGTTGTCATTGTACATAGCCTTTATTGCCTACTTAAAGGTTTGTACGAACCTCTCAGCCAATCCATTTGTGGCTGGATGATACGGGGCGGATGTGTAATGCCTTACCCCATTCTTTTTCAAGAACCTCCGGAACTCTTCGGACACAAACTGTGGTCCGTTGTCGGAGCAAATCTGTTCTGGCAAGCCATTCCTGGCAAAAATGGTCCATAGGACTGCAATAGTTTTCTCCGTGGCGGTGGAGGACATTTTGATGACCTCAGGCCATTTCGAGTGCGCATCCACGGCTATTAAAAACATTGAGTCCATGAATGGACCAGCAAAATCAATATGCACCCGTTGCCATGGAGATGAGGGCCACTCCCATGGGTGTAGAGGGGCCTGTGGTGGTGCATTTTGGACTTTCTGGCATCCTGAGCAGCTCTTGGTCAGGTCCTCGATTTGTTTATCGATTCCCGGCCACCACACATAAGCCCTGGCTAGGCTTTTCATTTTTACCCCTCCCAGATGACCCTCATGAAGCTCATTGAGCACTCTATCCCTTAACTTGGGTGGAATTACCACTCGGGATCCACGCATCAAGGTCCCCCGGCACACTGACAGCTGTTCTCTCCTTGTCGAGAATGCTGGCAACAGTGAGTCGCCATGTGCTGGCCATCCCTTCACCGTCAAATCATATACCCGAGACAGTGTCGGGTCATTTCGGGTTTCCTTTTCGATACAAGCGTTAGTTACCGGTAGGTATTCAACTATAGTCGAATGGAATATTTCGACAGGATCCACTGCTGGTGCTTCCTCTGCAGTAGGCAGTGGCAGGCGTGATAGCCCATCAGCATTTCCATGCTGTTTCGTGCCCTTATATTCAATCCCATAGTGCTGCGCCCCTAGAAAAAGTGACCATCTTTGTAGTCGTTGCGCAGTCATCAGCGGAACGCCCTTCTTCGGATTAAAAATGGAGACAAGAGGCTGGTGATCAGTCAGCAAGGTGAATTTCTGCCCGTGCAGATAGTGATTGAACTTTTTCACCCCCCACACTAGGCTGAGGGCCTCCCCGTCAATCTGGGCGTAGTTACGCTCTGCTGAGCTTAGTGATCGTGAGGCAAAGACTATTGGCCTCTCTGAGCCGTCCGAGAATTTGTGCGACAGCACCGCTCCAATGCCGTAGGGTGACGCATCACATGCCAACCGAATTGGTAATGCTGGGTTGTAATGGGCCAATACCTCTTTCGATGCGATTAGTGTTTTGCTCTTCTGGAAAGCTCGTCTACATTCGTCACTCCACTTCCATGGCACCCCAGTTTGCAGTAGGGTGTTCAGTGGGTGTAGTATTGTAGACAAATTTGGCAAGAACTTATGGTAGTAGTTTACCAGCCCGAGGAACGACCTCAGTTGTGACACATTTTCCGGTGCTGGAGCCTTGACTACTGCCTCAATCTTCTCTGGGGACTTATGTAACCCCTCTTTATCGATAACGTGGCCACAATACGAGATCTGTTTTCTAAAAAACTCACATTTGGGGCGGTTAGCTCGGAGCCCATATTCCTGCAATCTAGTGAGCACCTGCTCCAGGTTGGCAAGGTGATCACTGTCATTTTCGCCCGTGACCAGGATGTCGTCCAAATAACATTGGGTCCCTGGGATCCCTTGCAGGACTTGTTCCATTGCCCTCTGCCAAATAGCCGGAGCTGATGCTATCCCGAATACCAGCCGGTTGTATTGGTAGAGACCTTTGTGGGTGTTGATTGTGAGGTATTTTTTTGATGCTTCTTCTACCTCCATTTGCAGATACGCCTGGGCCAGATCAATCTTAGTGAAACGTTTCCCTCCAGATAGCGAGGCGAAAATATCTTCAATCCGCGGAAGTGGATATTGTACGGTGTGAAGGACCGGGTTCACTGTTACCTTAAAGTCCCCACAGATGCGAACCTTCCTTGGTTCCCCAGGCGTGCTGCTCAACGACTTTTTCATCACAGGGACGATGGGTGTAGCCCACTCGCTCCAGTCTACCTTGGACAGTACACCTGAACGTTCCAGGCTCTCCAGCTTTGCTTCGACGGCTGGGCGGATCGCATAAGGTACCGGTCTGGCCTTAAAAAAATTTGGGCTTGCGTTTTCTTCCATTTTAATCATCGCTGTCATGCCTTTTAGTGTTCTGAGTCCTTGCTGGAACACTTCTTTCGCGTCAGTTAGGATCTTTGACAGTCGCCCAGGTGTGACGTCGTCATCCTTTTTGTCAGCCACAGTCAGTGCCTGTATGGAATGCCAATCCAGTTGTATTTTCCGGATCCATTCACGTCCCAGTAATGGTGGTCCTCCATCTTGCAATACATACAGGTCTAGTTTTGGTGTTTCCTTACCGTTATATATAACGGTCACCCTTATTTTTCCTTTGGGGTAGACTTTTTGCCCCATGTACGTCTTCAAAATAATTTTTGTGTCTCTCAAGGGTATGTGTGAGAATAGCCGCTCGTAGTCCCGTCGGTTTATGACTGTTAGGGCTGATCCTGTGTCCAATTCCATCTTTACCTGGACTCCTGCTATCTTGAGAGTGACCCAAATGGTTCGGTGACCCTCCGTTGTGATCACATGATGTAGTTTCAGACAACTCAGTTCCCTGCTTTCGGAGTCGTTGTCACTCTTTTGTTCGTCTGAACTATTCTCCGTCATCTTATGTACCTTCTTGTACTTTCCTTTGGTAGGTTTCTTATTGCTGGTTTTCTTTCCCGACCTGCAGACTCGTGCTATGTGTCCTACTTTTCCACACTGTCTGCACACGTTGTCTTTGAACCAACAATCATTCTGGTCGTGTGTTGTTCTGCCGCAGCGATAGCACTTCTCTGTTCCATATGACATTTCATTTGTGCCATATTCTTGCGGTCTCTGTTGTATCTCTGCAGCGCCCCGTGCTGCTGCTTCATATGATACCGCAATGCTGAAAGCCTTTTCCAGCGTAAGGTCCTTTTCAGATAAAAGCCGTTTCTGGGTTCCTTCACTTTGAAGCCCACACACAAACTTGTCCCTTAAGGTATCTGCCAGTCCCGCTCCAAACTGGCAGTGTTTTGATAGTTTGCGCAGTTCTGTTAAATAATCAGCATTACTTTCATCCTTATGCTGGTTCTGTTTGTGGAACTTGAATCTTTCTGCTATCAGCAGCGGTGTGGGGTTTAAATGTTCCTTTAGTATCGTTACTATGTCTTCAAAACTCTTTTCCATTGGCTTCATTGGGGTTACTAGATTTCGTAATAAACCATACGTCTTTGCACCCATTAAATTTAACAATACCGACGCTTTGTCATCTGACACCTCATTTGCCTTGCAGTACACCTCTATTCGGTCGACATATGTAGTCCAACCTTCGACTTCATTGTCAAATGCGGCGATACTGCCACTCTTCGGCATTTTGGGTGTGGTTTAAAATGGCGTCTCCCAATGGCTTAAAATGGTGTCTCCCGCGCTTTCCTTCCTCCCCCGCTGCTGCCAACGCCGCTCCCGGCGGTTCTCGTGGCAATGGCGGCGCCCTGTAGGTTTCGCGTGCTTCTCCTGCGCTGCTGCCAACGCCACTCTCGGCGGTCCTCGTGGCAATGGCGATGCCTCGCGGGTTTCTGCACGTCTCTCTCTCCCACGCTGCTCGGCCCCTGAACACCGGCTACGCCCTGTGTGCTCTGCCCTCTCTCTCTCTCCCTCTCTCTCCCCCGTCGACGCTGCTCGGCCCTTTGCTGTGCCGCTCGGTCGGGCTCTAGCCCGCCGCTGTCCGGGAAGGGTCTGCGCACTACCTGTTGCCAGCCCGTTTCGCTGGACCACCTCGACTGGAAAGCCAAGCCTGGCTCTCGACAGCCTCCCCCGCAATTCTCGAGTCTCTGCTGGATGACTGGGCGGTTGCCCGTGGTCGACGCCCGAGTCTCTGGCCTTGACCTCCAATCCACTGATCTCCAGGAACGAATCCCCGGGGGGTGATGCAGAGTTGCAGGTAGGTTCGAACTTGCCTCGTCGTCAATGTTGTGTCCATGTATAATAAGACACAGACTGCGGAGAACGGTACAACAGGTGTTTACTCAACGTGGCTCACAGTGGAACTGATCTGTACAGATTACTACTCAGGGCTATATACAGGTGTGGTCACTGCCGGTACTGCAGTATACATGAGCTGTAAAAGATAGTTCCCCCCTTAAAAGGTATATACATTACAGTTAGAGTCTCTCTTGTTGGAGATGGTCATTGCCTGGCACTTGTGTGGCGCACATGTTACTTACCACTTATCAGCCCAAGCCTGAATGTTGTCCAGGTCTGCTGCATGCGGGCATGGACTGCTTCATTATCTGAGGAATTGCGAATGGAACTGTACACTGTGCAATCATCAACGAACATCCCCACTTCTAACCTTCTGATGGAGGGAAGTTCATTGATGAAGCAACTGAAGATGGTTCAGCCTAGGACACTGCCCTGAGGAACTCCTGCAGCGATATCCTGGGGCTGAGATGTTTGGCCTCCAACAATCACAACCATCTTCCTTTGTGCTAGTTATGACTTCAGCCAATGGAAAGTTTATCCCCCGGTTTCCATTGACTTCAGTTTTGCTAGGGCTCATTAGTGCCACACTTGGTCAAATGCTGCCTTGATGTCGAGGGTAGCCACTCTCACCTCACCTCTGTAATTCAGCTCTTCTGTCCATGTTTGGACCAAGGCTGTAATAAGGTCTGGAGCCGAGTGGTCCTAGCGGAACCCAAACTGACCATCAGTGAGCAGGTTATTGGTGAGTAAGTGCCGCTTGATAGCACTGTCGATGACTCCTTCCATTACTTTGCTGATGATTGAGAGTAGACTGATGGAGCGGTAATTGGCCGCTGGGATGTTGTCAGGGCCCATAGCCTTTGCTGTATCCAGTGCACTCAGCCGTTTCTTGATATCGCGTGGAGTGAATTGAATTAGCTGAAGATTGACATCTGTGATGGTGGGGACCTCAGGAGGAGGCCGAGACAGAAACATAGAAAAATAGGAGCAGGAGTAGGCCTTCAAGCCTGCTCCGCCATTCAATATGATCATGGCTGATCCTCTATCTCAATACTGTACCATATTCCCGCTCGCTCCCCATACCCCTTGATGAATCATCCACTTGACACTTCTGGCTGAAGATGGTTGCGAGCACTTCAGACTTCTCTTTTGCACTCACGTGCTGGGCTCCGCCATCATTGAGGATGGGGATGTTCATGGAGCCTCCTCTTCCCGTTAGTTGTTTAATTGTCCACCACCATTCACGACTGGATGTGGCAGGACTGCAGAGCTTTGATCTCATCCGTTGGTTGTGGGATCGCTTGGCTCTGTCTATAGTATACTGCTTCTGCTTTTGAGCATGCATGTAGTCCTGTGTTGCAGCTTCCCTAGGTTGGCACCTCACTTTTAGGTACGCCTGGTGCTGCTCCTGGCATGCTCTTCTGCACTCCTTATTGAACCAGGGTTGGTTGCCTGGCTTGATGATAATGGTAGAGTGAGGGATATGCCGGGCCATGAGGTTGCAGATTGTGGTGGAATACAGTTCTTTTGCTGCTGATGGCCCACAGCACCTCATGGATGCCCAGTTTTGAGCTGCTATATCTGTTCTGAATCTATCCCATTTAGCACGGTGGTAGTGCTTCACAACATGATGGAGGGTGTCCTCAGTGTGAACACAGGACTGTGTGATGGTCACTCCTACCAATATATGGACAGATGCATTTGCGACAGGACGATTGGCGAGGACGAGGTCAAGTAGGTTTTTCCCCTCGTGTTGGTTCTCTCACCACCTGTCGCAAGCCCCGTCTGGCAGTTGTGTCCTTCAGGACTCGGCCAGCTCAGTCAGTAGTGGTGCTACCGAGCCACTCTTGGTAATGGACATTGAAGTCCCCCACCCAGAGTACATTCTGTGCCCTTGGGACCCTCAGTGCTTCTTCCAAGCGGTGTTCAACATGGAGGAGTACTGGTTCATCAGTTGAGCTTGTGCTCTCTGTATCAGGCAGTCAGAAATTCTACAGGTGTAGATTTCTCAATAGTTTGGTCTGGAGGTTGTTAAGCATGACGATGGGTTTTTTACATGTGTCAGACACCAGGCTGACCCCCCAAAAGATGGTTCCAATAGGAGGATAATAGGAACAGGAGATGAGCCCGAGTCTCTCATCAGTTTCCAAAACAACTTCTCGACCAACGTCACTTCCTCCTTTTGGCACCAGATGGCTCTACATTCCACACACTGTAAATTGAAGAGAGTGCACAGTATTTAGTGCCTCAGAACCAGTGTGTGTGCATAGGGACTGTGAGTGGTCATTATTGCAGCAACTTACTACCACCATTAAGAAAGCGGATACATTAGCACTTGGTACTTGACTGACATA
This sequence comes from Somniosus microcephalus, assembly GCF_052327205.1. Lineage (NCBI taxonomy): Eukaryota > Metazoa > Chordata > Chondrichthyes > Squaliformes > Somniosidae > Somniosus > Somniosus microcephalus. Next base: position 62,690,054 of record NC_141007.1, read on the forward strand.
AACTACGAGTTTTTATTCCCACATGGCATTGACAAATGGGGAGATTAGAGGACTTACTGTGCAGCAGTCAGAAGCACTTGTGGTTAACTTGAAAAGTGCTCTAATTGGAAAAATAAGACAATATGGAATTTCATCAAACTATATGTGGGATACATTTTTATTTAACAGGTGGGATTCCAAAGCATTCAATATTCCTTTGGGAAGTTTTGTAAGATTTAAACCTGCATATTTTTATAACAACAACTTGCATTAATATAAAGTATTTAACATAGAAAAATGTCCCAAAGGCACGGCACAAAAATACACGGAAAAATTGGACACCAGACCCAGCAAGGAGAGATTACGGGGGGGGGGGGGGGGGGGAAACCATAAGCTTTGTCAAAGCGGTGGGTTTTAAGGAGAGTTGTAAAGAAGAAGAGGGAAGCGGAGAGGTGGAAATAAAAATGTGGCGAGCTGTATAATGAGTAGCCAAGTCAATATTGCCCATTTTACACTGTGAGCAACGTCAAAGTTACCCCCACCGTCTGCATTTGTGGATATTTCTCTCATTTTACTCATCCCCATTCAGCTGAAAGGGATGCTGTCTGTAGTCCGACTGCTTCACAACCAACATCAGAGACAACACAGCAATAACGTGAACATTAATGGGAAGGACATGCATCCATTTAAAATGAGTTTGAAGCCTTTCTCATGAAAATAGCAACAAAGCAGTGTAACTTGCTGCAGGGCTGAAGTGATTCCTTGTCTGTACTGCAGATGGCGTTAGTGTCAAATATGTGCTGTTATAAAACATTTAACAGACTGTAAATAATCCACTGCTTGGATTTCCTTATGAGTTTATAAGTAATGCTGATTATTGAAATTAAAATGTTGAAATTCGTCAAAATGTGGTCACTGCATTTGACAACTTACACAAGGGCCTATAGCAGTTTATATCCATTTAATCATCTTCTATAGAATGACTAAAGTCAAATTTTCAGAATTTGTCACTGGAGATTTTAATTACCAAATTATTTCATAATTAGTTTGTCCCACATTCATTTCAGCGTGCATCTTCCGTATGTTTTTGGAAGATAGCCCAGTACTTCCAACAGCAGAGCAATGGACTCCCATTCAAAGTGCTCAGGTTTGAATCCCAGTCTCAACTAACATTCAGATTTGGCTAACTTCAATGGGCAAGTTTCAACAGTGCTCAGCCAGAGCTCTTGATCAAGTGTCTCAGTGCAAAGGAGTGCTTTATCTCCGGGGGATGAAAAATTGACAAAAGATTCTATCCCACCCGCAAAGCCTATCTCCTGCCACTGACTACAAAGTGCCATTAAGAAGAGCCCTGGCGAAGTTTGTAAATCAAACTGTTCCATTCCCACTGGCTGAGGACAACATGCAAAGGAGAGGAACAAAAGCAAGAACAAAATGTAATAACTACCTGTAAATGGATCTGGAATAGGTTCAGGTTTCTATGAAATGGACGACTATGTATGTACTGAATTAATACAAAATCTCTATGCAAGACCTGTAGGAGAAATATTGGAAATTTAAGTCAGATAGGGGAGATGAAATGTGCCTTGCTTCTGAAAAAAAGCATGCGATGTTAAAGAAACTATTGTGTGAAGCTGTTGATTCCCTATTTAGTAGTAGGAATAATTAACTGTTGTCATTGTTGATTTGTGTTATTATCTATTTTGTTTAATATATTAAAAGTCTTGGTTGTAGTGTGCACTCCCTTCAGTGTAACACTTCTTTCCTATCCTATTTCCGTCACCATGATTTGTTGATTGGCTCAAAGTAAAACAGCAGCAAATTAAAACAGCGGAGTTAGGGAAAGTACAAATCAAAAACCAGCTCAGACCAGTTGGACATAGATACCAATAAAAGTAGAAGGCAAAACAATCAAATCATTCAAACCACTGCCCTGAGCTAAAAATAAGAGGGTAGAAAGTTTGCCCTCGCCCTGGCACCATCCGAATCCCTGGGACAGGGTCAATAAAATAATCGGGGTGGGTGCCTGTAGTGTATGTACCCGTCTACCTTTAAGGGAACTATTGAATGTAACCGTTCACCTTTAAGGGAACTACTTTTGGTGTGGCACTACTTGTTTGGCTTCTGTATACTGTAATACCGATAGTGACCACACCAGTATATAAGTGTTGTAGCAGGATTGCTGGGGCAGATTCGCCCGGACCTTCGAATAGTAAAGACCTGTTTGTTTGTTACTTCTGAAGTCTGTGTATTTATTAACTGCACAACTCACAGACTTTACAGTGGCGACGAGTCCGATCGTACCCTGCGGCAAGATTACCAAAAGCAACGAAGAGCGTCGAAGAGAGACAACCGCCCTCGTCGTGCTACCAAAAGAAAACACGAGGCTGCAACAACAGAAAGCAGGAAGACTAACAACAAAAGCTGTATCAGCAACAGGCACTGACTACCCTTCTGCCACGGTGCGGAGTGAGCCGACCAGCAAGAAACAAGGCGGCCGAAGAGACTGTGAGTAGGGGAAGGTGTAGAAGTATCCGGAGGATAAGGGCAGAGCACTCGACCTCGGTCGAGGGGGAGCTGTGCCGGCCAAAAGTCGGGTCCAACGGCGTCGGGTGACAGCCGGACCGCGATCGGCGGGAACAATCCGGGCAGCGACCGCAGCCACGAAGCGCTGAGCCTGCGAGTAGGCGCGGGAAGAGAAACCCAGCCGCAGCCGGGGAGGGAAACACCGGTCTGCGAGAGGGCTGGGGAGGCGAACGGGAACCGTGCGGGTGAGAGCCGGGTGCGGAGAGAGAGACTGCGAGGAGCCAGTCCAGCGGCTGAGCTGTTCTCCACCAACGGGGTACTCAGAGCCAGCAAGACCGAACGTGCGGGAGTGGGTGAGAGACACAGCCGAAAACGGGGTGAGAGACTGCGCGAGAGCCAGTCCAGCGGCTGAGCTGTTCTCCACCAACGGGGTACCCAGGGCCGGTAGCACCGAACGTGCGGGTGAGAGAGCGACAGAGCCGGGTACGGAGAGATAGACTGCGCGAGAGCCAGTCCAGCGGCTGAACTGTCCTCCGTTAACGGGGTGTACCCAGCGCCGGTAGAGCCGTGCGGGCGGGAGGAAAAGACATAGCCGAGTAAGGTGGTAGCCAGCCAGCGGCTGAACCTGTCCGCTGTGGGGGAAGCGTACCCCTTCCACCGGGAAGAAACGCGGGAAGCCGCCATTAGGCGGAGAAGACGCCAGAAGCGGGAAACCGCCATTGAAGTGGGCGGGGCGAGAAAGGAAGAGCGGGAAACCGCCATTTTCACGGGAAAACCGCCATCTTGATTGACATACCGCCATTGAAGTGGGCGGGGAGAGAAGGAAAGAGCGGGAAACCGCCGATTTCGCGGGAAAACCGCCATCTTAGAAACAAATAAATAAATAAGAATACTTAAAGAAATACTGGTGCTGCTCCCAAGGGAAGAAAGATGCCTAAGCGAGGGAATATTAACGACTTTAATTCTGAAATAGAAGACTGGGCCACGTACGTGGAACGCATAGAGATCTATTGCGAAGCCAACAAAATAGAGGAAGACGACAAGGCGATAACATTGCTAAACTCGATGGGGGCAAAAACATACGGGCTCTTGAAGCATCTAATAGCACCAAATAAACCAGCGGATCAGACCTTCGAAGAGATTGTGGCTGTGCTGAAGGACCACTTGAACCCCACACCGCTGATGCTGGCTGAATGATTCAAATTCTACGCAAGAACGCAGAAGAAAGACGAAAGCAATGCGGAATACTTGGTCGAACTGCGTAGGCTAGCGAAATACTGCCAGTTCGGAGGGAATCTGACAGAAGCGCTGCGGGACAAGTTCGTATGCGGATTGTCCAAAGAAGGGACGCAGAAGCGACTACTGGAAGAGAACGACCTCACACTGGACAGGGCTGTCCTTATAGCTGCATCGCACGAAGCCGCAGCGAAAGGAACGGCGGAAATGCAACTAAAGGCGGCGGCACTCGGGGTGGACCAAATTACTTCAAGCACAACAAAATGCTACCGTTGTGGGAAGACAACGCATGACCAGAATCAATGCTGGTTTAAGAACCAAGAGTGTAGGAAATGTGGCAAACTGGGTCACATCGCGAAGGTATGCCGGTCCGGGAAAAAGACCAATAATCAAAGGAAGCCACCACCAGAAAAGTACAACAAGGTACACAAGGTGGCTGAGAAGAGTTCAGACGAACAGAATTCAGACTCAGACCCAAACAACCAGGAGCTGGGTAGTCTGAGAATCCACAATGTGGGTAAAGAAACGGATCTACAGGCCATCTGGGTCATACTAAAAATAGCTGGAGTCCAAGTAAGAATGGAGCTGGACACTGGATCAGCTCTATCAGTCATCAACCGAAGGGACTACCACCGGCTATTCTCTCACATACCTTTAAGAAATACCAAGTTCATATTACAGACATACACGGGGCATAACGTATACCCCGTGGGGAAAATAAGAGTCAAGGTGAGAGATAGGGGTAAAGAACACCCAAGAATGAGCTTGTACGTATTACCTGAGGGAGGACCACCACTTCTAGGACGGGAGTGGATTAAGAAAATAGACATGGAATGGCATTACCTAAAAGCCATAATGAGGGAGGACTCGGTGCAAGCTATTAGCTCAGATTCTGAAATGGATGATGATAAGACCAAGTCGAAAATGGAAGACAAGGCTAAAAGGGACTTGCCGACGATGGGAAAGAAAACGAAGACATGCAGAAGGACTTATGGTACCAAGAAGAATAAAGCTGCAGAGCAGAACTCCAGGTTGACAGAGAATTCTGAGCCTGTTTAAGCAAAGGATTCATACATGACGGAAGAACACCGAGCTCGGACGCAAACTTATGTCAAAGTACGACAACAATTAGAACAGTTGAGTGACCGTCTCGTACAGGAGATGAACAATATGGAAAAGTTCTGGGACACCAAATGGGGGAACCTGGAAAGACTACAGAGACAGCTAGCTCAAGCAGAGAGCGACCATAGAGCCATCATGGCCAAATACCAATCACATTCCCCTGATGCTGTTCAGGAACTAGAATATTTACAGAATGAACCAAAGGAAGAGGAATCTTCAGGGAGCCAGGATTTTATTCCAGTTCTTCTTTACGACTCCTTACAAGCAGAGTGTGAGAAGTTGAAAGAACAGTATGAACAGGCCCAGGCTACAATTTTGGAGGGGGTTAACTCGGCAGCCTCCGAAAAGCTAGTTTCAGTAGAAGCATATGAACAACTAAAGGTTGAACATGAGCAAGAAGTCCAAAGGCTGCAGGAAATTCTTGATGAGCTCAAGGCCAAGACAGACTCATCGATAGAAGCTCCATCCATAGATGAGCAATTAGAGGTGAAAATCATGGCAGAGCATGAAAGACAGGATGTCCAAGAACTTATAAAAACATTGAAGGACACCCAAGACAAATATGAGGCGGCAATGACCGAGGTTCAACAACTTGAAGAACAGATTCAACTGGGAATCCTTTCAGTGGAAGAACAGGACACTGTAAGAATGGTCCCTGAACATGAACTAGAGAGCATCAGGGCGCAACTTTTCCGAGCGCTGAAAGCCAAAGTTCAAGAGGAACGTAAGGTGGAAGTATTGGAGAAAGAGGTGGATGAAATGGAGAAGACTCTGATCCACCGTGTTCCCAGGGAAGAGTTAACGGTCGGCCAACTCCTTCATATGCTGAAGGACAAGACTCTGCAAGGGGAACAATCTGAACACGAGCTTCAATCTTCAGGGGGAACGAGTTCGGAGCTCTCAAAAGTCACGGAGATAGCTGAGGTGGCAACACAAATTTTACAAGGATGCCAAAAGTACGTTGAATCACGTCAAGGTGGACAGAAGAAGGTGGAAACCGTTACTTCAGTAGAAGGGTTAAATAGCCTGATAACGCAATTACCGATGGAAAGGAAGGTATTGAACTCACAAATGAGGTCCGTCGTGAAGGAATGGCAGATAACCCAGGAAGAGCGGGATGAATATGAAGGCATGAAGAAGGCTTTTCAAGAAAGATGTTTAGGGAAGGAACCACCGTCAGCTAACGTCCTGACGGGTGAGGAGGAAGAAGTCGTCTCTCTCGCTGGCCTAACTCAGGACGAACCTGAATATTACCATGGCCTGTTGAGTGACACTGAATATTATGAGGATGTGGTCTGCCCAGCTTGTGATGAAAACTCTCAAAGTGCTGAAATCCGGATGAAGCACTTAAGGTCTAAGGAACATAGAGAGTTGGTGGCGCTACAGCTGGCAGCCGAGAAAGGAGCTCCGAGAGTTTCAAAAAGGCAGAAAAGAAAAAGAAGAAGCAGAAGATAATAACTGTCTAAAATATTAGCACTTCTACCATTCCAGGCGGGACATTACGAAAGGAGCTAAATTAGTTGAAAAACTGGAAAATGTCAAGACAGCCAGTTGGTTGTAAAAGTCCGCACTGCTTGTTCAACAGGACGAAAGTTCAAGCTGTTACGTCAAGAAAAAGGCTATGGAGGAGTCACGCTAGCCAGGTGAACCGGCTACACCAAAGAAATGTTGTTCGGAACGAGTCAAGATCAGAGACTGAATCTATGAACTGTTTCCGCAGAGACTGAACCTGTGAACTGTTTCCACCGGGATTATATTTGTAAATTGTTTTATATGACATTGACTCCACCGAGATTATATCTGTAATTTGTTTTATAGGAAGTTGAAGATATGTATGTTTAACGGGGACTCTGTAAGTAATAAGCTAAAAAGGGAAGATTGTAGTGTATGTACCCGTCTACCTTTAAGGGAACTATTGAATGTAACCGTTCACCTTTAAGGGAACTACTTTTGGTGTGGCACTATTTGTTTGGCTTCTGTATACTGTAATACCGATAGTGGCCACACCAGTATATAAGTGTTGTAGCAGGATTGCTGGGGCAGATTCGCCCGGACCTTCGAATAGTAAAGACCTGTTTGTTTGTTACTTCTGAAGTCTGTGTATTTATTAACTGCACAACTCACAGACTTTACAGTGCCTACCTCACAGGGACGGCAGCATTTCAGACCAGTTACCATTTGGATACAGTTATCCTTTCAGGCAGTGTATTCCAGATCACAACAATTCGCGGTGTAAAAAAACTCATCTCCCTTCTGGTTCTTTTGCCAATTACCTTAAATCTATGCCCTCTAGTGACATCTCTTAGCAACAACAAATTATCAAATGAAGTTTCATCTCTCATCAACTACAAGGTCACTTCTAGTCAACCAACTTGGTCGCTTCATGGGAGGGCTCCCACGGCTCTATAAAGAAAGCCCTGAAATGTGAACTTTCTCTCTCCACAGATGCTGCCTGACCTGCTGATTATTTACAGCATTTTCTGTTTTTATTATAGTACTCCAGGTGTTGTCTAACAAGGGCTTTGTATCGCTGTAGCATAACTTCTACCCCCTTGTATTCTAGTCCTCTAGATATAAAGCCCAGCGTTCCATTAGCCTTTTTGATTATTTTCTGTACCTGTCCGTGACATTTTAATGATCTATGTACAAGGATCCCGAGTCTCTTTCACTGTTTCCAGCTTTTCACCATTTAGAAAATACACTGATCTATCCTTTTTAGGTCCAAAGAACATAACAAGAAATAGGAGCAGGAGTCGGCCATTCGGCCCCTCGAGCCTGCTCCGCCATTCAATAAGATCATAGCTGATCTTCTACCTCAACTCCACTTTCCTGCACTATCCCCATATCCCTTGATTCCCTTAATATACAAAAATCTATTGATCTCTGTCTTGAATATACTCAACGACTGAGCCTCCACAGCCCTCTGGGTAGAGAATTCCAAAGATTCACCACCCTCTCAGTGAAGAAATTTCTCCTCATCTCAGTCCTAAATGACCGACCCCTTATTCTGAGACTGTGATCCCTGGTTCTAGACTCCCCTGCCAGGGGAAACATCCTCCCTGCATCTACCCTGTCAAGCCCTATAAGAATTTTGTATGTTTCAATGAGATCACCTCTCATTCTTCTAAACTCTAGAGAATGTAGGCCTAGTCTACTCAATGTCTCGTCATAGGACAATCCCCCCCATCCCAGAAACCAGTCTGGTGAACCTTCATTGCAGTCCCTCTGTGATAAAAATAATAACTTCCGGGAAGTTATGTCATCACTTCCTGTGAACTGTGAACTATGAACTATGAACTGTGTACATACCTCACTTCCTGTCATGTGTCACTTCCTGTTGGACTGGTATAAATACTGGTCTGTTCAGTATTGTAAGAGGCTTCTACCAGAGGCATGGTAAAGACCTCTCTTGTATATAGTGTGTTTATAAGTTACTTAAAGCTTACTTTAAAGTTACTTGATGGTAAGCCTCCTTTTTCTTACATCAATTTAAGTAACTTAGTATTTACACTCACGAATACTAGACCTTCGGACAAACTCGGAATTAAGGATCCAGGGAACCACCCATCATGGAGAAAATCCTTAGACCTATTCGTCTGGACTTGGACCCGAATGCACCAGCAGCTGGCAGGGTATGGAAGCATTGGTACCGTACTTTTGAGAATTTTCTGGATGAATGTGAAGCGGATGCTCCTGCTAGATTGAAGATACTTATCAATTATGTGACCCCAAAAGTGTTCGAATATGTTGATGAATGGGATAATTACGATGAGGTGATTCGGGCACTTAAGAAACTGTATGCCAAGACCCCAAATGAGGTCTATGCTAGACATCTACTGGCCACAGCCCGACAAGGACCAGGGGAATCAATTGACGAATTCCTGCAAGAACTTCGCAGGCTCAGCGTAGATTGTAACTTTCAGGCAGCCTCAGCTGAGCTGTACCGCCAAGAAATGATTCGTGATGCTTTCATCTGCGGGATTGCCTCTCCATTTATACGCCAGCGTCTACTAGAAAGTAAAACACTTGAGCTACAAAAAGCTTTTGACCTAGCTTGTTCACTGGATTTGGCAAAGAGAAATGCAGACCTCTATCAGCTGCCCAGATCTCGATCTGCTGCTGTAGCTGCAACCAGACAATTCAAGCGGTCTCAGGTGAACCCTATCATGGGGGAATCTAATTCTGATAATTCTGATGAAGAAGAGGAGGACGACCCCACTTTAGCAGCCTCTTGGCAATCTAGGAAGGAATGCTTCTTTTGTGGAGATGCTTTTCACCCTAGGAAAACCTGCCCTGCTCGCAATGCAATCTGCAGTTATTGCGGGAAAAAAGGACACTTTGCTAAAGTTTGCCTATCAAGGGCCTCTACGAGGGCCAATCCAGCTAAGGCCTACCGAACTGCCCCAATTAGGGCCTATCAAGATGCTCCAGCTAGGACCTATCAAGCTTCCTCTCGAGCTCTCTCCCGAAGAAGCACACCAAGAGTTTTAGCCACTCTCTGTGCAACGACACCAATTACAGCTGCTTGCCCACAGAACCTGTCTCATGCTGCCACAAAAATTTCAATTAAAGGGCATACCTTAGATGCCTTAATTGACTCAGGAAGTACTGATAGTTTCATTAAGGAACAGATTGTTGCGAAATTGAAACTACATGTCTTCCCATCGGACCAGGCAATTGCGATGGCCCAGTCATCACTTAATACCAGAATCTCCGGCTTTTGTGTTGTTGATATGACACTTCATGGTCGTATGTATCCCTCCACCCGACTTTCGGTGCTCAAGGACTTATGTAGTGATCTCCTCTTAGGACTGGACTTCCAAAAACAGCATAAGAAACTCACCATTGAGTTTGGTGGATCCAAACCCGGACTTACTATTTCTAATATACCGTCTAAATTACCATTTTGTGCATTATCAGCAGCTTCACTTGATGAACCCTCATTATTTGCCAGTATTCCGCCTCAATGCCAACCGATAATAACGAAATCGCGGCGCTTTAATCAGGAAGACCAATCTTTTATTGCGGCTGAAATCTCTCGACTTCTAGCAGAGGATATCATTGAACCATGTTCGTCGCCCTGGCGGGCTCAAGTCGTCATTGTCAAGAACCCTCTAAAACCTCACAAACAGCGACTATGCATCGATTATTCGCAAACCATCAATCAATATACCGACTTGGACGCCTACCCATTGCCACGCATTGATGATATGGTTAATAAACTGGCCGAATACAAAGTGTTCTCAACTTACGATTTAAAAAGTGCCTATCATCAGTTACCCTTGAAGGTCTCGGATAAGCAGTACACAGCCTTTGAGGCTAATGGACGGCTGTACCAATTTCGTCGCCTCCCATTCGGGGTTACTAATGGAGTGGCTGTCTTTCAACGGGCAATGGATGGCCTGGTTAAGCAGGAAAACCTAAGGGACACTTTTCCCTATCTTGATAACATTACCATTGCAGGTCACGATCAACAGGAACACGACTCCAACCTCCAAAAATTTCGGGATGCCCTCCATCGCCGTAATTTGACCCTGAATGAATCCAAATCTGTTGAGTCGCAACCGACCATCAACATCCTTGGCTACTGCGTAGGCAATGGTATCATTAAGCCAGACCCAGAAAGACTTCGCCCGCTCCAAGAGCTCCCGTCACCTAAGAATCCGGCTTCTTTACGTCGGGCTCTCGGTCTGTTTGCATACTACGCTAAATGGATTCCTCATTTTTCGGACAAAATCGAACCCTTGCTGCATGCTAGATCATTTCCACTGGGAACAGCGGCTGTTGCAGCCTTTAACCTTCTCAAAAAACAGTTGGAGAAAGCGGCTCTTCACTCCATTGATGAGAATCTCCCTTTCGTGGTTGAATGTGATGCCTCGGAGGTGGCGATCTCGGCTACTCGGAATCAGGAAGGTCGTCCTGTAGCATTTATGTCCAGGACCTTACAAGGTGCCGAGCTACATTATCCTCCGGTTGAGAAAGAAGCCACAGCCATCATAGAGGCAGTACGGAAGTGGAACCATTTTCTAGCTCGCCAGCACTTTACATTGATCACGGACCAACGATCAGTCGCCTTCATGCTCGATAATCGAAAACGAACCAAAATTAAGAATAATAAAATACAACTTTGGAGGATGGAACTGGCCTCTTTTGGTTATACCATTTTCTATCGGCCTGGCAAGGAGAATGTGGCCCCGGACACCCTCACACGGGCATTCTGCTCCACTATGTCATCCTCCACCCTCATGGATGTCCACAATGGTTTGTGCCATCCTGGCGTTACGCGCATGCTACATTTCGTACGATCACGGAATCTCCCTTTTTCCACTGGAGATGTAAAGAAAATATGCTCAGAATGCCGGCTTTGTGCGGAATTAAAACCTCAGTTCTTCCGCCCCTCAGATGGTATACTCATACATGCAACCCAACCGATGCAACGACTTAGCATCGATTTTAAGGGCCCAGTGCCCTCTTCAACTCGGAACACATATTTGCTCGCCATGATCGACGAATATTCACGTTTTCCATTTGCCTTCCCCTGCTCCAATATGCTGGCGTCCACAGTAATCTGCTGCCTTGAGCAGGTATTTTCTCTCTGTGGCATGCCGGCTTATATTCACTCAGATCGGGGTCCATCCTTTATGTCGAGGGAACTCAAGGACTACCTCTCAGAACGGGGAATTGCTACAAGCAAAACAACACCATACCATCCCATCGGAAATGGGCAGGTAGAGAGGTATAACGGTATCATCTGGAATTCCGTACGTCTCGCTTTAAGATCTCGGGGCCTACCAGACCAGCAATGGGAAACAGTGCTTCCGGATGCATTGCACTCTATACGGTCCCTGCTTTCTACAGCCACAAATACTACACCTCATGAGCGGTTCTTTGGATTCCAGCGTCGCTCATCTCATGGGACATCACTCCCGTCATGGCTAACTACTCCTGGACCTGTATTACTCCGAAGATACGTTCGGACGTCTAAAAATGACCCTCTTGTAGACGAGGTCGAACTAACCGATGCCAACCCCACCTATGCAAACATACGATATTCCGACGGCCGAGAATCTACCGTATCATTACGGGATCTGGCTCCCTGCCCACCAGGACCTAGTGGGACATCGGGTGATGGCATTTCACCAGGAAACTCTTGGGACCTATCGGGTACCCCTCTCCAGGATCCTGATCGGACACCAACTAGCTTGGTGCCGGTAGAACCCCGTGCTCAAGGTTGCGACCCTCCCAGTACCACGCATGAAAGTACTGGTCTGCCACAGACCAGCTCTGCACCTCCCTCTGAACAGAGGCAGTCTGACTTTGAACCTATTGGGGCTCGTACTCGAAGCCATGATCTCCCCGACCCTTCACAGGGCAATCCAGGCCACACGGACTCTGGCCAATGGCCAACCGCATGTAAGCGGACCAGCGACCCTCTACGACGGGAATCCAAACGGGTGCGACTCTTCCTTGTTCGGCGGCTGCGGACCAAAAGGTAGACCACAGCCTCCTAAACCTGCAGGAGGGAAGAACGTGATAAAAATAATAACTTCCGGGAAGTTATGTCATCACTTCCTGTGAACTGTGAACTATGAACTATGAACTGTGTACATACCTCACTTCCTGTCATGTGTCACTTCCTGTTGGACTGGTATAAATACTGGTCTGTTCAGTATTGTAAGAGGCTTCTACCAGAGGCATGGTAAAGACCTCTCTTGTATATAGTGTGTTTATAAGTTACTTAAAGCTTACTTTAAAGTTACTTGATGGTAAGCCTCCTTTTTCTTACATCACCCTCTATGGCAAGTATATCCTTCCTTAGGTAAGGAGACCAAAACTACACAATACTCCAGGTGTGGTCTCACCAGGGCCCTATATAATTGCAGTAAGATGTCTTTACTCTTATACTCAAATCCTCTTGCAGTAAAGGCCAACATATCATTTGCTTTCCTAATTGCTTGCTGTACCTGCATCTTAATTTTTATTAACTTTTATTTAAATTAGCGATTCATATCCAAGGACACCCAGGTCCCTCTGAACCCCAACATTTCCCAATCTCTCACCATTTAAAAAATACGCTGCTTTTCTATTTTTCCTACCAAAGTGGATAACTTCACTTTTCTCCACATTATATTCCATTTGCCATGTTCTTGCCCACTCGCTTAGCCTGTTTATATCCCATTAAAGCCTCCTTGCATCCTCCTCACAACTTACATTCCCACCCAGCTTTGTATCATCAGCAAACTTGGATATATTACATTTGGTCCCCTCATCCAAATCATTGATGTGGATTGTGAATAGCTGAGGCCCAAGCACTGATCCTTGTGGTACTCCACTAGTTACAGCCTGCCAACCCAAAAATGACCCATTTATTCCTACTCTCTGTTTTTTGTCCGTTAACCAATCCTCAATCCATGCTAGTTGTTATGAATCTTTTGATCCATGAAGAAAGACTCATGAAATAACACTGGATGGCCAGCTGATGGCGCCGTCCAAGGAGTATAAATACTCGGGCATGGGCCCAGCTTTCCAAGGACATTGTGTAAACAGGAACTAGTGAAAGATAACTAGACCTCCATGTTTTGAAACAAGTTGATTAAAGCCTTGCTTTATACTCGAACCAAGTGCGTAGTGAGTTTTAGTACATCACGAGTATATTACCCCAATCCCATGAGCCCTAATTTTGTTTAATAACCTCTTGTGTGGCACCTTATCAAATGCCTTATGAAAATCCAAATACACCACATCCACTGGTTCCCCCTTATCTATTCTGCTAGTTACAACCTCAAAAAACTCATTTGTCAAACACGATTTACCTTTCATAAATCCGTGTTGACTCTGCCCAATCCTATTATTATTTAAGTGCCCTATTACCACGTCCTTAATAATAGATTCTGCATTTTCCCTACTACTGATGTCAGGCTAACTGGTCTGTAGTAACCCGTTTTCTCTCTCCCTCCTTTCTTAAATAGTGGGGTTAAATTTGCTACCTTCCAATCTGCAGGAACCGTTCTAGAATCTATGGAATTTTGGAAAATGGCAAACAATGCATCCACTATCTCGATAGCCACCTCTTTCAAAACCCTAGGATGTAGGCCATCAAGTGTAGGGGATTTATTGCCTTTCAGGCTCATTAATTTCTCCAGTACTATTTTTTTTTTTACTAATACAGGTAGACTATCCTTTATCCGAAAACCTCGGGACCAGCCAAGTTTCGGATAAAGGAGAATTTCGGATTTTGGAAGGTGGGTCGGCGGGGGTCCGCGGGGGGTCGTGCGCACGATTTACGCTGACGCTCAGCGTAAGTCAGTCGGGGTCGGCGGGGGTCGGGGCCGGCGGGGTCGGCGGTTGTCGGGGCCGGCGGGGTCCGCGGTTGTCGGGGCTGGCGGGGGGGTCGGCGGGGGGGTCGTGCGCACGACTTACCCTTTATCCGAACTTCCGCAACCGGAACCCTCTAAAAACCGAAGGTTTTTTCATTCAGCGTAAGTCGTACGCACGACTTACGCTGAACGAAAAAACCTTCGGTTTTTAGAGGGTTTCGGAAGTCCGGATAAAGGGTAGTCTACCTGTACTAATTTCTTTCAGTTCCTCATTCTCGCTAGACCCTTGGTTCTCCACTATTTCTGGGAAGTTTTTTGCATCATCTTCTGTGAAGACAGACACAAAGGGGGGAATTTTGCCGGCGCTCAGGGGGCGGGTTTGGAGGTAGGACATTCGACAAAATCGCAAAGATTGACAGCGGGTCAGAAACCCACTGTCAACCCACCTCCAAACAATCTTCGCAGGTGTCGGGTCCCCGATTTGCGCATGGACCCGACACCTAGCGGCAGGAAGAGGGTTATAGCCACTTAATTGCTCGTTGACAGGTTGTTAACAGGCAGCTAAGAGGCTTTTTGCAATTTTGACAGGTCTACTGTGGGCTTCCCGATGTCCGGACACCACACCAGGTAAGTGTGGCGTGCTTTGGGTTTACTGTAATGTTTCTGCATTGATGACAGCTGCAGAAGTGGTGTGAAGGATCCAATGGTGCACTGGTGAGTTTCAGAGGTAAGAAAATGTTGGGAAAATCATATTTAATGCATTTAGACTTTTCTGTAGGTGACTAGTTTTAGATTGTATGTGTAGTCCCACCTCATTGGGAGAACCTCTTCCACCAGTGACAGATCGTTTTTGTAACCTCATCTGCAGCTGCTATCTGTTCTAGCCTAAGGAGAGCCTGGGTGCAAGATCTCACCTTTGTACAGTGATTGTCAGTGTTTGCAGCACCTCAATGCTGTCAAACACTGAGAAATTAGCTGCCAAAAAAAATTGTGCATGGCCCCTTTAAGAAAACCGGCTGATGACGCATCATCAACTGACGTCATCTGACACCGGCTTCCTCTTAATTGGCTGGCAAGCCCACAGTGCAGACTTAACAAGGCCAACTGACGCAAAATCAGTCTGTGCGTCTGATGTCATTGGGGGCGGGACTGGAACCTGGAAGGCAGCTGTCTCGCTCCCAAGCCACCTTGGACTGAAAAATCACAGCCAAAGTATCTGTATAATTTCTCTGTCATTTCCTTATTCCCCATTATAATTTCTCCTGTCTCAGCCTGTAAGGGACCCATGTTTACTTTCACTAATCTTTTCCTTTTTACATACCTATAGAAGCTTTTACAGTCTGTTTTTACATCTCTCGCTAGTTTACTCTCATATTCTATTTTCCCTTTCTTTATCAATTTCTTGGTCCTCCTTTACTGAATTCTAAAATCCTTCCAATCTTCAAGCTTTTCTTTTTGGCAACATTATAAACCTTTTTCTTTGATCTAATACTATCTTTAACTTCTCTTGTTAGCCACGGTTGGACCACTTTTCCTGTGGGGTTTTTGTGTCTTAAAGGAAAGGAATGTATATTTGTTGTAAATTATGTATTAATTCTTTAAATACTAGCCATTGCTTGTCTACCATTTCCCAATCTACCATAGCCAACTCGCCCCTCGTAGTTTGCTTTGTTTAGATTTAAGACCCTAGTTTCGGATTTAACTAAATCACTTTCAAACTCAGTATAAAATTCTGTCATATTATGGACACTCTTCCCTAAAGGCCCATTTACTACAAGGTTATTAATTAACCCTTTCTCATTGCACAATACTAGATCTAAAATAGCCTGTTCCCTAGTTGGTTCCTCAACATACTGATCTAGAAAATTATCTTGCATACATTCCATGAATTCGTCCTCCACACTATTACTGCAAATTTAATTTGCCCCATCGATATGTAGATTAAAGTCCCCCATGATTACTGTATTACCCTTGTTACAGGCACCTCTAATTTCCTGATTTATATTCAGCCCTACATTACAACTACTTTGGGGGCCTATAAACAAATCCCACCAATGTTTTCTGCCCCTTGCTGTTTCTTAGCTCCACCCAAACTGATTCTACTTCTGGATTTTTGGAGCTAAGATCCTTTCTCTCTACTGTCTTTATCCCATCCTTTATTATCAGGGCTACCCCTCCTCCTTTTCCATTTTGCCTATCTTTTCTAAAAGTTAAGTATCCTGGAATATTTAGTTCCCAACCTTCACCACATTACAACCATGTCTCCGTTATGGCTATTAGATCAAAACTGTTAATAGAGCAGAGAGAAATTAATTCATCTATTTTGTTGTGAATGATTCGTGCATTCAGATACAGTGCCTTTAGCTTTGACCTATTTCTGTTTTTCCCTGATGTCACCTTAGTCACTGATGCCCTATTACCTTTGTTACTCTCTCTGTCCCTTCCTGACCCACTCTGCTTATTTTTACCCAAAACTCTACCTGCTGTAGAGCTTTGACATTTCTCTCGCTGCTTTTAAAGTGACTCTTTCCTGAATCCTCCCACGCCCCCTTCATTAGTTTAAAGCCCTGTCTACTGCCCTGTTTATTTGGTTCGCCAGGACACTGGTCCCAGCCCGCTTTAAGTGGAGCCCGTCCCAATGGAACAGCTCCCTCTTTCCCCAGTACTGGTGCCAGTGCCCCATGGACTGAAACCCCTTCCTCCCACACCACTCTTTGAGCCACACATTTAAACCTCTAATCTGTTTTTCCCTGTGCCAATTTGCACATGGCTCAGGTAACAATCTAGAGATTATTACCTTTGAGGTTCTGCTTTTTAATTTGGATCCTAGCTCCTCAAACTCCCTCAGCAGAACCTCATTCCTAGTTGGTTCCTACATGGACCACAACAACTGGATCTTTCCCCTCCCACTCCAAGTTCTTCTCCAGCTGCGAGGAGATGGCTTTAACTCTGGCACCAGGCAGGCAACAGAACCTTCGGAACGCTCGGTCGCAGCTGCAGAGACCAGTATCTATCCCCCTGACTATACTGTCCCCTACCACAACTACATTCCCTTTCACTCCCCCCACTTGAATGGCCTCCTGCACCATGGTGCCAAGGTCAGCTTGCTCATCCATCCTGCAGGCTTTTCCCTCATCCACACAGGCAGCAAGAACCTCATACCTGTTGGACAAGGGCAAAGGTTGAGGCTCCTCCAACACTGCACCTCGGGTCCCCCTGCCTGCCTGAGTTGCAGTCACACCCTCCTGTCCCTGACCACTACCTAACCTGGATCACAGTGTCCTGGTAACTCGTCCCATCCCTGATGCCCCGCAATGTCTGCACCTCAGACTCCAGCTCAAAAACTTTGAGCTGAAGTTCAAGATGCAGGTATTTACTGCAAATGTGGTTGTCCGGGATCACAATGCTCTCCACAAACTCCCACATGCTGCAGTTGCGGCACACCACCTGCACTGCCATCCCTATATGACCTTGTTTTATTTAATTAAATTTGTATTTAGGTAAATTAGTTTACAGTGTAGTTTCTTGACTACTTACTTGATCTAGATTAAGTTAAGGGTACTGAAATTAAATATCTACCTGTAACACAAAGCACTACAAGTAGTGTAGGCAAAAAGCAACAATTCCTTCCCCCTCTTCTCCAAATTCCCACTCTTTCCAAATTCCCAAATAAAACACACTGTTCAAGTCCACTCCGTTTAATCTGAGGATCTTACACCTACTGACATTGAAATCCATTTGCCACAGTTTTGCCATTCACTGAATCTATTAATATCTCTCTGTAATTTTATGCTTCTATCGACACTGCTTGCAATGCCACCCTCCTTGTGTCAGACAAACTTGGATATGTGGCTCTCTAGCCCATCATCGAAGTCATTAATAAATACTTTGAATAGTTGAGTCCACAACACAGATCCCTGCAGGACACCACTAGTCACATCCTGCCAATTTGACTACCTGCCCATTATCCCTACTCTGTCTCCTGCCACTCAGCCAATTTCCTAACAAGGTCAATAATTTGCCTTCAATTCCATGAGCTTCAACTTCAGCTAACTGTCTCTTGTGAGGGACTTTATCAAATGCTTTCTGGAAGTCCATATAAATAACATCCATAAACATTCCCCTGTCCACCTACTTTAGTCACCTCTTCAAAAAATTCAAACCGGTTCATCAGGCACAGCCTACCCTTTACAAATCCATGCTGGCTCTCTCTGATCAGCTGAAAACTTTGAAGGTGTTCAGTCACTGTATCTTTAATTATAGACTCCAGTAATTTCCCGACAACAGATGTTGGGCCAACTGGTCTATAATTCCCTGGTTTCCCTCTCTCACCTTTCTTAAATAGTGGAGCCCAATATCCTTCTCTTCTTCTTCTTAGGCAGTCCCTCGGAACCGAGGATGACTTGCTTCCACATTAAAAATGAGTTCGCAGGTGACTGATGAGTCCAATGCGGGACCTACAGTCTCTGTCGCAGGTGGGGCAGACGGTGGTTGAAGGGGCGGGTGGGTGGGGTGCTTGGGTTGATGTGCGCTCCTTGCGCTTGGCTTCCGCTTGCTCCTGGCGAAGAGACTCGAGGTGTTCGGCACCTTCCCAGATGCTCCTCCTCCACTTTGTGCAGTCTTGGGCCAGGGATTCCCAGGTGTCGGTGGGGATGTTGCACTTTTTCCAAGGAGGCTTTGAGGGTGTCCTTGAAGCGTTTCCTCTGCCCACCTGGGGCTCTCTTGCCATGCCGGAGCTCCGAGTAGAGGGCTTGTTTTGGGAGTCTCGTATCGGGCATGCGGACAATGTGACCCTTCCATCGGAGCTGATCAAGAGTGGTCAGAGCTTCGATGCTGGGGATGTTGGCCTGAGCAAGAACACTGACGTTGGTGCGCCTATCCTGCCAATGGATTTGCAGGATCTTGAAGAGGCAGCGTTGGTAGTACCTCTCCAGTGCTTTGAGGTGCCTGATGTAAATGGTCCATGTCTCTGAATCATACAGCAGGGCAGGTATCACTGCTGCCCTGTAGATCATGAGCTTAGTGCCGGGTTTGAGGTCCTGGTCTTCAAACACTCTATTCCTCAGGCGACCGAAGGCTGCACTGGCACACTGAAGGTGGTGTTGGACTTCGTCGTCGACGTCTGCCCTTGTTGACAGTAGGCTCCCGAGGTATGGAAAGTGGTCCACGTTGTCCAAGGCCTTGTCGTGGATTTTGATAATCGGGGGGGCAGCACTGTGTGGCGGGGGCAGGTTGGTAGAGGACCTTTGTCTTACGGATGTTTAGTGTAAGGCCTATGCTCTCGTATGCTTCGGTGAAGGTGGGCTGCAATGCCACCCGCTCCTTGGATGGGTCAGCTGATCAGCTTGGTGGAGTGGAGATAGCCATTGATAGGGTCTTCAACAATGGCATTAGTGGCAATGAGTGATGCTGCTCACCCACAGGCCAGCAGACCTGGTAACAGAGGCTGGGAGCCGGGGTAGGGGCAGAACTGACATTGTTGTCTCTGAATGACAACACATCCGCCACCTCCTTCCAATGACTTCACATGTGCAGAAAGCAGGCAGGGGCCAGGCTGCCCCTGAAGTTGTGCAAGTGCAGCAGCCTGCAGAAGGAGCATCTCGTAGCCATGCTCACAGAGGTCGAGAGCCACCTTAATCCCAGGAACCTCTCACAGAGACCCAGCTGCCGGCCAGCTCAAAGGCTCCAGCCAAGGGGACCTCACCCAGAAGAAGCACCAGATTAGGTGGAGGAGCACAGCGCACATAGGGGTAGAAATTTATCTTGGGCAGCAGCGCAAAATGGGCAGTGTCGCATCAGCTGCCAGTTATACGCCCCACCCATTGACTTCCGCCCAAGGTGAATTTCTGCCCCCTAGTCAGTTAAGAAGGGGAGGTACATGGTTGCAGGCACTAGTTTTCAAGACATTTCACATTTTGGGCAATAAACAGTGTTGTCCCTGGTATCAAAGTTGGTGGTATATTGCCAATGGTTCTGGAGTAATCGAGTTACGCGGATCAGACTCTACTTTGATACCATCTCAGCAGTTGAATGCCCTGCTGATACTCAAGGCTCACACATGAATAATGGCCATTTGAGTGAGGTACCAGACATGAGTGGTCAACAATCATCAAACTGACCCCAGCAAGAGAGAGGAAGGGAGGCGAGAATACTGGCAAGGAAAAAAACCCAAATGGGTGTAACTGCTAAACTTCCACAATTCAGTTGACCAAAAAAACTGTATGAGAATGCATATTTCAACAGAAGAAAACAGCTGGTCTAAATTGCTGAGCCAGTCAGTAGACATGTGACATACTAACTGGAACCATGTGTGGTCTGGAGTTTATTACAGTGCTAGCATTAATTTCTCGAGCATGGTATATTACATATGTATCTCATGGTAGGGCTACATAAGTTGCACTATTTGAATTTGTTAAAACCACATATGTTAGGCTTTTCATAGAATGACATTCTGTTTCTCATCATCATCTCTAACAGACCAATCTTCATACACAGAGACTCTTCAGACATGTGTTTCTTGAGTTATTGAGAACTTTGAACCTATTAGGCCCAGCTGGCAGCATGAAGTTTTGTTTATGAGCCTATATGCCGTTGTTTAAGGCTTAATTCCCTCAAGTTCTGTTAACAAATAGTTAATTTGAAACTTTAAATTACAATGAAACTTTGAACATCTACGTTAAGATAAAAATATGAATAAACAAAAGCCTTCAGAACCATTTGGAACTTAAAAGTCTTTGATGTGGGTTTAAATTTATTCCCAGTCACTCATGCTTGGTCAAACCGGATGCATCAGTATCTTATGAAAGTAGCCAGGATCGTCTTTCTGGACTACCTGATAAGCTAATTACCCCAGAACCATTGGAAATACAACACAAAGTCCACTGCGATACACCATGAGTTATAGTTCAGCTCATTTGCAAGTAACAATTTGCTTATTACAGTATTAGAATGTGTTTCTATAAATGGAGGGCACCATAATGTAGCGAGTTACAGATTCAACTCCATAATCCCCACACACTGCGATCCTGATCTGAGCTGTTGCCAACATGAAAGAAAGAAACAAAGAAGAAATAAGGAAAGAAAGCATTTATATCACACCTTTCTTGATCTCAGGACGTCCCTTGCAGCCAATGAAGTACTTTTTGAACTGTAGTCGCTGTTGTAATGTAGGAAACGCAGCAGCCAGTTTGCGCACAGCAAGCTCCCACAAATAGCAATGTGATAATGACCAGATAATCTGATTTTTTAATATTTTTTTAAGGTGCTAGTTGAGGGATAAATATTGGCCAGGACACTAAGGGCTGGATTTTGCCAGCCCTGGGGAGGCTGGACTGCCAGGAAAATGGCAGAATTTGGGGGCGGGTCCCAACCCACCTCCGTGCCATCTTGCCAGGAGGCGAGAAGCCATCCCGCGCCTGGTCCCGTCTCCTTGGAGGCAGGAAGGGATTACAGCCACTTAACTGACTGTTAACAGGCAGATAAGAGGATTATCCCCATTTTTCCCCCACAAGTGTGGGTTTCCTGAAGACTCCAAAACCCGCCAGGGTCACCGAGGCAAGTAGTGGGTCTGCGGGGGTCGGAGGGGTCCAAAAGTGCACTGTGGAGGTGAGTGATGGGTGCAAGTGTGGAGAGGAGTGTGTGTGTGTGAGGTAATTGGAAAGTGTTAGAAAAAAAGTGAACTTACAGTACCTTTGCTTCCTCCTGCCGGCTTCAGTCGGTGGGTATGCGGAGAGTCTCGCACCTCTGCGGTAGAGGTGACAGATGGCCGTTGCATTCTCCAATGCAACAACCATCTAAGTTCTGCAAAAGAAAGAGATTTGATGAGGTCTTGAATTCAAACTACAGAGAATGTCAGTGTTTGACAGCTTCACAGAGCTGTCAAACAATGACAATTCATCTGTCAAAAAATTTTAAAAGATGAAACATCATACGTTGACGTTCTCTGTAACTGGCTTTCCCTTAACTGGCCTGCTAAGCCCGCTGGGCGGGCTTAATAAGGTCAAATCAAGGGAAAATAGTGTGGGTTGGCAGAAGTTGATGGAGGCGGGACTGAAACCCGACAAGTGGGAGTCCCACCTCCAAAAGCTCCCCATTGGCAAAATCCAGCCCCAAGAGAACGTGCCTGCTCTTCTTTGAATAGTGTCATGGGAATTTCTACATACACCAGAGAGAGCAGACAGGGCCTTGGTTTAACCTAGGGGAATGAACCGAGATTGTGTACTTCCTCAAAGGAATAAAAGAAAAATCAGAGGGATCATCCTCCTGGTCTGCTTTCATGTACTGTCTTAACACCGAGAATGAAAGGCTGGCATTAGTCACATATCATCAGCATTACATCCTTTCAGAGATTCTGACAGATTTAGTATGGCTGTAATGCTGCTGCAGTAAAACAGTAATTATGTCAATTGTCGGTGGTGGATCCAATTAGCTTAGACGTGCTACAACTTCTGAACATTAATGTGACATATTCTATTGGAATTATAATTTGTGCTCAGGGCAGGCCTTAACTTCCCGCCTCCTCATCGCAAAGGAGAATGTCACAAACATGTCATAAGACATTATTTAGGAGAGGAAGAAACCTAGATCAGTCGAAGGAACTTTTCAAATGAAAGAAGTTGAAGAAGATTCTCAATAAAAGGAAATTCAACAGACTCTTGACATGTCATTTTTGGGCCAAATTAATTTAGCTCAAGTAAGAATACAAAAAAAGCTCATTTCTGGTGAACAGCATCAGGGTTCAGCAATGCAAGGATGAAGTTCTTCAGACTGGAGGGATAAACATACTCAACGCCACAAGGGTTAAACAACATGAGGTGGAGGTATAATGGTTTACACTGTGGGAGCTTCAGGAGAGGCACAGGAGGCAGATAACAAGAAGGGCTCCACCGTTCAGGCCACAAGGCATCAGCTCAGGAAAATTAGAAAGCAGGTTTAAAGATACAGCATAGGGGAAAGATAGCTATCGGCATAATAACTGAGAATATGAAAGGAATGTTACTGCTAATGAGCAAAATATGATACAATCTGCTGACGCACAATAAAAGTAACTTGATTATATTGTCCTATTCTATTATTCTATTATTTCTTTCTATGTGTGTATACAAATTTCGGGTCCGCCTTAGATATTCCCTCGGTGGCGCGATTCACTCCTGTAACCAATCCCTTCATCTTACATTCAGGGGTGTGACGGTACTGCCCAATATCTAGTCATACAATACCATTTACTTCACTTAAATTCAAACCCTTCCTTGTGATTAAGAAAAATAATAAACCAAACTGCCTTGCCCTGGGTTAGCAGGCTAACTAATGCTTGGTTTGATTAGTCTAGCATTGAATAGACAGGCGTTTCTGCGGCCGCAAACGAGACTCCAGGATGGTGTGTTGCCTCCCTGGTGCAAGGGTCAAGGATGTCTCATAGCGGCTGCAGAACATTTTGGAAGGGGAGGGTGAACAGCCAGTTGTCGTGGTACATATAGGTACCAACGATATAGGTAAAAAACGGGATGAGGTCCTAAAAGCTGAATATAGGGAGTTTGGAGGTAAATTAAAAAATAGGACCTCAAAGGTAGTAATCTCAGGATTGCTACCAGTGCCACGTGCTAGTCAGAGTAGAAATAGAAGGATATTTCAGATGAATACGTGGCTAGAGGAATGGTGCAAGGGAGAGGGATTAAAATTCCTGGAACATTGGAACCGGTTCTGGGGGAGGTGGGACCAGTACAAACCGGACGGTTTGCACCTGGGCAGGACCAGGACCGATGTCCTAGGGGGAGTGTTTGCTCGTGCTCTGGGGGAGGGTTTAAACTAAAATGGCAGGGGGTTGGGAACCTGAGCAGGGAGACAGAGGAAAGGGAAACAAGGATAAAAGCAAAAGACAGGAAGGAGAAAAACAAAGGTGGCAGTCAGGGAAATCAAGGGTTTAAATCAAACATGGCCACGGTAAATAATAATTCTAAAAGGTCTAAAGAGCATTAAAAAACAAGCCTGAAGGTTTTGTGTCTTAATGCAAGAAGCATTCGTAATAAGGTGGATGAATTGGCTGCGCAAATAGAGGTAAACGAATGATATGATTGGGATTACGGAAACATGACTCCAGGGTGACCAAGGCTGGGAACTCAACATCATGGGGTATTCAATATTCAGGAAAGATAGGCAAAAAGGCAAAGGAGGTGGGGTAGCATTGCTGGTTAAAAGAGGGGATTAACACAATTGTAAGGAAGGATATTAGCTCTGATGATATGGAATATGTATGGGTAGAACTGAGAAATACCAAGGGGCAGAAACGTTAGTGGGAGTGGTATATAGACCCCCAAACAGTAATACGGAGGTTAGGGGTGGCATTAAATGGGAAATTAGAGAAGCGTGCAATAAGGGCACAGCAGTTATCATGGGTGACTTTAATCTACATATAGATTGGGCTAACCAAATTAGTAACAATACTGTGGAGGAGGAATTCCTGGAGTGTATACGGGATGGTTTCCTGGACCAATATGTTGAGGAACCAACTAGAGATCAGGCCATCTTAGACTGGGTATTATGTAATGAGAAAGGATTAATTAGCAATCTTGTTGTGTGAGGCCACTTGGGTCCGAGCGATCATAATATGATCGAATTCTTCATTAAGATGGAGAGTGAAGTAGTTGACTCAGAGACTAGGGTCCTGAATTTAAATAAAGGAAACTACGATGGTATGAGGCGCAAGTTGGGTAGGATTGATTGGGGAATATCACTCAAAGGGTTGACGGTGGATAGGCAATGGCAAACATTCAAAGATCGCATGAATGAACTACAAAATTTGTTCATCCCTGTTTGGCATAAAAATAAAACAAAAAAGGTGACTCAACCGTGGCTAACAAGGGAAATTAGGGAAAGCATAAGATCCAAGGAGAGGACATATAAATTGGCCAGAAAAAGCAGTAAACTTGAGGATTGGGAGCAGTTTAGGATTCAGCAAAGGAGGACAAAGGGATTAATTAAGAGGGGGAAAATAGAGTATGAGAGTAAGCTTTCAGGGAACATAAAAACTGATTGTAAAAGCTTTTATAGATATGTGAAGAGAAAAAGATTGGTGAAGTCAAGCGTAGGTCCCTGGCAGTCAGAATCAAGGGAATTTATAATGGGGAACAAAGAAATGGCATCCAATTAAATACATACTTTGGTTCTGTCTTCACAAAGGAGGACACAAATAACCTCCCAGCGATGTTGGGGAAAATAGGGTCTAATGAGAGGGAGGAACTGAAAGAAATCAGTATTTGTAGGGAAATGGTGTTAAGGAAATTGATGGGATTGAAGGACAATAAATCCCCAGGGCCGGATAATCTACATCCTCGGGTACTTAAGGAAGTGGCCCTAGAAATAGTAGATGCATTGCTGGTCATCTTCCAAAATTCTATAGACTCTGGAACAGTTCCCATGGATTGGAGGGTAGCTAATGTTTACCACCTTTTTTGAATAGTGGGGTGAGAGAAAACGGGGAATTACAGACCGGTAAGCCTGACATCAGTAGTGGGGAATATGCTAGAGTCCATTATAAAAGATGTAATAGCAGAGCACTTGGAAAACAGTGACAGGATCGGACAAAGTCAACATGGATTTACAAAAGGTAAATCGTGCTTGACTAATCTACTGGAATTTTTTGAGGATGTAACTGGTAAAATAGATAAGGGAGAACCAGTGGATGTGGTGTATTTGGACTTTCAGAAGGCTTTCGATAAGGTCCCGCATAAGAGATTAGCGTGTAAATTTAAGGCGCATGGGATTGGGGGCAAGGTATTGACTTGGATAGAGAACTGGTTGGCAGACAGAAAGCAAAGAGTTGGAATAAACGGGTCTTTTTCCAAGTGGCAGGCAGTGACTAGTGGGGTACCGCAGGGATCGGTCCTAGGACCCCAGCTATTCACAATATATATTAATGATCTAGACGAAGGAACTAGATGTAATATCTCCAAGTTTGCAGACGACACAAAGCTGGGTGGGCGTGTGTGCTGTGAGGAGGATGCAGAAAAACTCCAGTATGATTTGGACATGTTGGGTGATTATATTGCATCTGCCATGCAACTCCCAATGTGGATAAATGCGAGGTTATCCACTTTGATGTCAAAAACAGGAAGGCAGATTATCTGAACGGCAATAGATTGGGAGAAGCGGAAGTGCAACAAGACCTGGGTGTCCTTGTGCACCAGTCGCTGAAGGTAAGCATGCAGGTGCAGCAGGCGGTTCAGAAGGCAAATGGTATGTTGGCCTTCGTAGCAAGAGGCTTCGACTACAGGAACAAGGATGTCTTGCTGCAGTTGTACAGGGCCTTGGTGAGACCACACCTTGAGTATTGTATGCAGTTTTGGTCTCCTTATCTGAGGAAGGATGTTCTTGCCATGGAGGGAGTACAGCGAAGTTTCACCAGGCTGATACGTAGGATGGCAGGAATGACGTATGAGGAGAGATTGGGTCGATTGGGCTTATACTCGCTGGAGTTTAGAAGAATGAGAGGGGATCTCATTGAAACTTATAAAATCCTAACAGGACTAGACAGACTAGATGCAAGAAGGATGTTCCCGATGGCGGGGGAGTCCAGAACCAGGGGTCACAGTATAAGGATAAGGGGTAAGCCATTTAGGACAGAGACGAGGAGGAATTTCTTCACCCAGAGAGTGGTGAACCTGTGGAATTCTCTACCACAGAAGGCAGTAGAGGCCAATTCATTAAATATATTCAAGAAGGAGTTAGATATATCTCTTAAGGCTAAAGGGATCAAGGGATATGGAGAGAAGGCAGGGACAGGGTACTGAATTTGGATGGTCAGCCATGATCTCATTGAATGGCAGCGCAGGCTCGAGGGGTCGAATGGCCTACTCCTGCTCCTATCTTCTATGTTTCTATGAAACAGACCAAGTCTTACATGAGTTTGATTGGCACTAGTTTGACAATAAAATGCATGGCCTTTCTCTCGGCAGACCATCCAGTCTCACTAACCTAGGAAATGGGTTTTCTCTTCTATTTGTTACTTCTGATCAAAGGAAGTGGGGACAGAGGGTGAGGGCTGTCCCTCCCAATTCTTCACCAGTGATTTTCCAGTAGGCGTCACACTAAAACTGATCATCTTGCTACCAAGAGTGGACCTTCGGCAGATACTCCATGCTAGACTCAAAAGAATATGGTTGTCCCAATAATTAAAAGGTGTGGATGTTTGTAGAAAGTTGCAGGTAAGATAACAAATTAACTGTTGACCCCAATCCTTGGGGAACATGTCTCCAATGCCTGGCTCATTAACATATGAACACCTCGTTGCCTTAGAAGCTGCAGCATATTAGTTTAAGGTGAATTTTAAGCACTTAAATGTTACTCTTTTCAAATCCTTTCTGTGACAAAATGGTCAAAACACCTGAAACATGGCAGTATGTTTCTATGAAAAGTGAATTACAATATTGCTTAAAAAACACACGCGCACTATAATTTACAATTAAAAGCCTCACCAAGGTTGGCATGGTAACACACTGGGCACTCTCTTTATTCCTTGCCCACTCTTGAAATCAGAACATTCTTCAGAAAAATCTGTACAACTAACCCTTCACAGTGCACTCTGGTTAAAAGCGACTCTGAACTTGGTATCCTGCACTATGACTTCCTCCCGATTTTCCTCGCTCAGAAAATTTTCTACGCCATTTATACATCGCTAAAATGCTGAAAAAGGTGAGGAAAGTCACCCCCATTGTTTAGTTTTATAAGGTATTGTCCTAGCAATACAACCAAAAACCCTGTTTGGTTTCCCAATGGCCTCGTCATGCTGCCCATGGGCCTTCAAGGACTTATCAAGGGTGAACCCCAGGTCCCTCTCCTTTCCTGTAACATTTAGCAGACGCCCCTGCATTGTATGCACATGGAGTTTCACAGACCCAAATCCAGAACACCACACTTATCCACATTGAAAGACTTCTGCCACAATATGGCCCCATTCCCCTAAATTATCTAATGTGGCCATCAATCTATTTACTTGATCTAAATTCTCAACTCCTGTGCACACACTTATGTCATCGGCAATCTGTGGTTGGTTCCATTAGTAATGATTTGGATGAGGATGTTAAAGATTATAAACAGCAATGGTTCCAACACAGAGCCTGTGAAACTCTACTCGTGACGTGCTCCATGCAGGTCTATTCCCATTGATAAATGACCCTCTTCCTACAAGCTAGCAACAATTTCCTATCCAGCAGAATATCTAGCAATCCCAAGTCTTGTAATGACTTCCAGTTGCTGCAGGTGGAGGGGCAAGATGATGATTTTTATTTTTACCTCCTGCATGCAAAGCATCAGCTGACAAGAGTGCAAGTAGGAAAGTCAGAATCATAGAGCACAAAGGAGGCCATTCGGCCCATTGTGCCTGTACTGGCTCTTTGAAAGCGCTATCCAATTAGTCCCCTGCCCTTTCCCCATTGCCCTACAAATCTTTCCTTTTCAAATATATATCCAATTCCCTCTTGAAAATTACAATTAAATCTGCTTCCACCGCCCTTTCAGGCCGTGCACTGCAGATCATAACAACTTGCCGTGTAAAAAAAATTCTCGTCACCTCCCCTCTGGCTCTTTTGCCAATTATCTTAAATCTGTGTCTTCTGGTTACCGACCCCCTGGAAGCAGTTTCTCCTTATTTACTCTATCAAAACCCTTCATAATTTTGAACACCTCTGTTAAATCTCCCCTTAACCTTCTGTGCTCTAAGGAGAATTATCCCAGTTTCTCCAATCTCTGCAAAATCAGGCAGGGCATGTCACTCACTTGTAACAGAGCTAATCTGATTTTCCCCTGTGCGAGGCCCAAGTAATGGGGGTGATTTTCTGCCGTCGGAGGGGGCGGGAAAATCAGATTCAATGAGGGCAGGTTCGGAACCCGCTCCCAACCTGCCTCCGCGGGATTTTGCCGGTGCCGGTTTTGGAGGTCAGGAAATGGTCCCGCCTCCAGCTGTCCATGGCGATACTCGTGATAATTAAATGCTCGTTAAGGGCCTCTCTAAGCCTATTGAGAGGCCCTCGTGATTTTGCAATGATTTCGGTGTGCTCCATGCATCTCCTGAACCATGCCAGGTAAACCCGGCGGGATGACTCGTGGGTGGCCTCCTCACAGCTGCTGGTCTAACGAGACATCGTTTATTGCAGCAAGGATTACTTGCAGGTGCCAGTCGTTGGCTTTAAAAGGTCTCTGAGCACTTTTAGAAGACCTTCCGAAGTCGGAGGTGCTGCAGCTTGAAGCACTCAACTGTGCTACCTCCTTGGAAGACCCTCTCCCCACTTGCAATGAGCGCTTCCCCCAAAGGAGGCATCTGCAAGCAGCATGGGAACCATTCATTTTCTTTCTGCATGGATCTCAGATGAGGATGAGGATGAGGACCATCCAGGGCAGCAGCAGAACCAGGCAGCTCAGGAACAACAGCAGCAGGAGCCCCACCTCCTGCTCAGGCAGCTCAGCAGCAACAGCGGCAGGGGCCCCAACCTCCTGCTCAGCCACCTGATGCTGCACAGGGCAGAAGACACCAGCGCATCGTGGCACCTCGCCGCAGGAGATACCCCCGACAGAGGGTTTACAGACAAAAGATGAGCTACCTCAACATGAGTGAACAGCAGTGCCAAAAGGAGGCTGAGACTTTCGCGAGAGGTTGTCCGAGAGATCTGCAGACTGCTGCAGCAAGACCTGGTGCCCAGAGGAATGGGTGGACACCCCTTACCAGTGGCTGTCAAAGTCACCACCGCACTCAACTTTTTTGCCTCAGGCTCCTTCCAGGGATCATCAGCAGACATCAGCGGCATCTCCCAGTCAGCCGCCCACAGTTGCATCACGCAGGTTACTGATGCCCTTTTTGCCAAGGCCCACAATTACATCCAGTTCACAAGGGATCAATTAAGTGTAACCACCTGTTCAGTTGGATTCGCAAATATGGCAGGCATGCTAATGGTGCAGGGCATCATAGACTGCATACATGTGGTCCTTAGGACACCCCATCACAACCCAGCTATCTGTCAACCGAAAGGGCTTCCACTCCCTCAACATACAGCTGGTGTGTAACCACAAGGAGGAGTTCTTGCATGTTTGTGCCAAGTTCTATGGTAGTTGCCATGATTCTTTCATCCTGTGACAATCTAGTGTTCCTCCACTTTTCAATCCATCAAACCAACTTAATGGATGGCTCCTTAGTGACAAAGGCTACCCCCTGAAGAAGTGGCTAATGACGCCGATCAGGAGGCCAGCTAACGAGGCTGAAGAGTGCTACAACGCCAGCCACACTTCGACCAGGTCCATCATCGAGCAAACCATTGGGTTGTTGAAGATGCGCTTCCAATGCCTTGACCGATCAGGTGGAGCCCTGCAGTATATACACCATACAGGGTCTCCAGAATGGTCATGGTCTGCTGTACACTGCACAACATCGCACGGCGTCGTGGCTTGCAGCTTCCTGATGAACAAGCGGCTCAGTTCCAGCCCTCCTCAGATGAGGATGAGGAGGAGAAGGATCTGGACGAGGAGCAGCAGGAGGAGGAGGTCAGAGCACTGGTGTATTGACCAGCGGCAGCACGCAAGCACATGGCTGCCCGGGATGCAAGGGATGAACTTATCCTGGCCAGATTTGCATAGGTTGCCCAAGTTGGCACATGTCCTTGGCTCCATCCTAGGACATCATTGACAATGGACATGACTCTCTGGCCTCCTTTCACTCAGGCCACCAACCTGACAACGCAAGTGTGGCGGAGCCCGCAATGTGGAGCTGCCTAAGGCGAAAGAACAGATGCCATAAAGCCAACATTTTGGCTTCAAATCATTTTAATGCTTTCCAACAGGGATGGCATTTCATCAGTACACAGAAACAGTCTCCCAATCTGCACACAGATCTGGAGGTTATATCCCTTGCCAGCTGTACCCACAGAGGTCTCTTTGGCAGGCCTCTTCCTCCGAGAGGAGTGGAAGAGCACCTCCATGCTAATTGTCACCCCTTCAAACAACATTTGCAGTGCCTCATCCAAGAGCCTTGGGGAGGCCCTTGCCTTGGAATTGAACATAGTGGTTTCTCAAAATATGCTGCAGGTGATGCAGCATAGGCAGAAATGCTGTGGAATGAGCCAAGGGAGCAAGAAACCATAAAATCAGACTGGAAAAGTGCTGTCAACAGAGGCGAGTTTCAGTCCCAAAACATTAATTGAGCAAGGGCATCCCACACCTCTGAAATCAAGTGGCCAAAAATGGGAAAATCTAAATTTTTTGAAAACTATCAGTGGGGCCGGTTTCAAACCCACCCAAACTGAAACCCGCCTCCAGTGAGAAAGTCGCCCCCAATGCTTTGCACTCAGGCGGTAAATTGGAAAACTAACCCAAGATTATTACACTTCGTGCACACTGAGCATATGTACATGTTGCGACGTACAGGGCAATTTTATCTCCGAATGCCATGCAGTACACATTATAAATGCATTCATAGGAATAGCAGTAGGCCATTCAGCCCTTCGAGCATGTTCCACCATTCAATTAGATCACGGCTGATCTGTATCTTAACTCCTTCTAGTCGCCTGGATTCTGTAACCCTTAGTATCCTTGCCTAACAAAAATCTATCAATCTCAGTCTTGAAATTTTTAATTGACCCTCAGCCTCAACAACTTTTTGGGGGGGAGAGAGTTCCAGAATTCCACTCCCTTTTGTGTGAAGGAGAGCTTCCTGACATCATCCTTGAACGGCCTAGCTCTAATTTTAAGGTTATGCCCCCTTGTTCTGGACTCACCCCCCCTCCCACATCAGAGGAAATATTTTATCTCTATTGACCCCCATCAATTCCTTTTAATTATCTTAAACACCTCAATGAGATCGCCCCTGAATCTTCTATACTCAAGACATACAAGCCCAGTCCATGCAACCTGGCCTCATAATTTTACCCTTTTAGCCCTGGCTTCATTCTGGTGAACCTGCACTGGAACCTCATCCTTCCTGAGGTGCGCTGCCCAGTACTGTACTCTAAATGGGGTCTAACCAGAGCTTTATATAACTGTAACATAACTTCCACCCCCTTTGTATTCTGGCCCCCGTGAGATAAAGTGACACTGCTTTCAGAACTCAACTCTTTAAACAGTCCAAATTAATAAAAGCAACGTGCTGGGGGGAGCACAATGGATTTTCACACATGCTGAGCCCTTGCAATTACATTATTTATCTGAGTACTTGAAGAGCATTGTGGGTGTTTTGTCCGCAGTCTATAAACTTAAGCAGCTCAAAATGAAAATAAACAAGATCAAGTAATTCAGCGGAAGAAATAGCAGGCTTTGAGAATACCCTCCTTTCTAAAGTTTGCAAAGAGTTGGTGCCAATGAGCCGAGATAACCTCAGTTTGGCAGAAGGCTCTGCGATGATCACACGGCTGGAATGGGTGCAACAGTGAATTTTTCCATTGCTGCGACTGTTCTTTTGCCCTGCTTATTGGCTAGTAGTTCCGAGCTTTTCAAGTGCACTGTTTTTCTGTAGACCCAATTGTTTCTGTTACAATTAAGTACTTCCAGCACAGATGAACATAATGCAGTCTGACAAAAAAAAAACCCTCCCACCACAAGCCCTGTAATAAGTTGCAGCTGTAGAGAATACTGTCCAGTGTGTCAACAATTTCAGCTCCTTTTATGGTTGAAGTCAGGCTTTTGCTGCGAGTCTATCAAAGCCAAAACAAGCAACATTTTGTGAGAAAATGTGTGTAAATAGAACAAAACCCATGTGCACAGTGGAAACAAATGATCTGGGAGGAAATAAGCTAATGCCAAGTAAACAATCTAAGTCCTCTTGCAGAGAGTATACAGACATCACAAAACACTTTTCAATATTACCTACCTTTAATGTGCTTTGCTTCAGTCCAATATTATTGTACAGTCTGAAAATATTAAAAATGACTCAAAAAACCTTTTCATTTCTTTTAAACATTGAATTTATCCCATTGTTTCCTCAAAAACAAAGTGTTCATGCACATTAATAAATGATTACCTGAGAAACAATAGTTTATAGTCAAGTTAGACCATGGAGCTACGATAGTAACAGTAGATTATAAATTGGATAAAACGTTTGCATTGAATTGACATGACAGTAAAAAAAAAGTGTTTTAATACAAGAGGATTTTGGCCCAATTAAAGTGCACCTTCCAAGCTGGCCTATGATTTGGGGGAATTTCTCCCCCCTCCCCTTTCCCCCCTTCCCTCCCCACCCGCTCACTGCCACTGGGATTTTACTCCACCAATCTTACATCACCACACATAAGTAGCCATTCTTCAACAGCTTAAAGCAAAAATAAAATATGGATACAATTGATTCTGACATCAGTAAAGGAGAAGAAATGCAAGATGTTAAACACCCAGAGATAAAACTTGTAATGTGACATTAGTTGGAAAATATTATTAAGACTGATAATTGTAAAATGAAAAAGTGTAACTACTCTTTGTAGTGTATGTACCTTTAAGAGAGAACAACTTTTACAGCTCCTGTATACTGTAGTACCGGCAGTGACCACACCTGTATATAAGCCTTGAGCATGCAAGACCCCAGTCTTGAGACTACCCTACTCCAGTAAACACCTGTTGATTGTTAAGTTACAGCCTCCGTGTAGTTATTGGAAAACATCATACTCTAAGAATCATGGATCCAACAGTGGCGACGAGTTCGATTCGAATCTACCTGCAACTCGGCATTTCCCTTCAAGGATTCGCTCCGGGAGGGCGGTGGAAGAAAGTCGAGGCCAGAAGCACGGGCGTCGACCGCGAGCAACCGCCCAGTCGTCCAGCAGAGAGTGAACATCGCAGGGGAGGCTGTTGAGAGCCGGGCTTGGTTCCCCAGCCACGACGATCCAGCAACAGACTGGCAACAGGTACAGCGCAGACCCTTCCCGGACAGCGGCGGCTGGAGCCGACCGACGGCAGAGAAAAAGCCGAGCAGCGTCGACGGGGTAAGAGAGAGGGTGAAGCACACAGGGCGCAGCCAGGGGTTAAAAACCGAGCGGCGTCGAGGAAAAACAAAAGAGAGAGAGGGTAAAGCAGCAGCCGGGTTCAGGACCGAGCGGCGGAAACGGGAAAGGCGCACAGGAGAACGCGCAGAGCACAGCCAGGGCTCAAGGGCTGAACAGCGTCCGCGGGGAGAAGAAGGGAGAGCGCGGGAGACACCATTTTTGACAGTTAAATCACACCCAGGGATGCCGAAGAGTGACAGTATCTCCGACTTCATTGTCGAACGCAAAGATTGGGTGACATATGTGGAACGCATTGAGGTGTACTGCAGGGCGAATGAAGTGCCAGATGCTAGGAAAGCACTGGTTTTGTTAAATTCCATGGGTGCAAAAACTTATGGCTTACTGCGAAACCTAATAACCCCAGAGAAGCCCGTGGATAAGAATTTCGGAAGCATAGTAGAAATCCTACAGGACCACTTAAACCCCACACCGCTGCTGATAGCAGAAAGATTTAAGTTCCATAAAAGGAACCAGCATAAAGACGAAAGTAATGCCGAGTACTTAACGGAACTGCGCAAGCTATCGAAACACTGCCAGTTTGGAGTGGGACTAGCAGATACGTTAAGGGACAAGTTTGTGTGTGGGCTTCAAAGTGAAGGAACCCAGAAACGGCTTCTATCAGAAAAGGATCTTACGCTGGACAAGGCTTTCAGCATGGCAGTATCACATGAAGCAGCCGCAAGGGGCGCTGCAGAGATACAACGGAGACCGCAAGAATATGGCACCAATGAAATGTCATATGGAGCAGGGAAGTGTTATCGCTGCGGCAGAACAACACACGACCAGAAGGATTGTTGGTTCAAGGACCAAGTGTGCAGACAGCGTGGAAAAGCAGGACACATAGCAAGAGTCTGCAGGTCAGGGAAGAAAACCAACAGCAAGAAATCTCCACAGGAGAAGTACAAAAAGGTACATAAGGTGATGGACAGTAGTTCAGACGAACAGAAAAGTGATACAGACTCCGGAAGCAAGGAGCTGGGTTGTCTGAAACTACATAAGGTAACCAAAATAGAGGAAAATGCAAGCCCAAAGTTTCTTAAGGCCAGACCAGTGCCTTATGCGATCCGACCAGCCGTCGAAGCAGAGCTGGAAGGGTTGGAACATTCAGGAGTACTGTCCAAAGTAGACTGGAGTGAGTGGGCTACACCCATCGTTCCTGTAATGAAGAGGTCGTTGAGTAATACGCCTGGGGAACCAAAGAAGGTCCGCATCTGTGGGGATTTTAAGGTGACACTGAACCCAGTCCTTCACGCGGTACAATATCCGCTTCCACGGATTGAGGATATTTTCGCCTCGCTATCTGGAGGTAAACGCTTCACCAAAATTGATCTAGCCCAGGCGTACTTGCAAATGGAGGTAGAAGAAGCCTCGAAACAATACCTCACGATCAACACTCATAAAGGTCTCTACCAATACAACCGGCTGGTGTTCGGGGTAGCATCGGCTCCGGCTATTTGGCAAAGGGCGATGGATCAAGTCCTGCAAGGGATTCCAGGGACCCAGTGTTATTTGGACGACATCCTGGTCACGGGCGAAAATGACAGTGATCACCTCGCCAACCTGGAGAAGGTGCTCACTAGATTAAAGGAATATGGGCTACAAGCTAATCACCACAAGTGCGAGTTTTTCCAGAAGCAGATCTCGTATTGTGGCCACGTTATTGATGAAGAGGGGTTACATAAGTCCCCTGAAAAGATTGAGGCAGTAGTCAAGGCTCCAGCACCGGAAAATGTGTCACAACTGAGGTCGGTCCTCGGGCTGGTGAACTACTACCATAAGTTCTTACCAAATTTGTCTACAGTATTACACCCACTGAACATCCTACTGCAAACGGGGGTACCATGGAAGTGGAATGACGAACGTAAACAAGCTTTCCAGAAGTGCAAAGAATTGATCACATCAAAAGAGGTGTTGGCCCATTTCAACCCAGCACTACCAATTCGTTTGGCATGTGATGCATCACCCTATGGTATTGGAGCGGTGCTGTCGCACAAATTCCCAGACGGGTTGGAGAGGCCAGTAGCCTTTGCGTCTCGGTCACTAACCTCAGCCGAGTGCAACTATGCCCAGATTGACAGGGAGGCCCTCAGCCTAGTATGGGGAGTAAAAAAATTCAACCACTATCTGCATGGGCAGAAGTTCACCTTGCTGACTGACCACCAACCACTTGTCTCCATCTTTAATCCAAAGAAGGGCGTTCCGGTGATGACTGCACAACGGTTACAAAGATGGTCCCTTTTTCTAGGGGCGAACCAATATGAAATAGAATATAAAGGCACGAAACAGCATGGAAACGCGTACCTGGGGATGAACCCGACATACCGGTAGCATCTACCTCAGAAACAGTAGCAGTGGAAACTGATGAACTAACCGACGAAAGGGGGCCAGAATCGCCTCCGCACCAAGAACAAGAACCTCAGGAAAGGCGCTATCCAGAAAGGATCAGGAAGCCGCCCCAAAGATTGAATCTATAAATGGATTATTTCTGTTTAATGTGCATGTTAAAGTGTTAATTGTTATTTGAATATTATGGGTACTGCTAATCTAAAAGGGGAGGAATTGTAGTGTATGTACCTTTAAGAGAGAACTACTTTTACAGCTCCTGTATACTGTAGTACCGGCAGTGACCACACCTGTATATAAGCCTTGAGCATGCCTCTGTACCCCCAGTCTTGAGACTACCCTACTCCAGTAAACACCTGTTGATTGTTAAGTTACAGCCTCCGTGTAGTTATTGGAAAACATCATACTCTAAGAATCACGGATCCAACACGCTTGGCTGCAAGTACAATATTCAAATGACAAAGACTATCAATTAGCTGTAGTTGAACCCTGTGCAATAAAATTACTATCATGCCAGGTCTTTTTCTGGCTCACTCACTAGGCTCTGGCTCTCGAGACTGCCTACCAACAGATTGCAACCCCGACTGGACACCCAGATGATATGGTATTGGCAGGGCAATGTTCTGATGCAATGAGCTGGTTACACAGGCTCACTACTGTAAAAGAAAACATAGAAATAGCCCAAGTCCTCAGGCAACAATCAGGACAGAAGCATGTTCAATCACTGACGTCATCCTCGTCAGTCGCTCAGTTCAATACCAACAGCATCCCCAATCATTAACTCTCAGTTAGCTTTGGTCTAAGGTTGCAGCCATTGAGCCGTACGATGGTCTGACACCACACGTTTCTCTTCTGTAGAGTCTGCAGGCTCAGCAATCTTCCATTCACCTTTTCTCTGATTGATTCTTGATTCTATCCAGCTGAGACCGAGGTTGCCAATACCTCAAATACAACTTAAAGCCGTCTTTGTATATCTTACACAGACTAAGAAACTGTGGCCATGAACGTGTCCAAACTGCTCAGCATCCAAAGGCTGTTTGCATTCATTAATTTCTGACCATCACAGATTTTGTTGTACAAATTTATGGCACAAATAAAAATGAAATGAATTCAAAACTCAACAGTCTTGGACCATCTCTAGTTAAAACTGATTTGTTTCCTCAGAGTTAGGTCTTTTTGTAAGGATGGGGACAAAACTTGGTTGGAAATCTGAGCTTATCTGTGCCCGGTCAGTTCAGTGTGTGCTTGGATTGGTTTGGATTTTTTTTCCAGTCACAAGATGGAAACTTGGAGCTGAATCAAGTTTTCACTTAGTCATTGAGCTGGATTAGCGAGTAAGAGTGTTAGCAGCTCAAATTTCATTTGGATTCTATGGAGTTGGCTGGACTTGGATCAAACTGAACGAAGCCACAAAGCCAAGGCCATTCATTCATCCCCTTCTCTCCTTTTTCATGGTTGATTAAATTGTCAAATTTCAGTCATCTGTATTAGAGCCTTATTAAAAATATTTATTTTCTGTGTATTGACTCCACTTATACAGGAACATAATAGTAAAAATATTTTAAACATGTCAGCAGTCAATAAATATGAATGAAATGATAAAACTAAAACGTCATGAAAAATATTGGCCCTGAATTCGCAGTCGGTATGACGACGTACTCTCAGAGTATTCCGTCATACCGCCTTTAAAATTGGCTGCAAGTTTGGGATTTCAGAATGCACTTGCGCATGCGCTAAATCCCAAACTTGTGATCTGTCAAGTTCCGACTGCACATAAGCTTTGCTGCATCTTTCAGCTCCTCTTACAAATGCACATGCTGGCAAAAAGTATGGCATACCTTTTATTAATTGTCTGGTGCAAACAGGCACAGGAAGCCTGTTACACAGCGTAAGGGGACCAGAGGAGAAAATTGTATTACAAAAAGATCTGTAACAAGACAATGCTATAATGGGAGATTTTTTAAATTTTTTATAAAGAGGTTAACATAATGA
Source organism: Somniosus microcephalus (assembly GCF_052327205.1). Taxonomy (NCBI): domain Eukaryota; kingdom Metazoa; phylum Chordata; class Chondrichthyes; order Squaliformes; family Somniosidae; genus Somniosus; species Somniosus microcephalus. Next base: position 62,728,572 of record NC_141007.1, read on the forward strand.
AGTATGTCAGCACATTGAATAAAGCTTTAAATGAGTAGTTTGTAACCTTTGTTTTAATGAGAAGTTAATAATCAGAATGTAAAGTAATGAGAGATTTGTATGGCCAGAATGTGTTGTAAGAGGTTTTTAACAACTGATGTTTGTGAATTTTGAATAAGCATACTTTGTTCTAATGAAAGATTTACAATGACAGATTGTTACCACGAGAAGATTGCAGTTACAGAATTTATTATAATGGCAGACTTTTAGTGTTAGATTCCACTTCGGAGTCATGTATATGTGTAGAAAGGAGAGACCAAGAAAGGTCCCCGGTATTCCCGTTGAGTTTACCCAGAATTTCACTTCGGGTCTATTAAGTAAATCAACCGTCTCTCAGGTTCCCAGCACAAAGATAAATGCTTTGATTTACACAACTTTAAAGATTGTCAGAATGTTAAAATAAATATTGCCCTGTTATTTGTTGTTTCGAAGCTTTCAGTTGCTGCCAGGTTTATGCAGTTTACTGCAGCTGATACTATAAATGTAAATATGATGTACTCCTGCCAGCTCATAGTTTGTACCTCCATGAAGCTTAGGTCTGTGTTTTTTAAAGAATGCTTGATACTGCCTTGTCTTCTATAAATTGTACAAATCAGCAACCTCCTCTGTTTCCTGATTGGCTAAGTCAGGAAGTGAAAGGAGCACCGGCCCATGTGATCCCAGGTTCGTGTCCGCCCCAGGGCTCCGTGGGACACTGTGCCGCGCACAACACTGCAGCGTTTGAAAACAACTTCTCGAAGGGGGGTTCGCACGAGGTAAGTGCGGATTTCCTTCGGATGTCAGCGGCGTACTCCTTAGTTACCCCGCCGACCGCGAATTAAGGGCCATTACTATTTGAGAATGAGTGGATGACAAGTTCTTATTGTCATCTCTTGCACAAGGTGAGGCAGAGTGAGCACACAGACCCATTACATGTATATGTTTCTTGTATGTCCATGACTTCCATGATGATGCCCTATGGTCGCTCTATAATTGGTCATCACTGTTGCTGATCATTCAAGTCTTCATCTTCGGATGATTAAGGGCAATCTTTTTCTGGTTTCTGTTGTACTGAACTTTAACTAAATAAAGAAAATAAAAATCTTCTACAGAGTTATGAGGTGAGACTAAAAAACTGGTTGCACTTTTCATTAGAACCAAGAAGGTTAAGAGGGAATCTGACAGAGGTACTCAAAATTATGAGAACTTTTGATCAAGCAAATCATGAAGAATTATTTTCACTGGATGCGGAGTCAGTCGCTAGAGAGCATAAATTTGGGATCATCACCAAAAGAGCAAAGGGTGAGGTTAAGAGAATTATTTTTATGCGGAGAGTGGTTAGGACATGGAATGCCCAGAAGAAATAGTAGTGGTAACAGAATCCATAACAGCTTTCAAAAGATAAGTGGATAAATATTTGAAAAAGAAAATAATTAAAAGGGTATAAGAAAAGGGCAGAGCAGTGAGACTAAGTGGATAGCTCTTTCATTGAGCTGGTACACATCCAAAGGACCAAATATCTCTTTCTGTGCTGTAAAATTCAATTATTCTGTAGTTCAAGGTCTGTGCTATCAAAATTGTCCCAAAATAGAAGCCAAAGTCCAAGCACCCTTTTTACTCCCTCCAAAAGCTAAGGTAAAAATCTGAATGCCCGCAGCAAGGCTGGAATAGTTTGGTCCTCTTTCTTCAGAATTTTCTTATTCAGAGGTGTACATTCTAGGAGTAGTGCATTAGCCGTGGCTCAATGGCAGCACTCTCGCCTCCGAGTCAGAAGGTCATGGGTTCAAGCTCCACTCCAGAGACTTGAGCACAAAATCCAGGCTAACACTTCCAGTGCAGTGCTGAGGGAGAGCGGTCATGGTGAAGGTGCCATCTTTCAGATTAGATGTGAAATCGAGAGGCCCCGTCTGCCCTCTCGGGTGGACATAAAAGATCCCATGGCACTATTTGAAGAAAAGCAGGGGAGTTCTCCTGGTGTCTTGGCCAATATTTATCCCTTGTTATAAATCTCATCATCATAAAGAAACTACTCATGAAATAACATCGGATGACCAGCTGGTGGCACCGTCCAAGGAGTATAAATACTCAGGCATGGGCCCAGCTTGGCCAGGGACATTTTGTAAGACAGGAACTAGTGAAGTACAACTAGACCTCCATGTTCTGAAACAAGTTGATTAAAGCCTTGCTTTATACTCAAACCAAGTGCGTAGTGAGTTTTATTACGTCAGCCCTCAACCAACATTACTAAAACAAATGATCCGGTTATTACCTCATTGCTTTTCGTGGGATCTTGCAAATTGGCGGCTTCTTTTCCAACATTACAACAGTGGCTACACTTCAAAAGTGCTTCACTTGTTGTGGAGCGCTTTGGGACATCCTGAGGTTGTAAAAGATGCTACAGAAATCCAAATTCTTTCATTTCTTTAACATTTACATTCTTGGGCAATATCTTCCCTGTTATTGATGTTCATTTGTTTGCAGGGCAGAGGCGGGGTACACTGCCAAAGTACTACCATCCCCAAGGAAGGGGAATGCCACTGTAAGCAGGCTATGGGTAAACCAGTCTCCAGACAATGCATCCAAAGGGGAAAATTGGCTCGCGCCCCATTTGGGGTGCTAATGTCGCTGGGTTTAGCACCCCGCAAAATTTAGCGCCCCCCCCGCGCCCGAAAGTCAATAGTAGTGCCCCCAAGCAGGAGGCGGGGCTCTACTGGAAGCACTCCCCCTCCCTCTTGGGACGATCCCATTGAATATCGCAGCGCTACGTGCAGCAGTTCCACACGCGTTGGCACGTAGCGCCGCGTTCCTGCAGGCCTCCCTCCCCTGATTAAAGGAGGGGCCTAGCGCAGCGTGCACTGGGGCCCTGCTGGACCACCGGGGAGCGGGGTGCTGGCAAAAGAGCCTGGCACTCGAGAGGAGCGCCGGGCAGACTAATCGCGGCCGGCACCCCACAGGAGGAGCCGAGAGGAGGCAGATGCAGGCAGGCGGCCCCAAAAAAAGGGCCGCCTGGCACCTGCCCTATAATTATCGCCGCCCCAGCCACAAAAACGTCCCCTGACCCTGTCGGACATAGCATCTGGTGGTAGGTCAGGGGGTGCAAGCCAAGTTTGCGGCCGGGTCACGAGCGGGGCGCTGCGCACAGCGATGACGTCATCGCCAGAGGCGCAGCGCCACGGGGCACTACCGCCGCCGCTAACCTAACCTCCCGCTGAATTTCGCAGGAGGCATTAGCAGCACCGCGCCTGGGCGCTAACAGGAGGCACAAAGCAACCGAATTTTTCCCCCAGCAGTTTTGTCGTCTGAAGAAGGAATATGGAGAAAATAGGGATCAATATCCAAAAGGGCAATTGAGGGTTATGGAGATAGTAGCAGATTTATTTGATACACATGGAAGTTAAGAGAAGAGTATAGGGATCTAAGGGAGGGGCATGGAGTGGGACCGTGAATACATACTCTGGAAAATCAGATACTCAGTTTTAACTTTGCTGATGCCTAAATTTTGAGGAGCTAAAACAGAAGCTTAAAACTGAAGCCAGAAAGAGGAGGGGATTGCCTTATCTTTACTTATTAGTAAGGTTTGGCAGCACTGAAAATATGGTGATAACTCTTCCAGTGAAGAATCTCCTCCACTGCACATCTCCCTCCCAGTGAAGAATCTCCTCCACTGCACATCTCCCTCCTGAAGGTTGAACCATTGCCCTATACTTTCTGATGATGTACCATGGTCCATCCTCATCCCACACAAACTATGGACGTTTGCCACCATGATACCTCTAACATATTCCAAATTATTAAATCAGTCACGGGATTCATGAGTCATATCTCAGTTAACCGGCAGCATTTTGTCTACAAGTTGAGGTTTCTGTAAAAAACTTTAAATCTGCTGTTGGCAATGTTACTTTTGGCATCTGTGTCAGCTGTGGCTCAGTGGGTAGCACACTCGCCTCCGAGTCAGAAGGTTGTGGGTTCAAGTCCCACTCCAGAGACTTGAGCACAAAGCTAGGCTGACACTCCAGTACGGTGCTGAGGGAGTGCTGCACTGTCGGAGGTGCTGTCTTTCGCATGAGACGTTAAACCGAGGCCCTGTCTGCTCTCTCAGGTGGACGTGAAAGATCCCATGGCACGATTTCGAAGAAGAGTAGGAGAGTTATCCCTGGTGTCCTGACCAATATTTATCACTCAACCAACATAACAAAAACAGATTATCTGGTCATTATCACACTGCTGTTTGTGGGACCTTGTTGTGTGCAAATTGGCTGCTGCGTTTCACACATTACAACATTGATTACACTTCTAAAGTACTTCATTCACTGTAAAGCGCTTTGGGACGTCCGGTGGTTGTGAAAGGCGCTATATAAATGCAAGTCTTTCTTTCTCTGACTGCCACTATCTGTTTTTTCCACCAGCAAACTCAATTTTTTTTTAGTCAAGCTGATCTTAATCCCATCTCACTCAACCATCCAGCCATTATGATGTCAATTTCAGCTAACTAGTGAAAGGCAAATAAATGGCACATGTTTAATGTGAGTCAGCACAGCTGGTGCTGTGTGCCGTTACAATTCCAAAGAACTCTACAATACAGTCCTGAAGTAAGAATGTATCATTCTATAAAAAGCAACATTGTCATAAGCCGATTTAAATGTCAAAAACTCCCATGTAAATCAAATATATCTATAAATATCTCCAGAACCCTTAATCCCCATTCTCTATATGTATTGATCCAGATTAAAGTTTTCAATTCATCCAGAATTAATTACTTTTTTGGTAGTCCATGCCCACTATTCTGGGAGATTTGTTTTTCCTCTAATTACTCGTCTTGGTCGAGGTTTGTGAATTTTGCAATGATATTCTCGAGTTCAGCGCTCACTGTCCAAGATAGCCTGAGTACCCTCATTTTATCGATATCTTTCAATAGTGTAAATGTTCTGTCTCACATTAAATATGTGCCATTCCCTCCATCACCGGCACACCGTGGCTGCAGTGTTTACTAACTACAAGATGCACTGTAGCAAGTCGCCAAGGCTTCTTCGGTAGCACCTTCCAAACCTGCAACCTCTACCGCCAGGTACATGGGAACACCACCACCTCCAAGTTCTCCTCCAAGTTACACCCCACCCTGATTTGGAAATATATCATTGTTCCTTCATTGTCGTGGAGTCAAAATCTGGGAGTTCCCTTCCTACCAGCATTGTAGGAGTATATTCACCACAAGGACTGCAGCTGTTCAAGAAGGAGGCCCATCATCTTTTGAAGGGCAGCTAAGGATGGGCAATAAATGCCAACTTTGCCAGCAATGCCCATATCTTGAGAATTAATTAAAAAACCTGTATCATGTTTCTACTTACAGTAAATAAGTTGTGACTCGTTTTTTTTTTATCAGAACAGTCCCTTAAGGCCTGGAATCCTTCCTGTCAGTTTTTCCAATGTATCTATTTCCTTTTTGGGGTAAGGTAACCAATTTTGCACACTATTCTGCAGAATTGGCCTCAGCAGTGACATATACAATGACAGTACAACTTGTTCTTACTTGTAAGCCAAGGCCCTTCAGGTGCAGCCCTGTATTCGTTCCTTACTGATATCTGTTTCACAATCAACAAGATACTTTTAGAATGAAAAATGATCAGGTCACATTAGGCTGCCAGGGAAAAGAGGCTCCGCTTCATTAGCCATAGCAAAGGTGAGACGTGCAAGTTGGCTCAATGGCAGCCAGTTGTCATAATGGTAAGAAAGTAAGGTATGATACAGCAAATGGTTGCAGGCATGGATCTCAAGATGTAAGAATATATATCACAATTAGGTTTTTTTCTGATGTATTTCAAGCAAAGGGGAGCTGAATAGACCCACAATACATTTCTGGTACTGAAGCTTGTAGTGCGTATTCCTAATGACAAGTTCTGAACAGGATCTCTTTCACACTTTGGCAGGTTTCATAGTCTGCTATTTAACTCGTAACCTGCCCAGTCATTATTTTCAAAGACTCTGTCAGATGAGTCAGTGATTTCCAGACATGGAATCATACTTCTCTTAACCACAAGCGAAATAACAATCTGAATACCCAGCGTTGTGCTTGGGAGAACAGGTGAAAACATTAGATTCTGATTATGACTATAATTGGTGGTAAAAGATTATTCCATTTAAGAACAATATACTGTATTGGAAAATATTTGTTCAGTTGGTGGCCAGTGTTGCCATTGATGGTGTGGAGTTAACTCACTATAGGGAAAAGAATTAAATACAGCGCTAGATTTCTAATTGAGTTCCACACGGACAAAATAAATCATATGCTCCAACATATTAAAGGAAAACACAGATATCGATATGGGAGACGATGGTGAAATTTACCACAATGTATCGTCAATCACAGCGATCACAATATTGACCATTCTTGCTTACATCCTGACTTGCATCTTTGACAGAGTTATCAGGATATAAATTCCACTTGGCAGAAGTGGTTCATCTTGGCAGAATTGGTTCAGGCAACAGAGTTTTCTGCCTTTGCCTTTTTTGCAGACTAGCACAAGGATCCTGCACTGAATTAGCCAATTCACTGACCACAGACGTGCCAAACAGATGTGCATTGTTCACCTTGGCCATCTCCTTACCCACGGAGTATCAACAGCAATAGGACACTGCTGCCATATTTCACCACATTGCTGCATTTTACAAAGTGCAGGGATTACTGATGGCACCTTTGTGGCCACCCTGTGTTGGAAGGATTTGATGCATAACGATTTCAGTGTGACAACAGTTTCACATGCAAGATGGAACCCGTGTGTACGTGCGGTGCTGTATGGTTTTGCATGTTAAGCATTCCAAGAGTTGTACGGTTACATGAGAGCTTTGATGGGTGAGCAGCACGGCAGTAATAGTTTCTGAAGATATACTTTGTGGCTAGCGTACTTGGGACAAATACTTGCCATAGGAGCCTGCTGGGTACTGTAGTGTATGTACCTTTAAAGGGGAGAACTACTTTTTACAGCTCTTGTATACTGTAGTACCAGGAATGACCACACCTGTATATAAACCCCGAGTAGGGATATGTACGTTTAGTTTTTAAGAGTAACCCTCATCCAGTAAGTACCTGTTGATTGTTCCTGCAGTCTCGTGTCTCGTGTCTCGTTATTGAAGGACACACTACATCAAAAATACACTGATCTAACAGTGGCGACGAGGCAGATTCGAACCTACCTGCAACTCTGCATTACCTCCCAGGGATTCGCTCCTGGAGAACAGTGGAAGAAAGTTGAGGCCAGAAGCACGGGCGTCGACCACGAGCAACCGCCCATTCTTCCAGCAGAGATTGAGCATCACAGGGGAGGCTATTGAGAGCTGGGCTTGGTTCTCCAGTCATGGTGGTCCAGTGAAATGGGCTGGTAACAGGTACGGCGCAGACCCTTCCCGGACAGCGGCGGCTAGAGCCGACTGACGGCACAGAAAAGGCCGAGTAGCGTCGACGGGAGAAGAGGGTAGAGCGCACAGGGCGCAGCCGGTGTTCAGGACCGAACGGCGTCGACGGGAGAAGAGAGAGAGGCGCGAAAGAAAACGCGCAGAGCGCAGCCGGTGTTCAAGGGACGAGCGGCGTCAGCGGGGAAGGGAAACGCGCAGAGCGCAGCCGGTGTTCAAGGGCCGAGCAGCCGCAGCGGAGAAGGGGGGAGAGCGCGGGAAACGCCATTTTGAGCCGCAGCGGAGAAGAAGGGAGAGCGCGGGAAAACGCCATTTTGAGCCAGTCTAACCACACCCAGGGATGCCGAAGAGTGGCAGTATCACAGCGTTCGACAATGAAGTCGAAGATTGGACGACATATGTCGAACGCATAGAAGTGTACTGCAAGGCGAATGAAGTGCCAGATGAGAGGAAAGCGCTGGTATTGTTGAATTCCATGGGTACAAAAACGTATGGCTTACTGCGAAACCTAGTAACCCCAGAGAAGCCAGTGGACAAGGATTTTGGAAACAGTGTCAACCCTACAGAACCACTTAAACCCCACACCGCTGCTGATAGCAGAAAGATTTAAGTTTCACAAAAGGAACCAGCATAAAGATGAAAGTAATGCTGAGTATTTAACGGAATTGCGTAAGCTATCGAAACACTGCCAGTTTGGAGCGGGACTGGCAGATACCTTAAGGGACACGTTTGTGTGTGGGCTTCAAAGTGAAGGAACCCAGAAACGGCTTTTATCTGAAAAGGACCTTACGCTGGAAAAGGCTTTCAGCATGGCAGTATCACATGAAGCAGCCGCACGGGGTGCTGCAGAGATACAACGGAGACCGCAAGAATATGGCACGAATGCAATGTCATACGGAACAGTGAAGTGTTATCGCTGCGGCAGAACAACGCACGACCATAATGATTGCTGGTTTAAGGACAAAGGCCTAGAAATTCAGTTGGTTGCGCCAGCTGTTAGCGCCTTAGGAGTAGATGTCGGGCGCTAGGCGGGTAGTGCCCGGGCGCAGCGCGAACTGCGCCTCGCCCCAAGTTCACTAGAGATTTAGCGGCGGCGCAAAGTCTTTGCGCGCGCTCAGCTGCGCGCGCAGATCATGACGTCATTTCCTCGTGCAATGCCCTTTGTGCGCCCCCAACCGGAACTTCAGTGGCAACGCCCCATTGTGCGCCTGGCGCCCCTAGCGACTGTTAGAGTGGAACAGTGCTCAGCCGATGCGGGGCGCGCAAATTAAAAGGGCACTCCTCCTGCAATATAAAAGGCTGCCATTTCGCAGCACTCCCTCTTGCGAAACGGATCTTTGGAGAGAGACCAAGGTAGATAGCTTTCTGCTTTGGCCCAACACTCGGACAGGTACTTCTGGCTTCAGGCCACAGCTTTCCACTAGTCTTTGCCTTCATTGACATCTCATTGTTTGCCAGCATATTATGGGGGCTGCAATGGGTGTCAACGCTGGCTTTCTCAATTACATCCAAAGGGCTCACAGACGCCGTGAGAGAGTGGCAGCCCTGGCTAGACGGAGAGAGGGCAACAGGCGTCGGCAAAGGAGGCCTTACCCACCCAGGGTATACCGCCAGCAGTTCTCCTATCTCAACATGTCGGAGGAGCAGTGTGTTCGGAGGCTGCGATTCAGAAGGGACGTGGTCACAGAGATCTGCCAGCTGCTTGGCGGTGATCTGCAGCCACAGCTGAGGAGCAGGACGTCTCTGTCGGTGGCAGTGAAGGTGACGGTGGCTCTCAACTTCTATGCCACCGGCTCCTGCCAATCCGCTACTGGGGACATTGCCAACATCTCCCAGTTCGCCGTGCATTGCTGCATCCGCCAGGTCACCAATGCCCTTTTCAAAAGGAGACGTCAGTTCATCTCCTTCTCCATGGCCCTTGCCAAGCAGCAACAGCATGCAATGGGCTTTGCAGCATTCGCGGGCTTCCCCATGGTGCAGGGCGCCATTGACTGCACGCATGTGGCTTTGCGGGCACCTCTGGAGAATGCCGAGGATTACCGCAACCGGAAGGGCTACCATTCGCTGAACGTCCAGCTGGTGTGTGACCACAGGCAGCTCATCCTAGCTGTCAATGCCCGCTTTCCAGGCAGCAGCCATGATGCCTTCATCCTGCGACAGACTTCTGTGGCAGACATGTTCCAGGCCCAGCCTCACCCACGAGGATGGCTTATCGGGGACAAAGGCTATCCTTTGTGTACCTGGCTGATGACCCCGCTCCGTGCGCCCAGCACCCCTGCTGAAGAGGGATACAACGAGAGCCATCAAGCGACCAGGAACATCATCGAACAAACAATCGGCGTCCTGAAGCAACAGTTCCGCTGTCTGGATCGTTCCGGTGGAGCCCTACAGTATTCGCCGGAGCGAGTCTCCCATTTCGTGGTCGTTTGCTGCATGCTGCACAACCTGGCTATCCGCAGGACTCAGCCACTGCCACCACAGATTGGAGGACCACCTGAGGAGGAGGGGGAGGAGGACCAGCACAGGAGGGAGGCAGAAAGTGCAAGGGCCGCCCGTCGCCGGCTTATTGAACGTCGGTTCTAGGCCCCCTCTCAGGGACTGGCTTGTGCCAATGTCAGCAGATGAATGTAACCGCTCCACAAGCCCTCAGCCGAGCAGGGCAACCAGGACTTAACCAAAAAACCATGCACACTGCAATTTAACAACAATAATTTATTGAAAACCTCTGCCCTTCCCACATTACATGCTCATGTGGAGAAGCCCCCTCCAAAAACACAAAACTACCAGTCTCGGCCTTACAAAAAGAAAGACACCAGTCTCGGCCTTACACAAAGAAAGAAAGACACCAGTCTCGGCCTTGCAAAAAGAAAGAAAGACACCAGTCTCGGCCTTACACAAAAACAACTGCACCAGTGTCGGCCTAACAACAAGCACCAGGCATTTGTGCATACCTCTACTTTTTGCCCTGCGAGGGCGATGCCTTGCGCATCCTTGCCTGGCCCCTGCCCACCCTGCTGCTCCTCCTCAATGGGAGCCCAGTGGCTGCAGCAAGGCTGGGGGAAGGCTGCTGAGGGCAGATGGCGAGACGGCAGATGCCCTTGGGGGTCGGCCTGCACCAGCTCTGGCCTTGGAGTGTCCGGCTGCTGACTGCTCCAACTCTGGCTGGGCGGCAGCAGTCTGTCCAGCAGCTCGTGGCAGCTGCAATGGCGGAGTGGCAGTGTCGGCTGCAGGAATGGTGGCAACCTGGCAGATCGCAGGTGCTCGCTGGTCGCCTGACACATTGGCACTCGCACGGGCCAGCACTGCAGCATGCGCAGCAAACAGCTGAAGAACAGACTGCTGGGCTGCTGCTGCGCGGCGAGTGCCCTGGCGATGCCTGGCTGATCCAGCGAGGGTGGCAGCAGTTAGTGCCCGTGTGGCCCTGGTCTGTGTCCGCATGACACCAGCCAGTGAATGGACGGCACGACTGAGCACTTGGCTAGAAGCCGACTGTGCTGCCGCGAAGTCCTGCAGACTCCTGGCCTGTGCTGCCGCGATGTTCTGCAGACTCCTGGCCTGTGCTGCACTGAATTGTTGTAGACTCCTGGCCTGTGCTGCCCCGAATTCCTGCACACTCCTTGCCAGTGACTCTATGGATTCAGGCATCCTTGCCACTGCAGCCATGAGCTCAGTGTGCCTGCGCTCAGCCTGGACGGCCATTTCCTCTAGGAGGCGCACCTCCTCTGCGCTCACCATCGCAGGACTGGAGGCCGCACTCACCCTCTGGGGAGAAGTCCGCCGAGCTTCCCCACCCCTCCCGCGTTGCTGCAGGCCGCTGGGCCCCGGAGCTTTACTCTCCTCCGACCCTTCCCCCCCGGCTCCCCTCCAGGGAAGACGTGTCCCCTACATCGCCATGGGCTGGCGCGGCTGAGGGTGGCACTGATGGGCCGGCTTCCTCTTCCTCCTCCTCGTCTTCCGAAGGGCTGACAGTGGCAGCTTGAGGGCCCGCCTCCTCACCTGGCGATTCACCATCTGAAAGCAGGAAGGCACAAGAGTAGCTTTAGAGTGAGGACAGGGCGGCAGCGAGGGAGGCATGAGTGGTGCCATTCACCGCATTGGTCGGACAGTGGCAAAGGATGCTGATCTGATGCACAAGTGGAACGAGAGAGGTCCAAAAGGTGATGCCCTTACCATTGGTGCCCAGAACAGGGTCGGCATCTCCACTGGCGACGGGGCCAATCAGCCGGCCTCCCATAATGCACTGCACACGCTGGTCGAGGTCGGAGAGCTCTTTGAGGTCAGGACGGCCTCCCCCGGTCTCAGTTCGGTTGCGCCGGTTGTGCGCAACCTTGGCCTGCAAGAGAAAGGACAGCCTCTAAGTACAGTGTGTAGCCCTGACCTTGTCTGCAATGCCTCCCATGGTCGAATAGCTTGGACAGTGTGTAAAGTGCTGAATGTGCAATTGATTTTCATGCCAGTCCCATAGCTGCTGGATGAGGGCTGGCCATTAGGGCTTTCAGGTCCCTTTGCCCATAATGTGAGGTGCACATGCAAGGATGAGGAGGACACTGGAAAGGGTACTCACCCTGACAACCAGAGTGAGGTCATTGAACTTCTTCCGGCATTGCACAGGAGTCCTGGCAACCACGCTGTTGGAAGACACCCTGTTGGACACCTCCCTTCAGGCTTTCCGGTAGGCGCTGGGCAGCGGCCTCTTGCCACCTTCTGGGAACAAAACATGGCGCCTGCGCTCCACTCTGCCAACCAGCACCCTCAGGTCACCGTCGCTGAAGCGCTGCGCTCTGTCCCTGGCCTTCTCCATAGTCCTGGGCGTTGTACAGGTGAAGCTGAAGTGGTCAGGCCTAGGTTGAGGGCTGCAGTGTGCAGGGCGTGGCAGGCAAACAAATCCACCCTCCCCCTTCAAGAGATGACCGGCGCCAGAGTGTCTGCCGTCAATCAAGAACTCGCCGCACCTGCGCTGCGCCCGGCCTCGGGGCTATCGCTCAGCACCGCCGGCTTAGCGCCTACAGACGTGCATCGCCTGTTTTAGCGCAGCAGCAACCTCTTGGGGCGATGCGACTGAATATCGGCGAAGGGGGCGCGACTTTGCGCCGGGCGCAAACTTTAGCGGCCGCCCGACTTTACCGCCCCAAAAGTGGCTATACTGATTTCTAGGCCAAAGTGTGCAGACAGTGTGGAAAAGTAGGACACACAGCAAGAGTCTGCAGGTCGGGAAAGAAAACCAGCAGCAAGAAATCTCCACAGGAGAAGTACAAGAAGGTACATAAGGTGATGGAGAGTAGTTCAGACAAACAGAAAAGTGATACAGACTCCGGAAGCAAGGAGCTGGGTTGTCTGAAACTACATAAGGTGATCCAAACGGAGGATCATCAAACTATCTGGGTCACGCTCAAGATAGCTGGAGTCCAAGTGAAAATGGAATTGGACACAGGATCAGCCCTAACAGTCATAAACCGAAGGGACTACAAGCGGCTATTCTCACATATACCCTTGAGAGATACAGAGATTGTCTTGAAGACGTACACGGGGCAAAAAGTCTACCCCAAAGGAAAAATAAGGGTGAACGTTGAATATAACGGTAAGAAAACACCAAAAATGGACCTATATGTATTGCCAGATGGAAGACCTAGGACGTGAATGGATCCAGAAGATACAGCTAGATTGGCATTCCATACAAGCACTGACTGTAGATGCCAAAAAGGATGACAACGCCACACCTGGACGACTGTCAAAAATGCTAACTGACGCACAAGAAGTGTTCCAGGAGGGACTCGGAACACTAAAAGGCATAACAGCGACGATCAAAATAGAGGAAAATGCAAGCCCAAAGTTTTTTTTAAGGCCAGACCGGTGCCTTCTGCGATCCGCCCAGCCGTCGAAGCAGAGCTGGAAGGTTTGGAACGTTCAGGAGTACTGTCTAAAGTGGACTGGAGCGAGTGGGCCACACCCATCGTTCCTGTAATGAAGAGGTCGTTGAGTAATACGCCTGGGGAACCAAAGAAAGTTCGCATCTGTGGGGACTTTAAGGTGACAGTGAACCCAGTCCTTCACACGGTACAATATCCACTTCCACGGATTGAAGATATTTTCGCCTCGCTATCTGGAGGGAAACGCTTCACTAAGATTGATCTGGCCCAGGCGTACCTGCAAATGGAGGTAGAAGAAGCCTCGAAACAGTACCTCACGATCAACACTCAAAGGTCTCTACCAATACAACCGGCTGGTGTTCGGGGTAGCATCAGCTCCGGCTATTTGGCAAAGGGCAATGGATCAAGTCCTGCAAGGGATACCAGGGACCCAGTGTTATTTGGACGACATCCTGGTCACGGGCGAAAATGACAGTGCTCACCTTGCCAACCTGGAGCAGGTGCTCACTAGATTGAAGGAATATGGGCTCCGAGCAAATCGCCACAATTGCGAGTTTTTCCAGAAGCAGATCTCGTATTGTGGCCACGTTCACAGAATAACAGAAATCACAGAAATGCCACAGTGCAGATAGAGGCCATTTTGGCCCATCGAGCCTGCACCGACACATATCCCACCCGATCCCCGTAACCCCTACACCAACACATATCCCACCCTATCCCCGTAACCCCACGTATTTAATCCCCCTAACACTAAGGGTCAATTTATCATAGCCAATCAACCTAACCCGCACATCTTTGGACTGTGGGAGGAAACCGGAGCACCCGGAGGAAACCCACGCAAACACGGGGAGAATGTGCAAACTCCACACAGACAGTCGCCCGAGGCCGGATTCGAACCCGGGTCCCTGGCGCTGTGAGGCAACAGTGCTAACCACTATGCCACCGTTATTGATGAAGAGGGGTTACATGAGTCCCCTGAAAAGATTGAGGCAGTAGTCAAGGCTCCAGCACCGGATAATGTGTCACAACTGAGGTCATTCCTTGGGCTGGTGAACTACTACCATAAGTTCTTGCCGAATTTGTCCACAGTACTACACCCACTGAACACCCTACTGCAAACGGGGGTACCATGGAAGTGGAATGACGAATGTAAACTGTGGTGTATGTAACCTGTTCCACCTTAAGAGAACTACCTTAAGAGATGTACTACTTTCTCTTGACTGCTGTATACTGTAGTACCGGTGGTGACCACACCGGTATATAAGCGTTGTGTAGTGATTTACTGGGCAGTTCAGCCCTGACCTCCGAATAGTAAAGACCTGTTAAAGTTATTCTTGTGGTCTGTGTCCAGTGATTTATAATAAGCATAACTGGGACACACAGACTTAACAGGGGAGACGAGTCCGATCTTACCCTGCAGCAGTTTTACATCCAAGGCAGCTTCGTCCTCAGAACGGGCGTCGAGAAGAGGCATCCGCCCTCATCATCCTGCTGAGCACCATCGCACGGGAGGCATCGAGAACCCGGGTTAAAAAGAAAAATTCTGACCACGAAGCCCTCCATCAGCGACAGGCAGTGATCATCCCTTCCACCACGGTGGTGGGTAAGCCGATCAGCGACACGAGCAGAAAGTCGGCCGCGTTGACTGTGGAGTGGGGGGAGGGAAAACGGAGGAAAAAGGGCGGAGAACTCGACCACAGCTGGTGAAAAGGGCTGGGCTGCAATCGAGGCCGAGAGGCGCAGCGACTGGGGCAGCTTAAGGCACGAGAGCCGCGGAGAACTCAAACGCAGCCGGTGTAAAGGACCGGCCTGCATGCGGGGCCGAGAGGCGCAACAGCAGGGGAAGCGTGAATGCCCACGGGAACCGCGGGGGAGTAAAAGCAGCGTCGGGGAATTGAGAACCGCTGGGGAGGCGAGAACGGCAGCAGCACGGCAATCGCCATTGCAGCCAGCGGGGGAAGAAGGCAAACGCGGGAATCCGCCATTGTAGTCGGCGGGGGAAGAAGACGAGCGCGGGAAAGACCGCCAAGCGCGGGAAGCCGCCATTTTAGTAGGTGGGGGAAGAAGACAAGCGCGGGAAGCCGCCATTTTGAGAAAGAGAAAAATTAAAAAACTTGCAAGGATGCCTAAACATGGGAACATTAATACCTTTGATAGCGATATCGAAGATTGGACCACGTATGTAGAACGCATGGAAGTTTATTGTAAAGCAAATAAGGTACCAGATGATGAGAAAGCACTAACCTTATTAAGCTCAATGGGTGCGAAGACATACGGGCTATTGAAGCACCTTCTATCACCAGATAAACCGGCGGATCAGACTTTCGCGAATATTGTTACTGTCCTGAAAAATCATTTAAACCCCATGCCGCTGATGATAGCGGAACGATTTAAATTTTACAGAAGAACGCAGCTGAAAGACGAAAGCAACACTGAATTTTTAATTGAACTGCGTAAGCTATCAAAGTACTGTCAGTTTGGAACAGGACTAGCAGATGCGCGGAGATAAATTTGTGTGTGGATTGTTAAAAGAAGGAACACAAAAGCGACTGCTTGAGGAGAATGATCTTACGCTTGATAAAGCTGTCACTATTGCAGCATCGCACGAAGCCGCAGCGAGAGGCACTGCGGAAATGCAGCTACGGTCACCGGAACTCAGCACCAATCAAATGGTCTTGGGTACAGTAAAATGTTATCGTTGTGGAAAGACAACGCACGATCCGAACCAGTGCTGGTTCAAAAATCAGGAATGCAGAAAATGTGGCAGGCTTGGTCACATGGCTAAAGTATGCCAGTCAGGAAAGAAGACCAGCAACAAAAAGTCACCGCAGGAAAAGTACAGAAAGGTACACAAGGTGACAGAGAACAGTTCGAACGAACAGAAGTCAAATTCAGACTCCAGCAGTAATGAACTGGGTAGTCTAAGAGTACACAATGTTGGTGATGAAGCAGACCTCCAAACAATCTGGGTCACACTTCAGATAGCAGGAGTCCAAGCGAAGATGGAATTGGACACTGGATCGGCATTGACGGTCATGAATAAGCAAGATTACAAAAGGTTATTCCCACATATTCCCCTACGGGATACGGAGATTGTATTGAAAACATACACGGGGCAAAGAGTATACCCCATCGGGAAGATAGAGGTAAAGGTGGTCCACAAGGGCAAAGAAAGCCGAGGAATGGACTTATATGTGCTACCTGAGGGAGGTCCACCACTACTGGGACGGGAGTGGATTAGGAAAATAAATATGGACTGGCATTCCTTAAAAGCACTAACGGTAGATTCCGGTAAAAAAAGATGTCAAACCTAAACGATTGTCCAGAATATTGGACGATGCTAAAGAGGTGTTCCAACAGGGACTGGGAACACAGAGGAATTACGGCAAACATCAAGGTTGAAGAACATGCAAACCCGAAATTTTTCAAAGCCAGACCGGTACCTTATGCGATACGACCTGCTGTGGAAGCTGAGCTGGAAGGGTTAGAACGTTCAGGAGTACTGTCTAAAGTAGACTGGAGTGAGTGGGCCACGCCCATTGTTCCCGTCATGAAGCGTTCATCGAGCAACAAGCCGGGGAAGGTTCGCATCTGTGGAGATTTCAAGATCACTGTTAATCCGGTGCTTCACACGGTGCAGTATCCGCTTCCGCGGATTGAGGATATCTTCGCTTCGTTGTCTGGCGGGAAACACTTCAAGATAGACCTGGCGCAGGCGTACTTACAGATGAAAGTTGAGGAAGAGTCACGCCAGTATCTCACGATCAACACGCATAGAGGCTTGTACCGGTATAATAGACTGGTTTTTGGAGTGGCATCGGCTCCAGCAATTTGGCAGAGGGCCATGGAGCAGGTATTACAGGGAATTCCAGGCACACAATGTTACCTGGACGATATTCTGATTACAGGAGATGATGATGAGGAACACCTTGCAAATTTGGAACTGGTGCTCACCAGATTGAAAGAATATGGACTTCGAGTTAATCGCCAGAAATGTGAGTTCTTCCAGAAGCGGATCTCGTACTGTGGTCATGTCATTGACCAGGAGGGGCTTCATAAGTCTCCTGACAAGATCAAAGCTGTTGTGAAGGCTCCCGCTCAGG
The DNA here is from genome assembly GCF_052327205.1 of Somniosus microcephalus. Taxonomy (NCBI): domain Eukaryota; kingdom Metazoa; phylum Chordata; class Chondrichthyes; order Squaliformes; family Somniosidae; genus Somniosus; species Somniosus microcephalus. Next base: position 62,745,964 of record NC_141007.1, read on the forward strand.
ATAATGTATCCCAGTTGAGGTCGTTCCTAGGGTTGATTAACTATTACCATAAGTTTCTGCCAAATTTATCCACGGTGCTGCACCCGCTGAACGCTCTTTTGCAGAAGGGAGTACCATGGAAGTGGAGTGAGGACTGTAAGAGGGCCTTTCGCAAAAGCAAGGCATTGAACACCTCAGAGGAAGTGTTGGCTCACTTCAACCCAACGCTGCCTATTCGTTTGGCTTGTGATGCTTCTCCATATGGTATTGGGGCAGTACTCTCACACAAGTTGCCAAATGGCCAGGAGAGGCCAGTTGCGTTCGCATCCAGATCATTGACCTCCGCTGAGCGCAACTATGCTCAGATAGATAGGGAGGCTCTCAGCTTTGTGTGGGGAGTAAAGAAGTTTAATCATTACCTGCAGGGCCAAAAGTTCACGCTTCTGACAGACCACCAGCCGTTGGTATCCATTTTTAACCCTAAGAAGGGTGTTTCGGTGATGACAGCACAGAGACTCCAGAGATGGTCCCTTTTCCTAGGGGCACATCAATATCAGATTGAATTCAAAGGTACAAAGCAGCATGGTAATGCTGATGGGCTGTCGCGCCTGCCACTACCTACAGAGGAGGAGACACCGACGGTTGACCCTGTCGAGTTATTTCACTCGACCATCATCGAATGTTTACCAGTCACCAATGCAAGTATTGAAAGAGAAACCAGGAACGACCCGACACTGTCCCGGGTCTACGAAGTGACAGTGAAGGGATGGCCGGCACATGGTGACCCACTGTTACCGGCATTCTCAGCAAGACGAGAACAGCTGTCCGTCTGTCAAGGAACATTGATGTATGGAACAAGGGTGATTATTCCTCCTAAGTTAAGAGAGAGAGTTCTAAAGGAACTGCATGAAGGTCATCTGGGGGGAGTCAAGATGAAAAGCCTTGCTAGGGCTTATGTGTGGTGGCCGGGTATCGACCAACAGATAGAGGATCTGACGAAAAGCTGCTCAGGGTGCCAAAAAGTGCAAAATGCACCTCCGATTGCACCGCTGCATCCATGGGAATGGCCTTCAACCCCATGGCAACGTGTACATATTGACTTTGCTGGTCCATTCATGGACTCCATGTTTTTAATTGCGGTGGACGCACATTCTAAATGGCCAGAAGTGATTAAGATGACTACCACTACCTCGGAAAAGATGATCGTGGTGCTAAGAACGATATTTGCAAGAAATGGATTGCCAGAGCAAATATGTTCAGACAACGGACCGCAGTTCGTGTCAGAAGAATTCCAGAAATTCATGAAGAAGAATGGGGTGAAACATTATACCTCTGCCCCATATCATCTGGCTACAAACGGGTTGGCCGAGAGATTTGTACAAACGTTCAAAAAAGCAATAAAGGCCATGAGCGAAGATCAGATTCCACTACAACACAAGGTGGACAAATTCCTACTGGCATATCGAAACGCCACTCATGCAGTGACAAACCAAAGTCCTGCCATGATGTTCTATAACAGGAGGTTGCGGTCCAGGTTGGACTTGTTAAAACCAAATGTGCGGAGGGAAGTTGAAAACAAACAGTTCCAGCATATAAATAACAAGACCACTCGGAGTTTCGAAATAGGACAACCAGTGTTAGCCCGGGACTATAAAAACGAGAAATGGCAATCTGGAACAATTCGGGCCAGACAAGGACCCCTGATGTACACGGTAGATATTGGTGAAAATGTAATACGGCGTCATGCTGACCAACTGGTAGAATCGAGAACAAGGGTCGAACCCATGGTTACGGCAGAGACAACCGTGGAAGAAGTTAGTGAACCTGAAGCATCTACCTCAGAAGTGAATGTACCTGATGATGATGTCCAATCCATAAGAGACCAACTAGATGAGTCACCCCAGCAACGAGAATCAGAGACCCCTGAAAGGCGTTATCCAACTCGAATCAGGAGGCCTCCTCAGAGACTGAATCTTTGAACTGTTTTGCATGAAGTTGTATATATATATATATATATATATATATATATATATCTATATATGTTATTATGTTATGTTAAATGGGGATATAACTGTTAAGCTAAAAAGGGAGGATTGTGGTGTATGTAACCTGTTCCACCTTAAGAGAACTACCTTAAGAGATGTACTACTTTCTCTTGGCTGCTGTATACTGTAATACCGGTGGTGACCACACCGGTATATAAGTGTTGTGTAGGGATTTGCTGGGCAGTTCAGCCCTGACCTCCGAATAGTAAAGACCTGTTAAAGTTATTCTTGTGGTCTGTGTCCAGTGATTTATAATAAGCATAACTGGGACACACAGACTTAACATAAACGAGCTTTCCAGAAGTGCAAAGAATTGATCACATCAAAAAAGGTGTTGGCTCATTTCAACCCAGCACTACCAATTCGGTTGGCGTGTGATGCATCACCCTATGGCATTGGAGCGGTGCTGTCGCACAAGTTCCTGGAAGGCTCGGAGAGGCCGGTAGCCTTTGCGTCTCGGTCACTAACCTCAGCCGAGCGTAACTACACCCAGATTGACAGGGAGGCCCTCAGCCGAGTGTAGGGAGTGAAAAAGTTCAACCACTATCTGCACGGGCAGAAGTTCACCTTGCTGACGGACCACCAATCACTTGTCTCCATCTTTAATCCAAAGAAGGGTGTGCCGGTGATGACTGCGCAACGGCTACAAAGATGGTCGCTTTTTCTAGGGGCAAACCAATATGAAATCGAGTATAAGGGCACGAAACAGCATGGAAACGCTGATGGGCTCTCACGCCTGCCACTGCCTACTGTGGAGGAAGCACCAGCAGTGGACCCTGTCAAAATATTTCATTCGACTATAATTGAACGCTTGCCAGTAACTAACGCTGATATAGAGAAGGAGACCCGAAATGACCCGACACTGTCTCGGGTATATGACTTGACGGTGAAGGGATGGCCAACACATGGCGACTCACTGTTGCCAGCATTCTCATCCAGAAGAGAACAGCTGTCAGTATGCCAGGGGACAGTGATGTGTGGATCCCGAGTGGTAATTCCACCCAAGTTAAGGGAGAGAGTGCTCAATGAGCTTCACGAAGGTCTTCTGGGAGGGGTGAAAATGAAAAGCCTTGCTAGGGCTTATGTGTGGTGGCCAGGGATCGATCAGCAAATCGAGGACCTGACAAAGAGCTGCTCAGGATGCCAGAAGGTCCAAAATGCAGCACCACATGCCCCTCTACACCCATGGGAGTGGCCCTCATCTCCATGGCAACAGGTGCATATTGATTTTGCTGGTCCATTCATGGACTCAATGTTTCTAATAGCCATGGATGCGCACTCGAAATGGCCTGATGTGATCAAAATGTCGTCCACCACCATGGAGAAAACTATTGCAGTCCCACAGACCACATTTGCCAGGAACGGCTTGCCAGAGCAGATTTGCTCTGATAACGGACCACAGTTTGTGTCTGAAGATTCATGAAAAGGAATGGGGTAAGGCATTACACATCCGCCCCGTATCATCCAGCCACAAATGGATTGGCCGAGAGGTTCGTACAAACCTTTAAGAAAGCAGTAAGGGCCATGTGCGATGACGACATTCCACTGCAGCATAAGGTGGACAATTTCCTGTTAGCCTACAGAAATGCGACACATGCAGTCACCAACCAGACCCCGGCCATGATGTTCTTTAACCGAAGGTTGAGATCTCGTCTGGATTTGCTCAGACCAAATGTACGAAGAGATGTTGAGAATAAGCAATTCCAGCACATCAATGAGCAGCCAACAAGGAGCTTCAATGTAGGGCAACCAGTCTTGGCCCGCGACTACCGAACAGAGAAATGGCAACCAGGAACGATATGCACACGGCAGGGGCCACTAATGTACACAGTGGATGTTGGGGAGAGCATCGTGAGACGCCATGTCGACCAGATCCTAGAGTCACAGGAACGAATCAACCCCATGTCTCGCGCTCCTGGTGATGAACCCGACATACAGGTAGCATCTACCCCAGAAACAGTAGCATTGGAAGCTGATGAACCAACTGACGACAGGGGGCCTCCGCACCAAGAACAAGACACGCAGGAAAGGCGCTATCCAGAAAGGATCAGGAAGCCGCCCCAAAGACTGAATTTATAAATGGACTATTTTCAGTTAATGTGCATGTTAAAAGTGTTAATTGTTAAATGAATGTTATGGTACTGTCAATCTAAAAGGGGAGGAATTGTAGTGTATGTACCTTTAAGGGGAGAACTACTTTTTACAGCTCCTATATACTGTAGTACCGGCAGTGACCACACCTGTATATAAACCCTGAGTAGGGATCTGTACGTTTAGTTTTTAGAGTAACCCTCATCCAGTAAATACCTGTTGATTGTTCCTGCAGTCTCGTGTCTAGTTATTGAAGGACACACTACATCAAAAATACACGGATCTAACAGGTACATTGCCACCTTTTCTCAAGTCTGCCATCCTCTACATTTGTAGTCATGTTCAGGAGGTCCCCTACCAGGAGGACTCCTCTCTGGGGATGCCAGCCAGAACAATTGCTCTTTGCCTCACTGCTCACATCAGCACCTCAAGTGGACATCTGCAAATATTCCAGTATGCTTTCAAGATCCCTCCATTGTGAGAAATGGTTTATATCTTTAACACTTTCCCTTCAATTCATATAAAATAAGGATTTAATGCAGAAAATTTGTTGATTTTAATTTCCAAATGTTGCGCTGTTTATCACAATCAAAAAATATTAAATACGAGCAAGCATGCCCAGATTGTTGGAACAGAAATTGTGTGAATGCATATTTCCTCTAAAGAACTTTATTAGATTAATTATAATTGAAGCAAATTAAACATATCGGGGGTAAAATTGAGTCGCGCTCCCTTTGGGGTGCTAACTTCCCCTATGGCAAGTAACGGCCCGGAAAAATTGTGCCCCCACGGCCAAAATTGAGTGGTAGCACCCCAAGAAGGAAGCGGGGCGCTACTGGTAGCGCCCCGCCTCCCTCTTGGGGCGCTGCGAGGGAATATCGCGGCGCTACATGCTGCGGTATTGCAGGCCTTCCCCCCCTTCTTAAAGGGGAGGGGCTTTGCGCAGTGCAACCCGGGGCCCAGCTGGGCCCCCGGTGATCGGGAGTGCCGGCAAAAGAGCCCGGCACTCAAGAGACGCGTCGGGCTCATGGAGCGCAGCCGACACTCCACCGGGGGGGCAAGTCAGGAGGCCGGGGACAGCAGCGGAGGCAGGTGCTGGCAGATGGCCAGCAACAAAAATGGCCACCCGGTACTGCGCCTTTAAATAGCGCTGCCCTGGCCACAGGTAAGCCTCCCCTGACCCCATCAGGCATAGCATCCGGCGACAAGTCAGGGGGCGCTACCGAAGATCGCAGCCGGGGCGCTGCGAACGCCGATGACGTCATAGCCAGTGGCGCAGCGCTGCGGGGCGCTAACGGTTACCGATGCCGCTAACCTCCCGCTGAATTTTGCGGGAGGCATTGGCGGCGCCGCGCCTGGTCGCTCGTTGCTTTGCACCCTCTTAGGGCGCTAATGGGAGGCGCAAAGCAACCGAATTTTCCCCCCCCTATAGTTATCAAAGTTGATCCAATTGTTGTATTTACATGGGTTGTTACTTTATCCATTATTATTTCTTGTTCAGTAACCTGTGTAGATTCCATGCAAGTTGTTTATCTTCCAGGGGAATCATTTGTTATAGTTCAAATCAATCTTGCACATAGTTCAGATGGGACAACTCACAATTCTTGCCAACTATACTCATGAACAGCAAAATCTGTTGGAAAAACTTATGTAATCTTTAAAGGAACTGAGTCATTCTTCAACTTGAGTCTCTGGGCAGTATATAACCACAAACCCTTTGGGATGACATTGTTGTTTGTTAATAGTATAAACACATAAGTTGCTCCTACATACCATTTTGATAGCACTCATGGGCTCAAGCTGAATTCCCTCAATGTGCCTATTGATAACACTACAGATGTAGCGGTTTACGAGAATGTTAAAAGACCTCCAGCCAGGGAAATTAATTATGTCTGAAAAATCAGACATAACGAGTGTCAGACATAATTAGACCTACTAGTCCTGTCGACCAATGAACAAAACTTTTAAAAAGAATAGAGAGAGGGGTTCAGATACACAGATCTTAAAAGTGGGAGGACAAGTTGATAAAGTTGTAAAAAAAAATGGCATCCTAGGTTTTATAAATTAGGGACATTGAATACAAAAGCAGAGGTAATGCTAAATATAAATCAATGGTCAGGCTACAGTCGAATATTGTGCTTAATTTTGGGCGTTCTACTTTGGGAAGGATATTAAGACCATGGGGAAGGTACAGAACAGATTTACTAAAATATTACCAGTGACAAGAGGCTTTAGTTACGAGGTGTCAGTGGAGAAACTGGGTCTCTTCACTAGAACAGACAAGGATAAAAGGAGATCTGATAGAAGCGTTCAAAATTATGACAGGTTTTGATAAGTAGATAAGGAAATAAGGAAAAACTATTTCCATTCATCAGTAAGTCAGTAACTAAGTTTACAATTATCACCAAAAGAACAAGGAGGGAGCTTAGAAGAATTTTATTACGTACAAGATTGCTAGGAAGTAGAATGGTCTGTCAGAAACACTTACACAGAAGGTTATTAGGGCATGGAATGGCCCTATCAGCAACAGTTACACAGGTTATTAGGACATGGAGTGGCCCAGCAGGAACAGTTACACAGGTTATTAGGACATTGAATGGCCCTATCAGCAACAACAACTTGTATTTATATAGCGCCTCTAACATAGTAAAATGTCCCAAGGCGCTGCACAGGAGTATTTTAAGACAAAAAATTTGACACTGATCCACATAAGGATAAATTAGGGCAGGTGACCAAAAGCTTGGTCAAAGAGGTAGGTTTTAAGGAGAGTCTTAAAGGAGGAAAGAGAGGTAGCGAGATGGACAGGTTTAGGCAGGGAATTCAGAGCTTAGGGCCTAGGCAACAGAAAGCATGGCCACCAAAGGTTGAGCGATTATAACCAGGGATCCTCAAGAGGGCAGAATTAGAGGAGCGCAGATATCTCAGGGGTCGGGGGGGGGGGGGTGCAGGTGCTGAATGAGATTACAGAGATAGGAAATAGCAGTTACACAGGTTATTAGGACATTGAATGGCCCAGCAGAAACAGTGGTAGAAGTAGAATACATTATGGTTTTTAAAAAAGTGGATAAATATTTGACAAAAATATTTAAAAGTCTCATTCCCCTGCCCTTATCCATATCCTAAGATTTTTCAGTGAGCTGGCCTAGACACAATGGGCCGAATGTCCTCCTCTGTACTGTAAACTTTATGATTCTATGAATGCTCCATGTTCCTATTTCATCAATATTTCTGACAAAGGTGTGCTGGATATTGTATCAAAAAATTATTGCTACTTCAATTGTTACTTCAATACCCCACTGCTGGCCAAGTACAATTCATTCAAACTGGGACAGTCAACACATTCCTTAACTGACAGATATTTATACATGCATTGTAACATGTCAGACTGCAGTGTCAATTTCACAGCCTGAGAAATCTTTTATGAATCCTAAAAATCAACAGTTTATTAAAAATTAATGTTGCAACTTGACTTCTATTAAAGGCATAAGTAATGGTCTCACTTATGACCTCAAATGCCTCCAATTTAAAATTCTCATGGATGTTCATATCCCTTCATAGCCTCCCTACTCCCTATCCCCGAAAGCTCCTCCAGCCGTACACATTTCCGAGAACTTTGCGTTCCTTCAACTCTGGCCTCTTAAGCAACCCTACTCCCTTTGACCCACCATCGGCAGCCGTGCCTTCAGTCATCCAGGCCTTAAACTTTGAAATTCCCTCTGTACACCTCTCTCTCATCCTGGAAGACCTATCTCTTTGGCCAAGCTTTTTGTCTCCCCTCCTTTGGCTCAGTATCAAATTTTGTCTGATTATGCTTCCGCGAAGTGCCTTGGGACATTTTCCGATGTTAAAAGGTGGTGTATAAATGCAAGTTGTTGTTGACTTTGAGCACATGATCTCAGCTGACACTGAAGTGCATTACTGAGGGAGTGCTGCATTGTCAGAGGTACCGTCTTTCAGGTTAGACATTAAACTGAAGCTGCGTCTGTCTTGTTTTGCACACTTTGTACAAAAATAATAAATTGCAGGACAACGGAGTATTACAGCTTAAACTCTTTTAATTAAGCATCAGGTCTGTTCTGACTCACAGCAGTACAGCACCGTGGACAAGATGGAGTCAGGGCCCCCTGGGTCTTCTAAACAACAGCAGTCCTTACAGATGCCTGCAGGCCAATGACAACTCAGCATGTGATCACATGTGAATATAATAGGTATTCCTTGCAGATGCCTGCGGGCCAATGATAAATCAATATGCAAATGTTACATCCCCTTTCTTTCAAAAGAAAATGTTATGCATCACTTTTAAACTTTTCTTCTACATAATGTTCACAGTAGCATCAACATAAGTAAACTCAACATTTAACTAGCACTGAAAACATCTCAACGTTTCAATAACGATGTACAGTTTTTTTTTTAGGGCAGCGATCCGCCTACACCCTTTGGCAGTTCACAAGTCAAAGATAACTCTAGGCTTGGCCTCTTGTCGGAATGACGGTGTTGTTCCTTGGTGTTCAGGAGGTGCCTGCGATTGCGGCGGTACACCTGTCTTTCTGGGGTGCGGACGTGATACGATCGCTCAGTGTCAGCTGGCTGGATGGCGACTGCTGGCTTCCAGTAGTCATGCTCCTGGATTCTGACGGATTCTCCATTGTGCAGCAGCGGCAGTAGTCTAGCTGACCTGTCATAGTATCTCTTTTGGTGTTGCTGTCTCTGTACACGTTTTGCACGCACTTGCTTGCAGCTGACGACCTGCCAGGGCCTGTCTGGGATACGGTGAGGTATCATGGGCTCTTTGACATTTGATGGGCGGCGTTCTAGACAAATGGAACATTTTCCGACAATGTCCTCAATGTGTTTGCACATTCTGGGCCAAAACATAATGTCACGTGCTCTTTGTTTGCATTTTTCCATGCCCATATGTCCAGCATGAATTTTTGTCAACATCTCTTCTCTGAGACTGGTAGGAATGACGATTTTCTCCCCTTTGAAGATGATTCCGTTGATTTGTGACAGTTCGTCTCTGTGGTTCCAGAATTCAGATATGCTCTGAGGGCATTTCCTCCTTTCCTCAGGCTTTCCTCAGGCCATCCTTCATGTATGACTTTGCTCAGCAGTGTGAGTTGTGCATCTTTCTCTGTTCCTGCTCGGATCTCCTTCAGTTTTGAGTCACTCACAAGTAAGCTGTTGTACGCCATGTGCACCTACACATCCATGCCTTCACTGAGGCTGCTGTCCTGGTAGCTAAGAGACTTTCTGGAGAGCGTGTCTGCGACAGGAATGTCTTTGCCTGGATGGTGAATGATTGTGAAGTTGTACTTCTGTAGCTGAAGGATCATTCTCTGTAGCCTTGGTGGGGCTGCGGCTAGTGGTTGCCTCATGATTGACTCGAGGGGCTTGTGGTTGGATTCCACAATGAATTGTCGGCCATAGACGTACTGGTGGAAACGCTTACATCCTAACAGAATTGCATATAGCTCTTTCGCGATTTGAGCATAGTTGATTTCACTGTCTGAGAGAGATCTGGAAGCGTAGCCGACTCATAGCAGCACAGCACAGTGTGGACAAGATGGAGTCAGGACCCCTGGGTCTTCTAAACAATAGCAGTCCTTACAGATGCCTGCAGGCCAATGACAACTCAGCATGTGATCACATGTGAATAATAGGTATTCCTTGCAGATGCCTGCGGGCCAATGATAAATCAATATGCAAATGTTACAGCGTCTACCTGCTCAGGTGGATGTAAAAGATCCATTGCACCATTCGAAGAAGAGTAAAGAGTTCTCCTGTTGTCTTGGCCAACATTCCTCCCTCAACCAACATCACCAAAAGCAGATTACCTGGTCAATCATTAATTTGCTGTTTGTTGGACCTTGCTATGTGCGAAACGGCTGTCATGTTTGCCGGCACAACAGTGATTGTATTTCAAAGTAACCCATTGGTTGAAAAGCATTTTGGGACATCCGAGTGACTTAAAAGGCGCTATATAAATGCAAGTTTTTTTTCTTACCATGATGGACGGTTCATTCTGAAATTGAGATGATTACTGAAAATCCTTGAAACCTATTAGATAATTGAAGCTACTTTACAGAATAGAATTACCATTAACTGGGCTGATTACTACATAGTGTCTAAACAGTACAATTTACTTTTCCATTGTCAGTCAATAAAATTACTGCCATTATTTTGAAGTACCTACATTGCTGATTCCAAAATAGTTTCAATGTCATGGATTTCAGTCTGTGGGCGATCGTGATGATGGCACAAACTCAATGTACATGTTTTCAACTGCTCCAGTCACTGCCCTTACTACACTTACTGGGGGCCCTAAGGCAATTGTTAATTGGTACCTTTATGAATAGTAACCACAGAGATTATTCTCTTTCATCATTTTCAACATGTTTCTCATTTAGCTAAAGTTCTCTTACTTCCAACTCAACTGGTTCACTTGCTTTTTCGTAATATCCAGCGCTATTTACCTCGTTACAGTACTCATTAAAATGTTACAGAAAAATACATGTCTTCACTTTTTTATGCCTACCTGCAGAATTTAATTTTTAATCAACATTCTAATTACTTGCATGTTTTCTTTAATTTTTTATTGATATAATGACCCCGATATTTACTGGGGCGGAGTTTCAGAGTTTGGGGGGAGGGCGGGAGGAGTTATGGTCGGGAGTCCAGGTTTCCCCGAATGCCGTTGAGTTAACATTCCAGGGCGTGCGTGGTTTTTTTTTTTTTTAAAAACAGATTCCCCGGCCGGAAGCCAGCCTGATTGACCGGCTTGGCTCACTGTTGGGCGGCGAAGGCTCCAGAAAAGGCCGCAGCCCAGGAGCAGGTAGGTTTAGTGGTTGTTGGGGGTAGGGATTGCCCGGGGGAGTGGTTATGGGTAGAACGTGTTTTTCAGGGTCGGGGCTGATCACGGGGTGAGGTCGGGGAGAGATCGGAGGGGGAGAAGTGGAGTTGTTGAGGGGAGAGTCAGAGATCGTAGGGGAGTTCAGGGGTTGGTGATGGGGGTGGGGGAGGTGTCAGATGGAGATCATGGGTGGCAGGGGGGTGTTTACAGGTTAGCTTGTTGGGCCAGGAAGAGGCACTCCTGCTTCTCCTGGCCCACAAACAGTGCTGTAAAGCCATTTACCTAATGGATCCGGCCCTTCTCATCTCCTTCTGCCTGTGAGCCCTGGGAAACCTGACTGCCATGGGTTAAAAATAGAAATCTTGTTAAAATGAAGGTTAACCACCTCCCCTTGACATTCAGTGGCATTACCATCGCCAAATCCCCCACTATCAACATCCTGGGGGTCACAATTAACTAGAAACTTAACTGGACCAGCCACATAAATACTATGGCAACAAGAGCAGGCCAGAGGCCAGGTATTCTGCGGCAAGTGTCTCACCTCCTGACTCCCCAGAGCCTTTCCACCATCTACAAGGCACAAGTCAGGAGTGTGATGGAATACTCTCCACTTGCCTGGATGAGTGCAGCTCCAACAACACTCAAGAAGCTTGACACCATTCAGGATAAAGCAGCCCACTTGATTGGCACCCCATCCACCACCTTAAACATTCACTCCCTCCACCATGTACCATGGCTGCAGTGTGTACCATCTACAAGATGCACTGCAGCAACTCTCCAAGGCTTCTTCAGCAGCACCTCCCAAACCCGTGACCTCTTCCACCTAGAAGGACAAGTGCAGCAGGCACATGGGAACACCACCAACTCCAAGTTCCACTCCAAGTCACACACCATCCTGACTTGGAAATATATCACCGATCCTTCATCGTCGCTGGGTCAAAATCCTGGAACTCCCTCCCTAACAGCACTGTGAGAGTACCTTCACCACATGGACTGCAGCGGTTCAAGAAGGCGGCTCACCACCACCTTCAAGGAAAACTAGGTGTAAAGTCTGCAGGTATTATGGCGAATTAATACACAGACTACAAGAGTAACTTTAACAGGACTTTACTATTCGAAGGTCAGGGCGAATCTGCCCAATAAATCCTGACACAGCACTTATATACCGGTGTGGTCACCGTCGGTATTACAGTATACAGCAGCCAAGATAAAGTAGTGCCACACCTAAAATAGTTCTCTTAAAGGTGAACGGTTACATACAATAGTTCTCTTAAAGGTAGAACAGTTACATACACTACAATCCTCCTTTTTTAGCTTACAACATACTTATTCCCCATTAAACATAACATCATAACATATATCCAACTTCATGTTAAAACAGTTCACAGATGTAGTCTCTGCGGAAAACAGTTCACAGATTCAATCTCGGTGGATGCGCCTTCCGTGCTTCTTGACTCGGTCCTGACAACACCTCAGTGGTGTAGCAGTTCCCTGTGGTGTAGTCGGTTCACGTTGCTGGAGTGACTCATCCAATAGTCCTTCACTGGACTTAACAGCTTGAACTTCCGTCCTTCTGAACCAGCATTGTTGGCTTGTAAAAACTGGAGTACCTTGGGAAGTTTTTCTACTTCCAAACTGATTTGGCTCCGTTCGAAGGGACCCCGTGCGTGATCTAGTAGTGATGATGATGGTCCAGATGATCATCATCATCTTCTGCTTCGTCTTTTCCTTTTCTGCTTCTTGGAGACTCTCTGGGCTCCACTGTCAGCTGCCAGCTGCATGCACAGTTCCTCCTTCTCGTCCTCCTTTTTCCATAGTAGCGCCACCATCTCCCAATGTTCCTTAGACTTTTTGTGATTCTTCATGGTTTCTGCACTTTGGGAGTTTTCATCACAAGCTGGGCAGAACAGGTCATCGTAATATTCGATGTCGTCCAACAGGTCATGGTAATATTCGGTGTCAACTTGAGCTAGGCCAGTGAGAGGGTCTTCTATTTCCTCCATACCCAGCTGGACATTAGCCAGCTTTTGTTCCAAATCCAGACATCTTTCCTGAAGAGACTTCTTCAGGCGTTCAGCTTCATCCAGCTTTTTCTGGGCTTCCTGCAAGTCTTTCACTAATGACGTCATTTGTGATTTCAATACTTCAACTTCATTCGGAGATTGGTTGATCGGACTATTCAATCCCTCTACTGCAGCAGCTGTTTCAACCTTCTGTTGTTCAACATTGACGTGAGTCAGCGTACTTTTGGCATCCAAGGGTTGCTCTGCTGCCATCTTCTCAGTCTGTGTTGCAACCTCAGCTATTTCAATAACTTTTGGGAGCTCCAAACCCCTCTCCTTTGAAGATTTAAACTCATGTTCAATTTGTTCCCATTTCAGAGTCTTGTCCTTCAGCATATGAAAGAGTTGGCTGACCGTTAACTCTTCTGACCTCATACGTTTCCCAGTAGCTGCAGGGCTGTTTATAACCTTGCCCTGGGGCTCCTTTGCTGTTTCTACTTCGCCATCATCCGCAGCCTCCACCATTCGAATTTCCCCACTTGAATCGTCCGGTGATGCTGCACCCAACTTCAGTAGGAGCTCGGAGTTCACGGCGACCAAATCAGTCTTTTCTGCCTGCAATCCGCTAACAAGCGCTTTCAGTTGTTGAACCTCTTGCTCCACCAGATTAAAGCACGCACCTTCTGAAACCGAATCAGCTTTGATTCGTTTGGCCTCCTTGCCCCGACGGTTTGTGTGCTCCTGCTCCTTTTTCTCCATCAGCTGTTTCTGTTGTCTTTCCAGGTTCTCCCACTCTGTGTCACAGAACTTTTCCATTGCTTTCATCTCTTGTTCGAGACAGCAACTCAATTGTTCTAATTGCTGTTGTAATTTGAAATGGAGTTGAGTTCGAGCCCGGTGTTCCTCAGAATTGTGCATATCTGTAAACTGGACAGACTCAGAATTCTCTGTCAAACTATGTTGTTGTTCAGTGGAATTCTGTTCTGAAACTTTGTTCTCCTCTGAAGCATAAGCATTTATGCACTCCTTCGTTTTTCCAACCTTAGTCAGCAAGTCCATTTTAAACTTGTCTTTCGCACCTGGGCTGGTCTTATCGTCATCCGTTTCAGAGTCTGAGCTGATTGTCTTCACCGAGTTCTCACTCATTATTGCTTTTAAATAGTGCCATTCCATGTTTATTTCCCAGATCCACTCCCGTCCCAGAAGTGGTGGACCTCCCTCAGGTAGTACATATAAATACATTCCTTGGTGTTCTTTGCCCCTGTCTCTCACCTTGACTTTTATCTTTCCCATGGGGTATACTTTCTGCCCCGTGTATGTCTGCAATACGATCTTGGTATCTCTCAAGGGTATGTGTGAGAATAGCCGGTTGTAATCCCTTCGATTTATGACTGATAGGGCTGATCCTGTGTCCAATTCCATTTTCACTTGGACTCCGGCTATTTTTAGCATGACCCAGATAGTTTGCAGGTCAGCTTCCTTACTCACATTGTGAATTCTCAGACTACCCAGTTCCTGAACGGTTGGGTCTGAATCCGAATTCTGTTCATCTGAACTCTTCTCAGCCACCTTGTGTACCTTATTGTACTTTTCCTGCGGCGACTTTTTTTTTGTTGTTGTTGGTCTTCTTTCCTGACCGGCATACCTTAGCTATGTGACCAAGTTTGCCACATTTTCTACATTCCTGGTTTTTAAACCAGCATTGGTTCTGGTCGTGTGTTGTCTTCCCACAACGATAACATTTCGATGTACCCGAAGTAATTTGATCCACACGGAGTACCGCTGCCTTCAGCTGCATTTCCGCTGTGCCTCTCGCTGCGGCTTCGTGCGATGCTGCAATAAGGACAGCCTTATCAAGTGTGAGATCGTTCTCTTCTAGCAGACGCTTTTGTGTTCCTTCCTTCGACAACCCGCACACGAACTTGTCTCTCAATGCCTCTGTCAGATTTTCCCCAAACTGGCAGTATTTCGCTAGTCTACGCAGTTCAACCAAGTATTCCGCGTTGCTTTCCTCTTTCCGTTGCGTTGTCGCATAGAATTTGAATCGTTCCGCCAACATCAGTGGTGTGGGGTTCAAATGATCCTTCAGGACAGCAACAATATTAGCGAAAGTCTGATCCGCCGGTTTAGCTGGTGATAGAAGATGCTTCAATAGCCCGTATGTCTTTGCCCCCATTGCGTTTAATAGGGTGAGAGCTTTATCATCATCTGCTATCTTATTGGCCTCACAATATATCTCGATACGTTCTACGTACGTGGCCCAATCTTCCACCTCGGAATCGAAGTTGTTGATGTTACCATGCTTAGGCATCTTCACTATCTTTCTGCGAAACAAACACGAAATTTTTCTTTTTTTTTTAAAATGGCGGTTTCCCGCGCTTGTCTTCTTCCCCGCCTACTGGCAAAATGGCGGTTTCCCGCGCTTGTCTTCTTCCCCCGCCCACTTTCAAAATGGCGGTTTCCCGCTTCTGTCGTCTTCCCCGCCTACTGGCGGCTTCCCGCGTTTCTTCCCCTGGCGGGAGGGGTAAGCTTTTCCCCTCGGGCGACGACCGCTGGCTTTCGGGGTTCGCAGCCTGCGCGTCAGCTTCAGTGCGTTCCTTGTTCCCTTTTCTCGGCAGGGCAACCGGCACTGGGTACAACCCGTTGACGGCGAACAGTTTCAGCCGCTGGCTGGATCTCGCTCAGTCTCCCTCGCTCGGGCTCTGTCTCTCCCGCTCGCTCGGGCTCTGTCTCTCCCTCAGCGGCTTCCAATCGCGCCTCCCAGCCCTCTCGCAGTCTGGTGCTTTCCTCCCCGGCTGCGGCGGAGTTCACCGCGGTTTATTTATTTTTATATCTTCCCGCGCCTTACGATCCCGGTCGCAGCGCCTCGTGGCCTCGGTAGCTGCCCGGCCTTTTTCGCCGGTCGCGGTCTAGCTGTCTCACGACGCCGTTGCGTCTCCCAGCCCGCTTGTACCGCGGCTTCCGTGCTCCATGCTGCCCCAGTCTCAGCGCCTCTGGGCCCGACTTCTGTCCGGCTCCTTTCCCCCGACCGTGGTCGAGTTCACCGCCCTTATCCTCTGTTTATTTTTTTTTTATTTTCCCTTTACTCACAGTCACCGTGGCCGACTTGCTTCTCGTGCTGATCGGCTCACTCACCACCGTGGCAGAAGGGACAATCAGTGCCTGTTGCTGATGGAAGGCTTCATGTCTGAATTCTTCCTTGCTCTGCAGACTCGAGTTTTCTCTCAGCAGAACGACGAGGGCGGGTGCCTCTTCTCGACGCTCGTTAACTGCTTCGGAAGTATTGTTGCCACAGGGTAGGATCGAACTCGTCGCCACTGTAAAGTCTGTAGGTATTATGGCGAATTAATACACAGACTACAAGAGTAACTTTAACAGGACTTTACTATTCGAAGGTCAGGGCGAATCTGCCCAATAAATCCTGACACAGCACTTATATACCGGTGTGGTCACCGTCGGTATTACAGTATACAGCAGCCAAGATAAAGTAGTGCCACACCTAAAATAGTTCTCTTAAAGGTGAACGGTTACATACAATAGTTCTCTTAAAGGTAGAACAGTTACATACACTACACTAGGGATGGGCAATAAATGCTGGCCTTGCCAGCGATGCCCTGATCCCATAAACAAATAAAAAAAACTACAGCCTCCTTAAAAGGTTTCAACACCCGACCCGCCTCCCGAGAACGGATTGGTCGCCCGCCCCTTGTCCCACCTCCGTTAAAACCAGAGGTGGGCCGGTTCGAGGCAGGTTGGGTTCCTGTCTCACAACATTTTAATTTCCCACCCGATCTTGGAGGTTAAAATTACCCCCAATAAGTTGGAGTTTGTGGCTGCAATAAAATGTAAATGTTTCACAAACAGTTCAATTGTTTTCCTTCCGTACCCCAGCACAGAGTTCATTTCTCAGTGGCAGATGGGCTGCTGAAAGCAAAGCCATAATTATACATTGATATCTTGCCAAAGAACATCTTAAACTCGTGTCACATGCATCTTTTTCAACAATAAATTCCCTTACCACATCAAGAAATGATTCAGAACCAAGTACAGGGGTGAATATTTGAGCATTGACAAATAATTGATAAAATAGTCTATATTACTCTGAAGCATATTAGGTACTAAAAAAAATTAACCACCAGAAATTATGCAACTGGAGT
Source organism: Somniosus microcephalus (assembly GCF_052327205.1). NCBI lineage: Eukaryota > Metazoa > Chordata > Chondrichthyes > Squaliformes > Somniosidae > Somniosus > Somniosus microcephalus. Next base: position 62,763,089 of record NC_141007.1, read on the forward strand.
TACATTATATTTCCTCTCAGAACGTTGCATAAGGTAAATTAAAGAACACAGTACAGATTAGCTAAGGGATTGTGCAAGTTTGTCAATACTATTTGATGTTGCTTAATTAAAAATGTCTTGCCTGCTGCATTTGTGGCATTTTCAGAAGTGCCATTGAGTAATAAGGTGTGAGTTCACACTTGCAGTTCTCGACACACTGGTTTACAACAAGGGTTATGACCAAGGGTCAGATACCTGAAATGTTAATCCTACCTTCTGCTCTCAGCAGATGCTGCCTGGCCTGCTGAAAGTTTCCAGCATCCTCTCTTTTTATTTCAGATTTCCACCATCTGCTGCATTTTACTTTTACTCTTCACTAAAGCTTGTCGGCGGAAGAAAGGAAATCTGCAGATTTGGAAATCTGTGCTGCCCTTGTGTGCCTCAGTATCTTTATGTGGAGTAGCACTGACAGAAGCCTGAACAGCCTCTTGGAGATTCTTGCCAAGGAACCTAAAAGAAGGTGGAAATGAGCAGGGGAATGTAACAAATTGCAAAGTTAAAAGTACATTCATCAGTCAATTAGAACGCTTGAGCTTTCATAGGTATAGAATGAAAGTTAACCATTAGATACCTGGACAGCATTGCTAATTGCAGATAATATTGCTAAAATGTTTGCTTTTAAATTAAAAGGAGCGATCTGCTCAACTGCAAATACATTGACAACCTGTAACTTAGGATAATACATGGATAATAATACAATTTCATCGACTCAATTACCCCAATAGCAATTCTTTAGTATCAAGATCATCAGTATTGCACATATGTTGTGGGGTGCATCATGTGCAGAGAACAAATTGATCTAAAGCATTAATCCTTTCACAATGTGATTACTTACCTTCCAAAATATGCCTCGCGTAACCATATCTTTGATTTTCTTCCTCCTTTTTTCTAACCATTCCTACTGCGGCCCCCCAACATTGATCCCGTGACTGCAGATCAAGCCTGTTGGCAACAAATTCCTCAGCAACTTCAAAAACCCTGTTAGCATTTAAGTAATACTTAAATGAAATGGCTAATGCTGTTGACTCCTCATGTTGTGAATGCTGCACCTGATGTCAATTAACTCCACAGATGAGAGTTGGTCAATTATGCATACAGATGAGACAATGCTGAGAACTGAGCCACTAACAGACTGCATTCTGATCTTTGAAGGATTTACACACTCAACAACCACAACAGCTTGCATTTATACAGCAGTTTTAACATATTGACGCTGAACTAAAGAAGGAGATATTAGGACAGGTGACTAAAAGCTTGGTCAAAGAGCATTTGGTTTTAAGAAGTGTCTTAAAGGAGGAGCGGAAAGTGGAAAGGCGGAGAGGTTTAGGAAGGGAAGCCAAGAGTTTAGGGCCTGGACGGCTGAAGTCTCTATGTTCTCTATCTTTGTGACACCAAACTGTACCTTGGCTCCATGACATGAGAGATTCTGGGACAGATGAAGGAATAGATATTTCTGATTTTCTGAATTATATTTATTGGCCCAGAAATTCGGGTCCCAACGCATGAGTATGCACGGGGTACTCGCGCGTGGACCCGATGGAAGTGCCAGTTTCTTGCATGCACTACGCATGCGCGGGAAACCGGCATTTCCGATCCTCTGAACCAAGGGGTTCAGAGGTCGAACAAGTGCGCGCAGGAGTCTGCGCCTGCGCGTTGAACTTCCTTTTTACAGGTTTCCACGTGCGTGAAGGCCTCAACTTTTTGCACATTAAAAAAACAGGCGTAAGGACTTCATTTTAAAAGGTAAGTGGTCAATTAATTAAAATTAGAACATTTTTTCCACAGGTTTATTATTTTTAAATACTTTAAAGTAAGGTAAGTGTATTTTTAGCCCCGATTTTTTATAAAATTATTTTTTCAAAAATGTAAATTATTGTTTAAAATAGTTATTTAATGTTATTTATAGTTGATTTAAATAGTGTGATTTTTTTTTCAAATTTATTTTAAGGTTAAGTACTGTTTTGGGCGCCCGGAATTTTCATGAGTTTGACAGTTCTTTCTGTCAAACTCATGAATGGACTTTTCCATCCTCCGATTGGTTGCCCGTGGCTCACGTGATCCCAGCGGACGCATCTCACTAAGTACGCCACTGGGTCACGCAAGCACAGTGCGCCGGGAGCTGGACCGGGCCACAGACAGGAAATCCACGCAGGCCCAGGCCTCAACTGCCGGCGCGCTAGGTAAGTGTAGGTCGGGGGCTTGCACCCGCGGGAAGCCCCCGACACGAATTTCTGGGCCAATATCTTGACTGTGGACCTTGTAATAGACAGCAACAATGTATAAAAATTGTCAGTTTACTGCAAATGGATCTATAATTTATACTATAGTGTTTGCTTATACCTACAGAGTTTAAGCATTGCAGCAAGATTTGCTGATATTTAATTGAATGTACTATTACAAGTTTAAAATAAGAGTTAGTATCACTCACAGTGCAAATTAAAATATCCCCAAAACAGTCCATTGACTTTTCATGATTGTTTTTGTTTTGTTGTTAGTCACTCGGAAAAAATTCGGTATCGCCCGTTTTGGGGCGCTAATATTGGCCGGGCGCAAAGATTAGCACCTGGCGCTAATTATCGCCCCTGACTGCAAAATTCGCCTCTATCACCCCTGGAGGTGATTTGAGCACTAAATCAGGTGCTACACACCTCTCTTAAGGCGCTAACGCCGGAGAGTGAGGCGCTACCTCAGAACGCTACCGAAGCTCAGGCGATGCCAGTTACCATGGAAGCCAGACAGACTGGCGCCGACCAGTTCTTAAAGGGGAGGGGCCATCTTGCTGGCCAGCCACTCCCTGCTCATTGCAGCCTTGAATCTCGGCCTGGAGAGACCTCAAAAGCAATTGTGTTGGAAGCACTAATGGAGAGGCCCAGGGAAAGAGCTCGGCACTTAGGAACCTCAAAAGTGGTGCTGAGGGCCAAAACTCCTTAGGACAGCGTTAAAACCAAAAGTTTTGCCGACAAGAAAAAGCAGGAAGCCCCCGCCTTTAAATAGTGCTCGCCCAGCCTTTTCCCAACTTGAAAATGTTCCCCTCTACCTGTCGTTCCTAGCAGCAGGAGCTAAGGCAGGGGGCGCGACGCAATATCCGGTCTGGGGTGCTACTGGGGTGTTGCACACTTGACTGACGACACGATCTGTGGGCGCAGGAGATCGTGGCGGTAATGTTTAGCGCCGCCGCAAAACGACTGGTCAATTTCACGAGTGGCGCTAAAATCACTGTGCTCGGGCGCTAAGTTCCTAATGCCCCATTAGCGCCCCCCCGGCGGCACTAACAGGAGGCGCTAACCAACCGAATTTTTCCTCCTCAGTGTTCTAATTCAGATCTACCTTCCCGAGTCAACATCTGAGTTGTAGATTTGTATTCTTGTGAAGACACCCAAGATCTCTCCCACTGTGGGCAGTCCCTGTTTGGCGGAGCACCATATTAGTATTAAATTAGCTGCTATAGGACTTAGTAACAGTGCTGATAGTAACATAGTAACATAGAGATAGGAACAGGAGTAGGCCATTCGGCCCTTCGAGCCTGCTCCGCCATTCAATGAGATCATGGCTGATCCTCGTCTGAGATCATAGCTGATCTTACCAGTTCAGTACCCCGTCCCCGCCTTTTCTCCGTAACCCTTAATCCCCTTAGCCTTCAGAAATATATCCAATTCTCTCTTGAAAATATTTATTGAATTAGCCTTCACAGCCCTCTGTGGCAGGGAATTCCACAGGCTCACCACTCTGAGTGAAGAAATTCTTCCTCATCTCTGTTTTAAATGATTTGCCCGCTATTTTTAGACTGTGGCCCCTGGTTCTGTGCTCCCTGGCCATTGGAAACATTCTCTCTGAATTCAGCCTGTCCAGGCCTGCCATAATTTTATATGTTTCGATGAGATCCCCTCTCAATCTTCTAAACTCCAGTGAGTACAAGCCCAAACTATTTAATCTCTCTTCGTAGGTCATTCCCGCCATTCCAGGTATCAGCCTGGTGAATCGCCGTTGCACTCTTTCCATGGCAAGAACATCCTTCCGCAGATGGGGCGACCAAAACTGTACACAATACTCCAGATGCGGTCTCACCAGCACCTTGTACAGCTGTAGTAAGGTATCCCTATTCCTATACTCGAACCCCCTTGATATGAAGGCCAACATACCATTTGCCTTCTTAATCGCCTGTTGCACCTGCATGCTCTCCTTCAGTGACTGGTGCACAAGAACACCCAGGTCCCTCTGCACTTCCCCATCTCCCAATCTATTGCCATTTAGATAATAATCTACCCTCCTGTTTTTACCCCCAAAGTGGATAACCTCGCATTTATCCACATTATAGTGCATCTGCCACGTATCCGCCCATAGTAACAGTCATCTCTTCCTTTTACAACTTAAAGTAGACACAGTAAATATCATCGACTTGCTAAAAATGAGTTTGTGGCTATCGATAAAACACCAAAGGAGGATGTTCTCTTTATAAAAAAAGGCCATGCTATGAAGACAGAAGAAATTCAAGTTTTTGAAAAGTGGCAGTGAGCCAACTTTAAATGGGTCAGGCAGGCAAAGGGTTCATAAACTTCAAGAAATAAAATTGCGCTGGAGACTCTAGGGTTGAAGGACAAAAAAGAGAAATAAAAATGTATAATAGCAATTCAATATCTAACAAATGGGATCACTACCATCTAAAGCACTAACGTTAATTTGGTACAACGAGCACACTTACAATTTAATGGAACTAGAGACATCAGCAAGAAAAAGAGATGACATTGTAGAATGATGCTAACTGTCGAAAACAGCCGTATATCTCTAATATAAATTACAACATACTTTGATGTAATGCCTTTGAAAGTTTCTCAGTTGCATTTTCTCAGTAGCCTGAAACCATTTAAAGGGTATTTTATTAGAGTCTCACTCCTCGATAACCAATGTAAATTGAAGAAATATCCAGACCATACATTGTATATTTTATGTGGTTTATCTGCAGGATTTATTAATGAAAGAGGGTAATTAAACATCTTTGAGCTGATTTTTTTATGTTTTTATTGACACAGAGTTGAATTGTTTTTTAGTTATATTTGAACAATAGTGCCTTTATCTGCACATGTGTTACAAAAAAAGAACATGTATAAAGTGACCAAGTAAAATGCACGTCAGGAAAACACAACAAACACAGTGAAGATCACTGACTTCCTAAAATGAGCTTGTAGCTCCTGATAAAGGAGGGTTCTGAGATGGCTTGTGTGTAGTTCTGGCTGTAAGTTTGATGGTGGGGTTGCTATTGTTGTGTAGTTATCACTACTCCTATTAGGTACAGTATAGGCAGCTTATCTTTGTATAGTCTCAGATGTTTTTGAACTGCTATTCCTTTATCTGCATGTGTGTGGTGAATATCAATAAGACATTCTTGATACAGTAGTTCTCTCCCATTGTTTTTCCCATGTCGCAGAGACCAAACATGAGTGGGTTTCAAAGAATGTTCTCATAAACACTGAAAACTAGGAACACACTAACTGTATTTGAGAAAATGTTTTTTAATTGATCATTAAGTAGCATTGCATACACATGGAATATTGCTTTTATTCACATTGATGTGAACTATCGATGGACAGCAGATGAGTGCAGCTGCAACAACTGCATTAATAGAGGCCTGGGGAGAAGTTGCCTGGATGAGTGCAGCTCAAGAAGCTCGGCACCATCCAGGACAAAGCAGCCCGCTTGATTGGCACCCCATCCACCACCTTAAACATTCACTCCCTCCACTACCGGCGCACCGTAGCTGCAGTGTGTACCATCTACAAGATGCACTGCAGCAACTCGCCAAGGCTTCTTCAGCAGCACCTCCCAAACCCGCAACCTCTTCCACCTAGAAGGACAAGGGCAGCAGGCGCATGGGAACACCACCACCTCCAAGTTCCCTTCCAAGTCACACACCATCCTGACTTAGAAGCATATCGCCGATCCTTCATCATCACTGGGTCAAAATCCTAGAACTCCCTCCCTAACAGCACTGTGGGAATACCTTCACCACACGGACTGCAGCGGTTCAAGAAGGCAGCTCAGCACCACCTTCTCAAGGGCAACTAGGGTTGGGCAATAAACGCTGGCCTAGCCAGTGATGCCCACATCCCAGGAACAAACATCTGGTTAAATCAGTGATCACATCTGGCAATTAGAATGGATATTCTTTCATTCCCAGACACTATAACATGTCCAGCGTAGACAAAGTAATCAGTAAACCAGTACGAAAATATTGCTGGTTGCTTTTTAAATACGTTGGGGTGGAATACATTCTTTGGTGACTGGTTTCAGGCACAAAGTGCACTGGGTGCCTGAATCAGGAGGTCCGCAATGGGTCCCCACAGGCAGCTCGCCCATCTGCTGATTCAAATTTAGGGTCGCCTGCCTCAGTGGTCAGGCGGGAGGAAGAACGGGAAGGGGCCGATCGCGTTCCAGCAACAGCCCTCAGGGGAACTGTGGAGCCGGGAGGAGCACTCCCACAAGAACGTCTTTATAAATTATTTTTAAGCAGCACTGACCTTTCGTTGGAGGCAGCTGCTGAAGAACCCTGAGCGGGTAGGCCCAATTTCTGCCCTGCTCACTGCAGACCAGCTTCAATGAGGGGTCCTAAAACACGTGTTAGACGCCTCATTTCCAAATTTAAGGGGCCTAATGACTATTTTAGGCAGCAGGGATGCCTGAAAATGCCCCAACCCATTTTCGGGTTGGATATTTTTCAGGCGCCCTTGGCATTCGAGATGTTGGTCCCTGAGATTAGGCCTCGTTGTGTACGACTTGGGCCCTTAAAACGAGTGCAACGAGGTCCAATTTCTACCCCATTTTTTCTTTAAATATTAAGAAACGGTTCCATGTCAATTAATGAACTATAGGATTATGGCAGAATGCATTATGGTATGCAGTGAGATTTTTTTGGAGACTAGTTGAACTGGTCCCCATGAGAGAAGCTTCTGTGGCAGAATCAACAACCCCAACCCCCAAAACACTCCTCCTACGTAGATCTTAGTTCAATACTTACATGGACTGTTTCTTACTATGTAAATTAGGAACGCTAGAATGGGGAAGATTTCCACATCATTACTTAAAGCAAATCAACTCCTTTGCACATACAATATGACCATTTTGACTATGATCACTGACGTAAGAAAACTACTAGGCACTTGGTCTAAGCGTTAAACAAAGCTTTAATCAACTGTTTTACAACATGGAGGTCTAGTTGTGTCCTTCACTAGTTCCTGTTAAGAATGTCCTGCGCAAGCTGGGCCTGTGCCCGAGTATTTATACTCTCCCTGGACAGCGCCACCTGTAGGCCACTCAGTATTATTTCATAAGTCTTTCTTTCATGAATGACTGATTCATGTCAATCATTTTGAAAATTTGGCACTTTGCTAAAAATAGAGTACAGTACTACTAATCATTTACCTGTGGGAAGTAAGCCAATCTGAGAGAATCTATTGACCAGCGTTAAACACTGGTGTAGACATGACAATGCGATTGGCAGTCTGTAATGATATATGATTGCTGTACATTTTCTGAGCAGCCAGTATGATAAACCAAAGGGAAGCCAGGGCTGAAAGCTCAATTTCATAATGCTTACTGCAAAGTCTTTCTTTCAGTGTTTCATTGAATCAAATTGCTTTAATGCTCGTACTTCAGCTGTTTGCCTCAAATGTGACTAACAGTTTACTCGAACCTGCAGTGTGATTGTTCTCCCTCGCGGCATGCAGCATACTAGTTCTTTTTATAACAAGAGGAAGTACAATAACCTCTACAACCTTCAAACAAGGCATGAGGGAGACCCTTCTGCCTACTTAAACGATTCCTTGCAAGATATTTTGGATCAGAAAAGGCTGGCTTGACATAGAGCAAAACAAATCACACTAGTATGGATAAACTTTGTGGCTGATGGGAAGCAACCAGTCAAAGATCACAGCTGTGTCATGAGGGAGTCTCTGTGAAGGCCGTGGGCTGGAAGATAAAGTGTATTTTTCAAGGACTTGTTCTCTCTAAAGTGCTAGCTCTCAATCCAGACACAGAGGGGGGGGAAAATTCGGTTGCTTTGCGCCTCCCGTTAGCATCCTAAGAGGGTACTAATGGGGTGCAAAGCAACTAGCGCCCGGGTGCGACGATGTGTGCACCACTCGTGAAATTGACCAGGCATTTTGCAGTGGCATGCTGCCACGATCTCCTGCGCCCATAGATCATGACGTCAGTCGAGCGTGCAACGCCCTGGTAGCGCCCCGGACCGGATATTGAGTGGCGCCCCCTGCCTTTCTGCCTGCCGCTAGCAACGACAGGTTGAGGGGAGCGTTTTGCAGTCGGGAAGGGACTGGGGGAACGCTATTTAAAGGCGACCGCTTCCTGCCTTTTTTTGTCTGCGACATTTTTGCACCACGCATTCTGAGTGAGAAAGAGACTTCTGGAGAGATTCAACACTATGTGAAGGAGTTTTGGGTACTGAGCAGCACTTTGCAGGTTGATTTTGATTTGACCTTCCTTGCATCGATTTAGAAGAGACTATGGGGGCTGCACTCTGAGCTCTTTCCTGGGCCTCTCCATTGTTCTTTCCTGCAGATTTGATGTACAGGTCTCTCCAGGCCGAGATTCATGGCTGCAATGAGCAGGGTGTGGATGGAGAGCAAGATTGACCCTCCCCTTTAAGAAGTGGCCTGTGTTCCATTGCTGACTGACATCACATGAGCTTCGTCAGCGCTCTGAGCGAGCGCCTCGCTCCTCGGCGTTAGTGCCTTAAGAGAGGTGTGTAGCGCCTGATTTAGCTCTCCAATCACCTCCAGGGGTGATAGAAGCCGAGTTTGCAGTCGGAGGCGATAATTAGCACCAGGCGCTAAACTTGCACCTGGCCGATAATTGCGCCCCAAATGGGGCAATACCGAATTTCTCCCGGGGAGAAATTGGTCCTCGTTGTGCCTGTTTCCCAGCAGAAAATACACACAAAGCACCAACTTCTGGGGTCAATACCTTGCACACCAAGAGCGCCTGAAAGACGTCCGACCCCATATTGGGGCAGACGATTTTTCAGGCATTCCTGATGGCCGCCCTAAACATGCATAAATAAGAGGCCTAACACCTGTTTTAGGCCTTGTCTGCTAAACTGATCGTCACCAAGCGGAGCAGACCTGATCCGCTGAGGAAATTTCAGTGGTCTCCCAGTGGGGGGGCGGCACTGTCTGTCCGCCAGTGGTTACATGCCCAAAAACGGGCCATAACCAATTTCTATTCCCTAGTGTGAGCATTTATTGTTATACAGCTTTTATCTTATATATATTTTCATACAGATCATTTCTATTATATCTATCTATATATATAAATAAAAGATCATTCTGTCTGTCTGTCTATCTGTCTGTCTGTCTGTCCTCCGGTGTGCGTCTGTCCGGCTATGCACTCGAAAGTTATAGAGCGTACCTACGCGTGCGTTACCTCCAAAGAAAGCTTACGGTTCCGGGACGGTCGTAAGTGTATTTACTTTTCGGTCGGACGAAAATTGTTCGCGCCTTATGCAAAAAACCTTCAAAATTAAACTCATTATCTGCTAATTAGCATTGATTGACTGGCGTCAAGGTTCGACCAATCCTGTGCCGTCACCATTGACCAATCCTACAGTTCAGTTGCCTGATGGTTGGCCAATCGCTGCGTCTGTGGGCGGGACTAATCGTTTTCATCTCAGGGATGTGGCAGCCATTGCCTCAAGCTAAAACCCCCATTTACTTCCAGCTCAAAATCTGCTGATCCGGCTTCGAAAAAGTTAGTATCTCATGTTATTTTTAAAAGATTTACCAAAAACGTTTTATAAGTACTTTCACTTTCATCTTTCAAGGTATTAAAAGGTAGAAATGTTGCCCGGCAGCAGATTGAGAGAGGGACACAGAGACAGGGCCCAAAAGCCTGGGACTCGATTTAAAATGTTGCCCGGCACCAGATTCACACAGGGACACAGAGAGGCCCCAAAGCCTGGCACTCGATTTAAACCGCCCGGCCCAAAACAGCCCTGGCAAAGCCGGGCTCCCCCAGCTAGTATTGTTATACAGCTCACTGCTGTTCTATATTATCAAGCTCACTTCTGATATACTGAGCAAATGCATGAAATAAAACTTGTTACAAGACGTGTTATTAAAGTCAAGGTTTTTACTGGGATTGTGAAATGGGACTTAACATTTCTGACTTTCTAATAAATCCTGAAGCCTAAGTTTTAATATTAAAAAATCATGAACTTTAAAAAAAAAACCTGGCCAGTAAATCTGAATGAAGTTAAAGGGGCCCATGCTTTGTTTCTGTCTCCTGAGAGGAGATGGACAGGCAGCGGTCGAACGTAATCAGGAGTAAGTAAGTGAAAGATGTTATAAGTTAGCTGGTTGATAATATAAGGGTTTAAAATGTCTTTAGCCTGAATATTATCCATCTGATGATCTGGATGATTTCCTACATCTGCACTAGTGTCATTAAAGTGGGTGTGAGGCTATGAGACATTGCCCTCGGGGAGGCAAAAGTAATACACAATTACCTAACGTGCACAGTAACAGATTAGATAGATGAAAGAATTGGATGGAAATTAGCCAAACCACATCAATACTCATGTATCCTATACATAGTGCCCAATTTTATAGGGCACAAAAGAGGGTTTTAAACTCTGCAGACTAAATATTTACTTTGCAGATGAATCTTTTAAAATAGAGTTAAGGAAATAATTTGATCTGAAGTTTACACAAAGGATGAGAAAATATGATGCTATTTTAATTGCAATGACCTTTTGATTTCAGAAATGGGTGTATTACACAAAGATTTGAATACTTAATGATGGTTGTTTCATGGTTGCTAACCAGCTGGTACATCTCTTTGACAAGAAAAATACAAAAGCTTTTCTTTGTTCGTCACTGGGCTAGATGAAGATTGTGAATGTTATGGTACTCACAGTACTTTACGTGTCAGCTTGGCTCTTACCTCTGAAATTCGAGGGTCAAATGTTCAAGCCGCAATTCAGGGGCTCGCTGACCCACATTGGTTCCCAGTCCACCAATGCCTCGAATTTAAAATTCTCAGCCTTGCTGTGTTCAGATCTCTCCATGGCCTCACCCCTCCCTGTCTCTGTAACTTCCTCCAGCACTACAACCCTCAACCCTCCGAGAACTTTGCGTTACTCCAATTCTGGCCTCTGTGCATCCCCAACCTTTTTTGCTATACCGTTGGTGGCTGTGCCTTCAGCCATCTAGGCCCTAAGCTCTGAAATTCCCTCCCTAAACCCCCCTGCCTCTCTCCCTCTCTTTCCTCCTTTAAAACGCTCCTTTAAACTCACCTCGATCCTGATAGCTCCTTCTTTGACTCGGTGTCAATTTTTGTCTGTTTACGCTCCTGTGATGCATCTTGGGGCGTTTTACTATGTTAAAGGTGATATATAAATGCAAACTGCTGTTATTGAGCACATAATACAGGTTGATGCTTGTGTACAGTACTGAGGGAATTTTGCATTGTAGGCAATGCTGTCTTTTGGATGAGATGTTAAACCAGGGTCCCGGCTGCCTCTTCAGGTCCATGTAAAAAGCCCTATGGCACTTTTTGAAGAAAAGCAGGGGAGTTCTCCCTTAGTCCTGCCAACATTTGCCCCTCAACCAATGCTACCAATACAGACTTACTGGTCACGCCTCATTTTCTGATTGTGGGACCTTGCTGTGCACAAGTTGTTATCCTACATCACAACAATGACTGCACTTCAAAAAGTAACTTATTAGCTGCTCCTGCGCCCACGAGGAAAGTCAAAAAAAGTCAAATGACTTATTCTTTTGAGCCTCTTGCGGTGCTGACTCCTCTTCTCACGAGGTGAGTCTGACGGGAAATTCATGACCGCTTCCCTGCAGAGGCCCACAGTTAAAACAGCAGTCGGGCCTCGGTGATGTAATCGGAGCCCGATTTAAAGAAGGACCACGCTGGTTTCTGGAAGGTGTCCCTCTCGCCTGAGGATCGGTGTGAGATGTCAGCAGGTGAGTACAACGGGCGATTTTAATTGGCTGCCCACCCGGTTTCTGCCAAGCAGGCAGGGTTAAAATCGGTCCTAGTATTTCAGAACCAAAGATTTTGTGCAACTATATTTTTGTAACATTTTGAGGATTGCCTTTTAACCCAGTAAGTTGAGTCAAGTGGACAGTTTCATGGATGACTCAGGCAGAATAGTATTAATTTACTGATTACTGTACAAACAAACTCCAGATGGTTCCCTATTGCAGAAGAGTTATTTTTATGATGAATAGATACAGCTAAGGCTCATTTTCATGGAATATTTAAAGCAATTACTGAAGTCACGGAACTCTTAAGAATGAGGTCAGCTGTCCTATTGGTGGATGGTGTTGGAGGTGGTTTGTGGCCAGATAGTTCAGAGGCTGATAGGGTGGGACCTGTAGATATACTGAGGTTTCCCCCACACCCATTATTTTGACTGTATGGTTTTGTTCTCATTAAGGTGAGAGATACCAGCTGGAAAATGGAACACTTTTCCAGTTTGGACACAGCATAAAACAGTACTCCACTGTGATATTTCCATTTCCCACACCATCCTTTTGGCTGCCTGGGTGGAACTGCCATTTTAGTGCCAATTAATGTCTAATTCAAGTCACTGTTGTGCTGCAGACCTGTATCTACTCATTTCATTCATAATCTTTCCAGCTCGTGGAGAGAGTAGATTTTCATTCCATAGTTTGGCTTTGGTTTGAACTCAAGTCTCAGAGATGAAAGAATACTATTCTAACCCACTATATTTCCCAGCCCCCTGCTAAACCTGTTACATCTTAACACAATAGGCGATGTAGACATGCGACATGAATAATCTAAATACAATTTGTCATCTTTAGGAAAAAAGAAGAAAAAACTTGCATTTCTATCGTGCCTTTCATGGCCTCAGGATGTCCCAAAGAGCTTTACAGTCAATGAAGAACTGTTGAAGTGTAGTCACTGTTGTTACGTAGGAAGGTAAATGTGCTGCATTGCACACAGAGAATCCAGACCAAGTATAGTCTTCAGGTGATGTGGTGGCACTGCAATGCCTCCACTGCAGGGGGGTTTAGTCACAGTGTGGCAAGTTTACACAGGCAGATCCATTATAAATGCAGATATAGAAATTTATAATGGAAAAAATTGACAGTAAGTATGTGCAGACTTCTAATTTACCAAAGTCAAAGACCAGGATTGTTCCAACTAATCAATGAAGAAATCAGAATTCATGAATCTCAGTGGCCATATTTATTTTTAAAGAAAATTTGTGTTTGTACTCTTTGCTACAGCTTAAGAACTCACACCATCTCTCCCTTTTAGCCCTCTACTGTCTTTTTTCATCAGTTACCTTGATCCTACACTGCCGTTCTGTTTTTTACCGCTTACATTTTCCTGATTCTTACAGCTTGAATTCTCTACGTCTTTCTCCCTCTGTCGTTCTGCCCTTCTTCAGTCACCATATCTTGATAACTGAAATCTCTCTCTTGCCTTTTCCTACTTCTTCCTCTCCATCCTCACGCTATAACCAAAACAATGTGTGGAAAAAGAGGCTAAAGGAAAATGTTAAACAATAAATCACAAAAAAAGGGGAAAAAAATAACATTTACTGTAACTGCCATGAACAGGGGAAAAAAAGCATATTGTGAAAGCAAAGGACAGAACAGAAGATGGCAAAGAAAACTTAAATACTGAACAATGACACTCAAAGAAAAGAGGGAGTAATTAAACGTAAATAAGACATAAAAGGGTAGAATTGGTGCAAACTGAATCGAGCAGAAATATGATATCTGGTGGAATTCAGTGGTTTACCAAAAAGTAAACCATGGGTGATGTCAACTGTGTGACCCATAGCCCAGAAGTGTGAATGAGTTATTTTGCAGTGACTCAGTGGGAGTTCATTTCTTTCTCAGAGCCCCATGATGTGTCATGTATGGCAGACACAATATTGTGTGTTTTTAATCAAAATGTTTATAATGGTGGAATCAAAATTGAGGGTTATTACTGGAGTCACTGGGTAAGAAAGTTTATTATTGTGGTTGTTTACAGGTCTTAGGACTGAGTGTTCATGAGAGTTAGATTAGACATACGAAGAAAACAGCAATTGTCGCAGCATGGAATGCTTTGTTACAGGGAGTGGGTGAAGCAGAGACATTTCAGTGATAAAATATGCTGTACATAGCCTGCGGGGTAGCAGGCTTGATGGGGCAAATTACTTTTTCCTGTTCCATGCATTCTTATATTCCTAATTTTAAAACAAATATAACCCACACGCAGAGTAATCTTCTCATCACAGAAACTCACAATTATACTTTTGATACAGATGATGACTATGAATTGCCTCAGCCAACAGTTCAAAGGTCAGGGCAGCGGAGGGCAATGCTGTCCTATCCCAAGATACAAGTTGAAAAGGCTGGAAAGAAAGGAGTTACCTTCATATAGAACCTTATCACATCCTCAGCCAATAGATTGCTTCTGAAGTGCAGTTGTTCTATTATACAGGTGAATTCAGCAGCCAACAAAGTCCCACAAACAGTAAATGAATGAATGACCAGATAATCTGCTTTTGGTGGCGTTGGTTCAGGGCAGAATGTTGGCTGGAAAGCTCTGCTGTGCTTCAAATAGTGGAATCTTTTGCATTCACCTGAGCTGGCAGACAGGACCTCGGTTTAACGTCTCGTCCAAAACACAGCGCCTCTGGCAGTGCAGCACTCCCTTCGTATTGGACCGAAGTATCAGCCTGGACTTAGTTCCATAATGTGGCTTAGTACCCACAACCTACCATCTCTGAGGTGAGAGTACCACAAACTCAGTCAAGCTGACACTAACCACTGCTCAGTACAACTACATAAGATGGATACCCATCCTATCTATGAGTTTCTTGAGTAAAATAACAAAATGTATTTCCACCGAACTCATTATTGAAAGCTTTTCCCACGTCAAGGGATATGAATGTAACAGGGACACCCAGATCATGAACCCAGTGAAGGAGGTTGATGAACTATCTGTATAAAAATCCGTGAGTATAAAATTTAACTGACCTATACGAACAAGGTTTGAGACTACTTTGAACATCCAGTTAGGGTATATTTCTAAACTTAATTTGCAGTCAGCACTGAGGAAGCAGATTGTCTATAGTCAGCACAGTTCAGATGGTTCGTACCATCCCTGTGCATTAGTGCAGAAACCATGACACCTCCCATCTGAGCGTATCTCATCAATGGTAGACTTTATAGGAAAAGGAAAAGTATTCTGGCAAGACTGAAAATTGCACAGAAAGGCCAATCATTCCAGGGGACTTCCACGTGCCAGCTGGGAAATAGCCTGCTGGAACCTAGCACAGTTTAAAAAAAAGTATCACGTCATATTAACATTCTTACAACAGAAGCTTTGAGGCACCTTTACGTATCTTTCATACTAAAACTCCAGGTCTAGTTCTAGGACAGCTGACTGCAAAGAATATGATGTTTGTAGATGGTTCTACGAAAACATACATTTTGGCAGTCTCAATCTCGGCTCCAGAAACCACACATAAGACATCCAAGAAGCAGACAGTTTAGTTTATCTGAACAGTATATGTTTATTAACGGAGCTAAGGCCTTTCCTGGCTTAGACAGAGCTCTGCCTTATGACCAGTTATAATATTTCTTAATTTTCCCACTAATGTATACTGATACACTCTGTGCATTAAAAAAAAAATGCTTTTTTCCACTTGATTGGACTCTCCTTAAGATACTGGGTCAAAATAGAAAGGCTAACTTTGTGCCCCCCCAGTAGGACGGGAGATGCCCTCCCAACCTTCGATGACTCTCTGGCCCTTAGGTCATTTGCATGCCAGATGTGAACTCCAGGGATTCTCATGGAACAGGGCTAATAACAAACTATAGGAGATCACGGAGCAGGAGGAAGAAAGCAACCTCCGAACTGCATGAATTTCTTTTTATATATTGAAAAGATTTCTGCTGCTGCTCCTGGAGCTATGAACGAAAGCCGAATTTCCCTCATTTTAATATTATTTCCATGCGCCTACTGGGGTCGCCAACCCACCAGGATTGCCCTGGCATGAAAGATTCATCTTCAGGACACTGCTGCGAGTGACCCAGGAGGAAAATCACAGGGGGCATTTAAAAAATGGTCTGTTCTCTTTTTTCATTCAATTGTGGCTTTCAAAATGGAGTTGGATAAGTACCTGAAGGAAAATAATTTGCAAGGAAAAGGGCGGGGGAGTGGGACTAGCTGAAGTGCTCTTGCAGAGAGCCGGCACGGGCTCGACGGGCCGAATGGCCGCCTTCTGTGCTGTAGCCATTCTATGATTCTATGATTCTAAGATATATAGCTCTTCTAAATTATATCATCCATACACTTTTTGTATCTAGAAGAGGCCACAATTAACACATGGACCAGACGGGAGCTTTGCAACTTCCACCATTTGGTTTGACTTGAGATCAGCTTGCCAATTATTGGTCTAGAGGCATAGGGGATGGAAAGTGAGGAGGCTTTTGTGCAACTTATGGCTTGTATCAACCTTTTCTTCTTCCTCCCCCTAGTCACTCATTCCATAACACACAGGCCAGAGTGCTAGTGGTGAAAGAGTAAATACTTTCTCCAGTGTCCACAGGTCAAATGTAGAGAATGCAGTATGGTAACTTTAGGGATGCCCAAATGCAGTACTGTACAATAGAAAAGATAGCCATACATGCAAAAATGTAATTTCAGAGGAAGAGAGAGAGAGTATAATTTTCTCTACCCAGGCTACCTTCCAAAATTTTCTGTGCCAATCCGTAGAATGAAGGAACACTCCCTGACACCACAGAACTGAAATACTAAACTGTATTTCAATGGGTTTACAATCTATGTCATTGTTTATCACAAACAAAACCCACTGTTTGAAATAGACTAGCCTTGGCAGTACTTCCAAGCTTGTAAAAAGGTAGCCTTGACATGGAGACAGACTCACAGAAGATGCCAAGACAGAGGGTGGAATGCTGACCTTACAATTGCAAGGTCTGAGTAGGGGGCTGGTGTGTACTGGGACAAGGCAATAGTTATAGACTCAGGGTAACTATTCCAAACCTGCCAAGGGCATAGATCTTGGATTGTTATTATCTTGATCAACATCTCCCTCCTCAACCATTGTTTTACAATTGTTATATTTGGCAGTAAAAAAGATACAAGCAATACATTTTACAACCACAGGCTGTTCTGGGGAAGGTGCCCAGCTCCCAAGCTGTCATTTGTACTGAATAATAAATTTACATTATGTGGCCTTGTTGCCTGCAATAAAAATTTTAATCACTCTAAAATGGTGCAAAAATACAAGGAATATAATTCCAGAGAAAAATACCATTTCCAGTATACTATAGAAAAATAGCAAACACTCAACTGGAGGAGGGCTAATTTCAGTGAGTTGAAAAGGGATCTGGCCCAGGTGGACTGGAATCAATGATTGGCAGATAAAACAGCATATGAGCATTGGGAGGCCTTCAGAGAAGAGATCGTTCGGGTACAGACTAAGACACATTCCCATGAGGGGAAAGGAAGGGCATCCAAAGCTAGAGTTCCCTGGATGCCTAAAGATTGGCGATTAAAATGAAACAGAAAAAGGAGGTTTATGATAAATTAGCAAGTAGCATGAAAGGGATCCAGATGGGATGTATCCTAGGTTGCTGAGGAAAGTAAGGGTGGAAATTGCAGAGGCTCTAGCCACAATCTTCCAATCCTCCTTAGATAGGGGGTTGATGCCAGAGAACTGGAGGATTGCAAATCCTGTTCAAAAAAGGGGAGAGGGATAAACCGGGCAATTACAGTCACCAGTTGGTGGTGGGGACATTTTGAGAGACACTAATTTGGTACAAAATTAATTACCACTTGGAAAATTATGGGTTAATAAATGAATGCCAGCACAGTTGTGTTAAAGGCAAATCGAGATTGACTTGATTGAGTTCTTTGATGAAGTAACAGAGAGGGTGGGTGAGGGTAGTGCGGTTGATGTACTGTATATGGACTTTCTAAAGGCATTTGATAAAGTGCCGCATAACAGACTTGTTAGCAAAATTGAAGCCTATGGGATTAAAAGGAATACGTGGATACGAAATTGGCTAAGGGACAGAAAGCAGAGAGTAGTGGTAAACGGTTGTTTTTCAGACTGGAGTGAAGTATACAGTGGTGTTCCCCAGGGAATGGTACCAGGGATGAAAGACTTCAGTTACGTGGAGAGACTAGAGAAACTGGGATTGTTCTCCTTAGAGCAGGGAAAGTTAAGGGAGATTTGTTAGAGGTGTTCAAAATCTTGAAGGGCTTTGATAGAGTAAATAGAAGAAACTGCTTCCAGTGGCAGAAGGGTCGGTAACCAGAGAACACAGATTTAAGGTAATTGGCAAAAGAAACAGAGGCGACAGGAGGGAAAAAAATTACGCAATGTGTTGTTATGATCTGGAATGTGCTGCCTGAAAGGGTAGTGAAAGCAGATTCAATAATAACTTTCAAAAGGGTATTGGATAAATACTTGAAAAGGAAAAATTTGCAGGGCTATAGGGAAAGAGCAGGAGAGTGGGACTAATTGGATAGATCGTTCAAAGAGCCGGCACAGGCACAATGGGACGAATGGCCTCCTTCTGTGTTGTATCATTCCCTGATTCTCTGATTTTAAAGTTGTAGAAAACCTCTAGGAAACAGTGCATTAATTGTAAGAAAGAATGTAGAAGTTTGAAATGGTGTGTAACTCAATGCAAAAGCTTAGCTTGAAACCTACAGGAGCTGCAAGCGCGAATTATAACCTCTGTCTCTATACTCAGCTTCAAAAAGTTGAACCAAGATAAATGCGTGATGACTTTGCCAAGACAAACTACTCAGATCAGGATTTTTTTATAAGCTATTGCAAAAATAATAAATCCACAGATTTTTGTACCACAGCCCATTAGTCGAGGAAAACGCTCTTAAAACATACGGGGCAATCAGCGCGTGTTCCACAGAAAATTATTTTTTAACTATTAAGTCTGCTTTGAATATTATTACAACTATATGGAGCATTTAGCAGTGAGTTAGTCACATGTGTTACAGGAATATGCCAGGGAAAATTCATCAGTTTGTGAATTAAAAGCTAAAATCGAAGCTCGTAGCTTTTAAACTTCATTTTTCTACCGAAAGTACAAGCAGGTGTTAGATGTGAGCGATATTTTCTGTGGTAATAGGGAGACATGTAATGGTTGGAACATGATTCTGCATTTTAGTGTTTTTGCATCAATTGGGAATTGCATTTCATGGGCTGAATGGGAAGTGAGTTAGTCAGTTGGAATTCCATGCATGGATGAGGTATGCGTTTATGTAGATTCCATTCCGGTTAATGTAAAGCACTCTTGGGACCCACACAGGAAAAATGATGGCAGCTGAAAAGTATTTGAAGTAGGGTAATTATCTACTAGTGTTAATTCCTTGAAAAAAAAGGTTGAAATATTTTTTGGAGAAAGTGTTTTCTTAATGTAAAATCACCTTGTCAAACAACAAAAGGAGAGCCTGCTGGAGGGAATGGTGTTGAAACCTACAGTCAGTACTAAAATAAGAGGTATAGTTTATCATTCCGAGGACCACAGGAAGCTGCTAAGAGATTTTGATAAGATGGTGGAATGAGCAAAAGAGTGGCAGATGGAATTCAATGGCAGTAAATGTGAGGGGGCACACCTTGGTTCAAAACATGTAAAAGTAATCATAATACTTTGAATAGGGGAAGGCTGGGTGATTGGAAGAGCAGAGGGATTTGGCGATTCAGTTCCACGGGCCACGAAAAACAGCACCTCAAGTGGAGAAGTTCATAAAGAAAGTTAATGGAATACTGGGTTTTATGGCCAGAGGCATAGAATATAAAAGTCGAGATGCAATGGTGAATCTATATAACAACTTAGGAAGACCACAGTTATTGACACATTGGTCTCAATTTTAACTCCCCCACCCCCCGCCGACACATAACTAGCAGAGATCAGGTAGTTGAAATGTGGCAGTGGACATAACCCACTCCCTTCCCGCCTCGATCTGGCCGACTGCAATTTTAAGTTGCAGGCAGCAAGGATACCAACCCCAAGCCTCTTTAAATATGCAGATTGGGCTCTGATGACACCATCAGGACCCGATCTGCTATTTTAAACCGGAGGCCTGTGCTGGGGGGTGCTGGTGGATTCCCCGCCAGGCCTAATCCGCCGGTAGCAGCAGCTGGGGATAGAAGAGGCCCAGCGAGGTACGTTTCTACATTTTTGGTTTAGATTCCTTGTGGTCCAGGAGGAGCAGGACCGCTGCTCTGGGCCCCAAAAAGAAAGCTGGGGCTACCCCTGCCTTGGGCTTCCACCCGCTATGGTGATTCTCCTCCCGGGAGTCCTCCGAAGGACTTGCCTTGTGCAACTTCTGCTCACGCCTGCCGGCCAGGCAGCACTTCCTGCCGGTCGGAGCCTTATCTTGCATATGTAAATGAGGCCCGGGAGCTAAAGCCTCTCTGTGTCTCAGTCTGCGAGCTTGTCACTTGCCCTGCCCCCCGAAGCTACACGCAACGATCACGGCTGAATTCAAACTGAGGCCATTGGTTCTTTTGCTGTACACCAATTAAAAATAAAGGCCGGAATTTCCCCCCGAAAAAATCGGGTGGGTTTCGAGCGTGGGTGTAGTTAAATTGCTAAAAGTGGGATTCCTGACCTGATCCCGCCTCCAACCCGCCCACTTCCAGTTTCCCCGGAGCCAGGATGGGGGCGGGCGACCAACCCGCCCCCAGGGGGGCGGAACGTCAATTTAAATATTGTAATGAGGCAGCAAGCCTCCATCTTCTCCTTCATTTTAAATTTAACTGCCTGGCGACGGGTTTCACCCAAGTTGTGAAACTCGGCGGTTAAACCAAGGCGGGAACTGTCCAGCGGGTAAGTGGCTTTATACCGACCTCCTGGATCCAGGGACCCTACTGTACCCACCCCCCCGCGATCGGACACCCCCCGCAACGAGGCCTTCGGTCACCACCATGAGGCCTTCCCCCGCCACCAGCCCCAGGCTTCCCCCCACCAATGATGATGAGACCGGCCACGATCCTCCGCACCCCCCCTTCAATGGCCGACTTCCCCCCAATCACTGAGCCCCCCGATCGCGGACCCTTCCCCCGATCACTGACCCTTCCCCCGATCACTGACCCCTCCCCCGATCACTGACCCCTCCCCCGATCACTGACCCCTCCCCCGATCACTGACCCCTCCCCCGATCACTGACCCCTCCCCCGATCACTGACCCCTCCCCGATCACTGACCCCTCCCCCGATCACTGACCCCTCCCTCCGATCACTGACCCCCTCCCCCGATCATTGACCCCTCCCCCGATCATTGACCCCTCCCCCGATCATTGACCCCTACCCCGATCATTGACCCCACCCCCGATCATTGACCCCACCCCCGATCACTGACCCCTCCCTCGATCACTGACCCCTCCCCCGATCACTGACACCTCCCCCCGATCACTGACCCCTCCCCCGATCACTGACACCATCCCCCCGATCATTGACCCCACCCCCGATCACTGACCCCCCTCCCCCATCACTGGCCCCCCCGATCACTGACCCCCCCTCCCCCGATCACTGACACCCCAATCACTGAGCCCCCCTTCCGGCAACACCGATTCCTGGACTGGCGATCCTGGATCTCATTCCAGCACTCCCGGACCCCTACCAACCTATTCCCGGACTCCCATCCTGCAATCCCGGACCCCAGACTGGCGACACCAACTGAGGCCTATCCGCCCGCAGCCAGTCAGCCCCTTAAACTGGCTGGCTGCAGGTGGGAATCCGAGACCGGAGGTACAATCAGCAGAGCCTGCGTGAAACCCGCCTCGGAGACACCCCACCCACAACCCGTCTACCTGGAGAAAATCACGGCCAAAATGTTTGCTTTGTTTCCCTTGGGCGAAGAAAGAAAGAATTTGCATTTATATAGCAACTTTCACAACCACAGGATGTCCCAAAATGCTTTACAGCCAATGAAGTACTTTTGATGTGTTGCAATGTAGGAAATGCGGCAGCTAATTTTGCATAGCAACGTCCCACAAACAGCAATGAGATAATGACCAACTAATCTGTTTCAGTGATGTTGATTAAGGCATAAATATTGGCCAGGACACCGGGGAGAACTCCCCTGCTCTGCTTTGAATAATACCATGTGATCTTTTGGCCGCCATTTTCCCTACCTCGGCGGGTCCAGGGCGGGCGATGTCGGTTGTGGGTCTCAGCCCTGGTCCTGTCTCCATCCAGGCCTCCAACATGACTTTCCCCTGATTGGGCTTGTGCCCAGCACATTTCCCGGCCCATTGAAGGAAGCAGGTCTGATGATGTCATTTGATGACGCGTCATCAGCCGGTTTCCTTAAAGGGACCATGCGCAAATTTACTTTGATATTTGTGCTGTCAGTGTTCCACAGCATTGAGGTGCTGCAAACACTGACAAGCACTGCAGAAAGGTGCACAGCTGCACCCAGGCTCTACCATGACTCCCTCCATATGCTTATGGAGGGAGTCACAGCATGCAAGGAGGTTCTCTTCCCTTCCAATGGGCAGAAGAGACCTCCCCAGGAGATCAACACAGCCTGGTTGCACATTGTACAGGAGGACACAAGCAGGGATGTCATCAGGAAGACCTGGCTGCAGTGGCGCAAACCTTTCAATGATCTCACTAGATCATGAAACGTTACTGCAAAGCCACACTCAACCTTATCCTGCTGTGCCAATCATCACATCCCCATCACTCTGCCTTCCCTACCCGACTCCTGCACATCCTTACTTACATCAACATACCTTGCACCTCCACCCATCCCTCTCTATCTACATTATCACTTCCCCATCTCACTAGCCACCCCTCACACTCACCCTCATCCTAGTCCAATCATACCAACTAACAACACACAAGGGTAGGCACTTGTGTGTTTTAGCCAATGTTCATGTGAAGTTTCTGTTAATGTGCTGTCAAACATTGAAATCTTTATTTTCAACACTTTGCCTTCTTGGTCAGATTTGTGTGCACCTTTGGAAGTGGCTTAGTGAGTTGCAGTGAATGGTGAGATATAATGGTAGCCCCCCCCCCCCCCCCCACACCCCCCCGCAATGGTGATGAGTGTGAAAGGAATGGCTTGGGCATTGTAGGGATGCTTTATGGTGTTGGTGTGGGGTGGTGCCAACCTGGTGAATCCTGTGGCAGCCAGGGTGTACAGCGTCAACGGAAGTAAATGTGGCCATGGTGAGGCCATCCCTGGCGTCCCGGGCAGCAATGTGGTCGGGTGCTGATGCCCTGTGTCCTGTGCAGCATCAGTTGATTGCGGAGAAGGTTGGTGTTGTTGGTGCTGCTGGTGTTCGGGCTGATGGTGGTGGAATCATAGAATCATAGAAAGTTACAGCACAGAAGGAGGTCACTTCGGCCTATTGTGTCCGCGCCGGCCAACAAAGAGCTATCCGGCCTAATCCCATTTCCCAGCTCTTGGTCCGTAGCCCTGCAGGTTAGATCATCCCAAGTGCACATCCAAGTACTTTTTAAATGTGGTTAGGGTTCCTGCCTCTACCACCCTTTCAGGCAGTGAGTTCCAGACCCCCACAACCCACTAGGTGAAGAAATTTCCTCTCAAATCCCCTCTAAACCTTCCCCCAATTACTTTAAGTCTGTGCCCCCTGGTTTTTGACCCCTCTGCTAAGGGAAATAAGTCCTTTCTATCCACTCCGTCTAGGCCCCTCATAATTTTAGACACCTCAATAAGGTCTCCTCTCAGCCTCCTCTGTTCCAAGGAAAACAGACCCAGCCTATCCAGTCTTTCCTCATAGCTAAGATTCTCTACTCTTGGCAGCAACCTTGTAAATCTCCTCTGTACCATCTCTAGTGCAATCACATCTTTCCTGTAATGTAGTGACCAGAACTGCATGCAGTACTCTAGCTCAGGCCTAACTAGTGTTTTATACAGTTGAAGCATAACCCCCCTGCTCTTGTATTCTCTGCCATGGCTAATAAAGGCAAGCATTCCGTATGCCTTCTTAACCACCTTACCTACCTGACCTGCTACCTTCAGGGACCTGTGGACATGCACTCCAAGGTCCCTTTGTTCCTCTACACTACTCAGTGTCCTACCATTTAATGTGTATTCCCTTTCCTTGGGATTCTGTGGACCAAGGCGAGAGAGTATAAAGTGCTGATGGATTAGATGGCAGGTAAAGTAGAGATAACAGAAGTGGTCTGTCAATGGTGGGAGAGGTAATGAGGTCAGACTGGAAGGAGACTTGTGTAAAGACCTGCAGCATTCTGAATCCGTAGTGGAAATGCAGTTTAGAAAAGCTAGTGGTTAAGGGAACATTGCTCAATCAGCTGGGAGCTTTGAGTTGACATTTGAAGCTGTCAACTCATCAGCTGATTCAATGGCCACTGACCTCCTGCCTCAGCTTCACAGATGAGGTCTAGGCACGGCGGGAAACTGGTGGGCGACCTGTCAAATTCAAAAAGCTGGGAAAAAGCATTGTTAAGTGGCTGTAAACAAGCCACTAATTATTTTAATGGCCTCCCCCACCACTGCCTGTCGAGTCTGCTTAGCGCTGGCAGACCCGACATCGGGAAAGTCCAGTGTACGTGTTTAGACAGCAGGTTCCCGACCCGCTGTCAATCATTTTAAGTTTAACAGCTGACCCGCCACCCATCCCATCCGCTGAACGCTGGCAAAATTCTGGTCTTTCTGTCCACCGGAGAGGGCAGACGAGGGACTTCCGACAGTGCAGCACTCCCTTAGTACTGCATTGAGGTGTCAGCCTAGATTACATGCTCAAGTCTCTGGAGTGGGGCTTGGATCTACAACTTTCTGACTCATAAACGAGAGGGCAGCTGTTAGGACAGGAAGTCTCAGGGATTGTGTGCAGATGACCCCTAGAAGTCTGTCAATACTTGCCCGGAATCTCCACATAGAAAAGTTTGAAAAACATTGTTACAGTCTCTTCAGATCAGCTGGAAGAACACAACTGTTCACAGATGGCCTATACCGTTGTATATTCTGAAGCTCTTTATTCTCCATTGACCATTGGCTAGTATCTTATCTTCTATTATGTGTCTAACTTGCTGCCTCCTTCTCCATCCTTCTGACTCCTGATGTATAATAAGGTGAACTTTAGTAGCTATTCCTCTGTGCATATATCCTATGGACATTTTGCCATGTACATACAGAGAACTTTGATAACATCTGTATGTATCTCAGTCAATATTGTAAAAATAAATCATTGTCACTCAGATTTTAGTTCTACTGCTTGTGAACTCTAAACTTACATGTTGATCAATAAAATAACTCATGAAAACGCCAGTCAAAGCAGCTCAATCCATCATCTAGGTGCTCTATCAGCATTTTCACTGACCATTTTTCTTTGATTTTGTGAGGGTCACACACCTTTTAAAATCATTTCAATAGCAAAATACTGCGGATGCTGGAAATCTGAAGTAACAACAGAAAATGCTGGAAACACTCAGCAGGTCAGGCAGCATCGAGGAGAGAGAAACAGAGTTAACGTTTCGAGTCAGGGACGTTGACTCTTGTTTCTCTCTCCTCGATGCCGCCTGACCTGCTGAGTGTTTCCAGCATTTTCTGTTATTTTAAAATGATTTGTTCTTTTCCCAGTCAGCATTCCACAGGTAGGAAATCAGATGCCCTGCTCCCAAACCTCTGCAAATGCTGCTTTGAAACCAGCGAGTGGGAGATGCGTGAGGCACAGCCCAAGTCCTCTGAATTTTCAACCCATCCTGTAGGAAGCACGTGACCTTCCTTTTCGGGGAATGGAAAAGGAAATTTTAAAATAACAAAACTGAGACTAAATTGGCAGCACAACGCTACAGGAAGTGTCATTATTAGGTTGCTGGTTTGCAGCTCTGAGCAGCTGGCTCAAGAGTAGCCTTGGTGGGGCCCTGGAATAGGTTGTCTACTGTCTTGTTCAAGGTGGGATCTTAGCAGGTGAATATTGGAAGGGTCCACCAATGCTTCAATTTTAAAATTCTCAGCCTGTGATCAAATCCCTCCATGGCTTTGCCCCTCCCTAGCTCTGCAACCTCCTCCACTACAGCCCCCCGAGAACACTGCGCTCCACCAACTCTGGCCCCTTGTGCATACCCTGCTTCCTTCACCTCACCATTGGTGGCCGTGCCTTCAGCCGTCCAGGACTTTCCACTTCTCTCTTCTCCTTTAAGATGCTGCTTAACACCTATGCACTAGAAATTAATTCTAGCCCAGGAACGGGCAGTATCATTAGAAAATTGGAGAATTAGCGCCAGGCGCTAATGCTTTCAACTGCACTCAAAATTCGTGCTCTCTGCTCAAAGAAATGATTGGAGTCCTAAGTCAAGGGGGAGAAATTTATTATAGCCCCGTTTGGGGTGCTAATACTTTGAAAGCTGAAAAATTAGCGCCAGGCGCTAATGATGATAGGCTCCCACGAAATTCTGTTTTAGCGCTCCAGGAGGGAAGTGGCGCACTAAATCAAGCGTTAACCATTTCTCTTAGGGCGCTAAAGTTGGAGAGCGGGGTGGTACCGGCAGAGCGCGAAACAATTTGCAGCGCATTCCAGACAGCACTCTTCAATCACAGAGGCTGCTTCACTCACTTAAAGGGAAGGGACAGTACTGCACCAGAAGCTATTTGTCAGCACTGCAGTCTTGCAAGGCGACTGCCAATACAGCCCCAAACACTGTCACCAAGTGGAGGGCTTGGACATCCTGCAACAATGAAATAGTGAAAACTTGGCACAGGCACCAGACTGGTGCAAATAACAACAGTTCAGCGATCTGAAAAGCATTCCCTTTAATTACCACTCCCGAAGTGCCCATCCGACTTCAGAATGCCTCCTCTTGCTGGCGTTGTCAGCGCGAGGCGATAATGCAGGGGGCGAAAATCAATTTCACATCCAGGGCGCTAACGGGACGCTGCGCAATTGATGACGTCACGATCTACGAGGCACTAGAGGCCCAGGCAGTAAGAGTTCGTGCCAGCGCTAAACCGGCACTGAAGTTGCGGGCGTCGCTGCATTCGCCGCGCTTGGCTGCTAACCCCTTAGCGCCCCATTAGCTCACTTGCAGGCACTAATGGGAGGCGCAAACAATCTGAATTTTGCAGCCCAAGTCTTTAAGCCCAAGCTCATTGGCGTTAAACTCAAAGGGTAGACCAATATCAGGTGCAGTCTAATCACAAGTCATGACTGGCACAGGCTTTTTTCAGTTCTTCAAGGGGAGGTTCAATGATGCTGCAGAACCGCATTCTCAGCATTGCTGGCTGTGCAGCTGCCTCAGCAAGCAGCAGCAGATCAAGGAGAAGGAGCTGGAGGACTGAAGCAGCTGTACTCATGGCAGATCCACGCCCCAGGGAGACAGCCCGCAGATTCTCCGATGAAGCATTGGAGGCATTGGTTTTCACTGTGGAGAGACGGAGGGCGGTGCTGTACCCGGCAAGTGGCATGAGGCCCTCACCGCAAGTCTTCCACACCATGTGGAGGGAGGTAGCCCAGCACGTCTCGGGCAGCACTGTGGTCCCCAGGACCCACACACAGTGCAGGAAGAAATTAACAATCTCACTTGGGTGGTCAGGATGAGTGAATGCTTCAACAAATGCTACATACCACCATCTGAACCACAGTCTGCACACACTGCCCAAAGCATCACACTCCCAGCACTCACCCACCAACCATCTCCACCTACCAACACTCAGACCCTCACGTCACACCTTGCACACAATGACAGCTATTCAACTATGGCAGGCATAACACCCAAACACATTGCTCCACACTCACTCACACACTTTCCTTTCTCTTGCAGGCCAAGGTGGCTCACAACAGGAGGGAGCAGGAGCGCACAGGCAGGGGACAAGCCAACACCCAACAACTGTCTGCGCTGGAAAATAGAGTGCTGGAGATTATTGGGTGCCAGGTGGTGGGCGCCATGGCCACTGGCAACATTGACCCCCTTGGGGACAACAACGGTATGTTCATCCCTACTACTTCTCACATCCCACTTCCCCCTCACTCCACAAGTGTTTTGCACTTTCCAGCTAATCATGCTGTATGCATGCATTTCTCCCTTACTGCCCCTCTCCCCTCACCTTAACCCAACTCTTGTGCCTTTATGCTTTCAGATAATGAGCAAACACCCGAGCAGCCTGTCCCTGAGGGCACCGTAGAGAGCGAGGCAGGAAAAGAGGACGAGGAAGAACACACCGCGTCACTGCATGTCTCACCTGCAGGCACCAGCTCAGATACTGGCACTACGCATTCTTTAGAGGCTAGTATAGTAGCGGGATCTGCACAGGGTGATGCACTGGGGCGAGTGGGCTGCAGCAAGGCCAGGGGAAAGAGTAGCTCGGGGGCCAGCTCCCCGGATGGCGAGTTCGCGCGCGAGTTCTGCTGCATGGGACTCAGCTGAGGACCTCGATGGGGAGGCCTTTAGAAGAAGGGTGATGGGCACGCACACGGAGATGATAGGTGCAATGGCAAGGGTGCCCGAGAGTCTCTTGGCAATGGTAAGGAGCGTGGAGGAGTCCGCCTCCAACATTGCACAAGGCTCTATGCACACCATGGAGCCCATCATTTCCAGTCTGCAAAGGATGGTAGACTCCCCGAGAGACCATGGCGACCCAACCTGATGCCGCATGTGATGGGCGATCTGGAAGTTTCAAGCACTTGGTCACCTGCCCTAATGCCTCCTTCTTTGGCTCAGTATCAATTTTTGTCGGATTACACTCCTGTGAAGTGCTTGGGATGTTTTCCTACATTAAAAGCACGACATAAATGCTAGTTATTATAACAATTTGCTGAAGTTAGAGGGCAATACACCATTAAAAAAAAAATTTAAGAATTATTGGCAACAGTGGGTTAAAAATCTGAAAAGCTTTTTTTATAAGGTGTGTTCGTGTTATAAGGGAAATTTTAAACAAAGAAGCAAAGAAAAGGTACTTAGCACAGAAAGATGCCAAATAGCTGCTGGGATGGGCAAAATTCACAGAAAGATTATTTGTTTGAGACTTAATTAATGACATTTATGTTTGAAGGGGAAATTGAGACTGTATCTCCTCATGGAATGACTCCCAATGGTACAATGCAAAGCGTGTTAGCATCTGTATGAAGAAAAAATCGTCTTTCAGCCTTGTATCCAGATCTTCAAAGGACAAATAAATCCATGAGGGATAACATTCTGCAGAGCCTTCCACGTAGATCAGTCCCTGCCTCACATTAATCTGTTGTTTAATATTATTGATAAAATAACTGGCTTGAATGAAGCGCGGCTAGTAGTTTACTACGTAGACGAAGGCCATTTGGCCCATTGTGTCGATACCGGCTCTTTGTTATAGAGCAATGCAAAATTAATAACAGTAATTGCCAGTTTATCTCAAGCACACACTGCATTTTTTAAAAACATATATCACTTCTGTTCACGCTGCCGGTTTCATATTTGAGCAGATTCAGCAGCCTCTCTCTGGAAACTCCACGGGTGACTCAATGCAAAGCATCTCTGCAGACAGAAGCTGACAGGTTTTGTTTGTAACACTCACTGAACGCATATTAGCAAACTAAGAGGCTGCTTTCTCCTATGCTAGGTTTTTGTCAACGTCTGGTGCCCAAGATTGAATTCAGGCCACACTTTTTATGCCGTCTTTTTACGTAAGGTATCATTCTCTGCCAAGGCTTTCTCCCAGCAGCAACCCGAAGCTTCAGGAAATGTGTGCAATAATGATTTCCTGCCCAGGGTGTATGCTTGCAACAGTAAGTTCCCACAATGACATTATGTTTGTCACAGTGGGCCTGATTCAAAACACTGATGGGTTTTTTTTCTTCCTCTTTACTCTGGCAGTTTAGAATATAAGTCAGTAATGACAGGAATTTGATGTTACTGACTAAATTGGGGATTTGAAATATCAGCATACAGGAAACTCTCTTTTAACCGGCAAAATTCAGGAGTAGGTTCAGGTAAGTTTTACTATGTATTAGTGGCCGTGTAACCGGGGTTCCTGGATCTGTGGCCGTGTAACCGGGGTTCCTGCACCTGTTGCCACGCAACAGGGATGCCTGGATCTGTGGCCGTGTAACCGGGGCTCCTGCACCTGTGGCTGTGTACGGAGCTCTTGTACCTTGGTAAGTATACCTCTCTAATCCGGACTTTTTGATCAACCGGCACCACGCCGGTCCCGTCGGTGCCGGATAAAAAAGAGTTTCCTGTATTAGGAACAGCTTACTAAAGTCCACATCAAAGTACAGCTGTAGCTGCTGAGTTCTCTTCACAACTTTCGAAATGACTGAGGGAGGCAGGTGAGGGAGTGTGGAACCAGCTGCTCACACACAGCAGGCTTCACGTGCCGTTGAATCTTATTTGTCCAGGGTTTTTTTGGTCATGTTACTTGACCTCTCAGTTAATTTTTTCTCGCATTTCCTTTCTTTTCTTCTCCACCCATCCCTCTCTATCTATATTATCACTTCCCCATCTCACTAGCCACCCCTCACACTCACCCTCACCCTAGTGCAATCATACCAACTAACAACACACAAGGGTAGGCATTTGGGTGTTTTATCCAATGTTCTTGTAAAGTTTCTGTTCATGTGCTGTCAAACATTGAAACTTTTATTTTCAACACTTTCCGTTCTTGGACAGATTTGGAAGTGGCTCCGTGAGTTGCAGTGAATGGTGAGACGTAACGGTACCGCCCGCAATGGTGATGAGTGTGAAAGGAATGGCTTGGACATTGTAGGGATGCTTTATAGTGTTGGTGTGGGGTGGTGCCAACCTGGCACATCATGTGACAGCCAGGGTGTCAAGTGAAGTAAATCTGGCCATGGTGAGGCCATTCCTGGCCTCCCAGGCAGCAATGTGCTCGGTGCTGATGCCCTCTGTCCTGTGCAGCATCAGGTGATTGCGGAGAAGATTGGTGTTGTTGTTGGTGCTGCTGGTGTGCCTGGTGCTGCTGGTGTTGGGGCTGATCATGGTCAGATTCTGAAGACTAAGTTGAGACAGTATAAAGGGCACCCATGTTGATGGAATAGATGGCAGGTGAAGTACAGATGACAGAAGCCTTCTGTCAATGGCAGGAGAGTTCTTCCAATGAGGTGAGAGTGGATGAAGAGTGGAATGTGGAAAGCTTGCAGAATCTGTGCTGTAATCTGGACTGAGAAACAGCTTGTGGCTGAGGAAAGTGATGATGTCAGGTGGGAGCTTTTTCTGTACAATTGAAGCTGTCAAGTAATCAGCTGGAGCAATGGCCACTGAACTCCTGCCTCAGGTTGACAGATGTGGTGCCCGAACAGCGTGGTTCCCGTGGCCATGAAGTTAAAGTTAAAAAGTAAGTTAAAAAAGCCTGTTAAGGGTCTGTTAAGTACATTATAATGAGTTTAATTGGGTCGCCCACTGCTGCCTGTCGGTCTGCTCAGCACTGACAGACCCGACATTGGGAAAGGTGTGTTGCGGCGGGTTGACAGCGGGTTCCCGACCTGCTGTCAAA
The DNA here is from genome assembly GCF_052327205.1 of Somniosus microcephalus. Lineage (NCBI taxonomy): Eukaryota > Metazoa > Chordata > Chondrichthyes > Squaliformes > Somniosidae > Somniosus > Somniosus microcephalus. The sequence goes on from NC_141007.1 coordinate 62,794,597, forward strand.
AAAAACACTTTCCCACCCGACCCGCCACCGATCCCGCCCGCTGACACCCCAGATATTTCTGGCCATGGTGACAGCTCCGCTGTGTATTTCCTGTATCTTCTGTCCTTATTTCATATTTCCAGCATTGCAGTTTTCCCTTTTTATTTTACCATATCAATGATACCTTCTATGATTTGCACAATATGCCAATTCGACCTGTCCCAGTACACTAATGATAAACACATGATAGTGGGTGTAATGACAGCATAATAAGCTTTATCCAAATGGATAGGTATGTTTATGTGTTCATAATGTCCCGTATAAAAGTGGTGTGATTGTGTTGGATGAACAGTTCTCTTCATTGCAATCTGTCATTGAGCAAGTGACAACAACAGTGGCATCTGTAGTGGCAACCTCAGTAATGCAGGCCGTAGACGCAGGGGTTTATATGTTCGCATAGCTGCTGTACAAGCTTTAGGATCCAAACTCCAAAAGGCAGATATGGCAAGCTTCAATAAATTTGGAAACTGGTAACTGGCACTCATGAAACAGGGACCTTATTTCTGCATAGTCTTTTGTGATTCCACATGCACTGGAACACTGTATAAAATGTATTCACTTTTAATGTATCCAGCAGTCTCATTCTATCATGGTGCACAAATGAAAGTATCAGCTGTCCAAAAGGCAAATAAATAACATGACTAAATCCCGGGGACATCCCCCATGGGTGTGCAGAAGGGCTCCGTGATGTGAAAGTTGGGAGATTGGTCCCCGTCAGTTACAATGCTGTCTGTACCTGCAGGCCTTTGAGCAAATCTCAGCGACAGCTTCCCTGGTGAGCCTGAGCATCCTCAAATACTGCTTCCCCCATCATGCCTGAATCAGGAATTCTGACTCCCGCCCGCCTGCTGTGACGTCATTCCCGCCGGCTTCGGGCAGGTGTCAGATTCGATGCACGTAATTGAGGCCCGGGAGTTAAAATCTCCCAGGCCTCAGATTCCGGAGGTCCAAACGGTACGCCGCCCACTTTGACCCCCGCATCCTCACTCAATTGACCGATCTGAGTTTGTTTAAAGTTATTGGTTACCAAGAAGAAAAACCATAACATGTTCTCTTGGGATCCAGTGATTTTAGTTTTAAAGTTCTATACCCCTCCTCCAGCACCCCGCTGTGCTGCTGCTCCCCAGTTCCTAATGGAACCGCACTAAACATCACAACCATGCTCCAATCGCCAGACTACCCATGAGAAATGCCGCGAGATCAGCAGTTACACCATATTTTCTTTGGAGAACCTGCATCGTTAGGGTTACAAGTTTTATTATGCCTAACCTACATTTAAATTACGACGATGTATTGATCTGTTGTATATGATGCTGGGCATCTTGTCTGCTTGTATGTATCTGGGCTTGCTAATCTGAGCTGCCTTTCCAAATGTAATTAGTATCATAAACACGTTCTACTTGCTCATGTTCTGCCAAAACATCCTGTGGTTAAGAGATGCGATTTTTAATTTTTAATGCAGAAATATGCAGCCTACGTGCAGCATGCAGGGTTGACGGTTAATCTATTTTTAATGGTTAGCTTAGTTCTGACAGTGTAATGGTGAATGTCAGGTACTTTTTCAAATGATGTATTTTAATACAAAGCTCCAGAGTTCAATTCTGTGGACTGAATATTTAGAAAGGAACAAACTGTTACAAGTCTGAATAAATCAAAACTCCAAAGCGTTAGTGAGAAAAAAAGCACCATGAGCAACAAAAGCAGTTGAAAAATAATAATGGGTAAGTGTAGCAATGACATTCATTTTATTCAAAGCCACAGTATTTGCCAAATGAATACGTCTCAAGTATCTATTTCATTTAGAATTTTGACAAATTGGCATATTTAAGTCAGTCACTTTTAGTTTGGAAAGCGTGTTTAGTACATGGAAGCAAACCTGTGCACTTAGGAAGAATGAAATGAATGGATTAGCTCTCACACAATGAATGAACAGCCAAGACAGTTACAGTATTACATGAGGTTAATTGTTATTCTGCACTATTTTATATTTGTGCTGCATATTATGGAAAAAACATCATGACAATGGGCCGAAACTTGTGGTCGGAGGCGTACCTTCGGAGTACGCCTCCGACCCGAAAAAAAAAATACTAGCCCAGAAATTCGGGTCCCCACGGGTGAGTACGCACTGGGTACTCACGCGTAGGCCCAACGAAAGTGCCGGTTTCGTGCATGCACTGCGCATGAGCGGGAAACCGGAACTTCCGTTCCCTTGAAGGAAGGGGTTCACAGGTTGAATGCGTGCGCCGGAGAGGCAGCGCGTGCGCCTGGAACTTCTGTTTTTTTTCCAGGTTTCTCCAGGAGGGTAAGTCTCCAGCAGCTGCGCTTTTAAAAAGCAGTCGCAAGGCCTGCTTTTAACAAGGTAAGTGGTGAATTAAGTAAAATTAAAACTTTTTTCCACAGGTTTATTATTTTTAAATACTTTAAAGAAAGGTAAGTTTATTTTTAGCCCCGTTAAAAACTGTAATTAATTTTTTCAAAAATTTAAATTACTGCTTAAAATAGTTATTTAATGTAATTTATAGATATTTTAAAAATGTGATTTAAAAAAAAAAATTATTTGAAGTTTTGGTTAGGTTTTGGGGCCGATGTCTATTCATAGATTTGACAGGTCTATGAATAGAAATTCCCTGCTCCGATTGGCTCTCCATGGCCCACGTGATCCCAGGGGACGCTGCAAACTAACTGCGCCCCTGGGATACGCAAGCACTGCGAGCCGGCAGCTGGAGGAGGCCCAGGATCGGAATCCCACGTGGGCCCACAGCACAACAGCAGGCGCGCTAGGTAAGTGTAGGTCGGGGGGTTGAACCCGCGGGAAGCCTCTGACCCGAATTTCTGGCCCACTAAAGTACCTGGTGGATCCGGAGCTTTGGAGTCTTCGGGTTCTGGGCCTCCAGGCGTACGCCTGCATAAAGACCCACAGATCCCAGGGACGCTACTGAACTGCCCGCGTCCCTGGGATCACCTGGGCCAGGCCAACCAATTGGAAAGAGGGAATTCCTCATAGGCTCATGAGAAATCCTCAAATAAAACACAATTCTAATAAAAATAAATATCCCCATGTTCAAAATTAATTAAGCATTCAAAATAAAAATTTAACTTTTTGAAAAATAATAAAAACATTTTAATAACATTTACATGAACTCATTTTAAATGTTTTTGTATGTTTAAATCATTTTTTAAATTTTAATTTAACTTTTATTTTTGACCCCATCACTGGTAAAAGCAGGCCCTACGGTTGCTTTTACCAGGCGTAAGGGTTCCGTGAGCATTCGCCGGGCAGTAGTTGGGCAAATAGCATTTGTGTTTTTTGAGGTGCAGGCGGATGATCTATCAAGGGGAAACTTGACAGATCGCAAGTTCTGGGTTTTCGCGCAAGCGCAGCACATGTGGAAACCCGGAACTTGCGGGGCCATTCTAAGGACTTGCGACGGCATGCGCTGTGCGTACGCTGTCATCGGCCCCGCAAAATCCGGGCCAATGTCTGCCCGTGCAATTGTCATGTTCCTGGACTTTTACTCCAGATATTTTCTCAGGTTCACCATCTCAGACCGCTTCCATGGGCAATCCTTCACTTCCTAAGAATTTGTGGAATTTCCTAAAAACTTGTGGACCTTTGATGCTGGTGTAAATGCAGGGTCAAAAGTGTTGTGTATGTACCTTTAAGAGAGAACTGCTTTTATACTGTAGTACCGGCAGTGACCACACCTGTATATAAAGCCGTAGCAGGCTTCTGTACTTTCAGTTCCAGCATACCCTCTGTTCGGTAAACACCTGTTATTATCGTTCTCCTGCAGTCCGTGTGTTATTGATACGCGGACACTACACTGGCGACGAGCAGGTTCGAACTCACCTGCAGTACTGCATCACCTCACGGGGATCCATCCCTGAAAAGAAGCTTCTTGGAGGTCGAAGTCAGAGCAACGGGCGTCGACCGCGGGCAACCGCCCAGTGATCCATCGGAGTTCAGAGAATTGCAGGGGAGGCTGTGCAGAGCTGGGCTTGGCTCCCCAGTCAAGGTGTTCCAGAAAATCGTGCTGGTAGCAGGTAGTGCGCTGACCCTTCCGGACTGCGGCGGGCTTGAGCTCGATCGAGCGGCTCTGCAAAGGGGCCATGCAGCGTCGTCGGGAAGGAAAAGAGAGAGAGAGGGTGGAGCGCACAGGGCGCGGTCGGTGCTCAAGAGCCGGGCAGCGTTAGAGAAAATAAAACGAGGGGAAAGAAAAGAGAGCCGCGCCGAAGCCGCGGGGCACCGCCATTACTCTTTAGAACGCTAGGAGCAGCGTTGGCAGCAAGGGGAAGAAGGAAAAGCACGGGAGGCGCCATTTTATTCCATTGGGGAAGAAGGGAAAGCGCGGGAGGCGCCATTTTAATCCGTTGGGGAAGAAGGAAAAGTGCGGGAGGCGCCATTTTAAACCACCCAAGATGCCGAAGAGTGGCAGTATCACTGCTTTCGACAACGAAATAGAAGACTGGACCACGTATGTGGAAAGAATTGAAGTGTACTGCAAGGCAAATGAGGTGGCCGATGGAAAGAAGGCGTCGGTATTATTAAATTTGATGGGCGCGAGAACGTACGGCCTATTGCGGAATTTAATTACCCCAGCTAACCCAATGGAGAAAAGCTTTGAAGAGATTGCCAATATCTTACAGGAACATCTAAACCCTACACCGCTGCTGATAGCAGAAAGATTCAAGTTCCATAAAAGAAACCAGCACAAAGATGAGAGCAATGCTGACTATCTTACGGAGCTACGCAAGTTATCGAAGCACTGCCAGTTCGGAGCAGGACTGGCAGATACCTTAAGGGATAAGTTTGTCTGTGGGTCCCAGAGTGAAGGAACCCAGAAAGGACTACTTTCGGAAAAGGACCTGACGCTAGAACGCTAGAAAAGGCTTTCAGCGTGGCAGTATCCTACGAAGCAGCAGCACGGGGAGCTGCGGAAATACAACAGAAACCACAAGAATATAGCACTAACGAAATGGCATATGGAGCAGAAAAGTGCTATCGCTGCGGCAGAACAACCCATGATCAGAAGGACTGCTGGTTTAAGGACAAAGTATGCAGGCAATGTGGAAAAGTGGGACACATAGCAAGAGTCTGCAGGTCGGGAAAGAAATCCAACACTAAAAGAACTACTAAGGAAAAGTACAAGAAAGTAAACAAAATGACAGACAGTAGTTCAGAAGATCAGGAGAGTGATAATGACTCCGGGAGCAGGAGACTAAGTTGTCTAAAGTTACACAACGTGATCGCAAAGGAGGATCACCGAACCATTTGGGTCACCCTCATGATAGCAGGGTCCCAAGTAAAGATGGAATTGGACACAGGATCAGCTCTAACTGTCATGAATCGATGAGACTATGAGCGGCTATTCTCACACATACCCTTGAAGGACATGTCCATTGTATTGAAGACATACACGGGGCAAAAAGTCTACCCCAGAGGAAAAATAAGGGTGCCCGTCAAATACAACGGCAAGGAAACACAGAAACTGCATCTATATATACTACAAGATGGAGGACCACCATTATTGGGACGTGAATGGATCCGAAAAATACAATTGGATTGGCATTCCATTCAGGCACTAACTGTGGCTGACAAAAAGGATGACGACGTCACACCTGGACGACTGTCAAAAATTCTAACTGACGCGAAAGAGGTGTTCCAACAAGGACTTGGGACTCGAAAAGGAGTAACGGCAACGATAAAAATTGAAGATAACGCAAACCCAAAATTTTTTAAGGCCAGACCGGTACCGTACGTGATCCGCCCAGCCGTTGAAGCAGAGCTGGAGAGTCTGGAGCGTTCGGGTGTGCTGTCCAAGGTGGACTGGAGCAAGTGGGCCACACCCATTGTTCCTGTAATGAAGAAATCATTGAGCAGCACGCCTGGGGAGCCGAAGAAGGTTCGCATCTGTGGGGACTTTAAGGTAACTGTGAACCCAGTCCTGCACACAGTACAATATCCACTTCCACGGACAGAAGATATTTTCGCCTCACCATCTGGAGGGAAACGCTTTACGAAGATTGATCTGGCCCAAGCGTATCTACAAATGGAGGTGGAAGAAGCATCTAGAAAATACCTCACGATAAACACTCACAAAGGTCTTTACCAGTACAATTGACTGGTATTCGGGGTAGCATCAGCCCCGGCTATTTGGCAGAGGGCGATGGAACAAGTCCTGCAAGGGATCCTGGGGACCCAGTGTTATTTGGACAACATCCTGGTTACGGGCGAAAATGACAGTGAACACCTTGCCAACCTGGAGCAGGTGCTCACTAGATTACAAGAATATGGGCTACGAGCCAACCGCCCCAAATGCGAGTTTTTCAGGAGACAAATCTTGTATTGTGGCCACATGATTGATGAGGAGGGGTTACATAAGTCCCCAGACAAGATTGAGGCAGTAGCCAAGGCTCCAGCACCGGAAAATGTGTCGCAACTGAGGTCGTCCCTCGGGTTGGTGAACTACTACCATAAGTTCTTGCCGAATTTATCTACAATTCTGCACCCACTGAATGCCCTGCTGCAAACTGGAGTAGCATGGAAATGGAGTGATGAGTGTAAGCGTGCCTTTCAGAAATGTAAGTGCCTAATCACTTCAAAAGAAGTATTGGCCCACTACAATCCAACACTACTGATTCGGTTGGCATGTGATGCATCTCCCTACGGCATTGGAGCGGTGCTGTCACACAAATTCCTTGACGGTTCAGAGAGGCCAATAGCCTTTGTGTCGCGCTCGTTAACCTCAGCCGAGCGTAACTACGCCCAGATTGACAGGGAGGCTCTCAGCCTGGTGTGGGGGGTGAAGAAGTTCAATCACTATCTGCACGGGCAGAAATTCACCCTACTGACTGATCATCAGCCTCTGGTCTCCATTTTTAACCCAAAGAAGGGCGTTCCGGTGATGACGGCGCAACGGCTGCAAAGATGGTCCCTTTTTCTAGGGGCACATCAGTACGACATAGAGTACAAGGGTACGAAACAGCATGGAAACGCTGATGGGCTGTCGCGCCTACCGTTGCCTACAGTGGAGGAAGCACCTGCAGTGGACCCTGTTGAGATATTCCATTCGACCATAGTCGAATGTCTACCTGTTACAAACTCAAGTATAGAGAAGGAAACCCGAAATGACCCAACACTCTCTCGGGTCTATGATTTGACGGTGAAGGGATGGCCAGCACATGGCAACTCACTGTTGCCAGCATTCTCGCCAAGGAGAGAACAGCTGTCAGTGTGCCGGGGGACCTTGATGTGTGGATCCCGAGTGGTAATTCCACCCAAGTTGAGAGATAGAGTGCTCAATGAGCTTCATGAGGGTCATCTGGGAGGGGTAAAAATGAAGAGCCTAGCCAGGGCGTTTGTGTGGTGGCCGGGAATCGATAAAGAAATCGAGGATATGACCAAGAGATGCACAGGATGCCAGAAAGTCCAAAACGCTCCACCACAGGCCCCGCTACACCCATGGGAGTGGCCCTCATCTCCATGGCAACGGGTACACATTGATTTTGCTGGTCCATTTATGGACTCAATGTTTTTAATCGCCGTGGATGCACATTCGAAATGGCCAGAGGTCATCAAAATGTCCTCCACCACCACGGAGAAAACTATTGCAGTCCTACAGAGCATCTTCGCCAGGAATGGCTTGCCAGAACAGATTTGCTCCGACAATGGACCACAGTTTGTGTCCGAGGATTTCCGGAGGTTTTTGAGGAATAATGGGGTAAAACATTACACATCTGCCCCATATCATCCAGCCACTAATAGATTGGCTGAGAGGTTTGTTCAGACCTTTAAAAAAGCAATAAAGGCGATGTATAACAACGACATACCCCTACAACACAAGGTGGATAATTTCTTGTTTGCTTACCGGAATGCGACATATGCAGTCACCAACCAAGCTCCAGCCATAATGTTCTTTAACCGAAGGTTAAGATGTCGCCTGGATTTGCTCAAACCAAACATAAGACGAGATGTTGAGGATAAGCAATTCCAGCACATCAATGAGAAGCCAACCAGGAGCTTCAAGATAGGGCAACCAGTCTTGGCCCGCGACTACCGAACAGAAAAATGGCAGCCAGGAACGATATGCACACAGCAGGGACCACTAATGTACACAGTGGACGTTGGAGAGAGCATCGTGAGATGCCATGCTGACCAGATTCTAGAGTCACAGGAACAAGTCAAACCCATACCACGAGCATGCGCACCTGGTGATGAACCCGAAGTACAGATTGCGTCTACCTCAGAATCAGTGGTATTGGAAGCTGACGAACCAACCAATGACAATGAGCCAGAATCGACTCCGCCGCAAGAACAGGATACTCGAGAAAGGCGCTATCCAGCCAGGATCAGGAAGCCTCCTCAAAGACTGAATTTATAAATGATTACTTCAGCTGATGTATATAGTACAGAGAAAATTGTAATTGTAATTAGTTATTATTTAATTGTTAAATGAATGTTATGTACTGTTTATCTAAAAGGGGAGGAATTGTTGTGTATGTACCTTTAAGAGAGAACTGCTTTTATACTGTAGTACCGGCAGTGACCACCCCTGTATATAAAGCCGTAGCAGGCTTCTGTACTTTCAGTTCCAGCATACCCTCTGTTCAGTAAACACCTGTTATTATCGTTCTCCTGCAGTCCGTGTGTTATTGATACGCGGACGCTACAAAAAGGGGTGTCAACTGATTCAAACGTGGTGGGGAGCACCCACCCCCGAATCATCTTCATATTGTGGACAAGCTGTAGCCCCCCAAGGTGGGCTCCACTTCAGCTGTCAGCAGGCCAATAGAATCATAGTATCACAGAATGATACAGCACAGGAGGAGGCCATTCAGCCCTCTGAGCCTGTGCCAGTTTTTTGAAAGAGCTATCTATTTAGTCCCACTTCCCTGCCCTTGCCCCATAGCCCTGTAAATTTTCCCCTTCAAGTATTTATATAATTCCCTTTTGAAAGTTACTATTGAATCTGGTACCTTTCTAGTAAATCTCTTCCGCACCCTCTTTAAGGCCCTGACATCCTTCCTAAAGTGTGGTGTCCAGAATTGAATACAATACTCCAGCTGAGGCCTAACAAAAGATTTATAAAAGTTTAGAATAACTTCCTTGCTTTTGTACACTATTCTTCTATTAATAAAGCCAAGGATCCCCTTTACTTTTTTAACAGCATTCTCATCTTACCCTGCCACCTTCAATATACCCCCGGGTCTCAGCTCCTATACCCCTTTACTATTGAGTTTATATTGCCTCTCCTCAATACTTCAGTTGTCTCTCAAAGTACTGGCCTGCCGATGTCCATCTAAGCTGAGGACATGGAAACGCCCAGCCTGAGTCCCAGCCCCTGACCACACATTTTCCACTGCCCTTGTTTTGGGGTGGATGGAAGTTCTGCCCTAATAAGCCCCCTGAGAAACTGCTGGAGAAGGTTGGGACTGAGCATATCTGTGTACTGACTTTACAAGCATAGGGATGTGGCCCAGAACTGGAGTGCTGTGATGTGGAACCGTGGGTTTCTACGGATGGATGAACTTGATGGGTCAAATGGTCTACATCAGCTATACTTACGTTTGTCATCTATATAAAATGCTAACAATGGGTTAATTGTTAATCTTATGACAGGCAGAGACAATTCAACATCAAAAACATTGGGAGAATATTTCCTCTGGTTGCCATGTCTCAATGAGATTTATAAACACAGTGGGAAGATTTCTAATCTTCTCTATTTCTGGAAAAATCATTGAAGCCTTCAAAATGATAGGATTGATGATTTTTCCAGAAATAACGATTGGAGAAAATCTCCGTGCTACGATTACAATGTTGCTAACACATCATTGGCGGGAATAGTTACAATATGAACATATGTACATACGAACAATGACGGGCAGGTAAAGACTCTCTGGTCCATCGAGCCTGTCCCACACAATTGTGATACCTTGTGTATCACAATATACACACTCCACCCCACCCGAAACCATGTGATCTCCTGGGAGAGGCGAAAAACTAAATAAAAACCCAGGCCAATTTTGGGAAAAATCTGGGAAATTCCTCTCGGACCCATCTAGGCAATTGAAACTAGTCCAGGAGATCATTCCGGCCCTGAATTCCCTGCAGTACCTACCTTCTGTAAGAGGTGATGTCCACCCCAGCCAGAAACAGGTCCAGCTCTCGCTTGAAGGAATTCAGCAAATTGGTGTCCACCGTACGAGACGGCAGCCTATCCCAGAGGTCCACTGTTCTCTGGGAAAAGAACCATCTCCTGACATTGAACCTAGATCTGGCCTTGTACAACATAAAGTTGTGACCCCTGGTCCTTCCCGAACTATTTAATTGGACAAAACTGTCAACTGGAACACAATCTATTCCCTTCATCATTTTATTAACCTCAATCAGATCATCGCTGAGTCTACGCTTCTCTACAGTGTAGAGTCCCAACTCTTTTGGTCTATCTAACTAAGATGTTTTATACTGAGAATTAGTCTGGTGGCTCTCCTCTGCATCCTTTCCAAAGTCTCAATACCTCAATAAGCCCCACAATGACCAGAGGAGGTCTTCTCCCATTAATAGTTAGTCCTGATTTTCCCCAATAGAGCAAAAATAAAGACAGTTCCAGTGGGGAGAACATAAAGCAGCGATCCTAAGTAATTCTGTGAGTATTTTGTTTTTTTTATCTTGTTATGCATCTTCCTTGAAATATTTAAAAAATGAAAACTATTTTCTATCCTACACCGTGTTGGCAAAGTGATTGTTCTGAAAGTGCTTGGGCTTGCCCAAGAGAAAAATGGGATTTCTTTTATTGCGACCCACAGACACTTGTGAAAATCAATGAATATTATCAAAAAGAATGTTGATTTTCTAGAACTCTCTTAATTTTTCGCTTCAAAACTTAACAAAGTCTGTTTTTGTTGTCCAGACCTTATGGCATCGCTTGCCATTTATATTTTATTTCTTTTACTATCTAGAGCCAGGAAAGTGAGACTCTCTCAAGGATCAGCTGCAGGCATGTTGGCTTCATAAACCACATTCTTAGAAGAATGTGTGTGCAATTTGGCGCTGGCCTCCGCCAGTCAGGAGTTGCTGTTGCTTGCCTGGTGATGTCGGTGATGGCATTAACAGCTGCAGTTTTAGTTTCTCTGGGTCATCTTAATGTTTTGTTTTATTGTAAATTCTAAGGTGCAATTTTGATCTCAGGACCTGGAATTTTCCTTTTCTGTTCAGCTGCAGGTTTTTCTTGGGCTGTATGGCGGGCAACTCCATTCCCAGCAGGGTTTCCCAGCACTGACATGAATTACAATATTTAGTACTTAAATGTTAGCCCAGTTGAACTTTGTCATTATGCCTACCATTTTTTCCACGTGCCTATCAGGAGAGGAGAGAGAGGATCATCCTTTGCGCTATAATTGGGACCAGCTTTTAAGTTTAAAAATATCTTTCAAATGACACACTGATTGGTACCAGAGTGGATGACTGGAAGCCGCCCTCACTAAAAACAAGACATTGGTGAATGTCTAATGGAAGAATTACCTAGTGGAAAGATATATCACAGAGATAAGATCAATTTTAGTTGGATATATTTCTCCAGATAAAAAGAGTTATTGTTCAGTACATGCCAGCAACCCTCCCTCAACTACTCACTCGAGCTCACTTACCTGTGTCTTGACAGTACTGCAGTTCCCTGTTATTCTATCCAGAGGGATCATTAAAATCAGTTTTGACCATTTTCCACTGGTTGATTGCCAGATTCTTTTGGGGGGTGGCAAATTGGACAAAACCAATTTCTTCCTGAATTTGACAAAACAAAATCTCTGATTGTTTTCTTACCATAAGTCAGGACCAGAATTGTCCATATCGTCAGCATGCATGTTGTGATGTGTGTGCACTCTGGCCCTAACGTTTGGTAAGAAAAGAAGCAATATTTTTAAGGGAGACCTGGATCTTCTTCAGACACTGCTGTGAGGACGATAGTCTTGCTACTGCGGCCAATGTCAGTCTTTCATTCCGAGTAGGGTATGGAGCAAGGACAACAGTGCACTGGCACAGTTGCTCCCCTAAAGATTGAGGTCGGCAATCAAAGGCTGATTCAGGTCGCACACTAAGGCATTGTTTACTAAAAGTAAGATCTCGACTGTTTCACTCTGCATAATTTCCAACAATGTTTGATTCTACCATCATCATAGTGGAAGGTAAGTGGCTGGAGTAACAAAAATAAACATAAAGGCCCCGAAAATTCTCAAACCAACTGCAAAACTAAAGACTTGCTTTTATGTAGAGCCTTTCACGACCTCTGGACAGCTCAAAGCACTTTACAACCAACCTATTTCCATAGACACTTCTGAAGTGTAGTCACTGTTGTAATGTAGGAAACACGGCAGCCAATTTGTGGACAGCAAGCTCCCACAAACAGCAATGTGATAATAGATAATCTGTTTTTAGTGATGTTGAATGAGGGATAAATATTGGCCAGGGCACCGGGGATAACTCACCTGCTCTTTTTCGAAATAGTGCCATGGGATCTTTTACGTCCACCTGAGAGAGCAGACGGGGCCTCGGCCCGACTCCACTAGGCATAAATGCAGTGACTGCTGCTCTTGACCCCGTTGGAGTACCCAGGGTCAGGGGAGCACCAGCTCATTTCCATGTCTTCAGCAGGTCCCCGTACCAGTATGTGTGCTTGTTCAAGGAGGAGACAGGAAATGGAGAACTACTGGCCACTTGGGGCTGCTGTTGACAGGCTCTGTTCAATAGTGCAGGCTCCCCAGCCAACCGGAGGGCTATAGAAGGGCTGGTCAAAATATTTCTTGACAGAATTTCTGGGATCTTCCAGGCCATGACGCTGGCCTGGGCACCCTGATGGGCCTCACTTGCAACCCCTACAGCAACCTGTACACCAGGTTCTGCCCCGTGTCCAGATGAGTAGGCAGATTGGAGACGGGTGGCAAGTGAATTCCAATGTGGGAAAGCCCTCCTCCAGCACCATCTCCTCCAAGATCGCAAAGGAAGGCCATTTAGTTCATCCATTCAGAGAGAATCCAACTCCTACTCCAGATTATAGCATCCAATTGTTTCCTAAATGATTCTAGGCTTTTGCCTCCACTATTTCTATTTGGAAACTTATTCCACATATTGATCACTCTGTGTAAAGAATGTCCAAAATTGTTTTTTTATTAGTTTGAACCTGTGATCCCTAGTTCTACTTCTGCAGTTTAATTTGAAGCAATATTCCGGGTTAACTTTATACCCTTAACAATTTTATACACTTCTATAAGATCACGTTTCAGTCGCCTACTTTCTAGGCCGAAAAGCTCAAGTTTCTCCAGACTATCCTCCTAAATCAGACCTGACACTTGGGATCAGCCTTGTGGTTTTTCTTCGCGCTGTCTCTCTTATTTCTTGGTGACCAGAACTGGATGCGGTATTCAATGCGCAGGCTGATGAGAGCGCTATAAGGTTTGATCATTACCTCGTGTTTGGGGAGAGTGGAAGTTCCGCCCAACATCAGGATCCATCGGGAATTTCCGATGCCTCCTCTTTTGGTTGGAGACCATGTGTTTCTGGGACCTGTTCAAATTCCTGCCCCCGCCAGGCCTTTGGCACCCAACGTATGCCACCAGAGGATTTTCAGGCCCAGGTTCTTACATAAGAACATAAGAAGTAAGAGCAGGAGTAGGCCATACGGCCCCTCGAGCCTGCTCCACCATTCAATAAGATCATGGCTGATCATCTTCCTCAACCCCACTTTCCTGCCCGGTCTCCATATCCCTTGATTCCCCCAGAGTCCAAAAATCTATCGATCTCAGCCTTGAATAAACTCAAAGGGCTGGATTTTCATTGAGGGGATAGGATGGGAGGCGGGACTACAACTTTCGGGGTTGTAGTCCCGCCTCCATCGAGTTCTAGCCAACCCACGCGATTTTGACTTGATTGACCTTGTTGAGCCCGCCCAGCGGGCTCAGCAGGCCAATTAAGGGCCACCCGACAACAGGTGACGTCACAAATTGACATTGCATCTATCAAGACCTTTTGACAGATGAAATATCAGTGTTTCACAGCTGTTTGAAGCTGTCAAACACTGACAATCTGTACTCTAAGTTAATTCCTTCCTCTCAGGCTGATTTAGAAATCTCCCCGGAACAGAAAGCTGAATGCTGCAATTTTTGACAGCTCGCAGCCATTCTGCTTTCTGTGCCGGTGAGATGAGAGACTCCCGAGACCTGAAGGAAGGAAGGCTGTAAAGGTAAGTAAAGGTTAGTAGAACCTCTTTAAACACTTTACACACACCAAACACACTTACCTTTGCACTCATGCACCCATCACTCACCTGAACACCGGGCATCTCGACCCTTCCAAGCCCTTCATCCCGACGGTCCGCCTCCTCTAACTTGGCGTGGTTTGGAGCCGTCGGGAATCCCACACTTCAAGAATGAAAATAGGGATTAGGCTAAAAACTGCCTGTTAACTACCTGTTAACAGGCAGTTAATTGGCACTAATCCCCTTCCCGCCTCGGGGAGGCGGGTCCCAGTGCGGGTTGGGTACCTGCCTCCTTTGAAACTGGCATGGAGGCGGGATGGGTTCGGGACCCCTGATTTCAGGATTTTAACCCCCCCACACGCCTCCAATCCCGCCTCCACGGCCCAATGAAAATCCTGCCCAAAGTCTCAGCATTCACAGCCCTCTGGGGCAGAGAATTCCAAAGGCTCACAACCCTCTGAGTGAAGAAATTCCTCCTCATCTCAATCATAAATGGCCAATTCCTTATCCTGAGACTGCACCCCCGAGTTCTAGACACTCCAGCCAGGGGTTAAGTGAGATGCTGATTGTCAGCCCCATAAAAGTGAACTGTGTAAATAATTGCAGGCTGTCTCTTATAGAATCATAGAGTTGCTTACAACTTTTTTTTAAAGTCTCTTGCTTGTTCTGTTGAGTTTTTACTGATTTTCTTCGAATTTAAGTCTTTTTTTGGGATTCAATTGTCCCACTGATTTTTCTCCCCTTTTTTATGTTAAAAATAATAATCATAATCATAATCAACTTTATTGTCATTGTTAGTGCACAAGTGCAGTACAACGAAATGTAGGCTTGCGGCTCCCGAGAGTGTACATTTAGATTAAGACATTTAAACATTCAACATTCATTTGGCTTGTAATACATTAACATAAACATAACCATAATAAAGTGCATTGGCAGATGTGCAGGCTTTAGAGTTTATTTGTGGAGTTCAGTAGGATGACAGCCCTGGGAAAGAAGCTGTTCCTAAATCTGGTCGTACGGGTGCGAATGCATCTGTAGCGTCTCCCAGATGGCAGGAGGGCGAACAGACTGGCTGGGGTGGGTAGGGTCTTTGATGATGGTCCGTGAAAATAAAAGCTCAGTTTTCAAGTTGGCAAAAACTGACCGTCGATATCGAGCACCCTTGCGTGTCTGAGTGGTGGCTCCCTATTACTCTACCCAGCTCTCTTCATTGAGCCTCAGGGTTGACTCCGCATTTCACTGCCTGGGCTTCCTTCCCAGATTCTTGAAGACAGCTCCCTATAAAACCTTCCCTGAGGTTCAGTGGTCAGTGCCTTACACCTGCATTGGCGAGAGGGGTAAAACCGGAAGCCTGGTGCCAACAGGCCAATTCTGGACACCCATTGGGGGAAGGAATCTCACTCGGGGCTGCCGTCAGAAGAAAAAAATCCAGATCCTGATTTGTTCAGCTTTATTTCTTTCAAGCATTTCTGGCACAGGAGGCTCATGCCGTGGATGTCAACCTCATTCCTGTGGATTTATTATTTTTTTTTACAATTGTTTGTGTGTTAGCGCAGTGAGTTTAATCAGATCAGGTTGTCCCTATAATTTGTAAATAATCATTAGGTTTTCCTCATTTTATTCTAAAGAGTAAACAATGATTTGATCTGAGTATTGATTTTTTTCACTCGGATAGTCCTAGCATCTCTGTATAGTCAGTCAACTTGTCTCCTGGGGAAAAACATCACATGGTGCTTTTTAATCAACTCAGCACTTGAACTGAGGCACTGTACTGCACACAGACAGTGAAATCATTAATTGTGGACAATTCAGTATTGTGAGGGGGAGTTTTGTTTGTATATGTTTTTGCAAAGGATTTGATTCCAAAACTACTTATATTCCCATACACAGTAATCTTTGCAGAACAAGTGTAAGATAATCTAGATGCAAAAACGCAAACTTTTTGTTGTGCTTTTAAAAACAAGTGTAGAATCCCCGTTCAAGTGTGTTTCACAGACACAAAAGTGGCTAAATCAAGATGGTAAAAAGAAGCTTCTAGAATCTATTATTGACAGGATTCCTTCCAGCCGCAATGTATGTATGATTAATAGCAGTTTAAATCTGAGGAGTGGCAATGTCCCGTCAGAAAATCAGCTCAGATTCGCTGCATTTTCCTGATGTTTATTACCAGTGGGTGAAATACTTTTTTTTAATGAAGTGAGCCGCAACGGTGCACTCCAGAGAGAGAGAGAGGGCGGGGGGGGGGGGGGGGGGGTGGTTGAAGCTCATTAAACAGGAAAAATGCGTGGAATTGTCCAAGCAAATGAAGAAAAAAAACAACAGGCGCCTTTGGTGCTGTGCCATCAAACACTGGCTCTTGCTGTGACTGGCCCGCTGACACTGAGAGGCGGGGACCGTCGGACATGTTCCAGCCATTAAAATGAGGGGAGGCGAGAGAGCAAAACACAGCCAGGAGAGGCAGCAGAGGGATAAGCTACGGCACCAGTTAACTTGATGTCATTTTGTTGCATTTCTTTTGCCTTTTTTTTCTCTCTCCTCCCGCGATCACACAGACCGAGACACCACTAAACTTGCCCGTGTGTTTGTGTGAGACCGCGTTCCCGGGGATCCTGACTGGAAGAGCTAGCTTGTGATTTTTAAAAAAATATAGATATCATTCTATTTTCTGTGAGATTGTAAAATGAGTGCTCTAGTCAGCAGTTTTGTGGCAACATTGTTCCTGCTCCTGGCTTTGAGGCTGGAGCAGATTGCCGAGGCGTGTAGCTGTGCTCCGATCCACCCGCAGCAAGCGTTCTGTAATGCAGATGTAGGTAAGTGAAGGCATCTTTCTGCACTTCTACCCTCAACAGTCTTCAAAGCCAAATTTAATGTGATAACGCTGTACAAAAAAAAATAACCATTGCCTGTAAAACGCTGCCCGAAGTAAATGCAGCCAAGAGTCAGAAAGGAAAGTTGAAGGTTGCAGCATCTCCTGTCAAATCCCGACTCAGCCGGAGTGCCGATCTCTCCAGGTGTTATTTTTGGGGGATTTTTGTTTTGAAGCAGTTCAGAACAGAACTGGTTAATTGTAAATGTTAACTGACAGAAAGGTTGACTTGAAAAATGGGACCTTTCCTGAACTTGGAATTACGCTGTTGATCCGCCGGTCTGAACTTTTAGCTTCCAAAGAAAACATGAATAATCTCCGGCGTGAGTATGTGTTTTTAAAATGCTCAGTGCAGACCTGAGCTGTTCCCTCAGCCACTTGTTTATCGGGCAGAGTCTGACGTGACTATGGAGATTCTTGACACACAGTAATAGTTGCAGGGCTGAGTCCTGTATCATGTTAGAAACATGTCGTGACCACAGCTTCGTATGTTTGGACCATATTTACTTTATTTATTTGTCTATATTTATATTTGTCAATAATTAAGCCATTTTTGTTGATTTAGGAAACCCAATTCGCAAAAAGTCCCATAAATATTTCAGAACTCCAACATGACTAAATAATTATACACACATGCTGCCTGATGTTCATCAGAATGACAGAGTTCACACTTGAGAATAAATAGGGAAAAAACACAGCATCCCCGCAAGAATTTCATAAATTATCTTAAATTAGGCAACATCTCTTTTTGCTGACATACAGGCTTGACTGTAAAAAAACATTATTGGCAATATCTAAAGATTTATTCACACCAATCAGTCCTGTAATAATTCTTTAGGGTATCTCAAACATGGAGGTGGTACAGCTTACACTGATGTCTGTAATTGGGGAATGAGATTAATTGGCATATTTTCTCGGGGACCAATTGTTTCTGAATGAATTTAACTCAGTGCAGATTGCTGAAAAAAGGGACAGTTTCATTTGCATTACCTGGCTGAATTAATAGGATTCAATCACTACTGATCATTATTATTATATATATATGTGAGTGAGTGTGTGTGTATGTATATCCACTTTTGCACAGTATGTGCCTGTTCTTTCTCTCTGATTGTGCACATATGTACTGGACATGATGTTATAATCAGTGGGGCACAATGTTGCAGGACTAATTGCATACATATTTTACATGTGTGCCTGACAGCTATTTGTGAAGGGACAAACTCAATGGTATAGTACAAGCAAACAATACAACATTTAGGTAAAGTTATGATAAATTACAGTTCTCAGCAGAAATTTGTTTTTAGAATCCTGTCTCTATTAAAGTTTATAGCCAGAATGCAGCACATTTCCACTCCCTATTATGAACATACCCTAAATATGCATTATATCACTTATCAGTAATAGTAACTGAAAAATCATATATTCAAAAAAAAATACTTCCTCCTCTTGGCTCAGTAAGAGGCAGTGTCTGCATCGGGAAGAGAAACATTGATAGTGGAAGGCACAGTCTGGCAAGTGGCCATTATACCACAAACAGTGGAACTGTACGGTTTCATATTGTACCATGTACTCTTGAGTTTTCAAACTTTTCTGTGTGGGGGCACATGCACACGCACACACACACGTTGTACATATTGATATGTTGCTGGGACCTTCCGTCCGACCCTCTGAAAGACAGTAGCAGCTATCTAATGGAAAATTGCTATCAGCACAGGAAATGTTTGTTATTCGTATGCAACAACAGAAGTAGCGTGCTATTAAATCAGCAAGTACAGAAATCTGATGACAGACAGGCAAAATCCGTGAGGGCCCCCTAGGGTCTGGCACCCGAATGTGTTATTTTTCTCTCCTACTCTTGTCCTCCCTGGAGTGTGCGCTATCCCCGAGCCAAACAGGTGGGCAGAAAACCTGCCCCCCAAGCTCTGCCGATGCTGCCGTTCTTTCTGATCATTACGAGGTTCACAACAGGGTGACTTGCTGACTGATTTTTTTCCCCCACCTCTCCCTGTGGAAAATCAACATAGCCTTAATTCCCCGATGGGAGTATCCAAGATTGGGAACTCATTGTGTGGAGATTGCAATTGAATCACCATGCTGCTCCAGTGGAAGCTTTTCTTATGAAATTTTGATTACCACTAAACATTTCACTGTGTCAAGAGTTTTAGCAGCCCGCTAACTGAGCAACACTTAATGGGAGGCAAAACAGCAACTTCAGTGTCATTCTCAGCATCATAAGCTTTTGATGAAATGTGCAGTCATTTTTTGGGTCCAGATGATGACCAGAAGCTGAGCCTGTACTTCATCAAACGATTACAATCTAAAGCCTGTTTCCTGTAGCTGAACTGGAATCAGTGGTTTAAAACAGATCATTAAGAGATTCAGTCAAGAGTACAGACCAAGTTAAAGGGCTTTATGACTGGAGGCTGCAGCTTCTATGGATCTGTTGGATGCTTTCCATTGCTGCTTGTGCATTCAACAGTGAAAAATCAACCTCCAGATTTCCTCCATAAGTGGGCAGTAATTTCATAACAGGACTGTTATTTTGGTTTATATTGTAAGTGGATTTGGGGAACTGGAAGTTTTCAGCAGTGATGTAAGTTCATTGTGAATGAGTTTCACTGTATAACTAAATAGCTCCCAAATGCCAGACTGTTCCTGATTTTAATTAGTGTTTGTATGGGCATTACCATTATGTGCATGTCTGATTATGAACAACCTTTTTTCCTTCCTGAACTATTGCACACGACTGAATCTACAATATCTTTGAAGTAAGCAGTACTACGTCTTTCCCCATGATCTAGGTGTACGGAGGTGAATAATTTGAAATCATCTTCTTATTTTATACCAATTTTATACATTTACTATCAACCCGAGTAGTAGTCTCCGTGTACACAGGATGTTTTATAAATACAACTTTCTCTAAATAGACCTGCACAAAGATTTAAATATATTTTCAAAGTGCAGTAATTACAGCCAGCCCAAAAGGGGACAGCACTGAAAAATAATTTTAAAAAGATTGCGGTGAAGACTTCCCGTTGAATAGCAAATAATAAAATCTTTTTCTCTCTCACTAGACACACTCGGTCCAATTAAATATTTAGCAAACTATCATAAAGCTCATGTGGAGTAAAATGAAAGAAAAAGCTCACTGATCCTTTCCTGCCTTTACTGATGGGGTTGGACGAAAGAACCAACATCCTGTTTATCTGACTGAAAAACTGGTTAGAGGTGGTTTTAGGAAATTACATGACGTTTGTTTAACATATAAGCAGAGCAGTCCGACATGTTTGTTTTTGTGGTGGACTATGCAATGGAGTTTATATATAGCTTTCTGTAAGTCGGCACAATGTCTACCATATAATAACTACAAACAGTACTTTGTCAAACGATAATTTCAAATCCTTTATGTAAGTAATTATATCAATGGATTTTTCAGTCATTTTCTCCCAGAAAGCAAACCTGGTTATGGTGTACTGACTGACAATGCAGAACTATCAGGAGTGGTAATAAGAGGTTAATAGGAACTGTGATCAAATGATATTAATATTTATAAACTTGGGATAAATGTCACAAAACAGGCAATAAAGCTGAAAAAGCATAGCATATGGTTATAGGTCTGAGGCTGTAATGAAAACCTGGTGCATACTATGTGCTGAGCTCCAAAGTGAAAAGTTAAAACATTGGTTTCTTAATCTCACAAGTAAACATTGGTCATCATGTTAGAGAGTGAGCATTGAAGGGCAGATTTACACATAGGCTGATAGATGCATCATTTTAATATTTTATGTAGGGATGCCAAATGAAAGGAAAGTAATACAATCTAGCTGTCTCCCATTTAATTACAGTTTAAAATTTGGGGTGAATTTTATCTTGTCATCTTAAGTCCATATGAACTTAATATGGACTGAAATGGACTGACTTTGATTCACTCAGAATTCTTTATATTATTTTCTTTATGAAACTGTTTTGTGGAAATCAGTGTTGGTGAAGGCAAGAGATTTTGGAATGGAGTTGGCTACTTTTTGCAACCTGTACCATATATGGAATGGCTTAGATGATTCTTTTATCAATTCACCTTAACTCCATTTCCCACTTCAGCCGGCCTTGTGGCCTCTTGACGTAGACACTGACGGTTTTGTTTCCAGTTATGGGCAGCATCGTGTTGTGGGCACATCCTCACTGGGAACCGGGTTAAGACTGCTCGAATTCATTTCACTTTGGGCCCTTTCAGCAGGTGGAGAAAAATCAAACTTTGGATCCCATTAGTCTGGGCTGGACTCAATCCAGGTCCACGAGGCTGAAGTGTAATATTCTAACCCACTGTGCTGCCCAGTGCCTTCACTTCGGACTCTTAACAACGATAACCTGCATTCCATCTGCTGCTGCAGGATTTGTGCCAAAACTGAAAGCGCTTTGTATGTCTGCCCATTAGAACGATACTTGCCTATTCCAAACATTTTCAGTGGTTACCATGCCACCAACTATTTTAATTGCCTTTTTTTTTAAGTTGATTTGATAAATGGATGTGTGCCAATCACCATAGGAATATGTATTTCTTTTTGGTAACTAGCTATAGATGTAATCATTTGATAAAATTAATGAATTGAAAGGAAAATTGTTCATGACTGGCTACAAAACTATCAATGCCAAGAGCCAAAAAGACAAATACATTGGCAGAGCAAAGAGATGCCCCCATCCAGAGGAGTTTTCCCAGGCAGCCTGATCTCTCATTAACTGCTGGAAAGCCATTTGGGAACTGAAATTCCACTCGTGTGCACAGGTGTGCCCCAGGCATGGGGGGAGTTGGGATGGTGGTGCAGAAACCCGAAATCTTCAGCCTTGCACCTGTTTTTGCACTGATTTGTGCTAGCCCTGGGTTTCCTGATGGGGCTACACTGGGGACACAACTGCTCTATGGTTCCGGCCTCATTGACACGTTTATTTCAGGGCATGTTGGAGGCGCATCCTTGCTGCATCGATGTTGCCCCAATGGCAGGAGGCTGGAGCTGTGCGCTTTTCAAAGTTGAAGCAAGGCACACTCTCGCAGGTGAACAGCAAGTGTAAATGGGGGGAGATTTTCAACTTGCCGCTCGGGCGTTGAACTGGTGTCGTGTTCGGCCACCCGTTATAGAAACTGCCTGATTCTCACTGAAATGAAAATGGGGCCTTTTCTATAATGGCCAATCCACAATGCTAGTTTTACACCGGGGCAATAAGTTGAAAATCAGCCTCATAGTTTTAAAAGTGTTTGGACTGACCTTTTGCTGAGATTAGTCAGATTTTTTTTTTCATTCTTGGTTTCTTGGCATTGCATCATTGCTTGATTTTTTTGGATTGGAGAGTTTTTGTTTCATTGCAACTTTACTGCCAAACCCCACTAAAGCATTTAGCTTAAGAGGCTGCCCTCCTGGCCCCTGGGCATTAGCTGTCTCCTGCCTCATTTCAGCACAAAGCTCAGCAGCATTTCAAACTCTGCCTCCAACAGGAAGTACAGGTGCTGATTCACTCGCTTCCGCTCCTGCCCTACAAATTCCAGGCTGCGGTTCCAGTGCGTGCCGCAAGTCCTGCCAGGGACACACAGGCTGTATTTAAATAAGGAGACAGCGGAAAACCTGAGGAAGTCCATTTCTGTGTGCCAGCAGTTCGATGTGTTCAGGAAAATGTGCTTATGGCACTAGTGCACCTACAATGGAATTCCTGTCCCTAACAGAACGAATGACCAGCTGCTGACTTATTGGGTGCCTAATTTATCTAGATTGGTGCATGAGCTACAAAAATTGCAGTAAACTGAAGATGATTTTGACACTGCAGTGATCTCTATAATTAGGCAACACCATTTAAAAGAGTTAATAAGATTAGTTATTGCAAAATAGCTGTCTTTAATTTTGTTGAATCATCAGTGATGGTGCAACCTACCAATCGAACAAAATATTACATTTGGTTGCCATGTATTTGATCCAAATTTTTATACTTTGTGCTATTTTGAAGTTCTCAACACCCATGGATAAAGAACAAAAGAGCTGTGGGATAATTATGTGTGGAATTTGGATATGTATAGAATTACCCGGTTGCATCACCTGTGTCTCCAGGAATGGATCAGACGATCGTTGCTTGGTTTGAGGCATTTGAACCTCTAGGGGCTAGAAATTGTTCTGGGGCGGTGTCGCAAGGCGGGCGGTATCGGATTGGCCGCCTGTTATACGCAGCGCCTGATAGTCAGTTCCATTGCAGTCAAATTTCTACCCCCTAGTTTCTACTGCACATTTGATGCTGTGTTACTCAGAGACTAACAAAAGGTGCCTGCGTTAAGGAAGAAAGACTTGCATTTATATGCCCACCGGACGTCTCCAAGCGCTTTACAGCCAATGATGTACTTTTGAAGTGGAGTAATGTGGGAAACGTGGCAGCTGATTGGAGATGTGATTGGATAATGCTGCCTTTTGCTCACTGTCTCGCCACAGAAAGTAATATCATGAGGTGCTCAATATAGACAATTTAATCACTTCAAGAATTTATAAATATTGAAAACTCAATCAAGTAGGATGGTAAACTGCGATTTCAGACCCTCCAAGGAAATAGTGCTGACAAGTTCAAGTAGCTTCTAATTTGAGGAGACGTTAATCTTTATTTATGTTGGTATATCAAAGGTAGAGGTCATCTGCAGGTCATGAAAATAATCTTAGCAAAATGCCCTTTCAGTAAATGCATCTTTGCCACCATGTTGTTCGTACCCAATTTCAGAAATGTAAAACCAAAGATATTACATTATTATGAAATGGCAGCAGCATAAAGCTAAGCCTCTAAAATGTCATACTGGACCATTGTAAGCTGTGTTGCATCTGTTGTGTCTGCTGTACTAGCTTGTGTCTGTTAGTTGGCCTTCATGTCTGCCAGATAGCCTTAGGCAGAAATCCATTGTATATAAGCTTTTATAGTTAGCTAGAACATACTTCATCAAACCAAAACAAGGGAGTATCTTTATGTTCATTTTTGGAACCAGTATTTTGTTCTTTTTAAGTATTGTAACAGATACGGTACCAATAGCTTCCCATCTGTAGTCTCATGGTGAGTGTATCCGAGTGAACTAAGTAGGTTCAGTGTAAATTCATTGTCAGATGGACTTAAATCCACAGCGCATACTGTTTTTTTTAGTTCAGTATTTATCATCTTGCCCAGACAGATCACTAGATTGGGAAAAGGGGAAGTGCAATGAGGCCTGGGTGTCCTTGTGCACCAGTCACTGAAGGTAAGCATGCAGGTGCAGCAGGCGGTTAAGAAGGCAAATGGTATGTTGGCCTTCATAGCGAGAGGGTTCGAGTACAGGAGCAAGGATGTCTTGCTGCAGTTGTACAGGGCCTTGGTGAGACCACATCTTGAGTATTGTGTGCAGTTTTGGTCGCCTTATCTGAGGAAGGATGTTCTTGCCATGGAGGGAGTGCAGCGAAGATTCACCAGACTGATACCTGGGATGGCAGGAATGACGTATGAAGAGAGATTGGGTCGATTAAGTTTATATTCGCTAGAGTTTAGAAGAATGAGAGGGGATCTCATTGAAACTTATAAAATTTTAACAGGACTAGACAGACTAGATGCAGGAAGGCTGTTCCCGATGGCGGGGGAGTCCAGAACCAGGGGTCACAGACTTAAGGATAAGGGGTAAGTCATTTAGGACTGAGATGAGGAGGAATTTCTTCACCCAGAGAGTGGTGAACCTGTGGAATTCTCTACCAAAGAAGGCAGTTGAGGCCAATTCATTAAATATATTCAAGAAGGAGTTAGATATATTTCTTAAGGCTAAGTCGATCAAGGGATATGGGGAGAAAGCAGGGACAGGGTACTGAATTTGGATGATCAGCCATGATCGCATTGAATGGCGGAGCAGGCTCGAGGGGCCGAATGGCCTACTCCTGCTCCTATCTTCTATGTTTCTATGTTTCTAAACTAGACATGAGAAATGGCATTAATAAATTCCTGAATAGTCAGGATTGAGAATCATTGATGGGGAAATGTGTATGAGGTGGTACTGGGAACTGCCATAATCATCGAAAATGCGTCACATAGTGTGTCTTGTGACAAAATGACTACAACTTAAATAATCCCCATTATAGAATTTTATATTGAAATATGCCTGCTATTTAATTGAATTAACATTTTATCAAATGCCAATTTTGAATTACTATGATTACAAAAGTAAATTGTGGATGAGATTTTAATTCCCTTCAAGCTAATCCTGTGTCACCCTGAATTGAGGTGGGAGGATGTACTTCTGCTAACGCTGTTTTACAGTCGCAGTAAAATGTTGTCCTGTATGCAATATCTCCTTTTTAGGAAAATTTTTGGAAAGCTTCTGAACATCACTTTTTTTTACAGCACTTTTGTGGTAAACCACTGTTTGTATTCCACTGTGTACATGCCTGGACATGCCTCGGCTGACTCCTCCCACAAGTCCTAATATAAAGGTGACTGCTCCCCAGCCCTTTGTATTTCTGGACCGGTCGACCACTCGAGGCAGACCTTCATTCTTTTGTTAATAAAAGCCTTTAGTTACTCTCTTAACTCTCAGTCTTTTATGAGTAATTGATAGTGCATCAATTTTATTAACAAAATTTTTATAATGGAGAAGATCCTCACACCAGCATGCCTGGACTTAGATCATCGGGAGGCGGACTCATCCACCAAGTTTACTCACTGGCTTAAGTGTTTCGAAAAATTCCTGACCGCCTCCGCAGCAATCAAATCGGACGAGGACAAACTGGATGTCCTGACCTCCAAAGTGAACCACCGAGTGTACTCGGTCAGCCAAGACGCGACCTCGTACACGGACGCTATCAAGCTCCTCAAGGACCAGTACACGCGCCCAGTGAACGAAGTGTACGCCAGGCACCTTCTGGGGAGTCGTAAACAACAACCTGGGGAATCGACCGTGGAATACCTTCAGGCACTGTCTGTGCTTGGCCGGGCCTGTGGTTGTAAGGATGTAAAGGCCGCCGTGTACACAGAGGAACTTATCCGGGACGCTTTTGTAGCGGGCCACAGATCCAATTACACCCGACAGCGACTGTTGGAGCAGAGTGACCTCGACCTCAACAAGGCCTCTGAACTCGCACTATCATTGAATGCAGCCTACCGGGGCATGGATGCCTACTCCTCTGCACCGTGGACGCCGCGGGGAATGACAGCCTGGGACACGGTAGGACCGCCTCATAGCGCCGTGCCACCCCAGCCACACCCCAGCAACGGCCCAACTACCGCAGCAGTGTCCCAAGGCCAGACAGCAGTGCCCCAAGGCCAGAAATGCTACTTCTGTGGCCAGGCAAAACACCCCAGAGCGCGCTGCCCGGCGAAAAACGCGATCTGCTCGGGCTGCGGGAAGAAGGGACACTACGCTAACGTCTGCAGGGCCAAAGCCACCCCGAACCCCAGCAGCGCCGCGTGTGGGCCATGCGGGCCGCCATCTTGGGCCTCCCCGGCCATGTGCGAACCACCGGTACAGCAGCCATTTTGGACGCCTCCAGCCACATGGGGATCATGGACGCCGCCATCTTGGACGACAGCCGGAACGCAGCAGGCCCCCAACACCACCTCATCTGATACCCGCAGCGACACACCGACCCCTACGCTGGCATCCGTTACACTGGACCAAGCGAGACCGCACCAGCTGGCCAGTTCCACAATGGACATTAAGGTAAATGGCCACGATACAATCTGCCTTTTTGACTCTGGGAGCACGGAGAGCTTCATCCACCCCGACACGGTGCGGCGTTGCTCTCACCCAGTCCTGCCTGCGCACCAGCGGATTTCTATGGCCTCCGAGTCCCAGTCGGCGGACATCGGCGGCTACTGCGTAGTGACACTCGTAATAGACGGGACCGTGTACGATCATTTTAAACTTCTGGTCCTGCCCGACCGCTGCGCTGCCGTCCTGCTGGGGTTAGATTTTCAGTGCCACCTTAAAAGTGTTACGATGGCGTACGGTGGACCCCTACCCCCACTCACAGTCCGCAGCCAGCAGCTCCCAAATTGCCCGCCGCGCACCAGGTGCAACCTCTCCACACTCAGAGTCACACCCCCCCCCACTGTTTGCTAACCTCGCCCCCGACTGTAAGCCCATCGCCACAAAGAGCAGGCGATACAGTGCCGGGGACAGGGTTTTCATTAAAACCGAAGTGGAGCGGCTCCTGAAGGAAGGGATTATTGAGGGCAGCACCAGCCCCTGGCGAGCCCAGGTTGTGGTCGTTAAGACCGGCGAGAAGCAGCGCCTGGTCATCGACTACAGCCAGACAATAAATCGCGACACCCTGCTGGACGCCTACCCACTCCCCCGCATAGCTGATATGGTCAACCAGATCGCGCAGTACCGCGTCTTCTCGACCATTGACCTGAAATCAGCGTACCACCAGCTCCCTATCCGCCCTGAGGACCGCCAGTATACTGCCTTTGAGGCAAACGGCCGCCTCTACCACTTCCTTAGGGTTCCCTTTGGCGTCACCAACGGGGTCTCCGTCTTCCAAAGGGAGATGGACCGGATGGTAGATCAAAATGCGTTGCAGGCCACTTTCCCATATCTGGACAATGTGACCATCTGCGGCCGTGACTTGCAGGACCATGACGCAAACCTCGAAAAATTCCTCCGCACCGCCCAACTCCTGAACCTGACATATAACAAGGAGAAGTGCATATTCCGCACAAACCGCCTCGCCATCCTTGGCTGTGTTGTGGAACACGGAGTCATCGGCCCCGACCCCGACCGGATGCGTCCCCTTATGGAACTCCCACTGCCCCACTGCCTCAAGGCCCTGAAGAGGTGCCTAGGGTTTTTCTCCTATTACGCCCAGTGGGTCCCCTACTATGCGGACAAGGCCCATCCGCTGATCAAGTCCACCTCTTTTCCCTTGACGGCAGAGGCCCGCTTAGCCTTCCACCGTATCAAGGAGGACATTGCCAAAGCCACCATGCACGCAGTGGACGAATCCATCCCCTTCCAGGTGGAAAGCGACGCGTCCGACTTTGCCCTGGCCGCTACCCTCAATCAGGCGGGGAGACCCGTGGCCTTCTTTTCACGAACCCTCCAAGGCCCGGAGACCAGACACTCCGCTGTTGAGAAGGAGGCCCAGGCGATTGTGGAGGCTGTGCGTCATTGGAGGCACTACCTGGCCGGAAAACGATTTACCCTGCTCACTGACCAACGTTCAGTTGCTTTCATGTTTAACAACAAGCAGAGGGGCAAAATCAAAAATGACAAGATCTTGAGGTGGAGAATCGAACTTTCCACCTACAATTACGAGATCTTGTACCGGCCCGGGAAGCTCAATGAACCCCCGGATGCGCTATCGCGTGGCACCTGCGCCAGCGCGCAGATCGATAGACTGCGGGCCCTCCACAATGACCTCTGCCACCCGGGGGTCACCAGGTTCTTCCACTTCATCAAGGCCCGCAACCTGCCTTACTCTATTGAGGAGGTCAGGACCATGACCAGGAACCGCCAAGTCTGCGCTGAGTGCAAACCGCACTTTTATAGACCAGACAGGGCCCACCTGATAAAAGCCACTCGCCCCTTCGAGCGCCTGAGCGTTGATTTTAAAGGGCCTCTCCCCTCCTCCGACCGCAATGTGTACTTCCTCAATATTATTGATGAGTACTCCCGTTTCCCGTTCGCCATCCCCTGCCCGGACGTGACCAGTGCCACGGTCATTAAATGTCTGAACGACCTCTTCACCCTGTTCGGTTTCCCCAGCTATATCCATAGCGACCGGGGCTCATCGTTTATGAGCGACGAACTCTGTCAGTACCTGCTAACTAGGGGTATTGCCACAAGCAGGACCACCAGTTACAACCCCTGGGGGAACGGACAGGTGGAAAGAGAAAATGCGACAGTTTGGAAGGCCACCCTGCTAGCCTTAAAGTCTAGGGGCCTTCCGACCTCCCGCTGGCAGGATGTGCTCCCCGATGCGCTCCACTCTATTCGGTCACTGCTCTGCACTGCCACTAACGCCACCCCTCATGAGAAAATGTTTGTCTTCCCAAGGAAGTCCACATCGGGGACATCGCTACCGCCATGGCTGACGTCCCCAGGGCCGGTCCTACTGAGAAGGCACGTGAGGACCCATAAAACGGACCCCCTGGTCGAGAGGGTCGACCTCCTCCACGCCAACCCCCAGTATGCTTACATTGCATACCCGGACGGGCGGGAGGACACAGTCTCCATAAGAGACCTTGCACCCTCGGGGGCCGCAGTAACCCACTACTCACTACCACCCCCCCCCCCCACGATCCGATATCCAGCCCCAGCAGATGGCAGGCCTGGGCCCCGCGACCCGCTCGACATCTACGAGGACGACACGCCTGTGCCACAGCCCACGCAGGACTCGACGCCGGAAGCTCCACTACCCCTGCCGTCGCCACGCCGATCACAGCGGCAGACAAGACCTCCGGAGAGACTCCAATACACTAACTTTTAATACACTTCACCCCGCCGGACTCAATTTTAAACAAGGGGTGAATGTGGTAAACCACTGTTTGTATTCCACTGTGTACATGCCTGGACATGCCTCGGCTGACTCCTCCCACAAGTCCTAGTATAAAGGTGACTGCTCCCCAGCCCTTTGTATTTCTGGACTGGTCGACCACTCGAGGCAGACCTTCATTCTTTTGTTAATAAAAGCCTTTAGTTACTCTCTTAACTCTCAGTCTTTTATGAGTAATTGATAGCGCATCAACTTTATTTTGTTGGTATATCAAGTTTCTAGTGCTCTTACCACAGGGATATGGTTAAGGCGTTGGTGCCAAATGTTTGGTATATTGTTGACAGTGCAAGATCAATGAAGGTGAGACCACCTTGTGGGTCTCTCATCAGTTTAAGAAAAGTTTTCATATTCTGTAATAGTGCAGTATGAAGCACAGGAGTATATAATCTGCATAAAAATTGTAAATTTTGATGCTAGGGTATTTACCCTCCTATTTCTTCCTTTAGTCCCCATTTTGTTTTGTTTTCCCCAATCCCCTTTCTGCCATTTTCTTCCTTGCTGCCTCCTCCTCTCTTGAAGATGTTAACCTATTGCTGGGGGTTGGCTCGATGGACATGGTGGTAGTAAACATCGAAAAGAATTTATTGCTCATACAGAAATAAACTCAGCCCAACACATGTAAAAAATTATTTTTCTGTAATATTGTAGACCTTGTGGGGGGAATAATGCAAAACTACAAAAGTTTCAGTTGCAGTGCGATTGCAACACTGCAGAAGGATGTGCCAGAAAATGGTTCTTTCATTTCTGAAACATGGGTTTGAGTCCAACCCACACTAATGGGACAAATTTCCTTTCCCGAGTAATGGTGAAATGAATTATGATTGGTGTCAACCCTGTTCCTACTGCGTTCAGCTCCAGAGCAAAGAAGAACACACCCACAATTAGGCACAAATTGATATTAAGTTCATTAGTCTCACACAGACTGGGCATGAGGATAGCAGATGCAAGGAATGAAAATGTCACAGTGCTGGGATACAAATGTTCTGAGGTTGGGGTTAAAGCACATCATTGGCTAAAGAGGGAACTTTACTCTGCATCTGGTTTGTTCTAGAAACTCACAATGACACTAGCGCCAAGATTTTACAATTGGCAGTAACCAGGTTATCACTGGTGTTAAAATGACACAGATTGGAAAATCTTGATTTAGACATCCAACCTAGAAAAGTATTGACATCACTTACCTTGCCAAACACAATGGGCCACAATTTGCTGTGCCAAGGCATCTAACGACATCTGCCGTTAGTTAGACTTGCCCTTGCATGTTGTGGTTTTTAAATGTTTTATGTGGCAAATTGCTAAAAGTGTGAGCTGATAATGTCACAGTGAGGGAAACAGGGCATCTGGGACCTGAGTGCATAGAGCAAGCAACTGTGTATCTCCTTAACCAATCAGATTGAAGGATTGTGAAATTAACAGCACAAGGACTGAGAAGGAAGTGTAAATTAGGGTGGGTGAATTCAATGTCAAATCAGGTGCCTAAAGAGAGGGAAGGAAAAATTGGATTGAGAGAGAGAAAAATAAAGAGCCAGAAAGGAAAAGTAAAAAAAAATGTTAAATTTTGCATTTAAAAAATCTCCAACAACAATTAAAACCTGAAGGAATGAGACTCCACACTTGTAATAGTTCATTTTCAGCGGTAGAGAGGTTGACTGGCAGTAATTAACACTTATCACATTGTTAAAAGAGTACTTAGACTGAAATGGACAAGACTTGACTGTCTGAGATGCTAGATTACATAGAATTACTGTACATAGAATATACAGCACATAAAACAGGCCATTCAGCCCAACTGGTGTTTATACTCCACAGGAGTCTCCTCCCATTCAATCTATCTCATCTTGGCCTTTCAGCATATCTTTCTATTCCCTTTTCTCTCATGTACTCATTTAGTTTCCTTTTGAAAGTATCTAAATCATTTGTCTCAACCACTTCCTGTGGTAGCGAGCTCCACATTCTAACCACTCTCTGAGTAAAGAAATGTCTTCCTTATTTCCCTATTGGATTTATTAGTGACTATCTGGTATTTATGGCCCCTAGTTTTGGATTCACCCACAAGTGGAAACATTCTCTGCTCCCTGTCCAACCCATTCATAATTTTAAAAACCACGGTCAGGCCTCCTCTAAGTCGCCCCAACCTGTTCAACGTTTACTGCTAGCTGTAATCCCTCAGTTCTGTTACCATCCTTGTAAATCTTTTTTACATTTTATCCAGTGCTTCTATTTCATGGTTCATTTGGTAGCCCTCTTACCTCTGACTCAGAAGGTGTTGTGGGTTCATAGTCCCACTCCAGAGATTTGAGCACAAAAATCTAGGCTGATACTCCAGTGCAGTATTGAGGGAGTGCTGCACTGTTGGAGGTGCCGTCTTTCGGATGAGATGTTAAACTGAGGCCCCATCTGCCCTCTCAAGAGCCCATGGCACTATTTCAAAGAAGAGCAGGGGAGTTATCTCCGGTGCCCTGGCCAATATTTATCCCTAAATCAACATCACAGAAACAGATTATCTGGCCATTATCACATTGCTATTTGTGGGAGCTTGCTGTGTGCAAATTGGCTGCCGCGTTTCCTGCATTACAACTGTGACTACACTTCAAAAGTACTTCATTGGCTATAAAGCACTTTGGGATGTCCTGAGATCATGAAAGGCGCTATATAAATGCAAGTCTTTCTTTCCTTACAGTACAGAGACCAGAACTGTGCAAAGTACTCTAAGTACACAAAGATAAGTGAATCCTGACTCTAACACGATTCGTTCTGCTTTAAAATATTGGCTGTTTTACTATGGTAGACATACAACTAGTTCCGTTTATAGTGAACGTGTACAGGTTAACAGTCGGACATACAACAGACATCTAGGACAGAAATCCACTTTTTATTCAGTGTATTGTAGTTAACACATGCACTGAATTGTGAAAAGTTCCGATTGCTCTGTCTAAACTCATCATAAACATTGTCCTTGTCAAACCCCAGCATGTGCAGCACTCAGATCAGAAATCTGCCCTCTTCTTCCCTTGATTTGGGACAATTGTTATTCTCAGTTGGTGGAAATGCACTTTATAATGGCCATTCTTTGTATCTAGTGCTTTTTTGATATTGATCCCCTTTCAATTCTAGCTTCACCCCATACAACTTATTTATTTGGGATTTCAACCAACGTGTTTATCCTCTCGTAACAGTTGGAGGAAGACTGTTGATATAACTGTTGTTGACAGTATTTGTCCTTTGAGCATTTTCAGTGCTTTCATTATTTTGACTGGTACAATTGTCCCAGTCCTCAAAGTGAAAATATACTTTCGCCCTTTAAAATTCTATTGCAAACCATTTTTTTTAGTTGGGATGGGTGGTGGTGGGGGGGGTGGGTGGGGGCGGCGGGGGATTTTAAAATCATGAAGCGAATACAGATAATCAGTTCTGTGGTAATCTGGTCACAAAACTGCTTTGAATATGTTGAATTTTTGATTGAAGTGATCTTTCACAAACCACTGAACACAGGTGTAGCCCAGCAATCCAGCATTTGTTCTGGTGCATTGTGTAAAATCAGCATAAAAAGGTGTTCGAACAGGGTAGGGACCATAAACTGAATATGTTGGAGAAAAACATTTCTACCGATTCTCAGGTTGTTGTCATGTTAGAAATAAACAAACTACCCACGGTTGTTTTATCTTCCACACCCAGCTTTAACATAGGAAATCTTGGCAGCATCTTCTAGTGCATGTGTTAGCAAAATCAACCTGAAGTCATACATGTTGCAGTTGCTGCAGTTGTACAGGGACTTGGTGAGACCACACCTTGAGTATTGTGTGCAGTTTTGGTCACCTTATCTGAGGAAGGATGTTCTTGCCATGGAGGGAGTGCAGCAAAGATTCACCAGACTGATACCTGGGATGGCAGGAATGACATATGAGGAGAGATTGGGTCAATTAGGCTTATACTCACTGGAGTTTAGAAGAATGAGAGGGGATCTCATTGAAACTTATAAAATTCTAACAGGACTAGACAGACTAGATGCAGGAAGGATGTTCCCGATGGTCGGGGAGTTCAGAACCAGGGATCATAGTCTAAGGATAAGGGATAAGCCATTTAGGACTGAGATGAGGAGGAATTTCTTCACCCAGAGAGTGGTGAACCTGTGGAATTCTCTACCACACAAGGCAGTTGAGGCCAATTCATTAAATATATTCAAGAAGGAGTTAGATATATTTCTTAAGGCTAAAGGGATCAAGGGATATGGGGAGAAAGCAGGGACAGGGTACTGAATTTGGATGATCAGCCATGATCTCATTGAATGGCGGAACAGGCTCGAGGGGCCGAATGGCCTACTCCTGCTCCTATCTTCTATGTTTCTATTTAATTGCAGAAAGCATTTGTGGCAAAGCCGTAAATTATACATTTTCTTGTGTGTTGTAGCATCGTGGTGGAATTCAGAGCCGAGGGTATTAATTAAGATGCTTAACTGTGAATGAATATGTAGTAATGCAATTGAATTGTATAAATTTCAAGTCAACTTATTTGAATCTCAGAATTGCCTTAATCCTGTTATCGGTCTCCTACCAGTAACTGTTGATACTACGTTTTAAAATATATCAACGCATTTGCTGAGGCATAGCTCGTGGTAAGCCAGAGGACATGCTATTTTCCAGTAGGGGCATTATACCAGATAAAATACAGTGTATTCTTTATATAATATATATGCACGGCGCAACCCATATTGGACCCTTCAGCGCCTGTTTTTCACCCAAAAAATGTAGCAGTACGCCCTGTAGAGCATTCGTACTGCAGCCACAGTGTGCTGGTGAGGGGGGGAGGTGGATACTGAGCCCAGTGATGGGGCTCTGTCCGGGATGGTGTTGAGCTTCTTTATTGTTGTTGCGATGGCATCTATCCAGGCGAGTGTTGAGCATTCCATTACATTCCTGACTGGAGCCTTGTACATGATGCAGAGGCTTTGAGGGATAAGGAGGTGAGCCACTTGTCACAGAGTGCCCAGCCCCTGCCCTGCTCTTGTAGTCCTGGTGTTGATGAAGTGGGTCCAGTTAAGCTTCTGGTCAGTGGCCAAGATGTTGATAGTGGGTGACTCAGCAATGGTGTTGGCATTGAAGGTTGGGGAGATGGTTGGACTTTCTCTTGTTTAAGATGCTTAGGGGAGTGGAGGGTGTCATGAATCTTAACATTCATGGAGAAATGACTCATGAAATAACACTGGGCGGCCAGCTGGTGGTGCTGTCCAAGGAGTACAGGAAACTTTTTTTTATCTGGCACCGACGGGACCGACGTGGTGCCGGTTCATCAAAAATTCCGGATAACCGAAAGCTATAGTAAAAGATACGGAGAGCTGACAGCTCCGTATAAAGCAACAAACCCGGTTGCTTAGCAACAAGTGCAAAACAATGGCCACAAGTTCCAAGCGTCTCTGTAGCTTAGCAACAGCTGCAGCCACACCCTTGCACAGCAACAGATGGAGGAAGGCAAGTAGAATATGAAGTAAAACTTACCTGAACCTACTCCTGAATTTTGCCGATTAACTGGGCGTGGGCCCAGCTTGTTCAGGACGTTTCTGTAACCAGGAACTAGTGATTTAACTAGAAACTCATGGTTGTGAAACAGTTGATTAAAGCCTTGTTTTATACTCAAACCAAGTGCTCAGTAGTCTTTTTACATCAGAGGGTATAGGTTGGAGGAGGTCAGCCAGATCAGGTGAAACAAGGTTACTGAGGAATTTGAAATCAAGTACATGAATCTTTACTTTTCATTTGTTGTGGCAGGGGTCTGGAGTTTTACAGACTTTTAGCAGAAGAGGACGCAGCTGAAAGTTCTAGTTTGTGAAGTGTAGCAATGGGAAGCTGGTGAAGAGAACATTTGAGAAATCATTCCTTGAGTTGATGAAGGAATGGATTAAGGTTTCAGCATTGTATGCAAAGTAGGGACATTATAAGGCAAAGTTCCAGAGATGGAAGAATATGATCTAGTGTCAGACCAGATGTAAGGTAAAAAGTTTAATTCTGGGTTGAACAGAGCATTGAGGTTGCTCATTACTGAGTTTAAGCTAAGCAGGGGGAAGGAGAGGTTATGGAGATCAGAGCCAGAGGCACATAGGTGCTACCAGGAGCCTGAAAACATGGCTTAGATTTTGCTGATGTTGAACTGAAGGAAATGTTGACTTGGATGCTGGATGGGTAATAAAATAGAACAGTAATGGTCTTGGAGTCAGTAGTGGTGGTGAACAGAGATTTGATGTGATAGGCATACATGTGGAGGCTGATCTTGTGCCAGCTGCCCAGATTCCACTATGGGGGAAAGTTCACTTTGTGGTGACTACTTTTAGACAGAGAGATACAGAACCACGACATGGTGGTACTAGGAAAATGGACCATGGAGGAGAATGTAGTGGTTAATGGTATCATAGTTAGTAGAAAGGTCAATGAGGATGAGGATTCATGGTGTAGTCATATAGGATGCCCCAGATAACTTTGACCAGGGTGTTATCGGTGGGCCAGAAATTGAATTGGAGGGATTGAGACAGGAGATGCTAAGAGGTGAACATGTAGTTGGCTGGCAATAACACATCCAAAGACCATAGGTAGAAAGGAGAGGTTAGATAAGTTGAGGAAATGGAAAGATGAAGGTTGGGTTTTTTAAGGGATGCGAATAAATCCCTATCCTGAATGGGACTATACAACTAGGAACTGCAACGACAAGATTACTCTGTGTGGGTAGGAATATCAAAGATTGTGACATAGAACTCGGAGGCAAGTTGTCTGATGATAAATGCATACTACCAATTAATTATGTACTTGTTTAATAGCTCCAATTAAACATATGTTGCATCATATTTGGATAACTCCAACCATTAAAGAATGTACATTTTGTTGTGAATAATCCTGTCACTATCTTGGTCCGCCACACATCATGAATTACAGCAGGTCCACAGCTGGCTTCTCAGGAAGCTCCATCCAGTAGTATGTAATATTGGAAGACCAGAGTCCAAAATACCAAGACATACTAGTTCACATACCGCAAGGATTAGATACAGCTCAGCAGCAAATTACATTAAACACACACTCCACTCCCACTGTTCTCTTCAATAAGGACATAACACATCACCTTAAACGTCACAATCATTGTTTACTTTCAAAATTAATGGTTTACATATAAACAGCACGACTGAGAAATGATTATTTATGAAGCAAAATCCCAATGGAACATAAAGAAAGGGCTCAAGGAAAGAACGACTCGGGCAGATCCTTGCAACACCTTGCTGCTTTCTGCAGTGGCTACTGCGCTTCTGCCAGCTCTTCATCATTGTTTTCTGTTTCCTCTTCTATGCTTATTGTTGCTCATCTTCCACATGATGGTTCTGCTGTATAGCATGCAGCATACTTGTACCATTCCGCGAACGTTCTACTGGGTATATGATAAAGAACTCCTGATGCAACCTAAACCTAAACATCAAAACCATGCCAAATATCTGCTTCTCAAATGTGCATGGTTATATACCTTTATGCTGCAGAGGTATTGGGCAGCATAGACATGTCAAGAGACATGTTTTGAGCTGTAATTCTTATTTACAATTGACCTTGGAGTAAGTGGAGAACCCATGATAAGCATCAGTGGCACTCCCTGAAAACCATGCATTCACATGAATAACTATTTGTCAGTGAAAATAAGCCATGTGGTGTCAACTTGGCTCAGTTGGTAGCACACTTTCTTCTGAGTTCTAGAAGATTGTAAGTTCAAGTCCCACTCTAGAGGTTTGAGCATAAAAATCTAGGTTGACACTCCAGTGCAGTGCTGAGGGAATGCTGCACTGTCAGAGATGCCGTCTTTCAGATGAGACATTAAACTGAGGCCCTGTCTACTTGCTCGGGTGGACATAAAAGATTCCATGGCACTATTTCAAAGAAGAGCAGGTGAGTTCTCCCCCGGTGTCCTGGCCAATATTTATCCCTCAACCAACATCACTAAAATACAATTATCACATTGCTGTTTGTGGGAGCTTGTTGAAAATTGGCTGCCGTGTTTCCAACATTACAACAGTGCCTACACTTCAAAAGTACTTAATTGGCTGTAAAGCGCTATAGGATGTCCTATGGTCGTAAATGCAAGTCTTTTTTAATTTTGTTTTTCTTTGAATGGTAACTTTTTGTGTTGATGAGTGCCTTGTTAGACAATTGTTTGCATAGCAACAAGGGTGCAGTTGCTACCTTGTACCTTGGGAATGACACAATGTTTTGAAAAGCATTGC
This sequence comes from Somniosus microcephalus, assembly GCF_052327205.1. Lineage (NCBI taxonomy): Eukaryota > Metazoa > Chordata > Chondrichthyes > Squaliformes > Somniosidae > Somniosus > Somniosus microcephalus. The sequence goes on from NC_141007.1 coordinate 62,832,514, forward strand.
TCCTGCTGCATGACCACATACATTTTAATGTAATTACCTGCATTTGTGACCTGGGTAATTCATAATTGAACTGGAGACTATGACACCATTCGAGGTGTGGCCTATGTACACAATGGGGGTGATTTTGCCAGCCCTGGAGAGGCGGGACTGCCAGGAAAAAGGCAGAATCTGGGGGCGGGTACCCATCCCGCCCCCAACCCCCCTCTGTGCCATCTTCCCAGGTAGTTAACAGGCAGTTAAGAGGATTATCCTAATTTTTCCAGCCGAGGTGTGGTATTCCCGATGTCGGGAAACCCTGCCAGGGTCAGCGAGGCGAGCAGTGGGTCTGCAGGGGTCGGAGGGGTGCAAAAGTGCACTGTGGAGGTGAGTGATGGGTGCAAGTGTGGAGAGGTAAGTATGTGAGGTGAGTGAACAGTGTTAGAAAAAGTTTCCTTACCTTTGTTTCTTCCTGCAGGCTTCAATAGTTGGGGATCCGGAGGCTCCGGCATCTCACCGGCAGAGATGACAGAATGGCTGCTGCATTCTCCGATGCAACAGTCATCTGCTTTCTGCTCAGCAGATAGGTTTGGTGAGCCTTGAGTACAAGAACTCACCAAACAACAGCGAATGTCAGTGTTTGACAGCTTCTCAAATGATGACAATTCATCTGTCAAACGCCATACGCTGACGTTCTCTGTAACTGGCTTCCCCTTAATTGGCCTGCTAAGCCCGCTGGGCGGGCTTAACAAGGTCAATCAAGGGAAAATAGCGTGGGTTGGCCACAAGTCGATGGAGGCGGGACTAAAACCCGACAAGCAGCAGTCCCGCCTCCAACGCGCCCCCATTGGCAAAATCACCCCCATTGCTTCTTAGTGAGATGGAGATAGCACTATTGTGATTTGGGATAGTAATGGATCGTGGTTGACCTCCAGTGAGCTCAGACCCACTTGCTCTCTTCTGCTGCTCATCTTGCTTGTCTTCCTTCAATATATCCAGCAAAATAAAAGTTGCTCAATTCAGTTGCTCTTTACAAGGTCTCCCTCTTTGCTCCTTCCTGGATGTCCACTCGTGACTTCATGGCACCACTTTAGCAAGTATCTGGTACAGTGGAGTGTTGACTAGCCAATGCAGCACTTGTTCAAACACCAGGTAAGTATAGACCAGTTAATCTAATGTGACTTGTGGGCAAACTCTTAGAACCATTATGCAAGACAGGGAAGCTGTAAGAAAAAGGAAACATTTTACTTGCCTTTTTGGGCTTCTCTTGCCTTGCCAACTGTCCCCTTCCCATCCTCCGATCTTGGGGGAGGCCAGAGGCCCACTGCTAACGTCTGGCACCCCTCAGAATGGGCGCCTTCCTGCAAACTTGGAAGACGGGTGGGTTGGAAGCACCTCCTTCGGCTTCATTTCCACGGCTGTCTGTTGTCATGGGTCTTCGCCTCCTTTTCCTCTCCTTTGTGTCTGCAGAACTGAGTGTTGCCCAGGCACTTTGGAGAGGAAGATTGATCCCTATTAATTTATACATGGGATTCTAGGTGCCATGGACCTCTGGTTCACCACTGCAATGTGGAACTAAACCTTTTGAATTACATGAAATAAAGTAATTACCAGCAAGTGTCATATTTATTCCCAGGTTCACACAGCTTCAGGCTACAGAACTGTCAATCAAACTCAGAACAAAGGCACAATGGTAGCATACCATCTTAATAACCAGTGCTTGTCCTAGCTCGGAAATGTTCATGTGTGCCTGCCTCTGTCATTCAGATATCTCCTTCGTGGACCAGTTATCAATTTACATTCTGGTCTGCTTATTCACAGACAGCATGCCTTCATTTTCAACTGATTATCTCAAGAGTTCCATTTTATCACAAGTCAGTTGAGGAAAATCAAAAGTTTGATTAAAAGAAAAAAGGAAGAAACATATAATACCGCAATTTTGTAATTTGAACCAGGATGCACGTTACTTGTCACAGAATCATAAACACAATGCAGTTGGAAGTCAAGCCTATAGAAATATTCATGTTTGCCTTTAGTTAGTGCTTAACAAGAGAGCAAATGTTCTGAATATCAACGTGTGTTAAACCACTTCAGGCTTGAGAAGAATTTTGGAACCCTGGACAAAAATGCGCACATGATCTGTTAGATATAAATACAAAAAAAATTAATGTTTGCTTAATGTAAGTGTTTGCTGTACTCTCATCAGTTCTTGTGAGAGTCAACTAGCATTGCTTCATTTTCAGGCAGCATAAACTAGTTATCAAACCTAATTTGTGCTGCCACATTGCATAACTGGTCATTTAGGCACCAGTCCAAGAAAATTAGGTAGCAGACCAGTTACCAGAGAACTAAGCCCTCTCTCGCATCTTCGTTTCAATAGGTTCATTGCAACACATTTAGAAGCGTGTAGCCCAGACTGACTTCTTTCTGCCTGGAGATGGATACACAATGGTGAACTGCTTGCAAGAGAAGAAAATGGGATAATAACCTTCTTTGGAAAAGGTTCTCATTAAACCTGAACCCTCAATTTTATCTTGTGTGCGGAGTGTGAATGCTGATTGCCTACAGGCAATTGGTTTGTGTCCACATACCCAGTTTGTTTTTCTCTTTAGTACGTGTACTAGAAAACTGGAGCTGTGTCCCGGATGAGGATGAGACGGTAGAAATTAGCATGGACAGGTGCAGTAAGTGCTTACATAGGTCCTTTCTTGTTCACTTTTCACCTGGTAGATGCACATTGCCTCTTGAGTTGTGTATATATGGATATAATCTGTTTGAAGCAAGAGTCATGAGTTGCATGTCTGAATAGCATTATCCCTACTTCCTGTGGTCAATCTTGAAAATGTTGATTTAATCAGTTTGAAAATATATTTGATTTGCTTACTGTAGAACCATTCGACAATGGCTTTGTAAACCACTTTGTGCTTGTGAGAGGATTTGAGGCCCATGGGCTCGATATGGTTGAGCATGTGAGCTCATTTATAGCATTTCTCATTTTGTGCAGAGCACACTTTTTGCTTTATCGTAGCATGAAAGCATCCAATATCAGCAGGGGACACAGCAGCAGCTGAACTACAGCAGGTCTTTACCTGTGGTTTTCAGAGGGTTGCTGATTGCTTCTGTAGTTTTCAATCTATTTTATGCTTTTATCACACCCAGGTTGCAGAAGGACTATCAGCAGGCTTAAAGGCTTTAGGTCAAATAGTTCATTAAACATGAAGCAGAAAATTCCGCTTTTGCCATTTTGCAGGGAAGGCAGCATGACTTTAGTTACAGCTTAGAACAGTCTAGAATATCAACATGTATACCAATCTCTCGATTTTGTAATAAAATTACTCCTTGAGTTCTTGCATGCATATATTTTTTCCACATTATTACCGTTCCAATACTAACACAGCCACTCTGAGGCATACAGCTTCTTGAAATATGTACTCAGCAAGCAATTTTGATCTTTCAAGCATGAAGCGTTCTGCTACTTTCAGTTGTGAGAGCCACTGTTTCTGATTAGGGTAGAAAACGGCTGAATTGACAGCCAGTTGAAATTCTGTTGAGTTCATTATATTTCAGTTTAACTTGTAGATAAAATTAATATGTAATACTCGTAAAGGTAACCTTCATGGTGAGCTACTTTATCTACATTACATTAAAATATTATTGTCCACAAATTTATATTTCTGAAGTCCATGGCACTGAGTGCCTCACATCTTGTGTGTCACATTTAAAGTATATTACACCAGGAACATTGTCTAGTTATTAAAAAGAAAACCCTCCACTGTGGTTCACAGATTGTGAAGCTTGGATTTAATACAGTCATTAATAGCACAACCCCTTTAAACTTGTGTACTTGGTCTATTAGGAAAAATCGCAAGGTTTACATTGTACTTTGATCATGAGATTAGAGTTATTGAAGAAAAAATGGTCGACACTTCTCCAAATTATAAATACCAAAATATTTTTTTATTTATTTGGCAGAATCTGATTTTTGTAGATGTTGGATGATACTGAATCCCGATGTCAGACAATCCAGAAAACTGTATAATTTGACAAAGGCAATTGTGAGATGTCATGGAAATGGTCATTTTTTGTGGGTGTCATTTCTTTGTCAACTTCTAAGTGAGCTTTGTTTTTTTTTTGCCCAGGATTTTGTTGAAAATTAGCAAATGGTACAGCTATTGCTATGGCATCAAAGAAGTGGCAAATTAGTTGACTAGATTGAGAACAAAATGGTTACATGAGTTTTCAGTTCTAAGCAGGGCTGCCAGACTAACGCTGCACGGTAGCTAGGCAGCCCATCTCGAGGTTAGGAAAGACTGACATAATTTGGCTGACTTTACTTTAAATTGCACCTCTTATTGCATGATGATGGATTGGCAATGATAGCAGTCATGGAGAAACCTGTGGCGCGATCTATCCTGCTCTCTCAGCTGCAGGAGAGTGTAGCTGGGAGACCGGCCGATAAAGGCAAAAGAAAGCCTTTTCTAATTCTGTTGTCTAATGATCCATCCATACTTGGTAGTTTTACAGGAATGGCTTGGAACATTTCTATGAACTGTGATTCTGGTAAATTTCCAATGCCCTGAAGTCGAGAGGAAACTGAAATCTACAACACAGTTTAAAAAAAAATAGAAGTGCTTTGGCCATGCGTATAGTACAGAATATTTTGGAAATAACTTTTTTTTAGGACTCGCGTTCTGCCAGTGCGTTCTTCCTCAAAGTTGATTGTCTAAACATTTGTTAATTTACACAAGCATGCTTTCCAATTTGCTAAATCCTAAATCAGCTGGGTACATCATTAGCTGCACCCCTGCATTATTTAGCAAAGGAATCATAGTTTGTTTTAACTTTCATTTTAAAGTAGTGTTTGGAGATAAGCCTAAAGGCGAAGCAGTCTGTGTGTGAGTGGGAATAACTCTTCTGCAACCAGATGGCAAATGTGAAAAGATTAGCAGCTTCACTCTGCTGTCTAAATCTCATTAACTCTGTAAGAACAGTTTCTACCCACAGGCAGTGCGCCTACTGAACTGCTAACCGCACTGCCCCACATATTATAGTCATATTCTCCCCCGACCCTGGAACTGCATATCACATGAACCGTGAGCGCACAAGAACATTCTTGATCACTGGACTGTGTGCACATAGGACTCTTGTACCTCAACCTTATAACTTATAACTTATAACTCATTTGTACATTGCACACTGCATTTTAACTTATATTTATTTATATATACTACCATATAGTTATATTACATTACTATTACTTCCAGTGGTAATAGAGGCTTTTTGCACTGTTCATCATATCCTGCAACTTGGACTGTCATTGCTATACTTATTTGCTTATTGTTTCTATATTTATACTTGTTTTTACTTTTGCTTTTTATATTTATACTTATATGTGGGAGTGAGTGGGGAGCAAGCATTCCATTGTACCAGTTACATATGGCAATAAAATCATCTTGAATCTTGAAGTATGTACTATATTTCTTGTGTAGGTTCAGAAGGCGTAATTTAATCGTATTGCACTTTGCAAAGCTTTCTAAAAAGATTTAAGAAAGCAATGGATCATCATAACAAATGTATACAATTCTAAGCTACTAACTGAGATTAAATGCTAATTCTCATAAAATACCACACTGCTGATGTCAGTTTTAGAGTGGGAGGAAAAAGGATATGTTCATGCATAGCATAGGTGCACCTAAAGTGACATAATAACATGTGTTATTTGTTATGACTTCATTCTTGTAAAGCTGCTGCCAAGGGAAGTAGTAAAGAATGGATTATACCTTGTACCCTGACTCCTAGTGGGTTATAACCGCCAAATTGATCGATGGGTAATTAACCCTTAGCCTGCCACTCAGATTTTAACTGTGTAGTTAAATTCATTTCATAGTTTATTTTAAAGGCTAACTGTTAGGAAGAATATTGGTAAATAGAAGAGAACTAATTTGAGGTATATTGAGGACTGCCACTTTTCTACGGTAAAGTGCTCCGTTAGAAAGAAAGAAGAAAGATTTGCATTTATAGAGCGGCTTTCACAACCACCGGACGTCCCAAAGCGCTTTACAGTTAATGAAGTACTTTTTGAAGTGGAGTCACTGTTGTAATGTAGCAAATGTGGCAGCCAGTATACGCTCAGCAAGCTCCCACAAACAGCAATATGATAATGACCAGATAATCTGTTTTTAGTGATGTTGATTGAGGGATAAATATTGGCCAGGACACCGGGGATAACTCCCCTGCTGTTCTTCAAAATAGTGCCGTGGGATCTTTTACGTCCACCTGAGAGAGCAGACGGGGCCTCGGTTTAACATCTCATCTGAAAGATGGCACCTCTGACAGTGCAGCACTCCCTCAGCACTGCACTGGAGTATCAGCCTGGATTTTTGTGCTCAAGTCTCTGGAGTGGGACTTGAACCCACAACCTTCTGACTGAGAGGGGAGAGTGCTACCCACTGAGCCAGGGCTGACCCGTTGTGTAAAGTTGGCTTGCACATTTGTGGCTAATGTTGATTTGTGGTTATTGCCGACATTATCAGAATGTTATTTGCATTGCAAAAAAAATTATTGTGTTGCTTGCATGTAACCTAACGATGACATACAACCCCTCCACATCCGTTCCTTTGCCACAATAACAATGATCCTTTGTTAACTGTTTTGGGAATTGCTTAAAACCTTTATTTTAATTCCAATATAGAATTGTTTTTGTTGTGTCTGTGTATAATAAGACACAGACTGCGGAGAACGGTACAACAGGTGTTTACTCAACGTGGCTCACAGTGGAACTGCCTGCACAGATTACTGCTCAGTGCTATATACAGGTGTGGTCACTGCCGGTACTACAGTATACATGAGCTGTAAAAAGTAGTTCCCCCCCTTAAAGGTATATACATTACAATTCCTCCCCTTTTAGATGAACAGTACCATAACACTCATTTAACAATTAAATATCAAACTAATTACAATTAACACTTTTAACATGCAACATTAGCTGAAAATAGTCTATTTATATATTCAGTCTTTGGGGAGGCTTCCTGATCCTTTCTGGATAGCGCCTTTCCCGAGTGTCTTGCTCTTGGTGCGGAGGCGATTCTGGCCCCCTGTCGTCGGTTGGTTCATCAGCTTCCGATGCTACTGTTTCTGGGGTAGATGCGACCCATACGTCGGGTTCATCACCAGGTACGTATGGGCGAGGCATGGGGTTGACTTGTTCCTGTGACTCTAGGATCTGGTCAGCATGGCGTCTCACGATGCTCTCCCCAACGTCCACTGTGTACATTAGTGGGCCCTGCCGTGTGCATATCGTTCCTGGCTGCCATTTTTCTGTTCGGTAGTCGCGGGCCAAGACTGGTTGCCCTACATTGAAGCTCCTTGTTGGCTTCTCATGGATGTGCTGGAATTGCTTACTCTCAACATCTCTTCGTACGTTTGGTCTGAGCAAATCCAGGCGAGATCTTAACCTTCGGTTAAAGAACATCATGGCTGGGGCCTGGTTGGTGACTGCATGTGTCGCATTCCGGTAGGCGAACAGAAAATTGTCCACCTTGTGCTGCAGCGGAATGTTGTCATTGTACATAGCCTTTATTGCCTTCTTAAAGGTTTGTACGAACCTCTCAGCCAATCCATTTGTGGCTGGATGATACGGGGCGGATGTGTAATGCCTTACCCCATTCTTTTTCAAGAACCTCCGGAACTCTTCGGACACAAACTGTGGTCCGTTGTCGGAGCAAATCTGTTCTGGCAAGCCATTCCTGGCAAAAATGGTCCGTAGGACTGCAATAGTTTTCTCCGTGGCGGTGGAGGACATTTTGATGACCTCAGGCCATTTCGAGTGCGCATCCACGGCTATTAAAAACATTGAGCCCATGAATGGACCAGCAAAATCAATATGCACCCGTTGCTATGGAGATGAGGGCCACTCCCATGGGTGTAGAGGGGCCTGTGGTGGTGCATTTTGGACTTTCTGGCATCCTGAGCAGCTCTTGGTCAGGTCCTCGATTTGTTTATCGATTCCCGACCACCACACATAAGCCCTGGCTAGGCTTTTCATTTTTGCCCCTCCCAGATGACCCTCATGAAGCTCATTGAGCACTCTATCCCTTAACTTGGGTGGAATTACCACTCAGGATCCACACATCAAGGTCCCCCAGCACACTGACAGCTGTTCTCTCCTTGTCGAGAATGCTGGCAACAGTGAGTCGCCATGTGCTGGCCATCCCTTCACCGTCAAATCATATACCCGAGACAGTGTCGGGTCATTTCGGGTTTCCTTTTCGATACAAACGTTAGTTACCGGTAGGTATTCAACTATAGTCGAATGGAATATTTCGACAGGATCCACTGTTGGTGCTTCCTCCGCAGTAGGCAGTGGCAGGCGTGATAGCCCATCAGCATTTCCATGCTGTTTCGTGCCCTTATATTCAATCCCATAGTGCTGCGCCCCTAGAAAAAGTGACCATCTTTGTAGTCGCTGCGCAGTCATTGCCGGAACGCCCTTCTTCGGATTAAAAATGGAGACGAGAGGCTGGTGATCAGTCAGCAAGGTGAATTTCTGCCCGTGCAGATAGTGATTGAACTTTTTCACTCCCCACACTAGGCTGAGGGCCTCCCTGTCAATCTGGGCGTAGTTACGCTCGGCTGAGGTTAGTGATCGTGACGCAAAGGCTATTGGCCTCTCTGAGCCGTCCGAGAATTTGTGCGACAGCACCACTCCAATGCCGTAGGGTGACGCATCACATGCCAACCGAATTGGTAATGCTGGGTTATAATGGGCCAATACCTCTTTCGATGTGATTAGTGTTTTGCTCTTCTGGAAAGCTCGTCTACATTCGTCACTCCACCTCCGTGGCACCCCAGTTTGCAGTAGGGTGTTCAGTGGGTGTAGTATTGTAGACAAATTTGGCAAGAACTTATGGTAGTAGTTTACCAGCCCGAGGAACGACCTCAGTTGTGACACATTTTCCGGTGCTGGAGCCTTGACTACTGCCTGAATCTTCTCTGGGGACTTATGTAACCCCTCTTTATTGATAACGTGGCCACAATACGAGATCTGTTTTCTAAAAAACTCGCATTTGGGGCGGTTAGCTCGGAGCCCATATTCCTGCAATCTAGTGAGCACCTGCTCCAGGTTGGCAAGGTGATCACAGTCATTTTCGCCCGTGACCAGGATGTCGTCCAAATAACACTGGGTCCCTGGGATCCCTTGCAGGACTTGTTCCATTGCCCTCTGCCAAATAGCCGGAGCTGATGCTACCCCGAATACCAGCCGGTTGTATTGGTAGAGACCTTTATGGGTGTTGATTGTGAGGTATTTTTTTGATGCTTCTTCTACTTCCATTTGCAGATACGCCTGGGCCAGATCAATCTTAGTGAAGCGTTTCCCTCCAGATAGCGAGGCGAAATTTCTTCAATCCGCGGAAGTGGATATTGTACGGTGTGAAGGACCGGGTTCACTGTTACCTTAAAGTCCCCACAGATGCGAACCTTCCTTGGTTCCCCAGGCGTGCTGCTCAACGACTTTTTCATCACAGGGTCGATGGGTGTAGCCCACTCGCTCCAGTCTACCTTGGACAGTACACCTGAACGTTCCAGACTCTCCAGCTCTGCTTCGACGGCTGGGCGGATCGCATAAGGTACCGGTCTGGCCTTAAAAAATTTTGGGCTTGCGTTTTCTTCCATTTTAATCATTGCTGTCATGCCTTTTAGTGTTCCGAGTTCTTGCTGGAACACTTCTTTCGCGTCAGTTAGGATCTTTGACAGTCGCCCAGGTGTGATGTCGTCATCCTTTTTGTCAGCCACAGTCAGTGCCTGTATGGAATGCCAATCCAGTTGTATTTTCCGGATCCATTCACGTCCCAGTAATGGTGGTCCTCCATCTTGCAATACATACAGGTCTAGTTTTGGTGTTTCCTTACCGTTATATATAACGGTCACCCTTATTTTTCCTTTGGGGTAGACTTTTTGCCCCGTGTACGTCTTCAAAATAATTTTTGTGTCTCTCAAGGGTATGTGTGAGAATAGCCGCTCGTAGTCCCGTCGGTTTATGACTGTTAGGGCTGATCATGTGTACAATTCCATCTTTACCTGGACTCCTGCTATCTTGAGAGTGACCCACATGGTTCGGTGATCCTCCGTTGTGATCACATTATGTAGTTTCAGACAATTCAGTTCCCTGCTTTCGGAGTCGTTATCACTCTTTTGTTCATCTGAACTATTCTCCGTCATCTTATGTACCTTCTTGTACTTTCCTTTGGTAGGTTCCTTATTGCTGGTTTTCTTTCCCGACCTGCAGACTCGTGCTATGTGTCCTACTTTTCCACACTGTCTGCACACTTTGTCTTTGAACCAGCAATCGTTCTGGTCGTGTGTTGTTCTGCCGCAGCGATAGCACTTCTCTGTTCCATATGACATTTCGTTTGTGCCATATTCTTGCGGTCTCTGTTGTATCTCTGCAGCGCCCCGTGCTGCTACTTCATATGATACCGCAATGCTGAAAGCCTTTTCCAGCATAAGGTCCTTTTCAGATAAAAGCCGTTTCTGGGTTCCTTCACTTTGAAGCCCACACACAAACTTGTCCCTTAAGGTATCTGCCAGTCCCGCTCCAAACTGTCAGTGTTTCAATAGTTTGCGCAGTTCTGTTAAATAATCAGCATTGCTTTCATCCTTATGCTGGTTCCGTTTGTGAAACTTGAATCTTTCTGCTATCAGCAGCGGTGTGGGGTTTAAATGTTCCTTTAGTATCGTTACTATGTCTTCAAAACTCTTTTCCATTGGCTTCGTTGGGGTTACTAGATTTTGTAATGAACCATACGTCTTTGCACCCATTAAATTTAACAATACCGACGCTTTCTTGTCATCTGACACCTCATTTGCCTTGCAGTACACCTCTATTCGTTCGACATATGTCGTCCAATCTTCGACTTCATTGTCAAATGTGGTGATACTGCCACTCTTTGGCATTTTGGGTGTGGTTTAAAATGGCGTCTCCCAATGGCTTAAAATGGCGTCTCCCGCGCTTTCCTTCCTCCCCTGCTGCTGCCAACGCCGCTCCCGGCGGTTCTCGTGGCAATGGCGGCGCCCTGTAGGTTTCGCGCACTTCTCCTGCGCTGCTGCCAACGCCACTCTCGGCGGTCCTCGTGGCAATGGCGGCGCCTCGCGGGTTTCTGCGCGTCTCTCTCTCCCTCTATTCGACGCTGCTCAGCCCCTGAACACTGGCTGTGCCCTGTGCGCTCTGCCCTCTCTCTCTCTCTCCCCCATCGACGCTGCTCGGCCCTTTGCTGTGCCGCTCAGTCGGGCTCTAGCCCGCCGCTGTCCGGGAAGGGTCTGCGCACTAGCTGTTGCCAGCCCGTTTCGCTGGACCACCTCGACTGGAAAGCCAAGCCTGGCTCTCAACAGCCTCCCCCGCAATTCTCGAGTCTCTGCTGGATGGCTGGGCGGTTGCCCGTGGTCGACGCCCAAGTCTCTGGCCTTGACCTCCAATCCACTGATCTCCAGGAACGAATCCCCGGGAGGTGATGCAGAGTTGCAGGTAGGTTCGAACTTGCCTCGTCGTCAATGTTGTGTTTGTGTATAATAAGACACAGACTGCGGAGAACGGTACAACAGGTGTTTACTCAACGTGGCTCACAGTGGAACTGCCTGTACAGATTACTACTCAGTGCTATATACAGGTGTGGTCACTGCCGGTACTACAGTATACATGAGCTGCAAAAAGTAGTTCCCCCCCCTTAAAGGTATATACATTACAGTTTTCGATTTTTTTAAATGAAGGGAAACATAGGAGTCGATTTTGTCGAACCTGTCGGGAAGAAGGCGGGACTTCCCCTTTTGGGTTTCTGACCCGCCTACTTAGACGTCCGGCCAATCCGCGCGATTTTCCCTTGATTGACCTTGTTGAGCCCGCCCAGTGGGCTCAGCAGGCCAATTAAGGGCCACCCGGCAACAGGTGACTTCACAGACTGAAATTTCATCTGTCAAGAGTTCTGACAGATGAAATATCAGTGTTTTACAGCTGTTTGAAGCTGTCAAACACTGACAGTCTGATTTCTAAGATGAGTCCTTCTGCGCAGACTCATTTAGAAATCTCAGCAGCACTAAAAGCTGAAGGCTGTCACTTTTGACAGATTGCAGCTGCTCAGCTTTCAGTTCCGGCTGAGTGCTGCGCTCCCGACGGCTACAGGAAGAAAGGCTGTTAAGGTAAGTAAAGGTAAGTAAAAGTTCTTTACACACTTTAGACACACCAAACACACTTACCTTTACACTCATGCACCCATCACTCACCTGAGCACCGACATCGCGACCCCTCCAACTCCTTCAACCCGACGGCCCACCTGCTCTAACCTGGCGTGGTTTGGAGCCGTCGGGAAACCCACACGAAACCCCTCAAAATGGGGATTAGGGTAAAAACTGCCTGTTAACTACCTGTTAACAGGCAGTTAATTGGCACTAATCCCTTCCCGCCTGGTTTCAGTGGGTCCCAGTGCGGGGCAGGTACCCGCCGCCCCTGAAACTTACGTGGGCCGGGGTTTTGGGCGGGATGGTGTCGGGACCCCCAAAGTCAGGATTTCCCACACGCCTGAAACCCCGCCTGACGGCTCCCCGAAAATCTAGCCCATAGTATTTTTTTTTCCACGGGTTCTCATTGTTGGTGTAGTTCATTTTAATGACATCTTCATTCAATTAGATTCCAGGACAGGATATTTAGTAATATATATGCAACCAATTTACTCAGTAAACATGCACAAAACAAGTAATTGTGGTGTTTGAAGTGAAACTTTCAAGCAGAGTCGATAGCCACAGGAGTAGTGTGTTGGAGAAATGTCCATCAACTGGGAGCTAATTGTGCTAAACCTAGTCATTTAAGAGTAATGAGCTTCATCTCTGAACACCCACATAGCAACCTTTAATATACTGTCAACAAGCATTCATTGAAATATGTGGGATAGTACTGTTATTGCCTAATGCAAAGTCACAAAAGTATTTGTAGTGGTGATCACACACCCGAGGTGGAGTTCTGAACCTGGGCGGGGTGTGTGGTGGGGGAGGACAACCTGAACTTTTGCCCATGATGCTCTTCGGCAATACTGTGAACAGAGAAGAATTGATCCACTAAAGAGTTGACCCTACAGTGAAAATGTATTCTAGTAAATAAACCTTGGGTTGTAGAATTATACCTGTTTGTTCTGCATCATTATTACTACACGCGATTTATCTGTTTATTCAATGGTTATCAAAATTAATAGATGGTATTGGTACAGAACAGAAGAGACTTTTTACCCAATGTTATTACAAAGAACTCTTGGGCATAGGCACAGTAAGGCTCAGCTGCAGTGTTGAGATTGACTTTTACTGCCTGGAGAATTTATCTCAAACCCAATGTAATTCTGTAGTACAACCATGTCCTGTCTTCATAAATTTAGGGATGGGCAATAAATGCTGGCCTTGCCAGTGACGCCAACATCCCATAAACGAATATAAAAAATAAAGCTGCTAAATTATGTTCCAAAACTAGGACACCTAATGGTCCTAAATGCATGCAGTGTGTACAGATGATGGCGGGGAGGGGGGATAAACTTGCCACTGGTATTGGAAGCCAAAGAGTGAGTCCAATAACAAAAGCCTGTGCATGAACCTTCTTCTACAGTCTCTAGACTCTGACTGTATGGTGGGAATAGGTAATAAATTGAAATAAACATTTTAAAATTGGGTAATTTGGATAAATCTAGTAAAATCAAATTTGGACAATTTAAGATTTTAAGCATGGCACTTTTAATTGCTTCTCCTGATGGAACTTCCCTTTTCCCACTAGAACACCTGTGGTGATTCCTTTTTTTGCTTTATAACTAATGACTGGTGGAGTGAATTTAGGCAAGAGGCCTCCTGAGGAGGGAATTGGAAATGAGAATGAAAATATAGTGTTAAAAGTCACTTCATCTCTGGGTGGCACAGAGGTGCTGCATATCTGAGCACAAACCTGCTGCATCACAATGTGGCAGTGACCAGGTTCACATTCACGATTCCTTGAGCTCCACACTTCAGATCAATTGTTAGGACATGTTGTGTGGAGACATGGCATATCTCCATAGGAAGGTAAGGAGAATCAGAGGGAGCATAGCCATGACCCGCACTTGCGCACCTTCTAGACTAGGCGCAAAGCAACGTTAATGAAGGCCAGCACGAAGCCAACCTACCTTTCCCTTTAGTGCAGACTGTTCCAAGTACTGCAAGAAATGGACTCGATGGGCCGAATGGCCACCTTCTGTGCCGTGTGACTCTATGACTATGACTCTATGACTATGAAAGTGGGCTGTACAGAATTCACTTTAACTCTGGCAATGAGCAACTTAAGGTCGCAGTAGATTTACAGCAAGTCCAATCATTTAGTCAATCGTTCGCAAGGTTGGAAGATTTGAATTCATGATTATATTTATAAATTAACAGCTATTTCTGGCATTAATCCTATCCATTAGGGGATTGTGAAACTTAAATCTGTGCCAGGCTCAAAAACTTCTGCAGTAAACACATTTGGATTTTAATACAACATCAGTTATGATCTGTTTCTTGGACGTATGACAAGGCTTAATAAACAAAATAATCTCGGTAAAATACCAATAAATGACGGTGCAAATTTTCTGTGTAGCTAGATGGATAGTTTTATGTAAAAACATCCAGTTATGCCTCTTGTATCCTGACAATTGGAAGCCATATTGCTCCAATTTTGCATGTGTGCCGGTTTCTAAATGCCAGTCAAGATACCACCCAGTTGCTATATAGCAAACTAAATTGAGTCTGAAGCAATCAGTTCATTTAGGATTTCGGATCAAGAGAATAGCCGTGAATTATAACAAATGGCTTTGCAACACGAATGATTGCATCTTACATTGCTCAGTCACAAAATTGATATAATTGTGCCTTCAGACTTCATAGAATGCTTTGTTTAGCTGAAGGGTAAAGCTAATTAAGGACACAACTAGTGAAATTGTTGTAATCTGAATGGAATTATAGTCATTCTGTGTATTCTCACTGCATAATTAAACTAAAGATGCTACTCAACAAATTACTTTCAAATGCTTATCTGCCAATGAATAAGAACACCCGAAAGTTGCAGTTAATGCTGGGTTAAAAGGCCTTGCAGGGGAGAACAAGCAACTTTTTATTTCATTTTTAAAGGAATTTATTCAGTACAGGATTGTGTCTACCTATATTGCTATGGAGGTGCTTTGGGTCCATTATTTAGCTTCTTTGAAGTATGAATTTAGTTAGGCTGGTTAAAAGTGGGAATTGGGTGTCCACTCACCATGAGATCATTAACAACACAACCATTTACTCATCGGCCAGGGGTAACAATGCTTACTCATTGATATGCTGACAGGAACTCAAATATTCACTGTCACTATATCGATAGAGATTCAGATGTCTAATTGTCTCTACATCATCAGGACTTCATATGGTTACTCAACACTAGGCACTTGGGTCTTATCTCACCATGTGAGCTCCAGGGATGTAGATACATATTTGTAGCTTGGCCAACAGGAACTCAGATAATTGCTTACCGCCAGACCACTCATGACTAAGATGTTTCATCATCACGAGATCAGCGGGGACTCGGGTGGCCTCTCGTCATTAGAACAGCAGATACTGACCACTAAGCTGCTAGAGACTCAGCTGCCTACTCACTGATCATTGAAGGTGGCAGGGCAGGTTGAGAAAGCGGTTTAAAAAGTTTACGGGAGCCTGGGCTTCGTAAATAGAGGCATAGGGCTGGATTTTGCCAGGCCTGTGTGGGGTGTTAAAATTGCAAAAAGTGGCGGGCAAGCCCAAACCCGCCTCCATCCCGCCTCCAAGCAATTTTCCCAAATGCGTGGTTTCTGATCCCGTCTCCGTCCCGCCTCCAAGAGGCGGGATAGGCCCTTAAGGCCCTTAACAACCACTAAATTGCCTCTATAATCCCATTTTGAGAGGCCTTTCCGATTTTAACACGTTTCCCACGTGATTCACGTCTCCTCTGAAACATGACGGTGAAACCTGGCGGGAGCACAATTGGATTGCTGACTATCAGCTGCAGCTCCACCATTAAATAGGAGATTGGATCAGTCATCATTTGCAGGTGGTTGGACTTTGTTGTCTCAGGTCTGGGGGAACTTTTAGCAGGCATAACCATAACTGTGGAACACATCTCCAGTGTGACCTCCTGGGAAACCCCTCTCCCCACCTTGACTGAGCGCTTCCTCAACTGAGGCATATGCTAGAAGCCATGGGAACCATTTATTTCCTTTCCTCCTGGACATCAGATTCGGACGAAGACCAGCCGTGGCAGCAGCAGAACCATGAACAACAGCACCACCAACAGCAGCAGCAACAACAGGAGCGCCAAGCTGATGGTCACCCACCTGAAGCTGCACAGGCCAGAAGGCGCCAGCGCACAACCACATTGCTGCCCGGGATACAAGAAATGCACTCATCTTGGCCAGATTTGCTTAGCCTAGCCAATCAAGCACTTTTGCCTCACACCTTCTTACCAGAGCATCGACAATGGCCAAGAACCAGAGGATTCCTAGCACTCTGACCACCATACTGACAATTGCAAGTAATCCTAAGCCCTCAATGTGGAAGTCCCATTAGCGAAATGGCACACGCCACAACTGCAACAGTTGCCATCGTAATTTTAATTTACAATAACCAAGTGATGGCATTTTAAAAATAAACACAACATTTCACCCAAGTGACTACACTTGTGACTATTGTGACTATCTTTCTCTTATGCGTGCTCCTACATGGTGCTTCCCCTGTGGCTTCAGCAGATGTGGAGACCCCTTGCTCATTTTCTTGCTGCTCCTGTCTCGACACCTTTGGCGGGCGTCCTCTGGGGTTACGAACCTGTGAGGGCTCGTCAACAGTCTGCTGCTCCTGCGTCTGTGCAGGGGTTGAGACGTCAATCTCAGTTGGGTGGGGACTCTGGTGGGGCTCTAACCGAGGGCTTTGCAGTGGCATAGAAGTGTGAGCGCTTGGAGAGGAGCCCCCACTTCCTTGATGCCTGCCACCAACTTCCCTCTCATGGGTCAGGTCCCCCTCAGCGCTTGCAACTGGCTTGAGAGTACCTTGTTGCACATCAGGGGGGCCATGGGGACCCGTATCTGCACTGGCAGTCCTATTCAGAAGGACTTCCATGAAGCTCTGGTTTCTCTGTTCAATAGTTGACCATCGCTCCTCCAGAGATGTCAGTCTATTCTGAACACTCACCATGTTTTCCTCACTCCGGCAACTTACTGCCTCCATGGCCGTAGCCAGCCTTTCCGCGGAGGTTGCCATCCTTTCCATGGTGCTGCGTTCATGCGCCAATGACTCCACAAAGGCTCTGCTCATGTTCGCACTGGACTCCTCCATTCGCTCCACACTCACAGCGACCCTGGAGACAAAACCTGCCAGAGACTCCTGCACCTGTTCCTGGAGTTCCAGCACCGCTGTTCTTCTGGATAGACCCAGAGGCAGAGGATCGACATGCAGCTGAGCCGAGTTGGGAGAGTCCTGCGCCCTCCGACTAGGACTCTCCACTGCTGTCCCTGTCTCCACAATCTGCTGATGCTCACTTGTGAGCTGTGATACACCAGGTGACAACACTACTCTATCTCACGATGGACCCACCGAGGTGTGAGTGTCTGCGTTGGTGCTGGGTTGGCTGAATTCTGCTGACGCTGCGCCCTCAGAGGTTGCAGCTTCCTCTGAGGAGTCTGGAGGCTCAGGCTGTTCCTCCTGGATAGTGGGGACGGGTGCTTGCGATGGTCCTGTGGGGGAGTAAAGGAAAGAGTCAGGGATGTGAGGCCAAGGTTACATGCACATTGCATCTTGCAGATGATCAAAAGTCCATCTGTTAGAGCTTCAGAATCATTATCAGCGACTCATGCAATGTCAATGAGAGAGATGAAAAACTATTCTATCACCAGCTTTCTCTGATGCACCCGTCTGTCCGTCCCCCACTTGCGCATCGTCCTCGAGTCCCACAATCTCCAGGACCGCCTCCTCCCAAGGTGTGAGGTGGGCTACTGAGGGTGGCCCTCCTCCTGTCCTCGCTCTTTCCCTCTTATTGTGAGCTCTCTTTTCCTGCAATGAGGGAGACAAGTGGAGTTTGAGTGAGAATGAGGGAGTGAGTGTAGAGAATCCATAGCATAGATGCTTAGAAGGAGACAAAGATGGAGTGAGTTGGCAAGACCAAGGGCCCTCCCTGTGTTTTGTAAGTTGTTTTCATAGCATCACAGTGATAGGGAGTGTGAGGGCTGCATAATCGAATAGTTAGGTCAATGTGACCATAGAGAGAGAGGGAATGGGTAAGGGTGCAGGGATGTCAGTGTCAAGTGGGATGTGGAGGAAGAGGTTGCTAAAGCTGAGTGCTGGTGCTGAGAGGCAATGGGGATCAGATTGAGGGTGATGGCAAAGTCATACTCACTTTTCCAGTGCGCAGAAGGTCATGAAACCTCTTCCTGCACTAAAGCCAGGTTCTGCGGATCAGCGACAACGAGTTGACCTCCTGGGCCACCTGGATCCACACAGCCTTCGTCTGCTGGGGAGGCTTCTTCCTCCCTGAAGAAGGGAAGAGCACCTCCTTATTAGCTCTTGCTCCCTCCACCAAAGCTTGCAGGGCGACGTCATCACACCTGGGAGCAGACCTAGGTCTCCCGCTGCTCATTCTGCCTCCAGGTCCCTCTCACTGCAAAGGCCAAATGGTTGGCAGTCTGCAGAAGAAGCAAGGCTTCTTGCAGACCTTAAGTGCAGCAGCAATGATGACATCATCGGAGGTGAGTTTCAGACTGAAAAAACGAATTGGGCCATGGGTTCCCACACGCTGGAACTCAATTGCCCAATTAGGTGAAAATCGCATCATTCTCCCACATCGATTTGGAATAGGGTGGATAACACGAAAAGCAGATGACACGACCCCAGCCCGCCCCAATGACAAAATCCAGCCCATAGAGTACAAAAGCAAGGAAGTTATGATGAACCTTTATAAAACACTGGTTCGGCCTCAACTGGAGTATTGTGTCCAATTCTGGGCACCGCACTATAGGAAGGATGTGAAGGCCTTGGAGAGGGTGCAGAAAAGATTTACAAGAATGGTTCCAAGGATAAGGGACTTCAGTTACGTGGATAGACTGGAGAAGCTGGGGTTGTTCTCCTTACAGCAGAGAAGATTGAGAGGAGATTTGATAGAGGTGTTCAAAATCATGAGGGGTCTGGACAGAGTAGAGAGAGAAACTGTTCCCATTGGCGGAAGGGTCGAGAACCAGAGGACACAGATTTAAGGTGATTGGCAAAAGAACCAAAGGCGACATGAGGAAAAACATTTTTATGCAGCGAGTGGTTAGGATCTGGAATGCACTGCCTGAAAGGGCGGTGGAGGCAGACTCAATCACGGCTTTCAAAAGAGAATTGGATCAGTACCTGAAGGGAAAAAAATTGCAGGGCTACGGGAGAAGTGCGGGGCAGTGGGACTAGCTGAGGTGCTCTTGCAGAGAGCCGGCACGGGCCGAATGGCCTCCTTCTGTGCTGTAACCATTCGATGCTTCTATGATTCTAATACTGTAGTCCAGCAGGAATTGGACTCCCCCCCCCCCCCCTCCCCCCCCCCCGCCCCCCGCCCCCCGCCATCACCCTCCCCCCCCCCCCAATCATCTAGACCACCAGGAAAACCACTGAAACACTTGGTGGAAAAGAAAACCTGCACAAAATCACAATTATCCCTCCATCCATGCCACCACATTTTATAATATACAGGTTATCAGATGTTGATCAAAACGGGACAAATTATGACAAAGTAGAATTTCTCTAAATTAATGCAACTGGTTTAATTTGGATTACCGCTGTAATACTTGTCCTTACATATGACCCACAAGTTAATATTTTAGTTAGTATTCTACTTTGTCATAGTGCTTTGCTCAGGTAATGTTCAGACCAGTTGCTGGTTCAGGTATAGTATTCATGGCTCTTGATATGAATAGTGAACACTGGTTGATAATTCTATTAGCATCATGTCCTGCTGTCGTGAGTTCCCGGTGCAATTTATGATTTATTAATTTAATAAATTTAAATTGTGTACACATATATTGACTTCAATCAAGGATAGGTGCAAAAGTCAAAATATATTTAAAAAATCTTAATAATAGAAATGAAATGAAACCATTTGAATAGTTTTGCTGTTTTAATAATTACCAAAAAAGGCTACTTCTGTATTAATTTTCCAATACGACACAGCAGCTCCTATTTAACTTGTATCCTACAGGGTTTATAGTTTATCTACTCGGATCCAATTGGTTTTCTTCAAGAAAATACATGGACACTATAAGGAGTAATCTCCTATGACATTTTAATAGGACTGGTTTTTATGTATTGTATGTGTTGACGTTAAGTAATGAAACATTCCAAGTTCATTTCCATCATTAATCCTTAAGAGCAAGGATGACATCAACTCAAAATTTGATCTCAACAAAAAATACCCTCGAGATTCCATTTTTGCTATTAAATTACACTTAAATTGGTGCACAGGGATAGATTCTATTTCAGTGTTCACCGTAACCTGCAGTTCTTTTGTAGACTACAAAGATTAGACCACACAGAAATGCTGGCACCATGTCTGAGCATAGTACACAATGACAGGCTGCCTCTCCATGGCAACTTTACCCAGTAGCAAGTTCTATAAGTAACGCTTCTGTCGCACAAAGCAACAAATATACAACCAATTTTTTTGCTGTCTTACGAAAAGTAACTTTTTGTGTACGGTTTCTTTGAGGAGGATTGTACCCCATTTTGACTTCCTGCTCTACCACACTTTGCGATTATTATGTGTGCTATGAAAACTAAATTGTCACCTTTAAGAACTCGCCTGAGGCAGAATGTAGGGAGGCACGTTGACGATCCAACACATGGCACAATAGGGCGGAGTGATGTGATTTTGCATCAGTGACCTGTGCACTATGGTCGGAGGGGGGAACAAGTAAAGCCAGGCACCTCCCTCTCCCCATGGGACAGGGGTAATCATAGGGAAAATTACCAGAAAAACCCCAAGAAAGGAAAGGAAGAAAAATAACTTGCTAAATTGGAGGGTACTTACCGTCACAAAAACATCAATTCAAATTTTAATCTGAATTTATAAGACGTTCTCTTGTTAAATACTGGGTTCCTTCTAAAAAGGAATGCTGGGACTGTGTGAACTCCATAAGTTGGACTCTTAGGCCTAGAAATTCAGTTGGGCGCGCCAGCCGTTAGCGCCTTAGGAGGAGTAGATCTCGAGCGCTAGGCGCTTAGCGCCCGGGCGCAGCGCGATCTGCGCCTCGCCCCAACTTCAGTACACATTTAGCGCCAGCGCAAAGTCTTAGCGCACGCCCTGCTGCGCGCGCAGATCATGATGTCATTTACTAGTGCAACGCCCTTTGTGCGCCCCGAACCGGAACTTCACTCGCGCCGGCCCATTTTGCGCCGGGCGGCCCTAACGACTGTGAAGTGGAACGGTACACAGCCGAGGCGGGCCGCGGGGAGCGCTAATTAAAGGGCACTTACCCTGCACTATAAAGGCCAGCCATTTTGCAGCATTCACTCTTGTGCAACGGTTTTTTGGAGAGAGACCAAGGAGGAGAGCTTACTGGTTTGGACCAACACTAGGACAGGTATTTTTGTCTCAGGCCAGAGCTTAGCAATTATCTTTGCCTTCATTGAGAGCTCATTGTTTGCCAGCATATAATGGGGGCTGCATTGGGTGCCAACGCTGACTTTCAGCCTTATGCCAGAAGGGCTTACAGACGCCGTGAGAGAGTGGCAGCCCTGGCTAGACGCAGAGGGGGCAACAGGCGTCGCCAACTGAGGCCTTACCCACCCAGGGTATACCGCCAGCAGTCCTCCTATCTGACCATGTCTGCCGCGATGTGTGTAAGGAGGCTGCGATTCAGAAGGGAGGTGGTTGCAGACATCTGCCAGCTGCTTCAGAGAGATCTGCAGCCACAGCTGATGCGCAGGACGTCTCTGTCGGTGGCAGTGAAGGTGACGGTGGCTCTCAACTTCTATGCCACCGGCTCCTTCCAATCCGCTGCTGGGGACATCGCTAACATCTCCCAGTTCGCCGTGCATTGCTGCATCCGCCAGGTGACCAAAGCCCTTTTCAGAAGGAGACATCAATTCATCTCCTTCCCCATGACCCTGGACAAGCAGCAGCAGCGTGCAGTGGGATTTGCAAGAATAGCGGGCTTCCCCATGGTGCAGGGCGCCATTGACTGCACGCATGTGGCTTTGCGGGCACCTCTGGAGCATGCCGAGGATTACCGCAACCGGAAGGGCTACCATTCCCTCAACGTACAGCTGGCGTGTGACCACAGGCAGCGCATCCTAGCTGTCAATGCCCGCTTTCCAGGCAGCAGCCACGATGCCTTTATCCTGCGACAGACAACTGTGGCTGACATGTTCCAGGCACAGCCTCCCCCAAGAGGATGGCTTATCGGGGACAAAGGCTATCCTTTGTGTACCTGGCTCATGACCCCGCTCCGCGCGCCCACGACCCCTGCTGAAGAGGCATACAACGAGAGCCATCAAGCGACTAGGAACATCATAGAACAAACAATCGGCGTCCTCAAGCAACGGTTCCGCTGTCTCGATCGCTCCGGGGGAGCCCTCCAGTATTCGCAGGACCGAGTCTCCCAATTCGTCGTCGTTTGCTGCATGCTGCACAACCTGGCTATCCGCAGGACTCAGGCACTGCCACCTCACGTTGGACCCCCACCTCAGGAGGAGGAGCAGGAGGAGCATGAGGAGGAGGAGGACGAGGAGTACCAGCCCAGGAGGGAGGCACAAGGTCCAAGGGCCGCCCGTCGGCGGCTTATTGAACGTCACTTCTAGGCCCCCTGTCAGGGAATGGCTTGTGCCAATGAAAGAACATGATTGCAGCCGCTCCGCAAGCCCTCAGCCGGTTAAGGCAACAAACACTTCAAAGATTAAACATGGACAATGTTAATAAATAAAATGCTTTATTGTACAAACTCAGGGCCCTTCCCACATGAAAACCAAAAACAGACGGAACCCCCAAAAAACACTCAAACACATTACTCGCTCCCACAACCTGGAGAGGATTAACAAAACAGTGCAACTAAAATGGCCGTCATCCTCGGCCTTCGTAAAAAACAAACATCACATCCTCGGCCTTCAAAAAACAAACATCCAATTCTCGGCCTCAAAAAACAAACACAACTGGCCACACATTCGACTTTTTGGCCCGCTAGGGCGATGCCTTGGCCATCTTTGTGTGGCCCCTGCCTGCCCTGCTGCTCCTCCTCAAAGTAAGGCCATTTGCTGCTGCAAGGCTGGGGGCAGGCTCCAGAGGGGCACATGTCGTGACGGCAGATGCCCTTGGGGGTCGACCTAGTCGAGGTCTGGCCGTCGAGCGGGCGGCTGTTGAATGCTGCAGCTGTGGTATGCCAGCATCAGTCGCTGCAGCGGCTCCTGGCAGCTCCACTGGGGGAGTGGCAGTGGCGGCTGGAGGAATGGGGGCAAGCTGGCGGATGGCAGGCGCTCGCTGGTCGCCTGAGACACTGGCACTCGCCCGGGCCAGCACTGCAGCATGCGCACCAATCTGCCGAGGGACAGACCGCTGTGCTGCTGCAGCACGCCGGGTGCCCTGGCGATGCCTGGCTGACACAGCGAGTGTGGCAGCAGTGAGTGCCCGTGTTGACCTGTTCAGTGACCTCATCAGAGCACCCAGTGACTACACGGCACCACTGATCAGCTGCCCACTCGCTGCCTGAGCTGCCCCGAATGCCGCCTGACTCGCTGCCTGATCTGCCCCGAATGCCGCCCGACTCGCTGCCTGCTCTGCCCCGAATTCCGCCAAACTGATGGCCTGTGAGGCCCCGACGGCGGTCACACTCCGAGAGAGGGACTCGATGGCCTCAGGCAACCGTGCCACTACCCCCATGAGCTCCGTGTGCCGGCGCTCCGAGTCCGCGGACAAGTCCTCGAGGCGTTCCATCTCCTCGGCGAAGACCATCTCCGGACTGGAGGCCGGACTCTCCCTCTGGGGAGAAGGCCGCCGAGCTGGCCGACCCTTCCTGCGTTGCTGGACGCCGCTGGGCCCAGCAATTGGACTCCCCTCCGACCCTTCCCCCCTCTGGGGAGAAGGCCGCCGAGCTGGCACCCCCCTCCCGCGTTTCTGCAGGCCGCAGGTCCCATGAGCTCCCCTCCCCTCCCTTCCGACACTTCCGCGACACTCCCCTCCAGGGAAGACGTGTCCCCTACATTGGCATGGGTTGTCACGGCTGAGGGTTCCCCTGATGGGCCGCCTTCCTCTTGCTCCTCCTCCTCCTCCTCCTCTGAGGGTCTGTCACTGGCAAGTTCAGGGACCTCCTCCTCACCATCTGAAAGCAGGAAGGCACAAGAGTAGCTTTAGAGTGAGGAGAGGGCGTCAGCGAGGGATGCATGAGTGGTGGCATTCAGCGCATTGGTCGGACAGTGGCAAAGGATGTAGATCTGATGCGCAAGTGGGACGAGAGAGGTCCAAACGTTGATGTCCTTACCATTGGTGCCCAGAACAGGGTCGGCATCTCCACATGCAACGGGGCCAATCACCTGGGCACCCATGATGCGCTCCACGCGATGCTGAAGCTCGGTGAGCGGCTGGATCTGGGGTCGGCGTCCCCCGGTCGCAGTCCGGCTCTTCCTATTATTAGCCAGCTTGGCCTGCAAGAGAAAGGACGGCCTCTAAGTACAGTGTGTCGCCCTGATCTTGTGTGCACTGCCTCCCATGGTGGAATAGCCTGGCCAGTGTGTCGCCCTGATCTTGTGTGCACTGCCTCCCATGGTGGAATAGCCTGGCCAGTGTGTCGCCCTGATCTTGTGTGCACTGCCTCCCATGGTGGAATAGCCTGGCCAGTGTGTCGCCCTGATCTTGTGTGCACTGCCTCCCATGGTGGAATAGCTTGGCCAGTGTGTTAAGTGCAGAATGTGCAATTGATGTTCATGCCTGTCCCATAGCTGCTGGATGAGGGCTGGCCATTAGGGCTTTCAGGTCCCTTTGCCCATAATGTGAGGTGCACATGCAAGGATGAGGAGGTCACTGGAAAGGGTACTCACCCTGACAATCTGCGTGAGGTCATTAAACTTTTTGCGGCATTGGACACCGGTCCTGGGGACCTTGCTGTTGGCTGACACCTTGCTGGCGACATGCCTCCAGGCTCTCCGGTAGGCGCGGACCGGCGCCTTCCTGCCATTGTCTGAGTACAAAATATGGCGCCATTCTCCACACCACCAACCAGCACACTCAGATCACGCTCTGAGAAGCGCTGCGCTCGTTCACGGGCCCTCTGCATAGCTTCAGGCGCTATTTGGGTCCAGCAGCAGTGTTCAGGCCTAGCTGGAGGGCTCCACTATCCAGGGCGTGGCAGCAGACAAAGTCGACCCTTCCCCCTTAAGAGCTGGCCGGCGCCAGGGTGTCTGCTGTCAATCACGAGATGGCCGCACCCGTGCTGCGCCCGGCCTGGGCGCTCTCGCTCAGCACCTCCGGCTTAGCGCCTAAAGAGAGGCGTCCAGCACCTGTTTTAGCGCTCGAGCAAACTCTTAGGGCGAAGCTAATGAATATCGCAGAAGTGGCCTCGATTTGGCGGTGGGCGCAAACTTTAGCGGCCGCCCGACTTTAACGCCCCAAAAGTGGCTACAATGAATTTCTAGGCCTTAAACTTCAACTGACTTCCTTTCACAAGTCTCGGGATTCTTTTTGAATTATAGGTGCATTTTTATTATTTATCATAATCAAAAGATCATAAAGTGCTTTGTCTTTGAACTTTAATTTGCCACTTCAGTAACACATTATTTTAATTTTCACCGAGCTGGATTACTTTGCTCAGACCCTATTCCGTTTCAGAATAGACATACGAGAAACCTTGTGAGCAGGGACTTTTTTTTCAATTCATTCTTGGGATGTGGGTGTCACTGACAAAGCCATCATTTATTGCCCATCCCTAGTTGCCCCAAAGAGTTTGATACAAGGACAGTTGAGGGTCAACCACATTGGTGTGCGACTGGAGTCACATGTAGGTCAGACCAGGTAAGGACGGCAGTTTTTTTTTCCCAAAAGGACCGTAGCAAACCAGTTGGATTTTTTTTACACCAAACAAATAGCTTCATGGCCACTTTTACTGATACCAGATTTTTTTTTAAACTGAATTCATATTCTCAAACTGACACAGGGGGATTTGATCCTGCATTCTCTGAATTATTACTCCAAGCCTCTGGATTACTAGTCTAGTAACATAGTCGCTACACCACCGAACCCATATGTGCATTATTAAATATTGATTGGTTAAAACCTAATAAATTGTTTTTAATTTTTTTTAGATTACCAAACATCACTCAGATAGTTTGAGTTATTCTTGAGATACTTGGGCCAGGCCTCATTACCATACCCCAGGCGGGCTGCGGGCAGAAAACCGGTGCCCACCAGCTCTCAGCCTGTGCAGCATCAGGCAGCCCAGAGGCATGCCCTGCCCAGATAAGGGTAGGTTGAGGGCAGACCCGGCGCGGCGGCAATGGCCCCGGTTATTTTTGTGCAGCCCAGAGGGGCCATCCTCCTCTGTGGCTGGACTGCCAGCTGAAACTGGGCGGAGCGTGCCCGGCCCAGCTCTGTCCTAAAATGGCAACCAGGATCCGATGTACATCAAAGGACCCCGATTTTTTTTGCTGACTTAATGGACCTACTGCCTGAATCAGCTGCCTGGCGGTAGCCCCTTTGAAGGTAGCAGCAACATAGGATGCAGACGTAAAGCCACTTTTGAGCTGCTACCACATTCCTTGCGTCAGTTGGCCCAAGTTAAAATCCAACCCATCATTGAGTGCAGCTTCCACCATTTTCAGGGCATGATAATTGTTATAAATCTCATCATCAAGAAACTACTTATGAAATAACGCTGGACGGCCAGCTGGTGGCGCCATCCAAGGAGTATAAATACTCGGGCGTGGGCCCCAGCTTGTCAGGGACATTTTGTAAGACAAGGGAACTAGTGAAATACAACTAGACTTCCATGTTCTGAAACAAGTTGATTAAAGCCTTGCTTTATGCTCAAACCAAGTGTGTAGTGAGTTTTATTATGTCAACAATTATATTTCCTCTGTAGGCATCCTTGAGTTATTAATTGTCAAATCCACTGAGCTGGCCTGCATTGTTATATGAAAAGGGAAGGCATCGCACCATTCAAATTAAGTTCCTTTAAAAATGTTTCTAGACATACCTTTCTCAGAAAAACCTGTGTGAAGTGACACATTAATTCAATCCGTCAGCCTCTGAATCGTTTCTTTTGCAGCATGCGCTCTGTTGATTGGTTTGTTTCATCCCTGATGTAGCCAGGTTTTAAAAACATAAAACCTTCAAACACTGGCTCCTAAAAACAGATTGTAACTTCTTCAAATTGTGACTTATTATGACATTTAAGCTGAAGATCAACACCGGTTGGGATTTAAAAAAATGGTGACGAGGCATTGAAATTTGTCCTGACTTACATTGAGCTCTTCATGTTAGGACTTCTTGCATCGCACTGTTTTACTTCATTTTGGGCAGACTTAAAAACTAGAATTTTCCCGGCTTCTAGATGTTGGACAAAGAGAGTTAGCAAAATCAGCAGTTTTCTGGATCTTGCCCAAAAACTGCAATGGAAATTTCACGTCCTGCCCTGCAGCAAGGTTGAGGGAAACCCCATGGGTATGTGTACAGTATATCAGCAGCAAGACTTTGTTCCCTCCCTCCTGCCACATGGAGTGCTGCCCAGAAACACGTACTCACCAAATCTGTTATTTTGAAGAAATGAATCAGAGTTTGTCCCTTAGGGCGGAAAAAAATTGAAAAATGGCTTCCCAAGTGCCAATTACTGCTAGAAAAGCATTGAATAAAATGTATATTTTTCAACAGTAGAGTGAAAACACACTTCATACTACCGTTCATTTATTTCTTTTCCAGAATGCAATACCTCATAAGCCATGAAAATTCCAGTCTGGTATAATAGGCAGCAACACTTGAGGGCTGAAATTCCTCCATCTGCAATTTCAGTGGTGGCAGTATCCAGTTTAAAATAACAGGATTATTGCCTTGGCTAAAATAGCAGACAGCAATTTTAGGCAAAAGTCTTCAGTACTCCTTCCAGTAACCCAAGGCATAATTTCTCAGCTATGATAACAAGTATGGGGGACGATTTTCTGACGTCAGAGGAGGCGGGTTTGGAGGCGGGAAAGGTGGGAAAATTAGATTCAAAGAGGTCGGGTTCGGAAACCGCCTCCAACCCGCCTCCGTGGGATTTTGCCGGTGCCGGTTTTGGAGGTCGGGAAACGCTCCCGCCTCCGGCTGGCCATTGTGCTAATTAACTTCCTTAAATGCTTGTTAAGGGCCTCTCTAAGCCTATTTTGAGAGGCCCTCGTGATTTTCCCAGCATTTCGGTGTGCTGCACGCAACTCCTGAACCACGCCAGGTAAACCTGGCAGATTGACTCGTGGGTGGCCTTCTCACTGCTGCAGGTCTAACGAGACATTGTTTACTGCAGCAAGGATTACTTGCAGGTGCCAGACCTTGGCTTTAAAAGGTCTCTGAGCACTTTTAGAAGGCCTTCCGAAGTCGGAGGTGCTGCAGTTTGAATCACCCAACTGTGGGACCTCCTTGGAAGACCCTCTCCCCGCTTGCAATGAGCTCTTCCCCAAAGGAGGCATCTACAAGCATCATGGGAACCATTCATTTTCTTTCACCATGGACCTCAGATGAGGATGAGGACCACCCAGGGCAGCAGCAGAACCAGGCAGCTCAGGAACAACATCAGCAGGAGCCCCAACCTCCTGCTCAGGTATCTCAGCAGTAACATCAGCAGGAGCCCCAAACTCCTGCTCAGGTATCTCAGCAGTAACATCAGCAGGAGCCCCAACCTCCTGCTCAGGCAGCTCAGCAGAAAAAGCAGCAGGAGCCCCAACCTCCAGCTCAGCTGCAACATCAGCAAGAGCCCCAACCTCCTGCTCAGCCACCTGATGCTGCACAGGGCAGAAGGCGCCAGCGCATCGCGGCACCTCGCCGCAGGAGATGCCCCCACAGAGGGTTTACAGACAAAGGATGAGCTACCTCAACGTTAGTGAGCTGCAGTGCCAAAGGAGGCTGAGACTTTCGCCAGAGGTTGTCCAAGAGATCTGCGGCCTGCTGCAGCAAGACCTGGTGCTCAGAGGAACGGGTGGACACCCCTTACCAGTGGCTGTCAAAGTCACCACCACGCTCAACTTCTTTGCCTCAGGCTCCTTCAGCAGACATCAGCGGCATCTCCCAGTTAGCCGCCCACAGTTGCATCACCTAGGTCACCGATGCCCTTTTTGTTAAGGCCCACAATTACATCCAGTTCACAAGGGATCAATCAAGTATAACCGCCCGTTTGGTTGGATTCGCAAATATAGCAAGAATGCCAATGGTGCAGGGCATCATAGACTGCACACATGTAGCCCTTAGGACCCATCACAACCCAGCTATCTTTGTCAACCGAAAGGGCTTCCACTCCCTCAACATACAGCTGGTGTGTAGCCACAAGAAGGAGTTCTTGCATGTTTGCACCAAGTTCTGTGGAAGTTGCCATGACTCTTTCATTCTGTGGCACTCTAGTGTTCCTCCGCTTTTCAATCCACCAAACCAACTTAACGGATGGCTCCTTGGTGACAAAGGCTACCCCCTGAAGAAGTGGCTAATGACGCCGATCAGGAGGCCAGCTAACGAGGCTCAAGAGTGCTACAACGCCAGCCATACTTTGACCAGGTCCATCGTTGAGCAGACCATTGGGTTGTTGAAGATGCGCTTCCGTTGCCTTGACCGATCAGGTGGAGCCCTGCAGTATACACCATACAGGGTCTCCAGAATCGTCATGGTCTGTACACTGCACAACATCGCACAGTGTCATGGCTTGCAGCTTCCTGATGAGCAAGTGGCTCAATTCCAGCCCTCCTCAGATGAGGACGAGGAGGATCTGGAGGAGGAGGAGCAGGAGGAGGTCAGAGTGCCGGTGTATCGACCAGCGGCAGTGGCAGCACGCGAGCACATGGCTGCCAGGGATGCAAGGGATGAACTTATCATGGCCAGACTTGCATAGGTTGCCCAAGTTGGCACATGTCCTTGGGTCCATCCTAGGACTTCATTGACAATGGACATGACTCTCTGGCCTCCTTTCACTCAGGCCACCAACCAGACAACGCAAGTGTGGCGGTGCCCACAATGTGGAGCTGCATAAGGCGAAAGAACAGATGGCATAACGTCGACATTTTGGCTTCAAATGATTTTAATGCTTTCCAACAGGGATGGCATTTCATCAATACACAGAAACAGTCTCCCAATCTGCACACAGATCTGGAGATTATATCCCTTGCCAGCTGTACCCAGACAGCCTTGGTTTCTTTGGCAGGCCTCTTCCTCTGAGATGAGTGGAAGAGCACCTCCCTGCTAGCTCTCATCCCCTCAAACAACATTTGCAGCGCCTCATCCGAGAGCCTCGGGTAGGCCCTTGCCTTGGAATTGGACATAGTGGTTTCTCAAAAGATGCTGGAGGTGGTGCAGGAGATGCAGAAATGCTGTGGAGTGAGCCAAGGGAGCAAGAAGCCATAAAATCAAACTGGAAAAGTGCTGTCAACAGAGGCGAGTTTCAGTCCTAAAACATTAATTGAGCAAGGGAATTTCACACCTCTGAAATCAAGTGGACAATCATAGGTTTCAAAATTTTGCGATTTTTCCCATCAGTGGAGGCGAGTTTCAAACCCACCCAAACCGAAACCCGCCTCCATCTCACCTCCAGTGGCATAATCGCCCCCATGACAGAATTTATGGGCTGGAATTTGCAGGGGATCAGCGGGCACGATCGGTGTCAGGTGGGAAAGTTTTTTTCCCTCAGCGGGTCAGGACCCCGCTGTGAACCCATCACCACGCGCCTTTCCCTGATGTCAGGTCTGTCAGCGCTGAGCAGACCCGACACACAGCTGCGGGTTCACAGCGGGGGACCCAATTCAGGTACTTAGTGGCTTGTTTAGAGCCACTTAAGAATGAATTTCAGCTCATCTTCTGCATTTGACAGCACGCCCACGGGGTCCATGCTGGCCGTGCACCACGTCTGTCAAGCTGAGGCGGGAGTTCAGTGGCCATTGAATCAGCTGTTGGGTTGACAGCTTCAAATGTACAGCTCCCACCTTACAGAGATATCTTCCCTCAGCAACAAACTCTTCCTCACTACAGTTCCACAACAGATTCACCGTGCTGCATGTCTTTACACAAATCTCCTTTCAGTCTGACCTTACTACCTCTCACCATTGGCAAATCACTTCTGTCATCTCTACTTCACCTGCCATCTATTCCATCAGCATGGGTGCCCTTTATACTCTCTCACCTTGGTCCTCAGAATCCCATCAGCCCCAACACCAGCAGCACCAGGCACACTAGCAGCACCAACAACCACACCAACCTTCTTTGCAATCACCTGATGCTGCACAGGACAGAGGGCATCAGCACCCAACCAATTTGCTGCCCAGGAGGGTAGGGATGGCCTCACCATGGCCAGATTTACTTTACTTGACGCTGTACACCCTGGCTGCCACATGATGCACCAGGTTGACACCACCCCACACCAGCACCATAAAGCATCCCTTAATGCCCAAGCCATTCCTTTCACACTCATCACCATTGCGGGGGAATACCGTTATGTCTCACCATTCACTGCAACTCACCAAGCCACTTCCAAAGGTGCACACAAATCTGTCCAAGAACACAAAGTGTTGAAAATAAAAGTTTCAATGTTTGACACCACATTAACAGAAGCTTTACATGAACATTGCATAAAACACCCAAGTGCCTACCCTTGTGTGTTGTTAGTTGGTATAATTGCACTAGGATGAGGGTGAGTGTGAGGGGTGGCTAGTGAGATGGGGAAATGATAATGTAGATAGAGAGGGATGGGTGGAGGTGCAAGGTAAGTTGATGTAAGGATGTGCAGGAGTAGGGTAGGGAAGGCAGAGTGATGGGGATGTGATGAGAGGCACAGCAGGATGACGTTGAGTGTAGCTTTGTACTAACGTTTCATGATCTACTGAGATCATTGAAACATTTGGGGCACTGCAGCCAGGTCCTCCTGACCACGTCCCTGCTTGTGACCTCCTCTGCAATGTGTAACCAGGCTGTGTTGATCTCCTGGGGAGGTCTTTTCTGCCCATGGGAAGGGAAGAGGACCTCCCTGCGAGTTCTGACTCCCTCCATAAGCATATGCAGGTTTCTTTTTTCTTTCTTTCTGTGAGCTATCGGGTTTATTTCACATGTTGAATAAATTATCTATTGTTTCTTCTTAATGTCTTTCTTACTTTGCATTAACTATATAAATTTTCCTGAGTCTTGCCGCTAGGTCCCTTGCATTTCTTTTCAAAAAAATTTCAAAGAAGCATTTAAACATGCTTCCAATGATGACCTTCCTCTTGGCTATAAATCTATAGTTATCCTTTGTAGGACATCCTGTCTGATCATTTTTGAGCAAAACCCCAATGTTACTGTTATATAGGTCGATGTGCAGAGCTGAGTTTCAGAAATGACATCCAACATTAGGAAGGTTGCTGATTTCCCATTCAGATCAAAGGCAGCTACCTGGAAACTGATTAGATATACAGTATTAGAATGAGACATTTGCAGCGGAGAGATGGGGTAGATTTTCATCGTTGCGGCCTGGAATTGGGTAAGCATTGCCTGGGCAGAGCGCGGAAAGGAAAATCTAACGTGAAGTTTGCACGCCAGTAACAGAACCCACCAGATTTGCCTTCCATTTAAATGAATGAAAGGAAAACCTGTGGGTTGTGTAAGGGGTGTGAGAACCTCCCCACCAGATCTTCCTCACTACATTCCGCCCAGACGATGCTTACCTTCCAGGCAGCAACAGCGAAAATCTATCCCAGTGGGGGTCTCTGTCACTGCATTTTGACTTACAAAATATGGTAATGGATTGCTCGGTAGGAGAGAGGCTTAACAAACTCGGCTTTTCAGGGAGGAGTATTTAACATTCAAAGTGCTTCATTCACAATAATGGCCCAGAAATTCGGGTCGGAGGCTTCCCACGGGTGCAAGCCTCCGACCTGCACTTACCTAGCACGCCGACCGTTGAGCTGTGGGCCCACGTGGGATTCCGATCCTGGGCCTGCTCCAACTGCCGGCGCGCAGTGCTTGCGTATCCCAGGGGCGCAGTTAGTTCGATGCATCCCCTGGGATCACGTGGGCCATGGAGAGCCAGGGAATGCTCCATTCATAAGTTTGACAGGAAGAACTGTCAAAACTTATAAATACTATGGGCCCCAAAACATCACTAAATCTTCAAATAAATTTTTTTTTAAATCACATTTTTTAAATTAACTATAAATTACATGAAATAACTATTTTAAACAATAATTTAAATTTTTGAAAAAAATAATTTTATTTTCTAACGGGGCTAAAAATAAACTTACCTTGCTTCAAAGTATTTAAAAATAATAAACCTGTGGAAAAAATGTTTTAATTTTAATTAATTCACCACTTACCTTGTAAAAGGCAGGCCTTACGCCTGCTTTTTAAATGTCTAACTTCTGGAGACTTACCCTCCCGGGAAAACCTGCAAAAAAAACCTAAGTTCGATGCGCACGTGCAGCCTCTCCTGCGCACGCGTTCGAACTCTGAACCCCTTCTTTCAGGGGAACGGAAGTGCCGGTTTCTCGCGCATGCGCAGTGCGTGCAAGAAACTGGCACTTCCATTGGGCTTACGGGTGAGTACCCCATGCGTACTCACCCGTGGAGACCCGAAGTTCTGGGCCACTGTTTTCCTTGAGCTTTTAGTTTTCTAACTAAAGTGCTGCATTGTTCCTCTGAAGATCTATGGTCCTATTTGCACCCAATATTGGTTTGATTTAAAAAAATATGTATTGGGCCTGAATTTGTTGAAAACTTGCACCATAGTAACGGCACATCTATGGCGTACCCCATCATTATGGTGCAGAAATTCCAGCAAATTATGGTGTAGATGACATGTCATGTACGCCACACCATCGTTTGCTGGTACGTTTGCGCTGTTCCACAGACCCTCGCCAAGAAAGCTAAGCAGCTAATGATCAATGCGCCGTTCCCATTAACTTCCATGGCGGTTGTGAATTTGCTGCATGTAAGCCAGTTTTCACACTGCTGCCACTTCGACTGAAAAGTAATGGCGCCGAAGACCTGGCAGTGGTGTGATTAATGTGTTTATTCAAGGTGGTTACAGCATGGGTGTCCTTTCTGCTTCTGATGCCTCATTATCCACATTTAGTGCACACCAGATCAGTCCAAAGAGAATCCCCAGACCCACTCTCATAAATCAAATTGTAAGCGCTCCAAGATGTTTCTGAGAGACTCCATAAGGAACTAAATAAATGCAAGTCTTTGTTTGTAGTTATAAATTTTAGATCTACAACCTCACATGAATTGGAAATTAATAAGTAATAAGTAGGCAAGAGTTAAATTACACATCCGGAGAGCATGAAGAAAACATACTCGCGACAAATTAATACATCAGATCCAATTATAAACTGAAGTTAGCTGCATTCACCTTTTGGGTTGGTCCAGTTTGGAATGTTTTAGGCACTTTCAGAATTGTGAATTCGGCAACATATGGAGAACTGAAAGTTAGCTTTTATCACCAGTAGGCATGTCACCAGCCACAAGCAACCTGCTACGTTTTAGAGACTGCTCTCTGTCAATTAGTCGAGCATTTTCTAGTTAAAATTTAAGCTTCGTTAAGCAAGTGGATTTTATGGCATCAGAATGTCACGTCGTGTCAGCAAAAAGGTGGCCAGTGGAACAACTAAAATAAATTATTATGTGAAAGTCCTCTTGGTATCACGTAAAACATTTACAGGTGAGAACGACAGTAACTCCTGCATTTATACTGTTTCCTTTTAGATTTGGTATGTGTGAAGCTCGGAGAAAACCTTTTAGATATTCCTAAATGCCTGGTTCCCAAAAGGACTAGTTACAATGGGTTGGGGGGGGGGGGTCACAATTCCCGGCACCTTGGATCTGTATCAAACATTGGCTGCATAAATAAAATTGGAACTCATTTGAAGATAGATGAGCAGCCACAAGACTATTTGTACTGCCTTCATGTTACATCTTTGCCACAAGCACTGCACTATGTTTTGAGTCCGTGCTGAAGACATACTGTAATGGTCATAGTGCCTCCACAATTTTGAAAGCAGCACTAACAGCGAGATAACCTCTAAGCAGTGGTTTCACGTGGGTAGTGCTGCACACACACCAATGCCACAACTCTCACCATAGAATACACAACACCATGCAAGTCAATTCCAAACGTTATATGCATGGGTACATCTTGGGATCCTGAAAGTCATGGATCTGCAAAACCCTCCACCAAGTGGAACAGTGCCACTCTGTACTATCCGCCCACCCAACTCTTTAAAAACATCATTGGCCTGCACTGGTACTGAGGATATTTTACAAACCGTTTCGAAAGCCTTCTGCAACAAACATTATACAGGACTGGCAATATGAGAAATTTACAAAAGCAGCCCTTACACAATTATAGTCATTATTTTTTTTGTTTTAGTTTTTCTACTCTGAGCCAAAAGGTTTACTGTAATCTGTTCAAGGGCATATTTGCTTGTGGGCGGAAGTCACTGTTTCCTGCCTGTTGGTTGATGCTCAGAACCAATGGAAATGGAAAACTTCATTCTTTTTGGGTAGTCTGGTGTTTTGATTTTTATAAATCAACATGGTTTACGTATTTGAAGAATTTACAACAATACTTTGATTTATTTAATAGACCCCTATAGAAAATTTCAAGAAACTGCCTGTTCTCAGGTCTCCGAGGTGGAAGTGTGTCTGTTGTAGAATCTTGCAGCATGGATGGAGGCCATTGGGGCCCATCGTGCCTGTGTTGACTCTTTGAACGAGCTATCCAATAAGTCCCATTCTTTCCCGATAGCCCAGGTGTTTGTGAGCACGTATTCCATTGAGGATGGTTGATGTCTAATTCTACTCTATGGCATTTGGATAACTGAGGGATTGAATCAAATGTGAAGGGAACAATACAACAAAATCTGGTATCGTCAGAGGCAGGAAGACTTTGCAGGCCATTAAATTTCCCTCCGTGTTTGACAGACTTGTGTGGATTATTCATGTAAACAAGTACTTTCACATTCAGGCACACTCTAACAACAGACACAAAGATATGGAAAGGGTATTACAGACATCTATCTATTTATTTATATATATATATATATATATATATTACTTGAGATGCAACTGTTGCACTTTTTTTTAAAATGGGGGAAAGAAAGGCAACATGAAATTCTAATTGACTTCAGGGTCATAATTTTTAAAAAGTATATCAAAAAGAAGGACTTGCATTTATAGAGCACCTTTCACACCACTGGATGACCCAAAGCACTTTACAGCCAATGAACTACCTTTTGAAGTGTAGTCACTGTTGTAATGTAGGAAACGTGACTGCTAATTTGCGCACAGCAAGCTCCCATGAATATAAATATGATGATGACCAGCTTTAGTGATGTTGATTGAGGGATAAATATTGGCCAGGATACCGGGGATAACTCCCCTGCTCTTCTTCAAAATAGTGCTATGGGATCTTTTACATCCACCCGAGAGAGCAGATGGGGCCTCGGTTTAATGTCTCATCTGAAAGACGGCACCTCCTACAGTGCAGCACTCCCTCAGCACTGCACTGGAGTGTCAGCTAGATTTTTGTGCTCGAGTCTCTGGAGTGGGATTTAGAACCCATGACCGCTCTGACTCGGAGGCGAGGGCACTACCAACTGTGCCACAGCTGACAGAGTAACACTGGCCTCAACTTGACATGAAAATCTGCTGAGAGAAATCAGCCATTATTTGACCTCCGGCAGGCACAGAAATACCTTCTAATCGATTACAGGGCTCACATTTATTTAAAGAAAACATATAAAAATTGAAGCTA
Organism: Somniosus microcephalus; assembly: GCF_052327205.1. NCBI lineage: Eukaryota > Metazoa > Chordata > Chondrichthyes > Squaliformes > Somniosidae > Somniosus > Somniosus microcephalus. The sequence goes on from NC_141007.1 coordinate 62,869,479, forward strand.
GTCTGATCTCTAATTGACTTGAGAATCTGCTAAGACTAATTGTTTGTTTCCGATTGACCTGAGGTGGACACTGCAATTACAGCTCGTGGTCCTAAAGCGACACCAAGTTACACACACTTGCTTTTTGTTAACAAAAAGATATGTTGTGGGTCACAAGATACAATTCTCCTGCCCTTAAAAACAGACCTACTGTGAGCATTGCCGCAGGAGATCCGCTCACACTTGATAAAACTGCTGTTACTTATTTGTGCAAGTACTTAGTCATTGGGGTGGAAATTTGTTTTCCAAAGCTACTGCTCCAAGAATTCTACTTGATCTTTCGGAGATGGGAAATTGCCCCTCCCAACTCCATCGTTGCTTCAACTATATTCCTCCTTTTTGTTTTTACTGCAAATTAATTCATTTATCTCTTTTTTTTAAACCAGTGATACGGGCAAAAGTGGTTGCGAGTAAGGAAGTGAATTCTGGGAGTGACATCTATGGAAATCCCATCCAGAAGATCCAGTATGAGATCAAACAGATAAAGGTACGTACAGCAAAGAATGAAACAAAAAACGGAACTTTACTTTGTGGTTATTGATGCAGGTTCTGATTTAATTAGAATTCAAACGATAATTCTCTGAACAGAATTCAGAATTGTACTTTGTTCTTACAAGATGAAAGTGGTGGTGAGTGATGTTGCTGATCTGACAGCCCAACACCAATCATTGGAGCTATTCTTAATTTAAATGAGTCTAATGTTCACGCAGTCAAACTGAATCAACATCTCCAGCGAAACAAAATGGGGGAGGGGGGAGAAAGTTCCTCACGATCTTTGACAGCAACACGATTTATGCCATTTTAGCACTGAAAAGATTGAGGACATTTTCACGTTATGCCACGTTATAATGTTAAATGTAAGTTTCCTGTATCTTTTTGGCAGCTTTGAGAATCCGGCCATCCAAGCCCATGGGGCTAATTTGCATAGAAGTGCCAACCACCTGGTGGCGCTGTGACTGAGAATATTACTGCACTCTGGGTCATTCTGGGTCAATTAAACCGAACTCTGGAGTCCACAAACTTTCTTCGCTGAGTTCCAGCTTCACAAGTGTTTATTGCAACAGAGTTTGTTCACTCTCATTTGAGACTTGCATTTCACCCCCACACCACACCCCCCTCCACCCCCTGCCCGCCCCGCCACAGTCCTACATTCCCACCCCACCCTTACATTTTTTGATATCCAGCCTTTCACATGGGCGGAATTTCTTTGAAGCGGATATGAGGTTCCCCTTGGACATACCTCTCTCTGCCATCATAATGGATGAGTACTAGCAACAGCAGAGCATGGAGCTAAGGAGAATAAGACAATATAAGACACCAGCCCACCGGGTACTGTCCTCGATCATGTGTTTAAAGGCAGTAGAGGTCCTTTGAGGACCTCTCAGAAGAGCTCTGTGTGAAGATTGCCCAAGGCTGCCATTGCACATCTCTGTGACCCTCTTTACGAAGATCCTCAGCCTCGCTCCACTGCCAGAACGGCTCTGGCTGTCCAAATGAAAGTGATCGTTGCCCTGCATTTTTTGGCACCACCTTCTTTCAAGGTGCCACGGGGGAATCTGTGCAATATCAGCCAGGGAAAGGCCATGACGGCCATTCAGTAGGTCACGGACGTGTTCTTCAGCAGAGCTAGAGAGTTTATCCACTTTGCCGTCACACCCAGGCAGCAGAGGGAGGGAGCCAGGGCATTCTACCGCATTGCTGGATTTCCCAGGGTCCCACATGGCACTGAAGACGCCAAAAGAAGATCCACTAAGATTCGTGAACAGGGAGCTGTTCCATTCACTGAATGTTCAGATTGCCTGCAATGACAAACATAAGATCCTGCGTGTAAATGCCAAGCATGCCAACAGCAGTCACAATGCTTTAAATCTGAACCAATCTACACTCGCTGACCTCTTTGGTGAGGACAACTATGTCCAAGGATGGCTACTCGGAGATGAGGCATACAGCCGAGCTCCAGTCTATACTGAGGCAACTGAGAACACAGGCAGAGGATGCATACAACCAGGCCCACGCAGCAACAAGACTTGTGACGTAGAGAACCATTGGACTGTTGAAGAGCATACCTCGGTACCTGTTCTGATCTGATGGAGAGCTACAGTACACACCCCAAGGGTCGCGAAGCTCTGTAATGATCAGTAACCTGTCATTCTGGAATGGTACACTAGGTGGTGCTGTATGTATATAAGAGTGGGCTACCCACGATGCACTAGGCTACCCACAAGGCAGCAGTCAAGATGGATGCCTCTACAGATACTGTACCTAGTCCACATGTGCTCAATAAAGTGTCTAGCAAAAGCTAGCTGTTCTTAATAAAAACGACTAGTTATTAATGAACATAACATGGTACCAGGATTGGTAAGATCTGCTGAATATTGTGCAACGCGACATGGAGAATTTGAAGCCACCAGAGCGTTTGAAACTCACAGGAAATATCGACTACAATTGGCAGACTTTTAAACAACAATTTGAACTCTACATTGCTGCCATCGGGTACGGTACGAAGCCAGACGCAAGGAAAATAGCATTACTGCTCACGGTTGCAGGCCCACAGGCGATAGAGGTATTTAATACATTTGTATTTAATCCAGAGGAGAACAGAGGAAAATTAGACGATGTGCTAAAGAAGTTTGATACACATTGTTCTCCCAAAAAGAATGAAACCTATGAGAGGTACATCTTCTGTTCTCGGACACAGCAGCAAAATGAGACTTTTGATAGCTTTATAACTGATCTGAAACTGAAAGCACAGACATGTAATTTCTCTGAGCTGAAAGCATCCATGATTCATGACCAGATTGTGTTTGGTATTCATGATAAAAAAGTCAGGGAACATCTGTCGAGAGAAACCGAACTAACATTCGAAATTGCTGTGAAAATATGCCAAGCCAGCGAGCTAGCTCGAAAGCACGCGAAGACGTTCAGTGAAATCAATAATGATGCGATTGTAATGAGTGATAATGCTGCTGTCGGTGCTGTGTCCTACAAGGGGAAGAAACGTGGGCAGAACAGAAATGAAAAGCAATCGGAGGATGAAATTTTTAATTGTAAACGCTGTGGTTACAAACACCAGTTAAGACAATGCCCAGCGTTTGGAAAAATGTGCACAAAGTGTAATGGAAAGAATCACTTTGCCAAACAATGCTTTTCAAAAGTAAAAACAAAGAAAGGGCAATGAGTTAATGTGATTGAGGACACTGATTTAAGTGAGACATTTTTTGTACGAATGGCGTCATGTGACAATGTCAAAAATGATACTGAAAATGTGCAGCCCTCAGATATGGACAATGCTGAACATAAAATTAATGCAGTAAAAGAGGACAAATGGATGATCCCACTGCAGATAAATGGAGCATTAGTTACATTGAAACTGGACACTGGGGCAAAAGCAAACTTAATCAGTATGAGTGACATTAAAAACATGAAAGAAAAGCCCAAAATACAGAAAAAGTCAGTACTACTGAAGGACTATAATGGACAGAAAATAGATAGCTTAGGTGTATGCAGACTTAAAGTGACAGTCAAAGACAAAGTGCATCATCTCATGTTTTCTGTTGTGGCTGAAAGACTTGATTCACTACTGGGTGACAAAGCTTGTGAAGACTTAGAACTGGTCAAGAGAGTCTACCGTATAAACTGTGCCATAAGCAGACCAGATGACTCAGTGGATTCTGTAGTGAATAATTTCCAGGATGTGTTCAAAGGATTTGGAGTTCTACCATTCACTTACAGATCCAGCTAAAGGAGGATGCTCAGCCAGTGGTACATGCTCCACGAAGAGTTCCAGCACCCCTGCGTGACCGGCTCAAGAATGAACTGGACAGAATGACCACACTAGGAGTCATCAGGAAAGTCGAAGAGCCAACAGACTGGGTTAACTCCATGGTATGTGTAAAGAAAAAGAACAATGATCTAAGAATATGCATGGATCCAAAGGACTTAAATGCAAACATAAAACGTGAACACTACCAGATTCCCAAGCGAGAAGAAATCACCAGTGAAATGTCAGGTGCCAGATACTTTACAAAGCTCGATGCCTCACAAGGATTTTGGCAACTAAAACTGGATGAAGAGAGCACCAAATACTGTACCTTCAACACACCATTTGGCAGGTATTGTTTCCTCAGAATGCCTTTCGGGATAATATCTGCATCTGAAATCTTTCATAGAGCGATGGAACACATAATTGAAGGTCTGGAAGGAGTTTGAGTCTATGTTGATGACATCATCATCTGGGGCTCCACACTGAAAGAACACAATGAGAGACTGACTAAAGTGCTACAGAGCATACGCCGGAATGGACTGAAGCTCAACAAAGCCAAGTGTCAGTTTGGCGTCCAGGAAGTCACTTTCCTAGGAGATAATCTATCTGGTAAAGGAATAGAGCCAGATATGGAAAAAGTAAATGCCATACTCAAAATGCCCCGACCCACTGACAACAAAGGAGTGCTACGCATCATGGGGATGATAAACTTCATTGGAAAGTTCATTCCTAACTTGTCAGCCAAGACAGCCTGTCTGCGAGACCTGTTACGTAAAACAAATGAGTTCGCATGGACAGAAAGACATGAACAAGAGTGGATAAACCTCAAAACAGTGCTGACAACCACACCTGTACTCACCTTCTTTGACCCAACAAAAAGAATCAAAGTGTCAACGGATGCATCAAAAGATGGCCTAGGTGCGGTCTTGCTACAAGCAGAGGGTGAAGATTGGAAGCCTGTTGCCTATGCCTCCAGGTCTATGACTGATACTGAGTGTCGATACGCCCAGATTGAAAAGGAATGTCTCGGCTTGGTAGTTGGACTAGAAAAGTCTCATGGCTACATATATGGACTTCTCACCTTCACAGTTGAGACAGACCACAGCCCACTGGTTGCCATCATAAAAAAGAACCTGAATGAGATGTCTCCAAGGATTCAACGACTCATGATGAAGCTGCAAAGATATGACTTTGAACTGATCTACACACCAGGCAAATACATAGTGTTAGCAGATGCACTATCCCGAGCACCCACAATAAGTCATGTGAGCTCTACTGAAGAAGACGTGGATGTTCATGTGAGTATGGTCACTGCTGCGCTGCCCGTGTCAGACACAAAATCAAAGCAAATAGCAGAAGAAACAGTAAAAGATACAGTATTACAAACAGTAATAGAGAACATTCATCATGGTTGGCCAAAAGGTTCCTGTCCAAAATATTTTCACATAAAGTCAGAATTGAGTGTCGCAAGTGGACTATTACTAAAACAGAACAGAATAGTCATTCCACAGGCTCTACGTCAAGACATGCTCAAAAGGATTCATGAGGGACACCTCGGAATTGAAAAATGCAAAAGGAGAGCAAGAGACACTGTTTATTGGCCTGGCATAAATAAGGACATTGAGAACATGATAGGCAAATGTGAGACATGTCAGAAACACCAAAACAAACAAGCAAAGGAACCAATGATAGTAGCTGACATACCAACAGTACCATGGCAAAAGGTTGGTATGGACCTTTTTCATTTAAATGGTAAAGACTATCTAATAGTGATTGACTACTATTCTAACTATCCTGAGATGGCGCTGCTCTCAAGCACCACAGCAAGCAGTGTCATAATGCATGTGAAATCCATCTTTGCCAGACATGGAATTCCCAGGATTGCCATTAGCGACAATGGTCCGTGCTTCAACTGTAAGGAGTGGCAACAGTTTGCAGCACATTATGACTTGCAACGCATCACATCCAGTCCTTTGTATGCTCAGTCAAATGGTAAGGCAGAGAAAGGTGTTCAAGTTCTCAAGCAGCTACTGAAGAAAGCGACAGAAAGCAAGTCTGATCCTTATCTCGCCCTGCTGAGCTACCGAGCCTCACCTTTACTCTGGTTCTTCACCTGCTGAACTCCTAATGGGTTGCAAGGTGCATACCACGCTACCCTGCTGTGCAAAAGAAAAGCAGAGTAAGGAACTGAGACAGAGACTTCAACTGTTAAAGCTGAAACAGAAATCATACTATGACAAGTCATCCAAAACTCTGAAACCATTGACAAGGGATGATGTTGTCAGGATTGAGGATCCAGATGCATGAAACAGGAAAGCTACAGTTCTTGAGGAAGTAGGACCAAGGTCATATACTGTTAGAACTGAGGAAGGACAGATTCTCAGGAGGAACCGCCGTTCCCTCCTAAAAACACAAGAGACTATCGAAGAGCAAATCGATGACAATGCCGCAACTGAATCTTGTCACTCACCACCAGAGCAATCTAACACAAATACACATACAGGCTCTCATGAAAACACATCAGACTTACCTGTGCTGAGAAGATCCACACGTGAAGTAAAAAAGCCTGATCGACTTAATCTTTGAGTACAAAGAAAACTACATTGAAAATGTATTGACTGTTGAAGATGTTTATGTTGTTATTGATTGATATTGATTGATACTGATTTTGTTTAACCTCAAAGAAAGGGGGATGTAATGATCAGTAACCTGTCATTCTGGAATGGTACACTAGGTGGTGCTGTATATATATAAGAGTGGGCTACCCATGATGCACTAGGCTACCCACAAGGCAGCAGTCAAGATGGATGCCTCTACAGATACTGTACCTAATCCACATGTGCTCAATAAAGTGTCTAGCAAAAGCTAGCTGTTCTTAATAAAAACGACTAGTTATTAATGAACATAACAAGCTCCACATCACATGCTGTGCTCTGCACAATTTTGCACTGAAGGAAGGCCATCAATTCAGCTTTGATAATGAGGAGCCAGTGCTGCCTGAGGAAAGGGAACTGCAGGCCCTAGAAATTCAGGAGGATGAACATTCGGAGGGAGCATCCCTGGCCAAGTTCCAATCCAGATTGTGCAGGACCTGTTCAACCATTGATGTACATTCCCTTGGTTGGAATTCCCTGGGCTGGTACCTGGGGAAAAAAGAAGCAACTTCCATGAGTGACAAACTTGGCGGGGTTGGGAACGAGGTAGATGGGGTGAAATCGGTCTTCTGGCTTTGTGCCGTGGCTTGCTGTTTGCTCTCTTCATCCTCCTCCTCCAGAACTACCATTTCCTGCTATATTGCTAAGGATGGAAAATCGTTCACTTCCTCCTCTTCCTCAGACTCCTCTTCTGCCATTGGAGGCCTCCATGGCTGCTGTGCTTTTACAGGGAAGGATGGCAGATGAGAAGGAATGAACGAACCCGTTCCCCCCCTCAGGATAAAGGAAAAGGGGGTGGAAGTTTGAATGTGTGGTAATACTGTGGGCTACAAGCGCAAGATTGTAGGCGTTGAGGTATTCATCAGACACTGGCAATCTTCTGCTGGCCTCAGCGTCACCTCTAGTGATGGGGCCATGCATGCTCAGGATGTCCAAAGCCTTCTGCTCATGGGGAGGTCAGGAGATGTCCCTGCTGGTGCTGAGCCTCTTCTGGGAATTATATACTCATTTCTGCTGCAACAAGATAAGTGAATGAGGGTTAGGGGTGCAGTTAAGGAGTGTCTGGCAAGAGTATTGGGGGAGGTGAGATTAGAGAAGAGTGGTGACATGAATCAGTCATTCATGAAAGAAAGACTTATGAAATAATACTGAGCGGCCTACGGGTGGCGCTGTCCAGGGAGAGTATAAATACTCGGGCACGGGCCCAGCTTGCGCAGGACATTCTTAACCAGAACTAGTGAAGGACACAACTAGACCTCCATGTTGTAAAACAGTTGATTAAAGCTTTGTTTAACGCTTAGACCAAGTGCCTAGTAGTTTTCTTACGTCAAGTAGGTTTGAATATGTCTGAGTGGAAGCAGGTGCTTTGGGCTGGTGCAAGGCAATTGTGTTAAGGGCGATGTGTGGAATAGGGAGTTGCTGGTGCCCTTAAGTGGCCTGGGGTGTGAAGAGTTGGTCGTGTGAGTGTTGTTTTAAGAGGGTCAAAAGTGTCATGGTGCTCAGGGTAGATAAGGGTAGAAAGGCACTGTGATAAAAATAACAACTTCCGGGAAGTTATGTCATCACTTCCTGTGAACTATGAACTATGAACTGTGTACATACCTCACTTCCTGTCATGTGTCACTTCCTGTTGGACTGGTATAAATACTGGTCTGTTCAGTATTGTAAGAGGCTTCTACCAGAGGCATGGTAAAGACCTCTCTTGTATATAGTGTGTTTATAAGTTACTTAAAGCTTACTTTAAAGTTACTTGATGGTAAGCCTCCTTTTTCTTACATCAATTTAAGTAACTTAGTATTTACACTCACAAATACTAGACCTTCGGACAAACTCGGAATAAAGGATCCAGGGAACCACCCATCATGGAGAAAATCCTTAGACCTATTCGTCTGGACTTGGACCCGAATGCACCAGCAGCTGGCAGGGTATGGAAGCATTGGTACCGTACTTTTGAGAATTTTCTGGATGAATGTGAAGCGGATGCTCCTGCTAGATTGAAGATACTTATCAATTATGTGACCCCAAAAGTGTTCGAATATGTTGATGAATGGGATAATTACGATGAGGTGATTCGGGCACTTAAGAAACTGTATGCCAAGACCCCAAATGAGGTCTATGCTAGACATCTACTGGCCACAGCCCGACAAGGACCAGGGGAATCAATTGACGAATTCCTGCAAGAACTTCGCAGGCTCAGCGTAGATTGTAACTTTCAGGCAGCCTCAGCTGAGCTGTACCGCCAAGAAATGATTCGTGATGCTTTCATCTGCGGGATTGCCTCTCCATTTATACGCCAGCGTCTACTAGAAAGTAAAACACTTGAGCTACAAAAAGCTTTTGACCTAGCTTGTTCACTGGATTTGGCAAAGAGAAATGCAGACCTCTATCAGCTGCCCAGATCTCGATCTGCTGCTGTAGCTGCAACCAGACAATTCAAGCGGTCTCAGGTGAACCCTATCATGGGGGAATCTAATTCTGATAATTCTGATGAAGAAGAGGAGGACGACCCCACTTTAGCAGCCTCTTGGCAATCTAGGAAGGAATGCTTCTTTTGTGGAGATGCTTTTCACCCTAGGAAAACCTGCCCTGCTCGCAATGCAATCTGCAGTTATTGCGGGAAAAAAGGACACTTTGCTAAAGTTTGCCTATCAAGGGCCTCTACGAGGGCCAATCCAGCTAAGGCCTACCGAACTGCCCCAATTAGGGCCTATCAAGATGCTCCAGCTAGGACCTATCAAGCTTCCTCTCGAGCTCTCTCCCGAAGAAGCACACCGAGAGTTTTAGCCACTCTCTGTGCAACGACACCAATTACAGCTGCTTGCCCACAGAACCTGTCTCAGGCAGCCACAAAAATTTCAATTAAAGGGCATACCTTAGATGCCTTAATTGACTCAGGAAGTACTGATAGTTTCATTAAGGAACAGATTGTTGCGAAATTGAAACTACATGTCTTCCCATCGGACCAGGCAATTGCGATGGCCCAGTCATCACTTAATACCAGAATCTCCGGCTTTTGTGTTGTTGATATGACACTTCATGCTGAATTTGGATGATCAGCCATGATCTCATTGAATGGCGGAACAGGCTCCACCCGACTTTCGGTGCTCAAGGACTTATGTAGTGATCTCCTCTTAGGACTGGACTTCCAAAAACAGCATAAGAAACTCACCATTGAGTTTGGTGGATCCAAACCCGGACTTACTATTTCTAATATACCGTCTAAATTACCATTTTGTGCATTATCAGCAGCTTCACTTGATGAACCCTCATTATTTGCCAGTATTCCGCCTCAATGCCAACCGATAATAACGAAATCGCGGCGCTTTAATCAGGAAGACCAATCTTTTATTGCGGCTGAAATCTCTCGACTTCTAGCAGAGGATATCATTGAACCATGTTCGTCGCCCTGGCGGGCTCAAGTCGTCATTGTCAAGAACCCTCTAAAACCTCACAAACAGCGACTATGCATCGATTATTCGCAAACCATCAATCAATATACCGACTTGGACGCCTACCCATTGCCACGCATTGATGATATGGTTAATAAACTGGCCGAATACAAAGTGTTCTCAACTTACGATTTAAAAAGTGCCTATCATCAGTTACCCTTGAAGGTCTCAGATAAGCAGTACACAGCCTTTGAGGCTAATGGACGGCTGTACCAATTTCGTCGCCTCCCATTCGGGGTGACTAATGGAGTGGCTGTCTTTCAACGGGCAATGGATGGCCTGGTTAAGCAGGAAAACCTAAGGGACACTTTTCCCTATCTTGATAACATTACCATTGCAGGTCACGATCAACAGGAACACGACTCCAACCTCCAAAAATTTCGGGATGCCCTCCATCGCCGTAATTTGACCCTGAATGAATCCAAATCTGTTGAGTCGCAACCGACCATCAACATCCTTGGCTACTGCGTAGGCAATGGTATCATTAAGCCAGACCCAGAAAGACTTCGCCCGCTCCAAGAGCTCCCGTCACCTAAGAATCCGGCTTCTTTACGTCGGGCTCTCGGTCTGTTTGCATACTACGCTAAATGGATTCCTCATTTTTCGGACAAAATCCAACCCTTGCTGCATGCTAGATCATTTCCACTGGGAACAGCGGCTGTTGCAGCCTTTAACCTTCTCAAAAAACAGTTGGAGAAAGCGGCTCTTCACTCCATTGATGAGAATCTCCCTTTCGTGGTTGAATGTGATGCCTCGGAGGTGGCGATCTCGGCTACTCTGAATCAGGAAGGTCGTCCTGTAGCATTTATGTCCAGGACCTTACAAGGTGCCGAGCTACATTATCCTCCGGTTGAGAAAGAAGCCACAGCCATCATAGAGGCAGTACGGAAGTGGAACCATTTTCTAGCTCGCCAGCACTTTACATTGATCACGGACCAACGATCAGTCGCCTTCATGCTCGATAATCGAAAACGAACCAAAATTAAGAATAATAAAATACAACTTTGGAGGATGGAACTGGCCTCTTTTGGTTATACCATTCTCTATCGGCCTGGCAAGGAGAATGTGGCCCCGGACACCCTCACACGGGCATTCTGCTCCACTATGTCATCCTCCACCCTCATGGATGTCCACAATGGTTTGTGTCATCCTGGCGTTACGCGCATGCTACATTTCGTACGATCACGGAATCTCCCTTTTTCCACTGGAGATGTAAAGAAAATATGCTCAGAATGCCAGCTTTGTGCGGAATTAAAACATCAGTTCTTCCGCCCCTCAGATGGTATACTCATACATGCAACCCAACCGATGCAACGACTTAGCATCGATTTTAAGGGCCCAGTGCCCTCTTCAACTCGGAACACATATTTGCTCACCATGATCGACGAATATTCACGTTTTCCGTTTGCCTTCCCCTGCTCCAATATGCTGGCGTCCACAGTAATCTGCTGCCTTGAGCAGGTATTTTCTCTCTGTGGCATGCCGGCTTATATTCACTCAGATCGGGGTCCATCCTTTATGTCGAGGGAACTCAAGGACTACCTCTCAGAACGGGGAATTGCTACAAGCAAAACAACACCATACCATCCCATCGGAAATGGGCAGGTAGAGAGGTATAACGGTATCATCTGGAATTCCGTACGTCTCGCTTTAAGATCTCGGGGCCTACCAGACCAGCAATGGGAAACAGTGCTTCCGGATGCATTGCACTCTATACGGTCCCTGCTTTCTACAGCCACAAATACTACACCTCATGAGCGGTTCTTTGGATTCCAGCGTCGCTCAGCTCATGGGACATCACTCCCGTCATGGCTAACTACTCCTGGACCTGTATTACTCCGAAGATACGTTCGGACGTCTAAAAATGACCCTCTTGTAGACGAGGTCGAACTAACCGATGCCAACCCCACCTATGCAAACATACGATATTCCGACGGCCGAGAATCTACCGTATCATTACGGGATCTGGCTCCCTGCCCACCAGGACCTAGTGGGACATCGGGTGATGGCATTTCACCAGGAAACTCTTGGGACCTATCGGGTACCCCTCTCCAGGATCCTGATCGGACACCAACTAGCTTGGTGCCGGTAGAACCCCGTGCTCAAGGTTGCGACCCTCCCAGTACCACGCATGAAAGTACTGGTCCGCCACAGACCAGCTCTGCACCTCCCTCTGAACAGAGGCAGTCTGACTTTGAACCTATTGGGGCTCGTACTCGAAGCCATGATCTCCCCGACCCTTCACAGGGCAATCCAGGCCACACGGACTCTGGCCAATGGCCAACCGCATGTAGGCGGACCAGTGACCCTCTACGACGGGAATCCAAACGGGTGCGACTCTTCCTTGTTCAGCGGCTGCGGACCAAAAGGTAGACCACAGCCTCCTAAACCTGCAGGAGGGAAGAATGTGATAAAAATAACAACTTCCGGGAAGTTATGTCATCACTTCCTGTGAACTGTGAACTATGAACTGTGTACATACCTCACTTCCTGTCATGTGTCACTTCCTGTTGGACTGGTATAAATACTGGTCTGTTCAGTATTGTAAGAGGCTTCTACCAGAGGCATGGTAAAGACCTCTCTTGTATATAGTGTGTTTATAAGTTACTTAAAGCTTACTTTAAAGTTACTTGATGGTAAGCCTCCTTTTTCTTACATCAGGCACTTCCCTTGCCTGCCGTGGTCAAGCTGCTGAAGTTCCTCTGGCATTGCTGTGCAATCTCAGTGTGAGGAAATTGGCATGGAGTGCCTGGGCAACCTCCCTCCAGGCAGCCATGTTAACACTCACTTTCTGCCTGCCACACCTAGGCGTCTGTCCCTTCAGTCTTCCATCTCTTCTAGGAGAACTTGCAGAACTTGATGAGAAAAATGTACAGCCCTTTGGCGACTTGCTACCATGTTATGATGCCTCGTGGGCACTGCTGGCCTGTGACGGGTAATGGTTCTGCCAGGAGTCACTTCTGATGAAGGTGGGAGATGCTCTCAGTGGGTCAAATGCAAAAGTTGTTGAGGAAAGAATCTCTGCAGCCTGGCCTCAAGTGCTCTGATATAGTATTTACATGGGCTGCACCTCTTCTACACTGAAATTTCCTGGGGCCTGCGCTGCTCACTGTGTCTTTACAACGCTACTTTGCCACAACTAATGCAACTTCAATATGCAAATGAACTTTCCCAGGAAATTTCCATGCTGCTCCTCCTGCTAGTGAATTCTGTTATTTTCTGGCACCATAACGGCGCTACTGTACAATGGACCGTGAGGAAATTCAGGGCTTTTTTTTAATGTAAAGCTTAACAATACAGGAATAGTGGGCAGTGCAGTGTTTTAAAACAATGTGCTGACACTTCTGAATCCTGAGACTTGATCAACCATGCCTCAAGATAATGGTGACTTCTCCCCAGCCTCCATTCTGTCTCAAAGCTAATTGCGTTTGGGCATTCTCAATCCTTTTACCAATGAAAGATACCCAAAGGTCAGTTAGGGTGAATGTAATGCCCTTGATATGAGTGAGGTGCGCTGAATAATGAGATGAAACTTATAAAACTTTAACTGGACTAGACAGACTAGATGCAGGAAGGATGTTCCCAATGGCCGGGGAGTCCAGAACCAGGGGTCACAGTCTAAGGATAAGGGGTAAGCCATTTAGGACAGAGATGAGGAGGAATTTCTTCACCCAGAGAGTGGTGAACCTGTAGAATTCTCTACCACAGAAGGCAGTGGAGGCCAATTCATTAAATATATTCAAGAAGGAGTTAGATATATTTCTTAAGGCTAAAGGGATCAAGGGATATGGGGAGAAGGCAGGGACAGGGTACTGAATTTGGATGATCAGCCATGATCTCATTGAATGGCGGAGCAGGCTCGAGGGGCTGAATGGCCTACTCCTGCTCCTATCTTCTATGTTTCTATGTTTCTATCGCAGCCACAACAACTGCATTATATTGGCTGTATACATAGGGGCACCCTGCTTTCTCTGAAACTTGGAGTACCACTGCACAGACACGGGCACAGTAGTGTTCAGTAAAATGCCAGTGTACCAGTGTGTGAAACCACTATACTATGTGTAATGATCAATAACATGTCTTTCTATAGTGGACACTAGGTGGAACCGTAGAGCTGTGTAGAGCTGTATATAGCTGTATGTATAAGACTACACTACCCAGCTGTATGTATATTAAGACTACATTACCCATGAGGCACTAGGCTACCCACAAGGCAGCAGTCAAGATGGAAGCCTCTACAGATACTGTACCTAGTCCACATGTGCTCAATAAAAGTGTCTAGCAAAAGCTAGCTGTGTTCATAATAAGAATGTCTATTTATTAATGAACATAAGATGGTACCAGGATGGTGAAGATCTGCTGAAAATTGTGAAAAGCGACATGGAGAATTTGAAGCCACCAGAGCGTTTGAATCTCGAGGGAAATATCGACTACAATTGGCGGATTTTTAAACAACAATTCGAACTCTACATTGCAGCCATCGGATTCGGTACGAAGCCAGACGCAAGGAAGATAGCGTTGCTGCTTATGGTTGCAGGCCCACAGGCGATAGAGGTATTTAATACATTTGTATTTAATCCAGAGGAGAACAGAGGAAAATTAGACGATGTGCTACAAAAATTTGATGCACATTGCTCTCCCAAAAAGAATGAGACGTATGAAAGATACATCTTCCGTTCTCGGACACAGCAACAAAATGAGACTTTTGATAGCTTTATAACTGATCTGAAACTGAAAGCACAGACATGTAATTTCTCTGAGCTGAAATCATCCATGATTCGTGACCAGATTGTGTTTGGTATTCATGATAAAAAAGTCAGGGAACGTCTGTTGAGAGAAACCGAACTAAATTTGGAAAATGCGGTGAAAATATGCCAAGCCAGCGAGCTAGCTCGAAAGCACGCGAAGACTTTCAGTGAAATCAATAATGATGTGATTGTAATGAGTGATAATGCTGCTGTCGGTGCTGTGTCCTACAAGGGGAAGAAACGTGGGCAGAACAGAAATGAAAAGCAATCGGAGGATGACATTTTTAATTGTAAACGCTGTGGTTACAAACACCAGTTAAGACAATGCCCAGCGTTTGGAAAAATGTGCACAAAGTGTAATGGAAAGAATCACTTTGCCAAACAATGCTTTTCAAAAGTACAAACTGAGAAAGGGCAACGAGTTAATGTAATTGAGGACACTGATTTAAGTGAGACATTTTTTGTACGAATGGCGTCATGTGACTATCAAAAAGGATACAGAAAATGTATAGCCCTCAGAAATGGACAATGCTGAACATAAAGTTAATGCAGTAAAAGAGGACAAATGGATGATCCCACTGCAGGTAAATGGAGCATTTGTTACCTTGAAACTAGACACTGGGGCAAAAGCAAACTTAATCAGTATGAGTGACATTAACAATATGAAAGAAAAGCCCAAAATACAGAAAAAGCCAGTACTACTGAAGGACTATAATAGACAGAAAATAGATAGCTTAGGTGTATGCAGACTTAAAGTGACAGCCAAAGACAAAGTGCATCATCTCATGTTTTCTGTTGTGGCTGAAAGACTTGATTCGATACTAGGTGACAAAGCTTGTGAAGACTTAGAACTGGTCAAGAGAGTCTACCTTATAAACTGTGCCATAAGCAGACCAGATGACTCAGGTGATGAAGCAGAGAGCCCATCAAAGATGAAAAGGCCAAAGGGTATCCATGTCTTCAAAAAGCCTAGTTTCTCCAAGAAGAAAGAAAAAGACTTTAAGGTCAAAGAGAAGCCAAAGGAAGAAAAGCACAAAGAGGAAAAACACAAGGAGAAAAAGTCCAAAGATATAACCGCAGCAGATGTTGTTAAGCAGTGGAAAGAGAAAAAGAAAAAGAAGAAGCCTGCACCAGAGCAGGAAGCAGTTCCGGTGGATACTCCTTCTTCCCTCAGGCCAATCTTTGGTGTTCCATTAACCGAGGCTGCTGAGAGGACTATGCTGTATGATGGGATCCAGCTGCCAGCAGTTTTTTGAGAGTGCATTGACTACATTGAGAGTTATGGCATGAAGAGTGAAGGAAACACTGAAACCCTCTCCAAGCAAAGATCGCAAGGAGACCTCGATCTATACAAGAGCAGATCGATGACAATGCCGCAACTGCATCTTGTCATTCACCACCAGAACAATCTCATGAAGACACATCAGACTTACCCGTGTTGAGAAGATCCACACGTGAAGTAAAAAAGCCTGATAGACTTAATCTTTGAGTACAATGTAAAGCTTTGAAAATGTGTTGACTGTTTTGAAAATGTTTATGTTTATAGAGCACTAATGAAAGTGTTACTGATATTATCTTTATTGTTTTCTTGAAAGTTGATTGATATTGATTTTGTTAAACCTCAAAGAAAGGGGGATGTAATGATCAATAACATGTCATTCTATAGTGGACACTAGGTGGAGCCGTAGAGCTGCGTAGAGCTGTATATAGCTGTATGTATAAGACTACACTACCCAGCTGTATGTATATTAAGACTACATTACCCATGAGGCACTAGGCTACCCACAAGGCAGCAGTCAAGATGGAAGCCTCTACAGATACTGTACCTAGTCCACATGTGCTCAATAAAGTAACTAGCAAAAGCTAGCTGTGTTCATAATAAGAATGTCTATTTATTAATGAACATAAGACTATGGATCCATACAATACACAGGTTTTACCTACCCACTGCTGAACCCTCGTCCGGCCCATGGGGTTGAACCTGCACTAATAATTAGGCACATGTCATTGCCAATAGATGTTGTGATGTCATGATATACATTGGATTCTCCAATTTATTTCATAGTTTCCTTAAATATGAATAACATTATTTGTACAATCCATGATGTTGTGGTTTTCCTGTCTCTAGCGCTCTTGCATATTTAGCAAGTATACACAATAGAGCCACCCAAGCATGATTTTAATACCTCTTTATTGGGGCAAAAGAAAGCATGAGCTTAGTTTGAGTACATTGACTTTGTAAAGGCAGGGAAAGTTCATTCACTCCTAAACTACCTCAATGCTAAATGGCCCCCTTCATGAAATAATCCACAAATTGACCAGACCTTGAGAAAAATAAGAATGCTTGAATCACAGTCAAGCTGTATGTTTGGCATCCCAACCAGCTTGGGCTATACAGGAGCAATTCCTGTAGTTAAAAAGGAATTGCATTGATGAAGCACATTTCACATCCCCAGGACATCCCAAAATGCTTTATAGTGCAAATACTTGTCCTACCAGCGAGCTGGAAAGTGTCTCGAACATTAGAAGGAGAAGATGCAATTTATTTGACTCCTCCGGGATTGTTGTAGAAAAAATCAACAATCGAAATGGATATAGAACCAGTGCATTTCAAGCCATGAGAAGACGAGTATATAGGACGTTCAAAATCTGTTTGATCTAATGGGCGGGGATATCTTCATAGCTATAGGACTGGAACTGAATCATTTAACTAGCAGCAAGTCAAGTGATCAGTCCAACTCATACAGAAGTTGCAAGAAAGGACAAAACTTACTGTAGGAAACAGTCCAAAGTTAATCAATATTTGACTTGCTGCAGTTCATTAATGAGGAGGCAAACAGTTTAATGAAAGGGATTGGAAATCAGAACATTGAGCAGTAATGGAAATTAGTCTGAAGGACAGCACTCGCCCGGCTACAAAAATCAATCTAAATTCCTTCAGTGCAATGTGTGTAAGGCACATTGAGCATCACTGCATCTGAAAATATCAATTTCAGTTGGAGTTGGAAAGTGAACAAGAGACCGAGCATTCACATACGGCATTACCTGGAGTTATGTATTCTGGTGCCTATAATATGGGCATTTCATATATTAGCAGAAACTGCCCTGATGATGCTGGATCTGCAGGGCTGGTTAAAAAATATCAGAATGGACAATAGTAGTTAAGCTGCTATGCAGGATTCTCTAACATTAGAAAATGCATTTTAAGGAACCGCACATTTTGAAACCAAAATTTCATTCGCAGTCAATAAATTATCAAGAAAAATTGATATATTTTCCATTGTTATACAAAGTGGGAAAGATATTCTCGGTAATTACTTGACTATATTTTGCCATGTGTTCATGCATATACACTTAGCTGATGGCTCCACAAATGCTTTATATGTCACTGAATTAACTGCATACCATTAGTGATCCCTCAACAGTGAAAATCTCAATTGAAGTTCATTCCCTATTGAAAAATCACCCAAGTAGGACTTTTATGATGTCTATCTGGAACAGGTAGCAAATTATAAATTAATCTTCAGTAAACATTTGGAAGTAGGCATATCTAGAAGACTAGAAAAAATCAAAAGCAGAAATATTCGTGTTTCAAGTCTGTACAAGAAGAAAACATTTAGAAATCGTGGTCTATTGAGGATCAAAATTGGTGACTTTTTAACGGAGAACAGCTAATCGCTGGATCCACTACAGGAAACTTTTTTTATCCGGCACGGACAGGACCGACGTGGTGCCGGTTCATCAAAAATTCCGGATAACCAAAAGCTATAGTAAAAGATACGGAGCTGAGAGCTCCGTATAAAGCAACAAACCCTGTTGCAACAGGTTCAGAACAATGGCCACAAGTTGCAAGCGTCTCTGTAGCTTAGCAACAGCTGCAGCCACACCTTTGCAGAGCAACAGATGCAGGAAGGCAAGTAATAAAACTTACCTGAACCTACTCCTGAATTTTGCCAGTTAACCGAGATTTCCGGTTATTTAGGTGCCGGTAGATCAATAGTTTCCTGTACTTACTTATTGCCTATGTTCTAACAAATTTATCCTCTTAATTTCTTGAATTACACTGATTTTAACAGGCAAATTCCATTGTTCACAGATGTTCAAAGGACCAGAGCACAATATTGAATATATTTTCACTGCCACTTCGTCAGCAGTGTGTGGAGTCATGCTTGAAACAAGTGGGAAAAAAGAATATCTAATTGCAGGTATAGTGTATGCCTCTAATTTTGAAAACTCTGTAAAGATGTGCTAAATAAGTGAGTCCTGCTTTTATTAGAGATTTATAGAAAGATTCCAAGCAAATAGGATGTGAGTTCAAGTTTGCAGTTTTCCTAATGGCGATTTTCTGGTCTTGATGGTGCAAGGAAGGGGAGGTAAAGTGCAGAAAGCAGCAAGTCCCTCATTGGGAGGGAGAGAAAATAAAATGGCAAATCGCCCTGCTCCACTCTTGCTCTTCCTAATCAGCAATTTCAGAACTGCATTAATAGAGGCCTGGGGAGATGTTGCCTCGATGGGTGCAGCTCAAGAAGCTCGACACCATCCAGGACAAAGCAGCCCGCTTGATTGGCACCCCATCCAACACCTTAAACATTCACTCTCTCCACCACCGGCGTACCGTGGCTGCAGTGCGTACCATCTACAAGATGCACTGCAGCAACTCGCCAAGGTTTCTTCAGCAGCACCTCCCAAACCCGTGGCCTCTTCCACCTAGAAGGACAAGGGCAGCAGGCGCGTGGGAACACCACCACCTCCAAGTTCCCCTCCAAGTCACACACCATCCTGACTTGGAAGTATATCACCGATCCTTCATCGTCGCTGGGTCAAAATCCTGGAACTCCCTCCCTAACAGCACTGTGGGAGCACCTTCACCACACCGACTGCAGTGGTTCAAGAAGGCGGCTCACCACCACCTTCTCAAGGGCAATTAGGGATGGGCAATAAATGCTGGCCTTGCCAGCGATGCCCACATCCCAAATACGAATAAAATCACCCTTTCAGCTGAGCAATGGTGGGTAAGGAGGCAATTGGAAATGTAAGGCATCCTAAAAGACAGGGCATGAGAGCACCTTGTATAAAAATGCTTCAGGAAAGCAAAACTATTTTGGAATGGAATATTAGATTACATTTGTTCCAGTTACAAGTTAACTGATTGTATATATTTTATAAATCACTGCAACTCTTACAATTTTCATATCACAGCAATATAGAGAAATAAAATTATCTGGAGAATGAGAATTTTATACTGCTAGCACATCATACATTGTAGTGAAAGGAACTAATTGTATATGTAATCTTTTTACAAGTGTGGGATGTAGAGAAAGAGAATGATGCACAATTATAGAGTGGCTAATTTGTGCTAGGAAATGTAATCTACCACATTTAGCAGAAAGAGTAATGAATGCAATTTTCCCTAATTAAAATGAAAGCAAGGTAAAACACTCTGCAGGTTTTTGAAATTACAGATCCATTATCTTCAACTCCAAGACATGAATTTCTACATTTATTTGATTCCACCATTGTGTGCACCTCTAGTTATTGGAGGTATTTAATTATAGATTGGTCTACATTTTCCCAGCATCAGTCTAGAAACTGACTTTCCCAAGGGAACCATCAGCATCTTGGAGAGTTTAAACTACTCGGTTTTGGAAGACTGTGCATCATTTGGTGTTGCATGTCTTGAAGACAATAAATCCAAATAATTTGGTTACTTTTTCATTTAACGAATGACATTTTTGCACCACAAATTATGCCATCAAATTAAATGCTCACAAACATTTTTGTTCCTTTACTGCCACTATTGCACTCAAAAACAGGGCAGTGGCAGGCGGAAAATAAAATGTTTGTTCCTCCTGAACGCTTACTGCTGCTTTTTGCAACGTGCCTGATTTTCCTGTAGTCATAATTCCTGCTGACTGAAGCTACTGTCTGAAACAGGCAAGAACCTCGTGAATATATTCACGTGATATTATAATGCCAATGCCATTTACTGACTGTACCACCTAACACCACTTCCAGCTCCCACCCACCAACCATGGACAGTACAAGACCTGAGGTAGCCATTTCAAACATTATATTTAACAGGATCCTCAGCTTCCCTCAAGTAAAGCTGTAAAGTAGAGCTTTAGGAGACATTTTTGTTGCCGAGCTTGTGGATTTTTTGGGAGGATTTGAAGGTGCTTGTAGTTGCTATTGTAGGTTTTTCTTTAATTCATTTTTGGGATGTGGGTATCGCTGGTAAGGCCAGCATTTATTGCGCATCCCTTGTTGCCCCTGAGAAGATGGTGGTGGGCCTTCTTCTTGAACCGCTGCAGTCCGTGTGGTGAAGGTGCTCCCAGTGCTGTTAGGGAGGGAGTTCCAGGATTTTGACCCAGCGACAGTGAAGGAATGGCGATATATTTCCAAGTCAGGATGGTGTGTGACTTGGAGGTGATGGTGTTCCCATGCACCTGCAGCCCTTGTCCTTCTAGGTGGTAGAGAATTGCGGGTTTGGGAGGTACTGCTAAAGAAGCCTTGTCCAGTTGCTGCGATGCATCCTGCAGATGGTACACACTGCAGTTATGGTACGCCGGTGGTGAAGCAAGTGGATGTTTACGGCTGTCTATCAAGTGGGCTGCTTTTTCTTGGATGGTGTCGAGTTTCTTAAGTGTTGTTGCAGCTGCATCCATCCAAGCAAGTGGAGAGTATTCCATCACACTCCTGACTTATACCTTGTAGATGGCGGAAAGGCTTTGGGGAGTTGTGAGGTGAGCCACTCGTCCCAGAATAACCAGCCTCTGACCTGCTCCAGTAGCCACAGTATTTATGTGGCTGGTCCAGTTCAGTTTCTGGTCAGTGGTGACCCCCAGGATGTTGATGGTGAGGATCTCGGCGATGGTAATGCCGTTGAATGTCAAGGGATGGTGGTTAGACTCTCTCTTATTAGAGATGGTCATTTACTGACACTTGTTGGCGCAAATGTTACTTTCCACTTATCAGCCAAGCCTAGCTATTGTCCAGGTCTTGCTGTATGCGGGCATGGACTGCTTCATTATCTGAGGAATTGCGAATGGAGCTGAATACAGTACAATCATCAGTGAACATCCCCACTTCTGACCTTATGATGGAGGGAAGGTCATTTAAGCAGCTGAATATAGTTGGGCCTAGGACGCTGCCCTGAGCAACTCCTTCAGCGATGTCCTGGGTTGGCTGACTGACCTCCAACAACCATCCTCCTTTGTGCCATCTACGACTCGAGCCACTGGAGCGTATTCTCCCTGATCCTCATTTACTTCAGTTTTACTAATGTTCCTTGGTCCCACACTCTGTTTAAATGCTCGGTCAAGGGCAGTCACTCTCCCCTCACATCTGGAATTCAACTCTTGTGTCCATGTTTGCACCAAGGCTGCAAATGAGGTTTTGAACTGTCAAAGTGCTTCTGGCATTACAATTGTTTCTTGAAGGGGTTCCTTCTCGGAATACGAGAAGGAGCAAACTGAGCCGGAGCTGGAGAGAAAGCCAATAGAAAGAAACTTGTTCAGAAGAATCATTACCCTACCCGCAGAGGTTATAGGCCCAGAACAACATACTTGCAGTTCCCCGAAGAACATTGCTGAAGGAGGCTTTGACTCTCCAAGGAGGTAGTGACAAGAGTTGTGGCACACCTTCTAAGAAGACAGGCAGCCAACTGCAATGGCTTGGCATATAATTGCCTGTTGCATTCAAGGTCACTGCAGCCCTGAAGTTCATTGCCACTGCCTCCTTCCACAGGGGTTATCATCAACATCAGTCAGTCTGCAGTCCATATTCGTATTAAACAGGTAACTGATGCCTACATGCCCATAAACATCTGGAAGCAGCAGGATAGGACCCACTGGGAGATCATAATTGACTTCGTAGTTCCAAATCTCTGCCTAACTATGCAGGGTGATGCATTTTTTAACATGTTTTTGCTTGGCGGACTGCACAGTGGATTCCTTTGCCTCTAAACTTTAACTTAAATCCATCCCAGATTGACGAGATGAAAGTGCCCTCATTCTTGCAGCTGGAAGGAATGAAATGAAATGATTTAGGCCAGTCTAAGTTCCGTTAAGGTTGAGTGCAGGTCTATAAATTAGCATTCACATTCAGAGCAGCTGTAAGTATACAGTAGGGGCTACAGTTCTGAGGTTAGGTTTGAAACATACTGGTGAAGTAGTAGAGAAGTTTAATCTAGAATGAATCATTGCGGTGCCCGTGTGAGCTTGATGTAGACACAGCGTACAAAAAGTGGAGAAATGTTTCATCCCCAGCACTGAGACCCCTGACCTTGTTGAGCAAAAAGAAAATTTCCCGGAATCTAATGAAAGAGATCACAGCCTTCAATATTTAAAGAAGACCAACAATCAAGGCCTCAGACGTATAAATGTGCACAAAACAAGACGTTTTCGTCAACTTGACACGTTGACTCCTTCGGTTGAGCTTTTCTTGATTGTACATGATTTGTACAAATTATAAGCAATGAAGAAAAGATGAGCAAAAAATCCATTGATCATTGAAGATAATTTGGGTTCATTTTAATATATCCACAGGAAAACTGGGCAAAGATGGAAAGATGTTAATCACACTCTGTGATTTTATTGTGCAATGGGACATGCTAACTCCCACACAGAAGAAAAGCCTGAACCAGAGATATCAAATGGGGTGTGATTGTAAGGTAAGAGAAAACAAATGATATAATAACCAAGAAAATGGTGTGCGATGAGAACATTATTTGGATGACAATTGAGTCACGAATACACAAGCTTATTAAAGTTGGTGCATC
This sequence comes from Somniosus microcephalus, assembly GCF_052327205.1. Lineage (NCBI taxonomy): Eukaryota > Metazoa > Chordata > Chondrichthyes > Squaliformes > Somniosidae > Somniosus > Somniosus microcephalus. The sequence continues at coordinate 62,892,911 of NC_141007.1, forward strand.
TTCAGTTAGATTGGCGCCTGAATTGCCTCATTATGTCTTTAACTGCCCTGCTGTGAAGCGGAAGATATGTAAGTGGCGATCATTAAGTGTACATTCAGATAGTCGAAATAGTTCATGAGAACAGTGAGTCCTCCTGGTACAAGTTTTATTAAAAATTTAAAATCTAAATCACTGCAGAGTGCAAGTTAATTACATGCTATGTTTGAAAGTGAAGACTATTTAATAAAATGAGAACAGTTAGAAAGAAAGTATGAGCAAAGGGTTCTGTAGCTGCCTGGTGGCTTCTTGGGTGAACTGAACAACGTGGTGTGGATTGTAGTACTACCGTTAGGTCCATTGCTGAGAGCAGCCAATTGAACACAGACACTGGATCAAAGCTCAGACCTCACTGATCTATCTGCTACTTTTGAAACCAACTTTGGCATCCACAAAACACATTTGCTTTACAACTGTTCTCTTTTTAGTGAAACGTTTTGGTTTCAAAAATAGCATGTAGATCTGGTGGGTTGTAACTTCAATCCATGGCCTGCACTCAATTAATTGATCCCAGCACTGGGTCCAGTGGCAATGCTGCAATTCGCCTCGGTGTGCTTGGTTTATTTTTCAGTAATCCCTGAGGGAATTGCACGTGTGAATGCCAACACACTTGCTGGACTGAAGTATGGCCAGCTGGCCAAGATACCGGAGGGCTGCCGTCAGCATATCCCAGGAACAGTCACCACAATAACAGGAGAAAATTTTTGGAAAAATTGTGATACTTGGAGTAAACACCAACTGCTGCGCAAACAATCCTCAGTTTAGATCATTTGAACATTGTCCTTATTTCTTTTTTCTAGTTGATTTATGTTATGGAGTCTAAGCCAGATTTTGGAGGCCAAGGTTCGCCATTGTTCACCACATTACAGGAAAGATGTGATTGTACTAGAGGGTGTGCAGAGGAGATTTACGAGGATGTTGCCTGGGCTGGGGAATTTTAGCTATGAGGAAAGATTGGACAGGCTGGGGTTGTTTTCTTTGGAACAGAGGAGGCTGAGGGGAGACCTTTATTGAGGTGTATAAAATTATGAGGGGCCTAGATAGAGTGGATAGGAAGGACCTATTTCCCTTAGCAGAAGGGTCAATAATCCAGGGGGCATAGATTTAAAGTAATTGGTCAGAAGATTAGAGGGGATTTGAGGAGAAATTGTTTCACCCAGAGGGCGGTGGGGGTCTGGAACTCACTGCCTGAAAGGGTGGTAGAGGCAGAGACCCTCATCACATTTAAAAAGTACTTAGATATGCACTTGAAGTGCTGTAACCTACAAGGCTACGGACCAAGTGCTGGAAAGTGGGATTAGGGTGGATAGCTCTTTGTCGGCCGGCACGGACAAGATGGGCCGAATGGCCTCCTTCTGTGCTGTAAATTTCTATGATTCTATGATTGTGTTGGAGGCTTTTATGCTCCTTACTTCATGATAATTACTGTTGACAGTTTTGAACTGTCTGTCCCAGGACACCAAGAGTAAGGTTTTGACTGCAGTTTCTGATGGCTTTAAAAAATAATAAGTACATTGAGTTTGGGTTTTCTACGGCTAATTGCACTGGAATGGACATATTTACTATATATATAAAAAATGCTGAGCGGATTGTAACATCTCATTCTAACAATGTATTGAAAAATCCTGTCAGCCTCTATCCTTGGTAAAATCCATTGTGGAAGTGTCAACATCTACCTGTAGTGGCAGTTACACCTATAGGGAGTGTTGTAAATGACCCTTTTCCATTATAAATCTGTTACGGTCACGTTAGCTGGAAAACCCGCCCCGCTCCCTGTCCCCCAGCTGAACAGAATTCAAGTGCCTGTGAAGGGAGAGAGGTAAATGTTTAACTACACCCACCTCTACCATGAGGATTTTCAAAGTCTAGACAGGGGGTGAGGATTTTGGAGTCTTTGGGGAGGGAATGTTTAGCTCACTAGAATCCTCGCCCACCCCCACAAAGCTGAAAATCTGGACTCCTGCTTCCCATTGAGATAGTTTCCAGCCTTTGTTTTTCCTGCTTCTTTTCTCTACTGCCTCCCTCTCCTCCTCATCCCTCTCTTCTGCCCTTCCTTCATCCCCACCTCTCCCTTTCCCTCTTCACTCCATCACTTCTCCTCCTTCTTGCCCTTCCCGTCATCTTCCTTGCCCTTGCTTTTTTTCCTCCTGCCCACCACCCCACCCCATAACACTACTACACCTCAATACTACACTTGGCCTTGAATTCTCATCTGCAACACCGTGGGAGATCAGCTCGTGATGGCTCGTTTATCGACTCGCGAGATTGATCCTGTCAGCATGAGAAATCAGGTGGGGATTCTTTTTGCCGGATCCCCAGTTGATGATGTTCAGTCTTCGAGACAACCATCTTTTCGCCAGTTCAAGTTCACACTGGAGCTTCTGCTACTTTACTTCTGCCTCATATGCCTCTCCTGTTTCTCCACCTTCGGATTGTAGTATTCTTTCCCCTTCTCGTGCTGTTCTTTCCAGTTTTAGCATTTCTACTGAGTGGCTATGTTCATTGCCTTTTTCCTCTGCCGCCAATTGGCCTAATTCTCTCCTCTTAAGTTTTCCTGGGTCCTTGTAAACATTTTAAAATTGTTGCTACTCTTCAACTCTGGTCTGTGGAGTGATATTCTATCCCAACAAACTGTTTTGGGGTTTTTCAATATGTATTTTCTTTGGGTTCAATGTCAGAGACCATTCCTGTAAGAAAGTCCTATGCTCCCTATGGCCCAGAGTGTGACTTTATTTGCCCAATATCTAGGTAAATGTAGCCCTCATCACTCTATTCCAATTTACTGGATCTGCCACCTGATATTTTTCAGTTGAGTAAGCATTACAGTGAGCAGCGTACTAAACTGTGGATTTGGCTATTTATTAACTGATAATCAGATTTATTGAACATTTTTGTTTGAATACAAACAGTACATTTATAGTAGTTATAGAATATCAAAAACAACATAAATAGTTCTCGATGCTAGCACTGACCCTTGAAATCCAGTCTGTTGTGTTTTAAGTAGTTGTTCACTGCTATGAAGAACCTTGTGTGATAAAAATGATAACTTCCGGGAAGTTATGTCATCACTTCCTGTGAACTATGAACTATGAACTGTGTACATACCTCACTTCCTGTCATATGTCACTTCCTGTTGGACTGGTATAAATACTGGTCTGTTCAGTATTGTAAGAGGCTTCTACCAGAGGCATGATAAAGACCTCTCTTGTGTATATAGTGTGTTTATAAGTTACTTAAAGCTTACTTTAAAGTTACTTGATGGTAAGTCTCCTTTTTCTTACATCAATTTAAGTAACTTAGTATTTACACTGACAAATACTAGACCTTCGGACAAACTCGGAAGTTAAGGATCCAGGGAACCACCCATCATGGAGAAAATCCTTAGACCTATTCGTCTGGACTTGGACCCGAATACACCAGCAGCTGGCAGGGTATGGAAGCATTGGTATCGTACTTTTGAGAATTTTCTGGATGAATGTAAAGCGGATGCTCCTGCTAGATTGAAGATACTTATCAATTATGTGACCCCAAAAGTGTTCGAATATGTTGATGAATGGGATAATTACGATGAGGTGATTCGGGCACTTAAGAAACTGTATGCCAAGACCCCAAATGAGGTCTATGTTAGACATCTACTGGCCACAGCCCGACAAGGACCAGGGGAATCAATTGACGAATTCCTGCAAGAACTTCGCAGGCTCAGCGTAGATTGTAACTTTCAGGCAGCCTCAGCTGAGCTGTACCGCCAAGAAATGATTCGTGATGCTTTCATCTGCGGGATTGCCTCTCCATTTATACGCCAGCGTCTACTAGAAAGTAAAACACTTGAGCTACAAAAAGCTTTTGACCTAGCTTGTTCACTGGATTTGGCAAAGAGAAATGCAGACCTCTATCAGCTGCCCAGATCTCGATCTGCTGCTGTAGCTGCAACCAGACAATTCAAGCGGTCTCAGGTGAACCCTATCATGGGGGAATCTAATTCTGATAATTCTGATGAAGAAGAGGAGGACGACCCCACTTGAGCAGCCTCTTGGCAATCTAGGAAGGAATGCTTCTTTTGTGGAGATGCTTTTCACCCTAGGAAAACCTGCCCTGCTCGCAATGCAATCTGCAGTTATTGCGGGAAAAAAGGACACTTTGCTAAAGTTTGCCTATCAAGGGCCTCTACGAGGGCCAATCCAGCTAAGGCCTACCGAACTGCCCCAATTAGGGCCTATCAAGATGCTCCAGCTAGGACCTATCAAGCTTCCTCTCGAGCTCTCTCCCGAAGAAGCACACCGAGAGTTTTAGCCACTCTCTGTGCAACGACACCAATTACAGCTGCTTGCCCACAGAACCTGTCTCAGGCAGCCACAAAAATTTCAATTAAAGGGCATACCTTAGATGCCTTAATTGACTCAGGAAGTACTGATAGTTTCATTAAGGAACAGATTGTTGCGAAATTGAAACTACATGTCTTCCCATCGGACCAGGCAATTGCGATGGCCCAGTCATCACTTAATACCAGAATCTCCGGCTTTTGTGTTGTTGATATGACACTTCATGGTCGTATGTATCCCTCCACCCGACTTTCGGTGCTCAAAGACTTATGTAGTGATCTCCTCTTAGGGCTGGACTTCCAAAAACAGCATAAGAAACTCACCATTGAGTTTGGTGGATCCAAACCCGGACTTACTATTTCTAATATACCATCTAAATTACCATTTTGTGCATTATCAGCAGCTTCACTTGATGAACCCTCATTATTTGCCAGTATTCCGCCTCAATGCCAACCGATAATAACGAAATCGCGGCGCTTTAATCAGGAAGACCAATCTTTTATTGCGGCTGAAATCTCTCGACTTCTAGCAGAGGATATCATTGAACCATGTTCGTCGCCCTGGCGGGCTCAAGTCGTCATTGTCAAGAACCCTCTAAAACCTCACAAACAGCGACTATGCATCGATTATTCGCAAACCATCAATCAATATACCGACTTGGACGCCTACCCATTGCCACGCATTGATGATATGGTTAATAAACTGGCCGAATACAAAGTGTTCTCAACTTACGATTTAAAAAGTGCCTATCATCAGTTACCCTTGAAGGTCTCGGATAAGCAGTACACAGCCTTTGAGGCTAATGGACGGCTGTACCAATTTCGTCGCCTCCCATTCGGGGTTACTAATGGAGTGGCTGTCTTTCAACGGGCAATGGATGGCCTGGTTAAGCAGGAAAACCTAAGGGACACTTTTCCCTATCTTGATAACATTACCATTGCAGGTCACGATCAACAGGAACACGACTCCAACCTCCAAAAATTTCGGGATGCCCTCCATCGCCGTAATTTGACCCTGAATGAATCCAAATCTGTTGAGTCGCAACCGACCATCAACATCCTTGGCTACTGCGTAGGCAATGGTATCATTAAGCCAGACCCAGAAAGACTTCGCCCGCTCCAAGAGCTCCCGTCACCTAAGAATCCGGCTTCTTTACGTCGGGCTCTCGGTCTGTTTGCATACTACGCTAAATGGATTCCTCATTTTTCGGACAAAATCCAACCCTTGCTGCATGCTAGATCATTTCCACTGGGAACAGCGGCTGTTGCAGCCTTTAACCTTCTCAAAAAACAGTTGGAGAAAGCGGCTCTTCACTCCATTGATGAGAATCTCCCTTTCGTGGTTGAATGTGATGCCTCGGAGGTGGCGATCTCGGCTACTCGGAATCAGGAAGGTCGTCCTGTAGCATTTATGTCCAGGACCTTACAAGGTGCCGAGCTACATTATCCTCCGGTTGAGAAAGAAGCCACAGCCATCATAGAGGCAGTACGGAAGTGGAACCATTTTCTAGCTCGCCAGCACTTTACATTGATCACGGACCAACGATCAGTCGCCTTCATGCTCGATAATCGAAAACGAACCAAAATTAAGAATAATAAAATACAACTTTGGAGGATGGAACTGGCCTCTTTTGGTTATACCATTCTCTATCGGCCTGGCAAGGAGAATGTGGCCCCGGACACCCTCACACGGGCATTCTGCTCCACTATGTCATCCTCCACTCTCATGGATGTCCACAATGGTTTGTGTCATCCTGGCGTTACGCGCATGCTACATTTCGTACGATCACGGAATCTCCCTTTTTCCACTGGAGATGTAAAGAAAATATGCTCAGAATGCCGGCTTTGTGCGGAATTAAAACCTCAGTTCTTCCGCCCCTCAGATGGTATACTCATACATGCAACCCAACCGATGCAACGACTTAGCATCGATTTTAAGGGCCCAGTGCCCTCTTCAACTCGGAACACATATTTGCTCACCATGATCGACGAATATTCACGTTTTCCGTTTGCCTTCCCCTGCTCCAATATGCTGGCGTCCACAGTAATCTGCTGCCTTGAGCAGGTATTTTCTCTCTGTGGCATGCCGGCTTATATTCACTCAGATCGGGGTCCATCCTTTATGTCGAGGGAACTCAAGGACTACCTCTCAGAACGGGGAATTGCTACAAGCAAAACAACACCATACCATCCCATCGGAAATGGGCAGGTAGAGAGGTATAACGGTATCATCTGGAATTCCGTACGTCTCGCTTTAAGATCTCGGGGCCTACCAGACCAGCAATGGGAAACAGTGCTTCCGGATGCATTGCACTCTATACGGTCCCTGCTTTCTACAGCCACAAATACTACACCTCATGAGCGGTTCTTTGGATTCCAGCGTCGCTCATCTCATGGAACATCACTCCCGTCATGGCTAACTACTCCTGGACCTGTATTACTCCGAAGATACGTTCGGACGTCTAAAAATGACCCTCTTGTAGACGAGGTCGAACTAACCGATGCCAACCCCACCTATGCAAACATACGATATTCCGACGGCCGAGAATCTACTGTATCATTACGGGATCTGGCTCCCTGCCCACCAGGACCTAGTGGGACATCGGGTGATGGCATTTCACCAGGAAACTCTTGGGACCTATCGGGTACCCCTCTCCAGGATCCTGATCGGACACCAACTAGCTTGGTGCCGGTAGAACCCCGTGCTCAAGGTTGCGACCCTCCCAGTACCGCGCATGAAAGTACTGATCCGCCACAGACCAGCTCTGCACCTCCCTCTGAACAGAGGCAGTCCGACTTTGAACCTATTGGGGCTCGTACTCGAAGCCATGATCTCCCCGACCCTTCACAGGGCAATCCAGGCCACACAGACTCTGACCAATGGCCAACCGCATGTAAGCGGACCAGCGACCCTCTACGACGGGAATCCAAACGGGTGCGACTCTTCCTTGTTCGGCGGCTGCGGACCAAAAGGTAAACCACAGCCTCCTAATCCTGCAGGAGGGAAGAATGTGATAAAAATGATAACTTCCGGGAAGTTATGTCATCACTTCCTGTGAACTATGAACTATGAACTGTGTACATACCTCACTTCCTGTCATATGTCACTTCCTGTTGGACTGGTATAAATACTGGTCTGTTCAGTATTGTAAGAGGCTTCTACCAGAGGCATGATAAAGACCTCTCTTGTGTATATAGTGTGTTTATAAGTTACTTAAAGCTTACTTTAAAGTTACTTGATGGTAAGTCTCCTTTTTCTTACATCACCTTGCCTGCCCTATCACGGTCAGTTTGGAATAAGTGCTGACTTTGTGCAGTGCAGGTATAGCTCCAAACTCTCTCTTGAAAAGATCCTGGAACAAGGGGCATTAAAGCACGTAATAAAAACAGAAAATACTGGAAATACTCAGCAGGTCAGGCAGCATTTGTGGAGAGAGAAACAGCTAATGTTTCCGATCAGTGACCTTGCATCAGAACTGGAAGATGTTGGGAGATTTTCAGGGAGATTTAATTGGGAACAGTTTTTAAGCAAACACAGAGAAAGGGAAAAGGCACAGTGAGGGGAGGAAAGAACAATGGGGAAGGTCTGTGAGGACAGGATGATTAAATGACAAAAGGGATGATGGTGCAAGGCAAAAGGAGGTAATAATGGGACAAGTAAAGAAACAAAAGATGGGTCTAGAGGAGGTGTAAATGGTTACAGCAGAATAGCAAAATGGGAGGGAAACATGGAAAACTTGGCAAAGAGAAGGCACCCGTGGCCAGGGAATGAGGCGGAGAAAGGTGGGTAGACCCCAGGGGTGCAGACCACTCTGCCAGCCGTGGACCAAGAGGGGGTCCACACCTCAGGCACCAGCCCGCTCCTCCTCCAATCCCAGCGGCTCGGGTGCAGCCATCCTTCATTACCAGCACCTGCTGTCTGACAAAATGGGAGTGGTGGTTAAAATCTCAAGTTATTAAACACTGTTAAGGCCGAGAGGCTGGAAAGTGCATAATAGAAAGATGAGGTGCTGTTCCTTGAGCTTGTGCTGAGCATCATTAGAACAGTGTAGGAGGCCAAGGACAGAGATGTGGGGCGGGGGGCGGTATGTGGGGCGGGGGGGGGGGGGTGGGGGCGGTGTGGGGGGGGAGGGGAGATCTGCACTTGGTTAAAAACTGTTAAACTCTAGCATCTAGCAGTTCTGATGTAAGGTCATCAATCTTTTTTTTATTCGTTCATGGGATGTGGGCGTCGCTGGCAAGGCCAGCGTTTATTGCCCATCCCTAATTGCCCTTGAGAAGGTGGTGGTGAGCCGCCTTCTTGAACCGCTGCAGTCCGTGTGGTGAAGGTACTCCCACAGTGCTGTTAGGGAGGGAGTGCCAGGATTTTGACCCAGCGACGATGAAGGATCGGCGATATACTTCCAAGTCAGGATGGTGTGTGACTTGGAGGGGAACTTGCAGGTGATGATGTTCCCATGCGCCTGCTGCCCTTGTCCTCCTAGGTGGTAGAGGTCGCGGGTTTGGGAGATGCTGCCGAGGAAGCCTTGGCGAGTTGCTGCAGTGCATCTTGTAGATGGTACACACTGCAGCCACGGTAAGCCGGTGGTGGAGGGAGTGAATGTTTAAGGTGGTGGATGGGGTGCCAATCAAGCGGGCTGCTTTGTCCTGGATGGTTCGAGCTTCTTGAGTGTTGGAGCTGCACTCATCCAGGCAAGTGGAGAGTAATCCATCACACTCCTGACTTGTGCCTTGCAGATGGTGGAAAGGCTTTGGGGAGTCAGGAGGTGAGACATGCACCACAGAATACCCAGCCTCTGACCTGCTCTTGTTGCCACAGTATTTATGTGGCTGGTCCAGTTAAGTTTCTGGTCAATGGTGACCCCCAGGATGTTGATGGTGGGGGATTTGGCGATGGTAAGGCCGTTGAATGTCAAGGGGTGGAGGTTAGACTCTCGCTTGTTGGAGATAGTCATTGCTTGGCACTTGTGTGGCGAATGTTACTTGCCACTTATCAGCCCAAGCCTGAATGTCATCCAGGTTTTGCTGCATGCGAGCATGGACAGCTTCATTATCTGAGGAGTTGCGAATGGAACGTAACACTGAGCAATCATCAACGAACATCCCCAATTCTAACCTTATGATGGAGGGAAGGTCATTGATGAAGCAGCTGAAGATAGTTGGGTGTAGGACACTGCCCTGAGGAACTCCTACAGCGATGTCCTGGGGCTATGATGATTGACCTCCAACAACCACAACCATCTTCCTTTGTGCTAGGTATGACTCCAGCCAGTGGAGAGTTTTCCCCTGATTCCCATTGACTTCAGTTTTACTGGGGCACCTTGATGCCACACTCGGTCAAATGCTGCCTTAATGTCAAGGGCAGTCAGTCTCACCTCTGGAATTCAGCTCTTTTGTCCATGTTTGGACAAAGGCTATAATGAGGTCTGGACCCGAGTGGTCCTGGTGGAACCCAAACTGAGCATCAGTGAGCAGGTTATTGGTGAGTAAGTGCCGCTTGATAGCACTGTCGATTACACCTTCCATCACTTTGCTGATGATTGAGAGTAGACTGATGGGATGGTACTTGGCCGGATTGGATTTGTCCTGCTTTTTGTGGACAGGACATACCTGGGCAGTTTTCCACATTGTCAGATAGATACCAGTTTTGTAGCTGTACTGGAACAGCTTGGCTAGAGGCGCGGCTAGTTCTGGAGCTCAAGTCTTCAGCATAACAGCCAGGATACTTGCCTTCATTAGCCAAGGCATAGAATATAAGAGTAGGGAGGTTATGATGGAGCTGTACAAAATGCTAGTTAGGCCACAGCTGGAATACTGTGTGCAGTTCTGGTCGCCACACTATAGGAAGGGTGTAATTGCATTGGAGAGGGTGCAGAGGAGATTCACCAGGATGTTACCTGGGCTGGAGTGCTTCAGCTATGAAGAGAGACTGGACAGGCTGGGGTTGTTTTCCTTAGAGCAGAGAAGGCTGAGGGGGGACCTGATTGAGGTGTACAAAATTTTGAGGGGCATAGATAGGGTAGATAGAAAGGAACTTTTCCCCTTCGTCGAGGGGTCAATAACCAGGGGGCATAGTTTCAAGGGGCAGGAGGTTTAGAGGGGATTTGAGGAAAAGCTTTTTCACCCAGAAGGTGCTTGGAATCTGGAACTCACTGCCTGAAAGGGTGGTAGAGGCAGGAACCCTCACAACATTCAAGAAGCATTTAGATGATCACTTGAAACGCTTAGCATACAAGGCTACGGACCAAGTGCTGGAAAATGTGATTAGAATAGACAGGGCTTGATGGCCGGTGCGGACACGATGGGCCAAAGAGCCTCTTTCTGTGCTGTATAACTCTATGGGGGAGAAATTGGGTGAGTAGCGCCACCTGTTAGCGCCTAAAGAGGCAGTCAGTGGCTGTAGCGCCACTGGCTGCGCCTCCCGTGATATTCAGCAGGGGTGCTAATGGTGGCGTTAGCCTGTTGCGCTGCGCCGCCACCGATGACGTCATCGGTGTGCGCAGCGCCCCATTCGCGCCCCGGTTCACGGGGCCTTGCTGCGCCGGCAGAGGCGCAAGTTAAGGTGGAGGTGCGGGGCGGCCGCTTTTTTCGGCGGCCGCCTGCCAGCACCTCCGTCCCCGGCCTCCTGGACCACCCCCCCCCCCCCCTCTCCGCGGCATTGCCGGCTGTTTCCCGAGAGCCCAGCACTTCTCCTTGGTGCCGGGCTCTTTTGCCGGCACTCGCGATCGGGGTTCGCGCTGTTGCAGGCCCCTCCCCCTTAACAGTGGGAGGAAGGCCTGCAGTACCGCAGCATGCCGTGCTGCAGTGTGTGGCGCTGCGGCAGTGTGTGGCGCTGCGGCACGTTGCGCTGCGATATTCAGTTTCAGCGCCTTAAGAGGGACGCGGAGCGCCTCGAGCCTCGCCCCGTCTCCCTCTAGGGGCACTTCAACTGAATTTCTGACAATCGCTACAGCTCCGAACACTGCGCAAAAACCAGCGCCCAGGCGAACTTGGCGCCACTTTGGCGCCTCAACCCAATTTCTAGGCCTATGACTCTATATTGTCGGAGCCCACAGCCTTTGCTGTATCCAGTGCGCTCAGTCGCTTCTTGATATCACATGGAGTGAATCGAATTGGCTGAAGACTGGCTTCTGTGATGGTGGGGACCTCCAGAGGAGGCCGATATGGATCATCCACTCGGCACTTCTGGCTGAAGTTGGTTGCAAAAGCTTCAGCCTTGTCTTTTGCGCTCACGTGCTGGGCTCCGCCATCATTGAGGATGGGGATATTCATGGAGCCTCCTCCTCCTGTTAGTTAATGGCCCACCACCATTCACGACTGGATGTGGCAGGACTGCAGAGCTTTGATCTGATCCATTGATTGTGGGATCACTTAGCTCTGTCTAAAGCATGCTGCTTCCGCTGTTTAGCATGCATGTAGTCCTGTGTTGCAGCTTCCCCAGGTTGGCACCTCATTTTTAAGTATGTCAGGTGCTGCTCCTGGCATGCTCTTCTGCACTCCTTATTGGACCAGGGTTCGTCCCCTGGCTTTATGGTAATAGTAGAGTGAGCGATATGCCGGGCCATGAGGTTACAGATTGCGGTGGAATACAATTCTGCTGCTGCTGATGGCCCACATCGCCTCCATGGAGGTCCAGTTTTGAGCTGCTAGATCTGTTCTGAATCTATCCCATTTAGTACGGTGGTAGTGTCACACAACACGATGGAGGGTGTCCTCAGTGTGAAGACGGGACTTCATCTCCATAAGGACTGTGCAGTGGTCACTGCTGCCAATGCTGTCGTGGACAGATGCATCTACAACAGGTAGATTGGTGAGGACGAGGTCAAGTAGGATTTTCCCTTGTGTTGGTTCTCTCACCACCTGTCACAGGCCCAGCCTGGCAGCTATATCCTTCAGGCCTCAGCCAGCTCGGTTAGTAGTGGTGCTAGCGAGCCACTCTTGGTGATGGACATTGAAGTCCCCCCACTCAGAGTACATTCTGTGCCCTTGCTACCCTCAGTGCTTCTTCCAAGTGGTGTTCAACATGGAGGAGTACTGATTCATCAGCTGAGGGAGGGCGGTAGGTGGTAATCAGCAGGAGGTTTCCTTGCCCATGCTTGACCTGAAGCCATGAGATTTCATGGGGTCTGGAGTCAATATTGAGGACTCCCAGGGCCACTCCTTCCCGACTGTGTACGACTGTTCCGCCACCTCTGGTGGGTTTGTCCTGCCGGTGGGACAGGATATACCCAGGGATGGTGATGGAGGATTCTGGGACATTGGCTGAAAGGTATGATTCTGTGAGTATGACTATGTCAGGCTGTTGCTTGACGAGTTTGTGGGACAGTTCTCCCAATTTAGCTGCGTGTGCCGTTAGGTCCATAGCCAGTGCCGAGGTCGATGCTGGGTGGTGCGTCCAGTTTTATTCTTATTCGTAGCAGTTTGTTACAACTGAGTGGCTTTCTCGGCCATTTCAGAGGCAGTTAAGAGTCAACTACATTGCTGTGGGTTTGGAGTCACATATAGGCCAGACCGGGTAAGGATGGCAGATTTCCTTCCCTAAAGGACATTAGTGAGCCAGATGAGTTTTTACGACAATCTGATAGTTTTATGGTTACCATTACTGATACAAGTTTTTTTTATTCCAGATTTATTTTAATTAACTGAACTACCAGCTACCATGCTGGGATTTGAACTCACGTCTCTGAGATCATTAGTCCAGGCCTCCTGCTGATTCCAAGTTCAGTAACATAACCACTGACGTAATAAAACTCACTACGCACTTGGTTTGAGTATAAAGCAAGGCTTCAATCAACTTATTTCAGAACATGGAAGTCTAGTTGTACTTCACTAGTTCCTTGTCTTACAAAATGTCCCTGGCAAGCTGGGGCCAACGCCCGAGTATTTATACTCCTTGGACGGCGCCACCAGCTGGCCGTCCAGTGTTATTTCATAGGTAGTTTCTCGATGATGAGATTTATGACAACCACTATGCTACTGTTCCTGACATCCTGAAACGTTAACTCTGTCTCTCTCTCACACAGACGCTGCCGCACCTGCTGAGTGTTTTCCAGCATTCTCTCTTTTTATCTCAGATTTCCAGCACCTGCACTATTTTGCTTCTGTTTTAGAATTAAAGCATGTATTGTTCAACCCTGAGCTGGCAATCAAACATTAAATACAAAGGATGTTTGCTGGTCAGCTTTGAAGCTCAAGCTTAGTAATTGCAGGACATTCTCACTTACCCAGACAGCTATCAGGGGTGTCACTGGACAGAATAACACTAATGACTCTGCACTGAACAGCCACTAGTATATTAAACTACCTTTTCTTCCATGGGAGCAACTTTGAGACAAATGTTAATAAAGTGTTTTTAACACAATATACACAGCAAGCAAGCAAACATCCACATCTCAGTGCCTCTGAAATGGTCTTGGGTATAGCACACTCCAATGTGTATTCATGTATTATACACAGGTTGATAAGCAATTAGCAGTACCCAACATTTTATGACTGCCAGACCATAATGACACTAAAATACAGACTTTCTTCTAAGACACATGACTGAAACTCCATTTCTGCCGCACCTTGTATCAAGTGGCAACTTGTCATGGAGCACAGACAGTGATCAACTTGCAGCCCATTCTGTCCGTCAGTAACTGACCATGCACTATGCAGCTAAGCTGTGGTGGAATGGTTTATTGTGCGAATCCCGGTTAAGATGTTAAATGTGCCATGGGTTTCAGTTGTAAGCGTGTCCAAAGATTTCATTTACTCCTCATTTATTTTGTTATTCACTGTTTTTGCCAGCTACTTTTTAATTGGCCCATACTGTCTTTGGGAAGACTGGCCAACAATTTTCCATATGCTCATTATCCCCATTATAATCCTTGGAAAGGCTCTTGACCCTTTTATTCACCATCTGCAGTTAAGTGCCCACATCTCTTCAAATTTCAGCTACCGCCTTCTAAGGGTTGCTGACATTCTAATAGGTGCTAACCTTGGCACAGTGGTAGCGTTCTTGCTAGAGTCTAAAGGTTGTGGGTTCAAACCCCACACCAGATATTGTGTACCTAACCTAGGCTGACACTTGGGTACAGTACTTAGGGCAGTGTTGTCCCGATGAGATGTTAAACTGAGGCCCTATCTATTCAAAGAATAGAGCAGGGTGTTTTCCTACATAAGAACATAAGAAATAGGAGCAGGAGTAGGCCATATGGCCCCTCGGGCCTGCTCCACCATTCAATAGGATCATGGCTGATCTGAATCTAGACTCACATCCACTTCCCTGCCCTCTCCCCATAACCCCTAATTCCCTTATCTGCTAGGAAAATGTCTATCTCCATTTTAAATTTATTTAATGTCGCAGCTTCCACAGCTCTCTGGGGTAGCAAATTCCATAGATTTACTACCCTCTGAGTGAAGAAGTTTCTCCTCATCTCAGTTTTGAAAGGGCAGCCCCTTATTCTAAGATTATGCCCCCTAGTTCTAGTCTCACCCATGAGTGGAAACATCCTCACCGCATCCACCCGATCAAGCCCCCTCACAATCTTATATGTTTCGATAAGATCGCCTCTCATTCTTCTGAACTCCAATGAGTAGAGTCCCAACCTACTCAACCTTTCCTCATACGTCAACCCCCTCATCTCTGGAATCAACCGAGTGAACCTTCTCTGAACCGCCTCGAGAGCAAGTATATCTTTTCTTAAATATGGAAACCAAAACTGCACGCAGTATTCCAGGTGTGGCCTCACCAATACCCTGTATAACTGCAGCAAGACTTTCCTGTTTTTATACTCCATCCCCCTTGCAATAAAAGCCAAGATTCCATTGGCCTTCCTGATCACCTGCTGCACCTGCATACTAACTTTCTGTGTTTCATGCACCAGGACCCCCAGATCCCTTTGTAGTGTAGTACTTTGCAGTTTCTCTCCATTTAGATAATAACTTGCTCTTTGATTTTTTCTGCCAAAGTGCATAACCTCACACTTTCCAACATTATATTGCATCTGCCAAATCTCTGCCCACTCACTTAGCCTGTCTATGTCCTTTTGCAGGTTTTTTATGTCCTCCTCACTCACTACTTTCCCTCCCATCTTTGTATCCTAGCCGACATCTGTCCCTCAACCAACACGGTCAAAAATAGATTTTGTGGTCATATATCTCATTGCTGTGCTGTGTTTGCCTACATAACAACGGTTTCTATACTTCAAAAGCATTTAATTGGCTGTGAAGTACTTTGGGACATCCTGAGGACATGAAAGATGGTATATAAATGCAAATTCTTTCTTAATATTTATCCTGGAAGATCCTGTGCGGTCAGCTATTTCTAACTTGTACAAACCTTAAGAGCTTGAAGTTCAGCGGTCCTGCGGCCTCAGCACCGGCACCAAAGCAGTTATCTATGAAGGACATACACAGTAACACAGCCATAAATTCAACACCGTGGCGCACTAATGTATGGGTCTATGAGGCCTGTGCCCCAGGGCCCCAGTCAAATATGGGGCCCCTGTTGGCGAGGGATGGGGAGGTGGCGGGGGGGAGTCAAGCCATGTCCAATCAGCGGCCTGTCTGTTATAACCCAAGGAGCACAGCCTTCTTACCCACTGGTCCAATTGGAACAATAAGCTGTCCTTCAACACCCATGAGTCCGAGTATTGGAGAGCAGCAGCCCAGCCTTCTCCATTGGGGTGGGCTTTAATTGGTTGGGGGAGGGTTGTGTGGAGAGCCCAGGGCCCCAAGTATTCTTGATTCGGCTGTACATGCGAGCTGCCTAACGGGTACATGGTGTGGAAAAATTGAACCATGTCAAGGCAACAGGGACAAGAGCGGTCTAAGAGCAATTCAGTATTGCCATTGGCTGGCAATATAACCAATCTATAAGTGCATCAATAAAACAAATGGGTTATCGTTGGCAACTTGCCAATTTTTTTTTACCAAGGAAGCTGTTTACCTTCCACATTAATCTGTTTGCTCTTTTCCTCATTAGATCGTGAGATGTCCATCCATTCCTTGCTACATCACCTCTCGAAGTGAGTGCCTGTGGACAGACTGGGTGACCGAGAAAAGCATTTACGGACGTCAGGCCAAGCACTATGCTTGCGTTAAGCGGAGCGATGATTCCTGTGCATGGTACCGTGGTGTAGCTCAACCCAAGAAAGAGTTTCTGGATGTAGAAGATCCATAACTTTATTACATCTAACTCGCCATTCAACAGAAATTTCATGCAAAAACAGTGTTGTCTATAATCCGAAAAATGTAACCCAAATTTCTTCTGTCCAATATAGCAGGTCTGTTTGCTTACTGTCTGGTGATACCTGTATGTAACGTGGCATATACTTAGATTTTGCATTTTGGCATCAGCTGTACAGTGACTGTGCATTTCTCTGGCTAGAAATAGAAATGCACTTTTGTTTGTTTCAGAAAGCTGCAGTGTTGAAAGTATTTGGTATAAGTCTGAATGTGTTAAAAGTGAGGATTGACTCCTCGATTTTTGTAAGTATTTTTAACCCCTTGAAGGCCTAGAGTAGTGCATTTGCATTCATGTCCAAAAATGACACTTTTCCCCATTTTATTTAGGAAATTATGTTTTTGTGGATTCTGGATTCTATTCTTGATCTAATTTAATAAGTCTGTCACAATAATTAACATAATACTGCAGTTTTAGACTGCATGATAGAAATGTTTGTTGCAAGCTGAAAAAGATAATCAATGCTGAAAGAGTTTGAATATTTATTCCTTTTGCAATTTAATAAATCTTCTTACTTCAATTATGGTTGTCACAATAATATACAATAGTAAAATATTAACCCGATATGAGCCATGATATTGATTATCATTAAGGCCATAATTGTAATATGTATTGTGATAATCTTTAACTTTTTTTATTCTTAAATTTTTGTGTTACATCAAGAGATGTTCATACTGGGCATGGAACACTTACCATTTCCAGGCACCTAGCATTTGCTTCCAGCACTCCCAGTTCAGGTATAGCACTGCCAGATGCAGCGTAAAGCTTCCTCTATTTCGTCCCAGCACCATTCCCCAGCCCACAACAACAACAACTTGCATTTATATAGCGCCTTTAACATAGTATAACGTTCCCAAGGCGCTTCACAGGAGCGTGATCAAACAAAATTTGACACTCAGCCAATTAAGGAGGTACTAGGACAGGTGACCAAAAACTTGGTTTTAAAGAGCATCTTAAAGGAGGAGAGAGAACTGGAGAAGTTTAGGGAGGGAATTCCAGAGCTTCGGGCCTCAGGAGAGCAATCCTTGCTGCACCAGTGTGACATTTTGGCTTCATTTTCCTCTCTCTAAGCAAGATTTCCAATTAGCGCTGTATTAGGAACAGTTTTGTTCTGTAGGCCCATGACTGCCAAGAACTGCATTATAATTGCACAAACTGGTCAACAGAGAAAGGAAACTTTCATCCCATCAATCCAGGTTAGACATGACCTCAGGTCCTAGAGGTAAAAAGCCAGTTTCTAACCTGCTACATTGTTCAGTTGCCCTCTTCAATCTTGTAATTATTACAAGAGTATGGTGTTCCTCCCCCACCCGCTCAAGATTTAGTTGTCAAAATTACCATTCTGCAAATTTGCTTTACCTACAAGCACTTGTCTGGAATATTATCGATATTCACAGTTAATAGAAAGAAATTCTGCCCTTAGAATTGTTAACAAACAGCCAGTTCATAATTTGTTAATTTACAGATTGACTATCTTTAATTCATAGCTAAAATCAAATATGTAATCTGCAAAGTTCAGAAATTACTCAACCCGTCATTTAAAATGATAAAAGGAATCAATAGGGTAGATAAAGAGGAACTATTTCCGCTGGTGGGGGAATCCAGAACAATGGGGAATAATCTTAAATTTAGAGCCAGGCCATTCGGGAGTCAAATCAGGAAGCACTTCTTCACACAGAAGGTAGTAAAAACCTGGAACTCTATTCCCCCAAAAGGCTGTGGCTGCTGGGTCAATTGAAGCTTTCAAGACCTGAGATCGATAATTTTTTTTTGATAGGTAAGGGTTTTGAGGGATAAAGGAGCAACAGTGGATAATTTGGGGTGATGTCCAGATCAGCAATGATTTTGAATGCCAGAATAGGCTCAAGGGGCTGAATTGCCTACTCCTGTTCCTCGTCCTTTGACCTCCTCACCTTCTAAATGATCCATCGTATTGCGTTGAGTTGCTTGTTGCCGTAGGTTAATTTTTGAATGATAAGCATTGTTTTTTAATAGTTACCTAAATATATTCTTTGACTTTGCCAACAAAATCCAAGTCATTATTTTATGCATAGCCCAGTGCGCTACAACAATGATTGCCGTGTTAATGGCATTTCAGCAAATGCTCGCGATAGGTCATTAAGGTATTTGTTGGAATTACCAAGAATAAAAAGCAAGTCAATTTTTATTAGTGTGAATTTTTGAACATCATGAGAAAAATTTGAAGTTGTCGAACCACCTTTATGTATTTTTTAAGTGTCAGAGGCAGGGTAACATCAAGATTATGGAGAGTGTTAAGCTTTCACTGAATAAATAATTACAAAGTTAGATAGCAAAAAGCAAAATAGTGCAGATGCTGGAAATCTGAAATAAAAATCGAAAATGCTGGGAACACTCAGCGGGCTAGGCAGCATCGTGGAGAGAAGAATAAAGGTTCACGTTTCAGGTCGATGACCTGTCACCACATCCCCTGACCTGAATCGTGAACCCGACCATCTTCTCTCCACAGATGCTGCCTGGCCTGCTGAGTGTTTTCAGCATTTTCTGTTTTTATAAAAGTGAGATAGCATTATTTAAAAAGATTGGAAATTGAAAGAAATGCCTTTGTTTTGCAAATTAAATATTTTTTTTAAATTATAGCATTTAGTCAGTCCTCAGCATTATTTGGTTATCTCACTCACTGTGTTAGAAATGAGACGGTGAAAGTTCAGGAGTATGAATCACAAATTTGATTTATCACAGTTTTCAGTTCGAGATACATTATTTGGAGGCTGATAGTTCAGAGCTTTATAAAAAAAAATTGGATCTGATTAAAAACATTGAAATATTCACCTTCACCACTGGTACAGCTGCCTTGTAAATACCTCGTGGATATTTCTTTCGTAATTAACATTCTTTTAGGATTACCAGTATAAAAGATGAGCTTTATTAACACTATGGATAGAATGTCACATACCAAAAGTTATTTTTCTACATTCTTGAAGTATCTTTGTACTTAATGCCCAGACGCTAAGATTTGATCTAGTTCTTCTGTAATTCTTTTTTTTAAAGGTTTATTAATAGAATGTTTAACTTATAATTCTTTTAAAGCTATGCTTTTTAAGTAATACGTGTTCAGAAAATGCTGCCATAATTTAAGGCTTTGATGTTTTGCAATGATTGTTAGAAGAAAAAAAGTCAGAGACTTGCAATTTGTTTGATCTGTAAGCATATAAAAGGATGATGAGAAACATTTGGCGCATGTGTTTGTTACTCTGTATAATTCATGTAGTAAATTCCATGTGAACTGAATTCATGGAAAAATACAGTATTATCAAATAAAGATTTATTACTATATATGTTAGTGAAATGCTTTTCTTTTACAAGTCCAGGTTTTCTATCTGACCAAATCTCAATCAGATCATATAGGATTCCCAGAATATATGTGCAGGAATTGTAATTGCTGCTGTGGATCTAAGGATAAAAATAAATGTCAGTTAAACAGGATATAAAATCAGTTAAGATTCCTAATAAAATTCTCAGCGCATTCCACGATGATTCTTTGTTTACATTCTGTAAAGTGTCCCTGACAAAGAAGGATTAAACTGAACACTTTGGCTTGATAATTCTAAAATGGGGAGTTTAGTGTTCATACACACACAGCAGGATATGGTGCCTTCGCTGTTTAAGATAAAGAGCTGAATTAATTGAATAATGTGGGTATTCTGCCTCTACACTGTTTTAACTGGATGAATAAGGCAATCTGGGTTTTACATCTCTCTGCAACTATCAACATTGTCCAAGTGGTTCCGTGCAGGACGGGTCTCCCTGCAGAGTTACCCGTTCCCAATATCAGGAACTCTGTTGCTGCAGAGTTTGAGGTAACTATTCTTACTGTTGGGCTTTTGTTAAATTACAACGAATCGTGGGGCGTGTGCCCACTGCTCCCTGATCTGTGTTCCCAGTGGAAGAAGGTTCACATCAGTCATGCAATATTGGTCCTAAAATGTGGAAATCCAGACCAAACCAATTGGATAAAACTCAATACAATAGCAAAATACTGCGGATGCTGAAAACCCGAAATAACAACAGGAAACACTGGAAAAACTGAGTTTTTCCAGCGTTTCCTGTTATTTTGGATAAAACTCAATAGGAGCCCATATGCTAAATATTTTAATTCAATTAGTAAATAGTGGTGTGCTACCAATAGACAACCTGTATGACCAGAATCCAAAAGCCAACAATGTCACAAATAGATACTTTACATTACAGTTTAACATATTCACCCAGATGCATCTCAATTCCTACTAGTCATAGAGTCTGGAGAAAGTGCTGATGTGCCATGCAAATGACGCTGTCCCCGAGATCTTGAACAGGGTCTCCAGTTTGGAACTAGGGCAGACGGGGCTTCCACTCTGCTGCACTTGCAGACGCTCCGCAATCTCAAGGCCATTAGATTTATTTGTTGGCGCCTGTCCACTTTAACAAAGGTTCAGACTCGAGTCGAACTCTTGGTGTGACGCTGTGATGATATGCTTGATTTTGTGTCAAAACCAGCTGTTAAAAGTAAAGAGTTCTGTCGATAGCAGTCTATCATTAAGCCACCTATTTGGATTGGTCTCACTGGAGATACTGCAATTTTGCACTGAGATCTAGGTGCTTTATACCATACCCTGGTAACAAATAAAATACATAAGAATTTATGTTAGACCTTATACCTAACATGCATTCTACAATTCATCTAGTTTACGAGATGACCCAAGAAATATCAATGCACAACGCCAGTCCAAATGCAAAGCCATGTTAACAGGATTCTATGATTGACAGTAAAAATATGAATGTGCAATCCCACTCATAAAATGAAAGCACTTTTAACACAATTCAACAGTACCATATAGAACACAAATACATAGTCCTATTCCAAAAATAATTTATCATCTCAGACTAAAGGCTAGAAATTTGGTGCATTTGCGCCTCCCATTAGTGCCCGCACTAACGACTTTTCGCCCGGGCGCAGCACCGCTAACGACTCCCGCTAAATTCAGCAGGAGTTTAGCGGCAGTAGTAACCGGTAGCGCCCCGCTCCGCTGGCGATGATGACGTCATCATCGTGCGCAGCGCCCCGTTTTCGCCCCGCCTGCAAAATTGGATCGCGCTCCCTGAATCTGCGCCGGGCGATGACAGCGACTGAGTCAGGGTGGGAACGGAGCAGCAGGAGGTTCGCGGGGCGGTAAGTAAAGGGGAGGTGGCAGGCGGGGGAAAAAAAAAATCGGCCGACTTACTTGTCGCGGCCCGTTGCGTCTTTCAACGCGGGGTCCGTGCCGCGATCTGGAAGCCCGGCACTCCTCTTGAGTGCTGGGCTGCTGGCACGGCACCCCACTCCCCAGTGGTCCAGGTAGGGTCCTGCAGAGTTGTGGGCTTGGGCCCTCCCCTTTAATGAGGGGAGGAGCCCTTCCATGCGGCAGTGCTACATGGCCCAATGCATAGCAGTGCAGAACGCACCGCCCTGATATTCGGGGTTAGCGTTCTAAGAAGGAAGTGGAGCGCTTGAATTAGCGGCGCTCCACCTCCCTCTTGAGGCGCTAAAACTGAAGTTAGTGATCACCGGCGCTATTTTTTGCTGGGCGCTAAATTTAGCTCCCAGACGATGTTAGTGACCCAAAATGGTCGCTAATGAATTTCCCCCCCTAAAAATCTTAAACCTGCATACAACTTGTTGTGACAGCATTTCCTTGTTTTCCAATAAGTCTGAAAATTCAGAACGGTTCTCCATATTTTCCCCCGTCACTGTTTTTAGAGTATCTGTTGACATTTTGCTTTTGTCCTCTGTTAAGATACCACTTGACATTTGGAACAGTCTTTGAAGTGGTCCACTGTAACCTGGAAAGCAAATGCCAATCTTCTGAAAGAAGTTCTATATTTCAGCATGTTACATTAGAATATTCTAGAACTGAGGAACATTTCTACTGACTTCTCGTGCTGGCATCTACTCTCAGTTCCTGGAGCTTTGCCTCAGTGCCAAATTGTTTAACCGAGCTAAATTCAGCTTCAACATCCTTGAACCAATGAAAATGTTCTGAAGTCCTTTTGCCTTCTCTTGTTACTTAGCTGATCAGATTGGTGGGATTCACTGATATGGTTTACTGTATCTACAATTGTCAGTTTACGAAAATTACGTTCCCAGTAAAAAAACAAAAATCATTAAAATTTTAGAGAGAATGTCCTGAAGCTTCATCCATGTATCAAAATACCTAATGGGTGTATCAAGGGGCTGGATTTTGCCAGCCCTGGGGAGGCGGATTTGGAGGTGGGACTGCTGGGAAAATGGCAGAATCTGGGGGCGGGTACCCAACCCGCCTCCGTGCCATCTTCCCAGGAGGCGGGTAGCCGACCCGCCGGGTCCCGTTTCCTGGAGGTGGGAAAGTGATTACAGCCACTTAACTGCCTGTTAACAGGTAGTTAACAGGCAGTTAAGAGGATTATCCCCATTTTTCCAGCAGAGGCGCGGGCTTCCCGATGTCGGGAAACCCCGCCAGGGTCACCGAGGCGAGCAGTGGGTCTGCAGAGGTCGGAGGGGTGCAAAAGTGCGCTGTGGAGGTAAGTGATGGGTGCAAGTGTGCAGAGGTGAGTATGTGAGGTGATTGGAAAGCGATAGAAAATGTTTACTTACCTTTGTTTCTTCCTGCAGGCTTCAACAGTTGAGGAACCGGAGAGTCTCGCATCTCACCGGCAGAGATGACAGATGGCTGCTGCATTCTCCGATGCAACAATCATCTGATTTCTGCTCACAATAGAGGTTTGATGAGTCTTGAATACAAGGACTCATCAAACAACAGAGAATGTCAGTGTTTGGCAGCTTCTCAGAGCTGTCAAACAATAACAATTCATCTGTCAAAAATTTTTGACAGATGAAATGCCATACGCTGATGTTCTCTGTAACCGGCTTCCCCTTAATTGGCCTGCTAAGCCCACTGGGCGAGCTTAACAAGGTCAATCAAGGGAAAATAGCGTGGGTTGGCCGGACGTCGATGGAGGCAGGACTAAAACCCGACAAGCAGCAGTCCCGCCTCCAACGCGCCCCCATTGACAAAATCACCCCAAAGGAGTTTATTTGTCTTCCTGAATGCAAAAGCCACTGGGGTAGAGTTTCTGCTTTGGGCATTATCAGCACTTGAAATTGCGCTGGTTAGGTTTCAGTTCAAGGTTCCGCTAAAATTAATTTGCGTAATCACAAACGTAAAATCTTCCATGAACCTGTGCAATTGGGCAGCGTAATAGAACGTAATTGTTTCTTTTTTCTTTCCATTAAAACGTATTCCTTGATGTCTTTCAGAGTGGTAGCCTGGTGCAGTTTTATTAACACAGCTAAAAATGGGTATATCAGCAAAAACAAGCCTTTTTTAATAAGGGTCTCCAGTCCTTTACCTGTGAGTAACCTGTTAAGTCTGTGGGTTGTATTATAAATAATCACAGACTCCACTGTTAACAAAATAAAACACGTCTTTACTATTCAGAGGCTCGGGCGATTCTGCCCTAGTTAACGTATCACAACCCTTATATACTGGTGTGGTCACTATCGGTATTACAGTATACATGAGCCAATAGATAGTGCCACCCTAAAGTAGTGCTCTTAAAGGCGAACGGTTACATTCTATAGTTCCCTTAAAGGTAAACGGTTACATACACAACACTCCTCCCTTCCTAGCTTATTACTTACAGAATCCCGTTAAACATACAATCTTCAACTTTATATAAACAGTTTGCAGATATACTCTCGATGGAGTCAACGTCATATAACAATTTACAGATATACTCTCAATGGAGTCAACGTCATATAACAGTTTACAAACATACTCTCAGTGGAATCAGTTTACAGGTTCAGTCTCTGTGGGAACAGTTCATAAATTCAGTCTCTGGTATTAATTCGTTCCAGACAGCATCCTCCATAGCCTTTTTTTTTTTTTTAACAGCTTGTACTTTCGTCCTGTTGAACCAGCAGTGCGGACTTATACAACCCACTGGCTGTCTTGATAATGTCCCTGGATTTTTTTTACAAATTTAGCACCTTTCGTAGTGTTCGGACTGAGGTAGTAGAAGTAATAATATTTTAAACAGTTATTATTTTCTGCTTCTTCTTTTTCTTTTCTGCCTTTTTGAAACTCTCCGAGCTCTTTTCCCGGCTGCCATCTGTAGCGCCACCAACTCTCTATGTTCCTTAGACCTTAAGTGCTTCCTCAGGATTTCAGCACTTTGGGAGTTCCCATCACAATTTGGGCAGACCACATCCTCATAACATTCGGTGTCACTCAACAGGTCAAAACCCTTCTTCAAGCAATCATATTCATCCTGCTCTTCCTCGGATGTCTGCCCTTCCTTCCCTCCTGGCCTCATTTGTGCGTTCAATCCTTTCCCTTCCTTCAGGGATTTCGTTATCAGGCTATTTAATCCTTCTACTGAAGTAGCTGTTTCCCCATTCTCCTGTTCCCCTGGACGTAATTCAGCGTACTTCTCCATTTCATCCATCATTTTCTCCAATGCTTTCATCTTCTCTTCCTCTTGTACTTTGGCTTCCAGTGCTTGGAGAAGTTGCGCCTCGATGCTCTCTAGCTCATGTTCAGGGCCCATTCCCAGTTGAAACTGTTCTTCAAGTCGGTCAACCTCGGTAATTGCCGCCTCATATTTGTCTTGGGCTTCCTTCCATATTTTTATGAGTTCTGCCATGTCTTTCACCTCTACATCCTCATCTATGTATGGAACTTCTACCGATGAGTCTGTCTTGGCCCTGAGCTCCTCAAGAATTTCCTGCAGCCTTTGGACTTCTTGCTCATGTTCAACCTTTAGTTGCTCATATACTTCCAACGAAACTAGCTTTTCGGAGGTTGCTGAGTTAACCCCCTCCAGAATTGTAGTCTGGGCCTGTTCATACTGTTTTTTCAACTTCTCGCACTCTGCTTGTAAGGAGTCGTAGAGAAGAACTGGAATAAAATCCTGGCTTCCTGAAGATTCCTCTTCATTTGTTTCTTTCGCAATTTCCTGTTGGAGTTCAGCCAAGGCTGCTATGCTATCTGCCTCTCGAAGTCTCACTGCCATCAACTCTTCTTTATTCTTGCAGTCCATCTCAGCCATTTCCCGTTTACTTTCATTTAACTGAGTGAGTAGTCCCTTATTTTGGGCTGAGAGATATTGCACCTTCTCATGTAGACCCTTGCACTCCTTCTCTGCTTGACATAGCTGATTACCGCTGATTTGGTTCTGCGTTTCAAGTTCCAACATCCTTTGCTTAGCTTCTTTCAGTTTCGCCCCTATAAGCTCCTCTTGCAACATGGCCACATTATTCTCATCAGGTAAAGAAGCGTTTCTCTTTTCCATGTCCAAGATTTGTTTCTGCATCTCCTTAAGAGCACCCTGTGATTCAACTTCTCTTAACTTTGCCTGCACTAGCTCCGTCTCTAATTGCAGAACAAAATCCTCAGTGCAGCGTGATTTGCCCTTCTGCTGTATCTCTAGATCATGCAAATATTCTAACCCCTGAACATCATCAGGGAGATGTGATCGGTAATTGGTCACGATGGCTCTATGGTCGCTCTCTGCTTGAGCCAGTAGGTTCTGTTGTCTTTCCAGACTCTCCCATTCGGTGTCATAGAACTTTTTCATTGTTTTCATCTCTTGTACGAGGCGGTAACTTAATTGTTCTAATTGTTGTTGTACTTTGAAATAGCGTTGAGTTCGAGCCCGGTGTTCCTCCGTAATGCATATGTCTGTAGCTTGAACAGACTCAGAATTCTCTGTCTTTATGCACGCCATCGATTTTCCAACCTTAGTCCGTGAGTTAATGTTAACCTTGTTTTTCATACATAAGCTGGACTTATCGTCTTCCGGCTCAGAGTCTGAGCTGCTTGTCTGCACCGAGTCCTCACTCGTCATTGCTTGTCGGTAGTGCCATTCCATGTCTATTTTCTTGATCCACTCCCGTCCTAGAAGTGGTGGTCCTCCCTCAGGTAGTAC
Source organism: Somniosus microcephalus (assembly GCF_052327205.1). NCBI lineage: Eukaryota > Metazoa > Chordata > Chondrichthyes > Squaliformes > Somniosidae > Somniosus > Somniosus microcephalus. The sequence continues at coordinate 62,919,457 of NC_141007.1, forward strand.
GTACAAATTCATTCTTGGGTGTACTTTACCCCTATCTCTCACCTTGACTCTTATTTTCCCCATGGGGTATACGCGATGCCCCGTGTATGTCTGTAATACGAACTTGGTATTTCTTAAGGGTATGTGAGAGAATAGTCGGTGGTAGTCCTTTTGGTTGATGACTGATACAGCTGATCCCGTGTCCAGCTCCATTCGTACTTGGACTCCAGCTATTTTTAGTGTGACCCAGATCGTCTGTAGATCAGTTACTTTACCCACATTGTGGATTCTCAGACTATCCAACTCCTGGCTGTTTGGGTCTGAGTCTGAATTTTGTTCGTCTGAACTCTTTTCAGCCACCTGATGCACCTTGTTGTACTTTTCTTGTGGTGGTGGCTTCCTTTGTTTGTTGGTCTTCTTTCTGGACCTGCATACCTTCGCGATGTGACCCAGTTTGCCACATTTCCTGCACTCTTGATTCTTAAACCAGCACTGATTCTGGTCGTGCGTTGTCTTTCCACAACGGTAGCATTTGGAAATGCTTGCAGTCATTTGGTCCACCCCGAGTGCCGCCGCCTTTAGCTGCATTTCCGCCGTTCCTTTCACTGCGTTCCTTCTTTGGCCAAGCCGCATACGAACTTGTCCCGCAGCGCCTCTGTCAAATTCCCTCCAAGCTGGCAGTATTTCGCTAGCTTACGCAGTTCGACTAAGTATTCCGCATTGCTTTCATCTTGCCTCTGGGTTCTGGCGTAAAATTTAAATCGTTCAGCCAGTATCAACGGTGTGGGGTTCAAGTGATCCTTCAGCACTGCTACGATCTCTTCGAAGGTCTGGTCCACTGGTTTAACTGGTGCTATTAGATGTTTCAAAAGCCCGTATGTTTTTGCTCCCATCGAATTTAACAAAGTTATTGCCTTGTCGTATATGGCTACGCAATATATTCCTATGCGTTCCCCATACGTGGCCCTGTCTTCTATTTCAGCATTAAAATCATTAATATTTCCTCGCTTAGGCATCTTCTTCTCTTTTCGAGTACAGTACAAGTATTACTTTACTTATTATTAATTTTCTTCTCTCTTCTTGAGAACACCACAAGTATTGCTGTACTTATACTTATTTTCCCTCTCTTCTTGAGAACACACCAGCCTTTCTGAAAAATCTTATTACTTTCCTGAAATTCTTAATAATTTCCAAGATGGCGGTTTCCCGCTTCTTCCTTCTTCTTCAGCGGTTTCCCCGCGAAAAATGGCGGCTTTCCCGCGCTTCTCGCTCTCCCCGCCCACTTCGATGGCGGTTTTCCCGCGCTTCTCGGCGCTCTCCGCCCACTTCAATGGCGGTTATCACCCGTTCCCCGACGCTGACTTTCAGCCCTAGTGCGGCCCTTATCAGCGGATGCGATCGATGGCCCGGCTGCGCCTCGCACTTGAAAGCGGCCCCCGGCCTCTGGCTCACCCGCTCGCGCGGCTCTTGCTCGCTCCCTCCCGGGCTCTGGCTTACCCGCTCGCGCGTTTCACCGCGGCTCTTATCAGGGATTGCGATCGCCCTGTCTTTGCAGCCAACGCTGCGGCTTACCCACGAGGTTATGGAGGCTTCAGGGTCCTAATGCCTGTCGCTTCCAGCCTGTCGGTTCCAGACTGGTGAGGATTGAAACCTCTCTTCAACGTCCTGTCTTCGGACGAAGCCGCCGTGGAACAACTGCCGCAGGGTTCGAATCCTGACTCGTCGCCAATGTTAAGTCTGTGGGTTGTATTATAAATAATCACAGACTCCACTGTTAACAAAATAAAACACGTCTTTACTATTCAGAGGCTCGGGCGATTCTGCCCTAGTTAACGTATCACAACCCTTATATACTGGTGTGGTCACTATCGGTATTACAGTATACATGAGCCAATAGATAGTGCCACCCTAAAGTAGTGCTCTTAAAGGCGAACGGTTACATTCTATAGTTCCCTTAAAGGTAAACGGTTACATACACAACATAACCGGATTTAAAAATCTCTGAAAATGACTTCAAAAAAAATTACTCTGAACCATTTAATAGTTTCACTGGTGTACATTAGGCAGTTTCGTAGTAAATTAAAAATTTGAGATGAAAAATCTTTTAAAATGTGCCTACTAGGTAGTGCCTGTGCGTCTAAGAAAATGAGTGCAATTTGAAGAGCCTTCCTGAACCAGCACAATCGGCAGAATCTCGAAATTTAGATTGGGGGAGTGGCCAGTTTTGTGGGCAGGGCCTGATCCGGGTGAATTGAATCTTGAACCAGCATCAAAGATTGTGCAGAACACAGACCCAAGGGGCAGGAATTTTACTCAGGAGTCGGGTTGGAGGTGGGACTACAACTTTCGGGGATGTAGCCCCGCCTCCATCGAGATGCAGCCAATCCACGCGATTTTAACTTGATTGACCTTGTTGAGCCCGCCCAGCGGGCTCAGCAGGCCAATTAAGGGCCACCCGGCAACAGGTGATGTCACAGATTGATATTTCATCTGTCAAGAGCTTTTGACAGATGAAATATCAGCGTTTCACAGCTGTTTGAAGCTGTCAAACACTGACAGTCTTACTTCTAACCTGAGTCCTTCTCCACAGACTCAGTTAGAAACCTCTCCTGCACAGAAAGCTGAAGGCTGTTACTTTTGACAGTTCGCAGCCATTCTGCTTTCTGTGCCGGTGAGATGAGGGACTCCCGGAACCTAAAGGAAGGAAGGCTGAAAAGGTAAGAAAAGATATGTAAAACTTATTTAATCACTTTAGACACACCAAACACACTTACCTTTGCACTCATGCACACATCACTCACCTGAACACCGACACCTCGACCTCTCCAAGTCCTTCAACCCAACGGCCCGCCTCCTCTAACTTGGCGTGGTTTGGAGCCATCGGGAATCCCACACTTCAACATCAAAAATAGGGATTAGGCTAAAAACTGCCTGTTAACTACCTGTTAACAGGCAGTTGATTGGCACCAATCCCTTCCCGCCTCGGGTAGGCGGGTCCCAGTGCGGGGTGGGTACCCGCCTCCTTTGAAACTGGCATGGAGGTGGGTTTGGGTGCGGGAAAGGGTCAGAACCCCTGATTTCAGGATTTTAACCCCCCACACGCCTCCAATCCCGACTCCACGGCACAATGAAAATCCTGCCCAAGTGATTTTGGGCATAATTCACCTACGTTTAAACTTCCCCAATCCCACCCAGATTGCGCTGATATTAGGAGTGTAAATGAGCTGAAGCTCTACCCCACTATCTCATCTTCATGTGCAACTAGTCTGAAATAACAACAGAAAATGCTGGAAAAACTCAGCAGGCCAGGCAACATCCGTGGAGAGAGAAACAGAGTCAACGTTTCGGGTCGAAACCCTTCGTCAGAACTGAGAGAAAAGGCAGGAAATGAAACAAAAGGCAGTTTGGGGGCTAGGAAATGGGGGAGGGGATGAAAGAAGAGACATTAAGAGATATTCAAGGTGAGACGAGATAGTAACAGGACAGGTAAAGAAACAGACAATGGCTCTAGATGAAGTGTGAAATGCGCTGGCAGAGTGAGAGACAGCTGCCATGTGGGAGAGAGAGAAAAAAGGAAAAGTCACAAACCAAAAGTGTGGATAAAAAATATAAAAATATAATAGGGGCCGAGGTTATGATCTGAAGTTGTTGAACTCGATATTGAGTCCGGAAGACGGTAAAGTGCCTAATCGGAAGATGAGGTGCTGTTCCTCGAGTTTACGGTGAGCTTCCGTGGAACAATGCAAAAGGCCAAGGACGGTGAGGTCTGAGTGGGAATGGAGCGGTGAATTGAAATGACAGGCGGCCAGAAGCTCGGGGTCACCCTTACGGACTGAACGGAGGTTACCCAATCAGCGTTTGGTCTCCCCAATGTAGAGGAGACCGAAGATGTTAACATTTAAAAATGAAAGTCACAATTTTTATTTTGTACACATTTCTTGCTCCTTCAGTGATTTCACCCTCCCTGGCACTCCTGTTGTTTAAGAGTTTTGTTCTACCACATCCAAAATAGTTGCACTGAATTCTCAAGGATTGTGGGATAGTTTGCTTTTTTGGCCAGAATTATTTCAAGGCTTTGAAAAGATATAAAATGAATTACAAAGCAAGCGTCCATTACAGGCAGCTCGTGTTATCATTCCCCGGTAGCTGTTGATACTCTCCACTTTCAGAAAATTGCAACAGTCCTTCACCTTTTTGCTACGTATGTACATGAAGGTGACGATATTTTCAGTGGGTCACTTCCACATCTATTGGCAGACAATCGACAGCAGCCTGCACTGCATTATCAACAATCGGTGATGCACGCCAACACCAATCATCTCTCTTGCTCCTGCAGTTTGTTGTCTGATTTGTGGAATGGATTGTTTTCATATGATTTGTGTTCTTGGTTCCAACTTATCTATTACATTTGCCACAACCTTCATGATATTGTCTGTCATGCACTCTGGAGCTTCATGTTCGACAGATAAGAAATCAAGAATTTCTGAATTGACCCCTTCCTGCAGTTCAAAATAATACACTTCAAGTGGCAGTAGATTATGCGCATATACAGTGGTTTCAAGCATCTAGTGATACTAATGTTTGTACCATTACATACCCCTGGCCAACTGTGCAGACCTCTACCATATTAGTAATTATCTCGGTCTGTGTAAAAGCTGAGTAAGCTTTGGTGGTAATATTTGCCGATAAGTTTGGATGCAGAATGCACAAACAAAAGCTCTGGTTGTTAGTTGTGGGTGACTGTGAGGCATACACTACAAATATTCCTTTGGTGGCGATCGACTGTAATTCTTCATGACCTGAACCTTTGTCTGCAAAGTAGATTCTCAACAATGCACTCAACCTCTTGACTGATCCACCCAATTTATCATTCTTTCTTCAGAAATAATCAGAGCACAACCTCAGCGATCAAATAGAAAGCTGAACTGCAGCACGCACAATAAACCTCACTTCTGAACTTCTGCTTTTTACTAAGAAATAGAACTCCCAGTTGTACTAAACACTAAATCCCATTTTAGCATTTTTACTGCAGTATTTAACCTTGTTGAGATTTCAAATTAAGTGACTAAAACAGCAAAAATGCTCAATTGACTGAAATTGACAAAGTTTTCAGAAAGAGGCATGGAACCTGCGCAAAATCAGAGAAAGACCAAACTTTTTTTAGTTGTTGTAAAATAATTTTAAACTTAAAGCTGGTGTTCCAGTAAATAGAGTTGCATAATAGCTGGAAAAGAATTCACCATGCTATTGATAATCCACTGTGGTTCTGGTTAGGCAGAATAAGTAAGCAACATTATATGGTAATGTAATATTAGTTTCAACTTAATTTAAAGGAACCTTTAAAAAAAAGTGCTAACTAATCTGTTGCAGACCAGTCAGGCCTCGCTCATTTTGTTGTAAGAATAGAACCACATTTTAATGTGCTCACTCTGAAAAGTAAACACCACTTTATAAATACATATAATATATTCATCGTCGCTGGGTCAAAATCCTGGAACTCCCTCCCTAACAGCACTGTGGGAGTACCTTCACCACACGGACTGCAGCGGTTCAAGAAGGCGGCTCACCACCACCTTCTCAAGGGCAACTAGGGATGGGCAATAAATGCTGGCCTTGTCAGCAACGCCCACATCCCAGGAACGAATAAAAATAAATAAACAATATTAAGAGAACAAAGTTCTTTTAAATATTAAGCAGTGGGTTTGCTGAGCTTTCATAGGTTCTTCTGTTGCATAAATCCTCTGTAACAAGTTTTGGTCCAGTATGCTGCTCTGGAAATAGGAATTCCTGAAAAGGAGAATTTTGGGTAAGTGCAGATCTTTGTGGGGGGAAAAAAATTAACTTTTTCTTGAGCAGAATCAGCTGACGACTTGTTTGTGACTCCTGCAGTACAAGACAGAATTCCTGTTAATGGTGCGGCAAAGCTGACCAAGAATAGCTCAGCAGCGCCACCAGCAGAAATCTAGTGATTCTGCAGCTATTTGAACAGAGTGCATTCAAATAAATTTATAAAAATTATCACATTTATTTTCCCAGTTTTTAAATCTATTTCTCTAGTTTTCTTCCCTTTCCTTTCCACTCATGAAAGTGGTGACTTGTACTGCGGCACAGTTCTACTTGTGGTAGCAGCGTTTCAATAGCTTGCCCAGGTAGTCATTCTAAATGTTTGAGGCTTGACAGTATATGAAAGGGATAACTGACTACAAAGCCATCGCATCCAAGCCTGATTCTGTCGCACCTGGTGTCCAAGTACATCCACTGAATACTGTTCAGGAGTGGAAGCCAAAGCCAATTTTCCTTTCCAGATCCTGGAGACACAGACGTCTACTGTAACCTGCCCTGGAAATGGTGCTATCAGAGCTACCTGGTCTTGAATAAGGACACTGTTAAATTGGGAGATAGGAATTTTCCTTTCTCGCTGAGGAAAAGGCTCTGAATGTTGGATCAAATGAACAAACCTCCGTCAAGAAATTTCTATCAGAGCTTCCCTAATGGCTCATTGAATTATTTAGGTGAGAAATGAGGCAGGAAGGTCGCAAGACCAATCCTTGGTCAGTGGTGGGCGAGCTGATTTCAACTGCGATGGTAGTAGAGATGCTACAATGGATTTTAATGCCCCTGCATTCGGGAGAAAATAATTGACCAGGATTCTGACTGTAAAATCTTTCAGAATGATCTGAGGGCACGATACGGTGATACATAAATGCAAGTTCCTTCTTTCTTTTCTTCTATATCCAGCGACCCCTGATGAAAGGGGAGGTTGGCTGAGGACAGGAATGGGTTCAGTTATGATGCTCCACAGTCAATTCCTACACTTACTGTCAAGGTTACAAGAATAATGGTGACTTGGGTGTGGTCGAGGACTAGAATACAAGGGGTTAGAAGTCACGCTGCAGCTATACAAAGCCCTGGTTAGACCACACCTGGAGTACTGTGCTCCGATCTGGGTACCACACCCTAGGAGGGATATATTCGCCTTGGAGGGAGTGCTGCATAGTTACCTGAATAATATCTGGACTCCAAGGGTTAAATTACGAGGAGAGATTACACAAACTAGGGTTGTATTCCCTGGAATTTAGAAGATTAAGGTGTGATTTGATCGACGTTTTCAAGATATTAAGGGGTACTGACAGGATAGATAGAGAGAAACTATTTCCGCTGGTTGGGGATTCAAGGACCAGGGGACATAGCCTAAAAATTAGAGCCAGACCTTTCAGGAGTGAAGTTCGAAAACATTTCTACACCCAAAGGGTGGTAGAAGTTTGGAACTCTCTTCTGCAAACAGCAGTTGATGCTAGATCAATTATTAATTTTAAATTTGAGATTGAGAGCTTTCTGTTAACCAAAGGTATTAAAAGATATTGGGCAAAGGTGGGTATATGGAGTTAGGTCACAGATCAGCCATGGTCTCATTGAATGGCGGAGCAGGCTCGAGGGGCTGAATGGCCTCGTCCTGTTCTTATGGTACTGAGAGTACCTGGCACAATGGAACTGAGCCCCAGTAAGGAATCATTGGGGGAAAAATTCAAAAATAAAAACAGAAAATGCTGGAGAAACTCAGCAGGTCAGGCAGCATCTGTGAAGAGAGAAACAGAGTTAACGTTTCAGGTCAATGACCTTTTGTCAAAATTCAGTTGGTTAGCGCCTCCAGTTAGCGCCTGGCGGGGGTGCTAACAAGGCGCTGATGCAGTAGCGCCGGGGCGAGGCGAATCCTGCGACGCACGTCAAATCCGGCCCCTCCATAGCGCCGCAGCTACGAGTTACTGCTGGGGAGCTCAGCGCCAGGCAGATTGCGATGTCAGTGAGTGTGCAACGCTCACTGGGAACCTGATCTTCATAATTCATCGTCACCCCCTGCCTTAGCGCCTCGCCCCAACATCGACAGGGAGAGGAGGCGTCAAGCAGGCGGACGCCGGCTTCAGGGGCGCTACTTAAAGGAATCATGAGTAATGAGTCGCAGCTCTCAGGTTAGTGGTGTTTCACTGCTTCCTTGTCAGTTTGACATCGTGCAAAAGTTTAATTCAATCATTTAAAGGTTGTTTAGTATCAGGAGTGTTGTGGCTACTAACAATTAGTTATATTTATTCTCACAACATATCAAAGTGCTACACTTGGTTACATTAATGGGGGCTGTACTAGCAGTCGGCCTCGCCCTCCTGGATCTACGGCAGAGGGAGCGGAGGCAGCGAGAAAGATTGGAACATGTGGCCAGAGGGAGGAGAAGGGCCATCAGGGCTCTCAACAGGAGGCCTTACCCTCCAAGGGTATTCCGAGAGCTCTTCTCCTACCTCCAATTAAGTGAGGAGCAGTGTGTTAGAAGGCTCCGTTTCAGCAAGGAGGTGGTCACTGAACTCTGCCACCTCCTGCAACAAGACCTCGAGCCTCAGATTAGGGCGATCACAGCTCTCTCATTGGCAGTCAAGGTCACCATCACCCTCAATTTCTTCACCAGTGGATCCTTCCAGTCTGCAACAGGAGATATAGCTAACATCTCGCAGTTCACCGTTCATCGCTGCATCCGGGAGGGCACAGAGGCTCTCGACAGTAGGAAAAGGAACTACATTTCCTTCCCCATCACCAGATAGTAGCAGGACGAACGTGCATGCGGGTTTGCCAGGATAGTGGGCTTCCCCATGTTGCAGGGCACTTAATGTGCAGTTGGTGTGCGACCACAGACAGCGAATCCTCAATGTGAATGCCTGTTATCCTGGCAGCAGCCACGATGTCTTCGTCCAGCACTCTTCCTTGCCACCACATCAAGCTCACGGCTGGCTGGTTGGAGACAAGGGCTATCCGCTCTCCACGTGGCTCCACAACCCCAGCACTCCTGCCCGGCACTCCTGTGATGACAGCCATGTCCTGTACTTGGCTGAGCGGGTGTCCCAATTTGTCGTGGTCTGCTGCATGCTCCACAACTTGGCCATCATGAGGGCCCAGCCCTTGCCATCGGGGATTGTGGGACCACCTCAAGAGGAGGAAGAGGGAGAGGAGGAGGAGGAGGAAGAGGAAGATGATGATGATGAGGAGGAGGAGGAACAGGAGCGAGGGAGGAGGCAGCCACTCAATCGGCCTTCCGGAAGGCCACATTCCCATCATTCCATCCCTGACACAGGCTATATCACAGCGCAAAGCTGAAATGAGAGACACCACAAAATAATCCAAACTGAATTAATAAATTTATCAATAATCAGTGAACACATATTTACAGCAACATTATTACCTATTCACCCATGTGCAATCCCTTTGTGCCTTTGCCTACTCTAGTGCTCCTACAAAGTGTTGGCCTCGTGGCTGCAGTATATAAGAACATAAGAAATAGGAGCTGGAGTAGGTCATTTGGCCCTTCAAACTGATCCGCCATTCAATAAGATCATGGCTGATCTTCTACCTCAACTCCACCTTCCCACACTATCCCCATATCCCTTAATTCCCTTAGTTCCCAAAAATTTATCGACCTCTGTCTTGAATATACTCAACACCTGAGCCTCTACAGCCCTCTGGGTAGGGAATTCCAAAGATTCACAGCCCTTTGAAGAAATTTCTCCTCATCTCAGTCCAAAATGGCCGACCCCTTATTCTGTGACTTATGTTCTTATGACCACTGTATATGCACAGAATCTATTGCCACTTGAAGTGTATTATTTTGAACTACAGGAAGGGGTCTAAACAGAAATCCTTGATTTCTTATCTGTTGAGCATGAAACTCCAGAATACAGAACAGAAAATATCATGAAGGTTATGGCAAATGTAATGGGTAAGTTGGAGCCAAGAACAAATCATATGATTGAAGGGGTAGACCACTTAGTAGAAAACAATCCATTCCGCAAATCAGACAACAAGCTGCAGGGGCAAGAGAGATGATTGGTGTTGGCGTGCATCACCGATTGTTGATAATGCAGTGCAGGCTGCTGTCGATTGTCTGCCAATAGATGTGGAAGTGACCCACTGAAAATATAGCCACCTTCCTGTACATACGTAGCAAAAAGGTGAAGAACTTTTGCAATTTTCTGAAAGTGAGAGTATCAACAGCTATCGGGGAATGATAACACGAGCTGCCTGTAATGGACGCCTGCTTTGTAATTCATTTTATATCTTTTCAAAGCCTTGAAAAAATTCTGGTGGAAGGCTGCTGAGTGTCCATGTGGGAGACTTCAGATGCCCTCGACCAGCTCTGGGCCAGGAAGGCCCAGCTATAGACTGCACTATCTCAGCATGGGCGGCTGCAGTCTGGGCTGACAGGATGACAGGCAGCAACAAGGACAATGGCGGAGTGCCAGTGGTGGGAGCAGGAATGCTGTCATCCTGAGAGAGGACAGCAGCTTCCTGCTCCACTGACCCACTGCCACTCCTTCGTGAAAGCCCCGGTCGACGGTGGTAGACCCAGCCACGATGGCAGCAGTTAGAGCTTGCGTGGCATCAAGCCGAGACTGCATGAGAGCAGTCTGAGGTTGAATGCCACCAATGCCACTGCATTACAGCACTAAGACGTTGCGTCGCTTCCGCCTGTGCTGCAATGGAAGCTGCCAGATTTCCCATTACACACGGCATCAGGTCTGGGTCACCATGGTCTCTCTGGGAGCCTACCATCCTTTGCAGACTGGAAATGATGGGCTCCATGCTCTGCGCAGAGCTCTGTGAAATGTTGGAGGCGGACTCCTCCATGCTCCTTACCATTGTGGAGAGGTTCTCGGGCACCCTTGCCATTGCACCTATCATCTCCGTGTGCATGGCCATCACCCTTCTTCTAAAGGCCTCCCCATCGAGGTCCTGTACAGCAGAACCCATGCACGAACTAGCCCTCCGAGGAGCTGGCTCCCAAGCTACCCTTTCCCCCTGGCCTTGCTGCAGCCCACTCATCCCTGGTGCATCACCCTGTGCAGATCCCGCTACTATACTAGCCTCTAAAGAACGCGTAGTGCCAGTATCTGAGCTGGTGCCTGCGGGTGAGACATGCAGTGACGCGGTGTGTTCTTCCTCCTCCTCTTCTCCCACCTCGCTCTCAACGGTGCCCTCAGGGACAGGCTCCTCAGGTACTTGCCCATTATCTGAAAGCATAAAGGCACAAGATTCAAGTTAAGGTGAAGGGAGGGGGCAGGAAGGGAGAAATGCATGCGTGATGCATGATTAGCTGGAAAATGCAAAACGCTTGTGGGGTGAGGGGGAAGCAGGATGTGAGAAGAAGGAGTAGGGATGAACCGTTGATGTCCCCAAGGGGGTCAACGTCGCCGGTGGCCACGGTGCCCACCGCCTGGTGCCCAATAATCTGCCGCACTTGAGTCTGCAGCTCAGACAGTGGTTGGGTGTCGGCTTGTCCCCCGCCTGTGCGCCCCTGCTCACTCCTGTTGTGAGCCACCTTGGCCTGCAAAAGAAAGGAAAGTGTGTGAGTGAGTGTGGAGCAAGGTGTTTGGGTGATGTGCCTGCCATAGTTGAATAACTGTGATTGTGTGCAAGGTGTGAGGTGTGGGTGTGAGTGTTGGTAGGTGGAGATTGTTGGTGGGTGAGTGCTAGGGATGTGGTGCTTTGGACAGTGTGTGCAGACTGTGGTTCAGATGGTGGTATGTAGCATTTGTTGAAGCATTCACTCACCCTGACCACCCGAGTGAGGTCGTTAAATTTCTTCCTGCACTGTGTGTGGATCCTGGGGACAACAGTGCTGCCCACGACATGCTGGGCTACCTCCGTCCACATGGTGCGGAAAACTTGCGGCGAGGGCCTCCTGCCACTTGCCGGGTAGAGCACCGTCCTCCGTCTTTCCACAGCAAACACCAATGCCGTCGATGCATGGTTGCAGAATCTGCGGGCTCTCTCCCTGGGGCGTGGATCTGCCATCATTACGGCTGCTTGAGTTGTCCGGCTCCTTCTCCTTGACCTGCTGCTGCTGCCTGAGACAGCTGCACAGCAGCAATGATGAGAATGAGTTTCCGCAGCATCAATGAACCTCCCCTTTAAGAATTGGAAAGAGCCTGTGGCAATGATGACTTGTGATTAGACTGCACCTGATATTGGTCAGTGCTTTGAGTTTAACACCACTGAGCTAGGCCATTAGTGCTTGATTTAGCGATCCCATCCTTTCTTTGTGCAATGAGACTGAATTTTGCGTGCAGTCTGAAGCATTAGCACCTGGTGCTAATTCTCAAACTTTTCTAAAGTTACCGCCCATTCCTGGGCTATAATGAATTTCTCCCCCATTGTCTTTAGAAGACGATGGGAGGTGAGAAAATTGGCAAGAAAAAGAGAAAAATGAAGCTTACACCAAAGCCAAATCTACTCATACCTGTGCATAGCTAGAACAGCTTTCATTTCTCTTCTGGTATATCACTGCAAGAGGTTTAGATTACCTGTCCTGGGCACTATTAGAAACGTCAAGATGCTTTTCTAATGTAAGTTTGTACCTGCAAAAATAGAACAAATCCTAGACTGGTTTTAAAGGTTAATGGAACCAGGCCCCTTCAATGCAGGTATACCTGTGCAGGTATTGAAGGATACTTTGAAAGCATTTCTGAAAACTGGCTGTTCTTCTCCTGGATCAATGATGGCGCAGAAGGCCAAGAAAACCTTCTCTTGCTAAGAATGTTTTACCTTGCACCATATGCAACTCCAAACAAAACACTTTTACATTTAAGTTGTCAAAATAAATATTACTTGTATCAGGCTTTTATATATGTTGTCTTAAATGTGTCCTTCTGTACCTGTTTCTTGTGGATGAAGAGAATTACTGTTATGCTTCCACTTGATAAACTTAAATTGTGTAACACATTTAAATGTTTGAGTATTGGGAATGAGATGATCAGATTGTCTTGACATTGGTGTATCTTAGGAGATTCTTGTTGAGCTCAGTTCAGTGGTAAGACTTAAGCAACCTAACCCGGAAGGTTGAACATCATCTGACCAACAGTCTTAAGTTTCTCATACCAAGTACACTATGAAGACGCATTTTCCTCTCTGGCATAATTGCTGGTGGGGTTAGCATGGGATGGGACTAATGCTATCTAACCTAGCATTGAATATTTTTGGTAGGCTCCTGCCATGTTGGGGGTAGGGCAGGAAATGCCTGCTGCTGCAGACATGAGATGTCAGCAACAGCTTAACAGGCCAGGTCGTTTTCGAAACATAAAACATGTTGGTGCCTTTGATAAATTTGCAAAATTTTGCCACTGTGGAACCTTTGATCAGTTGTTCCTGCATTAATTTCACTGACTGCTGTGGCCATTTCAATTTTTAAACACATTACGCATTGCCTAGCAATGCTGGAAACCTGTTGCATACAGGCATAAGTAATGTACAGCGTGCCAAGGCAGTAATGACGGAAAATGCAACAACACAACTTGCATTTATATAGCACCTTTAACGTGGTTAAACATCCCAAGGCACTTCACAGGTGCGTAATCAAACAAAATTTGACACCGAGCCTCATAAAGAGATATTAGGACAGGTGAGCAAAAGCTTGGTCAAAGAGGTAGGTTTTAAGGAGCGTCTTAAAGGAGGAAAGAGAGGTGGAGAGGTTTAGGGAGGGAATGCCAGAGCTTAGGCCCTAGGCAGCTGAAGGCACGGCCACCAATGGTGGAGTGATTAAAATCGGGGATGCACAAGTAGCCAGAATTGGAGGAGCGCAGAGATCTCGGTGGATTGTAGGGCTGAAGGAGGTTACAGAGATAGGGAGGGGTGAGGCCATGGAGGGATTTGAAAGCAAGGTTGAGAATTTTAATTGTCATTATCGCCTCATTTGCATATACCTGTTCATATTTGGGTGGGCACTTCCAACATCCAGCAGAAGTGATACTGGATAATTGTAACCCATACTAAAATAGTGAGTAATCCAGTTTAACAGAACCCTTCCACATTTTCTGCCCCATTACCACCACTAATCCGGAGGGAATTGACTAGAAATTCCTCCACTAAGACTCAAATTATTGCACCTGGGAACCAGAATGTGTGTTACATAAGCTCTGTTCCCCCCGTTAACACTATTCTCAAAGGTTGGATTTTGCTGACATTCATGATCATGCAAGCAAGGCATTAACAAATGATGGTGTAATCTGGTCTAGTTGAAACACAATGGCTGGATATAAAGCCCAGTGTAGCGGATGGAGCCACGGCACGGAGTTGCACAAATATAGTAGCAATGGGACGTAACTCTCCAGTCATGCTGCAGTAACTAGTGTTGCCATTATTTTAACATGTCTAATTATACTATAAAGAAAGACTTGCATTTCTATAGCGCCTTTCATAACCACCGGATGTCCCAAAGCACTTTACAGCCAATGAAGTACTTTTTAAAGTGTAGTCAACTGTTGTAATGTAGAAAACGTGGCAACCAATTTGCGCACAGCAAGCTCCCACAAACAGCAATGTGATAATGACCAGTTAATCTGTTTTTAGTGATGTGGATTGGGGGATAAATATTGGCCGGGACACCGGGGATAACTCCCCTGCTCTTCTTTGAAATAGTGCCAAACTAATGCAGAGCAATTGAGGAGTGGGGAGATAGTCTTAAGACGTTTTACCAGTTGCTGAGGGTGATTTGAGAGCAGTGCATTCTAAGTCTTCTGTTTTATTTATTTCCAGAAGTATAGGAGGACACAGGCAGTTTTGCTACAATGAAGTGTTGCAGCTACTGAAGCCATACTTATTTCAATCTGGTCCATGGTCCATCTCTGACTTTTCCCATCCCTTCCTCAACTTCTTCGTCTCCATCTCTGGGGACAGGTTATTGACCAATATTCACTACAAGCCCACTGACTCCCATAGCTACCTGGACTACACTTCCTCTCACCCCGCCTCCTGTAAGGACTCTATTCCATTCTCCCAGTTTCTCCATCTCCGCCGCATCCACACCAGTGCCTCCAACATGTCTTCCTTTTTCCTGACCAAGGATTCCCCTCTACCGTGGTTGACACAGCCCTCGACCGTGTCCATTCTATCTCCCGCACTTCTGCCCTTACCCCTGCCCCTCCCTCCCAGAACCACGAGAGGGTTCCCCTTGTCCTCACCTTTCACCCCACCAGCCTCCACATTCAACGGATCATATTCCGCCATTTCCGCCACCTCCAAAGTGATCCCACCACCAAACGCATCTTCCCCTCCCCTCCCCTTTCAGCATTCCGTAGGGACCGCTCCCTCCGAGACACCCTAGTCCACTCCTCTATCACCCCCCAGCACCCCTTCCCCTTTGCCTGGCACCTTCCCATGCAAGCGCAGGAGATGTAACACCTGCCCTTATACCTCCCCCATTCCCACTGTCCAGGGCCCCAAACAGCCCTTCCAGGTGAAACAGTGATTTATTTGTACTTCTTGTAATCTAGTATACTGTATTCGCTGCTCACGATGCGGTCTCCTCTACATTGGGGAGACCAAAGGCAGATTGGGTGACCGCTTTGCGGAACACCTCCGTTCAGTCCATAAGGGTGACCCCGAGCTTCCGGTCGCCTGTCATTTTAATTCACAGCCCCATTCCCACTCAGACCTCACCGTCCTTGGCCTCTTGCATTGTTCCACGGAAGCTCAACGTAAACTCGAGGAACAGCACCTCATCTTCCGATTAGGCACTTTACAGCCTTCCGGACTCAATATCGAGTTCAACAATTTCAGATCATAACCTCGGCCCCTATTACATTTTTACTTATATTTTTTATCCACACCTTTGTTTTGGTTCCCCCCCACTTTCCTTTTTTTTTCTCTCTCCCACATGGCAGCTGTCTCCCATTCTGCCAGCGCATTTCACACCTAATCTATAGCCGTCTTTTGTCTCCACTAGTCCTATCACCATCTCGTCTCATTTTGAATGCCTCTTAATGTCT
Organism: Somniosus microcephalus; assembly: GCF_052327205.1. NCBI lineage: Eukaryota > Metazoa > Chordata > Chondrichthyes > Squaliformes > Somniosidae > Somniosus > Somniosus microcephalus. Next base: position 62,935,233 of record NC_141007.1, read on the forward strand.
CTTTTCTTTTGTTCTCTCCCAGCCTGGCCTCTTAATCTATTTCATTCCCTGTGGCTCTTTAGTCCTGATAAAGGGTTTTGACCCGAAACGTTGACTCTAATTTCTCTCCACGGATGCTGCCTGGCCTGCTGAGTTTTTCCAGCATTTTCTGTTGTTATTTCGGATTTCCAGCATCTGCAGTATTTTGCTATCGTACTTATTTCAATCTCCTCTGAAGACTAAACACATGATTGTGATTTGAAGTGTTACTATCCACATATATATATAATATATTAAAAGTTGCATATGCATACACTTCCTATTAGTACATTTACTTTCCATAACACTTCCTCTGTCACTGCTGAATGTTCCCACCTGGGATTGAATGTTCCTGTTTATTGCACTCAGCTGCCATTGAGTCCTCCTTGCTGCATCTCCAAGCAAGGTGGCGCTGTCGCGCTGCGCCGTTCCTTATACTGAGCTGCGATTGGATGATTCCACCCATGTGACTTGCTGGGGCCAGTTGCTTTGCCCAGCTGAATTTGTTTGTATTGATCAGAATCCTTACCTGTGCCTGCAATAGCAAGTCCTTGAAAAGTATAAGGTATTTTTCTAACTCCTACTACTCTGTTTACTTTTCCTAACCAAATGAATTCTGTTTGGGCAGAAACAGTGACTGAAAGTTGTGGAAACAAGTTTGTGAGATCGCCTGAGTTGGTGGCCAAAAGTGACATAAGTGGTTGTGCTGCAGGTACCGACAGGTTCACCCAATCTTCCTCTTCTGATTCACGTTCTCGCTGCTGGGCTCCCTCCGAACCTCTTTAACCTGTGAATATCAAATTAAATGAGGTCCTGACCACATGAGGCCAATGTGCAAATAAATAACTCATTTCATTCCAAACAAGAACACTGCAGATGCTGGGAAATCTGAAAACAGAAACTGAAGTCAGTCAGTCGATGTCTCAAGTATAAAACCCTCCTTCTAGCCCTGAAATGTCGACTAGCTAACCTGTTTCTCCGCAGGAGCTACCTGACATGCTGAGTATTTCCAGTTTTTACTATTTTTTACTAACTAATTCAATCTACCCGCTGAAAAGCAAATAAGTTGTTGTGCTGCAGTCACTTTGTTTACATTATTTTTTACCAATTCTATTTCTAATTGTTTGATTTTAGTCTGAACACTTGCTTTCTTTAATTCATGTGGATGCCTGGAAATATTTTTGTTTGTTAGTGATTGTAGAATTGATAATTGATTGTAGAATGAATACTGTCGATCTGCTAAATTGCTCCCTCTCTTGTCTTTGAAATTAAATTAATCACTGTCTCTCACCCATCACAGCACCAGTGCAGTCTCCTTTTCCATTCCCTCCAGTCAGAGGGGTGCAAATTTGAGAGTACATTGCAAACAACAATGTTAGGCATCATTGAGATCTGGTTTGATCATGTCAAACTTTACAGTGCCTTGTTAGTTTGAGCAAAGAGCGCCTATTACTCTTAGATTGTGGCAAGGACAAGCTAGGCTTCCCCCTGACATCCCCCCTGCCCCCCAACAACTCCAAGTCCCTTTCATTGGCTTCCTTCTGTGCTGTATGATTCATTCAGCCCATTGTGCTTGTGCCGGCTCTTTGATGGAGCTATCCAAACAGTCCCACTCCCCTGCTCTTTCCCCCTAGCCCTGCAAATCTTTCCTTTTCAAATATATATTCAAGTCCCTTTTGAAAGTTACTATTGAATCTTCTTTCAGGCAGTGCATTCCAGATCATAAGAACTCATTGCAGAAAAACAAAATTATCTTCTGGTTCTTTTTCCAATTCTCCTCAGTCTGTGTCCTCTGGTTAACAACCCTACTGCCAGTGGAAACAGATTCACCTTGTTTACTCCATCAAAACCCTTCATAATTTTGAATACTTCTGTTCAGTTTCCTCTTATCCTTCTCTGTTCTAAAGAGAACAATACCAGCTTTGCTAGTTTCTCCACATAACTGATGTCCCTCATCCCTGGTATCATAATAGTAAATCTCCTCTGCACCATCTCCAAGGCCTTGACCTCCACCACCCCTTCAGTCTCACCTCAAACACCAAAGGAATTCTTAGATTTCTTCATCTTTAAGATTGGGTTATCTACACAGCCGCCTCTGCTTCCTCCTCTCACCCCACCTCACCCAGTATTCCACCCACTCTAGCCCTGACTCCTAGTCTTCCTGCAGCTCCTCCCCCATCTTCCTCCTGTGCTCTCCAAACTCATCTTGTCCCTGAGACCTCCAACCTGCTCCATTGATCCCCTCCCTACACAACTCCTCTTCTCCCCAATGCTAGCTGACATCATCAATCTCCTTCAGTGCCATCTCTCTCTTCCCATCAAAACCACCGTCATTACCCCCTTCTCCAAAAAAAACACTCTTAATGCATCCATTATTGCCAACTACTGCCCTATTTCCAGTCTCCCAAAGATTCACAAAATTATTGTTGCCTCCCAGGTCCATTTTTCATCTCCTGTAATTCTCTGGTTGAACCCTGCCAGTATGACTTCCACCTTCTCAGCACTGAAATAGTCCTAGCCAATGCCATGAATGACATAATCTGTGACCGTAGGATGCTTGCATTAACTCTCCTCATCCTCTCCACACGGTTCTATATAGCTGACCATGCCATCCTCCTCCAATGCCTCTCCTTTCTGTTGGACTGGCCTTGCAAAATTCAACTCCTATCTATCTGAATGCAGCAGTGCATCTCCAGCATTTGCTTCCCTTCCCTCTCATGTACTGTCACTTCCGGGCTCCCATAGAGATCAATCTTTGGCTTTCTCATCTTTCTTATCTACTTGCTGCCACTTGGCAATGTAACCTATAGGCACGGTGATGATAATACCCAGTTTTACCTTTCCACCACTTCTCTGCACCCTGACTGCCTCCATGCTGTCACACTGCTTATCCAACATCAAATTCTGGATGACTTTCTAATTTTCTGCAGTTCAACATTGGGAAGATTGAAACTATTGTGTGTGGCACTTATCACAAACTCTTCTCATTCACCACTTACTGTATCCACCTGCTTGGCCACTCTCTCAGGCTGAACCAGACCACTCATCATTTTGGCATATGGTTGGACCCGGAGCTGAGCTTTAAACCTCACATCCTATCAATCACGAAGACTGCTTACTTCCACCTCCGCAACATCACCCACTTCTGCTTGTACTTAAACTCCTCCACGGCTAGGAACCTTCTACCTGTCTTTGTTGAGCAGCTTGGGACGTTTTACTACGTTAAAGCTGTTCTTTAAATGCAAGTCATTGTTATTGTCCAGATTTGACCTTTACAGCTCTCCTTGCTGACCTCCCACCCCCACACTCCATAAACTTCAACTTGTCCAACATTCTGCCACCCATACCCTGTTCCACATAAAGTGCTGCTCACCCATTACTGGTCTACACTGGTTCCCCATCTCCCCACACATTAAACTTAAAATCCTTGTCCTGATCTATAAATCCCTCCAACCTCACTCCATCTTATCTTTACAGTCTCCTCTAACTCCCTTCCTCTGACTGTGGCCTCTTGTGCATCTCTCTCCTCTCCTCCTCCTCCCTCCGCCACCCCTCCTCCCTCCGCCACCCCTCCTCCCTCCTCCACCATTAGTAGCAGAACTTTCAGCTGCCTTGTCCTACTCTCTGGAACTTCCACAGCAGTATCAGCTGTGGCTCAGTGGGTAGCACTCTCGCCTCTGAGTCAGAAGGTCACTCCAGAGACTTGAGAGCACAAAATCTAGGCTGATGCTCCAGTGCAGTACTGAGGGAGAGCTGCACTGTCGGAGGTGCCATTATTAGGTGGGCAGCACGGTGGCATAGTGGTTAGCACTGTTGCCTCACAGCGCCAGGGACCCGGGTTCGAATCCGGCCTCGGGTGACTGTCTGTGTGGAGTTTGCACATTCTCCCCGTGTTTGCGTGGGTTTCCTCCGGGTGCTCCGGTTTCCTCCCACAGTCCAAAGATGTGCGGGTTCGGTTGATTGGCTATGATAAATTGACCCTTAGTGTTAGGGGGATTAAATACGTGGGGTTACGGGGATAGGGTGGGATATGTGTTGGTGTAGGGGTTACGGGGATCGGGTGGGATATGTGTCGGTGCAGGCTCGATGGGCCGAAATGGCCTCTATCTGCACTGTGGGGTTTCTGTGATTCTGTGATAAACTCCTCAACCTTTCTTTCCATCTTGAAGAACCTTCTCGATCCTCATCTCTTTGACCAGGCTTTAAATCACCCTTCCTAATCTCTTTCTTCCTAGCTTGTCGTTCATTCCCTTACTACTTTTTGTGAAACATCCTGAGATTTTGGCTTGTGTTAAAGGCATTATAAAAATGTAGTGTGATTCTGTAGCATGCTTATTTCTGATGTGTGGCAGACTGATGGTTGGTGTTCGTCAGTGTGGAAATACTTTGCAGAAATGTTAGTCAGTAACCATTAGTTGTGAGTTGTACACATCGTTTGGGAGGTGTTTTTCTCTTATGTTTGCATAGTCAAGCAAAAAAACCACCTATAGTAATAAATATTCAACAATTTATTTTGTTACTCTTACTATGACATCAGTTGCCGGTTTATTTGTCTCTTGATTTAGGGAGTTATGTCATCATATTGTTGTGTTGTATCTAGATAAGACATGTTAAACCAGTACAAGGATTGACAAGTATATATTAACATGTCTTGTGCCTAGTGCATCTGTCCCATAAGAACACATCAAAAGAACAGGAAAAGAATATGAGCCCATCTCATCCAGATGTGGTACAGCCGTGTACTGTACACTATTGACACACCACCAACCTCACAATCTCCTGGAAGAGGCAAAGAAAACAGAGAAAAACCTCTGGCGATGCAGGAAAAATTCTGGGAAGTTTCTATCTGACTATCCCTAAATAATTCAAGCAAGCCTCCAGGAGACTGTGGTCATAGAGTTATACAGCACAGAAAGTGCCTCTACCACCCTTTCAGGCAGTGAGTTCCAGATTCCAACCACCCTCTGGATGAAAAAGTTTTTCCTCAAATCCCCTCTAAACGTCCTGCCCCTTACCTTGAAACTATGCCCCCTGGTTATTGACCCCTCTACTAAGGGGAAAAGTTCCTTTCTATCTACCCTATCTATGCCCCTCATAATTTTGTACACCTCAAATCAGGTCCCCCCTCAGCCTTCTCTGCTCTAAGGAAAACTTCTCTGCTCTTAGTTCTCATAAACCCAGCTCAGTAGCAACTGACCTTCTATAACTGGAAATGCCCTCTTCTGTCAAGTAGTTGTCAAGCCCCTTTTTGACAGACTGTCGTCAATCTATACCCACGTTCCAGAAGGCAATGACTCCCTGAGAAAATGAATACTTCCTGGCATCTAACTCATCACTTTGCCTAATGATTTTGTATGCACACCCTCAAATGCGAGATTTTGCATTGTTAAGGTTCCAAAACTATTTTTAAATCATTGGCCTGGAACCTGAAATGTATAAGCAATTTTATAACAATGTCCTCTGTCTGACCCCAGCACTTTAATAAGCTGTAATTAGATGGATTTAGAGCAGTGCTTTTAAAGTCACAGGCCATGTTAGCAGTGAAACATCACCGTGCTCCAGATACAAGATGACCCATGAGAAACCTGAGATTCACTGAAACTCATCAAACTATTTTTTGTTTCAACGACAGCAACTTGCATTTATATTGCACCTATAACGTAGTAAAATTGTCCCAAGGCACTTCACAGTTGCGTTATCAAACAAAATTTGACACCGAGTCACATAAGGAGATGTTAGGACAGGTGACCAAAAGCTTGGTCAAAGAGGAAGGTTTTAAGGAGAGGGGCAGAGAGGTATAGGGAGGGAATTCCAGAGCTTAGGGCCTAGGATTTTGAAGGCACCATCACCAATGGTGGAGCGATGAAAATCAGGGATGCGTGAGAGGCTGGAAGTGAATTTGTGCAGGTCTTGGAGGGTTGTAGGGCTGGAGGCCATGGAGGGATTTAAAACAATGAACAAACATGGCGTAAATCTCATTGAAATACTGTGTCGCTTGTATATGAAATAATTAAAATGACACATGGCTGCTCTTCTCCAAATAGGAAAATGTTGTCCAAACTTTCTACAGTAAGTACATTTTTTTATTCATTCACAGGATGTGGGGGTCGCTGGCATTTATTGCCCATTAATAATTGCCCTTAGCTGAGTGGCTCGCTATTTCAGAGGGCAATTAAGAGTTGCTGTGGGTCTGGAGTCGCATATAGACCTGGCACAGACTCAATGGCCTCCTTCTGTGCTGTTATAACTCTATGACCAGGTAAGGACAGCAGATTTCCTTCCCTGGGGTTTTTACGATATGAGCTTTTTATTCCAGATTTATTTAACTGAATTTAAATTCCCCAGCTGCCCTGGTGGGATTTTAACTCATCTCTCCGAATCATTAGTATGATAGCAAAATACTGCGGATGCTGGAAATCTGAAACAACAACAGAAAAAGCTGGAAAAACTCAGCAGGCCAGGCAACATCAGCGGAGAGAGAAATAGAGTCAGCTAGTCGGTTTCATTTCCTGTGCTTTTTCAGTCCTGACGAAGGGTTTCGACCTGAAACGTTGACTCTATTTCTCTCTCCACGGATGTTGCCTGGCCTGCTGAGTTTTTCCAGCTTTTTCTGTTGTTGTCTCCGAATCATTAGTCCAGGCCTCTGGATTACCAGTCTAGTAACATTTTTAAAGAACGAATATAATGAGAATCGTTTCACAAACTCTGTTGTTGGGGGAGGGGAGAGAAAAGCCGTGCAATATTTCCTCATGTTGATGTACATTCAAGTGTTTTGATACAACTTCAGTTATATCTTTAAACTTTGTGTCTCTAAACAAGTTTGCTAAACACTTTTTCGCCCAGCTCGCAGCACTTGAACCCCTGACTTTACAACCCCCAGCCCCCACACATCCGACTTCCAAATTATTTTTCCTATATAATATTGAACGGCGTTATGGCAACTAAACGTGCCTGTCGCCACCAGGACGATCAAATGCTTTCTTTCTCAAGACGCACGCGTGCCCATTCACTAGACATGTCAGCCCATCAATCATTGCTGTTTACTGCTCGCTTTCCCGGATGTGCAGTGCTGCTCAGCGCCGAGGTCCATGTTGTGACACAGATCTGCAGTGCTCAGTGGCTCCACGTTTGTTCTGTTCAGGTAATGCTGATTTGCTTCCTTTTCTTTAAGACAGCGGATTTTGCCCTCTGTCTGTGTGTGTGTGTTTGGGGCTAGTTGTCAGTGGAGGTTGCAAGGTGCTGCTACCGCCGGGCTGTAGCGGAATGTTGCACAATGTCACTGGCAATGGCTACATGCAGCCAGCTCGAGGCTGCTCCCCCCCACCCCCGCCGGCCGCTAGTCCCGCCCCACGCCGGCGCTGATTGGCGCAGCTTGCCGCCAAGGCAGTCGAAGTGGGCGGAGGCTGAGGCGGCCTCGGCGTGCGATTGGTCAAGCGCGCTGTCGATTAAAGAGACGCAAGGAGGGAGCGCTGCGAAGAAGCTGCTACAAAGTGTCCGTCGCCCCGGCGAAGGAAGTCAGGTCAGAATTGGTGCATTGTGATATACCGCATCGCACGGCGCGCCGGCACATCCAATATCTGTATATTTCTCGCTGTATTTTTATATATTATATATATATTTTTTTAATGTGGTTGTAGTTGTCGCAGGGCAGTTTGTGAAGAGCTTTGACCGTGACTTTCACACTTGGCTGGCTCCTGCTGTGTTTGAGGGGGGTTTAAACACGTGCTGGGTTGCTGCATGCTGGAGTCAAAGCTGCGCTTTTACAGCGAATATACAAGTCGTCATCGCGCGTTACTAATCGAAAGTCAGTCCCTGGACCCTCATACACTGTCCTGCAGGATTGGTACTCGTCAGCACTGGGTTTTAGTGGTTAGGCAGTCGTCTGGAGGCGATAAAACAATATTTACACAGTTTTTTTTAAATGGCTGAGGCATTCTTTTGAAGACAGCGAGAAACTGCAGGCCGTGTGGCCACTGTACAACATTTCTGAAACGATTAAGTTTTTTTCATGTAGCAAACACGTATAGAAGTAAACCTTAGCTTAAAACCTGTGTACTACGTTTGGAAACATTGGTTGGTTGATCATGTTTACTTGTTCAATCTTGCCTTGTAACAGTCAAGATGGGATTAAAAAGACGGCGTTCGATTGATTTTTAAGGGTATCGGCCAACAAATCCCTACCACCCTCCTTCAGCTAGATAAAGTCATTTGGAAAAAAAGTAGCAGTCAGCTTGGCCCAGTTGATAGCACACTTGTGTAATGAGTCAGAAGTTTGTGGGTTTAAGTACCACACCAGGCCTTGAGTTAACACTTTAGTGCAGTACTGAGGGAGTTAATGTTGGAGGTGCCATCCTTTACATGAGCTGTTCAGCTCAGGCCCTGCTAGCCTGTTAAGTTAGGCATGAAAGATCCCATTCCATTATTTGAAGAATAGCTGTGTCCTGGCCACTATTGTACCCTCAATCAGCACTGCTAAAATGGATTAACTGAGCATTCATCTCATTTGGGATCTTCCTGTGTTAAAAAGGCAGCTATATTTGTCCAAACAGCAACCTGTTACTACACTTCAAAGTAATTAATTGTAATGTGAAGTGCTTTGGTGTTAAGGTGTTATAATTTAATGTAGTTTTACCACTGCTAAATAAGGAAGATGATTGTTACTTAAATTGTGTGAATCTTTAGAGTAGATGGAACGGTGGCATAGTGGTCACAGCGCCAGAGACCCGGGTTCGAATCCGGCCTTGGGTGACTGTGTGGAGTTTGCACATTCTCCCCGTGTTTGCGTGGGTTTTCTCCGGGTGCTCCGGTTTCCTCCCACAGTCCAAAGATGTGCGGGTTAGGTTGATTGGCTATGATAAATTGACCCTTAGTGTTAGGGGGATTAAATACGCGGGGTTACGGGGATAGGGTGGGATATGTGTTGGTGTAGGGGTTACGGGGATCGGGTGGTATATGTGTCGGTGCAGGCTCGATGGGCCGAAATGGCCTCTATCTGCACTGTGGGGTTTCTGTGATTTGTAATTCAACGTTTTTACCTCTGCTAAAAGGCCGGGGTAAGAACTGGGGACAAACGAGCTGTTTACTTGGTACAGAAGATTTGACCACAAGCCGTGAAATACCAACAAACTATTTGTTCCTGCCAGGTCGGTCTTTAAAAATTTTTTTTCAGTTATTAGGCTGTGCTGAATAAAATGGCACGGGGAGGAGAGCGTGTATGTTGGAAATTGATTGCGTTAAGCCCTCCTGTGACCCCCGTGTGTATCGGTGGGTAAATGCACCACTTGGTATAATACTAAGCCAGGAAGGTTCCACGTTCCAGCCCTGGTCTGTACTGAATTAACTAATTGCAGCCAGGGTGATAGTAAGGCTCCATTCTTGGCCTCTATGCTGTGTGAAGAAGGGTAGAATGGCTATGACTTCTACTTCAGTTAGCTGTCCTGCAGTCTTTGCTGAAAGTGTGTGTCAAGCTGAACGGTGACAGTCTCCTGTGATGGTGTTGAAGCTAACCCACAAAGGTAAACAACTGAGTGGCTGTTTCCTTGTACTTGTCACGAACCATTGCCTTCAGGGGAGATGGGGTAAGGGGACAAAAGAAAATCCATTGCATTCATGAATGCATTTTTGGGAGGGGGAGGTGGGAACCTGTGGTGGCTGTATGTATTTTTTTGCATTTGTGTATGTTTATTGATGAGAAATAATTGTTTGGAGAGCTTTTTACCCTTGAAGTGGCAGCCAAGTGCTGAACTTCCCCCTAAATAAATGGGAATGGTTACGCCTAGGCATTGGGTGTTGAATAGGATGAAGGGGAAGGGACTGAATATGTTGTCATGAGGCATGTATTGTATGGCTTGCGTCATATCCCATGCACTTATCCCCAGTTGTCATCATTTTTTCCTCTACAAAGGTCTTCATTATTCATGCTTCTGAACCGAGTTGTAAATGGTATCTTAGTGCAATGGGATCTTTATCACGATTTGAAGAATAGCAGGGAGTTCTGTGTGTCCTGGCCAAATGAATGTAAGGCTGAAAAATACAAGATGACTAATATAATTTTAAAAATGGAATGCAGCAAGTCATCAAATTCAATTGTTTTATACTGTTGTCATTCCATTGTTCCTCAATCCTTACTGTAATGGGAATGTACTATCTTAAAATAAGTGGGATCAACTATTTAAAGCTGTCTTCAGGAGCTGTTCAGTCTAATCCAAAGATATGGTTTGGATTACTTTCTATGCAGTTTCATTTTTAGTTATATCTGTGCTTTGCACAGTACCCAGCTGAGTAGGCAGGCAGGCAACCTGTTCGGAAGCCTCTGCCAGTGCCTCTTTGTAACTGGTTGCCAGAGGGTGCACAAGACTGACCCAGGATGAATCTTCCTCTGTAGATAAGTGCCTTACTCACTGACAGTTCGGAGGGCAACGGTACATATCAGCCAATACCTGGCCACTTGCCGTGCATTGCAATGTTGACACACAGCACCGTATGTAATGTACCTCCTTTATTCAAGATGGAGTTCAAATGAAATCGGCTTATATCAGAGGTTATGGTGTGGAGTGATGTGCTCGTGCAGTGTTTTTAAATAAAGTATCTCTTAAGTTTGTTTATCATAACCGTGATCACTGCCTGTCTGATTTTACACAACCTAAAATGTTTGGTGTATATTTGTACTGAAGTCTTCAATTCAGTGGTTTGATTTTTAAAGAAGGAATTTTCATAATTTCCAAGATGATATGAAAGACATTGAATGAATTGTTGAGTCTTGTTTTGATGTGCACTCTATGTTTCAGGGAAAAGAAAGTGTTTTTAATGCATCGATTTCAAATTCCTCATTTACAAATCCCTTCATGGCATCACCTTGCCCCTATCTCTGTTATCACTTTCACCCTTCTGCCCTGTCTCAAACCCTTTGTTCATTCAGCTTTGGCCTCCATCCCCCTTCAGTGGCGCAGAGTTTTCAGCTGTCTTGGGCTTCCTCTCTCCCTGGTGTTAAACAAGTTCGTGCCTTGGTCACCTCTCCTTAATCCTCAACTGATGGTCTGTGCTCGTTTTTATCCTTGGGACATTGTTCTACATGAAAGGCATTATATAAATGCAAGTTGTTTGATGTTTGGATTGGCTGTTTTGTCACAAACGTTGAAAAGCATATTAAAATTTTTAGTAAGCAAATGATCAAGAAGCTCTGAAAATAGTCGACAGTTTGTGAAAGGCTGAGGACGAGAAGGGGATGTGCGCAGCTCAAGTTGTTTCTCCAGTTGTCGAGTATTATTTACCTGGTCCCTGAGCAGGTGAATTTGACTTCTCATTTGCTTCATCCTTCATCATCTTGGCTCCTGGGGTCTCCCCTATCCCAGTGGATTCTGCTGTAAATTGTAATTGTGCCTTGTGTGTACTTTTTCTGGCTCCAACATTCTCTCCAGGCAGTTGCACTATTTTTATGTGCTCTCTAGCTCACATGTGTTTGGACCTGTAAACAACAGGCGTTGGAAACCTTCAGGTGACAACTCCAGACCTCACCGGTAACCTAAAGTCTCAGTTCAGAATACATTTAGAAACCAGCTGAGCCTCTGTCTGTTTCGAACATTGTCTGAATCTCTTGATTGCATTCCTGTCACCTTGTTCTCCCCGGTGAGTGTCCTTCTACATGTGATAAAATAACGAATCTTGTCTGTACTACTTGGATATGTGAAAGTGGTTACTTGAACTCACAAGAGGTAGTTTGAATAGGTCAGGCTAGGCTGTGATTGAGTAGTCTGCCACCATTCACTTTCAACGCTCACTAATACTGGGTGCTCGGACAAGGTGCAATCCCTGCCGCTTAGAACAGGCGCGTTTAGTGTCAACACAATTTGCAAACCATCAGGACTGTTCAGCACTGGATCCGTTTAATAGGTGGTCAGACTGTGATGGGAGCGGACGGAAGGTGCCTGTCGGAGGGTGAGTTAAACGGAGCCCGAATCTGGAGCAAACAGCAACACTAGTTGTCGTCATCCCAATAACCTCCCATTTCAATTGAAGTCTCCTTTCAAGAACTCTTGCATGTTGGTCACTAATAGTTTATTCGGCACGGTAACTGCTTCTCCAGACACAATTAACGTCACTCGATCAGACTCTTAATTTTCAAATCTGTCCAGCTCAGCAGTGGCAGGAGTTCTAGAGGTCACGGGATGTTAGGATTAATGAAAGGTATTCGCACTTTAACGGGGTGTGACCAGCTACTTGAATTGCCTGGAATAGCTGGTGGGCTTAATACGGTTTAAGCGGCGCCTGTGTAATTGACGCCAATGGTAATGGGAAATGGTTCGCTCCATTTGCCCAATATAGGTGGCTGCACGGGATAAACAAGGATGGTGTAAGGGGTGGGGACTGCACTGGAGGTAACCAGTATCCATGGAGCTTATAGTCTGTCGAGGACTGACTGCAGGAGAGAAAGGAAGAGAAGAGAACACGGGTAGAGGGAGAAACATCTTGGCGTGGAAATTGATGTGAACTTTGATTATGGAGTTTGATGCAGTTAAGTTTCCTCCTTTTCAGTCTGTGGTCCCATAATGTTTGAGTGGTCTCTGCAGCCATGAAAATGTTATTGCAAGCACAATGAAGACTAGAGGGTTCATCTTTCTCCACCTACGCACAGAAGAACTGGAGAGTGCTGCAGAATATCTGCTGATCTGAGGTCCCACAATCACTTAGAAATAAGGTCCTTGTGTACCTTTTCCCAGCTGGCATAACTGGAGCAATGGTTTTGCTGATGCCATTCAGTGAATTGCTTGCACAGTGGAGGCTACAAGTGAGAATAACAGAAAATGCTGGAAATGCAGAGCAGGTCAGTGACCACCTCTATCTCTGATGTCCTCATACCCAGCAAAACTATCACTGTTACCCACTTCTGTTTTCCCTGGTACAGTCAAGGCTATCCATGCAGATCCATCTTCCCCTTCTCCTTGGACCCAGTGTAACACCCACTCTGGTCGTGAACGCCCATCTTTCTGCAGCTTTTCCCCCATTCACTCACTTCCCCCAGCCTCCATAAACTCATCTGATCTAGGAGATACAGTTCCTGCTCCTTTTATCTCCACCCCAATCAGCGTCTCGCCACACAACTCCCCTTACTGGTTCTTATGCTAGCTGGTTCCCTATTCCCCAGAACTGTGTCTCACCCCTTCAAAACCCACCCTCGACCCATCTATCCTTCTCCTCACTACCCCACCTCCAACATCTCATCCCTTTCTCGTAGCCTCTCATTTCCATTGTCATTTTTCTATAACTCCCTGTTTGAATCTAGTCCAGCCTTCAGTGATTTTTTTTTTAAATGCTGAATTGGCCGTATCTGAAGTCACCATGGACATGCTCTGTGAATGTGACCATGGCATTTTATCTCTCCTCGTGGTTCTTCAACTTAACTGCAGTGGGACTGCTCTTGCGTGGTTCTATTTCTACCTATTCAAACACAAACAGGACATCTCCAGCAATGGCTTCTCTGAACACTTGCCTCGGAGTCCCCTAAGGATCTATACTCTGCCCCTTCCTCTTCCACCTCTACATATACCCCTTCAACAGTATCATCTGTAGATGCAAGGTTAGCATCCACATGTACACAGATGACACCCAGCTCTACCTCTCCATCATCTCTCTCTCTCTCTCTCTCTCTCGCTCTCGCTCTCGCTCTCGCTCTCGCTCTCTCGAGCCTTTGACTGTTTCTCTGCTGTCCAGACAGCTGGCCCAGCACCACATCTTGGATGAGTTAACTTTCTACAGTTCAACATTGGAAAGACCAAAGCCATCCACTGCCCCACTTTGCCAGTGATTCCACTCTCCTCCCCAGCCACACTTGCTGAATCAGACCATTTGCGACTATTCGGTCCTGAGTTGAGCTTTAAACCTCATCACAAAGACCACTTGCCTCCACCCGCATAACATTGACAGCCTTCACCCCTGTCCTCAGCCCATGAACCTTTGCCATCTCCAGACTCGATTACTCCAACTTTATCCTTGCTGGCCTCCATTCTTCGACCCTCTATAAACTCCAACTTGTCCAAAGCTTTGCTGAAATATGTCCTGTCCCACATTCAGTCCTGGTTGCCCATCACCCTAATCCTCACTGACCTTTTTCTTTTCTAGTTGCCACCACCTACATTTAAAATCTGCTCTCAGGTGGACTCGGGTTGCCTAGGACCTAAGCTCTGGAATTCCCTGCCTAAACCTTTCCGCCTCGCTACCTCTTTCCTCCTTTAAGACACTCTTTAAAACCTTCCTCTTTGACCAAGCTTTTGGTCACCTGTCTTAATTTATCCTTATGTGGCTCGGTGTCAAACTTTTTGTCTTATAATACTCCTGTGCAGCGCCCTGGGACATTTTACTATGTTAAAGGCGCTATATAAATACAAGCTGTTGTTGGACATATAAGATCCCATGGCACTATTTTGAAGAAGAGCAGGGGAGTTATCCCTGATGTTCTGGCCAATATTTATCTCTCAATCAACATTACTGAAGAACAGATTTATCTGGTTGTTATCACATTGCTGTTTGTGGGAGCTTGCTGTGAGCAAATGGGCTGCCACGTTTCTTACATTACGACAGTAACTGCACTTCACAATGACTTCATTGGCTGTAAAGCGCTTTGGGACGTCTGGTGTTCATGAAAGGCGCTATATAAATGTAAGTCTTGCTTTCTACTGAACTCTCCATTTCTCTGTCTCTGGCCTTGTGTATCTCCCCATCCCGTCGCCATACCAGAGCCTTCAGACCTTTGGATTCTACTCTCTCGAATTCCTGCTCTTTGCCTCTCCCTTTTAAAAAAAACCTTCTCAAAATTCATCTCTTCGACCAAGCTTTTGGTCACGCCTCCTAATCTCTGCTTTCCTGGATCAGTGCACCTTCCATCCATCAATCTATGCAGTGCTTTTGGACATGTTTTACATTGGTGATGGTGATGAAGAAGAACAAGTTAATGTTTTGGACGGGACTCTTCATTAGGGTTTGGAGACCATGAGAGATTCTTGATTTTAAAAGTAAGAGTAACTGAATAAGTCATTTTAACCTGAAAGGAGTACAAGTTAATACAAAGCAGACAAGTTTTAAAATAAATGGTGACCACTCTTTTCTCTCCCAGCCCCCCCTCTTTCTCCCACCTCCCCCCTCTCTCCCCCACCTCTTTCCGCCCCCACCCCCCCACAAAAAAATTAACTTGCATTCCAGTACATTTGATAAATCCTGGAACCCTTCTCCCTTTAATTCATGGGGAGAAGGGAATCAGTAGCTGAGAAATTGGAAAGGGAAAAATAATAGCAATGACCACGATGTGAGCTGTTGGATGTACATTGACGATTTATTTATTTGGATATAATGGCTATAGAGGAAGTTGCCCCAAAAGATCATTGATTAAGGAATATGGGCCACAAGGTCTATTTAAATCATTGGTCTAAACATCACTGTGTCTAGAAGTTGCTGGTCTAACGATTATCAGCATTTAGTAACGTTCTGATACAATGTGCTTACAGCTATCTGGACAAGTCTTTGCTGAGTTAAGTGGGTGTAGTTGTGCTGTGAGCAGCAGGGAACTGGACTCTGTGAATCATCAAGGACCAAAGATCACAGTGAAATAAAATCAAATTGCTGGAAACCCTCAGCAGGTCATGCAGCATCTGTGGAGAGAGAAGTTAACCTTTCCTCAGACTGGAAGATGGACAGCTTTTAAGTAAACACAGAGCCAATGGTGTGGAGGGCAGGAGCGATTAATTGACACACCGGATGATGGGAGGGTGATAATGGGACAAGTAAAGAAACAAAAGATGGGTGCAGAGGAGGTGGAAATGGAAATGGCAGAATAACAAGGTGGGGTGTGGAGCATGGAAAATCTGGCAGAGTGGAGAGGGCTGTTGTGGCCTGGGAATGTGCCGGGAGAAAGGCAGGTTGACCCCGAGGGTGCGGGCCACCCTGCTGGTGATGTATCGATGGGGACCCCCATCCCAGGCCATGATAGTTGGTGGTGTTGAAAAGAAACACTTGCCAGACCAGACAGGATTGCATTGAACAGAAATCTGATCATTCACTGTGGTACTTTCCTGATCAGATGTGCAAATATAGTTTATCTTTATATCTGACTGTGCAAAAGAATAAGCTTTTCCTTTTTAAGCAATCAAATTGAGATTTTGCATGTAGAACAGAGAAGATTTAAATGTTCTTATCTTTTTTATCCATGCATTTTAACCATGCATTTTAATAGCTTATGTGTTATGTTTTGTTTGTGAAAGCTGCACACTTGTATGGAAGAAAGGCATTTAAAAAACTGAGTAGAAGAATTCTGCTGTCGGAAAGTACTCTCCAGCATTCAAATCCGACAGTCTCCTTTAGTACATCCTCGAATACAGCAGAGTGATTGACATGACCCGTTTTTAAAAATGCATAATTTATACACGGAAGCAAACTCTCTATGCAATTCTGCTCATTTCTGTCTGGATTCATGAAAAGATGGCATTTTCACTCGCTCTTGTATTGTAACCTCTGTCTAAAAATAGAGGGGGAGGAATTGTAAGATCGCAGCAACCGAATGTGCAGCAGTAACTGACCTGTTAAACCTGTTAAAAAGGTTTTTCTTTCCCTGGAAATGGAATAAAAGAATTCGCACTGCATGTTTCTTTTAATTACGATGTGTTGAGTCATGTTGTTTTTCAGTAATATATAATACTAAGAGCAACAACAAGGCCGTGTATTATGCATGTTACTCATTGTTTGTTTCATCCTGTAGTGGTTTTTTGATGATTTGAAATGAAGGGCATTCACTTATTTTAAAACTTGTAATCTTTCAAAAACTACTTAACGTTGCCAAATTTGAAGTATCCCTTCAATTTAATAAAATTCAGAATGCAGCCACATTAAAGGAGCTCTCGGATGCTGGGGTGAATGAGGGGATCTATTGGAAAGGATACAGAAATTACTCCGAGCCTGATACTGTTGTAATCATTTAAAAAGGGAGCATTGGGACTTCAGTAGAATTAGTGTTGAATGAAGACCTGGGAAACCAGTTCAGTAAAAAAAAATTCAGGTAAATATGCACAGTTTGTAAGATTTTTAAGCTAATCAATTCAAAATTAATCACCAGAAACTACACAAAGCAGCAGCATTATCTCGTGTTAGGGGTGTGTGGTAAAGGGAGTAAAAGAGGTAAACACAATGTCCCAGATATTCCGATCGCAGGCCTCCTGCGGGCGGAGGACTGCGATCTGGAAAAATCTGCACCCTTACCTGAGGGCTCCCGGGAGGCGCACCGTTCCGCTGCTGGGCCTCTCCAAACTGCAGGTGCGCAGGGCCCACGTATCCCAGAGGCGCAGGTGGTTCGCAGCGTCCCTGGGATCACGTGGGCCACAGGGAGCCAATCACAGAAGGGAATCTCCCTTCATACATTTGACAGGAAGACCTGTCAAATATATGAATGGAGATCACCCCCCTAAACATAGTAAAACTCCAAATAAATTTTAAAAAAAATCATTTTTAAAATGACTTGAAATTACATAAATGAACTTTATATCAAATTCAAATTTTTGAAAAAAATAAGTTTTTAACGGGACTAAAAATAAACTTACCTTTCTTTAAAGTATTTTTAAATGATAAATCAGTGGAATTTTTTTTACTTTTTCCAACTCTACCTGGTAAAAGCAAGCCTTGTGCCTATTACCAGGCGAATGAATTGTACGGGTTTTCTGCGGGCGGAGGGTCTCAAAAGCCGAACTATCCACCTGCAGAGGCCCTTCTCCAGCTCAGCCGGAGGATTTGTCGAGAGCTTTCTTGACAGATCGGAAATGCCGGTTTCCAGCGCATGCGCTGGGCATGCCTGAAACCAGCATTTCTGATGTCCTTGCGGGTGGGTACACAGCGCGCACCCACACGTAGGGATCGGAATATCCGGCCCAATATGTGTAGCTTTAGTGAATATTGATATCGGGGCTGAGTGAGGAATTAATGATCCCAACCCTGAGAATGGAACTCGTACAATTGAAATAATACATTTCATGAAAGAAAATACTAGTGGGTAGGAGAGTACTTGGTTTTATTTCCTTTTTTATGTAGCTGCTGATTGAGCAGTGCAATTTCAATTAGTGCAGACTCAAAGGCACCCATAGTACACATACCTGTTCTCATTCTCGAATGGAAAAGACACACTCGTATATCTGTTGCTTGCTGGCTGCTCGTTGTCTCACAGAAGATCTGCATCAGAGTCTCAGGATGAGGTGGGTGTCTGAGAGTCCTTTCAAATCAGTGCCAATTGAAATATCTAATTGAGTGAGGAATCTCTAAATCAACAAAACGAATGACCCCACCTTCTCCACGTTCCCCTTCAATTTGTGTGATACAAAAAGGACCACGTTAAAGTTACGTTTTAAATGGGTCAACGAAGTGATTTTCCCTCTAAGAAACTCCAGATCGTTTTACCATACTTTCACAGTCCACCATCTTAGTGTTGGTGCAGAGCCCACTGGTTTGCCTTTTATACAGGATACTTACTGCTGGAGAAACTGCTTTAAGAGTGGAAGTTGCATTTGTTTACTGATTCTGAAAGGAAACAGTGATGCTGCCTCCTCCAGGTAGTCTCACTCCACTTCTGGTATCAAATTGAGCCCTACGTCCCATTCGGGCTGTATTTATGCAATATAATCACAGTATCATTGCAAAGCAAAACCACTAGTAGTGTAAATGCAGCCTTAAAAAAGCTGCGCTCAGCTTGCTCTCCATTTGTAAGCACTGTGAGGTCACAACAGTAACTTACTGAAAAACTTTCTGCTGTTTTTTCACCATCTCCGCCTGTGACTTTTCTCAACCAATGTTCTGATTCTGTTGGTAATGGGTCAAAAAAGTCATTTTGACTGTGGTCACCAAAATTTATCTTTGCCAAATCAGAGAAGTAATCTTTCTCTCATCAGACTATTCCCAACATGGAGTATAATGTGGGAAAATGTGAGGTTATTCACTTTGGTAGGAAGAATAAAAAAGCAAATGATTATTTAAATAGAGAGAAATTACAAAATACTGCGGTACAGAGGGATCTGGGGGTCCTTGTACATGAAACACAAAAGATTAGCATGCAGGTACAGCAAGTACAGGAAACTCGTTTAAACGGCACCTCAATATCCAGAATTCTCCATTAACTGGCAAAATTCATACTCCGAAAACACCTCAATAACTGGAAATGTTGCCGAGTCCGAGTCTTCCGCAGTGGCCGAGTTAGTCAGTGGGGGTAGTTCTCCAAACTGCCACTACTCGGCTTCTTGGCGCTGTCGGAGGTCCGCACACCTCAATAGCAGGAGTCTGATTCTCCCGCTGTAACCCAATTACTGTATACTGCACATTTCTTGATTTTTTAATTTTTGTTTGTTAAAAATAGCCTCGATAGGTAACCCTCTCTGTCATCCGGAATTTTTAATCAACCGGCACCATCCCGGTCCCGTCGGTGCCGGATACCAAAGAGTTTCCTGTAATTAGGAAGGCAAATGGAATGTTGGCCTTTATTGCAAGGGGAATGGAGTATAAAAGTAGGGAAGTCTTGCTACAACTGTACAGGGCGTTGATGAGACCACACCTGGAGTACTGCGTACAGTTTTGGTCTCCTTATTTAAGGAGGGATATGCTTGCATTGGAGTCAGTTCAGAGAAGGTTCACTAGGTTGATTCCTGGGATGAAGGGGTTGTCTTATGAGGAAAGGTTGAGTAGGTTGGGCCTATACTCATTGGAGTTTAGAAGAATGAGAGGGGTGATCTTATTGAAACGTGGAAGATTCTGAGGGGGCTCGACAGGGTAGATGCTGAGAGGATGTTTCCCCTAGTGGGGGAATCTAGAACTAGGGGGCACAGTTTCAGAATAAGGGGTCGCCCATTTAAAACGGAGATGAGGAGGAATTTTTTCTCTGAGCGTCGGGAATCTTTGGAATTCTCTACCCCAGAGAGCTGTGGAGGCTGGGTCATTGAATATATTTAAGGTGGAGATAGACAGATATTTGAACGATAAGGGAGTCGAGGGTTATGGGGAGCGGGCAGGGAAGTGGAGTTGATGCCAAAACCAGATCAGCCGTGATCTTATTGAATGGCGGAGCAGGCTCGAGGGGCCGAGGGGCCTACTCCTGCTCCTATTTCTTATGTTCTTATTTTCAGTGCCTAAAATTGTCGCCTGGGAGCAGGAATAACTGAGATCCACAACCTTAAGTTATTTTCAGCTTTAAAAAGAAATAACTTGCATTTATATCGTGTCTTTCACAAACTCAGGACGTCCCAAAGCGCTTCACAGCCAATGCAGTATTTTTGAAGTATAGTCACTGTTGTATTGGCGGAAACACAGCAACCAGTTTGCGCACAGCAAGGTTCCACAAACAGCAGTGTGATAATGACCAAATAATCTGTTTTAATGATTTGGTTGAGGGATAAATATTGGCCAGGACACCGGGGTGAACTCCCTGCTCTTCTTTGAAATAGTCCCGTGGGATCTATTGCGTCCACCTGAGAGGGCAGAAAGGGCCTCGGTTTAACGTCTCACCTGAAGGACGGCACCTCTGACCATGCAGCACTCCCTCAGTACGGTACTGGTGTGTCGGCCTAGAATTTGTGCTCGGACCTCTGGTGTGGGACTTGAATCCACAACTTTCTGAAAATAGGCAGTTTTCTGTTTGGCATTTAATTCACCAGATCAATTAAAATGATCTATGCTTCTTTTATAAATTCTCCATATGTATTTTGTTTTAAGTACAAAAATGCTACTGCCATTTAATTGCTTTTTACACCTAGTATATTTACACTGCAGAAAATGAGACAACTTTTAGTGTGTTACGCAATAGGAATCTTTGAGCTTGCAAGCTGTTGGCACAGTTTTCATATAGGACACACAATGAGACTTGGCTTACTGAGAAAATGAAGAATGATGGTGCATATCAATCAAGATCCATGATCCATTGGCATTATTCACTTGTGGTAAATCACAGACTGCTGTTGCATCCTGTTTATACCACATGTCATGTGGTCCAGAAATTTTGTAATTTGATTTTTTTTTAGATGTGCCTTCATATCTACCTCCTTGCAGTCAGGTGTTCCCTGAGGCATCCCTTTAGTCAGGGCCTTTTATATTATTTTGGAAGTATTTGGATTGGGTATTTGAAAGTAATGTAAAATTGTTACTCAATGAACTGCCGTGGCTGCAGTGTGTACCATCTACAAGATGCACTGCAGCAACTTGCCAAGGCTTCTTCGGCAGCACCTCCTAAACCCGCGACCTCTACCACCACCTCCAAGTTCCCCTCCAAGTCACACACCATCCTGACTTGGAAGAATATCGCCGATTCTTCATCATCACTGGGTCAAAATCCTGGAACTCCCTCCCTAACAGCACTGTGGGAGTACCTTCACCACACGGACTGCAGTGGTTCAAGAAAGCGGCTCACCACCACCTTCTCAAGGGCAACTAGGGATGGGCAATAAATGCCAGCGATGCCCACATCCCAGGAATGAATAAAAAATAAATAATCTTGAAAATGTAGGTAAATATAGTAAAGTTTTACCAATGAGAAATTGACCGTATTAGAAACTTAATTATTTTCCCACTTTCAAAGTTACCACATCTTTAAAAAAGAAGAAACCCCAAAGGATTTCTTTCTCCCCCACCCACCGCCGCCCCCCCCCCCCCGCCTTCAGCCCATCCCTACCTGTCAGTCTCCCATAAGTGGTCACTTTTATGAATTTATTATGGCTTGAAAACATATGTTTTTGAGTTGGTCATCTGTTCAAATGAATTTGCCATGCCTTTTTGATTTGTAAATGACTCAATCTCTCCCAACATTTTCTCCAGGTTGAGAGCCCGCACACTTGTACACGGTTTAATCCAGGTGCTTTGCTGCGGAATCTGGAATGGTTGAGGGGGCAGGGGGGTCCCAAACCGGCCAATCAATGTGAAAGTCTTTATACTGAACCCGCCATTCTGCAAAAAAAAAAGAGTCTGGTCTGCCAGACATTGTAGACGCTTCAATAAGTGTGCATGATGCTAAATCTCCTTCTGTAATCTTTTTTTAAAGGGTGCTTGCCCTGATGGCAGGTGTTGCACTGGCTTCTTCGGCAGCACCTCCTAAACCCTAAACATTTTGTAAGTGATGACTCTTTTTAGCCCTCTTTTTAAACTTCCGTTCCATTTTTCAGCCCTTACTTGTGTGGGTCAACCACAAAAGAGGTTACCAAATATAATATTTTGTACTTTTTTGTATTTTTTTTCTCTCTTGAAATATCCTCGCCGTTATTTGCGCACACCCTTCCTTTCATTATATATACAGGCACAGCTTATAGTTTCTTGCTTTCTGTCTGCAAAAAAAAAAAATATGCCCTGTAGATCTGAAAATGAAACTAACTTGTTTCCTGGTATCAAATTTAATTTCATGAAGTTACAAGCTTTCTAAATTGATGGTTGACTTTTGTAAAATCTGCACTTGTGCAAATTGCCAGGCCATAGGTGGTGGAATTTGTGGGAAGAAGTGACGGCAGCGAGGCAGGGAGTCTGTAATCTGGGGGAAGAAGTGATGCAGCGAGGCGGGGAGTCTAACCTGGGGGAAGAAGTGATGCAGGGAGTCTAACCTGGGGGAAGAAGTGATGCAGCGAGGCGGGGAGTCTAACCTGGGGGAAGAAGTGATGCAGCGAGGCGGGGAGTCTAACCTGGGGGAAGAAGTGATGCAGCGAGGCGGGGAGTCTAACCTGGGGGAAGAAGTGATGCAGCGAGGCGGGGAGTCTGTAATCTGGGGGAAGAAGTGATGCAGCGAGGCGGGGAGTCTAACCTGGGGGAGGAAGTGATGCAGCGAGGCAGGGAGTCTGTAATCTGGGGGAGGAAGTGATGCAGCGAGGCAGGGAGTCTAATCTGGGGGAAGAAGTGATGCAGCGAGGCAGGGAGTCTAATCTGGGGGAAGAAGTGATGCGGGGAGTCTAACCTGGGGGAAGAAGTGATGCAGCGAGGCGGGGAGTCTGTAATCTGGGGGAGGAAGTGATGCAGCGAGGCGGGGAGTCTGTAATCTGGGGGAAGAAGTGATGCAGCGAGGCGGGGAGTCTAATCTGGGGGAGGAAGTGATGCAGCGAGGCGGGGAGTCTGTAATCTGGGGGAGGAAGTGATGCAGCGAGGCGGGGAGTCTGTAATCTGGGGAGGAAGTGATGCAGCGAGGCGGGGAGTCTGTAATCTGGGGGAGGAAGTGATGCAGCGAGGCGGGGAGTCTGTAATCTGGGGGAGGAAGTGATGCAGCGAGGCGGGGAGTCTAATCTGGGGGAAGAAGTGATGCAGCGAGGCGGGGAGTCTAATCTGGGGGAGGAAGTGATGCAGCGAGGCAGGGAGTCTGTAATCTGGGGGAAGAAGTGATGCAGCGAGGTGGGGAGGAAGTGATGCAGCGAGGCGGGGAGGAAGTGATGCAGCGAGGCGGGGAGGAAGTGATGCAGCGAGGCGGGGAGTCTGTAATCTGGGGGAGGAAGTGATGCAGCGAGGCAGGGAGCCTGTAACCTGGGGGAGGAAGTGATGCAGCGAGGCAGGGAGTCTGTAATCTGGGTAGATTAAGATCCTCAGCTGCACCATCATCAATCTTTAAAAGCACTGTTAAGTTTCTGTAACTACTTAACCATGCCAGGAAACCACATGAAAACCCCTAATTTTTTTAATGCGTGGTGTTGAGGGGTGGGGGTGGGTGGGTTGAGGGAAGAAGAGGGAGGTGGAGAAAGGGGAAAGAAATATAATAATAAAATGCACATAATGCAAGACAATCGGGGCAGGGAGGAAAGGAATATTTACGTGTGGGGAGGGGAATTTTTGCAATCCATCGGAGGCTACCCTCACTGTGCCACACTAAAATTTAAATGAACGTAGTGCGAGAGTGGACCACATAGCCATATGTTTTTAAAATGAGTGAGTGTCAGATGCTGGGAAATGGAACCTGCTTGTACTTTGAACCTACCAGCTGAGGAAAGCAGTTTTTTGATGAGATTGCAGAGTTCCTCCTATGGTTTGCGTACCCAAACTTCAGCTTCTGAAAGCAGTCTCTGTTGTACCAGGGTGTAGTCTTTTCATAGTCAGATTGAAATAGCTAAATCAATATCCAATGTTATATATTTGTATATGGTGCACTTGTTCTCATTCTGATTGCGTTGGTGAAAGATAGAAGTGTCCACGCCACTGATGTATCCATCATAATTACCCTTCATTCCCACTGACGGGTGTGCTGAATTTGGCCCACGTTCCAGAAGTGAAGGAACAAATTAATTATGCTGTAAAATTAATTATATTATACTAGCTAATTTCCAGTCATTTTTCCTGCTTAACATTACGTTGTGCAATTTTTACTTTGCTGTAGGACTCGGTACTGAGGTTTATTTAACGCTATGATGGACGTGCCTTAGAGTCTAAGTAAAAAATGATGAGCTGAAGTGTCTGTGTACGGTAATTGGTCAGACCGGATCTTGAATAATGCCAGTGCTGCTGTTGTGTATGTTTAGGCAAATAAATGCATTTTGAATTCCTCTGGTAAGTTTTTTTAGTTCTATGAAAACTTAAGAATTGTAGTTGTGTGATAAACATTTTGGTTAATTATCTGGATCTAGCCACATTTGACAAGAGAATGAACCATGGCCATTGTCAACATAACTGCTGCCTCTGCATAAACTGCTGGCAATGACACTTTACAAGCAATGGAACAGCAGTGTGTTTAGATCCCAGGTTTTCCTACACGCTGTGTAGGTACGAAAGATTTTAATTCAAGGTTTAAAGTTCATTAAACAGTAATGGTGTTAGATTTTATCATTTTCAATACCAAAGCGCAGCTTGATGTACTGTATGTAGAATGTGGTAACTTGGGTCTGTTGTATGTAGAAGTGTTGTGGAATGTGTGTTATTTATAGGGACTCGGTGCATTTTGTTTCTCAACTCTACGGGTCCATAGTTCTCTGACAAAGGGGAGTCTTGTGCAGATACTGTAGAGCAATTCTTTGTTAAAAATTAAAACGCCACCTAAAGGTGCTGTTGTCTGTAGAAGGGCAGTGAATGTTTCCATCATGGGGAAAATGGGGAGCACGGTGGCATAGTGGTTAGCACTGTTGCCTCACAGCGCCAGGGACCCGGGTTCAAATCCAGCCTCGGGTGACTGTGTGGAGTTTGCACATTCTCCCCGTGTTTGCGTGGGTTTCCTCCGGGTGCTCCGGTTTCCTCCCACAGTCCAAAGATGTGCGGGTTAGGTTGATTGGCTATGATAAGTTGACCCTTAGTGTTAGGGGGAGTAAATACGCGGGGATAGGGTGGGATATGTGTTGGTGTAGGGGTTACAGGGATCGGGTGGGATATGTGTCGGTGCAGGCTCGATGGGCCGAAATGGCCTCTATCTGCACTGTGGGGTTTCTGTGATTTCTGTGAAAATGTATGGCCACAGTTGTAATGACTATTTGGTAAAAGGCGATCAGATAAAATTCTTTGCTTTAAGTTGGTGCATGTAACTGTGACCACGTGCGACTCCTTCTCTAGTACTCACCTTGGCTAAGATCTCTGTATTTCAAGTGCCCTGATTCTCAAGCTAGGAATACATTGCAAAGTCTGACTGTAGTTTCAGTGAAAGATCCTTCCGGAGAAGAATGTTGCATGTTCCAAGTTGGGGGAAAAAAGTAATAATTAGCAGTCCGTGTAGCAAAAGAAAAATATTAACATTGTGTCCTAGCTCAACTAATTTTTAAAAATAATTTTCTATCTCTTCAGTACAATATGTGATGGCTTTGGTTTAACATGGCGCTGTTGATGCAAAGTGAACAAGGTTAAGTCAACCTTGTATTGATTAGTTCACTGTGCTGCTGGTGGGAGATGATTTAGCTCATTATATTTTTGTATTTCAGTTATGCACCATGCCTATAGTAGACAAGTTGAAAGAAGCCCTGAAGCCTGGACGAAAAGATTCTACTGACGAAGGTGACCTCAACAAACTGCTAGCAGCTTCGGCAAAGAAGGTTCTTCTTCAGAAAATTGAATTTGAACCTGCTACCAAGAGTTTTTCCTATCAACTCGAAACTCTGAAGAGTAAATATGTCATTTTGAACCCTAAACCCGAAGGGGCAGCTGGCCAGAAAAATGCTTGTTGCACCCCAACAAAAAAACAAGGTATGGATATCCAGCCTACTTGAATACCATTTTATTACTTTGTGCAGCCTGAGGTTCAGTGAATGTAGAGGTTGCGGTCATATTGGGAGCGCTGCTGTGGCTTCACGTACCTGTGAAACTGTTGTAAGCTGGTGACTTCAGCATTTGGAAATACAACTTTATATCACTTACAATGCCCAGGTTCCCGAACTGCCTGCACGGCAGACCCTGAAAATACAGGTCTATGAATCTGAATGGAACTCGTTACCACAAGGAGTAGTTGAGGCGAATCGCACAGACGCATTTAAGGGGAAGCTAGATAAACACACGAGGGAGAAAGAAATCTACGGCTATGTTGATGGGGTTAGATGAAGAAAGATGGGAGGAGGCTCGTGTGGAGCATAAACGCCGCATGGACCTGTTGGGCTGAATGGCCTGTTTCTGTGCTGCAAATACTGTACTATGTAATTGATTTTAATTGCGCTAATATCCAGTGGGCAATGAAAACTCAACAGATAATGGCTAAATTCTATAAGAAAGGACAGATATGGATTTTCAATTCATTATCTGGCGCATTGTTGTGAATGGACAGTGTTATTTCTGCAATTGTGACCTCTGTTGTATTAACATTTAAAACGCTATGCTGATAGATACTGAACTTGTGTCGAGCAAATCATTAATCCCGAAGGTTTACATGATGGTCTTGCTTTCTACAATCTGTCAGAATTTGCTGTGGTAAATGTCATCAACCAATATTCATGTTCCTTAAATGAGTTCAGTGAAGGATAACTTCACTTTCTTTATCTTGCGACGAAGATCGGGTGTCGTAAAGTTTTGTCAGCACCGTGCCCGAACTTTCCTCACTTTGTGATGTTTACCTGAGATTTCATCGAGATGCTGATGTGATTATGAACAGGAAAAGTCTGGATGCTGACTTTTAGTTTTAAATTTAAAATATTAATTTCTTAAGAACTGAAAGTCTGTATTGAAAGATTTAATAGTAAGTTAGCTTGCTAGTTCTTGTACAAGAAGTGCTTTAGGCATTGATTCTTGTTAGAATAAAGCTATCGCCTGAATGTATAAATATTTAGAATTGTTCCCACAGCTCCAAATTGGTTATAGCTCAATTTTTATGAAGCTGCCTTGTCACTGTCAGCTGGTATGTCTTGCCTTCAGATCAATTTTTTTTGTACATGTGGAACTAAAGCTGATGTAACTGAAAAGCAGGCATTTGGCATTTTTACAGTTGAATTTTCACCCCTTCCTATATCCAAACTACATCATGCTCTTTTTTTTTTTGTCCTTTTCAGTTTATGAAACCAGTGGCATTCCAAATGATGGCGTCCCAGCCCCTCAGAAAGTACTGTTTCCTATGGAAAAATTGTCCATGAAATGGGTGCGTGTGTACAGAGTCGGAGCTGGACTCCACAACCTGGGAAATACGTGTTTCTTGAACTCCACTATACAGTGCTTGACCTATACACCACCACTGGCCAATTATCTCCTCTCAAAAGAGCACAGTAAGACATGTAAGTTCTTTGCTACAGTATCTGGAACCTTTGAAATCTAATATATTGTGTGATTCGGGTAGTCATTGACTTTCAAATACTGTCAAAAGAAACACTATAGTGTATTACATTTAAGCTATGTCTGTCTCACTGGCTCAGAAGCAGTTGTATGCATGTTGCATGCAGGCTTTGTATTGAGGGTTCAGTGTTCATTTTGGTCACAGACCTGGAGTGAGAATAGAAAAGGTCAAATCTCCACGCAGCCTGTGGAAATCCAGAAAGTGTACTTTACCAAGTCTCTAGTACTGACCTAGTCAGTATTGATGGAGCTGTTCCGGACCCGAAGCTGATAACATTACAGGAAACTCTCTGGTATCCGGCACCGACAGGACCGGGATGGTGCCGGTTGATTAAAAATTCTGGATGATGGAGAGGGTTATCTACTGAGGCTATTTTTAACAAACAAAGAGTCAGACTCCTGTTATTGAGGTGTTCGGACTTCCGACAGCGCCAAGAAGCCGAGTAGTGGCAGTTTGGAGAACTACCCCCACTGACTAACCCGGCCACCGCGGGAGACTCTGACTCGGCAACAATTCCGGTTATCGAGGTGTTTTCAGAGTATGAATTTTGCCGGTTAATAGAGAATTCCGTATATTTATGTGCCACTTAAACGAGAGTTTCCTGTACACTGCATTTGGAGTGCTGGGGCTTGTGGCGGGTGGGGTGGAAGGTAGGATTGGGAGGTGCTGAGCTTGATTTCTTAGTAGACAGGAAAGCTGTCAGATGACCGGTGATGTCTTGTACCAGCTCAGGAAGCTTTGGAACAGGTCGGTCACATGTCCTGTCGGCTGCGGGTGATGTGTTGGCCTTGGGAGACTTGAAGGAGACGGAAATAACAGCCACAAATTAATTACAAAGTGTGCTGCTTCATAGAAGCAGATGAAGATGAGCTGCACGCTTTGAATTTTTAAAAATTAATTGTGGATGCACAGATTGTTTGCCCTAATTGAAGCAGATGCTCACATCATTGCAGGTCTCAATGTAATCACAGGAGAGAACAATTGTAAAACTACACTTGGGGGAGATTCCAATTTACCTTTCAGTGAGTCTCTGGTTCTCCTTTTAATAGTTTTGACTATGGAACATTTTTCATTTTACCAACCTGAATTTTTTTCCATTTAATACTGCCAAACTATTTTGTGTTGAGATCTCACAGTTGTCATGTTCTGAAATTTTTTTTGGTGGCTGTGGAAGCTTTGAAATGGAGTATGAAATCTCTGTGTCTGTTGTAAAATGTGCAGTGTTGCTATTAGTTACTGGGAAAAGTAAAGATGGAGGCTGGAACAAGTTTTATCGAGTTTGTGCATTACAACAGTGACTACACGCCAAGAAAAAAGTACTTCATTAGCTGTAAAGCGCTTTGGGATGTCCAGTGGTCGTGAAAGGCGCTATATAAATGCAATTCTTCTTCTTGTGCGTCTTGTGCTGCAGTTCCCTGATCGTGGTGTTCTTTGCAGTTGTGAATAGAATTCAACATCTCTTAATTTTTGCTTATACAAATTAATGCTTCATTTATACTGGCAAATTGGTTTTGGATTAACTTATCCCAGTAAGTTTACCCTGTACTCCACTTCATCCTTCAACAACATTAGTAGATTGAAGATGGCAAGAGCTCAGTGGGACAATTCAGTAAACCTTGAGTAATGCCACACTGGCCCAACACATCCAGTCCAGAGTGATGGGATGGATGATTTTCCTTTCTGTTGGGGCCCTATAATTTTGGCAGAATGAAGCTAGTTCCTTGCGGTTGCCGATCCCACTACTAAACGGCTAACAAAATCACAGTCTCGTGCAGAATCCATGAGATGGCTGTTGTAGGGATTGGATTACAAAAAACATACACTGTTACCCTTTTTATAATGATCTCCGGGTTAGATTAAGCCATGATGTTGGGACATAATGCCTTAATCCAGGCCTGTGATTGCCTGATGTGCTCTGTTCCCCACGCTGACCTCTTTCACCTAGATGAGCACAAAATCATCATAAATTGCACTTTTAAAATATAAATTGATGTTAGTTTGATTCCCAGGCAAGCCCACTTGTTTTCACTTGAATACCAAGGTCGCTCTGACATCAAGGTCTATACTTCTGGACCTATATCCACATATGCTAAAACATCAAATGCACATTGTGACTTCTCTGCTGGCTGCAGTGCAAATGTGGGGTAGTTAGATTCTGCTGGGTTCTCTATGCTGGGTGCAATACAGATGAGACATAACTAAATTTAAAGAAATTGATTTTTTTCTCTCTCACCCTATTTTTATTTTCTCACATTGCAATTTGACCTCTGTGTTGTGTGTTTAAAATTTAAAAAAATATTTCAATGTAAATGTTTTGTATTCCTATAGATTTGTGACCTAGAAACTGGAAGAAATTTCTTCTGTTACTCTTCCTGCAGCTGTGGGTTTTATTTTTGCGACTTGAAATTCACATAACCTTGGTGTGGGCAGACAGTAAATCACTGCCCTTTTTGCAGTGCTGAACGTTGGAAGCTGGCACAGTTCTGTTCTGGGTTCTGTTTTGAGAAGTGTAGCACAAGCAGATTGATGCAGCAGGCAGAACTGGTCCTGAGGCAGTACACGGGTTTGGCAACAACAGTAGCTTTAAAAAAAAACCTTTGACGTAGTGTTGGCTTTGCAATCTTCCGTGACTGTAAAGCATGTGACCTGGCCATTCCCAGTGCCCTAATTTAAGAAGGAGTTGTGATATTAGAATGCAACTGGAGGCTATAAAATAGCAGTACATTAAAAAAAAATCTGCATATTAATTGCATTAGAAGTGCTGTAATCAGTGGAAATTCCCAGCATTTTGCTTTTGTCATTTTAAAATTAGTTGTTCCTTTATATGTTTAAGAAAAGAACATGGCAATACAGCATGATCAAATAAGCCTTTTTGTATCATACCGATCCACGCAGACCTCATTTTGTCCAGTATACCCAATCTTATGAGGGAGCTGTTGGACACCACGGAGGTACCAGCAGATTGGAAACAGACTAACATAGTGGCCATATTCAAAACGGGTAACAAAATTGACAAGTACGGCAGACCCATTAGTCTTCGTCCAATCCTGCATAAAATAATGACATTGATCATCGGGAATAAACTTGAAGATGATCTGCCCAGTGATAACCGAGTAAACAGCAGTCAACATGGACTCAAGGTGAAGATCTTACCCGACCAACCTTCTCAACTTGGAGGAAGTGACGACCCTAGTGGACTGTGGAAAGCGCAATGAAGCAAGTGCAATGATGTGTTGTACCTATACTTCCAAAAAGCTATTCACAATGTTCCATGTGAGAGGGTTTCAAATGCAAAACAGTGGGAATTTAGGATAAATCTTGGCAATGGATACAAACGGATTCACAAGTAGGAAACAATAAATACTGATCAGAGGAGTTTGATGGGGAGCAAGTCTCAGGGCTTGGTGCTGGGAGCACTGCTGTTTCTAATTGAAATAAATGACCTGGATTCAGAAACTCAATAGAAAGTGGTTATATTTGCAGCTGTTAGCAAACTAGGAGGGGCAGTGAAATTATAGGAGACGGCTCAAAAATTACAGAATTAAGTGGGCAGAAAAACTGCATGAGATTTAATGCAGACAAGTGTAAAGTACTGCACATACAAGAGAAAAATAGATGTGCCTTCTCCATGAATGGTGTTGAAATAGCTAAGGATGAGGCTGAAAGAGACCCAAGGGTATTCGGGACAGTGTTCTGGCAAAATACGTTTTAGAACAGACAAGGAATAAGGCCATACTAGATTTAGTGATGAGTCGTCGTCGTACGTGTCTTCATACTGTTCCCTTTGGGGAACTGTATGAAGTGGTGGAAGGATTTCTGGCCGCGATTAACGCTCCTTCTGTGACTGTAACCATCTTCGTACCAGCCATTAGGGTGGTTAGTCCTATGGCGGGAGGGTTTTACGGGCTCCCACAACCCATAAGAGGGGGGGGGGCCACCCACACCCACGGACGCAAGTGTCCCGCTGGATGTCTACCCAGAATTTAGAGCCGGAGCTCCGACTCCACTTGCCGGGACTGTCTGGAGCGGGGTTCGAAACCCTACGCCTTCTGGCCCAGCGGCGGGGATGCTATCGCTATGCCAAAGGCCCACTCCTAGTGATGAGCCAGAATTAGTTAACAGTCTGACCAAGGGAACATCTTGCGAATAGTGAATGGTTAGATTTTATATTGGGTTTGAGAGGGAGAAGCAAGAGTCACAAACCAAGATTTTACATTTAATTAAGCAAACTTTGAAGGGATGAGAAATAAATTGACCACAGTGAGTTGGGTAGAATTGTTCACGGGGAAACCTACAGACAGTGGGAGGTATTCAAAGAAGTTTTTCGTGCAAGGCAAAAGCTCCACTTGTGCAGTTAAGCTACTATGGTCAACAGACGAGGTAAGGGGCAGTATCGAGCTAAAATAGGCTTGCACAAATGCAAGGAAAAGTGGAAATCCAGCGCACTGGAGAGCTATAAAAATAACAAAATAGAAAGTAATGAGAGGTGCAAAAAGGAGTACAAAAATACTTGCAAGGATATCAAAGCCAATAGTAAAAGTTTTTATAAATATATCTAGAGAAAGGGTGGTAAAGGGGAATGTGGGCCCGTTAAAAGACAGATTCAGGTGTTGCAATAATGCGTACAAGAAACTCTCGATTTACCGGCACCTAAATAACCGGAAATCTCTGTTAACCGGCAAATTTCAGGAGTAGGTTCAGCTAAGTTTACTTCATATTAGTGGCCGTTCCTGGATCTGTGGCCGTGTAACCGGGGTGCCTGCACCTGTTGCTGTGCAACAGGGACACCTGGATCTGTGGCTGGGGTTCCTGCACCTGTTGCTGTGCAACAGGGAAGCCTGGATCTGTGGCCGTGTACGGGGCGCTCGTACCTTTTACTTTACTTCTCTGTAATCCGGACTTTTTGATAAACCGGCACCACGCCGGTTCCATCGGTGCCGGATAATAAAGAGTTTCCTGTAGTAAGGAAATGGCAGACTTGTATTAAAAGAAACAGGTGGGGAAATTGCAGATGCATTCGTCATAATTTTCCCAACCCCTCTAGATTTGGGGATTTGGCCCTTGGATTGGAAAATTGCAAATGTTACTCCATTATTTAAGAAAGGAAGGAGGGAGAAACCAGGAAACTGCAGACATTCTGCTGTGTGGAAGTTACTGGAATCTATCATCAGGGACAGACTGAGAACTTCAAGTATGAGCTGATCAGCATGTCAACATGGATTTGTGATGGGTTTGTCATGTATGACGAATCTATTTGAATTTTTTGAGGAGGTCATTAGCAAGATGGATAAGGGAGTCTCTAAGGATGCTGCTTATGTGCTTCCAGGAGGCATTTGATAAGGTTCCGCACAAGAAATTAACAAAATTTAAGAGCGTACGGAATTGGAGGTAACCTTGTGACGTGGCTTGGTAATTGGTTGGGAGGAAGGAGATAGACAGTAGGGATAAAGGGAATGAATGTACGCTGACTGAACGTGACAAGTATTCCCTAGGGATTTGTACCGGGGCCTCAGCTTTTCACCATATCGATCAACGACTTGGATGAAGGAATAGGGAGTCGTACTTCAAACTTTGAAGATGACATAGAAACACAGAAGAGCAGGAGTAGGCCATTCGGCCCTTTGAGCCTGCTCTGCCATTTAATGAGATCATGGCTGATCATCCAAATTCAATACTCTGTCCCTGCTTTCTCCCCATATCCCTTGATCCCTTTACCTTAAGAAATACATCTAACTTACTCTTGAATATATTTAATGAATTGGCCTTAACTGCCTTGTGTGGCAAAGAATTCCACAGTTTCACCACTCTCTGGGTGAAGAAATTTCTCCTCATCTTTGTCCTAAATGGCTTACCCCTTATCCTTAGACTGTGACCCCTGGTTCTGGACTCCCCCGCCATCGGGAACATCCTTCCTGCATCTAGTCTGTCTAGTCCTGTTAGAATTTTATAAGTTTCAATGAGATCCCCTCTCATTCTTCTAAACTCTAGCGAATATAAGCCTAATCGACCCAATCTCTCCTCATATGTCATTCCTGCTATCCCAGGTATCAGCCTGGTGAATCTTCGCTGCACTCCCTCCATGGCAAGAACATCCTTCCTCAGATAAGACGACCAAAACTGCACACAATACTCCAGATGTGGTCTCACCAAGGCCCTGTACAACTGCAGCAAGACATCCTTGCTCCTGTACTCTAATCCTCTCGCTATGAAGGCCAACATACCATTTGCCTTCTTAACCGCCTGCTGCACCTGCATGCTTACCTTCAGCGACTGGTGCACAAGGACACCCAGGTCTCGTTGCACTTCCCCTTTTCCCAATCTATTGCCGTTCAGATAATAATCTGTCTTCCTGTTTTTGCCAATGAAGTGGATAACCTCGCATTTATCCACATTGGGCAGATACATGGCAAATGCAGTATAATCACCCAACCTGTCCAAATCATACTGGAGTTTCTCTGCATCCTCCTCACAGCACACACGCCCACCCAGCTTTGTGTCATCCGCAAACTTAGAGAAATTACATCTTGTTCCCTCGTCTAGATTTTTATATATATTGTGAATAGCTGGGGTCCTAGCACCGATCCCTGCGGTACCCCACTAGTCACTGCCTGCCACTCGTAAAAGACCAGTTTATTCCAACTCTTTGCTTCCTGTCTGCCAACCAGTTCTCTATCCAAGACAGTACCTTACCCCCAATCCCGTATGCTTTAACTTTGCATGCTAATCTCTTATGCGGAACCTTATCGAAAGAAAGCCTTCTGAAAGTCCAAATACACCACATCCACTGGTTCTCCCTTATCTATTCTACCAGTTAAATCCTAAAAAAATTCCAGTAGATTTGTCAAGCACGATTTACCTTTTGTAAATCCATGTTGACTTTGTCCGATCCTGTCACTGTTTTCCGAGTGCTCTGCTATTACATCTTTTATAATGACTCTAGCATTTTCCCCACTACCGATGTCAGACTTACTGGTCTATAATTCCCTGTTTTCTCTCTACCACCTTTTTTAAATAGTGGGGTTGTATTAGCTATCTTCCAATCCATGGGAACTGTTCCAGAGTCTCTAGAATTTTGGAAAATGACCAGCAATGCATCTACTATTTCTAGGGCCACTTCCTTAAGTACCCTGGGATGTAGATTATCAGGCCCTGGGGATTTATCGGCCTTCAATCCCGTCAATTTCCCTAACTCCATTTCCCTACAAATACTGATTTCTTTCAGTTCCTCCCTCTCATTAGACCCTATGTTCCCTGACATCTCTGGGGGGTTATTTGTGTCCTCCTTTGTGAAGACAGAACCGAAGTATGTATTTAATTGGTCTGCCATTTCTTTGTTCCCCACTATAAATTCCCCTGACTGCAAGGGACCTATGCTTGACTTCACCAATCTTTTTCTCTTCACATATCTGTAGAAGCTTTTACAGTCAGTTTTTATGTTCCCTGCAAGCTTACTCTCATAATCTATTTTCCCCTCTTAATTAATCCCTTTGTCCTCTTTTGCTGAATCCTAAACTGCTCCCAATCTTCAGGTTTGCTGCTTTTTCTGGCCAATTTATATGTCCTCACCTTGGATCTTGTGCTATCTCTAATTTCCCTTGTTGGCCACAGTTGAGTCACCTTTTTTGTTATTTTTATGCCAAACAGGGATGAACAAATTCTGTAGTTCATCCATGCGATCTTTAAATGTTTGCCATTGCCTATCCACCATCAACCCTTTAAATAACGTTCCCCAATCCATCCTAGCCAACTCGTGCCTCATGCCATCGTAGTTTCCTTTATTTAAATTCAAGACCCTAGTCTCTGAGACAACTACTTCACTCTCCATTTTAATGAAGAATTCGATCATATTATGATTGCTCCTCCCCAAGGTGCCTCGCACAACAAGATTGCTAATTAATCCTTTCTCATTACATTAGGAGGCACAGTAAGTTGTGAAGATGGGAGCAGAAAGTTACAAAGGGACATAGACAGATTAAGCGAGTGGGCCAAACTGTGGCAAGTGGAGTTCAATGTGGGGAAGTGAGAGATCATCCACTTTGGATCCAAGAAAGATGAGGCGGAATATTTTATTAATGGCAAGAGACTAGGAGCTGTGGAAAAGCAAAGGAGTTCAAGTGTCTAGGTGCACAAATCACTAAAAGTTAATGCACAAGAACAAAATGTAATCAATAAGGCTAATGGAATGTTGGCTGAAATACAAATGGGAGAAAATTATGTTCCAGTTGTGCAGAGCCTTGCTTAGACCCCATCTAGAATAGTGTTTTGAGCACCACACCTTAGGCAGGAGATATTGGTGTTGGGGACGGTACAGTGCAGATTCACAAGAATGATATCCGGGCTTAAAAGGTTAAATTATGAAGATCGGTTGCATAAATGTGGCTAGTATTCTCTTGCGTTTAGAAGGTTAAGGGGTGATCTAATTGCACGTATAATAAAGAATTCGACGGAGTAGATATATAGAGAAGCTGTTTCC
The DNA here is from genome assembly GCF_052327205.1 of Somniosus microcephalus. Lineage (NCBI taxonomy): Eukaryota > Metazoa > Chordata > Chondrichthyes > Squaliformes > Somniosidae > Somniosus > Somniosus microcephalus. The sequence goes on from NC_141007.1 coordinate 62,971,412, forward strand.
TCTAGTGGGAGAATCCAGAACAAGGGGGCACAACATTAAAATTAGAACCAAGCCTTCAGGAGTGAAATCTGAAAGCACTTTTTCACACAGGGTAGTGGAGATCTGGAATTCTCCTTTCCGCCCCGCCCCCCCCCCCCACTCCCCCACAAAGGCTGTGGTTGCTGGTTCAATTGAAATTTTCCAAGATTGTGATCGACAGATTTTTATTAGATAAGGGTATCATGGGATATGAATCATAGGTAAATGTAGTTGAGCTACAATTCAGCCATCTTCTCGTTGTTCTTCTGTTCCCTGTGTATTCGACCTGATGCTAAACGTATCCAACCAATGCAGAGCAGGAATCATCAAAGCCAGTACAGGAAACTCTCTGGTGTGCGGCACCGACGGGACCGGGATGGTGCCGGTTGATTAAAAATTCCGGATGACGGAGAGGGTTATCTACCGAGGCTATTTTTAACAAACAAAGTGTCAGACTCCTGTTATTGAGGTGTTCTGACAGTGCCAAGAAGCCGAGTAGTGGCAGTTTAGAGAACTACACCCACTGACTAACTCGGCCACCGTGGGAGACTCGGACTCGGACACGGCAACAATTCTGGTTATTGAGGTGTTTTCGGAGTATGAATTTTGCCGGTTAATAGAGAATTCCGGATATTTAGGTGCCGTTTAAACAAGAGTTTCCTGTAGTATTGTGAACCACATAGCCAAAATAGTAGAATATGAAGTTAGGGGATGTAATGATCAAACCTTATAGTGCTCTGATCACACCTGCATCCAGTTCTGGTCACCGACAGACAAGGGAGGCAGTGCAGAGAAGTGGCATGGGGCTGATCCCTCGTTAGGGGTCTGAGTTATGAGGAATGACTGGAGAAACTTGGGCTTTTCAGCCACTAAGGAGGTATCCGAGAGGCGATCTTGTAGAGGTGTATAAAGTTAATGGGGCAGAAAAAGTAAACTCAGAATATTACCTGAAATTTAATTACAGGAGTGGAACAAGGAGGCGCAGGTTCAACAAGCAAAATGTAACTTTAGGACTGATGCTGGAACATTGCTCCACAGTGATCAGTGTGTCCAACAGTCTGTGATAGAGTAATGGAGGTGAAACCATGGAAACTTTAAGAAACAGTTGGATGCTGTAAATGGGTGGACTTCAGGATCTTTCGGAATGGATGAATTAAGATGGGCTGAATGGTCTTCCTGATCTGTGGTGATCTTGTGCTCTTGGTTGCAAGCATTTGAAAATCAGAGTAGACATGGAGCGGGATGTTAAGGTCTGGCTGAAAAAGATGAAGATACTTTTAGCTCACTCACTCCACTTTAAACAATGTTCCATCAGGATGCAATAAAGTGTTAATCGTCTGGCAAATGTGGGGGAACAAACAATTAAGTTGCAGTTATATTGCTGCTTTCGTGTCATGCAAAGCAGTTTCCGTATCTAATATTATTGCAACCCTAACATTCTAGGGTGAAACTCTTGTAAAACTATACACTGTTACAAATAAAGTGATTTACTGTCCCCCAACTCCATCTAGTGTTTCTCTGTAGTTGTATGAGGAACAATTTTTGTCTTAACAAATTGGTAATCCTGTCTGGATAAACCCATAAAACGTTCACATCCAAAGGAGTTTGTTTGTGTGGGGACCGTCCAGTTTCCCTCATAAACTGAGTTGCTGTAAGCTTGACATTTTCAGGCATATATTTTAATGCTTCTCTGGAGCAACTGGGATATTTGGTTCAAAGAATTTATAGATAATTTTTTCATTAATAAATCTGATTTGCATTAGTTCTAGGTAATAATAGTAATGGGAGTGATTGGTTTTTACTTATCAACACCACAACCAAAAGCAGCAGCCCGGATTTGTATGCAGATTTATTTTGAAAATGTTACTGTCGCAACAGATTTCAGTTGAAGACAAAGTCCAATACTTACAAATAAGGTGTTTTTTTAAAGCTGTACCTCCGTGAGCTAAGCTAACCATGCTCTAGTTTCTTTTTGTCTGCCCTATTAATCACTAATTAGGGACATACTTGGAGGGCTTTGTGGGTCAACAACCTAAAGTAAGTTGCTGGATATTTTTTGTGCTTCTCAAAGTGAGGGATGTTGCTGCTTGGGAATAGGACACTTTCATTTTCAGGTACCCTGTGGCTGTTTTTATATTGGTTTTGTGCTGTGCTAATGGTACAAGCTCTTGAACGATAGGTCTTGCACAGCTGGTTGTAGCCCCTGAGTAAGCTTAATGGACTTGCTAAGGCTGACAATGGGGAAGACCATAATTTTTTAACTTGGGCCTCCTGGTGGCCAACTTTGGTGAATCTGACCAATTTTTGGGGGGATTGCTGTCTCTCTTGGGTCAATTGAGCACTGGTAGAGTAGACTATCCCTCTAATCTTTCCCAAGATTATGCCTCGACCTCAAGTTCAAAGGAGCAACCTTACTGTGCCAGTGTGACATTTTTCTATTTTCCACACGTCATCCTTTCGGCCCAACAGTTATGGGCCAATGCCAACTTAAAATTTCCAAATCTCATTTCACATAGGACCCTCAGAGCCAGCATAGGAAACTTTCATCCCATCAGTTGGGCTGAATTTGAACCCTGGTCCCAAGGATAAAGGATTAGCAATCCCCCTCTTTCTTATCTATACACTTGCTCTTGGTGATATCATCCACAGGCAAGGGGTCAGTGTCGATATGTTTGCTGGTGATGCCCTGCTCTATCTTTCCACCACTTGTCAAATCCCTCGATCACTTCCATGCTGTTGGGCTGCTTGTCTGACATGAACTCTGAAATTGTGCTTTATCTTTCAGCTGAACATTGAGAAGATTGATGCCATTGATTTTGGCATATACTATAAACATAGAAGATAGGAGCAGGAGTAGGCCATTCGGCCCTTCGAGCCTGCTCCGCCATTCAATGAGATCATGGCTGATCATCCAAATTCAGTACCCTGTCCCTGCCTTCTCCCCATATCCCTTGATCCCTTTAGCCTCAAAAAATATATCCAACTCTTTCTTGAATATATTTAATGAACTGGCCTCCACCGCCCTCTGTGGCAGAGAATGCCACAGGTTCACCACTCTCTGGGTGAAGAAATTCCTCCTCATTTCAGTCCTAAATGGCTTACCCCTTATCCTTAGACTATGACCCCTGGTTCTGGACTCCCCGGCCATCAGAAACATCCTTTCTGCATCTAGTCTGTCCAGACCTGACAGAATTTTATAGGTTTCGATGCGATCCCCTCTCAATCTTCTAAACTCCAGTGAGTATAAGCCCAATTGACACAATCTCTCCTCATACGTCATTCCTGCCATCCCAGGTATCAGCCTGGTGAATCTTCGCTGCACTCCCTCCATGGCAAGAACGTCCTTCCTCAGGTAAGGTGACCAAAACTGCACACAATACTCAAGGTGCGGTCTCACCAAGGCCCTGTACAACTGTAGCAAGACATCCTTGTTCCTATACTCGAACCCTCTTGCTACGAAGGCCAACATACCATTTGCCTTCTTAACCGCCTGCTGCACCTGCATGCTTACCTTCAGCGACTGGTGCACAATAACACCCAGGTCTCTTTGCACTTCCCCCTTCTCCCAATCTATTGCCATTCACATAATAATCTGCCTTCCTGTTTTTGCCACCAAAGTGGATAACCTCACATTTATCCACATTATAGTGCATTTGCCACGTTTCTGCCCAATCACCCAACCTGTCCAAATCGTACTGGAGTTTCACAACATCCTCCTCACAGCTTACCCTCCCACCCAGCTTTGTGTCGTCTGCAAATTTGGAGATATTACATCCAATTCCCTCTTCCAGATCATTAATATATATTGTGAACAGCTGGGGTCCTAGGACCGATCCTTGCGGTACCCCACTAGTCACTGCCTGCCACTCGGAAAACGACCCGTTTATTCCAACTCTTTGCTTTCTGTCCGCCAACCAGTTCTCTATCCAAGTCGATACCTTGCCCCCAATCCCATGTGCCTTAATTTTGCACGCTAATCTCTTATGTGGGACCTTATCGAAAGCCTTCTGAAAGTCCAAATACACCACATCCACTGGTTCTCCCTTATCTATTTTACCAGTTACATCCTTAAAAACTTTGATGCCTTGCTTTTGATATTCATCAACAACTACAAATTGTATTTATATAGCGCCTTTAACATAGTGAAACGTCCCAAGGTGCTTCACAGGAAACAAAATTTGACAGCGAGCCAAATCGAGATATTGGGGGCGATGAGAGGTCGGTTCTAAGGTGGTAGAGAGGCGGAGAGGTTTAGGGAGAGAATTCCAGTTCTTTAGGGCCTTGGCAGCTGAAGGCACGGCCCCCATTGGTGGAGTGATTCGCTTTCTGAGGTTGAACAAAACTCCAACCTGGTGATGTGTTCAATCCTGTGCTGAGCTTCACACCCGACATCTTTACCCAAATCTGTTTACTTCCACTTCCAATGTTGCTCATCTGCACTTCTACCTCACCCCCGCCCCCCCACCCCCACTAGCTGCTGAAACCCTCAGACATGCTTTTGTCACCTCCAAACTCAATTATTCAAATACTCTCCTTACTGGTTGTTCATCATCCATTCTCTGTGACTCCAACGCATCCAAAGTGCAGCTGCCTGCATCCTGCCCAACGCAGCCATGCCCTCCAATCGGTCCTATCCCCACTGATCTACAGCTGCCTGCATCCTGTCCAACGCAGCCATGCCCTTCGATCGGTCCTATCCCCACTGATCTCCAGCTGCCTGCATCCTGTCCAACGCAGCCATGCCCTTCGATCGGTCCTATCCCCACTGATCTACAGCTGCCTGCATCCTGCCCAACGCAGCCATGCCCTCCGATCGGTCCTATCCCCACTGATCTCCAGCTGCCTGCATCCTGTCCAACGCAGCCATGCCCTTCGATCGGTCCTATCCCCACTGATCTCCAGCTGCCTGCATCCTGTCCAACGCAGCCATGCCCTTCGATCGGTCCTATCCCCACTGATCTACAGCTGCCTGCATCCTGTCCAACGCAGCCATGCCCTCCGATCGGTCCTATCCCCACTGATCTACAGCTGCCTGCATCCTGACCAACGCAGCCATGCCTTCGATCGGTCCTATCCCCACTGATCTACAGCTGCCTGCATCCTGCCCAACGCAGCCATGCCCTTCGATCGGTCCTATCCCCACTGATCTCCAGCTGCCTGCATCCTGCCCAACGCAGCCATGCCCTTCGATCGGTCCTATCCCCACTGATCTCCAGCTGCCTGCATCCTGTCCAACGCAGCCATGCCCTCCGATCGGTCCTATCCCCACTGATCTACAGCTGCTTGCATCCTGCCCAACGCAGCCATGCCCTTCGATCGGTCCTATCCCCACTGATCTACAGCTGCCTGCATCCTGCCCAACGCAGCCATGCCCTCCGATCGGTCCTATCCCCACTGATCTACAGCTGCCTGCATCCTGCCCAACGCAGCCATGCCCTTCGATCGGTCCTATCCCCACTGATCTACAGCTGCCTGCATCCTGCCCAACGCAGCCATGCCCTTCGATCGGTCCTATCCCCACTGATCTACAGCTGCCTGCATCCTGTCCAACGCAGCCATGCCCTTCGATCGGTCCTATCCCCGCTGATCTACATTGGCTCCCCGTTTCCCAACACACCTAATTTTAAAACGTTGTCCTCATCCTCAAATTACTCCATTGCCTTACATCTCCCCATCTCTGCAGCCTCCTCCAGCCATACATCCTCTCCCACACCCTTCAGTTCTATGACCTCCTGTCCATCTATCCTTTCCTGCCCCACTATCGGTGACGGAGGTTACAGTCACCTCAGCCCTGATCTCTGGAGCTCCCTCCCGAAATGCCTCTGCCTCTCACTACTTCTCTGCTTTTAAAAACCTCCTTAAAGCCCCTTCTTTCAATCTGCCCTTCAGTGACCTCTCCTAACCACATTCCTTTGCTCAGCATCCAATTCCTCTTTCAATTTTTCAGGAAACATCTTGGGACATTTTGCATAATAAAGGTGCTTTATAAATGCAAGTTATTATTGATGCCTACCAGCCAGTCCCAGATGTTGGGTATTTTATTGGGTAGAAACATAGAAGATAGGAGCAGGAGTAGGCCATTCGGCCCCTCGAGCCTGCTCCGCCATTCAGTGAGATCATGGCTGATCATCCAAATTCAGTACCCTGTCCCTGCTTTCTCCCCGTATCCCTTTAGTCTTAAGAAATATATCCAACTCCTTCTTGAATATATTTAATGAATTGGCCTCCACTGCCTTCTGTGGTAGAGAATTCCACAGGTTCACCACTCTCTGAGTGAGGAAATTCCTCCTCATCTCTGTCCTAAATGGCTTACCCTTTATCCTTAGACTGTGACCCCTGGTTCTGGACTCCCTGACCATCGGGAACATCCTTCCAGCATCTAGGCCTGTTAGAATTTTATAAGTTTCGATGAGATCCCCTCTCATTCTTCTAAACTCCAGCGAGTATAAGCCCAATCGACCCAATCTCTCCTCATACGTCATTCCTGCCATCCCAGGTATCAGTCTGGTGAATCTTCGCTGCACTCCTTCCATGGCAAGAACATCCTTCCTCAGATAAGGCGACCAAAACTGCACACAATACTCAAGGTGTGGTCTCACCAAGGCCCTGTACAACTGCAGCAAGACATCCTTGTTCCTGTACTCGAACCCTCTCGCTACAAAGGCCAACATACCATTTGCCTTCTTAACTGCCTGCTGCACCTGCATGCTTACTTTCAGCGACTGGTGCACAAGGACGCCCAGGTCTCGTTGCACTTCCCCTTCTCCCAATCTATTGCCATTCAGATAATAATCTGCCGCCTTGTTTTTGACACCAAAGTGGATAACCTCGCATTTATCCACGTTATATTGCATCTGCCATGCTTCTGCCCAATCACCCAACCTGTCCAGATCATACTGGAGTTTATCGGTATCCTTCTCACAACACACACGCCCACCCAGCTTTGTGTCATCTGCAAACTTGGAGATATTGCATCTAGTTCCCTCATCCAGATCATTAATATATATTGTGAATAGCTGGGGTCCAAGGACCGATCCCTGCGGTACCCCGCCAGTCACTGCCTGCCACTCGGAAAAAGAGCCATTTATTCCAACTCTTTACTTTCTGTCTGCCAACCAGTTCTCTATCCAAGTCAATACCTTGCCCCCAATCCCATGTGCCTTAATTTTACACGCTAATCTCTTATGCGGGACCTTATCGAAAGCCTTTTGAAAATCCAAATACACCACATCCACTGGTTCTCCCTTATCTACTTTACCAGTTACATCCTCAAAAAAATTCCAGTAGATTAGTCAAGCACGATTTACCTTTTGTAAATCCATGTTGACTTTGTCCGATCCGGTCACTTTTTTCCAAGTGCTCTGCTATTACATCCTTTATAATGGACTCGAGCATTTTCCCCACTACTGATGTCAGGCTTATCGGTCTGTAATTCCCTGTTTTCTCTCTACCACCCTTTTTGAACAGTGGGGTATCATTAGCAACCCGCCAATCCATGGGTACTGTTTCAGAGTCCATCGAATTTTGGAAGATGACCCGCAATGCATCTACTATTTCTAGGGCCACTTCCTTAAGTATCCTAGGATGTAGATTATCAGGCCCTGGGGATTTGTCGGCCCTCAATCCCATCAATTTCCCTAACGCCATTTCCCTACAAATACTGATTTCTATCAGTTCTTCCCTGTCATTAGACCCTATGTTCCCCGACATCTTTGGGAGGTTATTTGTGTCCTCCTTTGTGAAGACAGAACCAAAGTATGTATTTAATTGGTCTGCCATTTCTTTGTTCCCCATTATAAATTCCCCTGATTCTGACTGCAAGGGACCTACGCTTGACTTCACCAATCTTTTTCTCTTCACATATCTATAAAAGCTTTTACAGTCAGTTTTTATGTTCCCTGCAAGCTTACTCTCATATTCTATTTTCGCCCTCTTAATTAATCCCTTTGTCCTCCTTTGTAGAATCCTAAACTGCTCCCAATCCTCAGGTTTACTGCTTTTTCTGGCCAATTTATATGTCCTCTCCTTGGATCTGATGCTATCCCTAATTTCCCTTGTTAGCCACGGTTGAGTCACCTTTTCTGTTTTATTTTTATGCCAAATTGGGATGAACAAATTCTGTAGTTCATCCATGCGATCTTTGAATGTTTGTCATTGCTCATCTACCGTCAACCCTTTTGAGTGTCGTTCCCCAATCAATCCTACCCAACTCTCACCTCATACCATCGTAGTCCCCTTTATTTAAATTCAGGACCCTAGTCTCTGAATCAACTATTTCACTCTCCATCTTAATGAAGAATTCTATCATATTATGATCGCTCTGACCCAAGGGGCCTCGCACAACAAGATTGCTAATTAATCCTTTCTCATTCCATAATGCCCAGTCTAAGATGGCCTGATCCCTAGTTGGTTCCTCGACATATTGGTCCAGGAAACCATCCCGTATGCACTCCAGGAATTCCTCCTCCACAGTATTGTTACTAATTTGGTTAGCCCAATCTATATGTAGATTAAAGTCACCCATGATAACTGCTGTGCCCTTATTGCACGCTTCTCTAATTTCCCATTTAATGCCATCCCCGACCTCTGCATTACTGTTTGGAGGTCTATATACCACTCCCACTAACGTTTTCTGCCCCTTGGTATTTTTCAGTTCTACCCATACAGATTCTACATCATCAGAGCTAATAGCCTTCCTTTCAATTGTGTTAATCCCCTCTAACCAGCAATGCTACCCCACCTCCTTTTCCTTTTTGCCTATCTTTTCTGAATATTGAATACCCTGGGATATTGAGTTCCCAGCCTTGGCCACCCTGGAGCCATGTTTCCGTAATCACAATCATATCATATTTGTTTACCTCTATTTGCACAGCTAATTCATCCACCTTATTACGAATGCTCCTCACATTAAGACACAAAGCCTTCAGGCTTGTTTTTTTAACTCTCTTAGAATTATTATTTACTGTGGCCATGTATGATGTAAACCCTTGATTTCTCTGCCTGCCACTTTTGTTTTTCTCCTTCCTGTCTTTTGCTTTTATCCTTGTTTCCTTTTCCTCTGTCTCTCCACTCAGGTTCCCAATCCCCTGCTATTTTAGTTTAAACCCTCCTCCAGAGCATTAGCAAACACTCCCCCTAGGACATCGGTCCCGGTCCTGCCCAGGTGCAAACTGTCCGTTTTGTACTGGTCCCACCTCCCCCAGAACCAGTTCCAATGTCCCAGAAATTTTAATCCCTCCTCCTTGCACCATTCCTCTAGCCACGTATTCATCTGAAATATCTTTCTATTTCTACTTTGACTAGCACGTGGCACTGGTAGCAATCCTGAGACTACTACCTTTTGAGGTCCTATTTTTTAATTTACCTCCTAACTCCCTATATTCAGCTTTTAGGACCTCCTCCTGGTTTTTACCTATATCGTTGGTACCTATATGCACCACGACAACGGGCTGTTCACCCTCCCCTTCCAAAATGTTCTGCAGCCGCTCTGAGACATCCTTGACCCTTGCACCAGGGAGGCAACACATCATCCTGGAGTCTCGTTTGCAGCCGCAGAAACGCCTATCTATTCCCCTTACAATAGAGTCCCCTATCACTATCGCTCTCCCAGTCTTTTTCCTCCCGTTCTGTGCAGCAGAACCACCCCTGGTGCCAGGAAGTTGGCTGCTGCTGCCTTCCCCTGGTAAGCCACCCCCCCCCCCCCCCCAAATCAGTATCCAAAGCAGTATATCTGTTTGAGAGGGGGCTGGCCACAGGGGACCCCTGCACTACCTGCCTGCGCCTACTACTCTGCCTGTTGGTCACCCGTTCCCTCTCTGCCTGTGCCAACTTTACCTGCGGTGTGACCAACTGATCAAACGTGCTATTCACGACGTCCTCAGCATCGCGAATGGTCCAGTATGTATCCAATCGCTGCTCCAGCAACGTAATGCGGTCTGCCAGTAGCTGCAGCTGGACACACTTCCTGCACACATGGTTGTCAAGGACACAGGAAGTGTCCTTGAGTTCCCACATAGCGCAGGAGGAGCATACCACGGCACCGGGCTGTCCTGCCATGACTTACCCTTTAATTAATTGCAATTAAATTAAACCAATGAATCCCACCAATTTCACTACAGTTAAATGATATATTTAAGGGCCCTGGTTTACAAACTGTCCCCACTACACCACAGAGACCTTAAAAACTATAAACCACAGAGTTAAAGTTTTAAAAAAGAGAAATACTCCCAACCAATCACTTACCTGTTTTGTGGTGACGTCACACCTCGATTACTTTTTACTTCTCTCCCTCCCTGAGATTGGGGATTAGTACACTGAGGCCTACTCGGGCTTACCTTTTTATACTGCCGCCGCTCGAGTTCCTGCCGCTGCCGCTCTGAGCCCTACCCGCGCTTGGGCTTACCTTTTTATACTGCCGCCGCTCGAGTTCCTGCCGCTGCCGCTCTGAGAATCCCGAGCATGCAAAAAAAAAAATGCATGCAAAAAAAAATGTCGACAAAGCTGATTGCACAAGCCATGCAGCCCTGCAGAAATGCAGCAGAACAATAATTAGAACAATGGAAAATCTAGGTGAGAGCTGCAGGATCGTGGGACCAATTTACTTTCCATCCAAGTATTGACCATTGGATAGAAGTTTGATCTGTTGATGGGTATTCATTTCAACCAGACCAAATACCCAGGCCGCTGTTGATATGGAGTTCTTCTCTGATACATTTCATGTATTGAAGGTCTGTTCGGTTTATTTTTGCAGGTCCCCAGACCGGATTTTGTATGATCTGCATCATGCAGAACCATCTGATACAGGCCTTTGCCAACAGTGGAAATGCTATCAAACCGTTGTCGTTTATTCGTGAACTGAAGAGTAAGTTATTCATTTTAGTTGCTCCACCCTGTTGTCTTGAGAACCATGGTCAACAGTAGAGTCTGAACAGTTCATTTTACTAAACAAGACCTGTTAAGATGACATTCATTCCAACTTGTACTTTTAGAATGTTCTTAACCAACAGCAATCTTATTGTGCTTTGCTGATGCTTTGTTTTTAATGATCAGATTAATTTGTCACCGGCGTTAATGGCAGCATTTAGGAGCATGGGAACAGGAGTCGGCCATTCAGCCCTTCGATCCTGTTCAGTCATTCAATTAAATCATGGCTGATCTGTATCTTAACTCCATCTGCCTGTCTTGGTTCCCTAACCCTTGATACCCTTGCCATGCAAAAATCTTACCAATCTCAGTTTTGACATTTTCAATTGATCCACCGCTTTTTGGTGGAGAAATTTACCAAGCAATGACCTTGCTGAACAGAGATGTGATGCTGCAGTTTGGCTGGAGTAGCACAAGTATGGCTATGAAGTGAATTTCTCAAATTTTACTGACATTGTTTAAATTCTGTTTAACTGCCATGTAGCTCTATGAAGCATTGTTCTGTGTAACTCTCTCAGTTATACCTTGCTGTATTCAGTATCGCTCCTAGAATCTTGCTGTGCAAAAGACCATTACGTTCCTAAGTCTTTGATGCATGCTGCACTGTTCAGACCATGCTGGTTTATTATCAAAGCACGCACATGAAAATAACCAGAATGACGCCAGACTAGACTTCTCAAATTGTCCATTTCTATCTGAGTGTAGTTCATGGTCCTTAAGGTTTAGAATTTTATTCTTGTAATACAAAATGTTGGTATAATTGTTAATATTAATTACAGAAATAGCAAGGCATTTTCGCTTTGGGAATCAAGAGGATGCACATGAGTTTCTGAGATACACCATTGATGCGATGCAGAAGGCCTGTCTGAACGGTTGCACCAAGTATGTTAATTTTTGTACCTATATTGGCATTGTGAGTGTCCCAGTAACTGTTGGGGAGGAGGTAAATTAAGTTTGTGCTCATTAAGAGAATGACATTAGTGGGGAATGGATTTTTTTTGCATACAGTACACCTGTTCAATAAGTAAATTATAAAAATAATGTATTCACCTTTGTTACTAATAGATGGGCACCAGTGTTTTGTATGGAAGCTCAGACCTGTAAATAAGTACTGTTGCGGATAAAATCTGTGTGTGAAATTTGCTGACTTTGGATGCAAATTAGAACTTGCAGGACCAGGTGGAGGAAGGCAGTTTAGCAGACACCTTTTCTTAGTACCAAGATCTTGCGTTGAGCAGTTTGGTTCTTCAAACACTATCCCAAGCAGGTCATGTTGCACATCAGCGCTCACCATAGCACCAATAATGCGTCTTTCAAGTCTGAAACACCGTATGGGACCCATTATTGCACCGGTGTAACATACTTAAGAGGCAGTTAGTTGGTGCAGTGTATAATAAACCTCTGTGCACCAAATGGACAGTTGTGGCTGAAATGTCGGGCACGTCTGACTGCCCTGGTTTACAATGAAGTGCTGCTAGAAAACAATAAAAACCTTCAAACTAAAATGATTTGTTCCCCACTTCAACACAGCAGTGCCTCCCACATATGTGCACAATGTCTCTTCAACATAATCCACCAATTGAGTGTAATAGTGTCTTTTCTCTCTCTCTCTCTTTCCTTTCCTCCCCCTGCAAAAGACTGGATCGACAAACTCAAGCTACTTCATTAGTCCACCAGATATTTGGAGGATATCTTAGATCAAGGGGTAAGTACAATGAAATGATTTTGACATTTTTTAAATGTAGTTGTAATCTGTAACTTCGGGAATGTGCCTCTGTGGTGAAGCAGAGTTGTTAAAGTTATTTCATGAGTAATGAATTGTGGTATTACCCACGAGTGAAAGAATGTATGGAATTTGATGACTTTACTGCCTCTATCAAATGTTTTTAAGACGGCTTCCTATTTTGAGACTTTTTTGTTCCTTAAAAAAACTGCTTACTGAGAAATGGAGCATCTGTAAGCATTAAATTGCTGGTTTACTCATTTAAAGGCTTCCCAACCTTTCTTGGTTATAATTTAGATGAAGTTCTAGAAAATGTTTAACAACTGTTTATTTTTGTCCAGCAAGTAATCTTAAAACAGATTCCATAATAAGAGGAATCTGATTTTATTTGTGTAAAGTATCTGAAACTGAACAACTTAGTTCTGTAATTAGAAAAAAAAATTCCATGGGTGGAGAAGAATTTTTTTCCCCAAATAGTTTCTTCAGCCACTGAAGGCCAAATTCAATCTTTGCAATGGAATGTCATCAAGTAGTAGCTTCCGTTTTTGATATCTGGGCAGTAGTGGCTGCACTGTTTGTGCAGCCAGACCACATTCAAACATTGGAGTGTCTTCATGTTTTGTCTGTGGTGCGAGTGTGTGTGTTCTGGTTTGTGGTTTTGTTTAAGGTGAGGGTAGAAATAAGAGTCACTTTTTAATAATTTCGTATGGAATTTCTTTCCCAGTTGACATTACATATTTCTCCTAATAGCATTTCTAACATACCTCCCCAAGTTTGACAAAGTTATCAGTGAATTTATGAAAAACGTTATGGTGATGCCTTTCATTTCATACTCCAGTTTTTCACACTTTGTTAGAGAGCATTAATATGGGTGCACAGCAAACACAAGTGTGCAACTGCAGAAAAAATCTGTTCCTAACCCCACAAACTGTATTGGGGAGGGCATCTATACTTCACAGGTCTAGAATTTAGGCAGTTTTTATCTTTATAAAACCCACAATGCATGTTTTTCGGTTTATCCTAACAATTACAAAAATCAAAACTCGGGCTTTTGACAATAATAACTAAACATTTACCATAAAAGAATTAGTGAGCTTAGTGATTTAAAAAGAAAATAGCACTTCATCTCTGTACGATGGGACTGAGAGCGAGTCATTGTATTTCTTGGCAGAGTGAGTCATATGATGTGTATCATGCAGACTTGTGTGTAAATTGATCATTAAAAACTACAAATGACAAATCCAATCAGGTGCACTTTCCAACATCAGTTAACACATTGAAGAGATTCCTGGTAGCAGAATGCGTTGGTGCTACATCATAAAGTGATAAGTTAGCAGCTAATGTCCAATAAAGCGAATTCAGAGTCTCGACTGAGCTGTCACTTCAAGGTGCTGAACAGAAGTAATTGGGCCAAGTGGCCCAGCCTGGTTTTGTGTGTCTCCTAGCAGCTAATGAGAAATTGGCAGAGGCACAAGCAGATCATGTGCCTGCACTCTTAGCTGAGGGATGATGTGGCAGTGGAGGGAGCAATAAGTACAAGAGAACACAATTTAACTTGGAGAGAAAGAGCATGTTAAAAAGCAAAACTAAGTTCAGATCTCCGAATGAGAGAATTTTCAGGTTGTTACCCAACAGAGGAAAGTTGAGCTACCTGAGTGGATTTCTGTATCAATTGGGATCATTTTTTTTTGCCATGAAAAGCAACAGGAGGATTGCTAGTTCCTGATTATTGTTCATGTGGGACTTGTTTGAGTGGTGTTGGCATCATTAAAGAGCAGAACTTTCATTTAAGTGCAATTTGAAGTGATAGGCTTAAAGAATTACAAAATTCAGCACCTTATTTTGACTCAAGTCATCGGTGGCTATCCAGAATGCAGTTTGGTGAAGATCAGTACTGGGTAGGAGGTTAAAGATAATTCTATTGTTTTTACAGCATAATTATGTTTACAGTAAACCTTGGGAAAGATGGGTCAAGTAGGTAAAGCAGAGCAGCTGTTAAAAAGATAGCCACTATGGATGATCCCTTATCTTAAGGTTGTACTGACTTAGCAGAGAAATAGGAGTGAGCATTCTCAACCTATAGGAAGACTCTAAAACTAAAGCAAAGTTTCCCCCCCCCCCCCAATCTGAATTAATATCCATTAATAATTGTCGTATTTTTGTGTTTTGATCTCTTCCCTTCCTGCACCCAAAGTTAAGTGTTCCGTGTGCAAGAGTGTATCGGATACATATGATCCTTATTTGGATATTGCTCTTGAAATAAGGGTAAGTGTACCTTTCTTAAATAAAAATCACAGTTATTTTGTAAAGTGTTGTTACTGGATATAGATGCAGTGTTGGTCCTACTGATGTGGAATCAAATAACAGCATATGATGATTTGCTGTCATTGAAGTTCAGTGTGAATGTTCCATTGGACTTCAGATGGGAATTACAAAACGCGTTGCCTTGCTATTGAAATCTTCTCTCTTCAGTCTGCCTTGGCTACTTTTAGTTTTAACATGCTGCATTTTATGCCTATTTGTAGCCATGAAATAAGCTGTAAATTATACAGCCCAAGCTGGTCAACATGACTAACATTGTACAAATATATATATATTAATATATATATTGTTGCAGTCATCAAATGCTTCTCTTCCCCTTATTGCAAAATGTGAAATTATTCAACAGCTGGCAGGAATAACAGAAGAAAAATCGCAAGACACTGACTACTTGGTGGTCTTTACACAGTTTGTGAACTTCATCTAACCTGTGTTTTGCACGAACATGCTCCGACATTATTCTAATGCTACTAAAGTACACCAATTAGTGTAATACATAGGCAGAGTGTGTTGCATACAGAGTAATAGATACATGGAGGTGTTATATACAGTGTTATACCCCAGAGTGTGTTATGTACAGTGTAATAGATACCCCAGAGTGTGCTACACACAGATTTTCATTGGGCCAGCATTGCAATTTTCATGGTTTAGAAATTGTGAAGGTGTCTTATGTAATAGCAATTGCTGCTTGGAGCATAAATAGAATGAGATAAATAGAATTATGATTTTTTTCTAGAAATAAATGGCTGTTCAGTGTTAATATTTGGTCTGACCCATATTTAATTGTCTTGCAGCAAGCACCCAATATTGTCCGAGCCCTTGAGCTCTTTGTGAAACCAGATTTTCTCAGTGGAGAGAATGCGTACATGTGTGCAAAGTAAGTGTTGTTCAAAATGAGCAAGTCCTTTTTAAACATATTCTGTAGATTTTCCGGAGGCGTAGCAAGGTTTATCCAGTCAGTGCGTGACCTGTGCAGACCATTCCGGTCCCAGCTTCAGTCTTTACCATCAGCTGGAATGAGCATTTCTTTGCTGGTCTGACAATCGGTAGAATAATTGATCACAAGCTCCCTGGATTAGGGGAGGAAAAATCATCCAGTAACATTCTCACTCCTGATCACGACCTAGTGACCCCTGATAGATATTCACATGTGGAATTTGCATGAGGACAGGATCAGGCTTAGACCCAATGCACTCGATGCTAGAAACACTGAACACTGTTGAGGCTCCCACATCAGGAATGGTCACTCGAGCGTGACCATCGCCTCCGGAACCGGATCTCAGTGGAAGGGCAGCATCCTCAGGAGAGGAGAAAAGAATATATATTGCATATACTTGTGCAGCAGGAAAGGTGAACGAATGACCCTTTTCCTCTGGTACTGTTGTTTGTCTTACCTTGCAGGTCAAATTTAATTCGCTTTACATCAATAATTTCTGCATTCAGCCCGCATCAGCATTTTGTCTTGAAAGCAGTAAATGTCTGAGTGCAGAAGTGCAACATATGGATTTCAAGGGAGATATTTTGCCTTGCTCTCCTCTTGTGGAGTGCAGTGTTATCACATATGCAAGATAATATTACATATTACTCTCCACATACAGGAAACATTCTGGTATACGGGACCGACTGGTGCCGTTAGATCAAAACTGCCGTAGAAACCAGCGCTAATGTTAAAACATACGGAGCTCAGAGCTCCGTGTGAAGCAACAAACCCTGTTGCTTAGCAACAGCTTCAAAACAGTCGGCGCAGCTTGCAAGCGTCTAGCTGAAGCTGTTGCTTAGCTACAGAGACGCTTGCAGAGCCAGGACTGGAGAAAAGAAGCAACGAAAAAGAAAAAAAATTATCTGAACCAACTCCTGAATTTTGCCGGTAGATAGAGCTTTCCGGACATTTAACCTCCGGATAAATGAAAGTTTCCTGTACTTATGTTAATTTTTTCATCCTCGGGGTTCCCCCTTGCTATGTGCCGTCCCTGACGCAGGCTGGTGGCATACCTGCTCCCAGCGCTTCACCTGTGATGCTTTGAAACTGACCACTTGAAGCTGCAAAACTTCTCTGGAGCTGATCCTCCCTCTTTTTTTACCCACCTCCATCCGGTGCTTCGTGTCCACTTGTCTCTTCTACAGTGGAGGCCAAATAAATGAGCAGCGTGGGGAGGGTTTCCATTAGAAATCCCAAGTGTCCCATTCCATTGTATTGTGTTGATTTGTTTGATTTTGACTGGTTTAAAACTAGCAACATTTTAGTTTGCGTTAACTTATTTGCATTTTGCTTTTTGGGAGGGAGCACATTATTTCATGATTCTACTGTAGTTATTGCAATGGATTCATAAGAAACTAAAAAAAACCTATATTGTCCAGTCGTGCAGACCAGGGTGCTACATTTTGCCAGGCTTCACAAGGCTGAGACGAAGGTCACGCCCTTTATTTTCTCTTTTCCCCCCCCCCCCCCCCCCCCACTACTACTATGGAATCCATTACATTCCTTGTAAACAATATAGCGTTCAGTTCAGGAATGGAAATACGTATTCAGGAAGAACACCTAACATTAGAATATTAGAATTAGGAACAGGAGTTGGCCGTACGGCCCCTCGAGCCTGCTCCGCCATTCAATAAGATTATGGCTGACCTTCGACCTCTACTCCAATTTCCCGCCCAATCTCCATATCCATTGATTCCCCTAGAGTCCAACAATCTATCTCAGCCTTGAATATACTCAACGACTCAGCATTCACAGCCCTCTGGGGCAAAGAATTCCAAAGATTAATTTGCAAGTAATTCCAGTTATGTGAATTTAAAATGAAATCAGAAGTCTGTAAATGATGTTTGAAAAAATATTTAAAAATTAAACTGTGTGTGGAGGACCAAATTAGAAAGTATGGGGGTCTGAATATGGACCCAGGATTGCCATCCTTGGTGGAGTAGACCAAAGTAATATCTCTGATGCTTTTGTTTTAACTGCTTGTAAAGTATCTTTTTGACGAACAGCTGACACCTTTATTTAGGTGCAAGAAGAAGGTCCCAGCTACCAAACGCTTTTCCATTCACAGAGCATCAAATGTGCTGACCCTTTCCCTGAAGCGGTTTGCAAACTTCAGTGGTGGCAAAATCACAAAGGTAAAGTCATTTTCAGTTTATTATTTACGCTTTTAGTAGCTATGAAGTTTTGTTACGCTGCAACAAAATGTCTGTCTTGCAAAAAAAAATAACTTGAGATGCAAGATTAAGTGCAGTGTGAGGCTGTGCTGCAGTTCCTTCACGGAAAGCGACGTTTATTGTTTCAGAATTTCTGAACAGTTGCTGCTTTGCAAAATTTCAGAGTCCTAGTAAAAGCTGGTATTTCTGTACTGGAGACACATGGCGTAGGAATAACTGTAAATCTTGCGAATATTTAAAGCCGCCTACTCATTATGGATTTTTTTCAATTACAAACTAAGTTCTTACTGGTGGGTCCTCTTTACATACAATATGTGAACCTCTTAAGGAACGGGTATGGATTAAGCGAGAAGCTGTTTGAACAAATTTACACAAGAATATGTTGACCCATTTTCTGTACATTATTGGGGTGAAACTCTGCTCCTTTGCACCTGCAGTTAGCGGGGGTGGGGGGTGGGTGGTTACTAACTGAATGCAAAGTGGTTATTGCCCGGGGGAGGTCCAGAAAAAGCACCTCCCATGAAACTCGGTGGGGCGTTGCTGAGGCGCTACCCAATAGCACCGCGCCTCCGCTGGTAGCGCCACAGGCCACCGCGCCTCTGGCAATGAAGTCATCGCCGTGCGCAGCAACTTCTTAGCACCCCGCCTCGTCCCCTTACTGCCCTGCAGCAGAAATTCGGCTGCCATGGGTGGTGTCGGCACCAGCCTTGTGGGTCGCAAGCCGGGCCGACCTCTGCTCGCGGGGCGGTAGTTAAAGGGGAGGTGCGGCCGCGACCTGCGCCGCCATTTTCTTTATTTGGCCGACCTCCAGATTGGCCCTCCGTGGCGAGGTCCTGGCCGCCATCGCGCAGCCCGGCAACGCGTTGAAATGTGGCAGCGCTCCGACATCGCCTCGCTTACCGCCCCACCACGCAGTGGAGTGCCCGACATTACGCTGCACTTCCTGGGCGGGCGATAAGGCGAATTTCACAGCCGGGGAGGGACTCCCTCGCTGGGCACAGGATATCCTGCCTCGCCAGCGTTACCACCCCGAAACGGGGCGCTACCGAATTTCGCGCCGTATAAATTTGGGAATAAATTGTTAACTGTGAAAGCTTCGTATTTTATATTTTTGCTGTCTGTTTTAACAGGATGTTGGTTACCCTGAACACTTGAATATGCGACCATATATGTCCCAAAGTAGCGGCGAGCCAGTCAATTATGGGTTGTATGCAGTGTTGGTGCATTCTGGATACAGTTGTCATGCTGGACACTACTACTGTTATGTCAAGGTGAGAAGTCATGCAGTTAACCACTTCACTGACCCAAACCATTCCCCTTTTCCCTTTTTGAAATGTTGGAAATTCCTTATTAAATTGAAAGTTAACAAACTTATTTTATTGTGTGCTACTGACTTATCCAAGACTACCCTGATTAGCCAGTTATTTTCTTACAAAAAGATTGTCAGAAAAATTCGTCTTAAATAATAATGGACTAATTTTTTAAATCAATCTAGACTTGGATTTAATCTTCTCGAACTCGATTGTAAAATAAAATGCAAATACTTCGAGTGCAATTCTCTTCGATGGCACTTGGTGATTTGAAAAGAAAATGCAAATCAAATAAAAACAGATAGCAGGTCAATCAGCAACTCTAAAGAAAATGGATATGTTAAAGGTGCAATCTAATCCTTCCTCACTCCCAGTCTTCTCTCTTTACAGATGTTGACGGACCTGCATTAAAAAATTTTAAAATGTATTTCCAGCATTCTCTGGGTTTGTCACTTAGTGATGTCCTGTGAAATGAAAGGTGTCCATTGATCACATTGTAAAAAGAGAGAAATGTCCTCCTTAATCCAAAATGGAATATACATCTGAAGATTAAAAGTAACTTGATATGGGTAGCAAAATCATATGAGCAAACTTTACTAAAATGATGAGAGCTTCGGATGAAACTTCATCCAGGTCTTGACTGTTTCCTGTTACTTACTTTCTTTCAGGCCAGCAATGGGCAGTGGTATCAGATGAATGATTCAATGGTCCATTGTAGTAACATCAAGGTGGTGTTGAACCAACAGGCTTATGTACTTTTCTACTTGAGGTGGGTGTTGTTTGTAGGGTCATCTTCTCGCATAATGGTTTTTGAGACTCCTATAATTTCCACCTTTTTGTATGTGTGTAATTTCCAAGTTATGGTTGAAATTAATCAGTGCTGAAGTATTTGGGATCAAGCTGGGATAAAAGACTGGGAATGAACAAACATTTGTGTGCAAGGATTTGGCAATTTTGGGAGAAAGTAAGAAGAGTGAATAGACTTTCAGGTGACTGTAACAGAACAAAGTGGATCATGAAAAATGACTAAATATCAGAGAAAATATTCAAGTAGGGAGAAGGAGAGTATTCTGTACTCCACCCAATCTTTGGGGGAGGAGAGAAAATCACACACCAAATAGAGAAACATTCTCTTTCTCTCCTCTCTTTGCTCTTCCCTGCTCCCTCTCCGTGTTTTTTTTATTTACCCTCCCACTTTATGCTTTGTTGCGTTCCTGATCCTAGTTTGAGGACAAATGGCGAGGAAACTGGGCAGAAGGTTATTCCTCGGCCACTGTTTTGCACTTCCTGGCAGTTGTGCAGAGTGCTGGATTCTGAGTGCAGACCCTCTGGCTGGTGTAGGTGAACAGGCCAGGGAGGAAACGGTTTGTATTCTCTAAATTAAGAGGGAATGCTGGATACCTTTTGGGACAATTGCCCCTGATGGGTGGATGGAGGTCTCGGGCTGACAATTTCAGCATTTTATACCTTGATATGTTTTTAAAGTTTAATTTCAAATTTTAATCCCCAAGAGTTGTACTTGACAATTGAGTAATTGTGCCGCTACACGGTGACCCAAAGAAGGCATTTTAAACAAAAGGGAAAAATAGAAGAGGTAATCTAGAAATTATAAATTTACCTACATAGTTGATGAAAGTTGAAGGAATATAAACGATTAAACTGTAATGTTGGCAATTATTTCACACTTGGAATCAATGGGTCATTTGGTACGTGATATGTTGCATAAATTGTGCTTTTCAACAAATGCCAGTTTTATTTGACCTAAATAGTGAAGTATTTATGTTCATTTGCTATCTCCGATATTTTGTAAGTTGTAAAATTGTGCAATATTAATTTGGGACTGGTTCTTTGTTTCACTTGAAGAATGCCAAACTCTAAGAGTAGTGTAGATGATGCATCGAAGCAGAACTCGGTACAGCCGCTTGTCAAAACCAGCAATGGCACAACCATGCCGAAGAAACCGATGCTGAATGGATACCTGGGCTCGCCTCAGATGGCAAAGGTCAGCTTGTTAATAATGTCATTAACCGCATGTTCTATCGTAAGAAATGCTGAAGTCTACTATACTGCATTGTTCTTGTGTACGAGAAAGAGCCGGGTATTGGGACTGGAGTAGAAGGCTTTGATGGGAGAGGCACCATGGGCCAAATGACCAGCTACAATGACATTTTTATAATTCGGAAGAGATAATCTGTAGAAGAAAATCTAACAAGGCCTAACTTTCTTGAAAAGGGTATTACAATTCAAGTGCAAGCAAGATGATTCGTCTCGATCCCAGCATAAGGATATTCTTCCACAAGTAAGTCCGTGTAAACAGAAATGTGACCTTTTTTATACACAAAGTAATCGGGGATAATGGGCTGCAGAGTGAATCGTGAAGCCTTTTACTAATGAGGTACACATTGGGAAACAATAGATTACTACTGTAATCTCTTGATCTCTCCAGCTGATGGGCAATAGAAATTCTGGCGTCGTATATCTCTGGCTACAACTACCAATCAGCAATGGGATTAGCAAGAACCAAAGTCAAGCAGATAGATCAATCACAATGGTTCACTTAACTTACAACATTTGTTATAAAACAATTCACACCCACCCAGGTAAGCTGACGCATCATTTTCAGCACACAACCAAGGACCCTGTGTGTTTTTTTTTGCAAACTCCATGAACAACATAACCAGTTAATGGCCAGTGATCGATATTCACTCTTCCCAGATAAACATTGTACCTATAAGTCATCAAGCTGTTCACCTACACAGAAGTGAATCATTAGCCTTTGAAGTGGTAGCAACACCTGAAACAGTTGATCTGTATTTCATGTGCACAAAGGCAGGCTGCTTAGAATAAGCAGTAATCAAATTATATTGGCCATAGCTGGCCAGCTGCTGAAATCCTGTAAAGAAATGTTAAAAAATAGACTGACAGAAAGCAGACAGATCTCTGATCCATCACAGGCATTTGGATAAACCTATTTAAAAATTTTTTAGAGCTCTTCGAGAAGACATACAAAGTTTGGAGCTGAAATTGGCATTTTCATTTCTTAAATTAACTTCAAAGGTATTGCATGGGTTATTCTTAGTTTTCTCACCTTGTGTCCTGAAGGCACCGACTATTGCTGAGCCATGGTTTCGTGGATGTCGGCCACACTCCCTTGCATCAGACAAATACCAATTCTTCATGTGCAAGCTTGGACAGTGAGTGTCAGAAAGCTACTTGAAGGTGGAGAAATTAACAGCCAAACCCCCAAATAACACACTCTTTCCCCCCCCACCCCCCCTTCTCAACACCCCACAGCAAGCTATGCTGCAGTGGTTACTGGATAACAATCAGTCGTGGGAACCCTGGCTTTTTCCTCCTTGCCTTGTCTAGTCAAACTATTAGAAACACTGCAATTGCTGCCCTGACTGAGATCAGCAAACTCCGCACAGACCAGAAACTCAACATGCCAAATTCTGCATAGCTTCAGCACTGTGCCAGCTGGTGCCTCCAGTCAGGGAAAGATTCTCAGATTTTCTTTTTAAATCACGCTCAAAAAAAATCTATGTTCAAATTAATTCTTCAAAGTAGTATTGCATTTAGATCATCCCATGTTTGGTTAATGCAAGTCTAACTAATGTATTGATAAATAGAATGTGCAGCACAGAACAGGCCATTCGGCCCAGTTGATTCATGCTGGTGTTTCTGCTCCACATGCCTCATCCTACGGTGGCATAGTGGTTAGCACTGTTGCCTCACAGCGCCAGGGACCCGGGTTCGAATCCGGCCTCTGGTGACTGTCTGTGTGGAGTTTGTACATTCTCCCCGTGTTTGCGTGGGTTTCCTCCGGGTGCTCCGGTTTCCTCCCACAGTCCAAAGATGTGCGGGTTAGGTTGATTGGCTATGATAAATTGACCCTTAGTGTTAGGGGGATTAAATACGGGGATAGGGTGGGATAGGTGTTGGTGTAGGGGTTACGGGGCTCGATGGGCCGAAATGGCCTCTATCTGCACTGTGGGGTTTCTGTGATTCTGTGATACCCTGCCTCATCCTATCCTACTTCATCTAACCCTATCAACATATCCTTCGATTTCTTTCTCCCTCGTGTTTATCTAGCTTCCCCTTAAATGCATCTATGCTATCCGCCTCAACTATTCCCTGTGGTAGCAAGTTCCACATTCTAACCACTCTGAGTGAAGACATGTCTCCTGAATTCCCTATTGGATTTATTATTTATTTTATATTTATGGCCCCTAGTTTTGGTCTCTCCCACAATTGGAAATATCTTCTCTAACTCTATCCTATCAAACCCTTTCATAATCTTAAAGACCTCGATCAGGTCACCCTTCAGCCTTCTCTTTTCCAGAGACAAGAACCCCAGCCTGTTCAATCTTTCCTGATGGGTAGAACCTTTCAGCTCTGCTATCGGAATCTTTTTTGCACCTTCTCCAATGCTTCGATATCCTTTTTATAATATGGAGACCAGAGCTGTGCACAGTACTCCCAAGTGTGGTCTAATCAAGGTTCTATACAAGATTAACATAACATCTCTGCTTTTCAATTCTAACCTTCTATAAATGAACTCCAGTCTTTTTTTATGGCCTTATTAACCCGTGCCACTACTTTTAGTGATTTGTGTATCTGTGCCCCATGACCCCTCTGCTCCTCTACCCCATTCAGACTCTTATTTTCCATGGGGTATGTGGCCTCCTTTATCCTTCCTACCAAAATGCGCCACCTCACACTTGGCGGCTGATTTCTGCCGTTAGATCGAGGTTTCCGGACATACAACCTCCGGATAAACCAAAGTTTCCTGTATTTTGTTGCAGTCTTCCTTAATATTAACTATATCCCCCAATTTAGTGTCATCTGCAAATTTTGAAATGGTACTTCTGATTCTCAAGTCCAAATTGTTTGTTAACAGTATATTTACATGTTGTATAATTTTTATTGTCTCTCGTGTAGAAACCTGAGTCTCAGCAAGCAAAACTGCAAGCTTCTGGGAGTGTTGGTTTGCCAGTCCCAAGAAACACCATTAACCAGTCACCCAAGCTTCCAGCGAAACCAACAAATGCACCAACTTTCATAGATGAATCACTGAAGAAGCTTAAGAAATCTTTACCTCAGCTGCAACCAAAATCTTCTCAGGGCCAGTCAGCTAATGGTTCAAGTGGCAGCAGAACATCAGTGACAGAGAGTGCAAAGGTGAATTCACCGGAGAGCAAGGAACTACCTGCATCTACCTCATCCAAGTCATTGGTGGCAACTGAGCAGAAAGGAAAAGAAGACATCAACAACCAGCAGAAAGGGATTGGCAGCCCCAAAAATGATTTGAATGGGAGCAATATTACAAAGAACGGATTGAATAACCAACAGTCTGAGCCCGAAGAGTCTGATTCAGAATCTCAAACGCACAGCTCAGCTAATGAGAGGACTGAGAACAGTGCTGAGGATCAGGGAGTGTCCAAAATAAAGCCCCAGCTGCTTGCAGAAGAGCAATCCAGTACCATGTCGCCACCTCCAGCTAAGAGGCTTGCACTGTCGGCCAAAAAGGTGGGTGTATGTTGTGGGGTGGAGGAATTGTTGTGTAACTAAATGTTTTTTTTTTCTCTTTCTCCTCAAACTGCATTGTTGTCCCAGGTGGACCTATAAATGAATACTTAATCATGCCAGCTCTGTGTGTGTGTTTGTCTGTATGCCCATCTCTTAAACCATGTACTGTATTGTGTAAATACAAGCTGCTCATCGCACTTGCCAACCTTCTAACTTTCATTGGTTAGAAAACGTTTTAACACGAGGTTTTTTGTTGAAAAGCAGAAGCTTTTCTAAGCATTTGCAAGTTTGACAGTGCTGACCTTAAGGAAATTAAATGGAAGCCAGTTGCTGATGTGTAGTGTGGTTCCCAGTAGCATGGGTCATATCCTCACTACAGGCAGCATCTTCACCTCAATTCATCTGATCAAGTTAATTTTCAGAACCTACCTATTACCTTAAATTTTTCATCATTATGCCAGTCTATTGATAGTTCTAAACTCTTCCAGTTAATGCCAAAATCTCCCCCCCACCCCACCACTTTTTTTAGCCTTTCCGCCCATTGATAATACAGAAAGGAGTCTGGCCTCATTATCTCTGCTAGAATGTGAATAATTTTTTGGGATGACTTGCCCAATCTTTCCACCTCCCTCTTCCTATTTAAAGCACCAGCTCTTAATTAGCGCCGCCTTCACAGCACAAGATTGAGTTTGAAGGTTACTTTATGGGCATGAACCCACATCCACTTATATGTGCTGTGGATAACTTGTTGGCCATCATGGTGAAGTAATGTCTTCCTTGATTTGGCCATGGGGAGCTGTCTAAAGGCCAGTCTTTAATTTCATTGTTTGTGCAATGACAGAAAAATGACAATGAAACTTGCAAATCTTTTTTAATTGTGATTGATTGAATAGCAATAATGGACATGTCTGCCAATTTCTTATCAAATTGAGGAGAACTTTGGAAATGGTTTTGTTCATCTGTATCTGTGGTTGGTTGCGTCTCTCAGTAGATGGTGTGGGTTAAGTTTCATCATCGATGAGGTAATTGATTGGGGAGGGAGGGAGAAAAATGGGCGAGGTGGACCAAATGGTCTCTTCTCATTCCTTATTTTAGGAGTCCTATCCATTTGGGAGAGCGCCACTCTTTCGACGTCAGTTATTGCTTAATTCAAATTTATTTATTATCAGAAGTCGAATCTGTGCAACGAACACAACCAGCTTTTAGTTTCATATTTGTACAATGTATGAGGGGCTGCACTCCATCATACATCTGTTTAAAATTGTAAAAAAAAACTTTGTATAAAATCACGAGGGCCACATCTTTAAATGCAAGTATTACTTCTCGGGTCAAACCTGATTTTTAAAATCTAGTTCTTGACCTTCAATTATGTATCTCTATAACAAGAATTATGAAGGGATGGGATGGTAGATAGAAAAAGCTGTTTCCAGTGGTTATGGGGACATAGATACAAGATTAAATGTTAAGAGGTTTAGGACAGAGCAGGAGAAACATTTTTACAGAGGGCTGCACGACCAGAGTTTGTGATAGAAGCAGGATAGCTTAGATAGGTAGTTGAAGGAATGGGAGGTAAAAGGTTAGGGGTACGGGGCGGGCACGTGGGATTAGACTAACTGCTTGTATGGAGGATAAACACCTAACTACCTGCTTTGTGTTGTAATTTCTGTTTAATTCTACATAAGAGATTTGAACCTGGTATTTAATCCATAACTCTGCTGTTTGGAATTTGCTCTAAAAAATCTACAAACTCCAGTAGTCCCTAGAAATAAGAACAAGAAATTATTGTTTCACCAGAGTCGATTCTGGTGTCTGTGTAAAATGAAACAGTTGTGGAGTGAAATTCGGTTTTATTTGCTTAGTTATAAGCAAAAGCTGAAGGAGCCTCCTGCAAGTGCTCGGTCTCTCCTGTAAAGCCTGATGGTATGAGTAATTATTTGTTCTTACCAGGCAAAATAACGAGTGTGCGAGCGTGATTTTGTTTTATTCTTGGACCATTTGCTTAATTTAACGTTTTGTGTAATGCAGTGTTCCATAAGAACATAACATAAGTAGGAGCAGGAGTAGGCCATACGGCCCCTCGGGCCTGCTCCGCCATTCAATAGGATCATGGCTGATCCGAACCTAGACTCGCGTCCACTTCCCTGCCCGCTCCCCGTAACCCCTAATTCCCTTATCAGCTAGGAAACTATCTATCTCTGTTTTAAATTTATTTAATGTCGCAGCTTCCACAGCTCTCTGGGGTAGCAAATTTCATAGATTTACTACCCTCTGAGTGAAGAAGTTTCTCCTCATCTCAGTTTTGAAAGGGCAGCCCCTTATTCTTAGATTATGCCCCCTAGTTCTAGTCTCACCCATCAGTGGAAACATCCTCCCCGCATCCACCCGATCAAGCCCCCTCACAACCTTATATGTTTCGATAAGATCGCCTCTCATTCTTCTGAATTCCAATGAGTAGAGTCCCAACCTACTCAACCTTTCCTCATAAGGCAACCCCCTCATCTCCGGAATCAACCGAGTGAACCTTCTCTGAACTGCCTCGAGAGCATCTCCAGTTCCTCTGAGATGGGAATGGGGTTCCCAGATTTTTTTCCCCCCCCCTCTTTCCTGTAGGTGTTGACTTGTGCTGGGTGCAGCTTCACAGGCACCTGCCCTTCAGTCGCTTGCCCAAATGATCGTGCCACATGTGTACACAGAACATTGTGTCACTAGATTACTTGACCATGAGGAGCGTCAGCCAATCCTGTCCTTGTCCAGAATCTCTATTTACTTGCTTTCCGGTGGTGCAGATTGATGGGCAGTGATTCGGAGCGGGAGCTCTGGATTTTTTCCCCCTCTCTCCACCTCCTCTCAGACGAGGATGCTGATGCTCATCGTTGTGTCTGTCATCTCCCAACCTAGATTGCCTTGCGTCAACACAGGCCAAAGATTGAACTCTGGCTCTTAACGACCTGTGAACTTGGGCTTTTCATGGTCTGTGTGCCACAGCCCTACGGCACACCCTGCATTTGTGCATTGGCCAATCAGAGAGCTTTTTCATTTGGGTTTTGCTCATGGGCCACATTTTATTGAAGGTAATTCAAGATTTGAGAGTGTTAAATGTTAAACCAAGTCCAAATTATATCTCTCTCCCACTCTGCCCTTTTATTTTTCTACTTTTAAAATATGTTAATGTTTTGATAAAATGGCGAACAAGATACCAAAAGGGACTCTGGTGGATTACTGGTTATGTTTGATGGGTTACTTTTTCGACAGAACAGTTGATTTAATGTTAAACTGCAGTGATAAACTCTCATGTGAAAGCACAAAAGCTGTTATGTGAACAGTTCCATTCAGTTGTAAAAATACACCTTGGCTTCTGTAAAACCTGTGCTAAGAATGTACTACTGTATGTTTTAAATTCTTGATGTTCATTCTGCTGGTTTTGTTCTTTGTTTATGCCTAGTATTTATAATCTAAAACTGTAAAGATTGTCGTGATTAGTAACTGGTAATTGTTTTGACATTTTCTTGTCTGTTGTTTTCCTACTTTGTTTCCCTAGCTGTCTAACCATGAAAACTTTCTGATTCTTCTTTGCCATACCCTCTTTTATGTTTTCTTCACTCATGGATACTTTTTAGACCACCAAGTTTTTATTTATGTCAATAACTGCAGGCCACCTACAGCTGGATGGTGACAGAAAATGAACCGCACTCTCCATCACTCTCATCAGCCCACAAAGCAAAATTAATGAAAAAAGGCCACATATTTTCTTCTCCTGCAGACAAAACTAGGTAAGAGAAACTTGCACTGCTCACTAACTAAAGCTTTCATCTTTCAACTGAAGCCTCACTGGTTGGACGAGGCAACTAAGTGGTTTTAATCAATTATGACAAAATCACTTGACTCTCGGTAATTGCGTCTGGTTAATCCAATATCGCCAATCCCAGATACAATGGGCAGGGCAAGGAGCCTGCTGCCAAGGGGATTCCTGCCGATATTCTTGCTGTCCTTGTTTGGGAGGGGCGCATGTGCCTGGCCTCTGCTCGTCGCCGCTAAATGAGCAATAACTATATAGTGCCTTTAGTCGGCACTCAAAACGGTATAAGGATAGGCTTGGCCCAAGAGATGGTCTTAAGGAGGCTCTTAAAGTAGGAGAGGGTGGCAAAGAGGTGGAGGGGTTTAGGGATGGCATTCCAGAGCATCGGGCTTAAATGGGTGAAGGCATGGCCGCCAATGGTGGGCAAAGGGAGGAGTATATTCGAGGGCAGAGCTGAAGGAATGCGGTTTTAGGGCTTGAGGAGGTTAGAGATAGGGAGGGGCAAGGCCATGAAGAGATTTGAACATGAGGAAGAGGGTTTTAAATGGGAAGCTTTTGGGGGACCTGCAGCCAGTGTGGGTCAATAGAACAGGGATGATGAGTGAAAGATCCTCAGTGCAGAATAGGATTTAGCCAACAGAGTTTTGGATGTGTCAAAGTTTATGGAGGCTGGAGGTAACAAAAGCATTGTTGAGGATTTCAGCAGCAGACAGGCTGCAGTAGGGGCAGAGGCGGGTGATGTTACGTAGATGGAGGTAGGCAGTCTTTGTGATGGAAAGTATATGGGGCCGGAAGCTCACCTCGGCGCTGAGGTTGCAAACAGTATGATTCAAACTGAGACAGTGGCTGGGGTGGGGATGGAGTCGGTGGCAAGGATATGGCATTTGTTGCAGGGAACCAACCTTCTCTGTGTTCAACTGGAGGAAATTACAGCTCATCCAAGATTGTATGTTGGGTTTTTTTTTGCAGGGAGATGTGATGCCGGTTTTAAGAGGGATGGGGACAGTACCTGACGAGTGAGAACTAGTCACAGTCAGCTGGCATGATCTCTAGCACAGAGAATGACAAAAGCAGCAATGTTGGAACACCCATCGCCTCCTTCGTCATCACTAACCTGGCATTCCCTCCCTAATACCATTGTATGCATGCCCACATCCTGACAACAAATCATTAAAGGATTTCTTAATTATACCTAATTAATCATTGGAAATGTACAGAAATGAAAGCATACGGACACACAAAGCTGGGAAATTAAATGCATGCTGCTTCAATCCTTAGGTTAGAGCCATGATTTGATAGAAATGAACAGCCTAGAGTCTTTCACTTGGCCATAATGTTGGTAGTAGGAGGTGGGGCACGACTTCTACCCATGGCAAGGATGTCGGCCTGACCCTGGCTGATTTGGCCAGGGTCATTTAAATAATTCTGCTGTTTGAGGAGCCTTCAGAGCCTTGCTGCGTTGTGGCCTGACGGGTGGGATCACTGCTGCCAGTTGCAGATTTTTTGTTTTGGAACTGCATTCTGTGATTGAGCAGATAGGCTTTTGGGGTATTTAAATGTTTACGAGCCCCTCCACCACCCACAACGCTATGGGACAATAACAATGAAATGACATCTCCCGTGCCCAGCGTTGCGAGAGTTCAGATTCCATCCCGTGATGTATTCCCATGATTTGCACAACATTTGAATATACCTGCCCACCTCCTATGCTGCCCTCTTGCTTCCGGTGGGAAACCTCAGAATTGACAGAGCAGGTGGAGTGCTGGGAGCAGCTCCGAAAGAACTTTTCATCACGTTCTAGTGGAATTATGCCGGCTTAACTCCGTTGCAAAATTTAGGCCAGTGCACGGGAGCACCAAGACGTACTTTGATCCTCAAGAATTTTGATCCTTAAGAATTGAAAGCCTATTGTTAAGGGTCAAAGCATCAGTCTTTTGCTAAAGTCATCAGTGTCTCTCTTTTTGGTTTCTTCAAGAATTGTTTTGGACACTGAAGTAAGTAATACATCAGACGCTGATAGTTTGAAGTAATGTATCAAAAATATAGTACACTTAAAACATTTTTGCTACAAGATAAATTTGCTGTATTTTGTCAACATACAGGTTTATGAAATCTGCAGTATTTCCTCATTATCTAAAAAAAAAACTTGTGCATTAATTAGTGTTTATATAATTTTGCACAAAATGAAGGTTTACAGTTTCACTTGCTACAGTAACGGAATGAATTTGTGATTTTTTTTTTGGTTGTTAGCCATGTGCTACAAATGTATTTCTCATGTTTGTAGCCCTGGCTTTCCATTTGGGAGAAAACTGCGCGAGTCCCAGTAAAGAAGTCCAATTCCATGTGTGCAAAGACAAGTGGAGGCAGTGGCTATAAACGCTTGCTGGGTACCTTTGGTTCTTCATGCACTAAGTGGGTGCGGCTACACGTGCTGTGAGGTCTAGAAAACATTGCTATGAAATTAGTTACAAATTAACTCTCTGAAATGCAATTAATTATTTCTTTCACCTTTTAGGACTTTCCCACCTACTCCAAAAGTGCAGATTTCCCAACAAACAGGATTTAGTTCTCCGTCTAAAATCTCCAAGAAGTCATGTAGTTCTAGTTTCTCTGAGCCGCAGCTACGATCAGTGAAAGCCATGGAAGCAACTTGGCTGCTCTCTCCTCTAATAAATGGCAGTGCTACCTCATTGGAAAACAATACTTTATCTGATAAAAGTACTAGTAAGGTGCGCAATTCCAAGACACAATTGGCAGAAAAGGCACACAAACACTGCATCGCTGGCTCCCTGGAGCCATGGAACAGCAGTGTAAAAACAAAGAAAAAACATAAATCAGCTTTGAAAAGAGATGCAATTTCTTTTGATTCTGAATCATCCGACCAGACAAAGTGTGACGAAGCTGCCAAGACTCACAGTAAACATAAAGGCAAGAAAAAGGAAAAGCCACGGAAGACAGCGGAGAATGATGGTGTTTGTGACCAACTGCAGGTAGGTTATTGGACCTTCCACACCTGGATCAGTGCCTTGTTCATTTTACTGTCATTAAAGGAACAGTATGAGGAATTTTCTTTTTATATAGTTTTCCTGGCGCACCTTTAGCCCAGCAATTCCTTCCTCCTCAAGATGAGCCAGAGTGACGAATGTGATGGTCAGCCTGTTTCAGCAATTACTGGCCCATCAGCCAGGCACTAAATGTATAGGAACGAGCAGTTGTTTCTCAGTCCATCTGTTGAAAATGGATGCAGCTGCAAGGAGGTGGTACACATGCTGTCTTTCCCCCCCCCCCCCCCCCCCCCACATCCATTCTTTTGGCATGGGCTATGGCCTTCACTATTCTGTACTAACTTCTATTCTACCCCCCATCAAAAAAAAAATTGGCTGGTTTTGCTTCACGTTCCCCAAGACATTGTGACCCACCAGGACCATTGGCATTTCAACCTTGCACCTGCTTCATGAATTGATGTGTTGGAACTTTTCATATCAATTCTGATTAGGGAAGTGCCCCAATCAAGTGACTCTTGACAGTGTCTAGAATTCAGATGTGAAGTGTGCCATATTACAGAAGTGTTGATCAGCATTGCCAGTTATTCAGCCTATTGGGGTCACTGTTACCAAATCACACATTTGCAAAGAATTTGAATAGATATCTGTGGTGCCAATATATAATTAATTAACACAGATTACTACAATGGTACTTTTTGGACTAATTTTATATACCAACTTTGAATTGAATAATGATTTTTTTGAGGTTGCCTTTTAAAAGTTGGCATCCAAAATAGCAGCAAGGTTTTAAGCTGTGTTAATAAACAAAAGAAAGACTTGCATTTCTATAGCGCCTTTCACGAACACCAGACGTCCCAAAGCGCTTTGCAGCCTATGAAGTACTTTTTTGAAGTGTGGTCACTGTTGTAGGAAACGCAGCAGCCAATTTGCGCACAGCAAGCTCCCACAAACAGCAATGTGATAATGACCAGATAATCTGTTTTAGCAGTGTTGATTGAGGGATAAATATTGGCTAGGACACTGGGGAGGACTCCCCTGCTCTTTGGAAATAGTGCAATGGGATCTTTTACGTTCACCTGAGAGAGCAGACGATTTAACGTCTCATCCGAAAGACGGCTCCTCCGACAGTGCAGCACTCCCTCAGTACTTCACTGGAGTGTCAGCCTAGAATTTTGTACTCGAGTCTCTGGAGTGGGACTTGAACCCACAACCTTCTGACTCAGAGGTGAGGGTGCTACCCACGGAGCTTAATAGTAAGAGATGTACCAAATGGTCAAATCTGTCCTTTTTATCATGAATCTGAGGAAGGACATTCTTGCCATGGAAGGAGTGCAGCGAAGATTCACCAAGCTGATCCCTGGGATGGCAGGAATGACGTATGAGGAGAGATTGTGTTGATTGGGCTTATACTCGCTGGAGTTTAGAAGATTGAGAGGGGATCTCATCGAAACCTATACAATTCTGTCAAGCCTGGACAGACTAGATGCTGGAAGGATGTTCCTGATGGTCGGGGAGTCCAGAACCAGGGGTCATAGTCTAAGGATAAGGGGTAGGACATTTAGGACTGAAATGAGGAGGAATTTCTTCACCCAGAGAGTGGTGAACCTGTGGAATTCTCTGCCACAGAGGGCGGTGGAGGCCAGTTCATTAAATATATTCAAGAAAGAGTTGGATATATTTCTTAAGGCTAAAGGGATCAAGGGATATGGGGAGAAGGCAGGGACAGGGTACTGAATTTGGATGATCAGCCATGATCTCATTGAATGGCGGAGCAGGCTCGAAGGGCCGAATGGCCTACTCCTGTTCCTATCTTCTCTGTTTTTTGACAATGATATTAAGAGTGTTTAGGTAATGCAAACTGTTTAAAATGATTTTGTGAAACGGTTACTAAAGATGGATGATGTCTTGCAGGAAAACCCCGTCGGGAGGAACAGTTCAGCAGGAGAGTTGACCCTAATGAAAAGTAAGAAAAAAAGGAAGAAGCATAAAAAATGTGCAGAAGTGTCTGAAGAAAAGCACCTTGCTGAAACTGCTGTGGAAAAGTACGTTCTGATGATTGGTCGAGTTTGGTTTTTCTAATGATTTGGTGAAGTGGTGTTTTGTTATGTTGTGCATTCCCCTGAGTTCATTTTTCTCTCCCGGGTTGTTCTTGGCTGCTTTTAGCTCTGGAATACTCAAGTTCAACATACTTGAATAAAACCACCTCTGCTGTTGCTGTAGCTATTTTGTATTGCATTTTAAATATGTGGCCTGGAGTGGCAGAAATCTGTTCTTACCGCTGTGTCTGGACATTTCTCCTCTGGACCTGGGCACTTTTTGTACAGTCTTGCCCTTTGATTTGTCCTTGTGTTTTTCAGCAGATGACCAGGCAGACACAATGTGCTATACACTTTTCAGTCACTAGGCAGCCAATGAGATGTGTGGTTACTATTGGGTAGGTTTGCCATAGCGTTTTACTCCAAAGTAAGGGACTTCTATCGTTCCCACCTAGCCCCTTCAGTAACATTTCCTTCATGATCCACATCCTGATGACTAAAACATTTGTCATGTCATAATTCATAAATAGCTGCCTACTGCTGTAATGCTGCTCTCACTGGAGACCATCTGTATATTATGGTAATATCACTTCCTGCAATAACAAACAACTGTGATCCAAGTTGTACAGTTTAGTCCATTTGCTGCACTTCCTAACTGTACAAAGTGGGTCTTGGACCTGTGGAATTTTTTATCCCAGTTCAGATGTACCATGCCCTGCCAGAAAATGTCAAGCTGTAGACTGGAGGTTTTGTAGCGGATAGTGATCAGGAGTGGGAACCCGAGCTGCGAGATCTTTTTCCCCATCCAAAATACAAGGCCAGCTGGCTCATCTTACCACTGCCCCACCTCTGATCCACTTACAGGAAACTTTGAGCTATCCGGAAGTTGAATGTCCGGCAACTTTGATCTAACGGCAGAAATCAGCAGCCGTTTTGGTTAGGTGTTTTTTTTTCTCCTAGCATTCTTTTCACAGGCAGGCTCTGGAAAGCGTCTTTGTCGCTTAGCAACAGCTTCAGAGACGCTTCCAAGCTACTGGGCCGAGTGTTTACAAGCTGTTGCTGAGCAACAGTGTTTGTGGTCAGACACGGCAGGCTCTAGAAAGCGTCTCTGTATCTTAGCAACAGCTTCAGAGACGCTTCCAAGCCACGGGCCGAGTGTTTACAAGCTGTTGCTGAACAACAGTGTTTGTGGTCAGATACTGCGATGAAAAGCTCCTATCTGATAACATTGACGCTGGTCTATCCGGAGCTTTTAAAAAAAAACGGCAGCTCGGTCCCATGGGTGCCGGATAGCACAAAGTTTCCTGTACTTGGTTTATGCATCTTCACTGTTCATTGGATAAGTTCCTCGGAGGACCTCTGGGGAGCCCACAGAGTCTGATTGTAGAAAAGGTCGAGGGTTTTTAATGACACACTTGTGCAGATCCAATGAGTTTCACTGTTCAAGGGGTTTTCCTATAAATAAGTAACATTAGATTTTTAAGGCACAGTTGTACGTGTTTAATTTTAAATTACCAAACCTTTGCATTAATCCCTTTACTCATTAGTTACTCAGGGTGGGATGAACTGCAGGGTGAAAAAGAACTGGAGAGACCTGAAGAATTGGAACAGAGAAAGAAAAATCATGAGGGGAAAGACAGCAAAAAAAGAGAGAGAAAACGCAGGAAACGGAAGAGAAGCACGAGTTCAGATGAATGTGCAAGTTCAGAGCCTCCAGTGGATCAGCCTGCTAAAAACAAAAAGGAAAGTCAGCAAGGTACTGTATTTCATTGCAGTCGGAATCTTTTAAACCTCCTTTCAAAATGAAACAGTTTACAGCACTGAGTTGGTAAAACGGCACAATTTAGACTTTCCTGAGAATTCTTACTTGCCGAATTAATTTAATGTTGGCTTTTAGCTGGTATTTTACAAAACTCTGTTGTTTCTCGTGCATTGCAGCTTGCAATGGAAGCCATCTATTATGATTTTCTTATCTGCAGATGTGAATGTTCACTGGTCGTAACCACTATTCTGGACTAGCTAACTGGTTCAAACAGGAAAATTACTGGTTGTCCCTGAAAGTAGTTTGGTGCAGGAACCAGAAATCTTATCCCTCCCTGCACTGTTTTACAAGAATATTCCATCCTCTGTCTTAAATCTTCTGTTGCAGGGACTAATTGCATTGTGTAAAAATACTTGCTCAACTGCATTGCATTTTGTTGCTAGTTTGCACAGCCCAAATATTTAAGTCCAAACCATAATTTGCAGTATTAAAATACTGCTATTTCTGAATGCAAATTTTTTTTTTCTGTCATAAGAACATAAGAATTCGGAGCCAGGAGTAGGCCATACGGCCCCTCGAGCCTGCTTCGCCATTCAATAAGATCATGGCTGATCTCCGACCGCAACTCCACTTTCCCGCCCGATCCCCATATCCCTTGATTCCCTTAGTGTCCAAAAATCTATCGATCTCAGTCTTGAATATACTCAACGACTGAGCCTCCACAGCTCTGAGGGTGGGGGGGAGGAGGGTGCTGGGGTGGGGTGGATAGTCTTTCAGGCCAACTTAGATCAGGAGTTCATTTTAGGGCATGAACTGTTGTCGTTGCCTTCCCTTGCTTCCCTCCCACCCTCTTAACAAAAATTTCTGTATTCTTCCCACTTGTATTTATATTTACCCACCTCAGTTGGGAAATGTTATGAGCAAGTTCACATACAGTTGCAGTCACCATTCATGGCCAAACCATCAGTAACATCAAGACCTACAAAGCTACCTTTTTCTTCCCTAGCCTAGATGACTGAGGCAGAATTATGGGACTAATTTCTCGAGGTAAAGCCTGATTCTGTTAAAACTGCCATTGGAACTTTGGTTATCAAGCCATGGAGCCACGCACACCGATGTTGTAGCCACAGGTTACAGCAGAACTTGGCACAAATCAAATAATCTTGCAGTAGAACAAAGTAATGATTACTTGATTGGTTTTCTGTTGTGTTTCAGTTCCAGTGTTTTTATGGGACAGCCAGGTAAAAGATGGATATAAACGCTCTCAAAATCAGCCTGGTGAAGATGGACCTGGACCTGTGCCTGCAGTCGTGCCCATTGCAAGCTTAGCCTGGGATGGGAAGAAGGAATCCAGTGTAATTCAAGAGCTCTTGAAACATTCAAACAACAAGGCTTATGGAACTGAAGGTAGGGGAAATAATTTATTTAAATGTAAAGCTGTTTTATTGCATATGAAACCTTTTCTCTTTTAGTGTAATATTGTAAATTTAATTGCTACAAGTAATTGACAACTGTAGGGATGTGTTGGAGCCTCATTAAAATACTATATACACAGTCAAAAATCAAATCAAATCAAATCAACTTTTATTGTCATTGTTAGTGCACAAGTGCCGTACAACGAAATGTAGGCTTGCGGCTCCCGAGAGTGTACAATTTGGATTAGGACACTTAAACATTTCAACATACATTTGTACATATATATTAGCATAAATATGACCATAATAAAGTGCATCGGCAGATGTGCAGGCTTTAGTGTTTATTTGTGGAGTTCAGTAGGATGACAGCCCTGGGAAAGAAGCTGTTCCTAAATCTGGTCGTACGGGTGCGAATGCATCTGTAGCGTCTTCCAGATGGTAGGAGGGCGAACAGACTGTGGCTGGGGTGGGTAGGGTCTTTGATGATGGTCCGTGCCCTCCGTAGGCAGCGTTTCTGATATATATGTTCTATGGTCGGTAGCCGGGTGCCAGTAATGCGTTGGGCAGTTTTGACTACCCGCTGCAGGACTTTCCGGTCATGGGAGCTACAGCCGCCGTACCATACCATGATACAGTTTGTCAGGATGCTCTCTATAGTGCAGCGGTAGAAGTTAGAGAGGATCGGGGGTGACAGATTACATCCCTTCAGCCTCCTCAAGAAATATAGGCGCTGCTGGGCCTTCTTCACCAGAGAGGAGGTGTTGAGGGACCAGGAGAGGTCTTCCGTGATGTGGACTCCGAGGAACTTAAAGCTGGCCACCCTTTCCACCTCCGCCCCATTGATGTGGATGGGGGTGTGACTTCCGCCTTTGGACTTCCTGAAGTCCACGATTATTTCCTTTGTTTTCTTGGTGTTAAGGGCCAGGTTGTTGTTGGCGCACCACTTCACGAGATGCTGGACCTCCTCCCTGTAGGCTGACTCATCGTTGTTGGTGATCTGGCCTACTACTGTGGTGTCATCTGCAAACTTGATGATGGTGTTGGAACCATTAACAGCCACACAGTTGTGGGTGAAGAGGGAGTAGAGGAGGGGGCTCAGCACACATCCTTGTGGGGCCCCCGTGTTCAGGGTCGGGGGGGGGGAGGTGTGGTTGCCTAATTTGACAGACTGGGGTCTGTTTGTTAGGAAGTCCAGGGTCCAGTTGCAGAGGGAAGTGTTCAGGCCAAGAGATTGGAGTTTGGTGGCCAGCTTGTTGGGGACGATAGTGTTGAATGCTGAGCTGTAGTCTATAAACAACATTCTGATGTAGGTCTCCTTACCATCTAGGTGATTCAGTGCCGAGTGTAGAGCAGCAGTGATTGCATCCTCCGTTGATCTGTTTGCCCGATAGGCAAACTGGTGTTGGTCAAGGGAGGCAGGAACACTGGCTTTGATGTGGGCTAAGACCAGTCTCTCTCAACACTTCATTATGATGGGTGTGAGTGCGACAGGTCGATAGTCGTTCAGACACGTCACAGCCGCTTGTTTAGGCACAGGAATGATGGTGGCGGTCTTGAAGCATGTAGGGACTACTGCCTGGGCCAATGACAGGTTGAAGATGGCGGTGAAGACATCAGCCAGCTGATCAGCACATTCCTTGAGTACCCGTCCAGGGATGCTATCCGGTCCAGTAGCCTTTCGTGTGTTCACTCTGCGTAAAGCGCCCCTTACGTCGGAGGTCGACAGAGTGAGCACCTGGTCTTCCGGGGGTGGCAAGGCTTTGGTAGCCGGCTCCTTGTTGTCCCTGTCGAAGCGAGCGTAGAAGTTGTTAAGCTCCTCCGGAAGGGAGGCGTCGCTGGTGTTTTTGCCCTTGTAGTCAGTGATGGCCTGGATGCCTTGCCACATGCGCCGGGGGTCCGAGTTGTTGCGGAAGTGATCCTCTATCCGCAGTGTCTGTTTCCATTTGGCAGTCCTGATACCCTTTTTTAGGTTGGTCCTAGCTGCTCTGTAAGCCGCCGCGTCGCCAGATTAAAGAGTGCAGGGAATGTTCTGCTTTACAGTTGGATGTTTCTTGGAAATCTGCTCTTGAGGGATCTTTATTGAAACTATGGTCTAGAAGTGGCTTTCAGTTTTTCTCCTTTTACTTCCAACCATCATCCCCTGCCCCCCTCGCACACAAGGCATTGACTCCCCGCTGGACTATGAATCCACAAGCACTGTTTGTCTTCTGTTACCTCATCCAAATGACAATTATTTATGCCTGACCCATCGCCCCCAAACTGACCCATCTTTCCACCCCCCTCATTAACAGGGCAGAGAGGACTGAGGCCAATTTTGCTACCCTGACAAGAAATTAACCATGGAGCTTCTTGATCAGTATCTTGAGTGCATTTCTAATATTCATTGAAGGGAAGTGAGTAATTCATAAATGGTAACGCCAAGCAGGGAAATTGGTATAAGATGCCTCACTGTACGGTCAGATGCATATCCTGGAGTTTATTTCTGGGAGAAACTTTGCAGAGCTATGCCTGGTCAGAGTCCATGATCGAGCAGGTGGCACATGTCATGTGAACTCAGCAGCTTTGATTGGCCAAATTAGATTCACCTTGTTTTGTGCTTTCTGATGGCATTCTGTGCCCTTCCCAAAATCCTACAGAATAAGACACTGAATTGTCGCTTTCTAATTAGTGACTGCGTGGCCTCTTTGGTAAAGTTGGTTGGACATTTGTTTTCCAACCAGGAGATTGAGAGTTACAAGTCAGTAAGTACATTTTGTCCCTTTAATCCTTAATTGATAGACATGTGACCTTGGAACATTTATTTAGCACTGATATTCTTCCCATCAATAGAATTTTTGAATGCTCGAGGAAAAAAAATGTGATGGACCTTTTTACTAAAATGTTGAGTTTTTTTTATTAGTCTACGGTTCTTAATCGTGGCCCTTCTATGCCAACATTTTGTTTTGTTAGTGCTGACTTGGGATGGGGCA
The DNA here is from genome assembly GCF_052327205.1 of Somniosus microcephalus. NCBI lineage: Eukaryota > Metazoa > Chordata > Chondrichthyes > Squaliformes > Somniosidae > Somniosus > Somniosus microcephalus. Next base: position 63,011,370 of record NC_141007.1, read on the forward strand.
GTGTCGGCTGTCAGTGAAGATGCCATACATGACACAAAACAGACAAAGAATGAACGTGTAATCGATGAATGGGATGAGGAATTTGACCAGGGGAAGGTAAGAGGTTATCGTTATCCTTGAACATTATTATTTTCATAATTGAATTCAAGTACATACGACCATTGAAATGTAATAATACTGTATATAGGTTAATAAGACTCTTGATTTTTGTCTAATCTGTTCGAGGTGTTGAATCCCTGACCTGTGGGCTGAATTTGACTTGAGCAGCTCCTGATTTTAAAAGATAAATTGTAGCAAGAAATCCACCAACAGAAACAGCTGATTTTTTAGATGGGGAATGAGTAGGAATGCAGCAGACATTAAATCTGTTGCTTCCCGCAGCACTCCTTTTCCCCTTTCAATTAGGACCTGTGATATCGGGGAATACTGAAGCAAGTGTTCCAGTGGTGAGCGCTTTTTGTTCATGGTGCTCATCTCGCTCTGTGTGGCCCTCTGCTGGAATTGGGGGAGATGGTTGTAGTTGGGGGTTGGACAATCCCATCCCGGAGCAATCCAGAACCTCTTAAAAAGGTTCACGCAGCATTGCTGAGCCTGCGTACAGCAGCGCCCTCCCAACAGACTATAGAAGGTCACAAACCAGGAGACTGTCAGACCAACCTCCGGGTTTTAGGTGCCGTCTCCAGAATCTCTTCTGAATAAACCCCAGACTCCGTAACCACTAATGATCCCTCTTGCCCGAGATCCAATACTGCTGCAGCTTCTAACTTGCCTGCTCACTGGAATCTTCATGCTCATGGCTCTTACAATGCAAATAGCAAAGAGAGGTAAAAGCAGAGCTGTAAGGAAGGGAAAGTGAAAACAAATGCAGGAGCATCAAGAGAGAGAGAGAAGGGTCGGAAGCTAGAAAGACGGGGAGGATGTGACACTCAAGTGAGAAAGCTGGAAGTGCTGTGGCCCAATTACTCCCCAAAAAAGGCAAAATAGATTGGAATTTAGATGTGTTTCATCCTTATGCTGCCTCACTCGAAAAGCAATTTAATCATACACTGTCTACTTGTTAGTTGTGGCACATGATCTTGGCCCAGTGTCTAAAATGTTGGACATTGCTGGTCTGTGTACACTATTTTTGAAAATTAAGCTATCGGTGTTTACAATAAAACCAACACAAGTTTCAAGATTCTGACTCCAAAAATGAGGTTTGCATGATAAAATATTTGTGTTATTTACCCCCAAAAACTGGTGCTTTACTGTTCTTCACTCTCTGAAGTTATGTTCAGATTTAAATGTTTTAGACAGTGAAAATACCACCCTCGTAGAATTTATGGACAGGGCTAACTTGATGGAATAACGTTTCAAAAACTTTTCTTAAGTAGCTTTAGTAATCAAATATAGGAAACTTTGTGTTATCCGGAGGCTAAATGTTCGGCAAGCTCGAGCCACCGGCAAAAATCAGGAGCCGTTTTTTTTCTTTTCGTTGCTTTTTTCTCAACAGTCAAGCTCTGCAAGGTCTGTAGCTAAGCAACAGCTTCAGCTAGAGATGCTACAGAGACGCTTGCCGACTGTTTAGAAGCTGTTGCTAAGCAACAGTGTTTGTTGTCAGATATGGAGATGAAAACCTCCGTATGCTTCAACATTAGAGCTGGAGTGTCCGGCAGTTTTGAGGGAACGGCAACAGCTCGGTCCCGTCGGTGCCGGATAGCACAAAGTCTCCTGTAATGGCATTTTATGTGCATTTGATTCTGTCGGACTACAGTTTTGATACAGATCTGCAAACATAGTGTATACTGTGGTCCTGAAATTATACCGTGTGATACTAATGTACAAATACTGAATCACTTCTGTATCTTCTAGCTAATGGAAATGGGAGCAGCTATTCCATTTGGCTCAGAGGTAAAGTTTCTGGCTCTGACCAGTACAGACCAGGAACGTCCCAGGTTCAATTCCTCCAGTCTACACTGTTAGTGGATCTCAGCTGGGACAGCGGTATTGACGCAACAGAAGGGATTCTATTCCAGATCACTATGCAGTGACCCCCATGCTAGAGTTGCATGTGCGTGTTTGCTAGGTGAGGATGGGATTAGGTTTACTGTGATGTAACAGTCAGATAATCAGCCAATACTCATTCACATGTGAAGCATGCCATGTGGCTGAGGTACCAGAGGGTGACTGCTGCCCATAAAACTGTATCCTAGTGAGGGAGTCAATACATTCAGAAGAGGGGAAATCTTTTTGGCGAGACGGTGGGAGCTATCTCAAACTTTCACTACCAAGAACCTTAAAAGCTTTACTCGTCCCTATTATTGGTACTGTTTGCAGTGCTTGGGAATTTGTTGACAGTGGAATGTACTGCGGTTAGAATTTGAATCTAGATTTCCAGATCCATGTGTTGGCTCCAATTCCCAGCAGGCTAGTCTGGAGGTTATGTAGACTTACAGATAACTATGCAGGTTTCTTAGTTTGGTTTTACGAAAGAAATTAGTCACATTTAGGCCGTAGCTGACGTCCGCATTTTATATTTTCAGGTTAAAAGAATGAAGAAATTTAAAAAAGAAAGGAGAAGAAGCTTTAATGCTTTCCAGAAAATGCAGAACAGAAGGAATTTTTGGTCTACCACTCACTCAGGAAAGTTTTCAAGATTTTGAAGTGTAAGTATTAACGTGTAGTGACTCTGTTTCACCACCACTGTGTTTTATTACAGGTGAAGGAAGACCGTTAATGGAGCACTGTTCCAGTGGTAGTCAGTGTTACTATCGGGGAATTACAGCTTGGGCATAGCTACAGACTAAAGCTCCTTCTGTATAGTGTAGTGTATGTACTTTGCAAAAGGAACTATATTCTGCAGCCCCTGTATACTGCAGTACCAGTAGTGACCACCCCTGTATATAAGCCTGTGTAGTAACCTTGCATAGTTAGTTCCAGTTTGTCTCCACTCAGTAAAGACCTGTTATAACCAACTCCTGCAGTCCATGTCTCAATTACACACGGACATAATACTGGCGACGAGCAGATCCGAACTTACCTACAGTCTGCACCACCTCATGGGGATCCATCCCTGAAGCGAAGTTGTCAGAGGCCGAGGCCAGAAGAAAGATAAATAAATAAAACGATCAGAAGAAACGGGCGTCGACCGTGGGGCAACCGCCTCTGATTCATCGGAGTGAAAGATTTGCAGGAGAGGCTGTCGAGAGCGGGGCTTGGTTATCCTGTCGATGGTGTCCCAGCTAATCGGGCTGGTGGCAGGTAGTACACTGATCCTTCCTGGGCTGCGGCGGGCTAGAGCTCGATCGGGTGGCTTTTCAACGGGGCCGAGCAGCGTTGTCGGGAAGAGGAGAGAGAGAGAGAGAGGGTGGAGCACACAGGGCGCGGCCGGTGCTATGAAGCTGGGCAGCGTACAGACCCGAGAAGAGGGAGGAAAGTGTCCCGCAGGGTTGCTCCGACGACGGGGAAATAAAAGAAATTAGAAGCGCAGAAAGCCGCGAGGAGCTGCCGTTTGCCACGGGAACCGCGGAGAGCGGTGTTAGCAGCACCGCGGGGGGGGAAGTGCGCGAAGACCATAGGGCGTCGCCATCAAGGCATAAAAGGCCAGCAACAGCGCTAGCAGCAGCGGCGAAGACGGAAAGCGCGGGAGGCACCATTTTGTTAAATCGGGGAAGAAGGCAAAGCGCGGGAGGCGCCATCTTAGATTTCCAAGATGCCGAAGACTGGCAATATCACTGCCTTCGATAATGCAATAGAAGACTGGACCACGTATGTGGAAAGAGTCGAAGTATATTGCGAGGCAAACGAAGTAGCCGATGAGAAAAAGGCATCGGTCCTACTAAACTTAATGGGCGCAAGAACGTACGGCCTATTGCGGAACCTGATTACTCCAGCCAAACCGAAGTTTTAACGAAATTGTTGATATCCTACAGGAACACCTAAATCCTACACCGCTGCTGATAGCAGAAAGATTTAAATTCCACAGGAGAAATCAGCATAAAGATGAGAGCAATGCTGATTACCTTACGGAACTACGCAAGCTATCAAAGCACTGCCAGTTCGGAGCAGGACTGGCAGATACCCAACGGGACAAATTTGTCTGTGGACTCCTGAGTGAAGGAACACAGAAGAGGTTACTCTCAGAGAAAGAGCTAACGCTAGATAAGGCTTTCAGCGTGGCAGTATCGTACGAAGCAGCAGCAAGGGGAGCTGCGGAAATACAGCAAAAGCCACAGGAATACGGCACCCACGAAATGACACGGGGATTTGAAAAATGTTATCGCTGCGGCAGAACAACCCATGACCAGAAGGACTGCTGGTCCAAGGACAAAATATGCAGGCAATGCGGAAAGATGGGACACATTGCACGAGTTTGCAGGTCTGGGAAGAAGACTAACGACAACAAAAAGGCTACTAAGGAACAGTACAGGAAAGTACAAAAGATGACGGACAGTAGTTCCGAAGACCAGATGAGCGATAGTGAATCCGGGAACAAGAGGCTAAGCTGTCTCAAACTTCACAACGTAATTGCAAAAGAGGATCACCGAACCATTTGGGTCACCCTCACGATAGCAGGGTCCCAAGTCAAAATGGAATTGGATACAGGATCAGCCCTGACCGTCATGAATCGACGAGACTACGAGCGGCTATTCTCACACATACCCTTGAAAGAGACATCCATTGTCTTGAAGACGTATACGGGGCAAAAAGTATACCCCAGAGGAAAAATAAGGGTGCCTGTCAAATACAACGGCAAGGAAATACAGAAACTGTATCTGTACATACTGCAGGATGGTGGACCACCGTTATTGGGACGTGAATGGATCAGAAAGATAAGTTTAGACTGGCACTCCATTCAGGCACTGACGGTGGCTGGTAAAAAGGATGACGACGTCACACCTGGACGATTGTCAAAAATCTTAGCTAACGCCAAAGAGGTATTTCAACAAGAACTGGGCACTCTTAAAGGCGTAACCGCCTCGATAAAAATAGAAGAGAATGCAATTCCCAAGTTTTTCAAAGCAAGACCGGTGCCATATGCGATTCGCCTAGCCGTTGAGGCAGATCTGGAGAATGCAGGCGTGTTATCTAAGGTAGACTGGAGCGAGTGGGCGACACCCATCGTTCCTGTCATGAAGAAAACGTTAAACAATAAGTCTGAGGAGCCAAGGAAGGTTTGCATCTGTGGGGACTTCAAGGTGACGGTGAACCCAGTCCTTCACACAGTACAATATCCTCTCCCGAGGATAGAAGATATTTTCGCCTCACTATCTGGAGGGAAGCGTTTTACAAAAATTGACCTAGCACAAGCATATTTGCAGATGGAGGTTGAAGAATCCTCCAGGAAGTATCTCACGATAAACACTCACAAAGGTCTTTACCAGTATAATCGACTGGTATTCCGAGTAGCATCAGCTTCGGCGATATGGCAAAGAGCGATGGAACAAGTCCTGCAAGGGATTCCGGGGACTCAGTGTTACTTGGACGACATCCTAGTGACAGGTGAAGATGACAGTGAACACCTTGCCAACCTAGAGCAGGTGCTCACTAGACTAAGAGAACATGGGCTATGAGCCAACCGCCACAAGTGAGAGTTTTTAAAGAAACAGATATCGTATTGTGGCCACATGATTGATGAAGAGGGGTTACATAAGTCTCCTGATAAAATTGAAGCGGTAGTCAAGGCTCCAGCGCCTGAAAATGTGTCGTAACTGAGGTCATTCCTCGGATTGGTGAATTACTACCATAAGTTTTGATATACCTATCAATTCATCCAATGAAAAGCGACGAGTTAAGAAAGTAACTATAGGTTTTTATTGGCTAAATAACAGAGCCCACCCTCGTGGGTGATCGGATCCAACAAGGAGGAATACCAGCCAGTCGACCACCTTTATACCTGGGCAGGTAGGTGGAGCCATGGGCGGAGTCAGCAGTGGTCAGCCCAGGTATAACAGCGTGACAAGAGGCGACCTCGTATAGTGATACAACAGTGTGAACAGTGATAACCATAGAGTAACGATATAACAGTGATAACTATAGTGTAACGATAGTGAACGACAAAAGTGGTTTACCACAAGTTTTTGCCGAATTTGTCAACTATTCTGCACCCACTGAACGCCCTACTACAAACTGGAGTAGCATGGAAATGGAGCGATGAATGTAAGCGGGCCTTTCAGAAGAGTAAAGACCTAATCACTTCAAGAGAAGTATTGGCTCACTACAACCCATCATTACCGATAAGACTGGCGTGTGATGCGTCTCCCTACGGCATTGGAGCGGTACTGTCACATAAATTCCTTGATGGTTCAGAGAGGCCGATAGCTTTTGCGTCACGCTCGTTAACTTCAGCCGAGCGTAACTACGCCCAGGTTGACAGAGAGGCCCTCAGCCTGGTATGGGGGGGTGAAGAAGTTCAATCACTACCTGCACGGTCAGAAATTTACTCTACTAACTGATCATCAACCGCTTGTCTCCATTTTCAACCCTCAGAAGGGCGTCCCGATAATGACAGCACAACGGCTACAGAGGTGGTCCCTTTTCCTAGGGGCACACCAATATGAAATCGAGTACAAAGGAACTAAACAGCATGGGAATGCTGATGGATTGTCTTGCTGACGGTGGAAGAAGCACCTGCAGTGGATCCAGTGGAGATATTCCACTCGACCATAGTCGAATGTCTACCTGTGACGAATGCAAACATAGAAAAGGAAACACGAAATGACCCGACACACTCCTGGGTCTATGATTTAACGGTGAAGGGATGGCCAGCACATGGCGAACCACTGTTGCCAGCATTCTCGCCGAGAAGAGAACAGCTGTTGGTGTGCAGAGGAACCTTGATGTGTGGATCCAGAGTAGTAATTCCACCCAAATTGAAGGATAGAGAGTGCTCAATGAGCTTCATGAGGGTCATCTGGGAGGGGTAAAAATGAAGAACTTAGCCAGAGCGTTTGTGTGGTGGCCGGGAATCGATAGAGAAATCGAAGAGATGACCAAGAGCTGTGCAGGATGCCAGAAGGTCCAAAACGCCCCACCACAAGCCCCTCTACATCCATGGGAGTGGCCCTCATCTCCATGGCAAAGGGTGCACATTGATTTTGCTGGTCCATTTATGGACTCAATGTTTTTAATTGCGGTGGATGCACATTCAAAGTGGCCAGAGGTAATCAAAAAAATGTCCTCAACCACCACAGAAAAAACTATCACAGTTTTACGAACCATATTCGCCAGAAATGGGCTGCCTGAACAGATTTGCTCCGACAATGGACCACAGTTTGTGTCTGAAGAGTTCCGGAGGTTCTTAAAGAACAATGGTGTTAAGCATTACACATCCACCCCATATCATCCAGCCACCAATGGATTGGCTGAGAGGTTCGTTCAAACATTCAAGAAGGCTATCAAGGCAATGTGTAATGAAGACATACCCCTACAACACAAGGTGGATAACTTCTTGTTTGCCTACCGGAATGCGACACATGCGGTTACCAACCAAACTCCAGCCATGATGTTCTTCAATCGAAGACTACGATGCCGCTTGGATTTGGTTAAGCCAAACGTCAGAAGAGATGTGGAGAACAGGCAGTTTCAGAATATGAATGAAAGGCCGACCAGGAGTTTTAAGATAAGTCAACCAGTTTTGGCCCGGGACTACCGCTCAGAGAAATGGCAGCCAGGAACGATCTGTACACGGCAAGGACCTCTAATGTATACCGTGGACGTTGGAAAGAGCATTGTAAGACGCCATGCTGACCAGATTCTAGAGTCACTGGAAAACGTCAATTCCACACCACGATCTGATACACCTGGTGATGAAACCGAAGTACCAATTGCATCTACCTCAGAATCGGGAATATTGGAAGCAGACGAGCCCAACAACGACGTTGATTCCGAATTAATTCTGCCAGAAGAACCTGATACCCCAGAGGCGTTATCCAGACAGAATCAGGAAGCCTCCTCAAAGACTGAACTTATAATTGCTTAACTTCAGCTAATGTATATGACAACTGTAATTGTAAATATGTTATTTAATTATTAATTGAATGTTATGTACTGTTTAGCAAAAAGGGGAGGAATTGTAGTGTATGTACTTTGCAGAAGGAACTATATTCTGCAGCCCCTGTATACTGCAGTACCAGTAGTGACCACCCCTGTATATAAGCCTGTGTAGTAACCTTGCATAGTTAGTTCCAGTTTGTCTCCACTCAGTAAAGACCTGTTATAACCAACTCCTGCAGTCCGTGTCTCAATTACACACGGACATTATATATAGCCTCAACATTGTGCCTCTGTAAACTTGAGCTCATCCAAATCCTCACACAACAAATCTCATTCACCCATCACCCCTGTGCTCACTGACCTACATTGGCTCCCAGTCCAGCAACACCTCGATTTCAAACTTCTCATCCTTATCTTAAAAACATTCCGTGGCATCGCCCCTCCCTATCTGTGTAATGTCCTACAACCCACCGAGATCTCTGCGCTCCTCCAATTCAGGCCTCTTGTGCATCCTGATTATCTTTGCTCCACCATTGGCGGCTGTGCCTTCAGCTGTCTCAACCCTAAATTCTGATTCCCTCCCTAAACCTCTCCACTTCTCTGGCCCTCTCTCCTCCTTTTAAGGCGCGCCTTAAAACCAACCTCTCCAAGCTTTTGGTCGCCTGTCCTAACATCATCTCGTGTGGCTCGGTGTCGAATTTTGTTAATGCTCCTGTGAAGTGCGTTGGGATGTTTTACTATGTTAAAGCCGCTATATAAATGCAAGTTGTTGTTGCCGCCTCGGAAATCTACCTTGTTCTTCGCCAGTATAAACGTTATCACTTCCCACAGAGCTGTCCTTATGGCTCTGGATATAGTGGATAATTGTGTTGAATTGTGGGTTGATTTGTACTGTGGACTGTACCAGGTAATGGATTGAAGCTGTCCAAACTGATTGCACACAACAATTTTGGAGCTCACAGTGGAAAACCATGTATTCAAATCCAGGGTGCCCAAGTGAAAGAGTATTTGTACCATCCTGTCCCCCTCCCCCAAAATTGATTTCTGCGACTGCGATCTGTCTTTCTCATCTCCCCCCGCCCCCCCCCCCCCCCCCCCAGGCAGAGGTGTGGCCATTAGGAGAATGAGGGGTGTGTCCCACTCCAAATTCTTGTACTATAGGTTGTGCCCCTCTTCCCTCCACCCCTTCTCTTGCCCCCCCCCCCCCCCCCCCAAACCTGGGCTCAAAATCCTGGAATTGCTCTTAACTCTTTCCTGGGGCAGTTGTTTTTCCATGGAATTTGGCAGCACTTGGATTAATAAAAATTAATCCACAACATTTTTGATTTTAAATTGACGGTACGTGCTTTGGATTTCCCTTCCTTTTTTTTAGATTTGTAAGGCAGTGAGTTTGATGTTTAAATTCCAGATGTCTGCATTGCTGACTTGTGCATATGTTTTGTATTTAAATGAATGTTCTCAAGTTTATACCAATGTTTTGTGTTAATTTTTGTCGAAGATAAAAATGAAAAATAACTTTCATCAGTTCTGCTAGATGCAAGTAAACTACACCAAACAGCTATATAATTTTGTTCAAATTACTATATTTTTGCAACTTTCATGCAATTTGTTAAAACTAAATCAAATGTCAATAAATCAGAGTTACATTATTTCAGTGGTTTAAATATTTGTGATGAATTGGGAGGCGAGGCGTGTTTTTTTTTTTAACCATCTAAATACCTTATGCTGACTTTAAAGCTTCAGGAAGAGTACGTTGCATAGTGTAGTTAAATTGGAATAGCTAATGGAAAGGGAACTGTGTTTAGAATATTACCACAAAAGTTGTTTCAAATTAACACCAAAATGTGTGTTATGTTTTTTGTTTATATATAAGTATATCCTTAATAGTTTCACTTTCTTTTGCAGAAGAAAACTGACTTCAGTCAGTTGAAGATGCCCATAGGAAGAGGTACAGACAGCTGTTGAGCAATGTGGAGTCATGTTCAGTGTCTTTGTTACTGGTTTGAACATAAAGACTGATGCTGAAGCAGTTCATGCTGGCTGCAAACCCAAGTTAAGATGTTTGGAGGAGAGGTTCAATGTGGTAACAGAGCTGTAACATGAGATTAAACTAGCCATGAACTGAGGGTCTGCAGTCGAGTCTGGATTCAGTGTCTGCAGTTTTATGAAGCTCATCACGTCCAAAAAAAAAAAAAAAAAAGAAGCAAAAAACTGGATTCAGAATTCCACGGAAATGCATTGTTTGTGTTAGGAGGTTGTTTCTGGTTTATGCGACAAAATGCAGAATTGCATTGCAACTATATCCATTTTCTCTTGCCCTTGGAGGTATGAAAACGGAAGTCCTATAATGCATTGTAGCAGCTAGTCATGATATTCAGTGAAAACATGTTTGCCAAAGGTTCTGGTGTGCATTTTGACCAGTTGACTGGTCATTGGGAAATGTCACATTTGGTTATAAATATGCTCAGATTCATTTGGTGATCAAATACAAGTCAAAGAGATGGCGAGCCAAGGCCCTGCTTTGTGCAAGTTCTGAACTTTTACCTGTTTCTGTTCACTGGCATTTTTGCAAATTATGTTTACATGAATAGTTTTATATACAACATGGAATGTAGACATTGGTTTGTTAATCCCATCATTTGCACCTAGCTACATTTAGGTTTACCCAAGGTATTTCTCAATGGCAAAATATATTTTCTCCCCGACTGCCACTTTTTTTCCCCTTCTATTTTTCCTTATTTGTCTCCTCTTTTCACTGAGAGGGAATAAAAAATATATCCACTGTCTTCTCCTCAATTGGAATAGCCAGTTTTTTTGGATGTCACTGATGCCATTCTTAAACAGTGCAAGATATTTACCCCGCCCCTTCCCCCTCTCCAAAAGGTGTCCCAGTTAACAGTTTAGCTTATTGTTAGATTAGTCTGCCATCTCACTTTTTATTTAATGCAATATATCAAGTATCAAATCTGCATGGCAGTTTGCAAATGAAGTGCCTATAAAACAGATAGCATCCAGTAAAGCTTTTGAGAGCAGAAGGGAATTGGTTGCAAATTAAGAATTTGAGTCAAGATGACATTCATGAAGTGCTCAAGTGACTTTCCTTTGTCATGTTTTTGATTTCCATTTTCACAATATTAGGAAAGAAGTACTCTGTTAGAAACCCCAAAAAAAGTTCTATTTCTTTATTCTAACATGTTCTCTGGAAAAAAAAATGTTCTGAATGTCAAGATTAGTTGCTTAGAAAATCAACTTTTCCAGTGTTGTTGTTATAACATTACTGTTCGGGGGTATTTTCCCCCCAAAAAACTTTTATTTCCCAGCCTATGTATTAGGATAGTTTCTATTTCACTCATTCAGACTTCTACAATATGTGTGTTCACTACTAAAAGTACTCGTTAATTTTCCCGGCAGAGTACAGTTACACTGAAACAGCGTGCAGAAGCAGTACGTTGAGATGAAACCACACCGAGGACTGTCGAAATACATATTAAGACGTGACTGCATACATTAATCAGTGATTTACTGAGAGTGTACCAGAACTTGTTGCTTTATAAACAATCAATTTAGAGTTTGCCTTACTTTTGTCTGCTTCGAATCTTCAGCTCTAAAAAAAAAAAAAAAAAAACCAAGACATGCTCCTGTCTTTCATTGAACAACAAATTCCTGTAAAATACCGGTGTAAGTAATTAGATCCTTAGGTTCTTTAGGATATTGTAATCTTTATTTGGTTTAAAAACAGAAAATATGAAACAAAAAAAAACAGTTGTGAAATATGTTAATATTAGAAAGGGGTGTAGTTAGAATCAAAAACAACTTTCCTGTGGAAAAGTGTCTTTTCTAATGGTTCAATTATCAAGAGTTTACATTTTGTTTGTAAAAATGTATTTTAAAAAGTTACAGATTTGAGTACCAGCCCAGTTCTTGTTTAAACTGTATTGAAAGGATTGAATAACATGTTTTGGGAGTTCTGAGCAACAACAAAAATCTGCCAATGTTAATGTTTGAGCAGCGTATTGGAGTTCAGTTCGATGGAATGTGATTTAAGTTTACAGTCTTAACTGAAATGAGTTGTACCTGGTTAATTGGTTGGTTTTGTAAGGAAGGCATTTGCAGCTACAGAACTATTAATGAGCTTTGCTGATATCAGACTTAACTCAGCTGCAATTTCTGAGGCATATTATTCCAACATTTGGAAAAAAAAAGCAATGTCTGCTGGTTGTTGAATGTATTTTGCTTTCTTTGATTCTGTGACATATAATTTCATATTAATTCACTTAGCGCTCAGTGGAAATCCGATGCCTGCATTTCAGCTAGTTACAAGAGAGACATCCCGTGGTTAACTAGGATCTTGGATAATGAACATCTTGCACTTCAGTGAAATTCAGTCAGGAGTCCAGCAAGTGTTTCAGTATTCAGATTTGTCATTTTAATGGTAATTACACCATCAAGTAATACTTTAAACAGTTACATTTTCAACAGAATTGTTAAATGGAATTACTTGAAACCATACCGCAGACTAAAAAAAAACTAGTTAATGCTTTGCAATGTGGTTGCCACTTACCCATGGCCTTCCACCTATAAATTGAGGGGGGGAAAAAATCAGTGGTTTGATTTACAAGGTAAAATTATTCACACGTGACGAGGTACTGAGCATATTGCTCGAATGAAAACCTTCACAATCCATTTGTGATTATCATGTTTGGATTAGGAGGGTTTTCTTCATTCGTGAAGCAACAGGGTATTGCATACCAATCGATTGTTAGTTTTAATTTTAGTACTGAGACTTGAGTTGAGGGGTTGGTCTCCTGCCTTTAATTGCTAACTGCGTGAAGTGGTTCGCTATGCAGAAAGCTGCCAGCCACTTGCATTGAAGTTCAAAAAATTCATTCTAATTTACGCTCCTTTAGTTTCATATTGGGTGGCAGGAGTGTGCAGAGGTTTGGTAAATGATGGGGAATATTTGGGCATCCCCGTTCATTGTTGTGGTTCGGTGGACTGAAGCAGTGATCCTGTTCGAGGTTATGAGTAGCAGCCTTGGAGAATGGAAAACTGAGCAGTGGGTCATCATGAAATTGACTGGTCAGAACAAAATTATAAGTTTATGTGTGTGCATCCCCCTCTATTTTATGTGTGTGCATCCCCCTCTTTCCCCCCCCCCCCCCCCACCCCAGCCTGCTCCCATTTGAAGGTCAAGTCTAAATTTCCAGGCCGAATGCTTTTATTTGACAATTCTTTTAAATGTCAACTTGTAGAAGCAGTGGTTTGGAGGGTGAAGAGACCTATCATTGGGCTCATGGGGTCTCTGAGGTATCGAGTGGTTTAATGAACATGCTTATCATTATGTTCAACATTGCATCCATGGGACGCCCATGGCATTATTAATGTGCTGATGTCCAGCTGTGTTTAACTGTCCTTTCCCTTTAAGGCCACTATTGAACCATTTCCTGTGGGGGGCTGCCTGTGGACTAGTACGTTAGAGGGCAGTTGCTTGTAAATTTCTGACCCCTGGTCAGAAGAACCCAGCATTTGACATGACTCTCTTGTCTCTTTTTCGAAAAAGTTTGTTTTGCATCAGTAACAAAAGTGTGGTATCTGGAGTGTGCCAGATACACATTCGAAACGAGACCTTTTTATTAATAAGTTTGTATCAGATGAACACTCAGAACATGTGTTGTATGAGATGCATATTTTGCTGTTCTTGATGCACCCAGTGCAATATTGCTATATGTTGAGGTTTTCTGTGCCTCAACATAAAGCAAACATAAACACAACTGAATTGGGAGCGGTGAGCATTGTTGGTCGACTTTCCCTCTATTACTGTGAACCAAATACCCAAGTTGGAATTGTGCTTTTAAAAAAAAAAAAAAAAAAATTAAAAAAAATGTTGAATTAATATTGTAAAATTTAAAAATGGCATTCTGCCTAATTCCTTAACAGCAGTGAGTCCGTGCAGAAGGGAGAACTCCAGCAATCCCATCTCCCTTGAAGCAAATCTTTGCTGGGTCCAGGTAAAGCTCCATTTCAAATCTGGGGATTACATCTCATTTGAAAAATTAGATTGTCATAGCATTGTTCAAAATTCACTTTGTAATTTTTCACGCTTCTGGTAACCAAGAGCACAGCTGAAGATATAGTTAGTTTCTAATGCCATTAAAATCTCCCCATGTAGTCCCCACATATGCACAATATTCAAGAAATGGTATAAAACTAGATCACATTTCTCTTTTCTCCCCCCCCCCCCCCCCCCACCCAGACACTCTGAAATGCTGAGGTGATGTAACATTGCAAACATAGTACTGTAGTACAAAATTAAAGAAAGCAGAATCATTTTCAAGTCAAGTATATTTTAAGTCTTTGTACAGAAATCATTCATCACTTTGAGTGCAATATCCAGCATTGGGTGCCATCTCTCCACACAATGTTCTCCTATTTGTATTGAAAATGTTGCAGCATCTCCTTCTTCTGACCTGTTGAACAGAGATAGCGTTGTCTCTTTATAAAGTACCCAAACTAAAATCCTATTTTTGGTATTTTTCTTCTCGATGCAGGTGTCTGGACTCTATAGAAAATCCTGATCTAGTGTGTATAGAATATCCTGTGCTTCCAATATGCTCAGAATTGAAAGTTTGTAATTTTCTTAATGTATTTTTATGTTGATGTCACGGTTCCCCCCCCCCCCCCCAAACACCCTCCGACCCATGACCCATAATGATGGCCATTTGGAGTGGCAGTTGTTAAATACCGGTAGTTATTTTAAAAAATAGATTTATTATATTTAAAATATATATGGGTCAAGTAATTGACTAATATCAATGCAGTTAATAATATAGGGCACAGTTTCAGGGTTTCAAGCTTCGATCATATAAATGTTAACGTGAATTATCTGCAATATGTATCTATTTTAGTATTCTGATTTGCCTCCTGTAACCTTGATGGTTTGGAACACTGATTCTAGTCTGAAGATTTCTTCCTTCTGATTAAGTGTTCAGTCTTGGCATTGTGTTTTGCCATTTCCCTTTTATTGATAAAGTATCTCTCTTGAAAATGTGTGCAATAATGTTGTCTGTCTGTGTGACGTGGATAAAATATATGCACATTTATATAGATTTCACGTGTTTTCGTCCACTTCTCTTTTTAATAAGATGTCAAACCATTTGTTAAAGCTGATTGTATGCTTTATCTCCAACACATGTACATTCCTCATTACTTGTATAGTGCATTTGCAATTGCACCACAAATTTAAGAACAAAAGAAATAGGAGCAGGAGTAGGCCTTTCAGCCCCTCGAGCCTGCTCCGCCATTTAATGCGATCATGGCTGATCATCCAAACTCAGTACCCTGCCCCTGCTTTCTCCCCATATCCCTTGATCTCTTTAGCCTTAAGAAATATAACTCCTTCTTGAATATATTTAATGAATTGGCCTCAACTGTCTTCTGTGGTAGAGAATTCCACAGGTTCACCACTCTCTGGGTGAAGAAATTCCTCCTCATCTCAGTCCTAAATGGCTTACCCCTTATCCTTCGACTGTGACCCCTGACTCTGGACTCTCCCGCCATCGGGAACACCCTTCCTGCATCTAGTCTGTCTAGCCCTGTTAGAATTTTATAAGTTTCAATGAGATCCCCTCTCATTCTTCCCACCCTATCCCCATATCCCTTGATTCCCTTCGTATCTCAAAATCTATCAATCTGTCTTGAATATACTCAACAACTCGGCATCCACAGCCCTCTGGGGTACATAATTCCAAAGCTTCACAATCCTCTGAGTGAAGACATTTCTTATCTCAGTCCTTATTCTGAGACTGTGACCCCCCTAGTTCTGGACTCCCCGGCCAAGGGAAACATTTTCTCAGCATCTACCCTGTCAAGCCCCTTAAGAATGTTATGTTTCAATGAGATCACCTCTCATTCTTCTAAACACTAGGGAATATAGCCCCAGTCTACTCAATCGCTCCTCATAGGGCAATCCCCCCCCCTTCCCCATCCCAGAAATCAATCTGGTGAACCTTCGTTGCACTCCCTCCAAAGAAAGTGTATCCTTCCTTAGGCAAGGAGACCAAAACTGTACATAGTACTCCAGGTGTAGTCTCACCAAAGCCCGACATAATTACAGTAAGACTTATTTACTTTTGTACTCCAATCCCCTTTTTGTAATAAAAGCCAACATACCATTTGCTTTCCTAATTGCTTGCTGTACCTGCATGTTAACTTTCTGTGATTCGTGTACAAGGACACCCAAGTCCCTCTGAATATCAACATTTTCCAGTCTCTCTCCAGTTTAAAAAATATTCTGCTTTTCTATTTTTCCTACCAAAGTGGATAACTTCACATTTCTCCACATTATATTCCATCTGCCACGTTCTTGCCCACTCACTTAATCTGTCTATATCCCATCACAGCCTCTTTGCATCCTCCTCACAGCTTACTAACCCCCCCCCCCCCCCCCTCCCCCAGCTTTTTATCGTCAGCAAACTTGAATATATTACACTAGGTCCCTTCATCTAAGTAATTGATATAGATTGTGAATAGCTGAGGCCCAAGCACTGATCCTTGCGTTACTGCACTAGTTAGAGTCTTCCAACCCGAAAATAACCCGTTTATTTCTACTGTGTTTTCTGTCCGTTAACCAATCCTCAATCCATGCTAATATATTACCCCCAATCTCATGAGTCCTAATTTTGTGTAATAACCTCTTGTTTGGTAGTCTGCTGCTGTCTTGACCTATAATATGTCTTGAAGAAAACAAACCAAAAGCTGTAGCTTAGAAATAAAACGGCTGCAGACAAAGTTCAGAAATTACATATGAGACATGCACGTAAAATTGGTGTGCTTTTTCCTTCCCATACAGAGTTTGAACTCAAATTCAGGCCAGTTGACACCAGATGCAGCTTCACAAATTTGAGCCAAAGGGTCAGGTCAATGAACAGGAAAGCTTAGAAAGAATTAAAAATAATCGCAATGTCACTTAGTATATGTCTTTGTTATAGATGCACCATCTATATTGCAATAAATAGATACTTTCACCGAAATACTAAATGTGGTTAGTTGTAGAGTCAATAGCTGAATGTCAATGGACTATAGAACAGAGGTTAGTTATTGCAAAGTTTTAAAAAAACAGCTGAAATGTTATAAGTATCAGATGTTATGAATTCAATCTTAACTGAGGTTAAGGCTTTAATATGCTAGATATTAGTCCAGTAGATTATTGCTCTTTAGATTACAGAATTTAGATTACAGAAATGATCGAGTGCAATAATTCCATTAACATATAGCCTTTAATATACTGTATACAGTATTGTAATTAGAATATTTTTGTTGGTTTTTAAAAGGGCACCTTTATTAGAATTGTCAATCCTGTAACTGACATGAATATAAGACAATTTGGTCTTTCCAGCAACCTCAATAGATTAGAACTGAGCAGTCTAATCCATTTAGCACTCACTCTCTAGCTTCGGGAGAGTCTGTACTGCAGACAGAAAGCATTACCCGACATCATGCACAAAGCACACCTTTATTTGTAAAGTTCCACTGGAGATTTAGCACATGGTAAGATTGGTAGAGCAGCACATTATGGAAAATAATAAATTAGCAGATTTCCTGAGCAGCATCAAAATTAGCCCTGCTAAATGGGCATTCACTGGCTGGTCAACGAGTCATCTACCAGTAGAGAACCGCGACATGCCACTTTGGTTTCCAGCATTTGAGATGAGAGCACCACAGCCTGCCTTCCTAAAGTCTCCATCCTTGGATGGAGAAAGTACAAATTTTTGCTTTTTAGAAAGTCTTGTTTCCAGAAGGGAACCCCCTCAATCCTTTGTTTTTAACCTGATAATCAAACTTCTAACTTTCCACAGCAGGGATCCGTCGTTGTTGCTGGGAGAAAGATACTTTCTCAAAATCGTCAAACTGAATTCCTGACATCAGTCACGCTGCCAGGGGTAGTTATGGATTAGAGAGGAATTTATCACTGGCTGTTGCATACCCATGGCCTCTTGTACTGCAGGACTCAAAACAATCTCGTTCAGATAATGTGATCTACTGCAACTCTGCTCTTAGTCATCTGATTCAAAATGTAGTTGTACCAGATTTGTAATTCATCAGGGATCCATCTTTAGGATCCATCTTTAGTTAAACTTCATAAAATTACTACACTTTCAGAAGGTTTTAACTTTTCTTAGACAGCATCTCCCAAACCTGCAACCTCCACCACCTAGAAGGACAAGGGCAGCAGGTGCATGGGATTCCATCAAGAGAATTCAGGAGAAACTTTTTTTTAATCCAGAGAGTGGTTAGAATGTGGAACTTGCGACCACATGGAGTAGTTGAAGCGAATAGCACAGATACCTTCTAAGGGGAAACTAGATAAGTACATCAGTGAGAAAGGAATAGAAGGAAAAGCAGATGGGGTTAGATGAACTAGGGTGGCAGGAGGCTGGTGTCGAGCATAAACACCAGCATAGTCCATTTGGGCCCAATGGTCTGTTTCTGTGCAGTGCATTCTATGTAATCACCTCCAGGTCACACACCATCCTGACGTGGACATGTACAGCTGTTCCTTCAGCATTGCTGCATCGAAATCCTGGTACTTCCTACCTAACAACAGCACTGTGGGAGTCCTTCACCACACAGACTGCAGTGGTTCAAGATGATGGCTCACCACCACCTTCTCGAGAACAATTAAGGATGGGCAATAAATGCTGGTCTTGCTAGCGACACCCACATCCAGAGTATGATTTTTTTTTTAAACTTCATGCTGAAGTTCTGAATGTTGAAATGCTGTTTACTGCAGTCTTGGGGCTATATTTCTGTTTTTTTATGAATCAATGTACCACAAATTGTCAGGAATTTTGTCTGGGATAAACTCTGATCACTATCATTTGGAGGGCACTGCTGCACGGGTGGCTTTCCTGATATACAGAATAATACCCATTGTCTAATCTGCTTTCTTAACTGTTGTGTCATTCAATATGGAGAAGGAGATAGTTTGTGCTGCAACGTTCTCTTGCTACATATTGGCCGACAGAAGATGCAATTTTTGGAGCTCTTCAACATATTCAAGAAACGTTGGTTAAATAAGAGAATAAAGAAACAAAATAACAAAAGAAGAAAGCTAAGGTACATAGGAAGTGGTCTCAGTGAAGCTAATTGTGAACTTGAGCTCTGATTATTGCATTGGTTTCTTTTCCTGTTTGAATGATGGCTGATAAATAGTTTGTGTGTGCTTCATGTTCAAATACTTGTTCAAATCAATGGTTTTTGTTTTATGTCTTGCTTTTTCCCTCATTTAAAAAAATAATTGCCTCCCATTTTCTTAGGCATTCCTCTTCAATATGTACAGTTTAATTTAATTTATTTTTATGGGGAAATATGCAGCTCTATTCATTGCAGTTGATTTGCAAGCCACAATTACGGTTCTCTTAAAATACTTTTAGCAATGACCAGACCTTGGCACATACATTCTATTTTCTAGGTAATAACCTAGTTTCACCAGGCACAGGTAAGATTTTGCAACCATTAGTGAACAAGTTACTGGCTTTCACCGTTGATATTAAACCAGTTCCTCCCACTCTTCATTTTCTAATGGTCTTTTCACCTTGTGTGCTTCTTGTTGTCAGTCTACCAGGTGTATGTGCGCTCTTCAAAAGAGTATTTTATATTTGAAAACATCTTAATTCAGGCGATAAAGTGGCTGAAACACTGTTTCGGTATAAAGTTGGGTTGCAGAGCTCGCCCCAATTGGATTATTTCATTTGACTGGTCTTTTGGCTTCTTAAAATTTAGTGGGGAGGCACATTTTCCCTCCACTTTATGGAGCATTCCTATATTTAAAACTTGAAGTTGTGAATTTTGCTTCTAGTACTACCTTGCTGCCAGAAGGTGGCGATACTGCACAATGCATACTGATTTGTAAAATGCTTTAACTCAACACATCATCTGTGATTCCATTCCTGTCCCTTTTAATAAGTGAAAATCTAGCTTCTCGTTTATCCTTAACATTTTGAATTGCAGTGTATTACAAACATTAGGTAAGTGCGGTATAACTTTTTTTTGTGAAGCATCTCTCAATCACTGAGAACAACCTCCCACAATAAAATTTAAATGAGCACCAAGTAGGAAGCAAGCCCTGCACAGAAGAATGGCTGAAGAGCAGATTGGTTGCAGTTCATTTTATAGCCAGGTAAACTACTTATCACCTCTAGGTCGGCTCTGTTGGGTTAGCCAAGTCAAAATGGTATCTGAAAACATGTTTTGTGTATTCTAGTGCTCCCCTATAGGTAAGTCAAGGTAACGCAGGTACACACAGGCATGGAGTAGGATTCCTCACTGAATATAGACTGCAACCTTGAGATTTGTTTAAAAGTGCTATTCAGAGGCTATATATTACTTTTAAACTTGTGTTTGAGCTTTATTGTCAGCAGAAAGTAATGAAAAGTGCTTATTCTTAAAATGCTATTCATCTTATAAATACTTTTTCCAAATATGAATTTTAAAAAATCAATAAGAATTGTTTTTATAAAGCAATGAGAGGGCATTCTGTTGTGGGTTGGTGTACCACTGAGTGGTCATTTCTATGTTCACACCTACAAGTCCCACAAGCTGAATTCTTCACCTCTGCTTGGAATATGGGTACAGGTGAGAGGAAGTCGTCTTCTTCTTGGGCAGTCCCTCGGAACCGAGGATGACTTGCTTCCACATTAAAAATGAGTTTGCAGGTGACTGATGAACCCAATGCGGGACCTACAGTCTCTGTCACAGGTGGGGCAGACGGTGGTTGAAGGGGCGGGTGGGTGGGGTGCTTGGGTTGACGTGCGCTGCCTGCGCTTGGCTTCCGCTTGCTCCTGGCGAAGAGACTCGAGGTGTTCGGCGCCTTCCTGGATGCTTCTCTTCCACTTTGTGCGGTCTTGGGCCAGGAATTCCCAGGTGTCGGTGGGGATGTTACACTTTTTCAAGGAGGCTTTGAGGGTGTCCTTGAAGCGTTTCCTCTGCCCACCTGGGGCTCTCTTGCCGTGCCAGAGCTCCAAGTAGAGCGCTTGTTTTTGGTATTGAGTGGGTCTCGGGTAGCCGCTTCTGGAAAATAGAGAAGTTGAATAGCAAATTGCCTGGGACATTTTTGCACAGAGCTGTTATGCAATTGCACATCTTGGCCACTGACCAGGGAAAAGTGTGTGGTGCAGCTATGTTTTGAAAAAGAAAAATGACCAAAAAAAATAGGAGTTTGAAAGCATTCTGGGGAAGGAAACGCTTACAATTTCCAGTCCTCTGTTAATTTACAAATGCGGATGGGCAATTTGTTTAATTCAGAATTCTGTTACTGCAAAAAAAAATGTAAATCCTGTCTGTTATCCTGATTTCTTGTTGGTTGATCCATGGAAGTGTAAGTTTCAATTTCCAACATTACAACAGTGACTGCGCTTCAAATGTACTTAATTGGCTGTAAAATGCTTTGGGATGTCTTGATGTTGTGAAAGGTGCTATATAAATCCAAATCTTTTTTAAATTTTACTCACAGCAAGGGTGTGCCTTCAACCTGTCCAGCTCGCCATGGGAGGGTGTGTAAATTATTGTGCAATTAACAATTATGGTTCGAGAAAATGAATGAGTCAGCTTTTATAAATTGGTTTGCTAGTGTTAAGTCTGTGTGTTATAGTGATAATTACTACACAGACTAAGAGAGTAAATTCAACAGGTCTTTACTGGTTGGAGGTCGGGACTATATTGAATACAATATTACTACACAGTGCTTATATACCGGTGTGGTCACCACCGGTATTACGTATACAGCAGCCAGAGAAAGTAGTACATCTCTTAAGGTTAAACAGGCTTAAGTTCTCTTAAGGTGGAACAGGTTACATACACCACAATCCTCCCTTTTTAGCTTAACAGTCATATCCCCATTTAACATAACATAATAACATATATACATATATAACTTCAGGTATAACAGTTCAAAGGTTCGGTCTCTCAGGAGGCTTTCTAATGCGGCTTGGATAACGCCTCTCAGTAGTCTCTGATTCTTGTTGTTGAGGTGCCTCCTCTATTTGGTTTCCAATGTATTGGGTGTCATCATCATCAAGTACATTCCCTGCCGAGGTAGATGCTTCAGGTTCATTAACGTCTTCCACAGTTGTCTCTGTCACAACCATGGGTTCGACCCTTGCTCTCGACTCTACCAGTTGATCCGCATGACGCCTTATCACATTATGACCAATATCTACTGTGTACATCAGAGATCCTTGTCTGGCCCGAATTGTTCCGGACTGCCATTTTTCGTTTCCATAGCCCCTTGCCAACACTGGTTGTCCTACGTCGAAAGTTCGAGTGGTCTTGTTGTTAATATGCCGAAACTGTTTGTTTTCCACTTCCCGCCGCACATTTGGTTTTAACAAGTCCAACTTGGACCGCAACCTCCTGTTATAAAACATCATGGCAGGACTTTGGTTAGTCACTGCATGATCGGCGTTTCGATACGACATCAGGAACTTGTCGACCTTGTGTTGCAGCGGAATCTGATCATCGTTCATGGCCTTAATTGCCTTTTTGAATGTCTGGACAAATCTTTCAGCCAACCCGTTTGTCGCCGGATGATATGGGGCAGAGGTATAATGTTTTACTCCATTCTTCTTTAAGAATTGTCGGAATTCTTCCGATACAAACTGTGGTCCGTTGTCCGAACAGATCTGTTCTGGCAATCCGTTCCTTGCGAATATTGTTCTTAACACCGCAATTGTCTTTTCTGAAGTAGTGGTATTCATCTTGATGACTTCTGGCCATTTGGAATGTGCGTCCACCGCGATTAGGAACATGGAGTCCATGAATGGACCAGCAAAGTCAATGTGTACGCGTTGCCATGGGGCTGAAGGCCATTCCCATGGGTGTAGCGGTGCTATCGGAGGTGCATTTTGCACTTTTTGGCACCCAGCGCAGCTTTTCGTTAACTCCTCAATCTGTTGGTCAATACCCGGCCACCATACATAAGCCCTAGCAAGACTTTTCATTTTAACTCCCCCCAGATGACCTTCTTGCAGTTCGTTTAAAACTCTTTCCCTTAACTTGGGAGGAATAATCACTCTTGTCCCGTACATCAAGGTACCATGGCAGACGGACAGCTGGTCTCGCCTTGCCGAAAATGCCAGTAACAGAGGATCACCCCGTGTTGGCCATCCTTTCACTGTCACCTCGTAGACTCTGGACAGTGTCAGGTCGTTCCTGATTTCTCTTTCAATACTTGCATTGGTGACTGGTAAACACTCGATGATGGTCGAATGAAATAACTCAACAGGGTCAACTTTCGTCGTGTCTTCTTCCGGTAGTGGCAGGCGCGACAGCCCATCAGCATTGCCATGCTGTTTTGTACCTTTGAATTCTATTTGATATTGATGTGCCCCTAGGAAAAGAGACCATCTCTGGAGACGCTGCGCTGTCATCACCGAAACACCCTTCTTAGGGTTAAAAATGGATACCAACGGTTGATGGTCTGTCAGAAGTGTGAATTTTTGGCCCTGCAGGTAATGATTAAACTTCTTCACTCCCCATACAAGGCTAAGAGCCTCCCTATCGATCTGCGCATAGTTGCGCTCAGCGGAGGTCAATGATCTGGATGCAAACGCGACTGGCCTTTCCATGCCATTTGGCAACTTGTGTGAGAGGACTGCCCCAATACCATATGGGGAAGCATCACAAGCCAACCGAATAGGCAGTGTCGGGTTGAAGTGAGCCAACACTTCCTCCTGAGGTGATCAATTCTTTGCTTTTGCGAAATGCCTTCTTACAGTTTTCGCCCCATTCCCATGGTACCCCTTTCTGTAAAAGAGCGTTTAACGGGTGCAGTACCGTGGATAGATTTGGCAGAAATTTATGGTAATAGTTAATCCTAGAAACGACCTCAACTGAGAGACATTCTCCGGAGCGGGAGCCTTTACAACTGCCTCAATCTTGTCAGGAGACGTATGAAGCCCCTCCCGGTCAATGACATGGCCACAGTACGAGATCCGCTTCTGGAAGAACTCACATTTCTGCCAATTTACTCTAAGTCCATACTCTTTCAGTCTGTTGAGCACCAGTTCCAAGTTTGCGAGATGTTGTTCATCACCACCACCTGTGATCAGAATATCGTCCAGGTAACATTGTGTGCCTGGAATTCCCTGTAATACCTGCTCCATGGCCCTCTGCCAAATTGCTGGAGCCGATGCCACTCCAAAAACCAGCCTATTGTACCGGTACAACCCTCGATGCGTGTTGATCGTGAGGTATTGGCGTGACTTCTTCAACCTCCATCTGCAAGTACGCCTGCGCCAGGTCTATCTTGGTGAAGTGTTTCCCGCCAGACAATGAAGCGAAAATATCCTCAATCCATGGAAGCGGATACTGCACCGTGTGAAGCACCGGATTAACGGTGATTTTGAAATCTCCACAGATGCGAACCTTCCCTGGATCTCCTGGCTTGTTGCTCGCAGGACGTTTCATAACGGGAACAATGGGCATAGCCCACTCACTCCAATCTACCTTAGACAGTACACCTGAACGTTCTAGTGCTTCCAGTTCTGCTTCAACAGTAGGTCGTATTGCATAGGGTACTGGTCTGGCTTTCAAAAAATTTTGGTTGTGCATGTTCATCAATCTTGATGTTTGCCGTAATTCCTGTGTGTTCCCAGTCCCTGCTGGAACACCTCTTTAGCATCATCCAATATTCTGGACAATCGTTTAGGTTTGACATCTGTTTCCCCGGAATCTACCGTTAGTGCTTTCAAGGAGTGCCAGTCCATATTCATTTTCCTAATCCACTCCCGTCCTAGTAGTGGTGGATCTCCTTCAGGTAGCACATATAAGTCCATTACTTGGCTTTCTTCGCCCTTGTGGAACACTTCTACCTCTATTTTTCCGATGGGGTACACTCTTTGCCCCGTGTATGTTTTCAATATAATCTCCGTATCCTGTAGGGGAATATGTTGGAATAACCTTCTGTAATCTTTCTTATTCATGACCGTCAATGCCGATCCAGTGTCCAATTCCATTTTTACTTGGACTCCTGCTATCTGAAGAGTGACCCAAATTGTCTGGAGATCTGCATCCTTACCAACGTTGTGTACTCTTAAGCTATCCAGTTCATTACTGCTAGCATCTGAATCTGACTTCTGTTCGGTCAAACTGTTCTTTGTCACCTTGTGTACCTTTGCGTATTTTCCTTGCGGTGACTTTTTGTTGCTGGTCTTCTTTCCTGACCGGCATACTTTAGCTATGTGGCCAAGCCTGCCACACGTTCTGCATTCTTGGCTTTTAAACCAACACTGGTTCTGATCGTGCGTTGTCTTTCCACAACGATAACGTTTGACAGAACTCAAACCCAATTTGTTTGTACCGAGTTCCGGTGACCGAAGCTGCATTACTGCCGTGCCTCTCGCTGCGGCTTCGTGTGCTGCTGCCATAGTGACCGCCTTCTCAAGCGTCAGCTCATTCTCCTCGAGCAGTCGCTTTTGTGTATCCTGTTTAAATAAACCACACAAAAATTTATCTCGTAGTGCCTCTGTCAGTCCCATTCCAAACTGACAATATTTTGCTAGCTTACGTAATTCCATCAAATATTCAGCATTGCTTTCATTCTGCAGCTGCCTTCTGTCATAAAATTTAAATCGTTCCGCTAGCATCAGCGGTGTGGGGTTTAGATGATTTTTCAGGACAGTAACAATCTCATCGAACGTCTTATCCGCCGGTTCATCTGGTGATAACAGGTGTTTCAATTGCCCGTATGTCTTCGCACCCATTAAATTTAATAATGTTAGTGCTTTATCTGCATCAGGAATTTTATTTGCCTTACAATAATTTTGTATGCGTTTACATACATGGCCCAATCTTCGATGTCACTATCAAAGGTATTAATGTTCCCATGTTTAGGCATCGTTGCAATTTATTGTATTTTTATGTTATCCAAGATGGTGGCTTCCCGTTCTTTGTCGTCGTCCTCCGCCCACAAAATGGCGGTCTTCACCCGTCCCCCGACGCTGTCTCCGCTTCACCGCGGCTCTCGTGCCTTCAGTTTCCCCAGACGCTGTGCCTTTTAGCTCGAATGCGGCCCTTATCTCCGGTCGCGATCGATGTCCCCGCGCTGCGCCTCTCGCTCGAAAGCGGCCCGGCCCTTATCTCCGGTCGCGACCGATCTCACCGCCCTTATTCCTCCATCTTCCCAGCCCCGTCTGTACAGCCAACGCGGTTGACTTTCTGTCGCGTCGCTGCCCGGCTTACCCACCACCGAGGTAGAAGAAGAAAGCTGACAGTCGCTGATGGAGGCTTCGAGGTCAGGATGTCTTCTGCACTCCGGTTTCTCGATGCCTGCCGCTCGACGTGTCTTCCAGTAGGGTGATGAGGGTGGAAACCTCTCTTCGACGTCCTGTCTGTGGACGAAGCCGCCGTGGAAATAACTGCCGCAGGGTAAGAATCGGACTCGTCGCCACTGTTAAATCTGTGTGTTATAGTGATAATTACTACACAGACTAAGAGAGTAAATTCAACAGGTCTTTACTGGTTGGAGGTCGGGACTATATTGAATACAATATTACTACACAGCGCTTATATACCGGTGTGGTCACCACCGGTATTACGTATACAGCAGCCAGAGAAAGTAGTACATCTCTTAAGGTTAAACAGGCTTAAGTTCTCTTAAGGTGGAACAGGTTACATACACCACAGCTAGCATCTTTCCAGCCCATTCTGTGGATGGTTTTTGTTGTATCCGTGTGTTAATGGAGACACGGAATGCAGGAGTTGATTTAACAAGTGTTTACTGAACAAAGTCTGGAGGTGAACTAAACTACACAAGACACTATACAGGCTTATATACCCGAGTGGTCACTACCGGTACTACAGTACACAGGGGCTTCAAAAAAACATAGTTCCTCTTAAAGGTACATACACTACAATTCCTCCCCTTTTAGATAAATAGTACATAACATTTTAAGTAATCATTAATTAACATTTTTACAAGAACAATAATCTACACATTTGCTGAAGTTAATCAATTACAAATTCAGTCTCTCTGGAGGCTTCCTGACTCGGTCCGGATAACGCCTCAGTGGTGTAGTAGGTTTCGGTGGTGTAGTAGGTTCTTTTGGCAAGGTCGATTCGGCTTAAATGCCAGTGTCGGGTTCATCTGGTTCCAGTATCACCGGATCGGAGGTAGATACTATGGGTATCTCTGCTTCATCATTAGGCGTATAGAGTTGTGGTGTAGGTTGTCCCTTTTCGGATGACTCTATGATCTGGTCAGCATGGCGCCTTATTATGCTTTCTCCAATGTCCACGGTATACATCAGTGGTCCTAGTCGTGTGCAAATAGTTCCAGGCTGCCATTTCTCGGTACGGTAGTCCCGGGCCAAAACTTGTTGACCTATCTGGAAGGTTCTAGTTGGCCTTTCTTTCATGACTTGAAATAGCCGGTTCTCTACGTCCCTTCTGATGTTTGGCTTGATCAAATCCAGCCGGCATCTTAGTCTTCTATTGAAAAACATCATGGCGGGGGTTTGGTTTGTAACCACGTGTTGCATTCCTGTACGCAAACAAGAAGTTATCTACCTTATGTTGTAGATTTATGTCTTCATTACCCATGGCCTTTATGGCCTTCTTGAAGGTCTGGACAAACCTTTCAGCTAATCCATTGGTGGCGGGATGGTATGGGGCGGACGTGTAGTGCTTGTTTTTTAAGAACGTCCTGAATTCTTCGGATACAAATTGCGGTCCATTATCAGAACAGATCTGTTCAGGCAGCCCATTCCTGGCAAATATAGTCCTTAATACTGTGATGGTTTTTTCCGTGGTGGTGGAGGATATCTTTATTACCTCCGGCCACTTGTAGTGTGCATCAACCGCGATGAAGAACATCAAGTCCATAAATGGACCAGCAAAGTCGATGTGTACCCTTTGCCATGGAGATGAGGGCCACTCCCATGGATGTAGAGGGGCTTGTGGTGGGGCGTTTTGGACCTTCTGGCATCCTAGACAGCTCTTGGTCATTTCTTCGATGTCTCCATCGATACCTGGCCACCACACAAACGCTCTGGCTAAGTTCTTCATTTTCACTCCACCCAGATGCCCCTCGTGAAGCTCCTTTAGCACTTTATCCTGGAGTTTGGGTGGAATCACCACTCTGGATCCACACATCAAGGTTCCTCGGCACACTGACAGCTGTTCTCCTCTTTGCGAGAATGCTGGCAACAGTGGTTCGCCATGTGCTGGCCATCCCTTCACCGTTAAATCGTAGACTCGTGAGAGTCGGGTCATTTCTCGTTTCCTTTTCAATGGTAGAATTTGTCACTGGTAGACATTCCACTATGGTCGAGTGGAACATCTCCACTGGGTCCACTGTAGGTGCCTCTTCTACCGTTGGCAATGGTAGGCGCGATAAACCGTCAGCAGTCCCATGCTGTTTTGTTCCTTTGTCATATTGGTGTGCCCCTAGGAAAAGGGACCACCTCTGTAGCCTTTGCGCTGTCATAATGGGAACGCCCTTTTTAGGGTTGAATATGGAGACGAGGGGTTGCTGGTCAGTCAACAAGGTAAATTTTTGCCCATGTAGGTAATGGTTGAATTTCTTCACCCCCCACACCAGGCTGAGTGCCTCCCTGTCGATCTGGGCATAGTTACGCTCAGCTGAGTTCAATGAGCGTGACGCAAAAGCTATAGGCCGCTCTGAGCCATCAGGGAATCTATGCAATAATACCGCTCCCACGCCGTAAGGGGATGCATCGCACGCCAGTCTGATTGGCAGTGATGGGTTGTAATGAGCCAACACTTCCTTGGACGTGATCAAGCTTTTGCATTTATGGAAGGCACGTTTACAGTCTTCGCTCCATTTCCAAATTACTCCCATTTGTAGTAGTGCGTTAAGAGGGTGCAGAACCGTTGACAAGTTCGGTAAAAACTTATGATAGTAATTTATTAATCCCAGGAACGACTTTAATTGTGAGACATTTTCAGCCGCTGGGGCTTTTACGACCGCTTCAATTTTTTCAGGTGACTTATGCAACCCTTCTTCGTTAATGACATGGTCACAATATGATATTTGTTTCTGGAAAAATTCGCACTTGGGGCGATTTGCTCGTAGGCCCCGTTCTCTCAGCCTCGTGAGCACCTGCTCCAAATTGGCAAGGTGCTCGTTGTCATTTTCTCCTGTTACAAGGATGTCGTCTAGGTAGCATTGAGTCCCCGGAGTCCCTTGCAGGACTTGCTCCATAGCGCTTTGCCAGATAGCTGGAGCTGATTCTACTCCGAAAACCAGTCGATTGTACTGGTACAGGCCTTTGTGTGTGTTTATCGTGAGATACTTTTTGGAGGCCTCCTCAACCTCCATCTGTAGATATGCCTGTGCCAAGTCAATTTTGGTGAAACGTTTCCCTCCGGATAGTGAGGCAAAAATATCTTCTATCCTCGGAAGAGGATACTGTACCGTATGAAGAACCGGGTTTACAGTCACCTTGAAGTCCCCACAGATGCGAATTTTGCTCTGTTCTTCAGATTTATCATTATTCAACATTTTCTTCATGACCGGGACGATGGGTGTTGCCCACTCGCTCCAATCTACCTTGGCTAACACGCCTGCTTTTTCCAAATTCTCCAGCTCTGCCTCGACTGCTGGACGAATTGCGTATGGCACCGGCCTTGCCTTAAAAAACTTGGGAATTGCCGCATCTCCCACTTTTATTGAGGCGGTGGCGCCTTTCAGGGTTCCTAGTTCCTGTTGAAACACTTCTTTGGCGTTAGCCAAGATTTCTTTTAATTGTCCAGGTATGACATTTTTTTTCTTACTGGTCACCGTCAGTGCCTGAATGGAGTGCCAGTCTAAACGTATCTTTCTGATCCATTCACGTCCCAACAACGGTGGACCACCATCTTGCAGAACGTATAAATATAACTTCTGTATTTCCTTGCCGTTGTATACAACAGGTACCCTTATTTTCCCTCTGGGGTATACTTTCAGCCCCGTATATGTCTTCAAGATAATGGATGTGTCTTTCAAAGGTATATGCGGAAATAGCCGCTCGTAATCCCGTCGACTTATGACGGTCAGAGCTGATCCTGTATCTAGCTCCATTTTAACTGGGGACCCCGCTATCGTGAGGGTAACCCAAATGGTCTGGTAATCTTCTTTGGCAATTACATTATGTAATTTGAGACAGCTTAGAATTTTGTTTCCGGAGTCGCTATCGCTCTTCTGGTCTTTGGAGCTACTGTCCGTCATCATTTGTACCTTTCTGTACTTTTCCTTATTGACCTTTTTACTGTCAGCGGATTTTTTTCCAGATCGGCATACACGTGCAATGTGTCCCATCTTTCCGCATTGCCTGCATGCTTTGTCCTTGAACCAGCAGTCCCTCTGGTCATGGGTGGATCTGCCGCAGCGATAACATCTTTCTCAACCCCGTGTCATTTCATGGGTGCCGAAGTCCTGTGGCTTTTGCTGTATCTCTGCAACTCCTCTTGCTGCTTCGTATGATACAGCCACACTGAAAGCCTTGTCCAGTGTCAAATCTTTCTCAGAAAGTAGTCTTTTCTGTGTTCCTTCGCTTAGGAGACCGCAGACGAATTTGTCTCGTAGAGAATCTGCCAGTCCTGCCCCGAATTGGCAGTGCTTTGACAGCTTTCATAATTCGGTGAGGTAATCAGCGTTACTTTCATTCTTGTGCTGATTCCTCCTGAAGAATTTGAATCGTTCCGCTATCAGCAGCGGTGTTGGGTTTAAGTGCTCCTGTAGGGTATCAACAATCTCCT